>NC_134727.1:926897-2296897 GCF_049634645.1 Pelodiscus sinensis | reverse complement strand
CTACAGTTTACTACAGTTTTCAAAGCTATACTGCAGATTGACACACATTGCTCATAGTTACAAGTGTTCTACGTTATCAGCAATAAGTAGTGTGAGTCAGTGAAAATACTGCAAAGTGTCCTTCCTTAGTTTTGAGTTAATGTAAGCTTTGTTAAATATATAGGCTTTTTCCCCAGGGTCAGCATTGACTAAAGGGAAATCTTTACCTGTAAAATTCAGATTCTGCATGGGATCTGATTGGGTGAAGAAGTGCATGGGTTGTGCAGTTCCATTCATACCATTACAGCTTAACACAGTTTTAGCAAAGTGTTGTAACAGTGTCTGAGAACTTGTGGTCAGTGTTTTGTTTTTTGTTTTAAATTAAATCCACATCCAGATATTCTAGGAATTCATAAATGATATGGATGAACGACTAAATGACTGTAAAGGATTTTTCTTTATTTTATTTAGCATCTCTTTTCTTTTTTCCCTGAGGTGCTCGGTACTTTACCAAGGTTCTTTATCTCAGTATTTAAAACAAAATACAGTTGGAAAACCCTGTTTAATGTTAGACAAATAAAGGTAATGGTATATTTGACCATATGTGTTGTTCTAAAAAGACAGTATGCTCAAATGTGCCAAGAAATTTAATTCCTGAAAAGTATGCCTTATATTTTCCTTGATGATATGCTTTTAAATGTCTTGTAGAAAAGGTCCAAGAGGATGATAAAACTACTTTATATGACTAAATGCAAGAAAACTTGAAATTCATTGCAATACTGACATTCGTTTATTTTTAAGTTAAAGGGACACTGTCAAGTAATTTATAATTAAAACATGACCTCTCTTTAAAGCGCTTATAATCTAATGGAGAATGTCCTCCAGATTCTAAGTTCTTTTTTTTTTTTTGTTTTAAAAAAAAAATTAATGCTCTGTCTCTGAGAAATTAAATAAAAAAATTAGCCACTGTTGATTCATGCCTTTTATTTATTGTTCTGCTTCTGCTGCAAAAGGCAGCCATCCAGCCACAAGGGGAGCAAAAGCTGACTAACAAACCAGAACTGTGCCGAAATCATTGAAGAGGCCTGTGACAACATAGAAGTTTACAAATAAAGCCAAGTTGGCTTTTGCGCCCTATGAAATGGAGTGGGGGGAGGGGAGGAGAGATTCAGCTGTTGCCAAATAGAAAAATGTGGTATAGGGGTAAGGAGTGGGCGTTTTATTTTCAAACTTCTCAGAAGGCGTCCTGTCCTACACAATGGAGAATTTTCAAAATGTAAACCTTTTATTTTAAAAAAATACTTGACAGTGTCACTTTTTGGAGTATCCCTTGCAGGGGTTGAAATTTGCTCAGCGTAGCACTCTTTGGGAAGGAGCGCAAAATTAGCAGTTTACGAAGAACTTCTCAGACATCTAAAGAGTAGAAAGATTGTCCACTTTGACTAGTGAGATATAACGATCATATCGGGCAAAGCAGAAAGCTGCTGGTAATTTTAACCCCTGTCTAGAGCAGGCCTATAACTTTATTTGGGAGCAATTACTTTGTTGCCTTTAAAACAGCTCTGTAACCACTCTTTTTATGATTAGCTATAGTATGACCTTTATCCCTTTCAAACTATGCAAACTATTCAATGTAAATTAGGATTCAATTAAAGATAGTTGATTATATTACAATCAGATGGCATTGATGCACTAACTGGAGTATATACAAATAAAGCTATTAGTATGACTTTTGTATGCTAACAGCAAAATATACCTACCTATTCTAAAAATGATGAACATTAATATTGTATAACAGGACTGCAGGGGTGGGGAGGGAATATATCCTCTTACCTTAAGAGGATTTAATATTTTTATAACTGTTTTCCATAAAACTTTATTTTTGTCAAATTTTTAGGTATTTAATTTGTAAAATAGATTTTGCTTTGTACTAGCATACAGAAAATAGGGTATTGATTTAAACTTTTTGAAGCCACATGATCAAGTAAATTTGTAATAAAAAGTCAATGGATCTCTATTGGTTGTACTCACTGTTTTCATTTCTTGTACGTTCTAATGCAGTGGTGCTATACGTCTCCCAAGAAAAAAGTAAACTGAATTTGGGGAGCAGTCCTGTGGCACCTTAAAGTAGGTTTTACCCACAAAAGCTCATGACCTAATACATGTTCGTCTGTAAGATGCCATAGGACTGCTCATTGTTTTTACAGTTACAGAGTAACATAGCTACTCCTCTGTGAATTTGGGGAGGAATGGAGTGGGATGAGGGAGAAAAAGGATAAATATTGACATAAATTGAAATGATTTTTCATATCCAAGTTACTTTTACTGTTAGTCAGTGACGATTTGGTAGATATGCATTTTTATCTAATGCTAACACATACAACTTTTAATAATTCAAATCTGAAGTTCTTGATTGTGCTTCTTGACATTATGCATCCATCTTTATGTAATCCGGTACCTGTAAACTCTTAAACTGACCCTTGGATTTTTTTTCCTGGCCTTTAAGAAGAAAAAATGCTTAGTCTCCTCAAAGCCTTACAAGGTTACCATGTTATATTTTTGCACCTTTACATGTTTCTTCTCCTTCAAAAGTCTCCCCTGTTTCAAATTCTTAAAGATAAACATTTAAAGCTTTTTAAGCAAAAAATACGCTAACTATTTTGGATTGGGGACTTCAGTGGATTCAGCAACTTTCACAAGTATTATTTTTTTTAAGTCCAGACTTTCCATTTCAAGGCATATACCAAATCTGATTGACTTGTTCCTGTTATTTGTAAAGTTGTCGGGGATGGAGGTGAATATCCTGACATTGATGTACAAGAATTTTAAAACAGGTTTATACTGCTTGGGAACTTGTGCAAAACATGAAAACTCGGTATAACTTAGTGCTGAATTTTCTGTCTTTTGTCAGCTCAGTTTGTAGAAAACGAGCATTGGTATATGATCAGCTAGTTAGAAATTAGATTACTCATTCAGAAACCTACTACTAGTTCATGGTAGTTTTCAGAAAGGTCAGGGATTTGCTGACATTCATTCCGGAGAGTTTTAATGAATACTGTCAAGATTTTTTTAAAATTAAAAATCATTATTTAAAATCAGTTATGCTAATACATTAACTTTTTAAAATTTCCTGGTTTACTCCACCTTCACTTTTCCTCTCCCATGTTAGCTGTCTACTTTTTTGCAGTTAACTCAGTTTGGGTAGTTAAAAAGTCACGGTCAATTTTGACGTCTAAATTTTGACAGCTCAAGTGGTTGAAGGTTCTATCTCTGCTTCTGAGTTTCCTGCCAGTTCATGTGCTTAACAACCATCTTTTATTATTATTTAAAATATTCTCTCTGTACTTAATAAAACTTTTTACTCTTTAACCTGCCCCACAAAAACGGAGGAAACGGAGGATAGCTTTGGTAGTGTGACAGTGAAGCTGCACACACAGTGCTGTCAAAATGATCATTTGTCCTTTTTGTCAAAACAGTCAGTCTTTTTCTCTAATCGTTCAGCTGTGGGAACCTTGCATGTTGCTTGTAAAATGAAAGGTAACTTAAACGAGATTAATGGTGTCCCTTTACACTGGCTAGGTTCACTTCGCTTTCAGTCAGTTTAACACTCTCTGGTTCTCTGCCATTATACAAAAAGCTTTGTGTGGGTTGCAAACATGGCACCGAGGTGTCATCTTTTTTTTTAACTGCTCATGTATTTTTAATATAATGAACTTCTCTAAACCTGATATTTAGACATTTTATTAGCCAGAATCTAAACTTTGGACTTCGTGTTTGGCATTGTTCATTTAAAACTAATCTCTTGTGTGTTTGGAATTACTGAGAGCAATGGTCTGAATGCAAATGAAAAATGCTGCTTTAAATTTTGGCAGCAAGGAATTTTTGTGTGAGTGGAGAAGCCAGGAATAGGTCGGACAGGTCTTCTCAAATGAGTGTGACTCATCTCCTCACTCTCATGTTCATGCTAGATAGTTGTCTTTGGCTTGCTTTGTGTTGGGTTTTTTAAATCTCCCTCTGCTTTTGTTTTTTGAAGTACATTAGTTACTGTGAAAATAGTCATTTGTATGACCAGGGCATTAGAGGCGTACATGAAGGCCATATGAAGTCATCTTATATAGCAGTTTGAAATGTATTCCATGATTAGTGAAATACAAAGCATGGGAAGATTACGAGGGTCAGGCGTTGAGTTTATCTATGTAATGACTCGTAATAGCCCTACATGGCATATGGGAACTGAATACCAAACTCTCTGCTGGCTAATCGGGTAGTTGTAGCAAGTCCCAAACGCTTAAAATTGTGGTGAGAGAAGTATAGGGGGAATTGAGGGTAGAGGATGGATTTGTTTTCTAGGGTTGCTTTTCATACATCTAGTGCATTGTGTGAAACTAAAAGAAACCGAAACAGGATCGTTTGCAATCTGGGTGCAAAGCAAGTCATTTGAACTGGAAGAGGTTATAAAAAAGGAGAGCGGGGTATACTAAAGCGAATAGAAAGACTTTGCATTGAAATGTTGCTTTGAAGATAGCCACAAGAGAATTCTGGACTCCTTCATGGGAGAGCCTATCATTGTGGTCCTTGGAAGGATCTGGCCCAATTTAGATGGTACCCGGATTAGGAAGTAGAGCTAGATGGCCCAGCAGACCTAGATGGCTTTGAAGAAGGTTTATGGTCTAAAACTGCAAGAAGATTGTTCAAGCACCTTCGGCCTACATTAAAGAGTAGATTTATCATCAGCTCTCAAACTTAATGTCTTACCACTATCCAGCATAGCTCCTGGGGAGATGCATGTTACCAGTCCTCTTACCGAACAGACGGTTGCATTCTGCCACAGTCCTTGGCAATATTTTCCAGAAGTGTTACCTTGGCAAGGCGCAGAGGAAGTTCTCAGAGTGAAGGGAGGAGGAGGAATACTTGTTGTGGAACAGTGCCTAAAGTCCCTTTCCCAGACAGCGAGTCCCTAGTCGGTATTTGTTCATCAATCTAAGATGAATTCTCTGCGTTCCAATGCATATGACCTCCACTTCAGACGTGCTGTGAGATTGGCATGTCGGCATCCCTCCCCCCAAGTTGCATGGTAGCGTAAAACCTGCCCAACAAACTGGTAGGTAAGCAGGAGTGACACGGTAGGTCCCAGATGGTGAGAGGGGGAAATAGTCCCATTTACGGAAGTCCGGTGCTGTACAGTTCATTGGGAACAAGGTATACGCGACTCTGCCACCTGCAATTCTAGTAAAACCCAACAGCACAGTGGAGTGTTGAGAGATGGGAGCATATCAGGTCTATATCTTCAAAAATCAGGTAGCAATTGATGTGCAGTAACTCCGTGAGGTGTAGGAGCACAGAAGGGAGATGGCTGGATTCTCTTCTGTGAAGCAATTCTGTATCTCTGATGCCACTATGGCTGTACCAGTGTAACAGAAGAAAATGTGGTTCTAAAAGTCGTATGTAGAGGGCAGTTTGCACAGGACTGGAGTTCTACCTGTGTTGGGGCGATTTCTTTGTGTGTGCAAATTATCTCTCTTCTCAGCTGCCTTGCCATTTCCTGATGACCATCCGGGGCTGTCGTAAGTTATTTGTCTCCATGTCAATTCCTGGCCTCCTTTTTCCATTTTGTTTTTGAGCTCGGATTAGGGGACTTCAGGCATGGATGTCATACGCTGGCCTCCTCACCCACCACGCTTGTTAGCCTGTCAGATTGGGCCCTTCGGTCTGATGGAGCCTGTTCGGAGGTAATAGTACTCAGCCGACTCTTTAGCTGGTTGTCCCGCTCATGACCAGTAGGTTCAGCATCACTTCTGTTATTGGCTATGAGAAATGGAGGCCCCTACATGGCCTTCTCTTTGGCGTTTTGCTCCTGAGACACAGTAATGAGGGGAATTAGAGCTGAGCACGGAAGACGTGGACTAAGCCCACCGTGTCATGGTGGAGTCTTCTGAGGAAAGAGGCTAATTTGCCTCTACTGTTGACCACAGGGATGCTGAGGAAGCTTTGGGCAAGAACTTGTAGCTTCGATCGAATTTGGAACCCTCTTGGCTAGTGAGAGCCAATAGGACAATGTGAAGGCTGTTCTAAGAGCTGATTGGCAGGGTCCGCTAAGTGATACTTCTGTTGAAGTGCCCACTTCTCTTACCAAAATGATTAGGCCCTGGCTCAAAACAAAAATCTTGATGCTGACAAACTTTTCCTTTTATCATCCAGTTTGAATTGTCTGTGGAGAAGGCTGTAGAAAAACCGTCCCAACGGCACCTGGATTCCTCGGGTCATCTTGATCCATGCCAATCTGGGGTAATCCTGACAGAGACTGAGACTATGCCTGGGGGTAGGATGTTGCTGGCTGCCTGGTGGCAGATGTCTTAACCCAGGGGCCCCCAGCCTGTGGCTCCAGAGCCGCATGCAGGTCTTCAGAAGTTAACACGTGGCTCCTTGCATAGGTGCTGACAGCAGGGGGCGGGAGTTACAGGCACTAACTTTCAAGTGTGCCGGGGGGTGCCCACATTTGCACCAAACCCTGCCCCCACTCCACCCCTTCTACCAAGGCCCCCGCCACTTCCCCGAACCTTCTGTGCTCTCGCTCCTACTCAGAGCCTCCTGCGAGCCGCAAAACAGCTGATTGGGGGAAGGGGTGGAAGTGCTGACAACATTGCTGTGTCTCTTTGACAATGGACATTGGTAAATTTTGGCTTTCTCTCAGGCTCAGGTTGGCCGCCCCTGTCTTAGCTGATTAATAGAGATCTGTTAGTTCACTTGGCCAGGAAGAGGTGTTGACTCTCTGCATGAGCATATGAAATCTGTCCTGAGTGGCTCAGTTCCCTTTTTTCTGAGAGATCCCATGGCCTCGGTACTTGGTCATGTGTGCTAAGTGGTCCACTGAGTCATGCTCGGCCCTCTTGTTCCGTGTACGGAGGAGTTGTAGGTCTGGTCGGTGAGGAAATGCAGCCGATGATGTCATTGGTGTGAGGCATGTGTGAAACCTATGTCTGTGTTGGTCCCATGTAATCTGGCACAATATCATGCAGCCAGTGCCTAGCTGAGCCTGGGACTTGAATAAAGACAAAGCGGCAGAGGGTCAGCTCATACAAAACTCAGATCATTCTTGTTGGCTGGAGTAAATGGTTTGAAGACTAGGCAGGGGGCTCTTTTAGTTTCCCTTATTTGTAAGGGTTCTCTGGTTTTTGTGACCCCGGTTCACTGCCTTCGGGATTATTAAGTTCTCAACTGCTTCTGGATGATTAGGCACCAGCAATGGCCAAGAACGCTGACTTTCTGTAACTCCCTGTTGCAGGTCTTTGAGATGTGTTGGCCAAGTGAACCTCACTGGGTATTCAGAAGGCCTATCAATGCTGGGGACCCATTCTGTCAATGTCTGCCTTTTTCCTTCTATGATCCCACGTGACTGGAGATCAGCAGAGGGGCTCAAATCCAGAAGCCTCTGCTACAGTCCTGAGGATTGGATGTTGGGCAGCCTAGCCTGTCTTCAGAGAGCAGCTCATGTCTGTGGAATCTGCTTTCTGCATCAGTCCAGCACAGCTAGTGGTTCCATTTCTGGGCAAGCTGTCAAGATTTTGGGGACTGGATTGTTTTAAGAAGGGTGCATGAAGATGGTTGTACTGTACTATGCAGAATAAGCTGGTGGTCCTTACTGGCCTTACACTCTATGGCTTTTGGGGGGTGGTATTATAACTTCCAATAAGGTGAGTAGAAGAGTCCATAACTTGCCATCAGTTTATCAGAATGTTGAATTTTTAATGGAGCAATGCTAGTCTATATGAACTCTGTGTGGTGGAGGAGCGGGGGGAGGGGAATAGCACCTGAGGAGGATTAGATGGTGTTTTCTTTCAGGTTTTCGTAAGAGGGATTTTTTTTAATGACTTGTCTATAGACTAAGATGGTGGAGTTGTTACTCCTGGGACATGCTTGTTAAAGGCAAGACCAGACAGAAAACAATGGATGTGGATTTTGTCTCAGCACTGCATGGCAGTGTTGCAGGGTGATGGATTACAACAGGGCTGGGCAAAAAATACAGCCCACGGGCCGCATCCGGCCCACAGGCCAGCGAGGAGCCTCAGACAGGCCCTCAGCCTGCCTCAAAAGCTGCTCAGAAAAGCAGCTGCAGGGGCCCTGTTTGTCTTTGAACAGCTGCAAGCCCGGGGGAGAGGCTTAGCATGTTGCCCCCTAGCACAATCTCATTGGCCAGTTTCTAGTCAATGGGAACTGCCTGTTGGAAGAGCAGACAACACATGAAGTATCCTTCCTTCCCCTCAGCCTCGCAATTATTCACAGCCACACATAGCCTGTGTGGGGGCAGGGCAGGCAGGGAACCTACCTGAGAAACCTGCTGAGCTGCTGCTTGGGAGTCACCTAGGTAAGTCTCCCGGCCAGAGCCCGCATCTGGCACCTTAGGCCCTTCCAAACCTCTCCCTTCCTCCTACATCCATAGCCAACATAACCCAAATCCATGCCCTCCCTTCCTACACCCATACCCCCTCCCAGACCCTGCACTCCAATCCCCTGCCCCAGGTCACAACCGCCTCTTTTACCCAAACTCCCTCGCAGATCCCACACCCTCTTCTGCACCACAGTCCCTTACCCCAAGCTCCCTTATTCACCCAACCTCCATCCCAGACTCCATACCTCCCCCATTAATATCATGGAAAAGTACAGCCCTGGATCACTTTTCAGATTTTTGTAGAGTTTTCCCCCCCCACCACCACCCTCCTTCAAAAATTATTGCCCCTCTCTGGCCTGCAAGCTATTTTCTGCAATTAATATTTGTGAATTAAATATTTAAAACTGATATGTAATGACTTTTGGCCAGTGTATGTAGTGGAGTTTGCAGATAGGCCTTTTGATCACACTGCATTAAGAGCTTGATTCAGCAAAAATATGTTGGACTTCCATGCTGCATTAGGCAACAAAAGTTCTGGGAAATTGGTTTCTGCAGGTGTTGCAGAGCTATACCGTAACTTGTGTGCTGAATCAAACCCTTTGGTTGGTGGCCCAAAATAAAGCCACTGGACCTGGGCGTGGTTGTCACTGAAAGATAAATCTTAGTAACTAGGAACAGTCATAATTCTTAGTTTGGTTATGGAGGTATAACAGATTAACTATGGAGATCACTGCACTGGGGACAGAATGGCTTGCTTGCCTTGTAGATAAATGACACATCTGTACAAGCAGTGCCAGGAACTGGGAGTCCTTGGAGCCTCAGTTCAGCATCTGGAAGCCAAAGACCCTGCAAGGCGGAGGAGAGAGATGGAATTACAGACAAAACCAGCATCTGTAGACATTGTAAATCAGGTTCTATTATCTCTGCTTTGGCTTCATCAGACCTCCACTTGAGGAAGCCTGGCTTATGGCTGGTGAGCGGCAAGGCAGAGTGGAGGGGCAAACCCTTGAGGCTCTACCTTTGATAGAGAAGAGACTGTTCTTCGCACACCAGAGTGGGCCCCTTCAGAAGATAGTTGTGAGCCGTAGAGGGACTATCTGGTGGCAGAGAAGCAGATCATTAGAACTATGGATAGCCAAATGCATGGCTACTGTGAGAGCCATCTGCTGACTTGCTTCTCAGCTGCACAGATAACAGACACCTAGGTAAACTTCTGACAAGTGCTGGGGAGAAGCTTGTGGTTGTGGTACTTACTAGAATCCATGATGTGGAGGTGTTTGGAAATCTACATGTAGATACCTAGGAAAGAGGCGTTTGGCCAGTTTATGTAGTTCAGTGTGCGGATAGGTCTTTTGATCACACTTCATTAAGATCTTGATTCAGCAATATATATGCTTAGGATGTTGGGGGTACCTTTTTCTGAAATGCTGTCGTAGCAGGCTTTGCATGTTGCAAGGCATGGAGGCACTTTGGAGATGGGCGGCTGAGAAGAGATTGCAGAAAGTATGGAGGGTAAATAAATTAGGTGCTGAGGAGCTTTGGAGGGTAAAGCTGGCCTAGCTGATCGATTGGGTTCTGCTTTAATCCCAAGTGATACCAGACCAGTGACATAGGAAGCTGATGAGGTTTTGGGAAGATTAAACGAGGAGCTGAGGGAACGCTGACGGGCGCAGTGGAGCAGCGGGACCGGATTAGGGCATCTGCTTGGGTTGTCAGTGATAAAATGGAATCTCTGCATATAGGAGAGAATTTGCAGTGGAAAATATAGCAAAGGCAGGCTGAGACTGCAGCAGTACAGCCTAGAAAAGGACAGGGTGTCAGATGAAGGAGTTAAGTAAGCACTAGGCATACCGCCAGCAATAAAAATTAGAAGTGTTTTGTACCAGTGCGAGAGGCTTACATATAGATGAGCTAGAATGCCCAGCAATGGAAGAGGGCCTTGATGTGATAGGCATTATTGAAACATGGTGGAATCCTAAGGAGCAGAGATGCTGTGATACCTGGCTATACAAAAATAGAACAAGGAGAGACTAAGTAATAGAGACCATGGAGTAACTCTGTACCTAAAACATTTCCATCAAATCTGAGAGAACTGGAATCGAACAACATATATTAGAATCTGCATAGAGACAAGTCCCAAGTCATAAAGATACAAATGCACAAGTACGTTACTGTCTTCCTGGTCAGGAAGAGACTATTGACTATTCATTGTTGAAAGAGAGAAAGAGGCAGTTGATTCTTCATAAAACTGTAATAAGGGGTTATTTCAGCTACCCATGTATGAACTGGTCAGGTCTTACAATAGAGCACAATTTGGAGAAGTAATTTCTTGACACCTTAAATGATTGCTTCTTGTAGCAGTTTATTCCAAAGAGATTCTTGATTTTTAGGATTAAATAATGCACAGGCATTGATTTAAGAAATATAGTTCAGCCATTAAGGAATACCTAAAACCAACCTAGTAATACTAAATTTAGGAAAAGAAAATTTCAGGAAAATGAGGATTCTAATAAAAAAGACTCTAACATCAAAAGGGAGGGAGGTAAAATCCTTAGACTCGGCAAAGATGACAGTTAAGTATCACAAAGCTCATAAAGATCCAAGAAGGTAGCCACGGATCTGAAGTTAAAAGAAAGCAGGGAGTCAGGCACAAATTAGTATGGTTAAATGGCAAGGTATAAGAGTTCCTGGAATCACACTAGTATCTTTCTGAAAATGGAAGCCCAACCCAGGTGAAGGGGCTAGAAACCTATGGCAGGTAACATGGAAAACGGTGATTAGGAGGGTTGAGGGTTTTTGAAGAGCTAGAGAAAATGCAACCTGAAGTGTCTTAGAGGCAGGAAGGCTATGATGAAATTTGAGCTCACTGAGGTATAAGGCTGTAAAAGGAGCAACGAAGGCCCATGAGGATTTTGCAGAGAAGCTGAGTGACTTGTGCAGTGAAACTGATGCAGAGAAGAGTTTTGAGATACCTGAACGTGATCGTCTCTTTAAGAGAACCTCATTTTCCTTGTTTGATTGGACGGAAGTGTCCAAAGAGGAGCTGCTGGAACAAGCTAATAAATTAAAGACCCGTGATGACCAAGACCAGAGTTCATCTAAGATTTCTGAAGGAACTTTGGAATGAAAAGGCTGAGTTGCTAATTAGGATACAGATCCTAATTAGCCCTCTAAAATAAATGCCTCAACAGTAGGCAATATTGTACCTCTTTTTAAGAAAGACATTACGGGTGAGCCTGGGAATTACAAACCAAAGACGTTTACTTCAGTACCAGGCAGACTAGTTGAAATAAAACATCTAGAGGAACACGATTGGGCCACACCAGCCTGCCTTCTGCGAAGGAAAACTGCACCTTTAATAATCTACAAGGATGTTTCGGATACATCGGCAAACCAGAGGGTAACGTAGGACTAGCTGACCTAATGTATTTGGATATCATAAAGCCTTCGTCAGTTCCTCCAAGAAGCTACTTAGGAAACTGAGTAGAGGGTGGGAGGAAAGTAGTGTCTGGAGGTGGGGGCAGATTATCTTGCTTGTTCTGGCCGTTGTGTACCACTCTGGCAGCACACAGTGATCAGGATCGTGGGCCAAAGTGGCCACCTGAGAATTCCCTCAGCCTGGGAGAGTTCTCAGTTCCCGCTGGCTGTGGGAGTGGAGTGTGCTTGTGTTTTCCCATTGCTCTACTGTACGTACAGGCCCCCGAGACAGCTCTCAGGGCTGCTGTGGCTGCTGACAGACCAGGAAAACCATCCTGAGCTCCCTGACTAGATTGTGGTTCAGGAGAAAACCTCAGTCTGGGAGGATGAGAAACTGGCTAAGGAACAGAAAACAATCGGATACTTTCGTCATAGGAACAAGGTTAACGTTGGGTGCCTGAAGGTTCAATATCAGAGCCCACGTTTAATGTGTTAACTGATGAGTTAGGAGGGGGAACAGGAGGGCTATGTAGGTTACCCAAGCCTTGAGAAGGCTGAGGAATATAAGCGGGGCCTGGCAAAGCAAGGAGACTAGGCAGATGGAACTGAATATTGAGTAATGCCCTCTCCTTCCCCCCCCCCCCCCAAAAAAAAAAGTTCAGTGGAAGAAATAACTTGCAATCCCTCGGCTATGTTTTTGGGTTTAAAAGCACGTAGGATGCATGAAGAATGGCATAGAAAATGGGGAACACTCTCTATGCAGACAGCGTATTGGATTAGGACGACTACTGATTTCCAGTTCACTTTATTACTCCAGTCTGTGATTGTTGGGCCACAAATAAACTCTGTTACCTGCTAAGGCACTTGGTGAGCATATAAAACGCTGACATTAGTTGTAATTTGGATCCTTCCCATGTTGTAGCCCATGAGGCTTTCTTAATTGCTTGGATTTTTATTCCAGATTGAGTGCCTGAGCAATGTTCTGAGGTCAGAGTGTATTAAACACTTAAAGCTTCATTGTTTTTAATACTGTAGTTTAATAGGTCTCCAGGACTTTCCTGTTTTTTCTCCTTGATGAGTTGGCAGTTACCCAGTGAAAGTTTTAGTTTTTGGAAAAAAGCAGATTTCCCCCCAAGCATTAATTTCAATATAATCCTCACAATTTGTAGCTTAAAGTATATCATCAGGTTTGCAAAGTTGCATAACATAGAACCCATTTTGCCTGCCTGACAGCAGTTGGCTATAGGAAGATCCTGTAATCTACCGTGCTTGCTGTTGAATGATTTGAGTTCTGATCCTTCGTATGTGCACTGAGCCGAGGGAGAGTCCCCTGACGATCAAAGGCTCTGCAGGCTCAAGCCTTTCACAGTTCAAGTTTTCATATTTGTTATGTTTTAATCTGGGATTAGCTAGAAAAATGTGTATAGACCAGTCAGAAAAGACCTTCTTGCATTGATGATTGTATTGCCTGGTCTAGTAATAGTGGTAATTCTTAATTTTCTAGATTGTATGTCAAGTTATACGACGACAAGCCTGTTTTTATTCTGAGGTATTTTTAGAGCAGGCATTTAATTTGTAATATTACTACTTTTTTTTTCAAATGTATTAAGTCGATCTGCCTTCAAATATTGTAGTTCAAATACTTCACAGTTATTGTTGGGGCTCTATAAATGGGATTCTGTACTTGTCTACACGTTGGCTTGAGCTTAGTCTGAGTGCCAAAGGTTTGAAGAGGGGAAAATGCTGTGTATATATTATGTCTTTCACCACATAATATATACAGGGATGTCAAGTCTTTTTTCCCGCATTTTATCTGTTGTGGGTCTCTGTCGGAGGACCCACGGATGTGGGTTGGGAGCATTCTCAGCTCTTAAATGGGGGCTGGAATAGGGAGGGAAAAAAATCACTCTGTTTTTAAAAAACTTGGTAGGCACTCAAATAATATCATGATGGGGATGTTGTCTCGTCAGGGGTTTTTCAGCTGTTAGATGTCTGAGACAAGTAGGTGTTAGATTTAAAAATAAAAGTTTTAAGTAGTCTGAGTGGGGGAAAAAAAATTCCTTAATTGATCAGATTTCATTTCCAAGATAGCTGATGCCATAAATCTACTCAGTCCCTAATCCTCTGCAGTCTTCCAGGAAACGCAAGGTAGACACGACCTGAATTGTTAATATAAAACAGGTAGGAAAATAAACCTTCATTTGAAAACAAAACTCTTTTAGATCTTTTTCAGCGACCGTAAAGACAAGCAAAAGGGGGTACGTATTTCCTTTCCCCATCTGCTTTAAGGCCAAACTGCACTTTTCTGGCAAGAATGCCACAAAGTAGAGAATCTGTGCAGGAAGGAATGTGACTTATTGGGGCGGACACGTATCCAGTAGTGTCTGACCCTAATGCTGCAGCTAGGGAAAAAACTGGGCAAGATGGAGGCATGTTCAGTGGGTGCATATTCAAAGACCCAAATCAGCGTGGGAGGGGGGTCAGCAGGCTGCAAAGTGCTAATTTCATCCGAATCAAATAACATGGAGTTGACAGCATAGGCATCCAGGAGTGTATGTTTGGAAGCGGATTCCTTCCACTGCGCTTCAGCTCACGTCTCTCAGAGTAAAGCTTCATTTGCTTGGGCTTTCCTCTGTGTAATGGTCCTTAGTGGTCTGACTCCTGTAAGAATTACATGCATGAGGGTGACCTTGAAACTTGAAAAGGTCCAAGTTCTCTGCAGTTCTTGTCCCAGTGTATGTTCTCCCATGCATGTGTATGTAATGCCTAGTAAGATTAATACGTTTCACGAGTTAAATATATAAACAAAAAAATGGCCAGTTTGTAAACAGGCTCATTGGTGGAGTGTAATCCCTTCTGTAGTGCCACGGTATTTTGTATTTCAGCCACACGCATTCTTGTATCTTAAAAGGTACAATAAATAAAGAAATCTCTATTTGTAATGCCATTCACATACTTGGTGAGCTGGTTTACTGTAGCTGTTAAGTTTGTGTTTAGGAAGTTAAATGTAGTCAGTATTCAAGATGTCATAAACTTTAATCCTAAATTTTGACTACCAGAAAAATTAAATGAGGAATTTTTTTTTTGTCCAAACATTATGTAAAGTTTTGTTTTTCCTTTGTATTTAGGTTATTATAAAGCTGTTGTTTCTTTTTAGCCATGACACATTGTTCTGTTCCATTGAGGTTTCTAGTCATCTTAACCTTACATTTGTAAATACTATTGAGAATATAATGCTATGTAAAAATGTGTCAGTGGCTCATGTCATATGTTTCTGTGGTTTGACTCAACCACCGAATTCTGGAACTTCTTGTACTTTGTACTTTGTTTAGATGTTAAACTTTTAACTCTTCTTCTCATGTCCAGTGTGGACCAACTCTTTATTTTTGGAAATAAATAAGCATGTAAATAAAATGAAAGGGTTTATAACCACTTATAAGAAAATTCTTTATTTGAAGTCAGATAAATATTGTATATTTTATGATATCTCATGTGGTGGGATAACAGAATCCCAGAGTCTGAAATCCAAGCAGTTGTCAGGACAATGAGATGCCATACGATGTACAAGTGAATTTCTTTTAAGTCATTCTGAAAAGGGCATCAGTTTCCCAGGTCCCGTCAGTCAGTCATCTTCCAAGAGTGCTAACTACAGTGTTTTGGAAAGTGGGGGGTGGGAGGGTTCAGAAGGAGATATATAGTTTTATTTCAACATGAGGCTTCTGGTTTGGGGCACTTTGCCAAAATAAAAATCTGTTAGATAAGGGGCAGGCCCATGGGTGCTCAGCAGTTCAATTTGAAACTGTCCTATCCGCCCCTACTGTGAAATTCTTTAGAACTATAGAAGTTTAACGTATGGAAATCAGGAACACAATGACATTTTTTTTCTCCATATAAACCAATATTTACCAGTAATCCTGTGTTTCTGTTTTTGTTTTTTGGCAGACTTTTACCAGTAAATATCGGTTTATTCCTGAAATCAGAAGCCCTAAACATACCTTTGTTTATAAGGTCAGTTGTCATTTCCTCTCTATCCTCCCCCATTTAATATAAATTATGTGATCTCTCAGGTAATTGAAAGGTACAAAATTTTCTTCCTAGTTTTTCTCCTCTGCACTACCGAAAAGGGAATTTACGGGACCTAGAGAACATCTGTCGGTAATGTAGATGTAATTTACAAATTACTGGTAGGTTTCCAAAAAAAATTTGAAATTTTATTTTTCAGACTATCGGAGCTTGTGTAAACTGGTGGTGGGTGCTCAGAGAAAACCCCTAAATGTTTATACTTAGGAGACTTGTACTTCACAATAGTGTGTGTAGTTCTGTTTAAATATATTTATTCATAGTACTTATCTGAAAGTATTCACTAGAAAAATCAAAATTCTCTCTTGCAAGAGGTAAAGGGAAAAACAATTTGAACATGATCTTTTTTTTTTAAACTTCATAAAAATATGCTTTGAAGTTGAGAGAATAATCAAATAGTGAAATGTTCAAAACTTAAAAGGACATTGTTGTTTAGACCCAAAGTTTAGATTTTCTGGTTATTAAAAAAAAAAAAACTGGGTAGAAATACATTTGACAAAATAAATTTTTATTCATAAAAACCAAAAAGAGGAGTTGGGAGTATTTAAACTCCTCTTTATAATGTTTGCAACCAAACACAACTGCATTGTGCTCATACTGAAGAGACAGAAGCTAGCAAAGGAATAGAAAATGAAGCTGACTCAACAGGCCAGCCAAATTTCACTCTCCAGAACATGTGAAATAAAAAAAGTTAAAAAAAAAATAATTTTAACTATCTACAGCATGCATAATGCAAGACTATTTTCTATAGCAGTTCAGCTGAACAATGTCCCTTTAAGGAGATGCAGCACAATTTGTAAATTTCTTCCTGGATGTGTTTCATTATCTTGGTTGGTTTTGTGGTCTCGGAACAAATCAAAGCTTTTGCACCCTTAGTTGGAGTCCGTAATGGCCGGAGTCTTCAAGCAGTATGCTTTCTGAGCTGAAAACTACCTTTCCTCCCCTTTTGCAGCCTGTGTGGTTCTGACTGCTGGTAGTTCTGTAGTACAGCAGCTTTAATCTGAGCAATCGAGAATGGTCCTACATTATATACAGTTGGCTTCAGGAGGACTTGTGTTCCCAGTTTGGTACTCAAATGCTCCATCCCACCATGAGAAGTCACTTTAAAAGGCAGTGATAGATTATCCTCTTTAGCACTAATGGAAAATTACATTGCAAAGCAGCTTTATTATGAACCTTTCCTATATTTATAATTCCCTTGCCATCCCAACTTGGAGATAAAGGCCTGTTAAAGGTTATATATTACTCTGGATTTTTCTTACTGTAAATATTGTAATTTTACAATACTGTCAATATTTTATTAATTTACAAATATTTAACAAAGTTTAATCTGTGTGAGTTCAGATTTATTTAATAGTGTTCCACTTCCGTGGTTTCTGCTGCAGTCAGTATTGCATTATATTCTATGTAAGATTAACTTGCATTTAAAAAGAAAGTTAAGACTGATTTAAATCCATCTTTCTGGGAGAACAAAGTACAGAAGTGATTCTCTTCTTTGAAATGTAACACTTGCACTCTTCAGGCCCAGTGCTAAGATAATTTAATGAAATACTACCATTACAGATTTTCAAAGCTAATGCAGCTAAACAATGCACTTGGAACTTGTTACTTGAAAACTTGAGAATACTTTGAATGTTAAATGGCTTTTCTCAGCCAGTTTTCAGTGATTTTTCTGCATTATCTAATGTATCTAAAATCTTAACTTTTTTTATAATGAGTAAAGGGACGTTGTCTGATCAGTTTTAAGTTTTTGTAAAAGCAAGGATTTGGAAAGGTTGAGTTTGATAGAAGTGTTTTCATTATTTTCTTAAAAAATTCCAATGAAAACACATTTTGTATTAGTTTGACTGTATGCATTTGCCATAGCAGTGTTTGCATCCCAAAGATTGCAGTGTGGTGGCTATGGGTGAGCCAAAAAGCAGCTGGAAACTGACTAGATGCAGAACCTGAAATCTTTCTCATTGTCCAAATTAAAGGCCCAAGCCTATGCCCTGGAAAGTCACTGGCGAAGCTTTTACAGAAACCAGGAACAGGCCTTGATTGAGCACTTTCTTCATCTCCCTCAGCACTGATGGTGAAAATAAATTAGATTGTCCACAATTCTTTATTTTACTAACTGAAGGTTCTCTAAAGACATTTTTTTTACAATTAATTTTTTTAACCCGATCGTGTCCCTTTAACAGTTCAGTTTTCAGATGTTCATGTTCTTTGCAGAATTATCAAAAGCCAGTATTTTTTTTCCCTATCAGAGGCCAGGGAAGACTTGATCTTTCATGTATTTGCAACATGACTCTCCTTAAAGGATCCAAAATATCACAAAGGTGTTTGTGGGAGGTGGTACATTTGGGTTTACAAGTTAATCTTTATTAGAGATGTGCCAATATATGCTGCTTTATTGTAGTGTTGTTGTTTTATATTTAGGCATTTTAGCTAATTTACAAATATATACTGTAACAGTATACTTTGTACAGATTTATTTAAAATTTATTTGAAAATTGAAATAAAGTAGGCAAAAAATAAAGATGTTTATTTTTCATTTGACTATAAGCAGCTAACATTTTTTTGGTTTTAGTGTACTTGAGCACCAAACAATCTCAGAATGATCAAATATTTTAGTTGAAAGGCCACATTTCAGAAACTCTGTGGCTATGTGTATGTGTATCTGTATTGTATGTAGACAACTGTTAACTCTGGAAATGATGAAGTCATACTCGTGTTACCATTCAGAAGAAAGCTTTTCATAGTTTGACTCTATTTTCTCTGTTTTAAGACAAAAAGGAATTTATTTTTTGTAAGATGTTTATGAAAGGCCTGCCGTCTGGCTTCTCCAGTCAATGTTTAAAATTCCAGAGTGGGGGTGATTTCTTGTTTAGCCCTTGCTGATAGACCAAAGTCAGCTTTGACATCATATTGGGGTGCTGCTCAAATCTGTGTTTTATGTTGAAGTCAAAAAGCAAAGTAAGAAAAATCAAGATGTGAACTTCACTAGAAAACAAATTCTTCACTGTACAATAGAATGGATATCTCTAATCACTCTGTCGTTAATGATAGATTCTTATTTTTTGAATTATCTATTTAAAAACAGCAAGCATTGTATTTGCTAGTAAATATAAAGTGTTTACATGTAATTACTTAATAAATTATTTGATTTAAGATTGCTCTTACGGTGCTGATTTTTAATGCAGAAACATAATTTTTGACTAATGTCTTTCAGCTCATGCTGTTCTTTAAACTCTCCTAGAGTGTTCCCCCCCCCCCCACCCCCCCCACCCCACCCCCAGGCATCAGTTTGTTTTAAATTAAATACTGAGGGAGACAGAAAACATATGTTTCTCCAAGATTTCTGACAGGATTACTATGTAACATTTTCCAACGTTATCTGCATCGTGGTATTTCTCTTTCCTCTCAAACAAATTATAATGCCGAAGTGGAGCAGTATGCTAATAGCTGAACTATTGCCAACTAATGGTATTACATAGCCACAGTTTTCACTTGGTGAATCTTTCAGCTGACAGTGGCTTGTTACAAGGAAACATCATGTTTCAAGGCGATGAATTCTAAAGCCTGACACTGAGTGAATTCAAACAGGACTGATGGAATGGTCCTTACATTCTTCCTCTGTGAAAACTTTGTGGGGGAAAGTCAGTTGCTGACTGGAGAGAGAGTTCAGTCAGTCACATCCTGAAGCTGCCCATAGCTGTTCTGTGGCCAGCTGTGGAAGAGCTGGAGAAACCCACAAGAGGTATCCCCAGATGGATCAAAGTCATGGGATCTCAGTCTGAGGGGTGCAAGGAAGTGCAGGGGCTCACAACCTCCCTCTCTATTTATGCCTTAGATAGGTCCCAAAACACTTCTGTCTTCTAATGGGGACTGAGAACCACTGTTGTTCTCTGATTATTGAAGCCATGGGTGGTAATGATGCATGACTTAGAATGCTAGGGTTAGGGACTGTGAAAGTGTTAAGACTTTATCAGTGTTGGAGAAAATCCAATGGGCAAGGTAATGAAAGGGGTTGCTGGAGTTTTGAGTTCAGATCAAACTCTAGCTTGGGTCTCATAGGGTTGGTCTCATCCTAGACCCTGATAGTGACATGATGGAATCAGGCCATAGTTCAAGGAGAGTGCTGGTCTCTGCCCAAGAGAAGCAGGGACTAGACAGGTAAGAGGTTGGATTGAGTGAATATGGAGGCACAATTAAAGGGACGGGCCTGAAATAACTGAGCTGTTGGGACTTACGACTGAGGTGTGTGCATGGAGTTTGTACAGAATCGGGCCACTCTGCCATGCTCAAGCTATTGCCATCCGTTCTTTATTAACCCTGCAAGCACTGAAAATACAAAGAATGCAGTCTGTTTCTCTACCTCGGCTCTGCAGACAGCTTTTGGTGCAGCATACTAGTTAAGCCACCGTGTTTTGGTTTAATGTGCTCAATATTAAACATTCTATTTGGAAAACTTGTCTTACGTTGACAACCTTAGGGGGTTGGAAATGGATTTTGTGTACACTTTATTGAAGAAAAGAATCGAGTTAGAGATGAGCAAAATCTGAGATTAACCCTTTACTACCTCATCGTTGTCGGAGCCTTGTTCTGATGCCCAGCGGAGGAGTGAGGCTAGGCAACATTGCATTCACCTGAAAAGCACCTTCACGCAAGTCTTCGCACACTTCCATGCGTGTGTGCAGACCCAGCTCTCATCCAGTAGTAGAGACTCGAGGTCATGCATGCCAGTAAACCCAAAGCGAAAGCCCTCTTTCTCCAGCTTAATCCTGCGTGTACACAGATGCTCCAACTCCAGATACTTAGACATCCTACTAATTCTCCTTGTATGCAGCATTTCCTCATAGGGATATGGTGTGTGGGTGCGTTTAGTTTAATTCACAGGAACTTCCTTTCTCAACTGGAGAAGCTGAGGTTTCAGACAGTGCGGAAGTACATGACCCTACACAACACATAGATTGAATTCACTATCTGGGCTTGGGCCAACAATTCATTAATTTGATATCCAGCTTCAAGCCCTGGCCAATATGCAGCACTTCAGAAGAAGGTGAAAACTTTCACAAGGCACTTGGCTAAATTGTGTAGTAGTTTTACATGTCAAGAGAATGTTTCCTGACCTTCTGCTGCAAATATCTGCCAGTGTGAATCCTATTTGAGAGCATCTTTCTTAGTATGCGTAATTACAGCTATTGGTCATAAAATTATCCATCCCTTCTAACAATCCAGCTCCCCCATTTCCCTTTTGTAAAAATGGGAATGTTGCTAAGAAAATTATCTTTAATCTCTGGCCACCATTAGTTGGCATGGATGGCCATTATAAAAGATAGTAAATTGGTCATATGGCAACAGGGCTCTGTTGACTCCTGCAGGTACTCTCATTTTGCTTGTTTGGAAAATCAAATGCAAATAAAGCATCTCACCAAAACCAACCACCATAAGCTTGTCTCCATTTGTGTGTTAATTGTCTGTATCAATTTTTGGTGGTTGATGTGGATAGATACTGTCTGACAGTATGAACTCCGACAGGAGGAGTATTCTGCCTTTTATTGAGAGCGCCACTTGGGTTCAGAGATGGGGATTTCTGGATACAGAACCACTAGTCAAAACAATTGTCTACAGTGGCCTGTGCAACACGGTAATTTACCATTTACTCTGAAAATTGGTTTCTTCAGATTCTTAAAGATCAGATGTGCCATTGTAGGAGACCATCTGAGGCCGGAGAGTTCAACATGGAGTTTGCTTCTGCAGTTAAGATATTTTTGATTGTCATCAAAACATAGCGGTGATGGTGATTTACGCCCCGAGTTCCAACTTTTCAATGTCAGGGTCGTTCAGGAGCATGCTGTTTCTTTGGCAGCCCACTAACAACAACAGAAGGCCCAGAGCTCAGTGTGCACTCTTCCTTTACAACAACCTCTTCACCATCACTGTCCCACAAAAAGCAACAGCACTGATTGGAAGCCCTTCGCTTTGGACATGTTACCCCAGACAAAGTTGAACTTTCAGGGTCACTACTAGATGCTGCAAGTGGAGAAAGAGAAATTAGAAGGGGAAATAATAACGTGGCATGGCCATTGAACGTAAAAAGTTGACCAAGCATGAGAAATAACCCGATAATGGCTAAAAGCTCCCACCTAAGGAAGAATGCCTTTCCACTTAATGCAATGGATTCTACAACTGGAAAGAAGGCTGCAGAGGACTGAAGACAAAGTACTAAAGATGCTGTCCAAAAAAAGTATAACAAAGGATTCTGGGCTATTTTCTCAGACAGTGAAACTCCGAGAACGTATCGGATCAGTCAGCCAAAGCTTCTGAACCTCATTGAGAGAGAAGTAACGTCTCGGGCACTGCTAAAGCGTAGCGTGGAAATCCAAACACTCGTCTGCAATCACAAACATGGTCACAGTGGGTAGGTTGAAAGAGGAGGGCTGGCTCCTGTCTTGTCAACAACGCTCAGTTAAACTCTGAGCCAGTGGAGTACTGTGATGGAAACCTAGCAGGCATTTCCCAAAATGAGAACTCTGCAGAAAGGAAATAAACTTATACAAGTCACTGAAGGAATTTTGAAAAGAACTTCACAGATTACAAACCTATGACACTCCAGTTCCGTTTTCAATGGGCATGATCTATTTAATTACACACTGGGACCACACGGGGCAAAAAGATTCACAGAAGCTATAGAATCTTTGCATAATTCAGCCACAGGACAGATCCCAGATGCATAGGTTGAAACCAAAATAGGAAGAGGAAGCTGAAATATGGAACACATTTTTGAGTCCTTTCCTTATCCCATTTAAAATCAAAGACAGTTTCCTATCCCAAATCTCCATTTTCACTTTGTTGCCCCAAAATGGCAAAATACTATGTAAATATAAGACAGGGCAGCTGAGGGTAAAGTTGTGTTATTTTAAAGTAACCCGGTTCCATGGATAATTCTGCCAGGCCACAAAGAGAATCTGTTTTTGGTACAGTAGACTTCCGATAATCCGGAACCGATAGGACCTAGGTGGTGCCGGATTATCAAATATGCCGGACTATCAGGAGGTACTATAAACTGGTTTTTTATTTATTTTTTATATATATATACTGTATACATTATATACTGTATATAAAGTGTTCTTAACCCTTTTTATTGTACATACTGTATACAGTATACTGTAATGTTTTAGTTTTTTAAGCCTTTTTTACCCTTTTTGCTCAGTTCAGCTGCTGCCGCTGTTACCTCGTGACTCATTTTTTGCCACAGCTCACTCACTAGGCTCTTGCCATTTTGATGCCAGACTATCAGGAGTGCCGGACTATTGGAGTTTTACTGTATTCAGTCTTATATTCTTGGGAGTGAAGTATTTTGATTTTACTATGTTCCCATCCTTTGAGAATTTCTACAGGAATAAACCCTTCTTTCAGCCTCTATAGGCTTTGCCTGGTATGCACTGCCATTGAAAACCAAATTTTAAATGAGCTTAATTAGTATGCAAACAGGACGAAGGAACATACTTCTTCTAGCTTATCTTTCAAAAGAATAGTCGGCAGAGCATTTTTATCACTACAAATCTTACACCAAAACCAATACTGAACACTTGTCAGTGGTACAGCCCTTTAGAATTCCAAAGCCCTTTTCAGTAATACATTCATGGAACATCTGAGTTCAGTAAGTATCTTCATTTCACAAATGTGGAAACGGAGGCAGCGAAAGGTTGAATTACTTGTCCAAGATAACATAGCGAGCCGTGGTCGCAGCTTGAAAAAGAATCCAACAGCTTCAAATTCCCTGGTTAATGCTGTATGCCAAAGCTGGAGTTGCTTTTTTTCCCCCTCCAAACTATTTTTTTTTAATTTCAGGAGGGAGAATAAAAGTGAAACTGACCCTTTAAAAAATCTGAGATCAGGCACAAAGTAAGATCTCTAGCTTCTCCACCAGTTGAAACAGTCTCTGTAGCTAGTAAAGAGATTGTGTGTCTCTCCCTTTCAAACACAGAAGTGTTAGAAGACAATAGCTGAAGCCTTTTGCAAACAGCTGTTGGAGAAGCTGATTAACCTTCTCAATCTCTGCCCATCTCAGTCTGGCAAATAGCAGAGGTCTGAGATTGTCAGGTCCATAGTGTATGCTCCTCCCAGGAAAGAATCAGGTGGGTTTAGCCATTCACAACACACAGCCACAACTACCTACTGCCTCAAAAAAACAAAAAACAAACCAGCACTCAGTTGTGCAAAATATCCCAAGAGCTCTTCTAGCCCCCACAGTTACCGCACATCAGCCAGAGTTCCCAGTCCAGTCGTTGTGCCACACAGGTCAACCGGGAAGAATTGTAACGAGGTTGCCTGTGGAAGTAATTCACTCAAGTTGCAGTTGCAATAACAGCTTTGCTCCAATTCTGTTTTTCCCTCTGCCTCTTCCAAGGCAACACACTTGTGCAACATGCCAGTTTTTCCTTCTCTGAGGCCATTCCTCGCTCTGCTGCTGCTTTGAGAGCTGTGCGGCTGAGAGCACGGGTGAGTATGAGAGACATGGCCTCCCCAAACTGCAGGTGGGGAATTTGCTCCTCCACTCACTGGCCTGGCTGGAGCTGCCCCCCCCACATACAGAAGTCCAACCATGCCTGCTGATAATGGCCCCTACAGCCTTTGGCCCTATCCACACGGCACGTTTGCCCTGGGTCAGTTTCATTTTTGTCGGTTGCAGTACAGCTGGGGTGGGCTTTATTGCCAAGAGATTTCGCATGTTAAACTCAACAGGCAAAGAAGCATTGATAAACGATGCCATGTGTGTGTTCTGGGTCAGAAACACGGAAACCATCCAGGTTGCCCAGGAGAATTTGAGATCATCTATAGGTCAAATCAGCTACAATGCTGGAGTCTAATCATTTAATAGAAGGGAAATTAAAAATTAGACAGTCATCAAATTAACCCTTGTTGGGCCAGTGTATAGTGTCAAAGTTTGTTATCCTAGCCATTCCAAGATTTCATTTGTATTCCTGTAGCACAAAGGAGCCCAAATCATGGGCCAGGTAGGTCCCATACAGCCGGCCTCTGTCCCAAAGAGGTTTCAGGCTTAAGTAGCCATGTTTCAAGGGCAGTCACAAAAGTCTTCCCTTTTCGTTCCTTCCTCATTCTTTGTTTATAAAATAGTCAATACCAGGGGATGGGGGCAACTGATTAAAGCCATGTTAATTACAAAAAGCTCTGGCTAAATATGCCACAAGTAGCAGTATATATACCAGTAGTTCTCAAACTTTTTTTTATCCACAGACCACTTGAAAATTGCTGAGAGTCTCAGTAGACCTTTCCAAATGTTGTTTGTACCACTAGCTGACTATTGCTAAGTATTTTGACTAAAAGCACTGTATAAAAAAACCTGCATAATAATGAAGGGTTTTTCAGTTCTACAAGTAAAGCACACAGCTCACATTTTAACATCAATAGCTTTACCTTTCCAATGGGATGGATGTGCGTGGTTTTGTGAGCAAAGTTCAAGGAAGTTGAGTGTAATGTCTGTCAGCGTTAGCCTTAGGTCAGCTTCAGCATTCCTCCTGCTTCTGGCTTTGGACTTGAGGGTGGTAAGTGATTGAAATCCTGTCTCGCACCGGTCTGTAGTAGCAAATGGCACCAGAAAACACACTGCTTTGTCTGCAAGTCCTGGGTACGCTCCAAAACTCAAGGAATGTCCCTTAAATTCTGATTGTAATGTTTTGTCGCAAGAAAGCTCCAACAAGCCCTCTTGTGCCTTGCTAGACAAACCAAAAGGCAGCTCACTGATTTCAACCCCAAAAGGATTCACATCCAGGTCTTTGGTTCAGGTTCTACTGGAAAGTGAGCTTCAAACTGTTTAAGAGCAGCAAGATGTTCTTCAATGTCTTTTTTTTCCCCCAAGAACCAGTTCATTTTTAGATAGGGAACCTTCCAAGGTTGGACCCTTAGAGGGAACATCACAGAGGTGTTGGACCACAATTTGAGAATCTCTGATATATGCAATACAATGGAGGGCAACACTTAATAAAATCTCAGTGGGGGAGAGATATATGAATTATTGAATACCAGTATAACTCTTATTAACCAGGAAATGGTCATTATTCCTTGTCAGCCTGTCAATTACATATATAACAGGAAGAAAGAAATTTTGATCTTTTCTATTAGAGGGTTTAATAAAACATGCAATCACTGTCTCCAAACTTACCTTCATTTTTCTTGTATTAGTTTCAGTAGTAAGGATTAGCTCCAAGAATTCCCAGGAAGCTATTTAGTTGCTAGAGTTCGAGAAATTTGTTTTTCCTAAGGCAATGTTTAACAAAATGTCTTGAAATAGTAATTGAAAATTTTAAACCAAAAATGTTTAGTTTTTGGCAAATGATCAGTATTCCAGGGTTTGTTTCTATAAAATTCCCCAAAATGTAAAAACCAGATTTTTTTTTCACAAAAGTTCTCATCTTTAAAAAACTTAGATTAATTGGAAAAAATCATTACACAGAAGTAGGGAGGTATGCACAGCAGGGATGAGATTATTGCGGGAATACTATGGCCAGTTCTGATGCTTCTGTAAGGGGGCTGAAAAATTGGGAAAGGTTCAGAAAAAAGCCACAAGAAAGATTTGGGTTCTAAAAAACATGGCTTATAAACATAGAAAGCTCAGCTTAATTAGTTTATCCAAGTGGTTTTCAATCTGTGATCTACGGACCCCAGTATCAGCAGATAATGTATAAGGCCATGTCTTCACGAAACGGAAGATCGATGCTGCCGCAGTTGATCTTCTGGGGTTTGATTTAGCAGGTCTAGTTAAGACTTGCTAAATTGAACTCAGAAGGCACCTCTGAAAGCGGCCAGTACTCCTGCTTCTGTGAGGAGTAAAGGAAGTCAACAGTAGCATTTGCTCCCATCCGTCCTCACAGCAGGAGGCTGAAGGGAAACTCGAATTAAAGTATGTTGATTCTAGCTACATAATTAATGACGCTGGAGTTGCAGATCTTGATTGTTATCTTCCTTTTTAGTGCAGCCCTGCCCTTAGATTTCCAAAGGTAGGTGGTACCTGCACCTCCATTTGACATTTTTTAGGAATCTGCAAATGAAAAAAGGTTTAAAAATATGGATCAGCAAGTACATGGGAGATTTCTAATAGTAGAAGGCTCCTCAGTTTAGTAGGAAAAGGCACAAAAAGATCCATTGTTTGGAAACTGAAGCTAGTCAAATGCAGACTAGAAATAAAGTGAGGGTAAGTAACTGAAATAACTTACTGAGGGATATGGCAGATGTCAATCACTTGAAGTCTTTGTCAGGATGGGATATCTTTCCAAACTTGATACCTTAGCCCAAAGAGAAGTTTTGGGGTTAAATGCAGAAATGATTGACTGAGATTTTGCATAAACAACGAGGAGTCTTGTGGCACGTTCTAGACCAGAGGTTCCCAAACTTTTTGTCATCACACCCCCTTTTTATTTTTGAAAAATCCTCATACCGCCTCCCCCCCAAAAAATAGCAAAACTTGTTGAGCAAAAAAAAAAGGAAGTGACTGGGGCAGCAAAAGCTTGATGGGGGGAGAGCTGGGTCACCTCGTGCCCCCCCCCCGGAATTTCTTCATGCCCCCCAGGGGAGCACAGCCCCCCTGTTCAGGAACCCATGTTCTAGACTAACAGATTTATTGGAGCATAAGTTTTTGTAGGCAAGGTCCCACTTTGTGATCTGTGTTCTTCACGGGATCAGAACAGATGATCCTATTGGTCCCTGTCAGCCGTACTTTGGGCTCCATATTTATGGACATTAAAATCTGACACAAATAAGTCGAGCTTTCATCAATTAAACCAGGAAAACCCTAAGAAACCCAACAGCATGGACCTTCCTTTCCTCTGTAGCAATGACTGATAGGAATGTTCTTCACTTGGTTCCTGTGTGATGACCCAACCCTTAACAAGAGCTTCCTCCTGCCAGCTGTGGGACGGGACTGGGGAGGGGACCCAGGCTTTCCAGTGGAAGGGAAATGGAGGGGAGGGGAAGTCCTGGCGGGCCCCAGTGTCTGATGGGAGGGGAATGGAGGGGGGAAGGGAGAGGTCCCAGCCGATGCCAGTCTCCCCAGAGGGAAGGGAGTGGGGGAGAGGTCCCTGCCCAGCTCTCTCAGCTGGGCCCAGGCCTTGGAGAGGGAGAGGCAGTGACTGAAGCTGGCGGCTTCTGGCTGGAGCAGGGACAGTGGCTCCTCCTGGAGTTCCAGCCTCTCAGGCCCCCAGGACCTCCCTCCCTGCTTCCCCGTTCCCTGGGCTGCTACTTCCGTTTCCAGGCTCACTGCAGGAGGAGAGCTGGCAGCTCAGCGCGGGCGTTCACCTGAATTTGCAGTTGTGTCTGCGGCCAGGGGAAGGCCTGGGTACCCCCTCCCCCCCCCGACACCACTCGTTGCCATGGCTGCTGGGCGCCTCAGGCACATGGTGGGCGGTGGAAAGCCATCCCTGGTCTCCTGTCAGCGCCGTCCCCTGGGAGCTGGGAACGCAGCCAGAGCTGCCCCATGCGCGCGCTCTGCCCGGAGCCTCTCGCGCACGGGCAGCTGGCAGCACTCAACACGGTCTCCCCAGTGCTGTCTGCTCGGGGCCGCATGGGATGAGCTCTGGGCTTCGTGGGCCATAGCTGGAGCCAGGGGGATTTGCTCCCACAGAAATGGACACTGGAAAAGCTGTTCCAAGTTACGGACGTTTCAGGTTAACGAGGCCCGCGGCAGAGGACCGTTCCTTGGGAAAGCGCCATTTGCTGCCTAGCACTAACCCAGAGCGCTGGAGGTCTCCAACGCACAGGAGAGCGGAGGCGAAGTGAGGGAACCTGCGGGGAAGGTGAGACGGAACAGCGCTTGGCGGTAAGGCATCCGCCAGCCAGAGACTGACGGGCAGTGACCCCAAAGGGCAAGCGTCGCTGTCTCTCAATAAAGCGCTCACGGGCCACTGCAAAGACCACTTCAGGGCAAGGCCTCCACCAGACCATAGGTGAGCGATGGGAAGGAAGAGCAAGGCACGCAGGCTACACAGGAAGGGGTCTGCACAAAAACCCAAGGCCAGGCAACGCTGGAAGAGCCTGAGCAACTCGTGAGCACACCGAGCGGCTTTGCTGACTCTGACCAAGAACAAACATACTCAGACATGAAGAGACACGGTGGCCAGAGAGCCAGGGAAACGTGCCACCCCAGAGGGGAGAGAACTGGCTTCCTTCAGGGACAAAACCCATCATGCTTGGGAAGTTCCACCCTCCTCCTCCAGGAGCGAGACTCCTGCAAGCCGAGCTGTTCAGAGAGGCAGAATGCCCAGGTAAGTCATCTTCCTTTGTTCTTCCTCCACCTTGCTAAGGCGGGTCGGAGATGCAGCCCTTGTTTCCATCCTGTGTGTGTTCCGGCATACGCTGGCTCTCCAGCTGCATCCGGCCACCTTTCTCAACTGTGCTGTGCCGAGAAATTAAACCAATCCAGACTCTGGCAAGAGTCCTGAGTTAATTACTGATTTGCTTCCAAACAGGGGATGAGACATCGCTCAGCCTGGTACAGAAGCTTCTGGGCCAGACGACTTCTTGGGATTCACGTTCTGTAGCAAGCGTCCTCTTCTCGGCCATTCTCTGCAAATCGAGGTTTGCCATCTGTTCGAGAGGGTTTGTTCTTCTCCTTCCGGGGTGTGTGGACATTCCTAAGAAGTCTGGAATAAGTCTTGAATCCTCTGACTCTGACTAGTAAATTGCCATTCATGCATGATTTCTCCAGCTGGAGCTCTTTTCTTTAATAGTTGTGCCAGCAATAAGTCAGGCTTGAGTTTGCATTGTCAGACCATCCATTACTGCTTGCTGGCTTGCTAGGAAACTCAGTTTGTTCCATGAGAATGGTGTTTAACTGCCCTCTAGTGGTAATTCATTTGTCACATCTCAAAATTTCCCCCCACTTTCCATTAGTTCCCCACAATACCCTCTTTTAAATCTTTCCCTTTTGTTTCTTTATTGGGAGTTTTCTGTTCTGTTTTTATTTCCCTCTGCCAGGGCAGTTCCAGGCCTCTGACTTCTTAGTGCACTTAGCAGGGTTCCATAATGTATCTTCATTTACTACTTCATTGTCATCCTCTTGCACAAAGTCTTAAAAGCATTCCTCCTCCCATTCCTGTTGTGCTGCTTAGCATTAGCTCATTTGCGCTGCAGCTGAAAACTCATTTGGGTTTGCTAATTACAAGTTAGCCCCAGTCACTTTGCTTCCCATTCCAACAGCTATTTAATTCTGAGTTGGTTGCTTGGTTGGGTTTTCTGTACCCAGTGCATCTGTCTACAGATTTGTATGTAGGGTTGTTGGAGCCGGGTTGGTTCCCAGATGTTAGAGAGATGTCTCACCCAGCTTGGCTGTCTTTTTCAATGTCACATTTCATTTAGTTATTTAGCTTACCTTAGCCGGTATTTTGGATGAGTTTCTTTTTCTGAAGCCAAACAGTAAACATGAATTGATAATCATGTTGATGAGGGGATGGAGTGGGAACAACAGAAAAGGCAGTAAGTTGAATTGTAACGGCATTTGAATTCATCACAAGCCTTTCTGAGCTGTGAAGGAGATATGTATATCCACTAGGCAACACTGTCTTGGATTAATGTCTATGGCAACTAACAGGCGCTAAATGAGCCATGGCTGGGCCCCTGAAGGAATGGAAATGGAGTACTGAAAACTGCAAGGGCACAGTGAATGCAAAGCTAAATAGTAGCATTCAAGGACAGTGCCCCGTTCTTTGGTTCATATCAAGACCCATGTGCATGCAAATCCTGCAGGCTTCGTGGCCCACGTGCCTGCTTCCCCAGCAAACCCGAAAGAGCAAATAAGTGTAACTGAAGGAAGAATTTGTGTGTGGGGCTCTCCATAAAGCAGGCAGCTTGTAAAATGATTTACAGTGTGATTAGCCCCAAGACAAACCAGACTAAAGTCCCAACAGTCCCGGGGGCCATGTAGCTACTAGGTTATTAATTAACTGTACTGCAGTAGTGCTGAGAAGTCCCAGGAGAGCCCCGGGCAGGAAGTGCTCTACACACCCACAGCAATGAGCAGGAGGTGGAGCCACAAGGGAAGGGGCGGGGCCTCATGGAGTGGGGGTGACATGAGGGCAGGGCCATGAGGAAAAGGGCTGGAGTGGAGACAGGGTGTCGGAAGGGGCAGGGCCATGGCTCCCCCACTCTTAGAGACCTTCCATCACTTCTAGGCAGCAGTGCACTAGTACAAAACCATAGTGCATGCACGTGGTGGCTGGTGCATTTTCTCAACTGGGTGTGCAATATTCATGGATTCATAGGTCCTAAGTCCAGAAGGGACCCCTGTGGCCAGCCAGTTGGACTCGGTGCGTCCCACAGGCCAGAGAGCAGCCCGTTCTGGCTGACTATGAATTCACGGGCCAGGCTGTCTTTCTGAACCACAGAGGATGCTGGCCCAGGGTTCGAGTCCGGGGAGGGAGCAGATTTACATTTTGTCTTGCCTGCCTCACACACAATGCCCCCACCCTTCCCACCCCATCGCCGCTCATGGAGGAGACAGGGCCAGCTAATTCTGCAGCTGCAGGTTCGCATAGCTGTGCCCCTGCACCAAGCACAATTACCATGCCCAGGGAGCTGCCACCCAGGCTGGGCCCAGCCCAGGGAATGAGCTGAACGCTAGAGGACAACGTGGGAGGGGACGACTGTCAAAGAAGAGTAACAAAATTAAGAGGCCAAAATTCTCCCCTATGGCTCCTTGCTGTTAAAATTCAGAACATAAGAGCAGCCAGACTGGGTCAGACCAAAGGTTCATCAGCCCAGGGTCCTGTCTGCCGATAGCGGCCCATGCCAGGTGCCCCAGAGGGAGGGGACAGAACTCAGCACTTTGAGGCTCTCTCCCTGCCGTCTTCTCCCGGCTTCTGGCAGTCAGAGGCTTAGGGTCACCAAAAGCGTATTTCTGACCATCGTGTCTGATCTGGCCCCACCTCGGAGCAGGTCTCTGTGTAAGCGGCCAGCAAAAGAGTCACCCTCTGGAGACGTTGCTCCCATAAAAGTTATGACTCACTCCCCTTGTGTCTCATCTCCTGGGACCGACATGGCTACCACAGCCCTGCAATGCCCCTGTGAAAGCTACGCCCCTCAAAGAGCAGCCTTTCATTGGTTAAACCAGGGCTAGTCAACCGTTGGAAGCCCGGGGGCCCACAATGATATGCACAGCACATGCCGAGGGCCGCCATTTAAGTGTGGTTACATATACATGTAAATACATATGCAAATATATGCAAATAGCTTTTACACTGACAGGCATGAATACAAAGAATAAGGCCAGACTACGCAATATTTACCCAATTTCCACCCATATGACAGAAGACCGTTCTATTGACTCACCGTTGTGGAGCATGTTCCCCATGGAGGCCATGTTCAAAGGATCGCACCCAAGGGCCATGTGCTGAGCCCCATGTAACCCCGAACTGCCCCGCGGGCCGCAAACAGGCTGTGGGCGCCTCGTGTTGAGTAGCCTTGGGTCAAACTGTAACTGCCTGCAAGCAGGAAGAGCATGCACCCCAAAGAGAAGGTGAGAATAAGGAGCAATGGGATGAATCCGAAGAAAGGAAAACTTGGGCTGAGTGTCAGAAAACGTTTCCTGGGGCTATTAGACGAGGAAATAGTTTCTCCAGGGAAGAGCTGAAAGCCTCCTTGTTTAAGTTCTTTTCCTAAGTAGATTAGACAAAGCACTCAGGGTGCAGAGACGGCCCTGCAGAAGCTGGAAGGGGGGATAAGATCCGCCTGCCTCAAGGCTTCCAGACTGATTCCTAGAATGATGCTTGGATAAAACATACAGTTTGCTTGTTTCACAGTTTGTCCCTTAATACCCCTCACAGCTCGCTCCTCTAAGCACTTCCTTACCCTGGTCCCGTAAAAAGAGTCAGAAGCATGGTGGCTTGGAACTAGCATTTAATTCATCTTCTGGACCAAATGACTGGGGCCTGGATAATGACATGTCAGTTTTCAAAAGGGCTCCAGAGATGACCCCTGAAATGACAGGCTGGTGAGCCTAAGGTCAGTAGTATGGGCAAACTGGTTGAAACTACAGTAAAGAACAGAATGATCAGACACAGCAATTCATATAATTTGGTGAGGAAGAGGTTACCCAGTTTCTGTAAAGGGAAATCGTGTCTCACCAATCTACTAGAATCCTTAGAGGGGTGGACAAGCATGTGGACAAGGGGGATCCAGTGTACTTAGACTTTGACAGGGTCCCTCATCAAAGGCTCTGAAGCTGTCATGAGCTACAAGGGAACGTCCTCTCCTGAGCGCACGGAAGTCCCCCGAGAAACACGTTGCATTGAAAGATTCATTTCCTTGACTGCAACGTGGAAGGTCTGGTAGGAATTTGCTACCAAATCTCTTGGTGATTGCCCCATTCTCTGTATTCTCACTGGCCGCTGTTGACAGAAAGGACACTGAGCTAGATGGACCTTTGGTCTGACCCTGTCTGGTTGTTTTTACCCTCCGAGTGGCAGGACAACATGAGGCCATGATAGTGCTTCTTGCTGCTTTTCTCTCTTCCTGCTGCAGAAAGGTTTTCTTTTGGGGTTAGCCTGTGCACCTTTTTGTGTACTCGCTGCTTTACACTGCTCCTATCGATCTTGTTGGCTGTGGGCGACTCAATGTCTGGTTACCCATAAGCTGTGCTACTCTCTGCACGGTTCCCATCGGGGCTCACATGCGAAGCCAGGCTGAACCAATACCAAGGAAAACTCAGTGCACCCAGAAGAGAAGTGGCTTTGGCCATCCAGGAGGGGGCCCTTTTTTCTATAATTTAGGATGAACCAAGGGCCACATGCTGCCTTTCAGATGAGATGCAGAAGGAAGCTCGTAACCACTTTGGATTCTGGTACGTTCACAAAAAACTTCAAGGTGTTGATCCCACTGACCAGGCCAGATTCCCCTCCGATTATTATTTTCTGGTTACCTAACTTCCCCCAGCAGTTCCAGTAGGAGGGGGTATTCTTATCCATCTCCACTTCCTGTCCCAGTTACGTAGCCTTACTGCTATTCAGCTCTTCATTTCAGAACAGAGGCGGCAGGGGAAATAGATCCAATATCTAGTTTGTTTGTGAAGTCTGTTGCGGTGGACCATGGAGTCTGGCGTGGGGGATGGTGGGATGGAGGCTTCTGAACACCCCTTCCCTGCAGAAGAAGGAACATCGAAGCACAACAAATCTGGTGGGATCAACAAGACCTCTGCTTCTTCCTTCTGCCTACTCCACGTAAGTCTTTTATTGTTATTGGCCATGCGAGTGGAGTAGTTGCTCTCAGGTTAAAATTCACCTACCACGTTAAATATTCCCACTGGTTTTACTGATAACAGCATAGTTTATAACAACTAGTAGCTGAAACCCCATGATGTCATATAGGTATGGTACCTGGGCCAACTAATCCCTCATTTGTTTAGTCTCCTTCAAACAATCAATGAAACTGGTGCATGTAAATTGGCTACTGGGTAAGGGTGGAGCTTGGTCGAGTGACCTCTGCTATCACCCTGGTCTAGGACGGTAAGCATGGCAGAGCTACATGCCTCACGTAGCTGTATATCACATGGGTGTAATTCATAAAATCAAAAAGACAAAGACCTTAAAAACGGGATGGTAACAGGTCACAAATCCCGGTGATGACTGAATGTGGTGACACTTTTTTATTAAAGAGCTCTCAACAACATCTGGAGCTATTTCCATCAGTTCACATTGACTCAACAGACATTCTAGGCTTCCAGGTGACACACAGAGTGAAAATATGGGCAACTTATTAGATAGGTAAATCCTGGTCTCCCATGACATTAATGCCAAAACTCCCATTAATTATAGTGGGGCTGGATTTCACCTTTAATTTTCCTCACTGGTGTGCATGTAGCTGATTCACATCATGCATTTCTCGCTGCCTGGACAATAAAAACAGATGAGTCACTTTCCCTTGTTTTTGCTACCCACATTGCCTTACTGGTTCACATATTTTACACACAGATTGCAAACCCGACTTCAATTTGATTGACTTCTTGAAACCGAATAGGATGAGACTATTATAGAACCGTCTCTGGGCATTCTGCTTGCTTCTGGAATTATAAAGATATAGTGCAACTAAAAATATTTTTGTCATCATTAATAACATGAAACTCCCAAGATCCCTTCTTGAAATCCAAGTATTTGCCTGTGACAAGCAATTACAACATCCCACAAGAATTTGCTGGGGAGTTAAAGGCAGCCAAATCTGGGCCATATCCAGCTTTGGAGATCAAGTTGGCCGTTAGCCCGGATCTGAGTCTGAGCTTCTTAGAACCTCACTCGCGCTATTCAAATGTGGTGGTTGTAAATGTTTATCTTGTGGCTATTTGGCAGACAAAACGTACCATACAGAGTGATGATATTCGCAGCAGGTGCCGCCTTGGATACATGTTGGGGGAAGCACACTTTCCATAGTTAATGTAAACTTCTGCAGATGCCATGCCTTGGAGTTTAACTGAAGATCTTTGAGGGCCCAATGGTTGAAACTAGAGCTGTGCAAATAATGGATTTATTAGGTGGCTAAAAATTCTTAAAAATAAAGATACTGTTTTGGCAGTTGGGACAAACCAAAAATGATGCGGGGCGGAGGGAGGGGGTATTGTGAATATATGGAAAATCGAAAAGTTGAAAAGCATTGCTTTGGGTCAAGTATGTCACCTGATCAAAAACTAAATGTTTTGTTGCAGTTTTGAATATTTTAAAGGTTTTTATTGTTTAAAAATTGAAGGAAATGTCAAAATGAAGTTGTTCCAAATCAATGTTTCAACTTTTTTTAGATTTTTTTTCCCCAACACAAACAAGTTGGTGAAACTAATGAAAATTCACAAAACATTTCAGCATTACTGAATCTGCATTTTTTTTGCATGGTGAGAGGAAAAAAGTTTTAGTTGACGAATCTTACCCAGCACTAGTTCAAACACTTATGCATGTGCTAACAGTACTACTGGAAACAGACCCATGATTTCAATGGAATTGCTCAGAGTAGTAAAGTTAAGCATGTACTTTAGGGTACGTCTAGACTACATGCCTCTGTCGCCAGAGGCATGTAGATTAGGCTACCAGACATAGTAAAATGAAGCAGCGATTTAAATAATCACCACTTCATTTAAATTTACATGGCTGCCGCACTGAGCCGACAAACAGCTAATCAGCTGTTTGTCGGCTCAGCGCGATAGTCTGGACGCGAGGGTGTCGACATCAAAGGTATTTGTCGACCGCCCAGGTATGCCTCCTGGGATGAGGTTTACCTGGGTGGTCGACAAATACCTTTGATGTCAACACCCACGCGTCCAGACTATCGCGCTGAGCCAACAAACAGCTGATTAGCTGTTTGTCGGCTCAGCGCGGCAGCCATGTAAATTTAAATGAAGCGGCGATTATTTAAATCGCCGCTTCATTTTACTATGTCTGGTAGCCTAATCTACATGCCTCTGGAGACAGAGGCATGTAGTCTAGACGTACCCTTATGTGTTTTGCAGATCAGGGTCCGAATGAAGAAGCAACAACTCTGTCCTTAGAAGAGCAAGATCTCTTCATGAGTGCTGAGAAGAGTCTCGTTCCAAGCTTTGCTCCCACAAGCCAAAGAAGAGGACATTGGCAGCTGGAAGAAGGAAACCAGAGGTTATTGGATTGGCTCTGTCTTTCATCTGGACAGCTACCTAAGACCCCTCCATATGTTGCAATTTCGGTCCCTTTATATCTATTTAATAATTTCACACATCCTGGTTTTCTAGATGGACAGCCCCTCTACATTGGAAATTCTTTCCTTCTCACTTCTCATTTAAACACCTGTTTTCTGTGCTCAGCAGTTTTGAAAATCAGACTGGTTATTCAGGTGCCTAAATATGGATTTAAGACCCATATTTTAGGCTTTACTTTTGAAAATCTTGGCCATAACCTGTCCAAAATATTCTCAAAGCAGAACTCTCGGTGCTATGCAAAGCATGAGAAATAAGCAGAACTTTATTTTACATGTTCAATAATCAAAGTTTTAAATTTGCAGTCTGGTTTCTGCAAGTGTGGTAAGTGTATGTGCATAATAAACTGGCATGTAAGTGATAGAATCCATAATTGTATGCATTGTATTTGCTTTGTACATGAAAAATGAGACCGTATATCAAAGCACAGCAGAAATAGCTGGGTACAATGTGTTCTCCTCTGTGCAGTAATCCTTTATATGTGTATGTACAATAAATGGCCAGTTACCTCACTCCAGTTCTTTCTCCCATGACTTTAACATGGTTATAAACTATTTTTTTACCATCCAGTGAAAAGTGTTTCCTCCTAACAAACGGCTCCTGTGAAGTGCTGGGACGTCTGCCGTCACTCTAATGGGAACTGGCTGGAATCTTCATTCCAGACTTTACAAACTAGCCCAAACAGGGAAGGGGAAACACGCCGCACCCGCATGCCACCGCGCAAGAGCTGTCGATTCTGTGTTCGCCATCGATAAATAGATTGCAAGGCCAGACAAGGCCATTATGATCATCTTGTCTGAGCTGCTGCATAACGCATCCCCCAGACCCTGACGCAGGAATTTCTGCATTCAGCCCAGACCTTCTCGTGCGGCCGGAGCACTGTTAGAAAGACACTGTCTTGAGTTAAAGACACGTGATGGAGAATCTATCACAGCCCTTGGTGATTCCAGTGATTAATTGCCCTCATTTTATTTCTAGTCTGAAATTGTCTAGCTTCTGCTCCCAGCCACTGGGCCTTGTGCCCTTTTCTTCCTAATTGAACAGCCCTTTACCCATGCAGGTGCTCGTAGACTTTGATCCACTTGACCTTTTCTTGGATAAACTAACTAGACTGAGCAAAACCCACAAGGAGACGGGTGGCACTCTAAAGGCAAACACATTAATTCATTTGTATTATTAAAATTTATTAATGTATAAAATTATATACATACCCATGTATATACAATTATTATTAAAATTATTAATTGGAATAATCAAAGTCTATTAAATTATATTAATTAAAATTAAACACAGCTACCTTTCTGTAACTAGACTGAGCTTCTTTAGCTCACTTGTCTCATAACAGGGCATCTTTCCCTGAACACTGAATTTTCTTTGTAGCTCCTTGCTGATCCCAATGCCCTTCTAAGCTGCACACCCGGGCAGGGCTAATCTGCCTGCTGTCAAACCTGGCAGCGCCGTCTCAAGGCAATGAGTTGTGAATCAGGCTGCAAAGACGGCAAAGTGCTACTTGCAAGGGTGAGTCTGAGTTCCGACCGCTCAAGACTGCCCAAAGGTGGAATCAGGATGGCGTCGACTAGTCTGGTTAGCCAAATGTTGCACATCAAAATGAGGGATTGCACAGACCTTAAGCCTAGCGCCTTTCCCCAGTTTAGTCATTCGTACATCGGTGGTTTATTGGCGGTGTAGCCGTTAATGCACAGACTTGCGGCACGTGATGCTACGTGACACGAGCAGAGTGTGTGACATGGGTATAGTGTCATGGGAAAACAGCCACACGTTGCCAAATAGCTGCAAGCCAACACCCCCTCCTCATCTGTCGACTCTGCAGGGCTCTGCTCAGACCAAGGGCCGCCCGTGGATCCGAGCGTGGGCGTGGTGTCCAAGTTGGGAAAGACAGGCAGGCCAGTGGGTGAAATTGAGAGTCTGCTGAGGCCAGTCGCCACAGGGCCACGACTTCAGCCCACGTTCCTTGGGTGGCCAGGTACTGATTGGTCCATGCAGGGCCAGGCTTAGAAATGATGGGGCCCTATGCAACTGAGGCTCCCCCAGCTTCTGCTGGGGTCCCGGTGCTTCTCCCCCCCCCCCCCCCCCCGGTGTAGCTCCTGCCAGATGTCTGGAACCCCACCCCCCACCCCCCACCCTTCCCTGCATGGCTCCTGCTGGAGCTCTGGAGCTTCTCTCCCTCCTCCCCCATGTGGCTCTTGCTGAGGGTCAGGGGCTGGGGCTTCCCTCTTGCCCCTCCCCTGTGCTGCTTTCCTCCCCTCTCTCCACCCTCCCACAGCTGGAGCGGAATTACAGAGTCTGAGGGCTCCTCTCTGCCCCCAGCCTGGCAGCAGGGAGCCCTCTGCTGGCCAAGAGGAGCACGTGTGGAAGGGGCAGGGGGAAGCCCTGCATCACCCAGGGGCATACAGGTGCACTCAGCTGAGTAGGGGCAAATTGTGGTGCCCCGTGTTTTCAGGTGCCATGTATTTCGCGTGGCCCTGGGGATGTGGCGCTGCTGTCAGGTGCTTGTCTCTGTGTTCTGCCGCCCTTGGCAAGGGGCTGGCTTCTCCAGGCAGCGGATCCGTATCTGCTTTTGCAAAGGACAAAAGAAATGTCCTTCTCAGTGCCTGATGCCGACTGCTCGAGATTCCCAGAGCGGTGGGGTGAGATCTTGCCGACAGGACTTCCCTCCTTGCTCCTGAATGGCGGGGTGCTAGCGTCGACTGGGGGCACCCTCAGCGTTCGATTGGACGGGTCCTTACTAGACCCGCTAAATCAAATACCAGAAGATCGATGTCTGGTGTGGTAAGTATAGACATGGCCTCAGTGTCCGTCTACCCCCGATTCCTCCAATGACCATTCCCAGGAGCCAAACATAGTTGCGCTGTTAGTCCCAGATCCCTCTTGTCCCCTTTCCCCTCCAAGCAACAACGCAGCTGCAGGAGGAACCAGAAAAACCAGCAGAAAGCAGCGGCAGTCGGAGAGGAAAGGTTGATCCTGAGGAAGGAATGTTCGCTGGAAATTACAGGACGAGGTTTTGATGCCATGGCCCGTGAATGCCAGCGTGACACAGCCTGTAAATCGGTTATTGTCCGCTAAGGATCAAGCATTACCGGAGCTTGAAACTTGAGAGAGGCCGTCTGAAAGAAACTCGTGAGGAATGCTTTGGCCTGCCCAGCCGGGGCGGGCTCCTGTGCCGCATTGGGCAAGATACACAACAAGCAGGTCCTGTTAGAGACAATACTTCCCAGAGGAGGATTTTACTAAGAAAGAAATAAGAAACTTCCTGGGAGATTTCATTGACAGAACTGTTTACAAGGAGCTTTACAGAGACTCCAGCAATTCAGGGGTTAAGTGGGTCTCCATTTATATGCATGGGAGCTAAACTAGAGTCCACGTGAGCTCCTGTACGGCTCTTGGCTAGCAGGGCACAGTCACAGGTGACACTCTGTTGCAACTACTGTTCTAACCTCCCCTGTGTTTGATTAGTTTGCAGACAGAAGCTGGGTAGGAGAACACCTCCTGTCTTGGCACTGCAGACTGCGCTGCGCCCCAGAAGCAGCTGCAGCAAGCCCAGCTCCTGGGGGAGCACACAGAGGTCCCCGCGCTGCTCTCGCCCCGAGCACTAGTCCTGCACTCCCATTGGCTGGGAACCTGCTGCCGGCTGCTTCTGGGGGCAGCATGGTCGTCTGTGCCAGGAGAGGAAGGAAGCTGCCTTAGCCCCCCTGCTGCACTGCTGACCGGGAGCTGCTCAAGGTAAGCCCCTTCTGCCCCAGCCCCGCCCCCCGCCCCCCCCCGCACTCCAAAGCTCTCACCCTCAGCCCCACCCCAGTGCCCATGCTCTAGTCAAATTATGTTGCGTTTTGGCAGCAACGATTTTCTTCAACTGGGCCATGAGACAGACAGTTTGAGAAGCCCTGGTCTAGGGGTCCCCAGAGATCCTGGGTGCCTCTGTCCCTTGGCTGAGATCTGGCAGCAGCCAGCGGATGCCGGAGGTTTGCTGCTGGCCCCGACTCCGAGTTTGTTGGACACAGATAACAGGAGTAGCCGCTGCTGACACATGCACTGCGGCCCGCTGCAGCAGCAGCTCGTGCAATCTAGCCAGGGAGCTGTGCGTCTGGAACATCTCGGACCTCTCGCCGTCTGGCTCTGCCCACGGGAACGGTGCAGCCCCCATGCATGCCACGTAGCCGGAACGCTGCCCTTCCTGGAGCCATCTGCCTCCTGCTCTCAGACCCCAGAGGCACCTGCCAAACCTGAGCAGGGGGGACCTCCCCCTCACATGGGCGCGCCTGCGTAGCCAAATCCGCACCATTCCACTGGCCCGGGGTGCCCAGGGGGAAGGTGCTGGAGGATGGCAAATGTTCTGTTCTTTTGGGTACACAGACATACCCTGGTAACTCACCAGGCCTTCTCGCGCCTTAAAGGGACATGGCCAGCAGGACTGGCCTTACCATGAGGTGATCTGAGGCGGCCGCCTCTGGTGCCAGACTGGGGAGGGGGGGTGCCACTAGGACCCAGAGTGTAGAAGTTTTGGCCCAAGTGAGGAGACATGGGGGCGTCATTTGAGCTCCCCACTTCAGGTGCCAAAATGTTCCGTGCCGGCCCTGCCGGCCATGAGGAAACGTTGCTACTAGCAGCTCTGACTGCGAACGGTGGAAGAGGTGTAAGGGCAGGAAGGTGCTCGTCTCCCGGTGCCTTCGTGCGTTACTGTTTAACCGAACAGAGACGGGGGGTTCACGTCTGGTTCCCAGAGCACTGGCTAGCTGCCGGCTCTCGCCGGGGGATGTGTACGGAAGAGCCGGGTCGGTTTCCGGGACCTTTGGCAAACGGTGGCAGTTTTGCTTTGGCGGATGTTAGGTTTTGCACCGAAGCGGCTGCCGGGTGATGCTTTGCTCGCGAAGCGATGAGCCGTTTTGGCACCGGTTAGCCTGTGCTCCTTTCCACCACTCCGGAAACGGGGCCGAGGCGTGAGGCTCTGACAGGCGGGAACCGTGTCGCACGCCCGGGATGCGAACGCTCCGTGTCAAGTATCGTTGCCGTTCTTTCCAGGGGGCACTGAGGAATGACAGTAACACGGGCGGATGTCCTTATGCATGGAGTGGCTGGTTCTGACTCGGTCTCCGGTGCTCCGGCTCGCTAGTGACTGCTGGTGAGAGGCATTTGCACAGCACCGGCGCTACTGCAGGCCAAACGGTAAGTCTCTGGCTAACACGGTTCTGATAGCGACTCGGAAATGGGGGAGTCGGTAAGTGACTGGTCTAGCCTAGTCGATGACGTCTTCTGCCCCTGGCGGGCTTGTAAGGACGTGACCTAGCCGCCCTTGACCTTGAGGGGAGCCCGTAAACCACGTGCTACAGGCTTATCCTGTTGATGGCAAAAGGGTCTGGATTCAGTTTCCTTGTCTCCTTGACCCTCGATGGGGCTTGGACTCCTGCCTGGCGAATGTCCCACTAGCATATGAGGGAGGGCTGAGAGCATGCGCCCGCGTTTCCCTCGAGTGCAGTGCTTGGCAGAGCCGCTGAGCCGAGCCTGCCCTCGGTGTTTGGTCGCCCCCAACCCAGCCAAGACAAAACTAGGCAGCTGCAGAAGCCGCCCTGACAGCCTGCTCAGGAGCGCTCAGCCCAGCTATAACCACGTTGCCTGCCCTTGGATCTTTCCAACGCACAGACAGAGCAATGGCTTCCACCTGGCAGTCAGGCTGCACCGCCAGGACGGGGCCAATCCTGCCCCCCTTGGGTTTTCAGGTGGGGGAAGGCGTGTGTGATAGGCTCTGGGGGCGGAGCCAGAGCAGGGGGCGGGGCCTGCTGGGAGAGGCAATTGTGGGGCCTCAGCAGATATTGACAGCGATCACCCAGCTGGGTGGCCTGTGAGGTGAGCCGGGGGGGAGGTGGCGCTTCCTTCCTACCCCCCATGAGGGTGGCACGAGCCGCCTGGCATCCCACTTGCTCCCCCCGCAAATGTTCTGCCCCACAGATTGAAAAGCTCTGCTCTAACCGTTCACTCGAGCCAGGATGTGAGCCCGCCCCCTGCTGGACGCCACAGAACCGGCTCCATTCATCCCAGGCCCTATTGGTTCAGAGCGGTGGATCCCAGGTTCGCGCCCCGCTTGCTCCCACTGTGCCGGGTGCAACTGTCTGTTCAGAAGAGTGATTTGTGATGGTTTTTTCTCTGGCCACGAGGGCTGCAGCCCGTTCCTTGCTGCACACCGAAGGCGAAGCCCAGGAGCGGGCGGGGTGAAAACGGGCATGGAGCCAGGCTACTACACGCCTGCTCGGCCTGTCTCCGGGGGTGGCGGCTCCGGCCCAGTGAGACCGCACGCGTCAGTGGGCACAGCGCCGGCTTCGCTTCGCATGAGCCAGCACCAGAGTGGGTCACTGGAGCCCAAGTTTATTGCCGCCACGGGGCCATGCGGTAGGCCGAGCTTGCCTTGCGATACGAGCCACAGAGGGCCTGTCGCCACTGGAGAGAGCCTGCCCTCACACCCGCTGCCATGGCTCGCCGCTACTCAACTGCGGCGCCGTTACTGTAGGTTTGACTTTAATATCACGAGTGCTGCAGCTTTTCCTTCCACCGTGAGCCTGGGGGCTGGAGAACGGCAAAGAGCAGAGGCGAGGGTGCGTCTCCTTCTCCTCTAGCCTGGTGGGCCCGGTTCAGGCCCACTCCCTCCCCTCGCAAGCCTGTGCCCCTGCTTAGCCCATGCCACGGGGCGGCGGGGACAGCTCAGCTATCGGTCCCGCTTGGCCTGCCCTCTAGCATTGGACTCAGATAGGGGCCAGGGTGCGAGGGTTGCCAGGTGTCCGGTATGTTCGCCTCCTGTCGAGTAAAAAAATTCAGAAAATACCAGACACCTAAAATATCCAGTACTTCCTGATTGCTTTTTCCCTGCCCAGGAGGCGAAAATGCCGGAGACAGCCTGGCCACCCTAGTGCTTACCGAGTTCCTATCTGGGAGCAGGGAGCTGTCCGGCCCCGTGCAGGGAGGCAAGATGGCGGGTGGCCACTGGTAGCCTGTTAGGGCCAAAAGGGTTTTTTTGTTTTGCTCAACAAACTTTTTCCTGGCGTGGGGTTTTTTTTTGGTTCGGTATTTTTTCTGAAACGATCTGGTAACGTAACCCTACCGGGGGGCGCTGAGAACAGGACTATTTCAGCTCACGTGTTGATTCCACAGGCCCAGGTGGAATCCCGTGGAGCTAGACTCTGCTCCCTTAGCGCTCGGCCGTGGCTGCTCACACGGGGTCCCCCACTGACTCCCCCAAGCATGCGACCCCCCCCTGCCTGCGAGTCCCAGTTCTCCTGCCCGGAGGGGAGCGCATCCCCGCATTTCTTTGGTCTCCTGCGCCCCCTGCTGCCTACACAACAAGCTGAGCAGAGGGAGCTCTGGGTTTGTGATTCATCTTCCCTTCCCGTGTGTTCAGAGAACGCGCTCGTGGGCCCTCTTGTCCCACCTCCTGCCTTCACGGGACACGTCTGTGAAAGGCAGCTCCCACCTGCGCCTCATGATGCACGTGGCTGGGGGTTAGATCCTGCCCGACTCCTGCAGTTCCCGCTCTGTGCCCAGATGCATGAGAGGGGTTGGCTGATTAACGTCTCGGAGCGGTCGCCGTGTTCGTCCGCCTCTGCACAAACAACGAGGAGTCCCGGGGCACCTTGCAGACCAACGGAATTATCTGGGCATCAGCTTTCGTGGGCAAAACCCACTTTGTCAGAAGCTTGTAACCAGACTCCTTGTCGCACGGTGCCCTCTCCATACCCTGGCCCATGGTGACCCGGCCTGGTGTCACCGGGCTGGCCGGTGGTTTTCATTACACCCAGTCGAAAGCACCGCAGGCTGATGTTTGATTTCAAGCTGTGATTCTCTTGCCCAGCCAGCCTAGTTTAGATTTTAGCAGGAGCGAGCCCAGAGATTGGTGCCTCTACCCGTGGGCTCGTCAGTCTCACGGAGAAAGGGCTACGCCATGCAGCGCTGGAGTTACACCAGCTCAGGCCGGTACATTTCTAGCAGCGAGCGTAAGGAGCCGCTGGAACAATTTACGAAGGGGCCGTGGTGAGGTCATACCCACTAACAATCTTCTGGCCAAGACTAGCTGTTTTTCTGAAATCTTGGCGCTGATCAGTGGTCCCATCTGCTGGACCTATGGCCCCTTCCTTTTTATTCTTATGTGCGAGAGAGAAAGAGAGGGTGCACACGCACATGCTCCCATGCCCCAACTTCCCTTTTCAGCCCACCATGCCTGCCGGCCCCATTCGTTCCCAGAGAGCAAGAAGAACGCACTTCGCCACCCTCGGCTTGAAAGTGGCTCTGGAATTTCAGGCTTGAGCTATTCAGTATTTCATTTTAGTGGTGTGGTTCTTTGCAGCCTATGGAATTTGGCTTTATCTGTAAAGTGGCCTCCTTTCTCCCTCACGTGCTCACCCTGGTACAACACTCTCTGGTCCAACAACCTTCGTGGTCCAGCATGATTTGAGTGAGCCGGATGTCCTCTTATCATGGGTGTAGCCGGGTTTCCTGCCATCCCATCAAGTTTGTTTACAGCCACCAGTCCTGGCTCTGTGTCCGGCGCTGTTACTGAGCTCTAACTTACCCCACATGTCTTCTCAGAGTCCAGTAAGCAGTGGCAGTGCTGGTAACGCTGCAAGACAATACTGACCTCACGTGGTTTGGTAAATTCTCTCGCTCGGCACCAGTCAGGTCCTGAGGGTGCCGGACTAGAAAGGTTCAAGCTATAGTCAATGTGCTAGATTTCCAGGTCTGTGTATGCAAAAACGATGCGTTCATTTTCACACTTGATCTGCCAGCACCATTACCACGACGGCACTCGTGAATTGCAATCGCCACACAACCAGCTGCCCTGCCAGGAGTCTTCCTGATCACGTGCCCCATCACAGTCCCTGTGTGCACAAAGCAGGCTCCCGGGGCATGTGCACTGCCGGGTGGAGCTCTGTAAACCTCGGCAAAACGCACAGCCAATCCGAAGCTGGAATTCCAACTGTCATCGAGTCTGCAGGTTACCCTGCGAACAGACACGGGTAAGTGGCCTCGAACACACTCTCTGCCCCCTCTTGACGTGAGGAGTGGCAGCTCTGGCCAATGTGCCGGCTCATGCAGCCTGGCCAGGTTTCGTGGGGGGCGGTGTGTGGAGAGTCCAGTCGACAGCGCCGCGGAGCCCAGCAATCAGCAGTCGGGCCTGTCGCATCCGAAAGCAGAGTCCTGGGTGGGCCGCACACTTCAGGCTCCATCCTTTGAGTCCTGCCTGTGGTGGGCAAATTCAAAGCCTAAACCCAGCACGGGCAGGCCAAGAACTGGCGCCGCAGGGCAGGGGAGCTGGAGCAGAAAGCCAGCCTCAGTTTCCCTTCATTGCAGGGGAGGCTTGGCTCCAGGCTGCTCCTCCAAAGGGTGGGCCAGCGGCTCAGCAAAGGGAGAGGCAGCTGTTATGGGGCAGCCGACTCATGCAGAAGGAGAGCTGGCCCTCTAGGCTGCTGAGTGTGATGTGTGGATTGCGGAGGGACCAGCCACGCGGAGATGGAGGGGGGAGAAATGGAGCCCCCGAGCAGTTCAATCCCCACAGGACGGAGCCTGCTTCCAGAGCCGCCGTCAGTAGAGTGTGATAGGAGTGACTTTCCCTGGACCCCGATACTACGGATGAACACAGTGCGGCTCCCAGACACATGGCCCTGAGCCTGCCCCGGCGCGAGTGAGGCACAGACGGTAACCCTGCCGCCTGCGCAGCCCTGGGGAGCCAGGTCGCTCTGCCTTTCCCTGCCCGTGAGCGACAGGGACCAGCCCGGCAAGCCAGGGCCGCGGCGGCACTGCAGGGATCTAGCCGGCAGAATCCCCCTCCGGGGCCTGGAGCCATGTCAGGTGACAAACGGGTCTGGTTCAAGCAGTGGCGGCCCGCCCATAGGCGCGAACTAGGCGGTCACTTAGGGCACCAAATTAAACGGCCGTTGAGGGGTTGGAGGCGGGGGCGCCGATCGCGCGTTTGGCCTAGGGCACAAGTTTCCGGCAGCTCGTCTAGGGCCGCTCCTGGGTTCAAGGCAGGCCCTGGCTTGTAGGGAAGAGAGGCCGGGGGGGGCACAGGAGGAAAAGAGCTCCAGGACTGGCGTGAGGCCGAAGAGCACGATGAGAGAAGGGGCTGCAGAGGCCTTCCGTTTTGGGAAGAACCTTGTTGCCAGCCCCAGTGGAGCCGGGCAAAGGGAATTTGAAGGGGCCAGTTGGATACCCCAAAAGGGGTTTAAACGCTCATAGTGACCAGCCAGGGGGCTAAACCATGTCAATCACGGAGGGAGATGGGGAAACTGAGGCAGGAGTACCGCGGCGCTGCCCTACACCACCAGGGGGTGCTTGGGGGCAACGTAACCTGTCACACTTCCATAAAGCAGATCAACCCAGATGTGGCCCAATTCGCCTTTCAGCTGCACTGGTGTAAATCTCGTGTAACTCCACTGACCCTGATTGAGTTCCTCTCAATTTGCAGCAGTTTGAATAAAATCAAAATCCGGCCGTACTGTCTTCTAGCTCCAGCTGGCCATGCCCCCTTTCCTTGAAGCCGGGCCTCATTATGCACGTGGCTGCCAGTAATGCCAGCCCCAAGGGCTGTGTGCTCTGAATCATCCACAGCGCCCAGCCATTACCCTGGTTCCAACAGCTCCCCAAACCAACCTAAAGTGCCAGCTACCAGAAGCATGGTTGGGGCGCTGCACTATTGTAACACCGCCTGGCCTTCCCCCACCGGTGGCAAGATCCTTCGGGAGTATTTATTTCCTTCCTGCAGTGCGTGGGAGACATTCTGGGTGGCCCGTCTGTCGTCAGCTCCCCCCAACCGAAAGTGCGGGCAGAGGACAAAGGTTTGTGCTCACTATCCGCTTGCAGGTGCAATCTCATACAAATCGGTCCCTCTGGGGGTGGGGGTTCAGACCACTCCAGGGAGCTTAAAGAGGAGACCCAAAGGCCTGAGGGCACAAGGAGAGTAGTGCCCTTCCAGTAGTTTTATTCCGTGTCTATATCACCAGCCAGAGAGAAGAGCACTTGCATGTAATGTGAGAGATTCTATTCCCCTTTCCGAGCATCCAACGTCCTGACCAGGTGGCCAGCCCTGATAGGAGCTGGAAGAGGCTGGAGATCTGGCCGTGCAGGCGCTGTCCCGGCCTCTGTTGCTTCGTCTCCACGGCTGCCCCAGCGTGAAGGACCCTTGCACACTTCTAATCCGTAGCTCTGTCGATGGCTCACTGAGGAACTACTGTGTACAGCTTTCCTCCGAAAACGGCTGCCAAGGACTTTCCTCTGGGTGTCACACCTGAGCCGTGCTTGTCCCATGGCCACTTCACACAATTGGGTCTCCTGCTGTTTTGCCTCTTTGCCTTTAGCCTCTGCTGTCCACTCCACAATCACACCCCATCCACACCTATTCTTATTCATTCACCCCGACAGGTCATTGGAATCAATACATAGCTCAATAAAGTGTGTGTGAATCCTCCCACTCCCTACAGCACAGGCAGCTGCAAGATTGCTGGGAACTGTTGCTGAGAGGAAACCAGGCCAGGGACAGGAACCCAAAGCAACCCACGAGAGGGCAGTGCAGGCTGGAAAAGCAACCCGGCTCTGCGCAATCTCATGGGCAGCGAACTGGAGCATGGAAGGGGCAGGTGCAGGAAGAACCATTCACGTGGACGGGCTCAGGGTCTGCTCAGGACAGACACTGGACGTGACTGGGAGACTGTCTGGGCTGCTTCCTCGTGGGTAAGACACTGACGTGGAAGTGGAGTGAATGAAGGAGGCCAAAGTAGCCTGTGAAGAGCTGCGAAAAGATCTCACCCAATTGAGTGGGCAACAAAATGGCAAATGAAATTTCATGTTGATAAATGTAAAGTAATGCACATTGGAAAAAATAATCCCCACTATACACACAATGTGATAGGGACTAATTCGGCTAGAACTGCTCACGAGAGAGATCTTGGAGTCACTGGGGGTAGTTCTCTGAAAACACCCACTCCGTGTGCAGCGGCAGTCAAAAAAGCAAACAGAATGGTAGGAGTCATTAAAAAAGGGATAGAGAACACGACAGAGAATATCTTATTGCCTCTGTATAAATCCATGGGACACCCACATCTTGAATACTGCGTACAGATGGGGTCGCCTCAGCTCAAAAAAGATCTCCTGGCATTGGAAAAGGTTCAAAAAAGGGCAACAAAAATGCTGAGGGGTTTGGAACGGGTCCCGTATGAAGAGAGATTAAAAAGACTTGGACTTTTCAGCTTAGAAAAGAGGGGGGATATGATAGAGGTCTATAAAATCATGACTGGAGTGAAAAGTGAATAAGGAAAAGTTATTTACTTATTCCCACAATAGAAGAACTAGGGGGTCACCAAATGAAATTAATAGGTAGCAGATTAAAAATAAACAAAAGGAAGCTTTTCTTCACTCAGGGCACAGTCAACCTGTGGAACTCCTTGCCAGAGGATGTTGTGAAGACCAGGACTTTAACAGAGTTCGAAAAGAGCTAGATAGATTCATGGAGATTAGGTCCATCAATGGCCATTAGCCAGGCGGGGTAGGAATGGTGTCGCTGGCCTCTGTTTGTCTGGAGGTGGGAGACGGGGGAGGGATCACATGAGGATTCCCTGTTCTGATCCCTGCCTGTGGCAGCCACTGCCAGAAGACAGGATACTGGGCTAGATGGACCTTTGGTCTGACCCCGTCTGGCTGCTCTTATGTTCACACAGGCTACTGGCCTTGTGCCCCTACCACATGGCCACCTCACTGCACAGCCTCCTGGGAGCAGGGATGGCTACCCACCTTCTCACCCAGGGGCGCCCAAAGGGAAGAGAACTGGGGGTTCAGTCCACGCAGCCACTTTTTTGCAACAGGCTTCCAAGCGATCCCTCCAGATCTGCTTTCCCTCGAGTTGTGGGGGAGCTGACACCGCCGTGCCTGCCTTGCTTCCCAGTGTCCTGACCTGCTCCCACGTTCCCCCCGGAGGAGGAAGCCCTCGGAAGATGCTGCCAGGGCCTTGTCAGCCTGGGGATTTGCCCCAATTTCAGCCAGCAGGCTCGGCCACCCACTGATGTCACTGTCCTGAGCAAGCAGGAAGGACAGGCCAGGTAAGCCACTCCGCCATGGAGTGCATGGGGACAACATGCACTGGGGCAGAGTTTGCACCAGGGCTGCGAAAGCAGGGACTCCCCAACAGGCAGACTCAGGGTGGATCCCAGCAAGGACAAGGCTGGGGACCACTGGGGTTTGTTCCCAGAGAAGGGGCTTGAGGAAAGGGGATAAAGCAGCTGTAGCCAGGAGATGTCCACCCTGCTGGGCTGCTCCTGTGCTTGAGTTCTCATTAGCATCTCTGAAAACCCATCTCCTTACCCAGGAAGGGACAGCAGAGTGGTCTAGTGATCAGGGCAGGGGCTTGGCCAGGGGATGGGTTGGAGGGTGAAGGTAGGGCTGCGGGAACCTCTACCCAGGCCCCTCCTCCCTGGGAGCCAAGCCCCTATTATACCCACCACCCAGTCTGGACCTGGCCTGCTTTGTGTCCTTGGAGCGGTCGCTCTCTGCACATTGAGGGAGCTGGTCTGATCACGCCCACCTACCTCCTAGGCAGTTTGGGACTGTGGCTTAGGACCGGCCCCCTTAGACCTCAGCAACATGGTATCTGAGGGCCCCTTGGAGTGTGAACAGCACAGCCCCAGGGCAAGGCAAAGCCTTTAAAGGGGATGATCTGAAATGGGAGCAGGTGGCACGGAACATTGTACCAGACAGTGGTACTCAGCACGTCAGCGTGGCAGGGGTGATACAGATAGGGAGCAAGTCTGGGAGTCAGCATCACACCCAAACCAGCCCAGCACTGTGCGGTTAGCCTGTGTCACAGCCTGCCTGCCCAGCTGTGGCTCAGGGTGGGGGAGGGAGCAGAAATGCAGAGGGATCAAAGACTGTATCTCGCCTGCAGGGGCAGAATGCTGCTGGTGGGACAGAAATTCATGCACAGCCTGAGTCTTCCAAACCCCCAACCCAGGGCTCAGCGGTGTTCGTGCTGTAAAGTTTGGAACCCCTGGCTGGAAGGGGCTGGCTTCCCTTCACTTACTAGTAAGTTATCCTAGGACAGGCCCCAGGGCCCACGCAATAATGACAACCCTAAATCATCAGCAGAGCAAATGATGCCAAATAAAATCAGGCTCCCAGGAGGACAGCTGTTAAACAAGGGCTTCCACAGCATGTGGGCGTGCCCTCTTCAGGCTGGTACCTCCCACGTCTCAGCCACGTTCCATGTCAGGTAGTCGCAGCAATCCCCGCAGGACCCAGGATTCTTCTTCGCTGCCAGGCCTGGGTGGCTCCGTGGAGCAGTTGGGTCCCACCCCAGAAACAACTAATTTCAGCCAGGAGTGAAACGAGCCCTGCCAATATCCAGCGCAGTGGCGGTGCTGGGAAGCTTGATTAATGTATGGAGATTTGGACAGCACCCCAAGATCCGTGGGCGGAAAGGTTCTTAAGTGCAAAGTGCTGAATCTATTGCCTGTTCGCTCTCGTCTGCCTTCCATGAGCTGGTTGCTCTGCGGTTCTGGCCGTGGGCATCTACACATCCAGAATTCTCTGAAGGATAATAATTTGCATCCAGGCCTGCAACCTTCCTCTCCACCCCCTACCCCTGCAATAATTGTTTCTTATCGGGCCTTGGAAGTACCCAGACACCTGAAATCTCTTAGCTCAGTGCCACTTTGCACCAACTTCTGGCCCCAGACAGTAACTACATGTGGGTACTAACGTTCCTCCCCACACACGGTCCTGGGAGTAGTGTGTGTAACACACCACAGGAAACAAAGGCATGGGAGAGCTGTGGTTGCCAATCTTCCCCCACTGAGACCCTGACCCAGGCCCTGATCCCCACGCTGAGATCCAGCCCACATAGGGCAGCACAGGTGCCAGGGCAAAGGGCCATCAGTAGGGGCCAGTCCTGCCATAGATCCTCATTTAGGGTTGCCCTGCAGCTCCACCAGTTAGTGCTGCCCAGCTAGCGGCAATCCAAGGGGACATGCTGGCCCAGGGCCGGGCAGGGAGGGAAGAGCGGCACAAGCCCTGCGGTTCCCGCAAAGGGCGCTGCACTGGTCCAAGGGGTTGGACTTTGCCTGGCCAGCGAGGGCTCAGCCCCCCCCCACAACTGGGCCCCATGTGTACAAGCCACACAAGCCTGGGGTGTACCAAGTCAGCACGTTGTGTGTCTGCGCCTCAATTTGGAAGAGGAAATGCCACTCCAGGCTTGCGGTTCTGGCTGCTGCGTTCCCTGCTTGCAGGCGGGGTGTGCCGGGGCAGGCAGGGGACACACGCTGAACATGTTCCCAAGCATGTACGGAAAGCTCAGCACCATTCTCTTTAAAGGGCAATGTTTTCCCTCCAGGGCTATGTCTACACTGGCCGGTTAGTGCACAAGAACGGCCGTTCTTCCGCAGAGCATCCACACCGCCCACCCTCTCTTGCGGAAGAAGATTTACAGTACGGCGGCATGGTAAAAGAGGGCTTCTTGTGCAAAAGCGCCGCTCTTTGTTAACAGGTGTAAGCCCTCTTGCACAGGAGCTCTTGCACAAGAGGGCAGTGTGGACGCTCAGCAGGGATTTCTTGCACAAGAGAGCGTCCACACTGCCATGGGCACTTGCACAAAAGTACAGCTCGCACGTGGCAGTGTGGATGTGTTCTTGTGCAAGAAGCCGCCAGTGCAGAGGTAGCAGGTGCTACGGGGAGCAGGGGCTATCCGCCACCCTGCCACACAGAGTCAGAGCAGAGAGCAGGGGCTCGCACCCTGTGCCCACACACGTGCAGACACGGCCAGGCGTGCGGAGCGGAGCCAGAGTGAGCCATAACCGCACAGCCCCTGGCCTGAGGAATGCGTCCCCCCCCCCTAACCGCACAGCCCCTGGCCTGAGGAATGCTTCCCCCCCCCCAACCGCACAGCCCCTGGCCTGAGGAATGCCCCCCCCCCATAACCGCACAGCCCCTGGCCTGAGGAATGCCTCCCCCCCCCCATAACCGCACAGCCCCCGGCCTGAGGAATGCCCCCCCCCCATAACCGCACAGCCCCTGGCCTGATGAATGCCTCCCCCCCCCATAACCGCACAGCCCCTGGCCTGAGGAATGCCTCCCCCCCCCATAACCGCACAGCCCCTGGCCTGAGGAATGCCTCCCCCCCCCCCCATAACCGCACAGCCCCTGGCCTGAGGAATGCCTCCCCCCCCCCCCATAACCGCACAGCCCCTGGCCTGAGGAATGCCTCCCCCCCATAACCGCACAGCCCCTGGCCTGAGGAATGCCTCCCCCCCCCCCCCCATAACCGCACAGCCCCTGGCCTGAGGAATGCCTCCCCCCCATAACCGCACAGCCCCTGGCCTGATGAATGCCTCCCCCCCCCCATAACCGCACAGCCCCTGGCCTGAGGAATGCCTCCCCCCCCCATAACCGCACAGCCCCTGGCCTGAGGAATGCCTCCCCCCCCCCATAACCGCACAGCCCCTGGCCTGATGAATGCCTCCCCCCCCCCATAACCGCACAGCCCCTGGCCTGAGGAATGCCTCCCCCCCCCATAACCGCACAGCCCCTGGCCTGAGGAATGCCTCCCCCCCCCCCATAACCGCACAGCCCCTGGCCTGAGGAATGCCTCCCCCCCATAACCGCACAGCCCCTGGCCTGAGGAATGCCTCCCCCCCCCCCATAACCGCACAGCCCCTGGCCTGAGGAATGCCTCCCCCCCATAACCGCACAGCCCCTGGCCTGAGGAATGCCTCCCCCCCCCCCATAACCGCACAGCCCCTGGCCTGAGGAATGCCCCCCCCCCCATAACCGCACAGCCCCTGGCCTGAGGAATGCCTCCCCCCCCCCCCATAACCGCACAGCCCCTGGCCTGAGGAATGCCTCCCCCCCCCCCATAACCGCACAGCCCCTGGCCTGAGGAATGCCTCCCCCCCCCCCCATAACCGCACAGCCCCTGGCCTGAGGAATGCCTCCCCCCCCCCCCCATAACCGCACAGCCCCTGGCCTGAGGAATGCCTCCCCCCCCCCCCATAACCGCACAGCCCCTGGCCTGAGGAATGCCCCCCCCCATAACCGCACAGCCCCTGGCCTGAGGAATGCCCCCCCCCCAGTGGCAGGGGCCGGGCCAGCGTAGTGCACCCCTCCCTCCCCCCCGCTCTGACCTAGGGAGCTGGGCAGCGCGGCCGGCCCGGGGAGCGCACGAGGGCAGCTGTGCAGCGGGGGGTGCACGCGCGCCCCCCCGGGCTGGACACGCGCGGGGCGGGGCGGGGCGGGGCGCTGCACCAGGCCGGGGCGGCTCGCGCCCTCCCTCCAATCCCCTGCTGTGACGCAGTCGCCTCCAGCCCCCTCGCTTCCAGGCAGTCAGGTGACTCCACCCCCCTTGTGACGTCAGCTCAGCTGCAGCGTCTGTGGCAGGTGGCGAGAGGGCGAGTGAGAGCGAGGCGGCCGGACGCGCAGGTACCGCGCGGGGCGGGGGGCGAGGTGTGGGGGGGGTCTGGGGGGGCGCGGGGCAGGGGCGAGGTGGGAGGTGTGGGGGAGGGCGGAGGCTCTGGGGGAGCGCGGGGCAGGGAGGGTCTGGAGGAGCGTGGGGGAGGGGCGAGGTGGGGGGTCTGGGGGAGCGCGGGGCAGGGGGGTCTGGAGGAGCGTGGGGGAGGGTCTGGAGGAGCGTGGGGGAGGGGCGAGGTGGGAGGTGTGGGGGAGGGCGGAGGCTCTGGGGGAGCGCGGGGCAGGGAGGGTCTGGAGGAGCGTGGGGGAGGGGCGAGGTGGGGGGTCTGGGGGAGCGCGGGGCAGGGGGGTCTGGAGGAGCGTGGGGGATGGGCGAGGTGGGGGGTCTGGGGGAGCGTGGGGGAGGGGCGAGGTGGGGGGTCTGGAGGAGCGTGGGGGAGGGGCGAGGTGGGGGGTCTGGGGGAGCGTGGGGGAGGGCGGAGGCTGTGGGGGAGGGGAGGGGTGGATTGGGTCTGGGGGAGCCATGGGCAGAGGGGTGGGGTGGATCTGGGGGAACTGTGGGCGGTGGGGCAGGGTGAGCCCCGGGGAGGGCAGGGCGGGTTGGGATGCAGGAGTTACTGGCTGAGTGTCTGGCAGGGAGTGGGTCTTTTCTGGGAAATCATTCTGGTGGCTTCTCCCTATCCTGGTAGTAAGCTGGGCGGCATTCCTGGGAAGAGGGGCTCCTCAGGGCTGGTGGGAGTCCCTCTGCCTGTCAGGAGTGGGGCAGAGAAAACAAAACCCATCTGGATGAAATATCACAGAAAACTTTATAGCTCTAGCAGCTGCTCAGCAGTGGATCTTGCTCCCTCAGGACACTGGTGTCACGATTCTGGAGATCTCAGACCAGTGTAGACCCTTCTTAGTTGGGGTGCCTTAATCAAATAAAGGGTGCCATGAGGGAAGGCGGGGGGGTTACTGGTCTCAGAAATCCTATGATTGGTCTGCCTCATCTTCCAGCTTTAGTTATTTACATGCTTTACCATATTTACGCCTTTCCTGTGTGGGGAGACACCCTATGGCATCACTTCACTATTTCTTTGTGCTGTGGTATGTTCTGTCAGGGTTAATAGCATTTATCTCAAATGCATTTGTTTGTGTATATATATGGCAGACACCATGCAAATGAATTACTAGAGAAGCAATGTATCTTAGACACCTGTTATATGCACATTAGCATTGTCTGAGTTAACATAAATAAATAGGCTCCTGAACTTTTGTGGGTAAAACCCACTTCATCAGATGAGTTGGGGTAGAAATAACTTAATCCAAGGTATATATTTCTACTCCAACTTATCTGAGGTCTGTGAATCTCTAAGGTGCAACTGGCCTACTTAATTGTCTTTAAAGTTACAGACTAACACAGCTGCCCCTCTTAGTTAACAGAGACATTCATACCATATCACGTGAGAGGCCAGCAGAATAAGTCCTGGATGTATGTCCCTTGTCTCTAACCGTCCAGATGAGGAATTTACTTGTTTTAAATGTTTTAGTATTATATGGAGACACTTGGAGAAAGGGGACTTCCTACTGACACTTCAGTCCTGATTTCAGTTTCTGTAGTGAAGAGTTTCTGCTTTATGCACATCTGGCTAAACCCTAAATATCCATTTTATATGTTCCCAAATTGATGTCTAGCTTTGTATCTTAAATTCAGTTAGAAACCAAAATTAATTGTTTGCGTATCCCCATTTTTATAAAGGCTTCTGTTGTGCTATCTACAGCTGTGTAAATTATAGGTTTGTATTTGTTTAAACACTGTACATCTTCACAGCCAGCATAATAAATCTAGGTATGTTAGAAATACTTTTCCAAGCAACTGCTCACTGAGGCTGCATAGAGGTGAGGTGAGAGGAGGAGGAGGTGGTCTTATCTTGTAAAACTCATAAATAATGACTTCACTTTTTAGAGAAATGGCTAGCACGGAATGTCTGTGATGGGTTGATAACTTTTATGTTATATTTTATGCAGTAAAACTTGTAGAAGGTACTAAGTTTTTTGGTACACCAATCTCTTGAATTAATAGTCTGCAACAAAATGTCTCTAAATCTCTACTGAATTATGCCTCTACTTCAGCTTTATTAAAAGATCATCTGTATTAAGCAACTGATTTTGTCAGTTTCTTTAGTGAGTTTTAACTGACATTGAAAATCGTACGTAACCTATAAATGTTAATGTAGTGTTTCCATTATGATATCCATGGATATTTCATAGTATCCCTGCCTAACATGGAAGATGTTGTAAACCTACATTCCAATGCAGTTGATTCATTATTTACTATTGTGTTGAAACTGTTTTGCTGAAAATTTAGAGAGAGATCGATTTGATAGGCTAGAGAGTCATAGGGACTCTTTTGTAAATAGTTAAATGTCTTGTTTGCTGCTGGAGAAACAAAGTGGGTGAGGTAATATCTTTTGTTTGATGTTTGTAGACTTGTTCTAATTCAGATAAAATAAAATAAATTACTTAATGCTATGCCTCTTGTGGAGCATAACTGTTCCTATGTGTAGAGTTTTGGGGTTTAACTGATTGTCCAGTATTATTTGCATCTTGTCTGTCTTTTTGTTGTGCTATAAACCCCACTTTAAACAGGCTATATACTTGCCCAATCTGCCTTGTTCAATATAATGATTCCAGTCTATGTAAAAGAGTGATACTGGAGTTAGGCGCTTACATGAGATTGTTTCCATGTGTGTTTTGGAAATGAACAAATGACTCTATATGGTCAGTGAGAGGAAAGGAAATTTCTTTGTCCAGGGAAATGGAGCAAGATACCAAAGCAAAAGTGAAACTGGATTCGAATAAATGGTATTGTTAGGGTCAGGGTTTGGGGCCATGACTTCGAGTCGTGTGCTCATTTGGAACAGACACTGGTTCATTAGGAGGAAGGCTCTGAGGGCTCATCATGTGATGAGAGAGATCACTTCCTCTAAGGCTTTAGATTTAATTAAGATCCACTTCATCTGCGTAAACAAAAGTAAAATTTTAGTATGAGCATAACTGTTAAAAATGTGACTAAAGGTCAGTATTAGAGTTTCTGTGGTAGTTGTACGTCCTAACGACAGCATTGTAACATTAGCAATGTACTTCACCACATATCCATCAGTTCAACTGATACAGCATTAGATGGCAAATTGTGAGATTCAAAATCAGATATAAACTTTGGCAGTTTCCATACCACAGGGCTGAATGTTGGACTAAGCTGCCGGCTTTGTCAGTTTCATTCGTTATGTTGGATGTAGGAATTGTTACAATATTGTTACTGGGGATTTACCTGCACTCCTATGCCATGTGACTTCCTGAGGTTGTTTAGCAGAGGAATCTTGTGTCCTTCTCTGAGCTGCAGATAAGACACATGTTGCAACTGATGAGATTTAAGAAATAGTAACAGGAAAGCAAGGGGCAGGAAATTCCATTCCAGTGGTCAACCTGACAAGGAAATTCTGCTTTAAGGAATGTGAGTCCACAAAGATGGAGAGAAAAGTCATTGCAAAGACATGTCCTATGCAAATGTCTTTCGTTGTGTGCAGTTGGCCTTAGGTTAGGGCTATGTGCTAACCACATTTACTGCCATGAGAATTCCATTGTACACCTACAGCAGTAAATCATCCCAGCAAAGCTTCAGTGTTACTCACTGATATGCATGCTGCTGCTCTGTGCCAGGGGATGCTCTCAGGTTGTTGTATAAGTAATAAGCAGCATATTTCCTTGTATTTTTAAAAGGATTTGTAGTTAACTTACATGTCAACATATCACCTCATCAGCTTGATCAATATGGCTGTTCAAGTCAGTTTTACTCGTATCATTAGTCTTAGATTCTGGTTTTCATGCACTGTTTGGGGTTGCATGTGAATTTGGAAATTCAAATCCTAGACGGTTTTAAACAAAACCGGAATTTTAGGCTCCAGCTTCTCAAGTGTGTAATGTGGGAGCTTGCAACATGAATATAGTGCAAGTGTCTTTGTAAAAGAAAGCATTAAAACACAAAAGTTCTGCAGAAACAAACAAAATTATGTTCAGGCCACAATTTTTCAACGAGCCCCACACAAGTGTAGGGTCTGCCTTTCGCTCCTTGGCAGGGTTGTGGTAGAAGTATGTTCCATTTTAGAGACTGATGTCAGTGGAGCTGTGCGTTTTCACTGGCTGACAGTCTGCTCCTGTGACTTTTCTTGTATCAGTGACTTTGATGTCCCTGGTAGCTAGCCCCTTTTGGTTTATAAAACATACAGCATGTCGGAGGAACTTGAGTTTTTTATATGATTGCAGGTTAGATATAATTACAACACACTGGATGTAATTTACCTTGATTCAGCAACGCTTTTCCTATGGGAACCACATACCACAGCTTTCCAGCATCTAGCTCTTGTTTGTGTGAACAGAGACAAACCATAGAGGCTCTTGAGAGGTCATCAAGTCCAGTCCCCTGCCCTCATGGCAGCACCATCGTTCTAGATCATTGCTGATGTTTGTCTAACCTGTTCTTTAAATATCTCCAGTGATGGTGGTTCCATAACCCCTCTAGGCAGTTTATTCCAGTGTTTAATCATCCCAACAGTTAGGAAGTTTTCCCTAATGTCCAACCTAAACCTCCCTTCCTGCCATTTAGGCCCATTGCTTCTTGTCCTAACATCAGTCGTTAAGGAGAATTTTTCTCCTTCCTCCTTGTAAACACCCTTTTAAGTACTTGAAAACTGCTTTCATGTCCCCTCTCAGTCTTCTCTTTTCCAAACTAAAGAAACCCAGTTTTTTCAGTCTTCCCTCCTAGGTTGTGTTTTCTAGACCTTTAATCATTTCTACACATCTTTCTTGAAATGTGGTGCCCAGGCCTGGTCACAGTACTCCAGCTGAGGCCTAATCAGCGCAGAGTAGAGCGGAAGAATGACTTGTGTGTCTTCCTTACAACACTCCTGTTAATGCATCATGTTTGCTTTTTTTGCAGTGGCATCACATTGTGATGACTCATCTGTAGTTTGTGGTCCACTCTGACCCCTAGGTCCCTTTCTGCAGTATCCTTCCTAGACAGTCACTTCCCATTTTGTATGCTGGGGAACAGATAGCCAGCAGTGGGAATTAATAGTGCAGCCTTAAACTAAGGGAAAGTAACAAGGGGGAAGTGGAATGTGCTTTGGGTCGTCTTGTGATTGTGTTCTCTGCTGACCCAGAGGAAGCTGAAGTTGCCTTATGAATTCCAGCAATGGAGCCCAGGAGCTTGTGGGGGTGTATTGTGAAGTCTAGAGCAGCAAGCTCAGCCTCTGCAAATGTGCCATGCTTCACAAATGGGAAGGGCATGATCCATGTGACTTCAATAGAGCTGGCCAGAATATTTTCAGCATCACTTCCTTCCAGTGACATGTACCATTCCCTTGCAACTGCCACCTTTCATGGACAGTTACTGGTTTGGGGGCATGGGAGGGGCTCAGGGTCCCAGATCGGGGAGCACTTATCTCTGGTGGCCCCCCACAAGCAGCTTCCCACCCCTACCCCTCCTGGCAGAGGTGCAGCCAAAGGCTGTACTGCAGGCAGACACATGGCTTCCATCTGTACATGCTGCCCCCCTGCAGCTCCCATTGGCTGTAGTTCCCAGCTGATGGGCTGGGAGCCACGGAGTCAGCACTTGGGGAGGGGGATGGAGGTAGCATGCCTGCAGACTCGCCTTGTGGCACCTCCACCACTGACAGCAGGGTTGGGGAGCCGCTCGTGAGGACTGTCGGAGGTGAGCGGCACTCCAAGCCACGCTCCTGGACCCAAACTCCCTCCTCTTCCTTCCCCTCCCCTGCCCTCACTTCCACTCCCACACCGCTGGTCCATCCAGCCCAGTGTCCTGTCTGCCCACAGCGGCCAATGCCAGATGCCCCAGAGGGAGGGAACGCAGCAGGTAATCCTCATGTGATCCCTCCCCTGTCACCCATTTCCAGACAGAGAGGTTAGGGACACTATTCCTACCCACCCTGGCTAATGACCACTGAGGGACCTGACCTCTGTGAATCTAATAACTTGGTGATGAGATATTGAATTGATCATCATCCGCTCATTCCTGTCTCCTAGGTATGCTCTTTGGACAATTCCATGCATGTTAGCAAAGTTCTTTAATCACCACAACTGCCATGAATCGTGAATTGTATCCAGAATGGTTGAGAAGCCCAGCATGACTAAAATGGCCTGCTGTCCCCAGAAGATCTTTCATGGCACTTACGGGTGTAGTACTGAAGCTTCAGGCGATAGCCGAGTTAGTCTGTACAGGAAAAAACAACAAAGGGTCTGGTAGCACTTTATAGACTAACAAAACGTGTCAATGGGATCAGGTTTTGTGGGCACAGCCCACTTCTAGTCCTGACATGGAAGGAAGACTGAAGCCGTTGAGCATATCAGTAGCTTGTCTTCTCAATTGACTTCTCTAGATCACAGACCTGTAGGACTGGCCTAGACCTCAGTAGCTCTCGAGGAGTTCTGAGCCTGCAGAGTCACTGGCAGACACGTCAGAGTTACGGGACGGCTTCTTCAGGAAGAAACCGATCCTTTGCTTGTTCAAGAGTGGTTAACGCTCTCTGTTTGCTAAGTGAGGCCAGAGCTTTGTGGCCACTGCCTAGGCTCGAGCTCCCTTCTGCACCGCCTGCCTCCTCCTCCCCCAATTCGTTGCTGGCCCCTCCTGCCCTGTGGTCAGACCTCCCCATACCTGGGCTCTATGGTCCAGGTAGGACCACAGATGTTGCTGGACCAGAGAGTCCCGGTTAAGGGAGGTACAACTTGTACTTCCTTTTGTTTGTTTTAAACCTGCTACCTATTAATTTCATTTGATACCTAGTCCTGTGGCACCTCACAGACTCAGTTTTATTGGACCATAAGCTTTTGTGGGCAAAGACCTACTTCGTCAGATGCATGTGGTCTTTGCCCACGAAAGCTTATGCTCCAATAAATCTGTTAGTCTACAAGGTGCCACAGGACTCCTCGTCGCTTTTGCAGATTCAGACTAACACGGCTAGCTCTCTGATATTTGACACCTACTTCTTGTGTTATGAGAAGGAGTAAATAACACTTCCCTGTTTACTTTCTCCAGGCATGATTGTATAGACCTTGGTCATATCCGCTCTTAGTGGTCTCTTTTCCAAGCTAAAAAGTCCCAGTCTTTTTAATCTCTCCTCATAGGTAAGTTGTTCTGTATCCTTTATGCTCTTTTTTGAATCTTTTCTAATTCCAGTATATCTTTTTTGAGATGGTGTGACCACATCTGCATGCTTTAAGGTGGTCTTTTGCATATTTGTAGGGGCAGACAGCTTATCTGGTGTACAATTTAGTACGGAGGTACCGATTCTTTGTGGCTTATCACTGTTGTCCTGAAATGTAATGAGGTTCAAGGCCAAGGCCCAGGCCCAGACAACAGTTAGATATGTAAGGGGCAAATGATCTCACACTAATGACAGTATTGGGGCTGACTGGGAAGTCTTGACATTTCAATGAGCTTCATGAAAATCTGTTCACGAAAACGTTAGAATCCAAACCCATGGTAGGGAGTGTCTAGGCAGAGCCGACCACAGCTGCCTCTGGGCTTTGTGTGGAAGGGATATGCAGACTGTTGTCTTCCTCTCGCACAGGGCTAGAAATGATGCTGTGGAGTATCCTGGAGGAGAGCATCTGTGAGAGTTAAGTGCAGAATGGTGGCTCTTCACCTCACTTCTCCGTAGTCCTCCTCTGCCTGTCAGACTGGGCCCAGCTGTAAAACTGCATGGAACGTTGCTGCGAATAAGAAAAACGTAGAAGCCATGAGGGTGGGGACTGGACTAGCTGACTCCCTTCCAGTCCTAGGACTCTGAGTGCCATTTAGAAAGCAGACCCTGTGTGTTAATTTCCTGGAGATACTGGGAGACACAATCTGAGTGGAACATAATTTAAATTCTAGGCGTGTTGCCAAGAGCTGGGATGTGTTGATGCTAAGTGCACTTTCCATCAGAGCGCTCTACTGGAAAGCTGTCTCCTTGTGCCATCGGCATTGGCGAGTGCTGCTTTGCTACAGTGGGGTGCTCCAGTTGCCGCTCGGAGGACCCACGTGTATCAGAACGCTCTGCTCCATCTTGATCTGTGGGAAGGCCCATTTCTGTGGCACATCGCGTAGAGAGAGCTACATCTCCTGCTGATTGCACTAGCCTGTCTGTAGTGCAGAGGCAGCGCTCTGCGCTGCATATCCAGACTGGGTGTGGTATGTCGCCTCCTAGCCAATGTTGCTATCTGGGAAAAGGCTGGGTCCCCTTGCTTAGTCATTTTTACTGATCCATAGAACCTCTTCCAACCCACCCTCTTCTCCCCTCCCCTTTCATTCCCAAAGAGCTGGCTGTGATGTTTCTTATCGCTGTCTTCTGTGCAGTCGGAGTTTTCATCCTGACTCCGCAAGCCAAGTGATTCCCGTTTAAACAGACATAGGAAAAAGGATAACAGTGGGGGTGGAGACAGGCTGTGAGCATTTCTTCATTGAATGGGAGGAGGGAGGAAAGTCTTTGACTTGCCAGACCGCATCTGATTATTTTGCTTTTCATCTTTAGGAAGCTAGATTGGAAGCTGTACATCCTCCCCATTAATAATGTATCTCGCTCACTCATGTTCATGTTCTTTAATGCTTTCTCTTTGGCTGAGGTGGCGGGGGCTGCCTAGTCTTGCCGAAGCGTGAGGGTTAACTCATGCTGATTTCTAGTCTATCAAGGAGAAAAACCTGCTGATGTCAAAGAACAACTTGTGATAGGCCTGCTTTGCGGGAGTCCCCCAAGGAGAAGCGGCTCTGGAAAGTTGAGTGCTTGCTTGGCAGGTGTTGCTGGCAGGATGAGGAGGCTGCTTTCACTGGGTTTTCATCATGAATCCCCTTAATTGAACCAGAGACGATCGTCACTTTTTCTCACCTCAAGTCTCTTCCCCTCTGTTCATTCCTCCTTTTCCTTCCTTTCTTGCACTTCCCTTCGCTTATTTCCCCATCATCAGTTTATTTTTCTTCTTCCTCTCAGACCAGAATTTCATGTGCAGATGCTCTGGGGTCCAGCCTCAGTGCAGAAATCTGGTGTGTTGAAATCCCACAATTGTTGATAGCTCTGTTGTGCTGCAGCCAACCTCCTGTTCTCATGTGATTCACTAAGAGATTTGGCTGTAGGAAACATCAATGAACATTACGACACAATGTGAAGTGCCAGATCTTGACCACCATGCAGCCCAAGCAGAGTTAATAAACATTGCTTTAAATAGCTAGTTTTTGGTGTGCTTTGATTGGCTAACGTGTCTGGGACCCAACCATGCTTAAATATAGTTCTACCAAACAGTGTTAAAATTGATTAGCTCGATCAGTGTCTCTTCATAGATATTAATACAGACCTCGTTGCTGTAGTAGGATCCCTGTGCTTTTAAACACTGATTCCCAGCTTGGTTTGAAGGTTTGTTCAGCTAGGCTTTGGAGTTAAAGAAGAGAACATCTCAATCTATTTATCAAAGTACTGCAACTCCTGTTTTGATGCAGGTGAAACAGAAATATCCTCCAGAATGAATATACAGTAGAACTTCAGAGTTACAAACACCCTGGGAACAAAGGTTGTTTTTTACCTTGAACAAAACAAAGTTCACAACTGAACATTGACTTAATACAGCTTTGAAACTTAACTATGCAGAAGAAAAATGTTGCTTTTAACCATCTTCATTTAAATGAAACAGGCATAGAAATAGTTTCCATAGCTTGTCAAATCTTTTTTTTAAACTTTCTTTTTCTTTCTCTTTAGTAGTTGACATATAACACGGTACTGCATTTGATTTTCATCTCTGCTGCTTCCTGATTGCGTACATCCAGTTCCAGACGACGTGTGTCGTTAACTAGTCAGATAGTAACATGGTGTTCATAACACTGAGATTCTACTGTATTCTCGGGGCCTTAAGAGAAGCATATCTCTTCTGGCTTCATGGCCTTGGCCAGTTTTGTTCTTAAACAATCTCTTACCCACGGACACTTAAAATACAAGGAGGAGGAATCCACCAATGCTTAGTAAACAAAGAAGCCCACAGCTAGCTAGTAATGGGTAGCCGTGCGTTATGTACCGTTGAGGTCGATGTTGAAGTCTCCCTCCTCTTCCTTGGGGAGAGGCAATAAGAACATATTTTGATGGTGGTTTCTGTCGGATGCATGAGTAACATTTCTGTTCTTTACAGCAAATTCCAACTAAAAAGACAAGGCAATAGCTCAAGGGAACAATCCAAGCTTTTGTGATCCTAGGAGTAGTTTGGAGACCTTAGCGAGTGTGGTATTGGCTGAAAGGTCAGAGAAGGTGGGGGCAGGAGAAGAGGAAGCTTTCTCTGGATACAGAAATCCTCTCCTCGTTCCTCACTCAGTGAAAGTGGACTCCATGCTGCCTTATGGGCAACATCACTGTAAGACTGGCTCCATTACCGAATGTAATGGGTAAATAAGACCAGGTAGAACTTCCCACCGCTGTCTGTTTACTTATGAAAATCAACAGTATGAACATATTGTTGCCATCACAACAGAAGAATCCATGTACACTTAATAAAGGGCCTGGATTAAAAATCACAGTTCACTTTTTAAAAACAGCTGGGCTCCCGTATCTGTGTCACAGATGACACTGCACATCATTAAAATAGGAAAACCCAGAAAAATCTCACCTTAAGTGGAGACAATTAAATATGCATGTCCTCAACTTTGGATGGTGAAATAGACCAAAACTCCACATATGTTTCTATTTTTCTTTGTTTCATGCCTTAGCACTTTTGTGCAATGTTTGTATAATTTAAAAACTATTATGAAATCTATATCAATAGATGTTGAACAATCTTTTCTTGGCAACCTAAATTCAGTGCCTAAACTTCTTGTGTCCCTTTTATATATCAAACCTAGCAACATTTCATAAGCAAATTTTACTTTTGTTTGAGAGATAGGACAACCATAATGCTTTATTGACTCTTTCAAAAGGGAACCATTTCCGAAGTAAAGCAAAAAGTGAGGTCACGACAAAAAGCCCTTACATTTTTGTTTTTGATATTATACAAATTCAGAAGGTACTAGCTGGGAAACCCAAACAAGATACAGTATATGTATGAAGTTAAAATCATGTCGCTCTTTAAATGATCTTGCATTCTGGCTGCAGCTAGAATGAAATGATTGGTCATAATGAGGTGGCAGCATGTAGTGCCTACCCTGACAAGTCAAAGCTTTAGATTCCTAATGGCTAGGTTCTCAAAGGAAAGGGGGTTTGTAGGATGGCATCTGTTACTGAGAAGTACCTGCTTAGTTAACGAAAGCTCCAACCCTGCTAACACCTGGCTTAGCTTAGAAATATAAAGCATGTTCTCTCTCCAAACCACCCCATAACTATTAACTCAGCAGAAAAGAGAGCATAGCAAAATAGCACTGCTGAAACCTGAGTCAAATTACTGTTTATTACAGGTGATGTAATGGCTCATTTGGAGTAGGTGCTTTTAAAAGCTGGTTTGCCTCAATGGCAGGGTTTTAAAATAGCCAAATACAACTGCAGGATAAGATCAGATCAATGCACTGCCCTGACACAATACCCATCTCAGGGTGGATAAGAAAAGAATGCCCCAAAATTGCCTTTTGCAAAGCCTAAATCAATCTCTGTGGCCTGTATGGCAAAGTAGGTGTTGGAATGAATTCTCAGCTGTAAGAAGCCGCTACTGTAGTCTGGCTCCCCCAGTCCTTCCCACCCACTGAGAGCCCAAGGCTTTCCAGCGCTGTGGTAGGTGGGATTTGAAGCGCAGTATCTCGGGGATCACATTTCTGACATTGTTTGGGGGTTGGTGCTGCAGAGAAATGAAGCAGGGTAAGCTGGGACTCCATCAGCATGTGTATGGAAACTAATATTGTACTGATTGGTACCCAGGTACGGGTAACCTGTAAATAAGCAGAGGAGCCGGGGACCAAGCCTTGGGGAATGCCGCACGTGTTCTCTCTCTGAGATGATGAAATACTGTTGATGTAAACAGCCCTGGTTGTTTCTGGTTTGCTCTGTCAGGCTCACAACAATTAAACAGACAAGCAAGGAAACACAGTGTTTATGGTCTCTTCACCTGCATGCTGTTCTGGCAGGGGCTGGTTCCCCATTGCTTGCTCGCTCAGATTACCCTGAATACAGTTTACTTTGGTAAATATTATTTCAGCTGCTGTTAAATATAACCTGCAAGCTCTTTCATCCGCTTGCTGTGTGCCCTCAGACAAGTAATTTCACTTTGCTGCATAGGTAAAATGGGAGTGATGCTCACCTCCTTTTTAAAGCACTTGGAAGCTGTCTGTGAGATGTGCCAAGCACGGTGTAAATGTAATTTAGATTATACATAAAAGTATTTCTAGTTTAGATCAGTGTGGTGTATAGATGGGGCCCCTTGGAGCAGGGGAGTAGGTAGGGCATTGGCTTAGCCAACAGGAGATCGGAGTTACCTGCTCTATGAGCGTGGGGAAGTCAGTTCTCTGCTGTAGTCTAATACGAGTTATGGGGCTTCATAGAATTTCATCCAGTTAACTCTATATGGTCTGTCATGCACCTGTCCCCAGACTGGACCATCTAGTGGTCTCTTAGCCTCAGCTCTCCAAGTCAGTGAAATCTGGTGCATAATATTGAGCATGCACCTTCATGTTTTTATCCATCCTCCATCTCTTCCCTTTGCCAGGCCCCCAGGGAGAGAATCTTGGAAGTTTAACATCAGTCAGTAGTCCAATCACATTTCTGTGGTGCCAGCAGCAATTCTCAGTTAATTAATCATATAGCAGAGAAACGCCAGGAGCCGGTGGCATGTGGATATGAGGAGACGCCTAGGACGAGGGTAGTGAAATTCCTGCTGTCCTCTGTTAAAAAGGCAGTGTCAAGGGAAAAATCCCTTTGGGAATGTGGGATGACTTTCATGCACAATCTTAAGAACGCTTTTTGGATTTCTGAAACTGGGGGAAGTTTCCACACTCTAACTTTACGCCATTTCTGCTGTTGACTTTTCGCACGCCCCTCACACTACTCTGATTTCATTTTCTGATCAACATGTGCCAGTCTAATGAGGCATCATGTTTGAAGTACATCCTTCAGTTATGGTAATCAGAAAGAGGCTGGTCAAAGTCCCGTGGCGACTGCTGTGTAATAAAACAATGAGATGCCGTTTGTGAACTTTTAGCCCTCTTTAGTGATGTGTCTGTATGTGGCCTAAAACCCAAGGTGTGATCATTTGTGATGATGGGTGTGTTTCGGAAGAGTAGGTTTGTTTAAACACTGCAGTGTGACCAAATCTCAACAACACTTTCTTCTTCTGCCTCTGTGTCTGTAGAACTTCACCGCGCTAAGGGTGTTCACAGAAGGAGTGAAAATGTAGTTTTGCTGTGTTCCTCCCCCGAAATGGCTGAATTTCAGTGAGAGATGAAGTGACCCTTTGTTATCCATTCTCGTACACACTTGAGGCTTAGCATTAATAACCAGAGTACTTTGGGTGTTCTAGAAAAAAACTGATAAAGTGCAAAGTAATATTGGTAATGGTTTTGTTGTGATTGGTTAATCACATCAACGGAGGTTTCTTCGATTACTGTACGAGCAGATTACGTTTCTGTAAGGATGACTTTGTGGCCCAAAGCATGGTTCTAGGGAATCTTGAGTTCATTCCCAGCTCTGCCCGGTCTTATGGTGACCTTAAACAACTTCCTCGTTAGCCTCTGTAAATGATTACCCCGTGCCTGGGAAGTATTAGAGAGGGGAGAAGCCTGGCTGTCTGATTTGAGTTTTGTGCACCGTGCTGGTAAGAAACTCAACCGTCACAAGCAGAATAATGTCTTTGCTTTTTTCTCTCCCTTTAGGAAAAATTTTGCATCCCACATGAATTACGAAAATCCTCCACCATATCCAGGCCCAGGTCCAACTGCCCCATACCCACCATATACCCAACAACCAGGTGGTCCTCCAGGCCCCACCCCGTACCCTGGCTACCCGCCAGGGCCTGCTGGGCCGTATCAACCAGGCCAGCCGGGTTATCAGGGCTATCCACAGTATGGATGGCAGAATGCACCCCCACCTCCTGGACCAGTGTACGCAGATGGACCGAAAAACACAGGTACGCTAAGCAGCATGGTGCCTTAACCGCATTCTAGTGCCGCACTCTGTTTTGCAAGTTAATTACTTGGTAACGTGCTTGTATGTTTGAAATGAATAAGCCTGTTCATCCTGGAGAGAGGGGGAGCGCTCTTCTCTGGCCTGTGACCCTGCTAAGGGGGTAGGTGAAGCTGGGGACTTCTGGAGGGGAACTGCTGGTTTTGGTTTCAGCTCCAATGGCGGCTGTCATTTTCAAACTGTTTGTTTTTTCTGCTGCAGCTTCTGTTCATGGCTCATTTTCTGACCAGAGACTTGTGCAGTGTCCCTAAGCAGCCTCGCTGGGGGCTCCTGAGAGGACTGCTTCTAACAAGGCATGTTCACAGCCCTTTTCTGCTGAGCGTTAGCCTCTGTTCCACCTTTTTTCATTTTTCCTCGCTTACCAGCCAGGCAGGGCTAGGCTGAGACTTTTAAAGCCTCCTAGGGGATTTAGATGCACAGTTCTATTGAAACAGTCGGAGTTGTGCATGTAAATCTCCTCAGCAGCTTTGAAAACTTTAGCCCCAGCGTTCTCCTCCATGTGGCTCTGGGTGACTTTCTAGCCCATTAATCTCCTTGGGCAGTCACCACTGTATTTCCCAGTATGACTCCTGAGGGAATTGTGCACCACTGCGCATGTGCTGAATGCATGCTCCTCCCCCAGATTTCTGTGCTTCCCTGCAGAAAAATAACCCTCCCCCAGTTTGTTTTGGGTGCCCAGGACAGCTGGCACTGAGAGAAACCGCTGTGCGTAGGACTGGGGAAGACCTTGCTGGTGGTTCCTACCCTACTCTGGGCTCATCTGCTAGTCCTGTCTGGGACAAGCCTCTTTTCCTGCATGGCATCTGGAGCCCGGTCAGGTCCGCCCCAGACTTCTCCCCCAGGTCCAGGGAGCTCTGCGAACCCTCCCTGCCTCCTACACCCGTCGTTCCTCAGCTGCAGGGGAGGGATCCCTGTAGAGGGAGCTACTTCCCACCCGCCCCGAGCATCCAGATTCTCTCGGCCCTAAACCCTTCTGCCGAGCCTCACTGCCCCCAATGAGCCCATCTCCCACTGAGCCCCCAACCTGCTGCACCTGGATCCCCGGTCCCCCAGGCGTTGGACCCCTCACCAAGCCCCCTGCCGAGCTCTTCCCCTCCAGACCTGCTTCCTTCCCACTGCCTTTACCTGGACCTCTCTGCAGAGCCCCGTTACCATGGCACCCAGAAATCCCCTAAGCCCCCCGATCTGCTCACTGAGCCATCCCCAGCGGATTACCTTGCACAGCCTCAAACCTCTCAACCCCTGTCTGGATTCCGCCATACTGTCAGTGTGTGTACAGGCAGGTCCAGCACCGCCTGCCTCCTCCCGGAAAGACTCTTAGGGGCTTGGGATTGTTTCATCTGTTCCTTCAGCCTTTTCCAGCGCACAAGCGTGTTAACAGTCCTGTGCCGGAAAAGGAAACCCTCTTCTGCTACTTGCATGGCCAAACCCGGCAAGTTTGGCACGAGCTGGTGAAATCGTTTGCAGCTGTAGTTCCCTGGAAGCGTTTTTACAGATTGCCTTACAATTACAAAGTGATTAGACCGAGCAGGGTTTGAGAGAGCAATTCTCTCCTGCAGCGAGCATCTCCGCTGCTACCTACGATGGAGAGGTTGGCCCAAAAGCAGAGCTTAAGGTTTCCCAGTTGAAGGCGATGGGGCAGTTTTGTTCTTCTGCAGTGCTGGGAAGGCCCCAGAAAACACAAGACTCTGGGGAAATGGTATTTGCTCATCGTTTGTTATGAGACGATGAAAATATCAGAGTCTAATCTCTGTGGACCAAACAGTGGAAAATCTGGCAAGTGAATAGGAGTCGGTGGATAAGCTAGTGAAACCTGGAACCTCGTTTTGGCCATAATGTATCTTGTAAATCGAAGTCCTGGAAGAAGTCCTGCTGCCAGACATGTCTAGAGGATATAGCACAGTTTGGATGCTTTTTAATAACTCTCGCCCTCTGACAAGATACCTAAGCTAGTTTCCTGAAAACCCTTGGGTTGTAGGTGCTAGAGCGCCACGGAACTGAAAGGATGTGCGTGTGCTACAGCTCCCAGGGACTGAAGCGGATATCGATGTGCTTTGCTTAGGCCTAGAACGCAGCGGTGACCTGTGTCCTGGAGCTGTTGCGGGATTGTTGTGTGTCCAGCTGTTCAGATTGCTGTTGCTGTCTTTGGGCTCACATAGAAGCGGCGTTACTGCTTGTGTTGCTTTAGCCTAGAAATGCTCTTTGCCGGTGCGGATTAGCGGATGAATGTTCTCATTAGTGAGGCCTGCAGTTTTACTTGGATAAGTGGCCAGTGCCGTAAGTGCCCACGTACTGCGGACTGCTGGGAACCCCCCTGCTCTGTGTGAGCACAGAGGCTTCTTGTTAAATCCCCACGGCAGTCCTGGCTCCCAAGCTGCTACTGCCACACAAGAGCCAGGAGGGGGGCTGGCTGAAATGGCTCTGTCCCCCAGGGCTGGGGATGGGGAGAGACTATCAGTGGGACAGAGGGTAGGGTACTGGGGTCCCTCGGCACCGTCAGAGGGCTGGAGTGTCAGTATCTTTGTGTGTGTCGATGTAACAAGCCCCCCCCTTTACAGGACCGCGTCAGCCCTGTTCCCCCCGCTGGGGCCTGCGTTCATGCGTTCCCCGTTCGAGTGGCCAGATGCAGGCTGGCTCCACTCAAGCTCACGTGCTAAAAATAGCTCCGGTGAGCCGGCCGATGGGTGACGCCATTCCGGTGAGACTTACTCATGCTGCCGTTTTAGTCACAGGCGATGAAAACGGCATCTGGAGGTTTGCTCTGCCCTGTGATTTCCCAGCAGGTGGGGGACCTGTTCTGTACATTTCCCAGTGTCCGGATAGCCAGAGGTTACTGACCTAAGGAACAAAAGATCCAAAGAAGCGGCTAAGGCGTTGCAAAAGTGCCAGACCCACGCCTCGAAGAGGAGGGAGGGGAGCGGCTTTGAGGGTTAGGCTCCCGGAAGAAGGGGAATTGGAGTGACCCAGAGGGGCCCATGCGTTGGGCTGGCGCCGGAAGCAGTGTAGTACTGCAGGGCAGTCAAGTATGAGAGCAGTCGTTGCTCTCACATTGTTACACATTTCAAAGTAGCCTTCCTTCAGCACCTGTGAAACTGCAGGGAATGGTGATGAGGGTGCCCGGCCGCAGCAAGAGGCGTTACCCGACGCTGGGCAGGTTGGTCTAGCCTTTGTGAGCGTTCTGGTTTCATTTTAAACTAAATCTTTGCAAAGCTCCTCCTCCTCCTGACTCTCTGGTACAATAAATCTTGTCCTCTCGCCCTGTCTGATTTCCAGTCTGATGGAAGTGTGATTTGAGCAGGACGACTGGACCGGGCGGCCTCCCACTTCCCAGGTGGGCGCCTTAACCCCTGGACTAAAGAGGCATTCCCGCTCTCCAGCCCGGTCACTCTTGCATGATTTATACACAGTGTAACAGCTTCCACAGGAGAGGCCGAGGCAACCCCACACCAGAATACCCCATAGCTCAGTGGTAAAAGCACCCCTCTTCCGATCCTTTCTCCCCCCTACTAGAGAGGTGGGAATTCCCAAGCATAGAACAGGCTATTTCACAGTGTTTACCGTATGTATATTTAATACCTGCTGTATTACTGAGGGATGTTGTGACAGTCTTGTTCCAGTAAAGACAATCTGCCTTTCAGAGAATGTGGCCTTTCAGGAACTGGCAGTCAAGAAAGATTGCAAGACAATGGCATTTTGCAACTCAAATTCATTTCACCAAGTCTCGTGACCTGCCTGTAGGACAGTAAGGGTACGTCTAGACTACGTGGCTCCGTCGACAGAGCCATGTAGATTTGTTGTTTTGGCAAAAGCAAATGAAGCCGCGATTTAAATGATCGCAGCTTCATTTACATTTACATGGCTGCCGCGCTGAGCCGACAAACAGCTGATCAGCTGTTTGTCGGCTCGTGCGCTAGTCTGAACGTTACCCCTGTCGACATGAAAGCCCTTTGTCGGCAGCCCCGGTAAACCTCATTCCACGAGGAATAACGGGGCTGCCGACAAAGGGCTTTGATGTCAGCAGGGGAGCGTCCAGACTAGCATGCGAGCCGACAAACAGCTGATCAGCTGTTTGTCGGCTCAGCGCGGCAGCCATGTAAATGTAAATGAAGCCGCGATCATTTAAATCGCGGCTTCATTTGCCTTTGCCTATGTGTCTAATCTACATGCCTCTGCCGACAGAGGCATGTAGTCTAGACACAGCCTAATAGAAGTAGCCTGGAAACTAGGAAGGCTTTAGTATTGCTGTTAGACAAAACTCCTGCTTGGCTCTCTGTGGCTGGGACTTGTGGACGCGAAACTGCTGGCTTAGGAAACAGAAAAATGTACGGCTCACTACACTACTCTTCTGGCCTGTGCTACTGAATGGCTAGTAAAAGCCCCTGGAAAACCATTACGTCACTGAGAAGTCCTTAATGTCAGCCCCTCAAATAATATTGCCACCCACCACATCCGCTTTCAGTAGCATCACTTCGGTCTACGTGTAAGAAGAACGAATAACAGGAATAGCAAGTGGGTTGTGCCCACGAAAGCTCACGATTCCATCTACATGTTCTGTTAGTCGTTAAGGTGCTGCTAGACCGTTTGTTGTGTTTGAAGTTTTTCCAGGTATTATAGTCATGTTCATGGTCAGCAGAACAAGATTCACACTTCCTCTAGGGATAGAAATTAAGAAAAAATATAACCCTGCAACTGAGCGTGTGCGGCGGGGGGTGCATAAGAATTGGGCGGGACAGCAGGATGTCATCTTGCAACATGTAAGAATGCCGATGACACCAGATGGGAATCCTCAGTGATGTTCACGTTTCATCCTTGCTGCGTCAGCCTCCAGAGGTGAGGTAATGCTGGTGAAAATCACTACAGCCAAAAATTCTACCATAGACCTTGCTCATCCCCCAAGTACCCATAATTTCATATCAACAACTGCTATTCGTGAGAGTAAAATATTGTTGTTTCTTGGCCTTCCCAGCTCATCAGCTTTCACCCTGAACCAGGAAGGGTGTTATCCGTGAGCTGTCTGAGCTAACCTCCTAGCCCAGTGCAGTAGCTTAGGTTACCTGTTCACATCTATCTCTTGTCCCTCTTCAAGATCCCCCTAGACCAGTGGTGCTTAACCTTTTTTAATTCACGACCCCCGGGGGATGGACACTCTTTTTTTGAGCAAAAAAACCACCAGGAACATTTTTTGCGGTCCCTTTAATTTAAAGCGCCGGTACTCTCCCCTGCAACATCCCCCACCACGCATATGTAGGGCTCTGAGCTGGGAAAACAAAATGGCAGCCAGCCCGTCGCCGTGAACCCCCAGGAAGACACGGATTGCGCACCGCTGCCCTAGACCGTCTGTCTCAAGGATTTTCCATTCTGGGGAATTTCATAAGCACTGCAGGTTTCCTTTTACCTTCATAAGGACGCTGTGCCACTGGCAACTGTAAGACCATGGGATACTTGGGACAGTTACAGATAGAAAAACCTGGCTAGGTCAGTGTGGCTGTAAGAGATGCTGGAGCAAATCTAGAACAGCTGCCGGGAACAGAACATAGGCAATGTGTAGTGAGACCTATGAGCCACACGATAACGCTTCAGGAGGAAAACGTTTCCCTCTCTTTTCCTCAGGACTAGCTCGCAGGGTCCGTGGGAGCACAAAGTAGAAGTGCCTGCACTGATTAGTTAACAGACGTCTTGTCAGGACTGCCGATGAATTGCCGTTGAAATACAAAGAGATCCCGCTGTCACAAACTGAGCGAGACCAGCCAAAGTACAAAGTGCCGTACGAATGTCGAAAGTGCTGGCTGATACTGGCCACTTGGTCTGCTCCAGTAACTTGCCTCCGTCCGAACATAGGGACATCCTGGGTCAGACCACAGCGTAGCAGAACTCGTGTCCGGCAGTGGCCGAAACATCAGAGGAAAGCAAATAAAGCTCTGTGGTGAACGTAGGCACGTAGGCAATGCTGTGCGAAAGGGCGGATTTCCTTCCGTGTGTTCTTATCTTAGCCTGCATATCTACCAATACTAGTCATGAACTGCTCCCGCCCTCCTTTGCAGGTCCAGTGATTGCGTTTATCTGGCCACTTGCAGGAATGAGAGCAGCTTTGTGTTATGCAACTTGTGCACTGACCACGTGATACATGTGGCTCTATTCTACACTCCCAGGCTGCAGAGATTGTATTGAAGCTAAGTGGCCTGCCCTTTCTTCTCACCGGGTGCTCGTTGTTATGGGGCAGGATGAAAAGACCAATCCAATTCCTTTCCGGACTAAGTAATCAGGTCTTCTGAACCTCTTTATGTAAAACCCATTGTGACGGCGTGTTGAATAGAGGGAGTTTATTGCTTCTCCAGGGTACAGCACAGCACAGATGTAATCTGGTTACAGGAACTGGGGCTAGGAGGCCTCAGTGCCCCCCCTTGAGATGGGGGGTGGCTGGGCCCTACAATCCCAGCCCCCTCCCTAGCTCCTTCTCCCCTGCTTCCCAAACCGAAACTAACTCTCTTCCAGCCCTGACCCCCAGCCAGGGGCGGGATTCCACCTTCCTTTGTTTCTCTCCCTGGGGGGTAGCTGGTCGGACAGGTTGAGAGACCCTTGCCTAGTGACTCATCCCCTGTCCTGCTGGGCCGTGCTACAGACAGCAGCCAGTGGAGGTCACCCACAGTCCACTGCCCAGCATAGCAACCAGCAAGGTACCCCCACTGTGTCACACCCACCATGCTGCTAATTATGTTTGTTGCCTTTTTATGAGCCTCTCTGATCTGTTGGAACTTTTTTCAGTTGTGGAAACTGGAATCGGACTGTGTTCTCCAAACCAGCATTTTTCAGTAGGTTTCATTTTCTGCTCTATATTTTATCACCTTCTCAGTGTCCACTAGCATGTTATTTACTTTAACTGCTTCTTCGTATCAGCTCTTCAAGACTGTGCAACTCCAGAGACAATCAGCACTTCGGCAAATGTCCATTATCTCCTATTTATCATCGCTAAATGCCAACTATCCTCCACATTCCTAGCCGGCGTTAATCTAACTAGGGAGGGGGTTAGTTTTCCACAGTTACGAACCAAAGCCTTTGAATATTATTGGCTAATTTCAGTTTGCTCAATAAATAACTGGTTATTTGTTCACTAAAGAACAGTACTCGTCCCAGTGCTGCCTTGTGGGGCTTGCCCGAGGATGGAATACTCTTCCCGCGGAAGGGCTAGACAGCAGAGGGGAGTGAAACAGAAAGCCTGTCATGTTAAAACAAGCCTGGCTCCGACCAATAGTGACTGAAAGTTACCATCCGGTGGCTGTTTGGTGGCCTGTTTGGAGTACGGTACGGACGTGTGGCCGCCACAGAAGGGGCAGTGCTTGACTCTGGAGGCCAGTCTTCATGACCCAGAGTTAGGGCCTACCAGATTCATGGCCATGCAAGACATGTCCTGCACTGTGAAGTCTGGTCTTTTGGTGTGCTTTTGCCCCATACTGGACCGATTTCATGGGGGGGGGGTGTGAGGAGGAGAGACGAGAGTTTCTCAGTTTGGAGGTCCTGACCCAAAAGGTAGTTGCGGGGGGAGGGGTTCCAAGATTATTTTATGGGGGATCCTGGTGATTGCCGCCTTCAGAGCCGGACAACCAGAGAGCGGCAGCTGCAGACCAAGGGCCCCGAATGCACATTATGTAACCCGGGGCTACTCCACTTTGGAAGCCCCGGGGGCCACAATGATACTCACAGCACATGCCGAAGGCCGCAACTAAACATCTGTGCAAATACATGCAAATAGCTTCTTTTACACGGACGGGCATGAATACAAAGATTAAGGCACAACTACACAACACGCAGGCCCCATTTGAGTCGGTTCTGCTGATATTAATCAAATGCAGTATTTACCCGATTGGCACCCATTCATGAGCAGTGACAAGCCAGAAATTGAACTACTAAAATGCACATCAACAGAAGACCATTCTATTGACTCCTTTTTTGGTTTGGCTCCCGCCCGTGGGCCGCATGTTGAGCCCCATGTAAACCCAAACCGCACCGTGGGCTGCAAACAAATGGGCCACGTGTTGAGTAGCCCTGATGTAACCCTTCTCTTCCAGCACATACGGAAAACTTCTTAATTAGAGCCGGTCGTATTGCTTACAGCAGGGTTTCCAAGCATCTTCAGATAGAGCCCCTATAAGGTCCTGCAGATTTAATTCAATGGGGACCCAAATAACTAGACAAAGCTTTGAATTCTATTTTTATTTCTTGTGTATTTCTTATGCATTCTTTCAAAAAAAAGAAAACGATCAGAAAATTAGTAACAAAATAGCAGGGTCATATCACTATCATTAATATTTTCTCACAGTGCCTCTGGACCCATCGCGTGTACACTTTGAAAACCCTGCTTCAAGTTTTAGTGGTTGCTTGACTGGAGAAGGCCCGTCTGTAACTGCTAAAGGAACTCGAGGTAGTAATTCTCACTGACTGCTTACTGTGTGCCTGTTATAGCCACACACTGTTGTCACAAAGAGGATTTCCAAAGGTTTGGGAAATTATGCTTCAGTGCCTTGGGCTTTCCAAGCAGTTATTTCTGCATTTCAGAAATAAGCCCAGCCAGTTCGAAACGGATTCAGATTTACTAAATGTTTCTCTGAAAACAACTTTTGAAATGCTCCTATTTCCAGTTCCCCCCAGTGGGAGAGCTGACTTTCTCCATCTTAGCGATGGTGCCTTCCTGTTTGAGCCCCTGGCTTTACCGTAGGATGTAAAGCCAAGTTTAATGTGGGTGGCTAGAAGGCTGCTTGCAGAGGTGCTGAACACCCGCATCTGCTATTGACATCAACAGGAGGTTTGGATGTTCTGCTCTTCTGAAAGCCTGGGAAATCGAGCATTCGGAAATGACGTACTTTGAACTTGAATAGCATGTGCCATGCAAGGGCCTCGGTAAACTGTTACCCGAGCTTCCTACAGCTCCTGTGAGACAGGGAAGTATCATTCTGCACCAGGATACAAGCCTGCAGCGGAAGGGGACCCAATGAATGGGGAAGACTCTGCTACTGACTTGCAGTTCATTTCCCTAACCCATAAGTAAGACGGTCGTTTGTATTTATCAGCTGTTTGGAATAGGAAGAGAGACCTGAAGCCACGGAAGTGTCTCGGGAAATCATGCTCCAAGTCTTGGCACAGGTAGTGGGAGATGGGTCCCTTCTCCTTCACAAGCCAGGAGTGACTGTGGGGAATGGCGTATTTGGGAGTGAAATTAGCTGGCGCTGCGTTTCACTGGCCATTTGCATGCACAAATCCTTGCATTGCCCAGGTTGTCATAGTAACTGCACTGGTCCGTGAGGCGGGTGATTGCAGATCCACATTTCACAGTTGTGTGAGCTGAGTGGTGGGGCACCTCCTCACCCTTTTCCTTCAGATGAGGTCAGTGTACATCCACCCGGCCTGCTCTGCCTTGATGTCTGCACCCTCCTGGGGGGTCTAGCCAAGTAACGTGTGGGTGGATTGTTGTCTTCCAAAGCAAATCTGAGCTGGTCCCTTCCTCACTTGGAGTTGACATCTCCCAGTTCCCCCAGCACGTCGTATCAGTGATACACAGTGCAGAGAGCTGAACCTGACAGCCGGTGTCCGCCTCACCAGAGCCTCTTGGTCTTTGTCAAAATACAGCCCGTGGCCTGATCCAGCCCTCCACGATCCTCTGGGCTGGACTGCCACCGCACCGCTCCTGCCTGACCCAGGGAACCACCCAGACCCTCTGCATTCCCTCCTGCACCGCCGGCCCTCCCAGCCCCTGCACTCCCTCCCACATGGCTTCCTCAGACCCGAATCCTCTCTACCCAAGCCCCCTCCGACACCCCAGTTCCTTGGTACAGGACACAACCCCCTCCTGCCCCTGGTCCCCTAACCTGAGCTCCTTTCTCCACCCCAGCGCTGTCCCGGCCCCCGCAGCCCCTCCATTAGTATCACAAAAAGGTGCGCCCTTTGGCCACTTACCCAGGTGTTGGAGTGGCCCCTCCCTTTAAAAGCGATTGCCTGCCCCTGGAGTAGACACCCAAGCCTGCCCCAAACGCTACCTTTTCCCAGTCAGGGCAAGGCCATGACGAGAGTCGGTCACTTCTCTGCTCCATCCCCACTCCCAGGGTGATGCCCCCCCCCGGTGTTTTAGGATTCGTGTCTCTCCCGATTGCACTGAAGGGTCCTGTGGTGTGTTGGCCTCTCGCTCTTGGGGGACTCTGGCCATGATGGAGACCGATGCTTCGTTCTCCTCACCTGCCTCGGGGCCTAGCTCTGTTCTGGGTCTGTTTGCGGCTCTGTCTGACCTGCGTCAGGGGAGAGTTGAGGTCCATGCTACGGTTTACCTAGCGGTTGGATGCGAACCTTGTATTCCCATTAACCGTGATGCCGGGGTTCACTTCCTTCTACTTCCCTAGAAGCAGCTCAGAGCTATCAAAACACCGTTTCCTCCTTAAGAGCAATCCTGCAAACTGTGAAGATTTTGGCTTCTTGCTGGGTTGTTAGTGCATGTCTCGCGCTCCAGCTCCCCGTTGTGTCTCGGGTGTGGGAGAAGCGCCATGTTGCATTGCACGGTATCCTTGTTGTTTCTGTCCTTTCTGTTGCCACGCCTGGGCTGTTGGGGACTAGAAAGCTAGCGCTGGGAGGGACCCTTTTCCCCGGGGTAAAAGTTCAACTTGAACTGAGAAGTCGGTTTGTGTGTGTGCCTAGCTGTGGTTCTGTAAAACGCCACCAGTATGGGAACTCGTCCCAGGGGCAGTCCTCATTAGATTATCTTTCTGGCCAAGCCCCGTTCCTCTTCCTTTTTCTCTTAGCTGGACGTCAACTCCCTTTGCCTCTTGGGAGCCTTTTTGGAGCATGCGAGAAGGCTGTAACGTCAGCTGGCGAGACTGAGGTGCTGTTCCACGTTCCCAGTCTGCAGGCAAAAGAAAAAATACTGAGTGGTCTGCTCTGCTTGTCATGCCGCCTCCCTCTGAAATCGCAGGAGTTACTGGGATGTTGACAGCCATAGGAAGGGGGTGTCTGTTCATGCCGGTCCCTAGTCCTGTCTTCGTGCTAGGGCAGGAAGCCAGTGTCCCTCAGGCAGTGAGAGCTGCTGTGTCACTGCTTCCCAGAAGAAATCCAGCCTGGGGTAAGATCACAACAATCTCCCCTCTGTTGTTGTGACCCAAGTGGGAATCTGACCTGCCAGAAGAGATGTGGCCTGCTCTGAGTCCACCTCCAGGAGTTTGGGCCTCTCTGCTCTTGTCTATAGTCTTCTCGAGATCCTGTTGTCTCCGATACTTTCTTTTCAGATAGCCAGGAACCAGCGTAGCGCCCACAGCTGGGAATCCCGCCGGGACTGCATATTTGTAGTGCAGAGAGGACCGCTTGCCTGTAACTGTTCTCTGCAGATACACACGCTAATGAGTCCAAGGCAGATTTACAGTAGTCACATTTCAGTACTGCTAGTCAAGGTAATAGAACGTTCCTGCGATGTCTCTTAATCAAAATATGACCGATTTACTCAGCTAAAGGTGCATTTTTATTTCTTGCTTGATAGGTACATATGCTAAACTGCCTCCGCCAAACTGTCTGAGGAAGGACCTGGCCCCACTGGCTTAGAACTGATCTGTGGGAGCTCCATGGGGATTTAATTAGGGCAGATTTACACTTACCAGGAGATCTGCAGTGCAGCGATCAATCCTTTGGGAGTTGATTTAGCATGTCTAGTAAAGACCCAGTAAATCAACTGCCGATCACTCGCTTGTTGACACTGGTACTGCACCGGAACGAGGAGCATAAGGGAAGTCAATGGGAGAGTTTCTCCTATACCTCGACCTACAGTACATCGACTCCAGCTTTGCTATTCATGGAGCTGGAGTTGTGTATCTTGGGCCGACATTGCCCTATAGTGTAGACCTGCCCTTAGTTTCTGTAAGTTACCTTCAGAGGACAGATAAGTACCAGTGCCCTAATGCTACATGCTGTTGTTTCCAAGACATTTATTAGGTATAGTATAGCCAGCCTGTCCACAGCCTGAGTGTGCTAGTGGGCTGTCATCCGTTCGGATTCGACTACAAAGATTGAGCCCATCCCAATTTTTAATGTTAGTGTCGTAACACCAGTTGTAGCGCTGAAGCAGGGGAAAGGTTCTGAATACTGTGCATAAAGCCATTTCTCCATGGAGTTAATCAGCAACACATGAATCGAGCAGAAACCAAATGTGTGTGCTTAAGATAAAGGCCGTTTTAAATAAAAGGTGATGTAGTATTTGCTTTTAGAACAATACGATATTGACTGTTGTTTGCGCTGGATTGTACTGACTGGTACTTCATGCGATTAAGAACACCGAGATAATATAAAATCATGGTCCACTTTGTCCTACTGCTGAGTACTTGGAGAATAAACTAGATCTTACAGTTGATCAGAAAAAGTCTTTTTTGTGGAAAACGTTAGGTTTTTATCTCCGCAGACGCTGTCGTACGACAATTCAGCGAAAAGCTGCTATTTCGACTCTCACATGCTGCCATAATGCTCACTGGGATTTGTCGTTCTGGTGGCTCATGTTCCCTTTCTCCTCCATGGGCCAGGCGCACGCTCATGCTTTATGGTGTCCCTCTGTGAGGAGGAAAGTCGTTTTGTCCTTGGCCATGATCTATCCCGAGACTCTGGGGATGTTGAAGTAAACTGACAAAGTTTCCACATAAGAATGTTGACCAGCCCTACTGGATCTATTGACAAATCTCCCACTCTTGTGCAGATTGGGATAACGCACATTTGGTTAGTGAGATTCCACCCAATGAATGATTCGGCACATTTACAGTAGTCCCATTTCAGTACTGCTAGTCAAGGCTCTTCGGTAATACAACATTTCAGACACCTGGGATGCTCTAGATGGTGCTGGGTCCTGCCGTGAGGGCAGGGGACTGGACTCAATGACCTCTCAAGGTCCCTTCCAGTTCTAGTGCTCCGTGATTCTATGGTTGTACTTGTACTTAACCAACCTGTTTTCACCCAAGCAGTCATTTGCAAGAAACACGGTGAATTGGATGTGCATTCCTGCCCGCTACATTTAATGGGTTCCTTTAAGAGTTTGTTGTTTTATTTGTTAGGAAAAATACTGATGCCCTGTTCCGAGACAGTAATGGACAGTCATCAGTGTGCTTATAATATTTACGATGATTAGTTTTCCTGTATTTTTTCCTTTGTTTGACAGTAATTACAAAGCTTTAAATTAATAAAGGATCGAGACCATAAATTGATAGGAGATGATCTGACAACTTCACGAATAGATACTTTTTCAAGAATGCTTTTAAGTTATGATCACATTTTGTTGTAATATTTTTGCCTACCATTCAAAAGTTAGACGTAAGTTACTAGTACTGGGAAGAAATTAGAGAACATATTTTTGTCTTCTGAGTCTGTTTACTCTGTGCACTGGAATAGCTCTGTTAAATAGTCCCTCGCTTTGTCGCCTTGGACTCAGTTTCCCATAGCATGTGTGGGCCATCTCCCCTGAGAGAGGGAGAAGTGGTGTTCTAAGGATTAACACACAGCCAGGCCGTAAACGCTCACAATGGCAGCATGTCAGATGTCAATTGCAGAGCGAAGCTTATCGTAAAATTGGCTTGTCTTCGTATTGAAACTCTTTACAACCCAATATTTAAAATCCGTTCTTGTACCACTCATCTGCCTTAGGCCCAATGCGGCTCCCTTGGAGTCAGTGGCAGCTGGGTTGCATCCCATAATCCTGAATTCAACCCTTTTGGATTGATTTCCCCACAGTGCTGACCTACCATCCACCTAGGGCAGCTGTCTTGGCTGCACTGTTCGGGCCATTGTCTCTGGTTGCTGAGTCAGTCCACGAACCTGAGCCTCAGAGTAAGCAAAGGAGGCGCTGGCCTTTCGGAACGGCATCTAGAATGTATTTGTACGAGAATCCGTGCAGGTTCCCCGGGACTGATCAGACCTGGATACCTTTCCAAGATCCCCTTCCCAGGTCTCTCTGACTAGTGCTTCCCATGCTAAGGCTAGGGGCTCCTGAAAAATGACCCTGTGATATTTGTGTTTTGTTTCTTTGAATCCCAGTAGTCTCCGGTTCAGTTCTGCTTTATTTTCCATCAGCTTTGCAGAGGAAGGTCCAATGGAAGAGAGCGTCTCGGCGCCTTAGGGTTTCAGCTTCCCAGTGTTTGTAACCAACAAATGTTAGGCTTAAAAATGTCAGTCGGATCAGGGTTAAACAGTCACATGCCTCGTTCTGAGCTGCCACCCGGGGGTGACATGGGCGTCAGGGAGCCGCTTACCCAGTGCACTAAGGGATGGTTCTACCATCCACGCACCCCCTTCCCCGGAGCGCCACAGGAGACGAACCTCCGGGGCTGGTATTTCAGCAAGGGAATGACTAGGCCAGCGTGATCTGTCCTGCATGCGCCGGTCCCACGGTAATATGTGGCGCACGGTGCTCTGGGGGGTCTCCAGTTCTGCTCGCCGCATGACCCGCCGCGCCTGACATCACCGTTCACTTGCAAGCAAAGCCCCCTCCAGTGGACTTTGCAGGGAAACTCGTGGTCATTTAACAGGCTGCCACACAAGGGGTGCAGCCAGCGCCCGGCTGTGTCTCCGTGGGTCAGCAGCCGGGGCCGTTGCTTTCTCTGTGCTTCCCGGGGCGGGGAATGAACCCTCAGAGCTTGGTACCAGTGTAGCAGAGACAAACACCGATTCTTCAGGCTCCGTAGGCCACTTCCCCTTGGCAATAACAGACAGTTGTTCTGGTCTTCATCTATTCGCTGCTGCTTCCTGAATGGTCTCACAGCCCTGCCTTTCTGTAGCACCAGCCTGGGTCTCTGTTGTCTCCCTCTCCCTTGAGCAGGCCTAGGGAGGGAGATGGGCCAGTACGTGGGACTAGAGGCACAGCTGTTTGCAGATAGACGGACCCGGCTACCCCTCAAGTTAGGTGGGGGAGGGGTAACACCTTTCAGTGGACTGACTTCTGTTCAGGCCCAAGTGCAGCGTCCAGTGCGCACGGCGCTGTGCTGCGTACTGTCTCGTACCGGGTGTCCGCTCCTGGCTCGCTCTCCCCTTCAGAGCTGGGTTTCCTAAGAGAGGCTGCAGCTTAACTAAGGGTGGTTTTGTAATGTCCGGTGTGGGGGAAGCTTTGGGTGTTGCTCTAAACTCCGTTGTGGGAGCCAAGCACTTCTCTCCATCCAGGGAGGGTCGGTATTATTAGCGCCATCTGACCGATGGAGAAACTGAGGCACGCTGGTTGTGACTTTGGCAAGGGCTCCTAGGAAACTCTGTCACAGGACTGGGAGTCAAACCAAGGTTCTCTGATGGTCAGTCCTGTGCCTGCTGCAAGACGATCCTCCCTCCTGCTTGTGAAGCGCTTCACAAGTGCTGCTTAGACTGGTGTTTGCTAAGCAGGGGGAGAACGAAAAGCAGCAGGGGGGATGTGCTCCCACAAAGAGAGGGAGCAACCCCAATCCCCGGGTAGCAATTGGGCTTTCTTGGGGTGCCCTGGCCTCCCAGGGGTCAGGGAAAGCGAAGCCGTGCAGGGGTTGGTGTGTTCTCGGTGCAGAGGGAAACTCGCCTGCTGGTAACGCCTGTGAAAATCTGGGGAAACGTGAACCCCTCTGGGCACAATCGCTCCGGTGCTGTGAGAGCAGCTGGGACAGGGCAGCACCTTGGGAAGGGTCCGCGCGGCCCCTGGCTGGGTTGCACTGAAAGCATGTGACGGGCAGGCCCGTTCCACTGGCCGGGGTAACGTTACACGCGCACCAAGGGGAGCGGGCTATTTCTGGGGCTGGGCGGGGTGTAGGGTTTCTGACCGGCTGCGGAGAGTTGGATGGGACTCCGTCCAGTGAAATTGTTCACCGTTTAGTTGGCAACGTGTGCTGATCACTTGGCCCTCTTGGGAGAGAGCCCTCTGCCGGGTGTGCTCCTGGGCGGCGGGGCTAGATCCGGCGGGCGCGAGGACCCAGGGAGAAGGCCGGGCGCCGTGCGCACCGCTGCAGAACGCCAGATGCAGCCGGGGAGCCGGCGCCGGCCAATAAGGCGGCCTGGAGGGAGGTGGAACAACCCACTAGACAGATAGGGCCAGCGACACAATTTATTTGCATATTCATCATTTGCTTAATGAATATGCAAATAAATGTTACCAGTCCTCCAAAAGCTTGTGAATGGGTTTACTGGTCCCCAGTATGAAAAAGATTGGGAAGCAGTGCCCTAAGCCAAGCCCGTGGCCTGCTCCCACGGCAGCGCTCCCCTCCGTGGATGGCATTGTGGAGACCAGCAGCTGTTTTTAACCCGCGCCCCTCTGCGCTGACGCGCGGATACCGACCCTGGGCTGTTTCCTCCCGCACAGGCTAGCCAGGCAGCGCGTCTGCCTTGCTCCCCGCCGTTTGTGGGGGCGACAGCTGGCCAGAGGGCGCGGAGCATGGGTGAGCCGGCCCACGCAGGGGGGTGTCTCTGCACTGCTGCTGCCCTGCCCCGTGAGACCGGCTCCCGCTAGCCTCTGGCTCTGGGTTCCAGCTCCAGGCCCTGCGGCTAGCAGCAGGCGGGGGCCGTCCCGCGAGGACTGGCGCTAAGCCGAGGGAGTTCTTACGCTCTTCCCTCCCCGCAGGAAGAGCCCCTCCCCCGTTTCCTGTCCTGTGCACCCTAACCCGCAGCGGGGGGGGGGAGTTTTGAACTGGCCCCCCGGGCGCTTGCGAGACACTGGCCCCTGTTCTCAGTGGGGCTCAGCCCATTAGGTGGTCCCGGCTGGAGGCGGAGGGCAGGCTCCGCCAGTCGAGTGCCAGCAGCACAGCCCCCCGCGAGGGCGGCTCCATCCACACCCTGCTCTCGGCACCGGGGGAGCCAGGATCAGGCGCGTGCGGCCGCATTAGGATTGGGCTGGAATCGGAGCATCGGTAAAAGCTCATCTCCCAAGGCACCGTTCAGCCGAATGGCCGTGCCGAGCTAGCTGGCGAGCAGCGTGCCCTGCACGTGGCCCTGCCCCGTGAGCTCCATGTGAAAGCTGCGGCCTGGGAGGGTGGGGTCTGTGTTTTCCCCACACAGAGCAGCCGATGTAGCAGTCCCTGTGTGTGGCTAAACAGCAGTGATGTTTACTCAACTCTCCACCTGGCTGGGCAAAGCAGAGTCCTGCTGCATTCCTGCTAAGCCAGTTTTCTTGCTCAATTAGTGTAACGAGAGACCGGCCCTGGCTGGTCGGCGCCTGCTGCCCCTTGGCGTGTGGCGGCTTCAGAGCCGGGACGTTGGTAAAGGGGCTCGAGGAAGCTGAGTCTGTGTGGCCGGGGCGCAGTGCTGCTCCGGGGCCAGTGGGGCTGGGCCGAGGGGCCCTGGGAGGAGGATGGAGGCCGGGTTCTGGTCCGGATGCTGCTGCGGAGAGTCGCTCACCGCCAGGCTGCCCGAGAGACGCCGGCTTGGTGTGAAGGAGCAAGTCTCCACGTTCCTCCCGCAGGTGCCACACTCTGACCTTCGCGGTGCGACGGGGAGCCCCATAACGAGCCCCGCCCTCGCGGATGCGGCCCTGCCAAGCGTCTCCCCGGGGCGGGGGGTTGGGTGTGCGGAGGGCTTCGCGTCAGAGCCTGCCCCTGCTGTGCCCGCCCGCGTGACGGAGGCCAGAGCTAACTGGCGGGTCTGGCCGAGACCTCGGCCCTTGGCCAGGCGATCTGCTGCCCAGCCCGCACTCAGCCCTTCTGACCCTCCTCCTTTTCCCCGCAGTGTACGTGGTGGAGGAGCGGCGAAGGGACAACACGGGGGAGAGTACCTGCCTGACGGCGTGCTGGACCGCTCTGTGCTGCTGCTGCCTTTGGGACATGCTGACCTGAGCTCCGGGGAAGGCCCCGCGGCCAGCACCTCCCTCAGGGCGCCCTGCGTTCTCTGTCCTCTCGCGCTGCCGCCCCTCACCATGTAATCAATGAGCCGCTTTGCACAGCCGCCAGCCCCTCGCGGGGGTCGCGCCCCTCGCCGTAGGGGAGGGAGTCCCTTGTCACGTCTCTCCCATTTGTATTCTATTTTAAAGAATGTGCTGAATGATACTTTTGGCCGAAGGCTCCCTTCTTACCCCGGTGTGTGTATCCTTTTCCGTTTCACCTTTCCTGGTCATGGAGAAATATGCAATAATTCAAGCCAATGACTGATTTTCCTTTGCTAGCTCCCACTTCTGGTTCAATAAATTTGTCAGATACAGCTGGGGTGTGTGTCAGGTACGTGGCCTGTTTTCTTTTTGTTCCCCAGGACCCCTAGCGCCTGCTCTGGGAATCCACCATGGCTAAGCTCCCAGGAGCGCCTGCTGCAGGAACTAGTAATTGTCTCCCTCGTGGCGGAGCCGAGTTCTAGGGCGTGAGATCCGCAGAGACACAATTACCGCGGCACCGCGCCCACTCCCGGCAGCAGCGTGGCTGTTGTGTACGTAGGACGGCTCAGCGCTTCCGCGGCCGCTTGGAAGACTCCTGGCCGCTGGTCCCAGCAAAGCTGGGGAGGGGGAGGCGCGGAGAGGGAGCTGGGAGATGCTGTGAAGCTGCCTGATACGACACCATACAGATTCCGTTCCTGTCGGGCCTCTTTGCGGGAGGCTGGGATGGAGGCATCTCCCACTGCTGGATGGGCCCTGGAGACAGCCGAAATCCACACAAGCTGTCTATACTGCGCTCTCTTGCATCAGAAAATATGCAAATGAGGGAAGCGGTGAATATTGCTGTGCCTAATTTCATACTTAATGAGCTGCTATTTTGTGCAAGGGGCTTTTGCGCAAGAGCTGTTCTACTGCTTTTTCCAGGCAGAACGGCTCTTGCACAAGAGGGGGGTTTTGTCCAAAAAAGGAGCTGTGTAGATGGCTTTTTGCACAGAAGCCCCTTGTGCAAAATGGTGGCTCATTATGTATGCAAACGAGGAGTAGCCATATTTACCACTTTGCCTCATTTGCATATTTTCTTGCACAAGTGAGTGCAGTATGGATGTAGCCCCCATGTCACCCGGCCTGGGGGAGGCTTGAGAGCCACAAGCATGCTGCTAGATCTGCCCTGGGGAATTCTCCCCCGTGTCCTTCCCCCAGCACTGAATTCACCCAGCGACTGTTCGCCCAGCTGCCCTGTTCCCCCTGCATGGAATTAAATCACCAGCCCCAAGAGCAGCACCTACGGATGCAGCAGCCGCTCACAGACCCCTGGTTCGCTGCCCTGTGTCCTCCGCTCCTTGTAAGTGGAATTGAGTCAAATTCCTTAAGACTTTGTGCGGCAACATCCTTACTAGAAACTGACTGGTGAGGGCGAAGTGGCAGAGACTTGTAGAGGGAACAGATCGGTGCTTTGAACCCTCCTGTGTCAGCCCCCTGGGCACGGCTTCCCTGCTGCTGCCTCTCGCGGGCCTGTCCCTATCCACTCCTTGCAGCTCAGGAGGCTGTAGAAACCCACGGCTGGCTCAGCCTGAGCCTTGGGAGCTAAAGAGCCTCTAATTGCAGGGTGATGGTCAGAAGGGGGGCGGGGGAGGGTCAGGAATCTAGGACCTCGTGAGGTGGAAGGATCTCAGAGCTCAGGCTCCCTGAATATCTCCACCTGGTGCCCCTAGACTGAGCCTGCGGGTGTAGCGTAGCGCAGTGCAGACAGACCCTTCCTGCCACGTTGGCTGGGGGCCTAGCGCAGCGGGTTCCAGAGCAGGGCTGGGTACTCCCACGATACAGACGAGGCCTGTTTAAAGAAGCTGTCACCTGATGCTTGGAGAACAGGTCATCTCCACCTGGCCCACCGGACTCCTTGCTGCTCTGGGTCGGGAGTAGCGATGAAAGCCTGTAACCTCCCCTGGGGAGGCTGCACTTGGCCCCGATTCGCCCCTTGAGCCAATGTCCCCGACAAGACTGTTAAACGCTCCCCGGCCGGGCAGGGTCGGGCCGGGTTAGCGTGGCCCGGGGAGCCGACCTGCCCCAGCCGGGGGCCGTGCCTGGCGGTTCAGTTCTGCTCCCGGGCAGCCCAAAGGAAACTCCTCAGCACAGACGCGGTCCGAGCACGAGCGACGGGGCCAGAGGCGGCGCTGAAAGGCCCCGAAGCCAGGCCCGGGCCCCGCTCCGAGGGGTGCGAAGCTGCCTTCGCTTCCTGCCGCCCGCGTTTACCGGCCAGGCCCCGGGCTGCGGGCGCGCTGGGTCCAGCCTGCAGCGCGAGGCATGTGGGCGGGGGGGGGGGGTCTATTTATAGCCCCCCCCGACCCGGCCCGCGTGGGCAACCCCCCCCCCCGGCGGACACGGGCCCGGGGCCGCGGCGGGAGGGGGCGACCCGGGAAAGCCGGGCCCGGCTCCCGCAGGGTCCGCAGGCTGCAGCCGGGGGGCGGGGCCTGCCGGCATTGCCCCGCCCCCGCCGAGCCTGCGCGATTCATCCCCGCGGGCCAATCAGGCGCGGCTGCTCTGCCGAGCCGGCCAATAGGGGCCCAGCAGGACGAACCGGGGCTCGGGGCTGGCAGCCCCCTGGCACCGCCCCCGGGGGGGGGGCAGCCCGGGCTGGAGCAGCGGGGGGGCCGGTGGCTGCGGGAGCCCAGCGCGAGCACCCGCCGCTGCTGCGGCTGGGTCCTGCCTCGAGCCACAGCCCCCCCCCCCCCCCGGCCCTGCAAACAGCCAGTCACCCCCCCCCACGCCCCAGGGCCCGCTCTGCTCCCCGGGGGGGGGGAGGAGACGCCTCCCGTGGCCTCGCGGCTGGTGCCGGCCTTTGGGCGCGAGGGGCCCGGCCAGCGCCCGACCGACCCTGGCCCTTGCCCCCCCCCGCAGTAGCAGCTGGGGCCGCGCACGCTCGTGCCTCCCTCCAGCTCTCAAGCCACAAGCCGGCAGCTCAGGCTCCTTAGTGCCCAGCTGCCAGCCGGGCCCGCCGCGCCACTGGTCGAGCAGCGACTCCCGCCCCTCTGCCCGGGGCGGGACCCCCGTGGGGCCGGGCGGGAGCCTGCGTGGTCAGACCGGACACTGCCAAGGCACGAGGCGCGTTAGCAATCGCCTGGCTCCCCCCAGCCCTGGGCCGCTGGGCACCGCTGCCGAGCAAAGGCCGGCGCACCCCGGACAACGCCCTTAGCTCTGCTCCCATCCTGCCCCACTGGCCTAGGGGTCCCTTCGCCGCGGCTCGGTAGCTTTCCGGTTATAGCTCCAGGGCCCACCCAAGGGGCTGTCGTGTGTCAGCCGCTCATGGGAGGAGGCACCAGCATATCCAGCACTTTAACCTGCCCCGCCCGCCGGGCACTGCCAGGTGAGGCGAGACAGGAGCCAGGAGGAGCAGGGCATGGACCCCACAGGAACTCCCATCCCCGTGCCCCGCCCTCGCGTCTCTCAGGCGTGACAGGCCCGGGGCCAGGCAGGCCACGCAGGGGGAGCAGAGCCGGGGACTCTGCAGCCATGGAAGCAGCGCCCTGGAGTAACACAGCCCCAGGGTTTTGCTTTGGCGGAGTGGGGTGCATCCTTACACACGTTATCCACAAGGGGGCACCAGCCCCGCACTCTAGTGCAGCTGCTGGCTAGAAGTCCAGAGAGCCGGGCCCTGTGGCTCAGCTCAGACGTGCAGGTGAGCGCTGACCCGCTGGCATGGCCTGCCCTGGCATGCCACGCTGCACCAGCCTCCGCAGCCCTGGCGGCCAGGTTGGGCTGGAAGCTCTCTGGGGACAGGACCATCCTTGACTCCACTGGCCAAGATAACTGGAGCCCTTAGGCACGACTAGACTCTGACCAGCTACCCCAGCAAAGCAACTCTCGGCCAGCCGGGCGTAGACCCTTTTGCTAACAGCTACACCCACAAGGGAAAGGGGCAAGTGATCTCACGCAGCAAGGACAAATTGAAGTGTACCAAGGACTGAGAAGCCACACCCCCCCACACCCCCTTTTCCCCTCCCCAAGTTAGGAGGGGACAGGCCCTGCTGCACCGGCCCATGTGTGGCTCTGCATCTCCTCCCTTGACGCAGCCACTGGTTGCTGCCAGTTGTTTCGGTTTTCAAAGAACCATTAGCAAGGAACACAGAGTGCTTTGTTGCCCTGCAGCTCTTTAGGAGACAGCATGATGCTCATGCCCCAGCCTCCAGCTACACCCCCGCTTTGACACAGACAGGCCTCCCCCTAGTGCACTGCCTGTGTCCACGTCCCACTGACATCACTCCATGCGAGGCCTGGGAGTAGCCACTGGCTGCACCAGACCTGAGCTCAGGCCTCAGGGCCAGATTTTCCAGTGAGCGCTGCACGCTGGGTGTACCCTGGGTGGTGCCAAACATCCAGCCCTAAGTATCCGAGCGGGAGCTGCTGAGGGACACTGGGCCTGACAGGGCTCTGGACTATTAAACTCTGAGCCAGTCGGAGCAATAAGGCCAATGCCTGAAGTAGCAAGTGGGTTCCTGCACTGAAGAGCCAACAATGAACAAGGCAGCTTGCATAAAAGCCAAGCTAGCCTGCTGAGAGCAGGAGCTGAGTAACACAGGAAGGAGCATTTATTACAACATCCACATGCAGACATCCAATGCATTCACCCACAAACTCCTCCCACCAGAAGGTGGCAGCAAACATCACTTCTCAAAACCATCCCGGTTCTCGCTAATCCGGACAGGCACCGGTGAAATGGACCGACTCAGCTGAGGCTCCGGGGGAGCCGCGCCCCTACTGTGCTCTTCGGGCCATCAACATTTCTCGGATGTTATCTTCAGCGTCTTTTACACTCCGCTCCAGGTACGATTTCCTCTGCTGCAAAGTAGAAAATCAGAACAGACTCAACAGCCGAATCCCCCGGGTACCACGCGCTGGGTTGGAGCAGGAGCTGAACCACTTCCCGTGGTAAGTTTAGTGCTGGGAGTGAATCCTCCCCCATGGAATCAACACTCCTCACCAGACACACGATGCGGACATTGGAGGGGGACGGGGAGGGGGAGGGGATCATTTGGGCTCTATGCAGGACTCAAGTGACAGTTAGTGAAAAAGGTCCCAACACAGACGGATTGAAGAGTAGAACTACTCAAAGAGCCTTCCTTACGCATATTTTGGCACCGCACCTTTACGTGGCTAGTGTGCGTTTCATCCCTTTACAAACCTCGCATTTATAACTGTCATTACATCAGGAACAAAGGACTGAGAGGAGATTGTTTAACTTGATTGCAGTTTGTCAGACATTCATAAACCTCACATCCTGAGCATGAAACAAAGGAAAGGAAAAGAAAAAGTACTTCTGTATTCCTTTCCAAAGTACCTCTGGTGTAGTCACAGTTATAGAATCACCTGGCAGAAACCCCCCAAGGCCCAAAAAATAATCTATTCCCACTCGGATAACACTGGATTATCTATAAAACCCTCTTCTGACCTAGTCACGTTTTCACAGATTGGTGCACTTTTTCCACATTTTGGAGGGCGGGGATTAAGGACTGTGGAATATGGTTATTGACGTGACTTGGCGCAGAGCCAGGAACTAGCCTGCTTTAGCATGGACACCAGAGCCCTAAGCTTGAGCACGGCTGAGGGAAGCCTTAGCACCGGGTCAGTCCAACACAGGACACGCGAGTCCAACGTTCCCTACGGCTGTCAGCCTCCTCCAGTCTGACACACGCTGAGGGGAACCCCCCAAAGGAAACACGGGGCGCGCGCTCAGAGGCTGGGACAAGCTGCCAAAAGGCAGGAAATTCCAGGGTAAAGCTCCAGACCAGACAGTCTCCTGTCAGGCACTGCCAAGACTGGGAGCTCAAAGCAGCAGGAAAAGACATTAGAATGTGGTGCCGTGACACAGCTCTGCCTACACACCTTGGCTACGTCTACACTGGCCCCTTTTCCGAAAGGGGCATGCTAATTTTAAACTTCAGAATAGGGAAATCTGTGGGGGATTTAAATATCCCCCGCGGGATTTAAATAAAGATGTCCGCCGCTTTTTTCCGACTTGGAGAAAAGCCGGAAAAAAGCGTCTAGACTGGCCCGATCCTCCGGAATAAAGCCCTATTCCTACTTCAAAGTAGGAATAAGAGATCCTTCGGAATAGGGCTTTATTCCGGAGGATCGGGCCAGTCTAGATGCTTTTTTCTGGCTTTTCCCCAAGCCGGAAAAAAGCGGCGGACATCTTTATTTAAATCCCGCGGGGGATATTTAAATCTCCCGTGGATTTCCCTATTCCGAAGTTTAAAATTAGCATGCCCATTTCGGAAAAGGGGCCAGTGTAGACGTAGCCCTTGTGTGCACGCTCTCCCAGCCAGACTCCAGCCAACAGCCGCTACCGCTGCCGCCTGAGTTCAGCCAAGTACAAGTCTGCAACCCGCGAAGGACAGGTGTTAGCCGCAGCAAGACAGAGAACCAGTGCCCAGTCCTCTAAGTCTATTCCAGCCATGACACCCGGAGCCTCTGGGTTTCCCTCCACCCACCACCACTGCGGAGAGCCCAGGCACTAGCTGCACTAATCCTTAGCACGTGTGCAGCCCCTGCTCCGGAAGCGAGGTGCTTGTACCAACGTGGAAGCAGTAGGGGAAGGGCGATGTGAGCAGCCCACGGGCAGAGACACAGTGTGTGTCAGAGCTGTGCTCAGAACTCCACATCCCATCGCCCCGGTGCCAAACCAAGGTGGATGTGGCTGGCTTCAGCTCACACGATCCACCCCGAGGAAGTTACTCGCTAATCAACTGTTGTGTTAGCTGGTGGCTTACGCAATCCCAATTTGTTTGTCCTCAAGGCAAATTTCTATGAGAAAATTTCATGCTTGAAACCTGCCCTCAACAGATGCCAAGTGAGGAAATGGGAGGGGGAGGGGTCATTTCTATCGCTGTCATTAAACACCCACTTCATCGCAATGCCACCGCTGTCTTTCTGTTCATGGGATTCAAACCTGCCCTTGAGAAGGAACCCAACCCCCCTTTAGGTCTTGCTTCCGCTGAGTAAAAGCGCAAGGGGCGCTGACCCTGCTGCCATCGCTGAAGCATGCACACTTGGGGGCTGATGAGAAGGCACGTTTCTACGCTCCCCGCTCAGGGCCTCTCCTCCCCCGCAGTGGGGCTGCCCTGCTGGTGAACACACGAGGTGGAGCTGAACACCAAAGAGCCAGATCAGATCAATTCTCGGGTCTTAGGAGCTCTAGATTCAGGTGAGCACAGCACAGGTGAGATGGCTGAACACACCTTCGCTGTGCTCCCACCCGTCACGTGGCTTGCAGGATCCAGTCCCATACCTCGGAGGGGCTGCTCCGCGTCCCTAGTCAGTGCCGAGGGGCCTTGGTGTCTCTCCAACACAAGGATGGCTTAGCACTAGTCAGTCCTCTCCAGGAGGCCTGTGCTCTCAGAGAGGGCGACACTGCGATCACAATGGACAATGCCAGCAATGGAGACCTAGGACTCAGCAAAGTGGAGGCTTGTGCCCCTGGAAAGGGAGATGGAGGAGGCTGGGGAAAGAAGGAGCCAAGCGAGTCCAGAGAGAGCGCTGCAATGTGCTCTCGAGGACACGGGTCGCTCCTCCCCCCCATGGAATGGGCTCACCGGCAGGGGAAGAAGCGACGCACTAAAAGCCCAGCCAAACGAGGGTAACGTTCCCGCTACCTCCACTGAGGCGCAGCCCGAAGAACCAGGCCGTGGCGGGCTCGTTACGTTCTAAGGGCCAAGCTCTGATGAAGGGTGTGGAAGGGAAAGAAGTGTCCTTTCGCCTCAGACTGGCGAGGTCATCACAGGAGCAGTATCAGGAACTGTGTAAACCCGCCTCATTCTCCCATTCCTGGGGCCTAAAGAGGAACTTGGCGCAACTCTCTGGTCCTCTCTTCTGGGGACAGCAGCAGAGCATTATGCAGCTGAGCCGAAAAACCATTTGCCTGATCAGATCAGTTTGAAAATGAGTGTTGAGTGTACAGAGACACACTGCTATTAATGAGGTCCAATCAAATAAGTGAATTTGCATTATCAGAAACTCGACTGCCCTCCTGCGACGATGTGCCCGTTAGCAAAGGCGCCACCGCGGAGATCGGTGCTTCCTAAATCGATGGAAGGGCTTTTCCAGCCCCTCCCCCTGCAGCAAGAGCAAGGTCGACAGAATTATCCTGTTGCTCTAACAGCCTCCATCCTGGGGCCTAGGCCCGATAAACTAGGCCCAAGATCATTTTAAGTGTAGACCAGGCTCAGCTGCTGAGTTGCAAGGGGGAGGGAGGGACAATAAAGGGTTATGTAGCATGAAGAGATTGGGTGGCCAGCTGATGTCTATGTCTGGAACAGAAAGGCTCTCCCCTGCCCCAGCCAGTGAGTGCAAATGACTCCTCATTTAGCTAAGTAAGGACTTATCAGTCGGGCTCTGCTCCCAAGATAGAGCTTTGTCGGTTTAGTGAAGTGGGTCAGCGCAGGCTACAGCGGGTAGTGTCTGAACTGCAACACTCAGCAATCCCGGAAAAAAGCTTCTATCCTGTGTCCCACAAACGAGTCATCCAGTGCTCCAAGTTACAAGGGATTCCTGGGCATGTGGATCCCAGCGCCTCCCGGGCTTCGTTTGCAAGGAAACGGTTTTCAGCACTTTCAGAAGGGAGTTTGTTTTTATGGCACTTGCCTTTCACTGATATTTACAGGACATCCGAATATGGAGGAGTGACCTGCTATTACACCCCTCTGGCATGTGGAGTAGCCTGTTAATTATTGCCCAGCTGAGGAACGGAAGCAGACGGCTGCCCTGACAGCAGCTGAATGCACAAGGAAATTATTTAATGAGATCTGTAGTTCTAAATCTTTGGGCATAGGGCATATTTCATGTTTGATTAAAAACCACCTCGCTGAGTCAGAGCGGGGCCAGAAGAGGGGACTGTGAGGAGCAAACCTGAAAGGCTGCATTTGCCAGTATTGCTCACTGCACCACTCACCGATCTTATCTAAAGTGCTCCACATTCACCCCACCGGCTCCTTCACCACCGCCTGCCTTCCCTGTGAGCTGAGCGCTTGGGTGACCACCCAGGAAAGATTCAAATGCCGCCCAGCTGATTAGCAGAGCACCTACCACTAGCAGCAGATGTTCCTACTGGTGATGCACAATCTGCACGTGCCTCAGTGCACATAAAAATTCATTCTGCACATGGATGGGAAAAATTAGAGGGAACACTGACCACCTCCTACGCTAGCATCTGTGTGGGAATCTCCCACCATGACACTATCACCAGTGCTATTTAGAGCAGGTCTAGACCAAATGGTGGAAACATCTTGTCTACACTAGAACTCTCACCATGCTACAACCAGTGGGAGATTCCCCAAGATGCCAATGCCCTCTGTTTCACTTTCAGAGACTGAGTAGCTACAGGGCCTTCCTCCATCTATACTGCTACCTGGAAGGTATCTATGGATTGAACTTGTCAACCCATTTGCCAACTCTCTTATTTCCCTACCACATACTGGTGCATACTGGGTTAAAACTAGAGCTGTCAATGAATTGCAGTTAATTCATGAGATTAACAAAACATTAATCATGATTAATTGCACTGTTAATTCCAACTGAAATTTATTAAATATTTTGGAAGTTTTTCTGCATTTTCAAACATATTGTTTTCCATTACAATGCAAAATACAAAGTGCAGTATTCACTTTATATTACAAATATTTACACTATAAAAATGATAAACAAAAGAAACAGTATTTTTTCAATTCACCTCATAAGTACTGTAATTCAATCACTTTATTGTGAAAGTGTAATTTACACAGATTTTTTTTACATAACTGCACTCAAAAACAAAATATAGAATTCAGCACCTACATGTCCACTCAGTCCTACTTGTTGTTCAGCCAATTGCTCCGAAAAACAAGTTTGTTCGTATTTACAAGAAATAATCCTGCCTGCTGCTTATTTACAGCATCCCCTGAAAGTGAGAACAGGTGTTCACATGGCACTTTCGTAGTTGGCATTACAAGATAGTTACATGCCAGATATGCTAAACATTCATATGCCCCTTCATGCTTTAGCTGATGACTGATTCTACTTGATAACAATCCAAAGCTGATAATACTGACACATGTTCATTTTCATCATTTGAGTCAGATACCACCAGTAGAAGGCTGGTTTTCTTTTTTGGTTGCTTACATTCTGTAATCTCCGCATGGGAGTGTTCTCTTTTAAGACTTGTATGTTCCACACCTTATCTCGCTCTGATATTGGACCTCACTTCAGATTCAGTACATGGGCTGAGCGCTGTAGAAATCTCACACTGGTCTCTTCTTTGTGTTTTGTCAAATCTGCAGTGAAAGTAATCTTAAAAATGAACATGGGCTGGGTCATCATCCAAGACAGCTATAACACGAAACATATGGCAGAATGCGGACAAAACAGAACAGGAGACATACAATTGTACCCTAAGGAGTTCACATGAATATGTTCCAGATGCACTGAAGAAATAACTTGTGATGCAGACTACAACAGTGCCATGCAAATGCCTATTCTCACTTCCAGGTGAGATTGTAAGTAAGAAGCAGGAAGCATTATCTCCTGCAAATTGTAACCAAACTTGTTTGTCTGAGTAATCGGCAGAACAAGAAGTAGGACTGAGTAGACTTGTAGGCCCTAAAGTTTTACATTGTTTTGTTTTTTAATGCAGTTTTTATACATAATTCTACATTTCTAAGTTTAACTGTCATGATAAAATAACTATTATAGAATTTGTATTAGGTGAATTGAAAAATACTGGTAATTTTGTTTTTTACAGTGCAAGTATCTAATCAAAATAAATATAAAGTGAGCCCTGTGCACTTTGTATTCTGTGTTGTAACTGAATTCAATATATTTGAAAATATAAAAAACATCCACAAATATGTTAATCTATTATTGTTTAACAGCATGATTAATCATGCAATTAAATTTTTTTAATCGCAAGATAGCCCTAGTTAACAACTTACACTGATTAATGAGCAGACACCTTTCTTTCAGTTTAAATGTAAGAAAACACTGCAGTCTTCAAGACAAGACACATTCCCACGGGAATTCCAACCACGCAGGAGATTTTCACCGGCTGTTTTCTTGGGAATAAAGGTGTGCAGGCATGGGACAGCACAACAAGGAGAGAAGCACGACAGGGACACACTGACAAAGCAGGAAAGAAAGCCAAGTGGACACCACCTGGAAGCCGGGTGTCTAGCCCTGGGAGAAGCCTAGTAAAAGTGATGGCTGAAACTACGGGGCAGGAGCAAGGGAACAGGCTCCTGTGTTTGGGGAAGCAGGACTTTGTACATTCCTTGTGAATTAACAAAAGTGCATCAAATACCTGACTCCCATGTCAAATTCTCCTCCCAACAGTAACAGAAGGGAAACAAGGGAGTTGGCAGCAGGGCCCTACATTCTGACTTGCTGCTCAGGTTAAACAAGGTAACAATCCATTTTGCCCTTTCGTTGCTCCTCCTCAACCATACCCTCCAGGCCTTGTTCTACGTTACTTCTCTTAGCTTTTCCCCCTCATTCTTTGACTGCCTGTCACAGCCCTGGTGGGATTTCACTAGGGCTGTCGAGGAGAACTGGTACCTCCTACGTGATCAGAGGTGCAGCCAAAAATAGCACTGGTTGTTCATGCATCCTTGTCATACAAAGAGCTCATGTTAACCTCTCTGGCTTCAAGAGCTGGCTTCCTTTCTAAAGCAGACAGACCACAAATGGACAGACTCTTCCTCGCTCTGGCGCTGCTTTGCCTTGTCAGCAGTACAACCAGAAGGCTGTTTTAAATACCTACCATTGCACCTGGGTCTACTCTTAAGAGGTGACCCTGTGTTTTATACCCCCTTCTGGTAGCATGCTGCCACCTTGTTTTGTGATCTAACTACCCTGGTTTGTTCCTCAGCAGCCGAGGGCACTGTACTCTATTTAATGCAGAGGCTGCTGCAGCCGATACGCCCTGAGAGGAAAAGAGCCGCAATTAGCACAGACTCTCTCTCTTGGCAATCCAGGAACGTTTCCTGCGAGGTTCAGGTAAATGGAGTTCAGTTGCACATTCCTCCCGTAAGTTTGATGACACCATCTTAGCAAGAATAATTAAACTGGTGTCATTCGGAATCAGGTATGCTGCCTGCCACAAAGCCATACATTCCTAACAGGTGAAAGGGGTAGCATTCAGGTATTCCACTGGGAGGGGAAACGCTATGACTCAGAGCTCACAGACTAGTTTTAGAAGAGTCAAGAAACAGATTTCCTGCAGGCTTGTGTCTTAGATACTGTCCCTACATGGAGAGAAACCAGGATGGTTTTTGGCTGGATTTTTGCCTATCTATGGAGAATCCCAAACTCTGTCCTCAGGAGAGGATGTACTACCGATGTGTCCACTGGGCTTCTGCCTCTGGGCACCCAACCAGTGTGGCATATATTCTTTTTTCCATTAAAAAGCCCATATTACCCATCTCCTCTCAGTGATGAGCTGGGCAGTGAGAGGCAGAACTCTGGATTGCACATCGGATTTAAAGACACGGTCTTATCAAATTGCTTATCATTCATTTTTCACCAGTTTTGATGTTTGCATTGTGCTGCTCTCTGATTAGATGAGTAGCCAGTTTCAAACTCTGAGTCTCATGCTCTAGTGGGCTGCAAATATTGCAAGGGAACATTTACATTAAAACAAAAAGCTCTTCCTCGAAATTCAAGTCAGTCCTAGAAACATTCTGCCTAATTTTAGGCTTTGAAAACCCTTGTTCCTACAAACCCTAAATGATGGGTCTGAAGCAAGCTGGCAGCTTGCTCCACAAGCCAGATACATAGGGAAGGACTGGAATCACAGTTCATCCACAAATTCAATTCACATGCTAATGGACTCAATCGTGATATGGGCTGGCTAGGACATTACCTACATAACCACTGAGGGCATGTCTAGACTACATGGCAATTTAAATAATCAATTAAATTCATTTCAATTAAAATGGCTGCCGCACTGTGCTGATCAGCTGTTTGGCGGCACAGTGCTGTAGTCTGAACACTTCGCGGTTGGCATCAAAGGCATTTGTCGACCTCCCTGGTAAACCTCATCCCATGAGGCATAACGGGGAGGTCAACAAATGCCTTGGATGTCGACTGCAGAGCGTCCAGACTACAGCACTGTGCCGCCAAACAGTTGATCGGCCCAGCACGGCAGCCATTTTAATTTAAATGAAACGGTGATTATTTAAATCGCCGCTTCATTTCCCTTTGCCTACAACCCTCATCTACATGGCTCCATCGATGGAGCCATGTAGTCTAGACATGCCCTGAAGGTGCTAACAGCTCTCTGAGGGTACGTCTAAACTACATGGCTCCGTCGACGGAGCCATGTAGATTTGTTGTTTTGGCAAAGGCAAATGAAGCCGCGATTTAAATGATCGTGGCTTCATTTACATTTACATGGCTGCCGCGCTGATCAGCTGTTTGTCCACTCAGTGCGCTAGTCTGGACGCTCCCCTGCCGACATCAAAGCCCTTTGTCGGCAGCCCCGGTAAACCTCGTCCCACGACAGAGGCATGTAGTCTAGACACAGCCTGAGGGTATCCTTCCTGTGTTAGCAACCTATCTATTGACTCTGATTTTTATCTGCTTAGGTTTAAGTACCCATTCTCCAGATATTTAATGATGCTCGGTCTCACCCCCCCCTTCCTTTATTCTTTTTCTCCCTGCTTCACCTCCCCTCTCCTATTTATTTTGAGTTTTCATATCCCCTACTCAACACTCCGGTCATCTGAAGAAGTGGGCTGTGCCTACGAAAGCTCATGATCCCATCTAGATGTTTTGTTAGTCTATAAAGTGCTACTAGACCATTGGTTGTTTTCCCCCTTTCCTAAGGATGCTCTCTCCCCATGTCTGTTCCCAAGCACTGCATCACATGCTAGAATATCAGCCTGCCGGTTGCCCGTATTTTATTCTCACGACCAGAAGCCTTTCCTCAAGGAAGGCTCTGAAGTCTTTGGAGATGACTCGGTGCCTCAGATAGTGCCCTGATGTCACTCATCTTGTGACATGGCCTTTATAAACTTTTTGGCCAAGAGTTTCTGTGGCTCTAAAGTTAACACGTGTCATTTTTGGCATTCCTCAGCGTCTGTGGGGGAACGCTCTTCGGGAAAGTGATCAGCTCCCGAGATAGAGTTGGGCACACACACTTGTCTGGAGAAAGATCTTCCCCAAGTGGGAAGGAAGGAAGTCCTCCTGCCCCCCAACCAGGAGCCAGACAGGAGCGGTGTGAGGTTACCCTTACTCTGCAGGGCTGCAGCCGTCATCAGAATAGCTGAAATTGTCCACATAGCCCCGGCTGGAGGGAAGGAGACTTTGCTCTCCTCAGAAAGCCGGCGACCAAGTAAAGCGTGGAGTGCTCTGTCATCTTGTCACTTACTTGGCCAGAGTGAGAGCTAATTAGCCCAGCAGCGTAGCCCATCGAAGGCTGGACGGGGCTTCTGCTGCGACATGTCCAGCTAGGGGCAAGTCAGAACACTGCAGGCAGCAGGCTCCTTTTAGAGCAGCTGCAGGGGCACACCCCAGTTCCCACATTACCCTGGGCTGGCGAGAACCCCACCGCACAGGGCTGCCTATGGTTCACACCTTACTGCAGGCTTCTCGACCTCATTGCCCTGCGACCCCCCTTCTGACAACAAAAGCAGCTATTTGACCCCAGGCCAGGGGACCAAAGCCTGAGCCCTCCCGAGACCTGCTGCATTGGGGGGCAGGGGGAGAGCTCCAGCCACTACAGGCAGGGGCCCAAAGCCAGAGGGCTTCAGCCCAGGGAGGGAACTGAGCCTCAGCTTTGGCCCTGGGCCCCAGCAAGTCCATGCCGGCCCCGGCAATCCCATTCAAATGGGAATCATGACCCACAGCCTGAGAACTGCTGCATTACTGCAGCCGATGAACAGTGAGACATTCACCACCGGTCTGCCCAAGCAGCAGATGAATCTCAGGAAATTCCACTGGAAGCTGCTCAAGGCAGAACACCAGAATCCAACTAGATCTGTCCACTTTGCAGGAAAATATTAGACCCCATCCATGGCTAGCGGCAACAACAGAGCACGGAGGCCGAGTAAAGGGTGCCGGTTTGCATACAGCCACTGAGATACTGCGTCCAGAAGGGAATGGCATGGACACAACAGGGGAGTCCCAGTCATTTCCAAGGAACCTGCTTCTTTAGAAGGGGACAGCCTGGATTCATTCCTATGATGCTCATCACCAGAACTTCCAACCTAACAAGAGCTGCTCCATGCCTGGGAGGTGTGGTGGTTTCTGGAATTAGTCCGTGCCCTATTTCTCGCAATACCACCACTAGCACAACACTGGCACTTTGGCTTGGCTTGTTTGTGCAGCTGGCAAATTTCTCCTGCACTAAGAGATGCTGAAGCTGTTCTACCTAAAATGTGTACTGATCCCCAAGTCCCACTGCCTCATCCCACATGCATGCGCATAATGTGCTTTGTAAAACGGCTACAGGAAAATACATACAAGAACAAAAAATAGACGTCAGACTTCCAGGATGGGGAACTTTATTCTGGGAGGCAACAACTCTGAAAAGATTTGGGGACCATGGTAGATAATGAGCTGAACATGTGCTCCCAGTGTGACATTGTGGCCAAGAGAGATAATGAAATGTTGGGCTGCATAAACAAGGGAACCATGAGTAGAGAGATTTTTTATCTCTATATTTGACACTGGTGTGACTAATGCAGGAATTCTGTGTCCAGTTCTGGTACCCACAATTTGGGAAGGATGCTGGAGAGGATTCAGAGAAAAGCCACAAGAATGATTAAAGGCTTGGAAGACATGCCTTAGTGATAAACTCAGAGTTCAATTTATTTAGCTTAACAAAAAGAAGGTTAAGGGATGAATTGATCACAGTCTGTTAGTATCTGCAAGGGGAATAAATATTGAATAAAGGTCTCTTCAATCAAGCAGAGAAACATACACTGAGATCCAATGTCTGGAAGATGAAACTAGAAAACTTGAGATTGGAAATAAGGTGTACATTTTTAACAGTAATTAAACTACTGGAATAATTTACCCAAGGTTTTGGTGAATTCTTCGTCACTGGCAATCTTGAAATCAAGATTGAATATTTTCTAAGAGCTCTGCTCTAGGAATTATTTTAGGGAATTTCTGTGGCCTGTGCTATATAAAAGGTCAAATTAGATCAGTGTTTCTTAATCTTTTTAAGATCAAGGAACACCAAACAATTTTTTATGAGGAATACCAAGGATTTTTTTTTGTGGGGGAAAAAAAAGGGTTGGGGGGGGGGAGTTATTGAGCCCAGAAAAGGGGCGGGGGGGGGGTCACCTGCCACAGAACACAGTTTAAGAAACACTGAATTATATTATCACAATGGTCCCTTGTGGCCTTGGAATCTAAGAATCTACCCCAGACCAGCTGACATGGTCCAGAGAATAAAATCAGGAGAAAGATTCGGCAATGTACGAAAACATGCGCTCGCCTTCTCTTTTTGCCCTGGCATTAACACACAATAGCAGTCCCGTAAGAGGAATTATGATGAAACATCATTCATGTCTGTTGATGGGCACTGCTCTTATACTTGGAAGCACAACTATAATTTCATCTGAACAACAAAACTTAGAGGTATTTGGGAGTATGGATGAAGCCTTCCTCAGCTGCAAGGCAACAACTATGCTGCAGAACTTCTGCCCCAAACCTGAGAAAACTGACCAGAGCAGCTTCAATATATGGGGCAGCAGAAATGTCCTCACTCTGGACTCAGCAGATCCCTTACTGGTTATACTAACCCCCCTGATAAACTCGAGGGTGGGATTTTCAAAAGACCTCACCATTGATCTAGCTCAGTTCCAGAGCAGTCAGGCCAAATTCAGAGTGCTTCTGAAAATCCCACCTTGTCATCTGAATTTCTGCTTGAATATTCTGTGCAGAAGTCCTTTACAAAACAGAGTCCTGAAAAATGTAGTAAATTCCTCAGTTTTGCACTTTGGCTCCGAAAATAGTGCTATGGCTCCAGTCAGTAATGCTGTCAGAGCAGTTCCTGTCGTGAAGACCTTGTTAGAAAAAACATTACCACCTCTCACGGACGGAGGGGTCAGTAGGGTGACGGCAGAACCCTTCTATTCACTACCATGCATGTCCCCGGTGAAGCCCTGCAGCAGCACCACTGTCGCTTTGTAAGTGTAGAGACAGAAATAATGGATGACTCCAGGCAAGGTAAAGCGTGAGAAAGGGAAGGCATGTGCCAAGAGGCAGTTACCCCAACACCCTTGTATTCCTGAGGACTGAGGTGTGGTTTAATGATGCTGACTCAAGGCTGGGTCAGTTCGGGGCACAGGTAAGGGCATGCAGAGTCATCTAGACAACAAATAATTATTTCCTGTTCCCACCTGGGCTGGGGGTGGTGGGGGAGGAAGCACAAATTGCCCCTGCAATAAAGTCATGGAGTAAGGAGCAGTGAGGCGCGGCTGGACGGGCCACAGTGACTCAGAGGTGAGTGAGTGCAGAGATATTAGTCCCATGAGTAAGAACTGCCTGGGTGACTAACGCTATCCCAGGGAAGGCCCTGAGGAGTGCTGCCCCCTGCCTTGGACACCGTCTCTGCCAATTCCAAACTCTCCTTTTAATGTGCCGGTCCTCAGCTTCCAAAGCACACAGAATGACTGTGCAACGATGGCTTTGGGTAAAAGACTGTCGACTGATTCATAAAAGCAGGCTCCACTCCTATCAGAGGAAATGGCCATTACTCCTCCGCTATCACCACTTCCCTTCAGAAGCTAAAAATCATTTTAAAAAAATGTGGCCAGAATTCTTAAACCTGGGTCCAGGTCCTAACTCTGGACCAGACCCCTAATTGGAAGCAGACTTCTTTTGTTTCTAGCCTATTTCACATTTCAGCTCTCCTGCACTAGAACTCAAGGCTGATTTGCAAACAATGCAGAGATGATTTCTTAAGAGAGTTATAGAAACATTTCAATTATACAATTTTACAAAATCTAAATTCAGGGACAAATGTGACCAGAGACCATCCCGTCAATAAGCTATCAGAATTCTTTTGAAATTAATTTATCAGCACATCCTTTTCCTAGTTTCAAATTTACCACATTTACACACCTAAAAAAATAAAGATAGGAAAACCATCAAAGGTCCTAAAGATAAAACAACAGTGAAACTATGAAAGGGAGTGGAATTTCAAACTTCTGACTGCATAAAACCTACATGTTTATTTTGTATCATTTACAGCTCAAGGGAAGGCTGGCTGAGTGAATTATTAATATGATAATCAACTTGCAAAATTTTCCTTACAAAAATCTCTATTATGAATGTTTATTCCAAATGAAAGGCCTCACCCTGCAAAGACATACATACAAGTAACTGTACAGATATTGGTCATCCAACTGAATTCACCATGGCCAAAAACAACATTTAAAAGTCTGGATCTCATGATCTCCCAGGGCTAAGCCAGATCCTATTATAAAGATGTAAGTCTCCTCTTTTAAATGATCTAATTCTCCTATTTCTATCCCTGCTGGATTTAAGGTCTAATACCTTGCAGCCTGTTACTTGCATACCACTTACTATAAGCCATGCTTTGCTGGCAATTTTAAAAAGCCAGACATGCTTTTCACCTGTGCTCTGTGTTTGAGACCAGAAGTGATCTAATGCATCAACCCCATGCCAGCAGGCCAGAGAAACTGACCTCCTGGCTGCATCAGAATGACTATGGAGCTGCTGAGTCCCTTTCAATGCAAGACTGTAATCGTGCAGTAGGATTGCTCATCATTACATGGATCGCAGGTAAAGCTACCTCTACTTCGCTCATCCTGCTCCTCCGGGTACCTGGACACAAATCTGGAGGACACAAGCAATAAAGAACTCAGTGCAGCATTAACTTTTCCCCAGCTCTTGCAGCACTAACTAGAATTAATCCAAAGTTGTAAAGCAGCAACCGAATGACACACATGCTCTGTAAAAGGGAAAGCTTTGCTCTTTGATCATGCTGCTTTCAGAGTCCTCCAAATTCCCCAGCTGGTCACAAAAACATTAAGACAAAAAAGTGGCGAGGGGTGGGGTTGCGGCGGCTGTGCTTTTCTGTTGGGCTACAAGGGCTTTTTGGAGATGCTCTGAGTATTTAATTTTTAAAGGGGAGGCTAGAAAGTGGGCTCCCCTCCCCACTTTACAGATTCTTATGTCCTGGAATAAACTTCAGCTGCTTTCTTCCTGAAAACCAGCAACTACGTTCAGACTAGATTCCTGCTGGCAGCTCTCCCGGCATGATGAGCAGGCTGCCCTTCCATAGGAGATCCTGCAGCGGTGGGGACTTACAGGTGGCACCAGGGACTAGTGCAGGCCATTACCACTGGGTATATAACTCCACCCCCCCGACGGAAGCACAGAAATGAGAGCAGGCCGTGAGGGTGCCACTCTCCATATGCAGAGAACCGCGACTAAAGCAATGAATTAGTGCGGTGCTGCCCCGTAGGTTCTTCTCCAGGAGCTGCCTGACACAGCGTGGACGGTGTAGGGAGGAAGCCCGGAACGGGGTGAGCACAGGGTAGCTGAAGCCAGGGACACCACGTCTGTGTGTTCTACAGTCTCACTGTCAATGTCCAGCAGTGGCCCAGGTGCGCTTTCCTAGGGAAGAATTCTCACGGGTGGACATAGTTCTGTTACCAATTTTTCTAGTCAAGTGGAGCAACCCCAAGACAGAAGCCTGCATCCATGTTGGTAACAGCAGGTGGGAGTCAGCAACGTGTGCTGGCGTAAAGGGCTCCGAGCGAGCCCCAATGCCCAAGATGTACCTGGATGAAGTCAGTGCTGAGAGCAGCGAGACGGCCACTACAGACACTTGGAACAAGTTACACAGGGCTTCCACCAGCCCCAGCTGCATGAGCCAGCCAGGCCTCTCGGACCAGTCAGGTACAACACAGATAACCTCAAACACCAGTTGAAGCCAGTTCAGCCAGACCACCACAGCCCTGACTAGCTTCCCAAGGGCCAAACAAGTCCAGACTTTGCCAAGCCATGGAGTGGCTCAGCTGGGGAAGCTTAACAATTGGGAGAGGCAGAATTCTTCCTGGAGCCTTCCACAGCACCATCATAAATAGCAGACGTTGGGAAAGTCTAGAAACAATACAAGATATTCCCAAAGACGTCGAACAGCCAAATGCTGCAGGCAGCATTGCCGTGACCTGCACAGGCTTGTCTATGCAATGGCTATATGACAGGCTGGTGGCAGCACCAGTTCTGCTCCATCCACATTAACAACACTGGAGGACGCGGTGCTCAAAATACCAGCAGGTCCTCCCAATGTTGCTCAAACTGTAACTGTACTGGTGTTAGCTCCGGTGGGAAGAAGCATTTGCAAGATGTCCATAATGCAGCTAGGGCCAGAACACAGTGCTCAAGCAAACCAGCACTTCCAGGCACGCTTGGAACTGTTCTTAAAAAGGACAGCCTGCTTCTTATGCTAAAAAGGAAAGGTGTGCTCTATATCCACTAGAGAATAAAACCACAGAGATGGCAATGCTTGAGAGGGTTGTCCCCACCCCCAGAAGAACAAACAGGGACAGGCATCATTCTCCTCGGTTTATTTTGAAAAAGCCCACACACCCAGACCACTGCCCTGCTCCATGGATCAACAATGGGATAAGCAGCTTGGCAATGGTAAATCACAGGATTAAGCGTGGTCCAGCTCAGCAATTGACAATCTCTGCATGGAAACCAAGGGATTGCTCAAAGCAGAGAGACCAGGCTCCCCTCCCACTTCTGGAGGTGGCCCCTCAAGAGCAGAGTGGAAGCATACTGCCAGGTGTGGGAGAAGCCATCACTGCTGACAGAAAACTTCAGGCCCCAAGGGACCTGTCGCAGCACTACATGTGCTGTTGGAATTAAAAGAGCTTTGTTCCCATGTAGCGTGGAGTAACCCTGGCAAGTTCAGAGACTGCTTAATGGACTGATCCATAGAAAAAAGACGCTACTGGTATCTTATACTTATCTTAGGCCATTCTTTGGTCCAAAAGCCCTGAGGTGTCATCAAATATAATGGACCCAACAGCGATTCTGGTGAGGGATGCCTGATGCTTCTTTTACAGAAGACAAACGTGAGGCACGGAGAAGTGCTAGTCTGCCGAGATCACAAACTATGCCCATGGCAAAGGCAGGAATAAAACTTCTGAGTCATCACATTAAAGCTCCCTATCCGTTAGATCCCACTGCGGTGGAATCACCTTTTCCCTTTTATTCCATGCAAAGTCCCACTCACCCTCTTGCTCAAGGAGACTAATGGTAGAAGGTGAACAAATACTAGGTTCTACATCATCATCATAAGGGGGGGTGAACAGATCTTGAGCATGGTTTGGGCAAGCAATTTTACATGGCTTCTCAGAAGCCACACGCCAAAACTTCCAGCCTGTGGTCACCCTTTTAGAATGCTTTTTTATTTTCCTCTGGTTTTCCAGGCTCATCGCTTTTGCTGCCGACAGACTCTGAAGAGTTCGCTCTACAGCAGCAGTCAGCTTCCCACCTCTTGTATATGTGCATGGACTATTCATGGTTGGGAAATGTGAGACACACAACAATGTTCTTGTCAGCACTTTAAAAAAAAAAAAAGAAATCCCATTCAACAAGAATGGAAGCAGGTTGCTTGTGCCCTTTCTATGAAGGAGCTACATTCAACAAGTGGCACACACTGGAGAAAGCTGTCACAGGGCAGCCTCCCCCGTATTTGTTATTTTTAGCAATTTAGTCTGACAACGCCTGACAACTAAACATGCCGAGAATAGCGGGAGAGAGGGGATTATCAGATACTACCAGTGAAAACACACAGCAGTAATCACTTCCTCCACACTGAAGGAAGAATCATTTTCCATGTCTTTCTAACATCACAGAGTTTGGTCTTTTTAAAATGCCACATTTAAAAACAGAATTCATCGAGCCAGACAATGGAAACGGATAACATTTCCTGAAACAAAGCATTGTTCCACCCCTAGCATATCGTGTTTCCTTAAAAACAAGGGAAGAAAAACATTACTAGGTTTTTCTCCTAATACTGCACAAACATTGCTGAACTAAAAAGAGCCTGTGGTCACCCTTTTAGAATGCTTTCAAAATAGATTTCACACACACCAAACATAGTTAAACGTAATAAGAGAATTGATATCATCCAGGCTGGAAAAATCCAATTGCTACTGGTGAGTAGGAAGCTCCTCTCGCAAGCATGTGAGCCCAGGGCATCAATCGCAGCAGAATTTAAAGAGGCTGGTTTGGTGTTTTATTGCCTTTTGGTCCCAACCTTGCAGGCACTTACTGTACAAGTCGAACCATGGAGTTAAGCTCCTCAAGCGCTTGCAGGATTGGGCCCTTAATGCCAAAGATCATTTTCAAATGTCCACTGAATGTTCACAGCCGCCTTTGGGTGTGCAGAGTCAGGTCTAGTTCCCCTGCCACAGCTCACAGCTTTGCCCTGCAATAGAGCTGTCTGAAACGCACAAGAATCCCAGCAGTTCCATGAAGCTCTTGGGCTTCAGCTTTGTTTCCCCACCACCGCCTGGAGCAGTGGGACTCGGTGGGCTCAGGCTTTGGGCCCCATCCTGGGGTCATGTAGTAATTTTTATTGTGAGTAGGGAGTCATAGTGCAATGAAGTTTGAGACCTCCTGCCCTAGAAGAATGAGGCATCCAGCTCCCCTAGACTTTCACTTTCCAAAGCACACGCAAAATGAGCAGTGTTTTAGCATGCAAAGTCTCACCAAAACGCAACACACCAGAATTTTACTATTAATTACTGAATGGAGCTAGGAGCACTGCCTATTTAGGTAGCCCAGCACTCATTCAGAAGACCGATTTCAGTTACTTAAAAAACATTGCCAACTTTGGACTGACTTTGCCACACCAAGCCTCAGGCTTACCTTTTTTTGGGTGGGTTTTTTTTTGGGGAGGGCGGGGGGGGCATTTCAGCCAAACTAATTCAGCTGTTTCCAATGTTATTGGAAATGGGTTGTGCTGGGTTTCACTCCCAGCTCTTCCACAAATAACAGTACCAACCACGACAACACGAGAACAGTGGTGTAGATGTTTGAGAACATGCTAAAGTATCATTTTGTAAATAATTAATTATTTTAAACACACATGTCAAATACGCAGCCCCCACAAAGTTACACTGTGGCCCTCAACTGTAGGAGGCTCTGGACCGAAGGCAGGCAGTTGAGGACAGAGTGTGCACTGAAGCGCAGGAGCTGTGCCGCTGTCGTGGGGATGGGTAAAGAAAGCACCAGCTGGCATGGAAGGTAAATCCAACCTTTGAAATCGATTCACATGTAATGACCTGAAGGAGGGGATTTTCACCTCACCACGCTTCTCTCAGTCTGATATTTTCTTTAGGATAACTTAGCTGAATCACTAAGATCACTTAAGTTTCACATTCTTTCCTCCCTCCATCATGGGCTGGTTTCAGGAATAAGAGAAATTCCCTCAGATCACTTATCGCTGGAGTAGATGGAACGTGGATTCAGGCGTTTCCCTGGAAATTCTCAGCTCACAGGAAGCATCAATGTAAGACTTCAACCTTTCCCCCAGGGAATCCCAGGGCTCTCCATGGAACGGCCAGCTTGAAAGGGCAGTTAATAGTGGATATGAATCTTCATTCTAAACTAACTGTAGGAAGCTGTAGGGAATCTGACCCCTGTATCAACAGCTAAAAAGGAGAGCGCAATGTAACAGGCAGCCACTTTCCCACCCCCACCTCTTACTAAGACCAGTCGCTGCTTTTGATAAAGACGCTTCAGTGCCAGTAGCCCTTGGCCAAAGGCAGCTGTAAGCTTCAAAGAAGAGAAAACATCCATCAAGCTCTGCCTAAGTACAGTAGAAGGTTGTAATTTATGGGGAACTCCACCCACTCTGCTTAACCCAGCAAGTTGAGAGTTCAGCAGGTTCAGCCCCATTTCCCACGAGGAACAGGAACAGATGGAGACCTGCCACTGAAGGTTATAGTTGCTGAAAATGGACCAAAGTCTGGCAAGATGAGAGCCCGCCACTCAAACAAAGGCCTATCAACCACATTCCATTCAGCTGCAACACTAGGACTGCATCTAACCAGGGACTTTACCGCTGCCTTTTCAGTCCCATGAGCTTTTGGGGATAAAATCCACTTCATCAGAGGAGTTTTACCCATGCCAGCTCATGCCCTATGCATTTGTGAGTCTGTAAGGTGCCACAAGACTCCTCGTGGTTTTTAAAGTTACAGACTAACACCGCTACCCCTCAGACATCTCAGTTCCAGTGTAACTACACCTATCAATGGTGAAATGCTCAGGGAGCAGTAACAATGCTTATGTCCTGTAGACACTAGAGCTTACCCATCTGAAAGCACAACTATTACCAATGACTTAAACAAAAAATAGTCTAGCAGCATCTTAGACTAACAAAACATGAGCTTTCATGGGCAAACCCACTTCTTCGGAGGACTGGAAGAATTAAAAGTCTGGATCCAAACACCTTCCCTTATTTATTCTTGGATCGGAACTTTTAATACTCCAGTCCTCTGAAGAAGTAGGTTGTGCCCACAAAAGCTCATGATCCCATCTACATGTTGTGTTAGTCTGTAACTGGAAAAACTTAAACAACGAATAGTCTGCAGCACCTTAAAAGCTAACTCAGCTACCCCTCTGAAGCTTTATTACCAATGAGGTTAGTCTGAGAGCATGTGGGCAAGATAGAAACAGAAAGTTAAGGGAGGTGTCACTTGATCCACAGCAATGTACAGAATTCAGTGTGTTCCCCTCTGATGTGGTGGGCGGACTCGCTGTCCCCGGTTCCCAGCTCCAGGTATTCCGCTTGGCAGAAATGTTCATACTATAATGTGACTAGAAATTGGTCAGGTTGGGTAACATTGAACCTCTCTAGTCTGGCACACTCCGGGCCTGACCGCTGCTGAACCAGGGAATTTGCCGAACCCCGGGAGGTCAGTATTGTCTGGCAGCATCACCAACAATCCCACTGTTTGCTGGCTCAGAAGACATGTTGAGGTAAATTAGAGCTAATAACAGCACAGAACACTGAGAGCCTGGACTGGTGGCTGGAAACAAACTTTATGGGGCTGCAGGAAACTTGGACACACACACCCATGATCAGTGAACATCCGGCTAACTCAAACCATGCCAGGCCACAGATGTTGCTGGACCAGAGTGTGCTGGACCAGAGAGGTTCAACCTGTATTGATTATCAGCTTGGTTTATTATGACAAGAGAGTTGTAATGAGGCACTGATTAAAACATCAGCACGCAACCAGAAATTACTGGAATCCATTGGCAAACAGTACATAGACAGTTACACAATAATGTTATGTAATGTATGTTCATTACAATACTAATATTATTTATGACAAAATCTTTGTTTTTAGTTTAATCTTGATCATTTTTAGATACCTATAGGGATATCAAGAATACCAATTAGTAGCTGAATCTTTAAAAAAAATCCCCTGCAGAGCCCTCAGTTGCAACTTACATGCTGTAAGAAGTGCACCCATAAAATGAAATTTGCAAGGCTGGAAAGAAAGTACAAGAGAATTTTAAAAAAGTCAAAGATTTCAGGACAGATGCCGACAGTAGGTGAGACTTGCCTTATTCTAATTTCCACGGCATGCATTTGGAAAAGAACATCTGCGTCTTCTGCAGTGAGCTGGAAACCCAACGATATCCATTCAGCAGAGTTTCAACACATGAGATACAGCATGAAGCAGTCACTCAGTGAGATAGCTCCCTTTCCTTGACAACCCACGAACAGATTGCAAATGAAACATGGAGGGTGGCTGGAATGACTTCCCTAGAAGTAACCAAGCACTGTCTGAGCGTATTAAGTGCTGTTAAATACCAAGAAGGAGCAGTTTCAAAGCTACAGGTGAGCCGACCAGAGCTCATTAATATGAAAAAAGCATAACATAAAATGTACCACTCAAACGGATACTCTGGGTCATGATTTGTATGAAGCCTTCAAAACCCAAAAACGTATCCAAGGGTCCATCAGTCTATGGGATCCCGTTAAGAAAGACAAACGATATGCTTGAATGCAAAGAAGGAAGCCCAAGTAAAGGTGACAAACTATTATAAAGCTAACTGCAGACAGGTTGGCAAAATGAAGCTGTTGTCTCCCCGTGGTCTCTGGAAATTTCTTCATAATTATCATGAGGAAGCTGACTCTAAAACTCCCTTGTATGCCATCAATACCACCCAGAGTTGCTACTAAACTCTAGATTTCTGAGTGCTCTCTGTGAAACACTCCTTAAGACTTCCACCAGATGCTGGTTGTGTGTCTGTTGCTGGGGAACAGAATTACTGATTATAACTCAGAAGTGGTTTCTATCACTTAGATCATTGAAAATCACCATACTGCCAGCTACAAAGATCACACTCTCTTACTGCATTTGATTCAGCCCCCAAAGCCTGATCTTGTCCTGGAAGAGCTCAGAACAACAGAGAGTCACTGAGGAAGTGATAAATCACTGGAGCGTATCATGACACATTTACCATTTAAAGATCAACATTAGACAGAGGAATGCAGGTGAATGTTTTCCATGATGCAGAAAGAGAAAAATTGCCACCAACAAGGGATGCATTTTTACCTGCTACCAAATCGATAAATTATCAAGCAAGGGAATAGCTTTCAGAATTGGAAAGTGCATTCAAAATAACCCTTTAATAACTGCTAAGCCAGCACGACAGCAGGATGGGGACTCATTAACATCACTGACATTGGGTCTCATCACTGTCGAAGCAATGAGGTCACCCTTGCACCCTGGCTCAGAAATGACAGCTGAAATTTGCAAATGCATCTTTCACCTTATTCATTGGGGGGGGGGGAGGGAAGAGATGAGAGAATATGTTCTATAAATACAGTGTTCTATAAATACAGAAGCAGGAGCATATAAGGGAGAAGTTGTGTGTGTTAATGAAACTAATCAAGTCAGGGTGCAATTGGGTGGTCAGGTCAGTGACCACCTTCCATTCTGACCGAATTAGCTTCATTAACACAAACAACATCTCCTTTATATAGTCATGCATCCTTCTGCAATTTCCATCTGATGAAGTGGGTTTTACCCATGAAAGCTGATGCCCTAATCAATCTATTAGTCTCTAAGGTGCCACATGACTCCTTGTTGTTTTTGCAGATACAGACCAACACGGCGACCCCTCAGACTTTTCACAGTGTCAATGTTTTTCTCCAGAGCATAGGACAGCACTGTTCATCTGCAATTCTCTTCTGCCCTTCACTGCACAACTAAACAGGCACAGACCCAGCTTGAACAGACCTGACAACCCTGCCCGCCAATGTCCAAAATGCAGTCAAAATGTTATCTTGCCTTTCATCAGCAACCCAGCTAGACTGAGCTGTTCTCTCCTTTCTGCTGAAAACTGTCAGATTTCAAAGGTTAGGCTGTCTCTCTCAAGGTGGATGCTACCTTTATTAGGATACTACTATAAGAAAAACATGCGCCCACATTAAAGAGTGAATCATGGTGCCTTACGGCTGCAGGCATATCTCTAATTGGAGTGTATATTTCTTTTCAAAGACATTATAGTTAAAATATCATAAACATGAATGCCAATACCAAGGAAGTGCAGATTTAAGGTTTTTCTATGCAAACGTAACAGCCACAGCTACTTTAAATTTGCCCCATCCTATCTGCCATTCTTTGGATAAAAATGCCCTTTACCACATTAAATTCTGTCTTTAAAAGGAAAAAGACCTAAAAATGGCACATTCTTACTCTTCCACTCTGCTCCTTAGGTCTGTTCTGAATCATCCCCAAGTACTTTACTGAATGAAACACAAGAACCTGATACTCAAAAGTAAGGAACGGATGCCACATCCTCGGAGTTTCATGGGAGTTGGGATTACTCAGCAACTGAAAAACCAGGCCACACTTTTTTTTTTTAAACACACACTCTTTTTAGTGCTACATAAGGCAGATATGACAGTTGGATTCTTTTCCATCTCCCACTACATCAGCAGAACTGCTAACTCAGTTTTGACTGCAGATTGCATCTCTACCAGTAAATAAAAGACAGACCTTGTCTTTGATTCTAAATTGCACTTTCAGAGCACACAGAAGAAAGGTTTTGTTTTAAAATTCTTTGCTCAAAAAACTATAGGGCAGGGTTTCTTATTATTTGCATATCAGACACAAACAAAAGACAATGGTAACACTATGGAGCATTTCTACACGCACCCATCTGAAGAATTAAATGCAAGGAGCAAAGCAGTTGAATCTGATCCGTGCCCAACAGACACTGGCCAAGATTAAATGATTACTAGATTCTGTTGCAGCCGTTTGGACTTGCAAAAGGAAATTAACTGAAATGACTGTGCATTTCCTACATACTTCTGTATCCCTCAAACACAGACATTAGGTAAAATGTCTAAATCTTCTTAATTACTTCTAGACTAGATAGGTATTTTTCTAGCAGGAGGGCCTGTTAATATTACAACCCTGACAGCTGCTGCATTCTACTCGAGAGAGCAATGTTTCAGCAGTGGGTAGAAGTTCTAGTGTTTTAAGACCCTTTAAAGATGAACAGCTCTATATAAATACACATGAACCTCTTTAATCTGGCATACCCCGGGAAACAGAGTGCTCCAGATTAAAGATTTTTCCAGGCCAAGGAAGGAGTGAGGGGGATAGGGAAGGGCGCTTACCTGGCGCTCCGAGTCCCCTGCCACTCCCAAACACCACTCCCCCTCCCCACCTCTGGCCACTGCAAGAGCAATGGGGAAGAAACGTCTAGTCGTGCAGTGATGTGCTCTGCCATTCTCCCAGCTGCAGGGGAGAAGGGGTAAGGAACGAGAGGAGCAGCACACAGTCGCTTCTGCATCTGTTGGCCAGGGTCTGTACCACAGGTGTTCCCAAGTTAGGGACACCCGGGGTATGGAGGTTGTAGTGTATATGTAAGGGAAGCAAAAGACTATCATGTTGAGTTTTCTTAAGGTACCACTTTTAATATCACCTTCATTTACCTGTAACTCACCTCAAGTTCTTTAATTTTCTCTTCTGCTATTTTCTGCTTTTCTAGGAGTTGGTTGTGAATAACTCCCTTGGACTGAAGAATAAACCTACAAGTGTAAAAGAAAAGACGTCAGGCAAGTTTACTATGGTTGCAGAGAGCTAAACTGCATCAATCAAATGTTAGTCTCTCTCCCTGTGCTATATACAGAGAGACTGCAGACAGATTCATTTACAGAACAATAAAAGCTAATGGAATTGAACACTCAATGGTTTAGTGAAAGTGGCCCAGACTGTACTCAATTCTAGACAAACTAAACACTTAAATGTAAAGCGTAAAAGTTGATGCCAACCTTTTCTGTCCTGCGCATTGTTACCAGCCTATCTATCTATCTAAATGGTCTTAACATTTAGCGAAGACACTGTAGTCGCGCAGCCTATAAATGAAATACTGAAGATTTCAACCACAGACATGTCACAACTGCTCACACATACTAATGGGGGACTCTCGGACACCAGCTAACTTTTAGGTTTCCATACATGTTCTGTATTTTATGATCTCCGTTTAAGTGTTTGAATACAGAGATACACGCTGGTTCTGTATGTCATGACACTTGGATATTTTATGGCATATGGACGATCTTCAGTAGGCTATATATCTAAGCAAGAATCATTAAGGACTTCTTCCTCGAATTCGTTATGCCTGGAATCTGACTGATCTCTATGGTTAAGATTAGATCTGGCAAAACTCAGAATCTCTATTCCGTGGGAAATTCTGCCATTTAAAAAAAGTTTGCATTTTGATTCAGTTCAGTAACTTTCAGTTTCCCACAGAGAAGAAATCCTAAAAAAAAAAAAAATTGTTTTTACACATTAACCATTTCGGTTTCATTTTTCTAAATGAAATGGAGCAGCCAGTTGCCTTCGCCTCCCAGGCGGATGCCATAGGATGCCAGTGAATTTCCCACTATTAAGCAGCGATCCTAAAGCCCCAGGAGCCATGACTCCAGCCGAGCAATCTTGGGGCAGTCCTTTCACCTGAGCCACAAACTTAGAAGCCCTGGGGTCCCTGGCCTTTGGACATTTGCCATGGAAGGGCTCGCCCAGAGCCAAAGGAATCCTATCTGTGTTTTGTCAGAAGTTCCTTGAACCCAACCCATTTCTGAAAAATATTTCAGGTTCCATGTACTGGCATTTTCCAATAACCCTTGTCCCTGACCGGTTCTAGTTAAGAGTCGGGTATAAATATTTTAATGGTAATGAATCTGTGTAATGGTTGGGATAAGGCAAACCCTGGCTGTTCTCACGGTGGAGACAGATTTATGCCTGTTTGGGTGCCCTTAGCTGTGTTTCACAGTTTCCATTGTTTATTTTTTTTAAAGTGAACTTGGAATTCCAGTGCTTTCTAAAGTTCAGTTTTGTCGCATTCATTTTTCTTTAACAGAAGCTGCAGTCACGAGTGTCTATTTCTTCCCATTTCTACATTTATAGTCAAGTTATGAAGAAGTTTCGTATGAATTACAGATGAAAGTCACAGCAAGCTTGTACAGCCATCAAAAGAACGCTGCCCCAAATTGCTCAGACACATCTGAGTAACCACGTGGCTCGTGTCTACTCTCAGAATAAGACGCCGACTGACAGCCTGCGAAGAGGTAAAGGCTAACTGAGTTCAAATAAATTTTAGGAACCTGACATAGCTTCCTCCGGCCCCTCCTCTCACACACAAGGAATGCACAAGCAACAGATTAGCCTTTTCCTTACTTAGAAAGTCACCCAGAAGGATTAAAAGGAGCCTCCATAGTTCATACCATTGTGTGCAAGGTCCCTCCCAGGGCTAACTAGTGTCTGGGACCACGTCTTCGTGCCAGGTGACAAGTGCTCATGTGGAACAGCTAAAATGAATAGCTTTAGAGTGGACCGTGCCAGACTACATGCCTCCTCTGCACGAAGGCTTGAATTGAACGTGTGGCATAATCTCCCATGACTAATGGGTATTATTAACTTGTTTATTCAGGGCCTGGAAAATGAACAGATCAGAATCAAAGAGAAATGAGGATCCCCCAGCGCATCTTGAAAACGGTACCCAACACCGGCAACCTGAGGATTAACCCTAGGTGAACAATGCCTGCCGCCATCACAGCCCTGCAGTTACAGGAACAGCTGCATGTAATGTTCACATTTTGCAAAATCATGCTTCCCTTAATGTGATGTTCAACCGCACTTCATGGTGCTTTCCTTGATTGTGTTACACGTTTTTCCTTCCTAGCTTTATAATTCACGTGGCAGCTCTTCCTTCTTATGTAATCCTCAATATCTTCCTCACCTCGTCCCTTTTCTGTCCACTCATGTTTGTGTCGTTCCTCCCTGGTATCATCTTTGCTCCCCAAAAATTCCAGCTCTCTCTTTTTATTTAATGTATCCCCCCATTTTCTCCCTTTCTCCACCTCACAGCCCCAACCTCCCCATCTGCTCAGACACTGGTAACAGTTTCAGGCCCTAACATTCAACAGCCAGGTAACTAAACAAAAAGGAGGCCTCTATCTCTCGGTGCAGTGTGCCTATGAGAAGTCCCAGCTGCCCCTGCGCTCTCTGGGAAAGGAAAGGCCACAGCATTTGCAATGGGGCAGCCCTGGATCCTGTAAATGATTCCATTTCTCACAATCTGAAGCTCTCTCACATCCCTTGTAAAGTTGAAGACAGGGAGAGCACTGCCCCTGCTTTTTTCCCCATACTGCACTCTTTGAGGCAGGGACTCTGTGCTGGGTTTGTACAGAGTCCAGTAAGATCCTTGTCCATGCAACTCCTAGGCACTACTGCAATATATACAAATGCTCTTTTGCACTGGACAGCATCATGGCTACTGTAAGGGTGCTATGGGGGGGTGGAGTGGCTTCACTTCCTTACACTCTTTTTGGGGTAGACCTCACCAGTGAATAGATCCAGTAACTGCTCATTTGCTGTACATAGCTTTCCCAGGTTGGAGTAGTTCAAGCTGGTCATCTTCTCTGTTTCACTGCTGCCCACTAGGTTCTAAATAAGGAACAGTGAAAACTGACATGATTCTGGTCAATTTTCACTGTGATGCAACTTGAGAAATCTTTTGAGAAGCAGCAGCAGAAGCACTGAAGTTGTCCAGTTAGACTGAGGAACACTACAGAGCACTCTAGAAGATCTTTGCAGCTATAAGGAGTAGAGGATTTCTTTGTTTTTAAATAGAAGCTTTGATTCTACTGCTGTCAACACCATTCAGCTGAGAAAACATCCTCCCTGGTTCCTTTCCTCAAACTAAAGCTTAAGAATGTATATTGGCTGCTATCAGTGAAGTACTAGTAACCAACAACCAACATTTTCAAATTGAAATATTAAAAATAGAAAACTATATCTACATTTGTTACTATATCTATTTGATCTGAGGAAGTGGGCCTGGCCCACGAAAGCTCATCATCTAATAAACCATCTTGTTAGTCTCTAAAGTGCTACATAGTCCTGTATTTTGTTTCAGCTACACCAGACTAACACGGCTACATTTCTATCACTATATCTACATTTGGCCACCTAGCTGGCCTGATTTTCAGAGGTACCAAACCCTCAACAACTGGGTTATTGATGTAGGTGCCTAACTTGCAGAATTCAGCTTCAAAAATGTTGGCTAAAGTTTTCAGCCAATTGAGGCCACCAGAGAAAACAGGGAGGCCTACTCTATGCAGCCATATAAGGAGTATTAGATTAATTTAGCTACAGGTTGAACCTCTCTAGTCCCTTGGGACCTGACCAGTGCCAAACCAGAGAATTTGCCGAACCACGGGAAGTTAATATTTTCTCGCAGCATTACTAACACTTCTTTAAGTGACCACGTGAAACTTACCCACACCCATGATAAGTGGACATCTGGCTAGCTAAAATCATGCTGGACCACGGATGCTGCCGGACCACAGAGGTTCAATCTGTATTAGTAAATTAGTAATATTGGCCCCAAGTTTGCAATTTCAATTAATCCAGCTAAGCACTTAGCTGGATTGTTCATTGTTAAGTAGGGGAGAAATTAAGCACTAATGTTTTTGTGCAGTACCTGCTGTAGTGGGGGACACTGATTTGTATTGCTCCCCTTTAGATAAAAGTTCAAGAAATGTAATACGTGTAAGTAATGTCAAAGAAACCTAAAAAGTACAGACAGGCACTTTCTTCTGTGTGTATATAAAAAGAAATATTCTAGACATGTTAATTCAGTGCAGAGTATATGAAGAAATGAAAGAGCTGGTAACACTGCAGGAACTAGAATATTTAGAGTGTTTTCACCTAGCATATGATGTAAGGCCATAGAGGTGTTGTTGGAAAGCAAGGGACAGATTCTCAGCTGGTGTAAGTGAAGTTAATGGACCCATGACCGTTTACACCAGCTGAAGATGTGCTCTCCAGAACATGACAGAAAAACAAAGCCAGTGAAGCTGACAGTTGCCTCCTTTGGAAGTGTGAAGTTGAACTTGTGAGACTGAACCTGACTGGTATTAGCTAGGCAGGGGGAGGAGGCCCTGAGCAAGGCTCTGCCCCACTCGTATCTAGTGTCCTTAGGTGAGGTCCCACTACTCAAGAGTTCTTAAATGTGACAGTGATGACTGGTAAATGCCCGGGCGTGCATGTTGCTGTACAAGACAAATATCACGCCAAACCCTGCCCCAGAAAGCCTCTTACCCAAACATGGGTTCATTAGGAACTGGGAGGAGGACATGCTCATTTCACTGGTTTCTTTCTCCAGAAGCAAAGCTTTCTGCTCCTGATTACTGAGCACCCAGAGCAAAAACCAATACACACTGCAGCCAAACAGCCACCCAAAAAGAGTTGTGGATTTCCCCTTTTCAGCTTAACTAGCTGTTAATTATAAAGCCTACTAACTTCTACAACTGCTCCTCTTACAAGAAATATCCATCGCTCATGCAGTAGGATAGATTCATCAAGTACTGATGTTCCATTCATTTGGTCCAATAAAAATAAGGCTGCAAGTTTTTAATAGAAAAACAGCTAAGTGTTCTTGTGATGATTTGGATACATAAATTTTAGGAACCTGACATAGCATTGCTAAGGCCCTTAAGAACGGATAAAAATTAGTAGGGAGTCAGTTTAAATATACAGTAAACGTCCGATAATCCTGCACCTTTAGGACCCAGGGGGTGCCGGATTATCAGATATGCCGGAGTACTGGAAGGGAGGCTATGAGGGATCTGAGGGGGGTCGGCGGGGACCTGCTCAGCATGGGAGAGGGCGGTGCTGCGGGACCAACCCGGTAGCACCCCAGCTGCTCTGCCTCCGGCTTCCCCAAGTCAGCGGCTGCTGAAACTGACCAGCGACTGACTTGGGGAAGCCGGGGGCAGAGCAGCTCCAATTGTCCGGCTGGCTGGAGCGCTTCCGGGTTCCAGTTGCTGTCGGACCACTGGATGCCAGACAATTGGAGTTTTACTGTATTAGGCTTTTCTGGTGCGAGATTCTGTGCACTGTTCAACACAATCTAGACTGCCAGCAGCACAAGCAGCTCTTTACTAGCGTGTTTGAGTGTGACACACACATAATCTGAGACTGCTCGTGAAGCTGGCTCTAAAGACATAACATGTATCAGAGGAACAAAATAAAGTAATATTCTAGCACAAGCAAAAAGAGAAACCACCAGAGAATCTTTAAAAATTCCCCACGGATTTATGTTTTCCTTCCAATAACCCTCTGCTAATCCCAAAGGAGGATTTTTGTGTCTTTAAAATCGGGTGGAGGTTCCACATTGCCCTTAGGATTCCTGCTGATGGTCTCCTCCGGACAGTTCCCCCCCATTTCCAGATGTGACATTTCCAGCATATGTCTTTCCATTATTTAAATCTGTAAAGATAATTTTATGTCCCGCCCTCTCCAACATGGTCTTCAGGATCCAACTAGTCATCAACAATACTATAAACTCTCTCATCTGCAGGCCTCATGTCATTCGCACATACTGGCAAACACACCCCTCATATTGACGTTCACACAGAATATTTAATTCCATAGCCCACAGTGTGTTTGTGCCAGGATCTACTATTTGACTTACAAAACAGCATTACATCTTAAAATATTTAAACTGTTGCTAGATGAGGTTATGGGGACACATGTTCATCACAAATCAGCGCAGAGTGTACTTTTCACAGCATACACGTTAGCATGAGTGGACCATGGTGACACTATAGGTAAGTTTGCCTAACGCTTTCCATTATGAACCCCTGACTTCAGTTGCTTATAATTCTGCCATCTTCTGAAATGTTTCATGCCTCAGGGCAGATTTCTTTTTTAATTTTACATTCAGTAGAAATTATTCAAGCTAGTTCTCAGAACGAGCTAAGGGAGGCAATAAGTAGTGCTGCCAATCTTTAAAATATTTTCTACCGGCCAGGCCCCCTTCTGTCTCCTCCCCCCCCTCCCCCGCAGATTTGGAGTAGGAATCTGAAATTTAGCAGATGGGTTATCCTGGCATCAGAGAGGTGCCTTTTGTTGTCCGAACGAGAACCCATTCATGTGTAGCCAAACTATAGACCTCTAAAAATTACCATTTGTACATGCTCAGTAGGGCGTGGTAATGGTTTGGGATTAAGGTCACTGAATATTCTGTCCACACTTAGCATAACTTCCAACCACACCGAGCATGCTCCTGGGTTAGAGACAATACTGCAGCTGCCACCCCCGTGGCCTCGACAAATGCAGACATTACGGTAAGGAGGGGTGAGGGGGCATGCAGCTCTCCTTCCTGGTTTGGGTAAGCTCCTCTTTCTGCTTCAATCTGCTCTCATCGCAGGGACAGTGTGCACCAGGAGAAGGCGAGTCCCAGCCTTTGTCTACACTAAGTATTGTGGAGGAAAAGTGCCTTTTGGCAACAAAACCACATCCACACAGCAACAACTTTTGTTGGGGAAAACAATCATTTTTGTTGACAAAAAACTTCCAGCCCCACAAGGGACTTTCTTCTTTTCCCCTCCCTTTGTTGCCGACAAACATGCACGATAGACACCTTGCAGTGGATGAGGCACTCCACACAGACTGACCTTACTAGGCCTAAGCACCTGGACATCCCCTGCCCACTCCGCCCTTTGGGCTGACTCAGCATGCAGTGGCCTCATGGCATCTTCCCAGGTGCCCATGCCTGGATCACACGGAGCTCTCCCGCACCTGGAACGCCATGGAGTGTATTAGGAAAGGAGTCTGTTCAATTCCAGCTGTGAGCGACCTATAGGAACTGGGACACGTACAGACATTTCTCCATCCTTGTGTGACAAGGGGTGAGAGTGGGACATTCTGCAGTGCAGAGCAAAGATTAAAGAACTCAGACAAGTCGGTCACAAGGCCCGGGAAGCAAACCGATGCTCTGGTGCTTCACTGAAGACCTGCCGCTGCTATGAAGAGCTGGACGCTATCCTCGGTGGGGACCCCACCTCCACTGCCAAGAGCTCCTTGGATACTTGGAGAGCACAGAAGGCAATACACAGAGGACCTAACTCAGGGGATGAAATTGTAGACGAAGAGGTCACAGTAGATGAGGACTGGTTAACATTCACATCCCTAAGCACTAAGATTCCGACGAGACCACTGATTCATGCAGGAAGACAACATAGTTCCATAAAACAGGAGTTTGAGTTATTCAATTCACTTAAAAAAAATCTAAAAAGTTGCAAATAAAAATATTCAAAGAATGTTAAGACTACGAAGGAAAAGTTGGGAAATGCCAGAATTAACCATCTTATCTCAGTCCCCTGGTGTATACACAACCAGAACGTTCTTTAAACACAGCTTTCTACATGTAATATATAAACATATAATGCAGCAAATATATTATGGTATGCCACGCAAATGTGTCATGTCTGACTAAAATGCTTTGCCTGACATGTGTAATGCTGTAGGCCAAGATTTTTTTCAATCAGCCCAAGCAATTTGAAAAGTTGGGCTAAGCCCAGTCATGCCCTTATCTATTTAAAGATGCTTTTTAATGCTGAAGTCGTGCTGCCATTCAAGCTTGAGAGTAACCCAGTGTGGGATTAGTGCAAGTGCTGTTCAAAGCCAATGGAGGAGAGGGTTTCTAAGGAGCTAACTCCTAAACAATCCACCTTGACTGGAACAGAGATCGTCTGAACAGATCCCTCTCCCTTCCCTACATACGTCCATTTAAACACTAATAATAATTTGCCTGTGTTAGATACTAGTTATACACCCAGCAAGCTTCAGTTTTATCTAATAGAGAAACAACTACGAGTCGTAAATTCAAAGACAACATTAAAAATATGGTAACTCATCAATATACATGCTTTAAACACTTTTATACAAGCTCCCTCTTCATATCTAGATCTTTCATATTTTGTCAGCCTGGTTCTGAATATCTTATTAAGCAGCTTAATGTTCCTTGGCTGGTGCACTTGAGTCATCTCAAGCAGATTAGATGGGAAGTTGCTTCTGTGTTTGCTGCTATGAGACAAGAGGCAGCTAATAATCAGAGAATTCTCAATACAGCTAGACTCCACTCCACTTTAGTCCAGTTAGCAAATATTTTGGAGTAAAAATTCATATACCATATCAATCTCCCATTACAGGCTAACAAACTTTAGCCAAAGAAGTTTCTTTGCAATTCTCTACATTTGTGGGTGGAAATCAGATGTTTTTATTTTACTACTCTATCTACAGACAGGCAATCAGATCCTTATATACATATCAAGATTAATGAGCTATTTGGCAGTTTTAATTTAAGTAGCGTTGGGGCAATAACATTCACACGGGAAGTAATATCTGTGCCCCTATATTTGGATTAACTACTGGAAGTGCTCCAATTTTACTTCTATGGGGACAACAATGAAATTGTGTATCACTGTAAGTGATAGCCTATTGCTCTTAAATGACTTAAAGTGAGGAACAGAAAACACCAAACTATTTACATTTTCAAAACTATGTGAGGTACGTCAGGAACAAGCATACCTGCCCTATCTGATGTGGGAATGTTATTTGTCTTACACCTGTACCATGTTTACTTTAGCTTTCACTTTATTTTGGATCTATCAACAGTTCCAGCATATTAGATTACTTCATACAGAAATAGTATCACAGCTTCCAAACTGCAGTTTCTGCATTGCTAGACACTTAACTAGATGGTAGATTTATACCATTGTTCATACTTAGTTTCTTTAAAAAAGCAAGTAGCGGTTCACCTCTAAATTGGTGATAAATATAGTACGAGCAAAAATAATGCTACAGTAATTAGGCTCAGCTTTTTTAAAGGGCACCATACATTCTTTTCAAAAGCTAAATCAAGATTTACAGAAATTGACTAATTTGTGTTTTCCTGTGATGGGATATATATACCAAGCCCACACTGAATAGGCAAGGGTTAATGAACTGCTATGGGCCCATTCAGCCAAATCCCACTACACCTGCATTTACTGCCAGGTAACGAAGGGACAGTTAAAAAGGAAGGAAGAGAGCTCAATTACTGGCGGAGCAGCAAAGAAAGCAGAACTTGCATGTCCTTTGAGTCTGGAGGAAAGGACCAGCCCTGCATTCACGCAGGGACTGAACTGCCAGAGCCCTTGGAAGGATGGGAGGCCTGGCACAGGACTGGTGAGTGTGTTTCAGACTGTTCTCCTGGTTTTGATGATAAAAGGTTATTGGCCCAGGCTGGTCTACCTGGCAGGGGCCTGAGACTGTTATAGGGGGTCCACTACCCAGGAGAAGCATGGGGAAACGGCTTCAACAATTTCTTTCACCCTGTAGTTTTTCTTGAACACTACATGGTCACACTTCCTTTTTGTAGTATAATACCTGAACAAAGATAAAAAGATAAATCTGTGTTGGAAGTGGAAGAAGATCATTCCAAACAATACAAACAACAATTTTTAGCTAATTAAGCAGAGAAAATGTAACATACTTCAGATAGGTTATGCAATATGCTTTGGTACAGACATCCAAAACTACATGCTACCAGAAAACATGCCTTTTTCTCCTTGGCCATAGGATAGATTTGACAATATAAAAAAGGAATTCACTGTGAACAGTCAGTGCTGCATCTGACTTGGACTGTGGGGCTGGGATTAGCAGCTTTCCCATCATCATTTCTAGAGGTGCTGCTGTCATGTATCCTAATTACAATAAAAGCCATTTGAGAAAATTTGTATAATTTTCCAAAAACCAGCAAAAACTAATATAAATGCCTCCTCACCAGCACCTAAACACTCTCAAACAGTGTTTCCCATGAATTAATCCATCCACATATTGTAGAAATGTGCATCTGTCCGTCTGTGAGTTTGTTTGTTCAAGAACTCCTCCTAAACTATAAGAGTTAGGACCACCTCACTTGGTATGAAGCTTCTTCTTGGTTTGGTTAGCCCAGGACAATAGGATATGCCTGGAATTTGATTGTTCCTCGTAAAACAGAAAGGGAAGGATCTGGTAGGAGGGAGTATGACTGTGGAATGACCACAGGAGAGGTGGCAAGCGCCGGAGCAGAAAGCCACTGGCCATCAACAGCCGACACCCCAACCTGCCCCAGAGAGCAGCTGCCGGCCGCTGCACAGCCCCTGCAGCCAGCCCCAGGGAGCCCAGCCCCCAGGCCAGCCTCAGGGAGCATCAGCAGGTGGCCTGCGCACAGCCCCCCTCTGTGAGAGTGCTGGCAGGAGGCCTGAACAGCATCCCTCTGCCCCTAGGTCAGGTCCCGGGATAAAGCCAGCATCTAGGGTACACACTTCCTGCCTCCCCCGCCCCCCCCCCCCCCCCCCCGCCCCTGGGGCTGGCACTGGGAAGAAGCCAGTGGCCAGGGTGTGCTTTTCCCCTCCTCTTCCCCCCCCCCCCCCCCCCAACCGTCCTGTTCACCCAGGGAGAAACCAGTGGCCAAACCCAGGCAAGTTTTCTAGTATATAATGAATACTCCTGTGATAGAAAGAGAATGAATTTGAGAGAGTAAAGTATTTCCATTCCACTACCCATTTAGGCAGCTCAACATCTACTGCACCACTTATCACAGACTTAGAGCTAAATATAATTAACTGTTCTTTTGGCTCTAGAATGTTAATCAACATAACAACTGATACATAAGATGTGTTTAATCACCAGAAGAAAACACACTAAAACAACCACAGACTAGGTACCTAGTAACTTAAAAACAAGCCTCCTAGAACAAGAATTTGTTCCTGAACATCAAAAAAAACAAGACTGACCACTTCCTCCTCACTCAGCAATCAAGATCTATCCCAGGGAATAACCACCATGAAGATGACAACTGAGGAGATTCACAAACAAGGATCCCACAGGAAAGAGGCAGCTATTTTTGACAAGGTGACACTCCCTGGGCAGCTGGCAAATCTGCATCCCCAGGAACTCAGCGATGCACAGGAAAAAAAGCCTTCAGAGCTTGGGCATTCTGTCTGGTTCATGTGTATGTTCCCACAGAAGTGATATTTTCAGCTCAGAACTAACAATCCAGCCAGGAAGAGACATACATTGATGCTGTTGCATGTTCTCAATGCTGCCACAAGGCCAAAAATGGACAATGACATCCAGTCACTTGACCGATGTCTTCCTGGACACACCTGCATCTTCAATCGGGTTAATTCCTTTAACAGAGAACTCAACTTCATGACCAGCAAAAGAACCAACTCAAGAGCAGTTTGTATAAAAAAAGCTGGTGCCATGTTCTTTATTCTAGAAAATGAGCAGGCTTCCTTGGGTTCCAGGCCTTTTGCTCAAACAAGCAATGTATACGGTTTTCCTAACAGAAACTGGATAAATGTTTTTAGTTATGGAATATTAAAGTGATGGTTTAGATGCTTCCAGGATGAAAAGTCCAAGCAAAAATATTTCCCTTGCTCCTGTTTTAAATACCCTGAAAAGCCTTCTGACACACACTGGAGCAAAGGCAGCAAAAGACCTGAAGCAGGAACACTGCAAGGTTAGAGTTTTGAAGAGAAGCTCACCCAATACTTTGTGCTTGCCTAACTACATGTCTCAGAGGCCTCTCTGGGCAGGACTGCAACAGCCCACAAGGGATGAGCTACATTTGATGACAGCCTGCAGATGGGCACGACTGGGGGACTGGATATAAGGGGAGAGCCAACGCTAGGGAGCTTGCTTCCTGAAATAGTCTACCACAGCACTAGCTGCTGGCCTTCAAAGTACAAGGCAAGACAATGTTTGTGTTCAAGCATTTACATGATGATACACTGTCACTGGACTACTGGTGAGCACTCAGCACTTCTACAAATCAAACCGTAGGGTCTCATATTGGGTACCCAGAAACTGAGGAACAGTTAGCGATGACCTGTGAAAAGTTTGATTTAAGTGACTAGTCTATCATCATAAAGGAAGGCATGAACTCAGCTTCTCCAGAACAACATTCAACTGTCTTAACCATGCGATTCTCCTTTCTGTTCCTGCAGTCTCCTGCCTCAAAAACAATACACCTTCCAACTTCTGTAACAAAGGAAGCAGGGCTCTTACTTACACACTACAGTCTGCCTGATCACCCAACCATGATATATATCCCTACAGACTGTGCTGGAGTATTACGGAAAAGATAGCACAGTAAAGACTGTATCATGATGCCTATGCACAAGGGGGTCCAAACTAAGGTAATCTGTGCAACCTCAATTCTAACTACCCAACTTTTTGGTGCCTGACTTGATAACCCTCATGTTCTTTGAATTTAAAGAGGGATTGTGTAGTATTCATAAAATCCAGGTATCTACAAATCAGCTACACACACACAAATGTAAGTTAAAACTACAAAGTCAACCACTCAGTCAGGACAGGCCAGAACTGCAATTGCTACTTGCCAGTGACAAGCCGATGCAGTTTGCCCTGGCAAGCACAAGTAGCTTCGGCATCATTTTTTGCTGAAATTAAGTTTTACACACACACAACTTGGAAAGATGCCATGAGGCTGGGATATCTTCTAAGCCACAGAAACTTATAGTAGACAGCACTTCATCACCTCCTCTGTGGCACTGGCTTTCTTTGTGTTAAATTAAAAATAGCCATCATAGAAGTAAATCTAGCACTACTACGCGCTCCGTGCTGAAGAGAGGTAGGGCTGCATGTTACACAAATTGCAATGAAGAAAATCCAGGCTTGGGAATGACAAATTCACTTTCACACTATAATAATGCAGAGAAGGCACCTCAGAGACACAATGCAGTGGAGAACAAGAATCACAATACTCAGTCACGGAGTGACTGTGAAGAAGGGAAAGAAAAAATTGATACGTGTTGACCCAGAAGCAATTTCACACAGATGTAGCCAAAGTAGGTCACAGGGCTAGCCTTCTAATTGCAGCCCTGTTCCAGAACCCCTGATGCTGCTCATATCTTTTCCAAGCAGAAGAGTGAAATTGGCAAGACTCAGGTCAATTCAAAAAATCTGTGGGCAGATAAAACTGATAAAAATCATGTCCACTATTCTCTCTAACTTGCAAACGCTACCAGAAACGGAAGCAGTAGGCACTGAAGTAGTTCCAAGAAGCTGAGGGAGTAGAGAAGAGCAGATGACACAAAAATCACCAGTCTATGAGGGGAAGGAGGAAAAAGGGGGAAAATAAGCTCCCTGCTCTCCCCCAGCAGCAAGATGGGAGAATTTCAAAAGTAGCAGGTCCTACTGATCAGAGGCATTAAGATGCCTGTCCCTGTTTATTCTTGCAAACTTCCCAATACACTCTCCCTGCCCAGCATCTGGCATTCAGGGCTGAACTTCTCACCAGAGTACAGCCCCTGGAGCTGGATGACAGGCACCCTCCTCATATTTACTATGCTTACCTATACATAGTAGGCAAATGGTAAATTGAGCCCAGCTTGTCCGGCAGCTCTTTGTGAAATAGGAATATACAGTCAGCAAGAAGAACCAGATTTTGCTATTGTCTGTGCTGGCAAAAACACTTTGATTGTTGCTGTATGCAGGAGTATCCCTGTATAAGAGCGACATACATTAGTGAGGAGACAGAGACTTGTCTTCACAGCGGCTGAAAATAGGGATCCTGCTGCTTTATGATTTTTTACTCTCACTAGGAATAGCACTGAAAGTAGCAACATGGTCAAAGCTCCAGGGAAATGGATTAGATTGGCTAAGGGGGAGGAGAGACACTTTGGCACCTCTCAATTCTGTTAACATCAATTTTCATTTGTGTGATTAAAAAAATAAATCAACCCACAATTCAAAGCTCACTATTAAAGTCAGATCATTCTTGTTAGTTGCACTGCAGATAGAACATTTCTCGGGCACAATCTTGAAAATGAAGTTGTACGAGGTTATTGAATGTTTTATTCTCAGACTGTTCTTCAGGCACACAACTTCTAAGAAAGCGTCAAAGTAGTAAAATTGGAGACACAACCTACATAACTAAATATTAATACATGACCAAACACAAAAAATCACCTTTGGCATCCCACAGCAACAAGAACTGCAGTGAACCCTATATTGTGTCTGGTGTAAATAAATGTTTTCCCTTACAGCTCTGACTGGATCTATTAATTATCTGCATGTTAAAAGTATGTAAGAGGAAAGATCTTAACTATTCAGACAGAGAATTCTGCAGTTTAAACTTTCATCATAGTTCTCAAAGCAATACAATGATGTCAGTTCACAAACAGCTTAAGCAGCAAAACTAGAAGTTAGTGGTAGTTGTATCAGGCTACATAACAAGTCTTTCAAAAGAATATGAAGTAACATAACTAAAATGTACTTGGCAAGATGCCACGAGTCTAGGATAACTTCTGAGCAACAGAAACTTACAGTATACTGCACTTCATCACCTCCTACTATTTGGCACTGACGTTCCTTGTGCTAAATCAAAAATAGCTCGGGTAGAAGTAAATCTAGCACTACTAAACTCTGCGCTGAAGAGAGGTAGGGCTGCATGCTACACAGATTGCAATAAAGAAAACGACAAATTGGCTTTCACATTACAAAGAAGCAGAGAAGGCACTTCAGAAAGAATGTGCTCAAGTTCAAGCCACTATACTTACTCATGTAGTAGTTAGAAAACAATGAAAGATTAAAATTGATTGCCTTCTGGGTAGCATGTATTTCACACAGATATAACCAAGATGTTCCATAATGATTGACATCTAGAAGATGAGTTATGCTTATATTGACCTTTAAAACAACAAATGCATCATTTCCAAAATGCTGCAGGCTCAACATTTTGTCAAAGTCACAATTCAGGTCCCAATGCCAGCCTTAACTGTGCTTGGTATCTTCATTCACCTCTACTCAACCCCTGGAGACCATTATCTGCCACAAGTCTACCCACAATTCCAACTGCACGCTCTTTATTTACAAGGATATAACCCATACCAACCTTTTCAGCCCACATTGGGAACAGAAAATCTCTATCAGGGGACAAGAGGTGGCCAATGTGGACCAACAAAAAATCTGTGTGTCATTGGGGTATAATCCCCATATGGAAAGAGATCCAACCTTTGTCAGTATGAAAAAGCAAATTTCAGAGATAGCAGGTACTTGGCCATCAGCAACAAGGGCAACAGAACAGGCGATATTGCTTCAGCTAAATTCCCTCACAATGAAACTGAACTTGGAATTAAGGGTAGTTGGAAGCCATTTAGATAGTAAACTCTTCAGGGAAGGAATTGTCATGGTGCACAGAGAGAAAGGGGTCTTTAGACTGTAAGTGGAAGATGGGCAGAGAGAGGAAGCAAAAGAATTGAAGTGGATACTGGAAGGCATGGGATGCGTAGTACTAGGGATGGGTGTTCCGCGACCACCACCCCCAAAAGACAATGATGGGTGGTGGTGGTCAGGGACTTCCTCCTAAGAGGGACTGAGCCATCCATCTGCCGTCTGGACCTGGAATCTCGAGAGGTGTGCTGCTTACCGTGACCTCGAATTCAGATGTGACTGAGAGGCTTACCAAACTGATCAAACCTTCGGATCACTACCCCTTCCTGCTTCTCCACGTGGGAACTAACAATATGGCCAATAATGACCTTGAGCAGGTTACTGCGGATGATGTAGTGCGCGGAAGAAGGATCCAAGAATTCGGAGCACAAGTGGTGTTCTCGTCCATCCTCCCTGCTGAAGGGAAAGGACGGGGCAGGGATCGTCGAATTGAGGAAGTAAATATGTGGTTGCGCAGGTGGTGTCGCAGAGAGGGCTTCGGTTTCTTCGACCATGGGACTCTGTTCCGGGCACAAGGATTGTTAGGAAGAGATGGGATCCACCTAACCAAGAGAGGAAGGAGCATCTTCGCGGGCAGACTTGCAAACCTAGTGTGGAGGGCTTTAAAATAGGTTCGTTGGGGGACGGTGACCAAAACCCTGAGGGGAGTGGGAAAGTTGGATACTGGGAAGAAATGCAAAGAGGAACGAGCAAGAAAGGAGGACCCCTGATTCGAATGGAGAAGATAGGGCGATCAACTGGTTATCTGAGATGTTTGTACACTAATGCGAAAAGCCTGGGCAACAAACAGGAAGAACTGGAGGCCCTGGCCCAGTCCAAGAAATATGATTTAATTAGGATAACAGAGATTTGGTGTGATGACTCGCATGATTGGAGCGCTGTCATGGAAGGATATAGACTGATCAGGAAGAACAGGCAGGGGAGAAAAGGAGGAGGAGTTGCACTATACGTAAGAGAGCACTATGATTGCTCTGAACTCCAGTATATAGAGGGAGAAAAACCTGTTGAGAGTCTATGGGTTAGGTTTAGAGGTGCAAACAACAGCAGTGATGTTGTGGTTGGTGTCTACTACAGGCCACCGAATCAGGTGGATGAGGTAGATGAGGCTTTCTTCGGACAACTGAGAAGCTTCTAGATTGCAGGCCCTGATTCTCATGGGGGACTTTAATCACCCTGACATCTGTTGGGAAACCAATACGGCAGTACACAGGAAATCCAGGAAGTTTTTGGAGAATGTTGGGGATAACTTCTTGGTACAAGTGCAGAAGGATCCAACCAGGGGCCGTGCGCAGCTTGACCTTCTGCTCATAAACAGGGAGGAACTAATAGGGGAAGCAGAGGTGGGTGACAATCTGGGAAGCAGTGATCATGAGATGGTAGATTTCAGGATCCTGACCAAACGAAGAAAAGAGACTAGTAAAATACACACCTTGGACTTCAGAAAAGCAGATTTTGACTCCCTCAGACCTCTGATGGGCAGAATCCCCTGGGATGCTAACATGAAGGGGAAAAGAGTCCAGGACAGCTGGCAGTATTTTAAAAGAAGCCTTATTGAAGGCACAAAAAGATACCATCCCGATGAGTAGCAAGAGAGGCAAACATGGTAGGAGACCAGATCAGCTTAAGAGGGAAATCCTTGGTGAACTTAAGCACAAAAAGGAAACTTACAAAAAGTGGAAACTTGGACAAATGACCAGAGAGAGGTTTAAATGTATAGCTCGAGAATGCCGGGGGGTTATCAGGAAGGCGAAAGTGTAATTGGAATTGCAACTGGAAAAGGATGTGAAGGATAACAAGAAAGGTTTCAACAGGCATGTTAACAAGAAGAAGGTGATCAGAGAGGGTGTGTGGCCCCTAATGGATGAAGGAGGTAACCTAGTGACAGATGATGTGGGGAAAGCTGAAGTACTCAATGCTTTCTTTGCCTCTGTATTCACAGACAATGTCGGCTCCCGGACTAACGTGCTAAGTGACGCAAGATGGGATGAAGATGGACAGCCCTTGGTGGGTAAAGAACAGGTTAGGAACTATTTAGAAAAGCTAAACGTACACAAATCCATGGGTCCGGACTTAATGCATCCGAGGGTACTGAGGGAGTTGGCAAATGTCATTGAGGAGCCTTTGGCCATTATCTTTGAAAAGTCGTGGAAATCAGGAGACACCCCGGATGATTGGAAAAAGGCAAATGTAGTGCCCATCTTCAAAAAAGGGAAGAAGGACGATCCAGGGAACTATAGGCCAATCAGTCTTACCTCGGTTCCTGGAAAAATCATGGAAGGGATCCTTAAGGAATCTATTTTGAGGCACTTGGAAGAGAGGAAAGTGATTAGGAATAGTCAGCATGGATTCACAAAGGGCAAGTTGTGCCTGATCAATCTGATTAGCTTCTATGATGAGGTAACTGGCTCTGTGGACATGGGTAAGTCAGTGGATGTGATATACCTTGACTTTAGCAAGGCTTTTGATACGGTCTCCCACAATATTCTTGCCAGCAAATTAAGGGACTGTGGATTGGATAAATGGATGGTAAGATGGATAGAAAGCTGGCTAGAAGGCCTGGCCCAGCGGATAGTGATCAACGGCTCGATGTCGGGATGGCGGCCGGTTTCTAGCGGAGTGCCCCAAGGGGATTTGAGAGCAGCCTTCAACTTCATGAAGGAAGGTTCCAAAGAGGATGGAGAGAGGCTGTTCTCAGTAGTGACAGATGGCAGAACAAGGAGCAATGGTCTCAAGTTGTGGTGGGAGAGGTCCAGGTTGTATATTAGGAAAAATTCTTTCCCTAGGAGAGTGGTGAAGCACTGGAATGGGTTACCTAGGGAAGTAGTGGAGTCTCCATCCCTAGAAGTGTTTAAGTCTCGGCTTGACAAAGTCCTGGCTGGGTTGATTTAGTTGGGATTGGTCCTGCCTTCTGAGGTCTCTTCCAGCTCTATGGTTCTATGACCTTAACTGCTGTTTACTTTTTTGTTTTCTTCCCTTTAGACAAATACAGCAGGTGTTGTTTTAAAGGACAATACATTTGCCATCTTAATTTTGAAATTACCTAAGGAGGTTCTTCAAAATTGAACACATCACTTTATGCTCTTAAGTAAAAAACGGCTTAAAGAAATTTCCTGGGGACTTTTTGAAGGTGCTTTTTATTTTTCCCTGAGGTGCCTACTTGTCTCACTGCTCTGAAGAACCCTTCTATTGTTTACATACTCGGGGTCTAACTCAGAGCTACTCAACATGCGGCCCACAGTGCAGTTTGGATTTACACACCACCCACGAGGAGGATCCTCTGAACAAGCTAAATATGAGTCAGTGTGATGCTGTTGCAAAAAAAAGCCAACATGATTCTAGGATGCATTAACAGGTGTGTTGTGAGCAAGACACGAGAAGTCATTCTTCAGCTCTAATCTGCACTGATTAGGCCTCAGTTGGAGTATTGTGTCCAGTTCTGGGCACCACATTTCAAGAAAGACGTGGAAAAACTGGAGAAGGTCCAGAGAAGAGCAACAAGAATGATTAAATGTCTAGAGAACATGACCTAAGAGGGAAGATTGAAAGAACTGGTTCCGTTTAGTTTGGAAAAGAGAAGATTGAGGGGGGAAATTATAGCGGCTTTCAGATATCTAAAAGGGTGTCACAAGGAGAAGGGAGAAAAATTGTTCTTCCTGGCCTCTAAGGCTAGAGCAAGAAGCAATGGGCTTAAACTGCAGCAAGGGAGGTTTAGGTTGGACATTAGGAAAAAGTTTGTAACTATCAGGGTGGCTAAACACTGGAATAAATTACCTAGGGAGGTTGTGGAATCTCTATCTCTGGAGATATGTAAGAGTAGATTAGATAAATGTCTATCAGGAATGGTCTAGATAGTACTGGGTCTTGCCATGAGGGCAGGGGACTGGACTCGATGACCTCTCGAGGTACCTTCCAGTGCTAGTATTCTATGGCCTCCACTGGGAACACGCTCCCAGGCAGGGTGAGCATTGAAAGACGCAAGCAGATAGACTGGCTGGAACAGGCGAGACAGGGTGTTGGTGTTTCTAGTCCCCAGCGAGAAGGGGCCAGGAGCACCGGGACATTGTGGGACATGTTTTGTATTCATGTCTGTCAGTGTGAAAGAATCTATTTGCATATATTTGCAAGTATATGCAACCACACTTAAGTTGTGGCCCTCGGCATGTGCTGTGAGTATCATTGTGGGCCCTGGGGCTTCCACAGTTGAGTAGCCCTGGTCTAATTGATCATCATGAGTGAGGTAACCAGGGTGGGGATTTGTCTTCTCCTGCAGATCACATGCCAGGATTATCCAAGTATATCTCACTTAATTCCTTGCAATGCAGGGGATTCTGACATTGGTGCGCCTCACTTTTTCCTATTTCTGCCTGCGGCCTATTACTCTTCTGTGGCTGTAATATTTTGGTCTAGTTTTGATTGTTGCATGTAGTTTTTGCCTGCTAGATGGGTTAGTGACTTATGACATACAGGAGGACAGACTAGATGGATCTGGTAGTCTGTTCTGGCCTTAAACTCTATGACTTTGATCTGCCTACAGGCTGCATCATTCACTTCTCTGCCTCATTGGAAGGGATTGAAATTAATTTCCTTTGAAGGTGCCTGTCAATACGACCTCCATATAACACCACAAAATTCAATTCAGCGGCATGAATAATGTGCTTACTCGCAGTTTACAGGACACAAAGAGACAGTACATACAGTATACTGGACCCCTAGAAGAGAGACACAGAACACCCCTTCAAGTGGCAATTTGTCGATACTATGATACAATACCAGAAAGAAAAACCTTAGTACTCCCAAACCTTGGTCTGTCTTTAATTTTCAGAGCATTAAGCACAAACACTTATCCATTAAGAATGTGCTATTAACTTAAAGACTAGTTCATGTAGCCTTTTACAAGAGGGTATCGTAATCACAATAGGAAAGCATCATTAGCATTCCATCAAATTTTGATGTGCCAGACCCGAGACATCAAAATACAGAGTAGCTTTAAAAACAACAAATTGTCTGGTAGCACTTTATAAAAGTTATACCAGACTATTTGTTGTTTTTTCTGTACAGACTAACTCGGCTACCCCGATAGTAGCTTTAGTTTAAGATTGGACTGTCTTCAAAAGAAACCTATGTGCAAAGATTACATTTTCCTTCTTTACTAGTATTGTTTTAAAATTAATATATGCCAGAGTGCACCTGAACAAACAATTCTTTGGTATCAATTTCACTACACCTGGGTCTCTAAAGAGTCCAGAGAACACCTTTCACAGAACTTAAAGAAGTCACCATTTTAGTTCCTTTGTACAACCACAGCCCCTGAACGAGTGCATTAAATTAGGAGACCCACAATTTTTAGGGACAAATACATATTTCATGAGGCATAAAGTTGAACAGGCTAATTATAACTTCTTGCAAATCTACATTTTGTCATCAGCATTCATGAGGAATACAAACTCTGCTGGTGGAATCGATAAACTTTCATGAAGTCCCAAATGTGATTATAGTTCACATGAGAAAAACCAACAAACAAAAATATGTAATCACTCACTGAAATAAATTGTGTCTGAAAACTGGTAGGTAGCAAACATTGTACCTATAAGGTTGATCCTGAGAAACACAGTGCAGTAAGGGGGGAGGGATAGCTCAGTGGTTTGAGCATTGGCCTGCTAAACCCAGAGTTGTGAGTTCAATCCTTGCAAAGGCCATTTAGGGATTTGGGACAAAAATTCATCAGGGATGGTACTTGGTCCTGCTGTGAAGGCAGGGGACTGGACTCGATGACCTTGCAAGGTCCCTTCCAGTTCTAGGAGACAGGCAATCTCCATTACTAAAGTCTCACTTACCGAAGATCCATTGAAATGATAATTAAAAATGGGATAAGATGACACCTAAACAAACACAGTATGATACAAAAAAGCCAGAATGCTTTTCAAACAAATAAGTGACAATGAGAGAGCCTCTGTCCCTGTATTCAACAACTTACAGGAGATAGAAAAGCCCTGCAGATGGCCAAGAGTGAATTTCCCCTGTGCAGGATCACCACTATTCTAACTGCCACCTCTGGATACGACAGTTTCCCATTCTCATACAAAGAAGGTATGTTTTGAAAAAGAAGAGTAGAGGTATAGCAGGTAAGATGTAATACAGAAGGCATCTAATATTTACAAACCTGGTATTGCTTCATTGACTGTAGAAAGAAATCTCTCAAAGTGGCATAATCTACATGCAATTAATTACAGCAGGTTTTATTGGCAATGGGGCAGAGTGTAGCCGTAACCTTCTCCATCAGTAAAAATTACTCACATTCTCCCTACACCTTCATACATGCGAGTCTCATCCACCAGAGTCATAATCTCCGCATCCGTGAGGTGTGCGTGCTTTTTTGTCCTGTTGAGTTGTTCAATTTGTATATCTGCCAGCTTCACCTTTTGCTGCGTGTCGATAACTTTGGCCTGCAGTTCAGTAAAAGCCTAATGGGGGGGGGGGGAGAGAGGGCCCGTTACGGCTTGGGAAAGGATGCTCTCGAGCACTATGGCCATAGCACGTTGGGCTGCTGTTTCCGTTTGGAGCAGCAGGGGCTTGCAAGGGAAGGGCCCCCAGAGATATGGGCCAAGGCCAGGGCCAGGGCCAGGGCCCCCCCCAGCGACACGGGCCAGGGCCAGGGCCCCCCCCCGCGACACGGGCCAGGGCCAGGCCCCCCCTCCCGCGACACGGGCCAGGGCCAGGGCCAGGCCCCCCCTCCCGCGACACGGGCCAGGGCCAGGGCCAGGGCCCCCCCCAGCGACACGGGCCAGGGCCAGGGCCCCCCCCCCAGCGACACGGGCCAGGGCCAGGGCCCCCCCCCCAGCGACACGGGCCAGGGCCAGGGCCCCCCCCAGCGACACGGGCCAGGGCCAGGGCCCCCCCCAGCGACACGGGCCAGGGCCAGGGCCCCCCCCCCAGCGACACGGGCCAGGGCCAGGGCCCCCCCCCAGCGACACGGGCCAGGGCCAGGGCCCCCCCCCAGCGACACGGGCCAGGGCCAGGGTCCCCCCCCAGCGACACGGGCCAGGCCCCCCCTCCCGCGACACGGGCCAGGGCCAGGGCCCCCCCCAGCGACACGGGCCAGGGCCAGGGTCCCCCCCCAGCGACACGGGCCAGGCCCCCCCTCCCGCGACACGGGCCAGGGCCAGGGCCCCCCCCCGCGACACGGGCCAGGCCCCCCCAGCGACACGGGCCAGGGCCCCCCCGAGAGACTCGGGCCGGGCCGCGGGCGGGGGGAGGGGCAGGGCCCCGCTGTTTGCCCGGGCCAGGCTCGGGACACCCAGCAAGGGCGGCCCCGGGGCCTCCGGCTGCAGCCCCCGAGCGCCGCCCCCAGCGCCCCAGGCGGGCCCGGCCGGTACCTTCTTCAGCTCCAGGTCCACGGGCGCCGCCATGTTGCCGCACTCTGCGCACGCGCATTCAACGGAGCGGGAATTGCTCCAGTGCGCGTGCGCAGCAACAAGAGCGGCTGGCTCAGCACCCAGCAGCACGTGCTGTGACCAGCAACCCGGGAGCGGAAGGGGGAGGGGGAGGGGCAGCCTTGCACCACCCCAGGGGCAGCCTTGCACACAGAAGCTTTGCATCCCCCCAAGGGGCGGCCTTGCACACAACCATGTAGACTCCAAGGCAATCCAGGAGGGTTGTCAACCCTACCAGCAAGACAACCCCCCCCCCCCCCCCATTGCACTGCAGCAGGGATACCACCCAGATCCACTTCAGGCCATTGGAGCTAACGGAGAATCACCATTAGAATCTGCAATATGGGGCTTTTGACACACAGTGGAGCAGCTCTAACTCCATCCCATAGAAAGTGGTGCCAGTACATACCAGCCCAGGCCACTGCAGAATTGTAGTGGCTGGAAGTCTGCACTGTTGCAAATCGATCAAGAGGCCACATAAACATAATGGATAGCTCATCACACTATATAGGTGGACATGTAGCCTGTAATTATAGGTTGCCAACCAGGGACCAGAAACAGTATCACGTGACTGTACATGTAGTTATTAATTAGCATTATTACATAACAGGTGTGTTTGGCATTTTATCAGCCAATATGAAGATAAAGTCCTTGCCTGAGGAGCTGGGCATCCCAGGAATTATTCCGGTTCCCGTGAAAGTCAACAGGAGCATGCCATTGACGTCAGTGAGGGTAGGGCCTGGTGTAATTACACTGGAAGATTTCACAAGGAATGACGGGAGGGTGAATCAAAGGGAAAGGAGAAGCTGTTATTGAGAGAGCATTGTCCACCAGGATTCAGATCAGTTCACTAGTGACTGTTGTGGGTTTTAATTCGCATTGGAATTAAAGTTATGGAGCCGTTTTGTTTCCCAGAGTCTGAGCCTCAAGCGAGGAAGCATAAAATCCCACAGCACTTGTAGTGATCAAATGCAATGTGGAAAGTAGGATTTAATTGGAACGGTTTGTAATGTTAGATCAGATTAATTTGTTGATGTGGGTGCAGTGCTTTAAACATGTAGGCTATGTCTAGACTGGCATGATTTTCCGGAAATGCTTTTAACGGAAAAGTTTTCCGTTAAAAGCATTTTCGGAAAAGAGCGTCTAGATTGGCATGGACGCTTTTCCGCAAAACCACTTTTTGCGGAAGAGCGTCCGTGGCCAATCTAGACGCGCTTTTCCGCAAAAAAGCCCCAATCGCCATTTTCGCGATCGGGGCTTTTTTGCGGAAAACAAATCTGAGCTGTCTACACTGGAAAAGTTTTGCGCAAAAGAGACTTTTGCCCAAGCGGGAGCAGCATAGTATTTCCGCAAAAAGCACTAATTTCTTACAGTAGGAAGTCAGTGCTTTTGCGGAAATTCAAGCGGCCAGTGTAGACAGCTGGCAAGTTTTTCCGGAAAAGCGGCTGATTTTCTGGAAAAACTGGCCAGTCTAGACACAGCCGTAAAGCATCATAGGGCTAATCTTGAGAAGTGCTAAGAACCTGTGGCTTCTGTTGGTTTTAATGGAAACATTGGCCAGTGCCTGACCACCCAGGTTCTTATACCCCATGCAAGAGAAGATATAAACGCCCTGTAATCCATTTGTGCAATACTACACCACCAAGCAAAATTCATTCCTGAGCAGGCAGTGATGAGCTTACAGCCTGAAACATGAGGATTGGCAGCTCCTCTAATTTACTGTCATTGCAGACATTCATAGAAAGGGTTGTTCTTTTTACAAAGCCTCTCCCAGCCTTTTTGGAAACGTACCTAACTATATACAGCCGTTTAAGGAGACATTATATTAAAATGCATTTCCCTTTGTCCATTTAAAATGTGTTGCTTTCCAATTTCATTGAAAGGATTTCTGCCCCTCCGTTGCAGGCAGCCTCCAACTGCTTCTTAATTTGAAGAAATAGGGAGGTCTCAATCCTGCATCCTGTGGACAAGTGTCCTCATCACAGAAACCATAGCTACAGTAGGGACAAATAGCCAGTCTTATTGGAACCTCAGCAGAGAGCCAAGGACTGAAAGAGTCATAGGAACGCTACCTAACGGAGCCCTCCCAGGTCAGAGTCCGGGTTCATTGGCATGGCAGGGCTGGCGAGCTGCCTTCGGCTGCCCACTGTTCCAGTCCCGTGCAGGGTTCTCAGCCCAGCACCTTGCACTAGCAGGACAGGTGCATACAAGTGGGATTTTAAAGAACTGAAAAGCCTGCCCCGTACATCAGAGCGAGGAGTCCCAGGAACTGTCCCCTTCAATCCACGAGCTCCAGGGTGGCCCAGTGCTGATCCAAAGCATGTCTCATTCAGCAGGGCTGCTGCAGTGCGTGGGATGAGCACTGGAGCACAAGCGAATGCGTTGTGAAAGGGTTGCTCTCTTCCAGCTTAGGGGGAGTCACATGCTGAGCAGAACCAAACACAGGGATCCTAGAATGACACAACCCTCAGGCTGACTCTCAGTTTGAATTCCCGAAAGGGGGTGTGCAATGCAAAAAGCTCGCAAAATAGGCTCCTGGGCTGAGGACTGGAGCGGCTTTGTGTGACTGTTGTTAGCAACCAAATTCCTTTTTGCTAATGGTGACCAGGTGAGGTCACCTCTAGAAAAATGTGCAGAGCAAGGAAGTGAGTTATTCCTCCTAGCCAGAATGCTGGCGCTGGATTTGCTGTGTTGGTTTAAGCAAACCGCCCTTTCACATGCCGTAGTGGGAGCATTTGGTATTGATTTGGGTGATCTAAAGCCGTGTGGCAGACACGGCGCAGGATGGCATGCGGGTGTGGGCTGTTTGTCTCCGCACCCATTAGTGAGAGTGAGGAGATCCCTATGGCCAGAGGAAAATGGGTAACTAAGGCACAAAGTCAGAACTATCGCTAACGACAGAGGCAGACTGATGATTATTAAGAAGACCTTGCTGTGACATGGGGCCCCTCATCCAGGCAGAGCCTGACTTGCTTTACAAAAGAGCTTTTGGAAACGTAAGACATAAACCAGAAGTGAGCCCCAGGGCTGCTGAGCCGTGCCCCAACCATCCCAGGGAACCCCAGCCTACAGTCACACACAGAAACACATCCAGCTCTCTCCTGGATATATATGTAGTCCAGCCACATTATAACATGTCCCCTTCTGTCCGCATAAGGGAGAATACCACATCCTCCCACCCTGAGAGATACGGTGGCCTATACCACGGCTATGATATTTTCTTTCTGGCCACACAGTGAAGGATAAATCATAACGAGGTTGGGCCATTACTGGGTTAAAACAGCCTAGTTTATATCTGGTTATTTGTGCTGTGTAGACATGGCCTAGTGTAGGGGTAGCCAACCCATTAAAGGCAAAGAGCCACAATAGTTGGGGATATAGCACAAAGAGCCAGGGGGGGGAAGTTGTCGAGCAAAAAAAAAGGGGGGGGGACACTGCGCCTTTAAACAGAACTCTGGGTGGCAGTGAGCACAGAGAAACAGGGGACGGGGGCCATTTTTAGGGGCACAGGGTTAGCCTTGTGAGCCATGGGGGAGGCTTCCTGAGCCACACTTGAAGTGGGGGGAAAGAGCCGCATGCAGCTTGCGAGCCGTGGGTTGGCCAGCCCTGGCCTACTGTATGAATTCCATAGGGCTTCTGTCCACACTACGGTTTGGATGGGACTCTGTCCTCCCCCCTTTCTGCCTTCAGGGCAGCTGAGAGCGATGGCGAGTGCCCTAATGTGGACGTGGCATCATGTGCTTTTAGCACGGCATCAACTACACTTACTGGCTGTGTCTAGATTGGCCAGTTTTTCCAGAAAATCAGCCACTTTTCCGGAAAAACTTGCCAGCTGTCTACACTGGCCACTTGAATTTCCGCAAAAGCACTGACTTCCTGCTGTAAGAAATCAGTGCTTCTTGCGGAAATACTATGCTGCTCCCGTTCAGGCAAAAGTCCCTTTTGCGCGAAACTTTGGTGCAAAAGGGCCAGTGTAGACAGCTCAGATTTGTTTTCCACAAAAAAGCCCCGATTGTGAAAATGGCGATGTGCCAATCTAGATGCTTTGTTCCAAAAATGCTTTTAACAGAAAACTTTTCCGTTAAAAGCATTTCCGGAAAATCACGCCAGTCTAGACGTAGCCACTGTGAGCTAGATGCCAGCAGCTGGTCTCTAGTACCTCTCTCACCCCTGTGCTGGCAGCCAAGGGAGATCTCTGTAACGAGCTCAAGGCAGATGCAGCTTTTCTTTCCCAGAAGGCCTTGTACACCTCAAAGACCCACGCATCTGTAGATGCTGAGATGCGGGCGCTGAAATATCCAACAGGGGCAGGATTTCATACCATGGTCCATGGTTACGGCTGCAGCAGGAAGGGACACCTGGAGCACCCTGTGCACCTCGGTGCATCTCGTGCTGTTGATCCAGATGATGAATGCTCTGGAGCAGGACGCAGGTGACACAAGTGGAGAGATGAGCAAATGTGAAAGAGGCCCCAGGGAGACCTGGGAAAGGTGAGAGAATGAACGAGCGAATAATGCGCATAGTCATGCGTCAAACACTGCAAGCGAGCACACACGCTCCCTGTAAACTGCTGTGAGCTGTAAGCTGTCTACCCGCAGCTGCCAATCCCACCTCTGACCTCCCCAATCTCCGCCCCAGCTTTCTAAGATGCTGACCCCTGTGGCTCGAGTCCCCACCAGCTTCAGCTGCCTGTCCCTCTGCTACAATGCACACAGATCCTGTTGTCTCCGGAAAGGAAAACTTGAGCTGAATAGCAGGAAAAAAATTCTTGGCAGCAAATTCTATAATATTGTGGCATAGTCTCCCGGGGGAAGCAGTAGAAACCCTATTGCTTGAGTCATGAGCAATTTATAACTGGCGTGGACAAAAGACTGAAGAATGCACAGCGGGAAACAATTCAGCACTAGCCCCAGGGCGTGGGGTAGGGGACCTATGGGGGGATTTCCATCTCTTATGGCTAGGATCTCTGAGAAGCCCTGTGTGGCAAAGGGAGTGGAGGAAAGCTGGGCTGGCAGACTCAAACCCCACCAGTGCACATGGCGGCTCAGCCATCAGTAGAAATGCCTGTCACTGGTTGCAGCTTCAAAGTCCATTTCCAGCTGAGATGAGTGGAGAAGGGTTATTTCTCTCCTGGATGCAAAGGGCATTACCCTGCCTGACTTCAATGGGCCAGGAGTTAGCCCTTAATACCAGTGACAAGCCACTCGACCCTGGGAGCAACATGGCCACAGTGACGCTACAAACCAACTGGTTGTGTCTGCGCCTGGCTCTCCCACCAGACCTGGCACCCTGTGGATACTGCACGTGCCCAAAGGCAGCTCTGCCTCCTGGGAGCAAGGTGATTGTTTTGGAACGCTCTCTAGACCTGCTCCTGCCCCATCCTGGCATTGCCATGGCAGGTCCAGGCTGAATCCTGCAGCCAGCTGGCAGTTCTCCTGCAGCTTGGGAAATATTCTCAGCCACGGGAATGTGCCAGTGGAGTTCTGATTGTTAGTCTTTTGGCTGTTCAATCAAACCCTCGCGGGGGGTCCCCCCACCTAGCAAGCTGCCACATCCATCCTGGGTGGCCTTATGGGAGACTGTCAGCTGTGTTGTGCCATACACCCTCGGCTGCTGGCTTCTAGTCCCCTTCTTCTAGCTGCTGCTGCCTTTTCACGGTTGGAAGAAAGGTGGAAGGAGGGCCTAGAGGAGGGGACAGAGCATTCAAGGAAAGCCCAGAAAAATGGATGGGAGCAGGAGCCTGACGACAGCTTTTTGTACCATCAACTTCCAGGCTGATGATGCTTCACCTCCAAGGCCAGGAATGAGGAGCAGGCTGCAGGGTCTGGCCTCGTGGTGAGGAACTGAGCTGGTGGCAAATTTTCCGAGATACTGCGGAGCTGATTAATTCTAAACGTTGACAAGAACGTATCCGTTTTGTTAACATTTTCAATGGGAAGGTATCAAACTGTTTCCTTTTAAATGTGTTATGTTTATGATGGGAGATGAGATATGAAAAGAAAATCCAGATATTTTGACTTTTTATCCCAATTTGTCCCAACAAATTTCAAAATCTTCACATTTCCCAGGACATCCTTCTGGTTTTTGGCCTTCTCTAGCGAGAAGCAAGGCTGCCAGGGAAGCACCAACTTGTGGCCCAGCTGGCAAGCTCCTGGAGAAAAGGAAAGCGCCTGCCGTTAAGTGGCTAGAAGTGACCCACTGCGAGCAGGAAGAGGCAGGCATGGAGCACAAAACGGCATCCAAACACCGCAACAATCCCGAAATCAGGATTTCTGTAGCCCGAGGGCCCCAGGGTGGATTTCTGCGGGTGTTGCTCCCCTGCAGCCTGCAACAGCAGAATTCGCAGGACCTGCGTTCTAGTGAGGCAAGTCCAGCTGCTGCTGGTGCTTTGTGTTTGTGACGTGGACAGTGCCGATGCTGTAGGAAGGGGTTCCGAGCTGCCTAGACACCCAGCCTGCCGTGGGACGTGGTACCCTGAGAGCAGAGCCCAGGGCGGGAGCTGGTCATTCTCTGGAGCATCGCCCTTTCCTGAGGCGCTGGCTGATGCTCAGCGCACAGGACCAGGTGAGACTGTGGCGCGGGAGGTGAAGGGAATTGCCCAAGGTCCCCCACCGAGTCAGTGTCCAGGCCACATCCAGGCTCTGCTTCCCGCCTGGCTGTTCAATTTGCCGCTTTCAGCAGGAAATGGTGCGGCGGGTGACACACAGAGGGTTTTGTTGTGGGCTTGGCCGGGGCGGGAGAGAGCAAGCGTGGGGCTCTGCAGCGTGGAGGTGGCGGGAGGCTGGAGTCTGCATTCCTGAAGGCCTCAGTCTGCATAGTTCCACAAAGCACACACGCTTGGCAGGCTCCCCTTGTATTCAGCTCCTGTGCTGGCAGCCAGAGCGCGGGTGGGCGTCAGGCGGACGGGAACGGCTGACAAAGCAGTGAGGGGCGTGAACCCAGACCAGTCGGGATGAGGCTGAGGTGATCAGGGCCCAGCTGGGCCAGGCTGGCACCCACAACCCCAGGGTTTCCAGGGCGCTGGCCCCAGGTGCACACTGGCACCTGTAGCTCTGCCCTGCCCCCGGGACAACTGTTGGGGGGACTCCCCATGCGCGGCCGCCGGGACAGTCCAGAGCAGGGCTGGCTGCCACACAGCCCCCGGCTCGGTCGCCATGGAAACCAGACTCCCCACAGAAAGGTCACATAGTTGGTGCAGCTGTAAGCGGGGCCTCTCCACAAACGGACCATTTCCCCCTTTTTGACGCCACTGGCCCATTTTCCAGAGGGGAAATCCGTAAGGAGGGTGGCTGCCGGGAGCCCGCCCTGACCCAGCTGGTGTCGTGGGGGGCGCGCTCCCCCCCAGAGACAGCGCAGCACAGAGCAGGCGGCCGAGATCGGGCCAGGGCGGGATTGAAACGTGCTGGCTGTGCGACTCCTCTCCCTTGCCGCCGCGGTGCTGGCGATGCTCGGGCAGCTTAGCTGACAAACGCGGAGCACGGTCCGGCTGGCGCTGGCAGGTCGAGTGTTTCCCTGCAGAACACCTGCCTTCCCCGCTATGCTAGGGCATGGCACAGGGACGCCGGCAGACTCTTAGAGCAGCCTCAGGGAGCCAGCAGGATCGGGGCCCGATCTCAGGCTAGCGCTCCAAAAGGGGCTGTGTTCACGGTGCTTCGCTGTCGCAGGCTTTCCAGGCCCTCCGCAGCATCCCCGCTGCTGTTCTTAGAGCGCTAGCACAGCCCACGGCCGGGGGTCTGCGGAGCGGGGCCGGCGGGGCGGCGCTCTCAGGTGCTGTCTAAGCAGCGCCTCGCATGCTAAGAGAGTTAGGACAGTCCTAATACAGAGCACAGCCCGTCCCCTTACACACGCCACAGAGCCGCTCGACTGTGTGGAACCCACACGCCGACTGGGTGTGGTACTGTCCCATCCCGTGCTGAGACCACTTCCAGAAGGAATAATGATTCTGCTCTACAGCCTTAGCTGGGCAGCTGCAGGCTTGTGCACTAAGCTCCAGAGGTCCCAGGTTCAATTCTGCCTGCAGCCAACTGCGGTTTGTCAGGGATCCATGGGCACCCAAAACAGCAAACCGCTTTCTGGGCCAATGCCTGTGGGCCCATGGCCCTCACCCAGGCCTGCTTCTGTGTTTGTGCTGTGGCCCGTCTTGTACCATAGGACAGCATCACCACCACTGTAACTGAGTGAGGTTACAGGCTGGCTGATGCCACACACAGCTTCTCGGAAACCCACACACAGCTTCTCGGAAACCCAGTACAGACCGAGCTGACCTGAGTGAGCTAGCAGGGTGTCTCCCGGGTGCTGTGATTTGGTACCAGGCCAGACCTGCCCTCCATGCGCCCGGTCCCAAGCAGCCCTATGCCAGTGCTGAGCAAGGGAGGGGAGCTGGTGCACAGATGCCTTTAGGACCAGGAGGTTGGCATAGAGTCTTTGTGCCATCTCTGTGCAAGGCAGGGAGCATCCGGCACTAGGGAATCCAACTCAGAGTCTAAGAATACCCAGCGCTTGGCATCGGAAGCCCCCTCCCCCGCCATGTGGGCAGAATGGGATGCCCACTGAGGACACAGCTCCATCCCACTCTAGAGCGGCCGGGTGGTCCGTTCAGCTGCCTGCCTGTCTTGTCCCTGCTCAGGCTGGCAGTCACAAGGCGTTTCTGTGACTGCTCCCTTCACTTTGCATTGGCTCCTCTTAAGCACCCTTTGTGGCCATTAACCAGGGCTGGGTTTGACCAGTGGAAAAAGGCTCCGTAGCCTGTTACTAATCTTCCGAGCCCTTCGTTGAGTGAGCCACCCACAGCAAACATCAACAGACACATTCCAGCTGCCTGCAGCAAGCCATCCCCTTGGCTACCCCAGTGGCTTCCCAGCCCGCTAAACACGGAGTCATTGGGCAAGCAATGGCCTCGAGGAGGACTTGTCCTGGGGAAGACAAGCGAACAGAGGTGGCTAACCGTGGGCAGAGAGGGAACCCTAGGGATGCCCCGCAGCGATGATGCTCTGAGACATGGCAGCGGATGAAAGCAAAGACGTGACTCGCCCTGAGGAAAGGAGGCAGGAGTGGAGCGGCGGGGGAACCATTACATCAGTAACCCAGGAATGTCAGCCACCGCACGAGAGGCCGAGGAGAATGAAGGAGCAGCCTTCGACCTGCAGGCATTACACAAAGGGCACCCAGAGCGCTTGGAGGAATTCTGAGTCCCAGCGAAGGCAGCGGGCAAATGTGTCACTGGCAGGCTCCCACAGAATTCGCTATTCTTCTCTCAGTCAAAAGGAGACCTCGGTGCTGGCTACGGGGGCGTCTCCGAGTCACTGCCTAAGCACCTGAGTGTGTCGTTCATCTAAGAAAGGAATAAACACTCGATCGGGCACAGTCCAGGACTTCCCAGCCAGCACCAATGTGCCCGGTTATACTAAGGCAGTGGTCTCCAACCTTTTTACACCCAAGATCACTTTTTAAGTCTCAGAACAGGCGAAGATCTACTGCCCCGCCCCTTCCACATCACATGAGGAAATCTAATGTAAATGCACTGCGCAGGTGCGCAGTTCAGAGAGGGCTCAAGAGCTACTCTTAGAGCCCCTGAGATCTACCGGTAGATCGCGATCTACTGGTTGGTGACCACGGGACTAAGGAATGGCATTAGGATCGAAGATCTGGATTTCACATGAAACATCATTTGAAAGACATGCCCAAAATATCTGGGCTTCTCAGCTTCCCAAAGGCACAGGGCTTTTCTTTCTTTCTTTCTACACAGGCCTTAATGCAGCCAGACAAGTGAGAAAAGCAGATTTTCTGTGGAAAACTGCCTGCTTTCTTGGCTTTGACATGCCCTGCGCCTCACTCTGCTTTCCAGGGGGTCCCAACCCAGGGCTCAAGGAACAGGACACACAAGTGAAATTAAGTGGTTTTTATTTCGATTGTAACATCTGAACCAGTTCTGGAAGCACAAGGTGCAACAGCCCGAGGGTCCTGACTGCAGCCTCAGAAATCTGACCTGCGGAAGAACCCAAACTTCTTCTAAGGTGGGAACTTCAGGAATCCCCGTGAGGGAAGAAAGCCCATAAGGCTTTCTTGGGGGCTCAGACCAGGTGGAGCATCTGGTCTCCTGCACCTCTGCTGCTGGGCCTAAGCTTTGTAGCCACTACCCCTTTATCCAAACGCAGAGGCTGGAGTAAGCACCAGGCGAGTTTGGTTTTAAACAACAGAAATGTTTGGGCAGAATGGACCGGCTCTAGCGGTGCTGCACTCACGCGCAGCTTCCCCCATACAGAGGATTTCCCATCATTGGCTGCGTCTCAAGAGGGGAGAAAAGTCTTGAAAATTGGTATTTAATGTCTCAAGCTGCCCATATCCCCCCCCCCCCCCCCCCCCCCCCGCACCAGTGCCACGTGGAACAGCAATGGACAATAGTCAGTAAGGACACATCGTCGCAAATCTGCCACATTAAAATGATCTGAATCGTTTTCCAGTCCTCAGTAAGTACTAGCTACACATTCGTAACAGTGTTAATTATTAGAACATTAATGTTGCACTTTAAAAAGGGAAGGGGCCAATCCTGCTGTCTGAACACAAAGCAAAACTCCTGTGGAGTTTCAGACTGCAGGATCAGCCCCTAAATAAATACTATGTACAGTATATCTAAAATAAATATATAATTTAACATGAAAAATCTCTTGTTAAATAGTTTCTCTCCCCAGCCCTGTCTAATAAAGCTGCAAAGTCCGTCTCTGGGGAGTCGCAGTCTTTCACAGTTAGTTCCTCAGCGTGAGTATGAAGGATCCAAATTCAGCCGGCTTTTGTTACTCTCCTGCCCCTAGCAAAGCTCGAAAGCTAAGGTCCAGATTTTCATCCACAGCAGGAGCCTTCTCAAGCAGCTGAGACTCCTCAAGGAATTCCACTGCCTACGGGAAACCATCCCAGCAAACGCTGCTTCTCCTGCCACTGTCTTCCCTGCCAGAGGATCAGGTTGGCTCATTGAGTGTGTGTTTCAGTGAAGCGATTCCCTGACAAGCCCCTTCCACTCCAGGAAACTCCCCTGTGTCTCAGGACGTCCGATAAACAGAGGTTCACTGGCTGAGGCTGGCTCCTCGCTGGAGGGAGAATCGCTTCACTGCTGAACCCTGGAAGACAACACAAGGCTGGGTCATTTCACGTCACGGCTGGTGCCTCGTGCAAGGTGCTCGGGGGTGGTGTGCATCCTCGCACAACAGCGCGCACGGATGCACTGATGGAGGAACACACTTCTGCCCAGGCCTGGAACTCAGGCTGTGCGTGAGTGCCTCCCTGGATCCAAGCCTGAGCAAGTGTCCCACCCAGCAGGATGCGGAGTCCTCTGACCTCCCACCGACCTCCCTGCAGCCACTCAGATCTTGCGGGATCAGGGGTGCAGGCAGGTAGCAACAACATCCCGCATCTTCTCAGGCACGATCACCTGCAGCTCCTGACGATCCCGGGGGAGCCACGCTAGGGTCGGACCCAAGTGCCTGTATTTACCCAGCCCCTCTCTGCGGCGCCACGATCACGTGGGAATCGTGGGGGGAGCACTGGGAGGCTGAGCATTCCCAGGGACGATGCCCCCGCGCCCCAGCACAGCACCCGCCCTTTGCAGAGACGAACCCGCCCAGCCGGGAGCCGCGAGGTTCTCTCGCTAGGACGCCCTGGCAGCGTGTCTGGCGCCAGCGTCCAGACCAACCGAGGGGCATTTCCCCTCCCCCGCCAACGCGCAGTCCCCCTGGGGCGGGCGCAGCCGCAATTGCGGTCGCAGAGCAGGCCACACACGCCGGGGCCTGAGTAGTCAGGGCAGAAGGGAGGGATTTTCTAAGGCAAGAGCTGAAGAAGGGGGATGACTCAGTGGGGCGGAGGAAGGGGAATCCCCGAGGGACAGGGAGGAACAGTAAAAAACAGCTCCCAGTTATGGCGAGGGGAGGCCAGGACCAGAGGGGGGAGCCAGGGAGACAGGAGGCTTGGGGGGCAGAGCAGAGGAAGGGGGACGCATAGAGGAGCAGCAGCCAGAGGGGGCTGGGGGCTGAGCCAGAGAAGTGGGGTTTGGGCTCAGTCCTAGGAGGACACGAGGCTGCAAGAGACACTGGGACTGGGCTGGTGGGTTCTCCAGCCGCTCTGCCACACGGGGATCCAGGCCCACTCCCTGCGCCTTTGCTGCCCAGCAGGGCCACAGGCAGCCTCGCGTAGGCAGCCCCGGCGTGCCACAGCGCCCGCGCCAGGCTTACCTTGCAGGCCCCCAAAGCCGTCAGTGGTTTCCGGTGAGGCCCAACTTAATTTTCTCTTCGTTTTCCACATCGTAAACCCCTCGTTTGTGACACCTGCAAGCCCAAGAGACGGACTCAGCAGCCTGCGCTGGCGAGGCCCCAGCAGGAGCCGAACGGGGCCAGGCCTGGCCTCACCCTGGCCACGGGATGGACCGTCACATGTTCCGGCGCGGCCCCGCCCTGGGGTGCGACGCGCGTCTCTGGGGTCTGGAGAAAGGGGGGCACTGCAACTGCTTCCCACCAGCACCCCTCTTCCCCGCTGGTCTGCCACTGCCGGGCCTGCCCCCAGACCAGGGCTGCGCTGGGAACACACCGAGCCCTCCCCACAGTACCCCGGGCCGGGGCAGAACTGGCTAGCAAGGCCAGCCCAGGTATAACGCCCTCGGGCAGCCAGTCCCGTTAGAGGAAGGCCACATTCGCCAGGACCATCTGCCGTGGTGCCAGCGGCAGCAGTTCTCCCCTCCGGGGTCAGGCTCAGGGGGATGTGTCACGGAGCCTCCTTCCTCCCACCCCGAGCGGCAGGCCACGGCCTGAACTCCTGCCGTCAGTTCCCCTCCCCGGCGCAGGGCAGCCCCCCCCCTCACCTGAGCAGCAGCAGCAGGGCGATGAGGAGAAGACACAGGGACGACAGCACCACCGCGACGACGGCCAAGGCCGTGGTGTGGTCGTAACCGGTGGAGGGGTTTTCCACCGGGAGCGTGAGGCCGTGGCATCTCTCGCCGTGGTACCCTGGCTGGCAGCTGGTGGGGGAGGGGAGACAGCGTCAGAGACAGTGGCCCCAGGGCATTCCAGGCAGCTGTGCCGGGACGTTAATCATCTGTGGAACCGCCCTCCAGCCCCACGCGACACAGCAATGCCCGCCCCCCCCGGCCCCACGCCGGGGGCTCCACCCTTTGCTCAGCACTTCCATGCTCCAGGCCCCGATCTCCTCCCACACCAAGGCCTGTGTCCTGGACAGGTCCCAACATCGCTGCTGCTCTCTCTGTCCCCAGTGCAGCCTGGGGCGTTGCTACTGGCATGGGGCTGGCATTCGGGAACTGGCCCTAGAGCCCCAGAAAAATGGAGTCAGTCCCGTGCGAACACACTAGACTCCAGGCAGCCAGTCCCCTTGCCGCCTTCCCCGGAGGGCTTTTGAATCCCGGGTCTGTGGGGACATGGGAGCACAGTCCGTGGAAATGCCGTGGGATCTCCCAAGCATCCTGCTGGCACGCAGGGGCTGTGGTCCCTTTGGCTGCTCCCCAGAGCTGGCTGCATTTCACCGGGGAGTAGGACACTGGAAACCTTCGGGGCTTTGGCAAAGGAGACGTGTCAGAACAGCTGCCCTGCGCTTCCAGCCTCGTCCAGTCACGTCTGCCCCGCACCGGGGGCGAGTGTGGGCGAAGGGAGCAGGCTGCAGGGAGGGACCGGGGGGGCTTATTCACCCTGACCAGCAGGATCAAAGAGCTTGGTCGCTTGGTAACGTGAGTCACCCGGCTCCCGGTCGGTCCAGGCTGAGAGGAGGCCGTTAAAATAGGAACAGGACTAATCACTGCACTTCCCCTCCCTGGATTCTACCAGCACGTCGGGGACTCGGCCGGGGACTCCCTCTTCAGCTCCCCGGCCAGAGCCCGGAGCCCCAGGCAGGTCTGACCCGCGCCGGGTAAGGCAGAGGAAAGGTCTGAGCAAGGCTCTCCCCCACAGGCGCCCTTCTCAAACCGGAGCAGAGAGACGCCCCCGACACGCGAGCCCCCCCGGCCAGGTGATCACTCGCGTAACAGAAATAAGATCCGTCTCAGAGCCAGGAGGCTAATTACCCCACCGCCCTCGCAGGGACGCAAAGGAGAATCACGTAAACAGCCGAACATCCCCCCCCCCCCCCGGTGAGCTCCGGCCCCGCCCCCGCAAGGGACGCGCGTCTCACCAAACGTGGACGCATTCCAGACTCAAGATCAAGTGTCCCATGTTTAGAGCGAGCGAGCGCCGTGAAAGCCAGCGCATGCCGCGGGGCTGGGTCATCGCCAGCCTCCGATGCTCACGTTACACGCAGGAGCGGAGGGGCCAGAGGGCCCTCGGCAGAACAAGGTGCGGTCGGTGGGCACCGGGGCCTGGCACGTCAACCTTCTCCCACGACCGCTGTGGGCAAAGGGCACAAGGCAGCTCACAGCAGCGGCCCCAGCTGGGCCGGAAAAGCCAGCGGCTTGGAGCAGGGCTGGACTGTCACAACCCCTCCGCTTTCCCCACAGGTACCAGGCACAGCGCCGGGGAACCCTGGATTCCTCTGAGCTTGTTTAAGGCCTGAGCATGGCCGTAGTGAGCCACCTGGGAGCCCCTGCTCTCGCCGGGGAAGGAGGGAAACTGAGGCAGGGAAGGAGGGAAACTGAGAAGCGAGCTCATGGGATCAGCAGAGTCGGCCTCCAGATGCTGAGGGAGCCCTGGCCCTCTAGCCACCTCCTTCCAGAGCTGCCCCTGGGCCTTGTCACCACAGGACGCGCGGGGCAAGGAAGAGCATCCAGGAGTGCGGTCAGAGGCCTGGCTCTCCGGAGACTCCTCCGCCCCCAGAGGCGCTGGGGGCTCTGCGGTAGCCCGGGCTGCCAGCGGCCTGGGGCCCTGACAGCAGACTGCCTGACGCCGGGGCTGGGAGCAGCTCGCTGTGCTAGGAATTCCCGCAGCTGCAGCGTCCGGCTGAGAACGCTCAGAGGCTCCCAGGGCAGCACTCGCCCCGGGAGGGTGCACACAGCACGGGCCAGGGCTCAGCCAGATCCCTGGACAGGCCGGGGTAGCTCAGGGGGCTGGTTCCAGAGGACAAAGCCGCTCCCAGCCCCTGGCTCGGACGCCGCGCACGTCAGCAGTGGCCAGAAACCTGCAGCGTCCCGTCAGCGGTTTGCGGAGGTGGGGGAGAAAAGGCCTCAAGGTTCAGGCCAGCATCCCCACTGCCCAAACTCTCACTGGCGTCAGCTGCAGCGGGCGAGGGGACCGACGCTTCCCTGCTTCCGGAGGCCGATGCAGAGGCAGCCCCCCAGAGAGGCAGAGGACGCCGAATTCACAGCCCAGGGGAGCAGCCCCAAGACGCGGGCACACAGAGGAATGGCTCATACGGGAGCCGCTTCCACAGGAGCCTGGCAGGACGCGGTTGTCTTCAGCCCTGGCTGCTTGGGACGGGGACAGCGACCGCCCAAACGCCACGTTCTCCTGCCGCTCGCACGGCTGCCTCCCCGTCGTGGCACTGGCGCGGCAGGCAGGACTGCTGCAGTCGAAGGGATTGTCTGTCCCCTTCCGGCCCCCCAGCCGAGCCCTGTCCAGACGCACCAGGACAACGGCCTTGAAGGGAGCTTCTCAGGAAGCGGCCTCAGGAGACAACCCGCCCCATTGCCAGGGCCAGACAAGCCGAAGGGAGCGCGCTCTGCTGCCGAGGGAGAACCTGCCGCTCTTGTGCCCAAGGGATCGGCTGAAGCAGGAGAAGCCTCGACAGCAGAGATGGAAGAGCCCAGGCGCATCTCGCCCATCTCCCCCGGCCAGCGCCACGTCCTTCCCGGCCGCGGGTGCTCTCCAGGGTTCTCGTTTCAGTTCCCGCGGCCGGTGGGCCTGGCTGTCGGGCTGCGCGACGGCAGCCAGGGCGTAAGCTGACGCTGAACGAAAGCGCAGTTAAGTCTCGTGCTCGGAAGACGTCTTCAAGAGGAAGCTGTTGGTGTGGGAAGAATACGCCGGCACTCTGCAATGCCAGGGACCAAGCGGCTCCTTCCAGCTCCCCGTGACTCTTCATTGATCCTCTCCCCTGCCTGCACAATACGCTGGGGGACACGCTAGCTCGAGGAGCCTCCGAAGACGGGACAGCCACGTTGGAGAGCAGCCGCTGAGCGGAGCTGCCGCCGGTGCTCGGTGCCCAACTGGAGACATCCACGGCCAGACTCGCAGGAGAGCTCAGCCCCTGCCTTAGGGCCTGCTCTTCAGCGCGGCAGAACATCTCAGCTCCTGCGGGCCCCGGCGGGAGTCGCGGTGGAGGGGCGGCACTTCCGAAGCCGCTTCCTGAAGTTGGCGCCTACTTCTGCGGGTGTGACGGGAAGGGCGACCGAGCGCCCTGCAGTAGCCCAGCAGCAGCGAAGGGAAGCCGTGTCATGCGGGCTCCCTGCAGGCTAAGCTCAGGGCCCACGCAGCTTCGTGTGGCACCCCAAAGGCAGATGCCTGGGCAGGCCTGGCTAAAGAGTTTTCGGGGCCCAGGGCAGCGAGTGAGGGGCCGGGGGAGCAGGGGGGGGCGGGAGGGCGGAATCGGGGTAGCGCGGGGCCCAAGGCAACCGCCTCACTCGCCTTGCCCCAAGGCCGGGCCTGCGGCTGGGGAATTCCCAGGAAGGCGGAGGGTTGTGCCCTAGGGGACCCGCTTCTGGACCCTGACTCAGCGGAGTCCAGGGCTGGTCACCGGGTGCCGGAGCCATGCACAAACCCACCCAGCCCACGACCACAGAACAGTAACCTCCGAGCGGCAGCTGGCACAGGGCTCTGCAAGCCGGCAGCTCCCTCGCTCGCCGAGTCCGCAGAGCACAGAGCAGACGCAGGTTCAAGCTCTGTATGCGCAGGGCTCTCCGCGGATGCACTAAAAATACCTCTGACCGTCTTCCTGTGTGTGGCTTAGAGAATGCAAGGAACAATGACTAAGGCTTCCCCAGGACAGACACACGCTGATAACTTACATGCAGCTCGGCGCTCTCAGCTCCCGCAGGTATCTGCATTCTCCATGAATACAGAAGTCCTTGTACTTCCGCAGGCATGGGTCTCTCTTCTTTCCCTTGCCTTTGCCCTTCCTCCTTTTCATCCCATTCCCTTCTTTCTTTGGAGTCACCAGACCTTCCGGCTTGGACAAGAAGGCAACTGGAAGACAATTTGAAAGAAGAACAGCAAGTCAACTCAACTGAAGCCAGCACGGCGCTTTGTCAGGCATCTGCCCCGAGGGAAAGCTGCCTGCCCCCAGCTAGAGGGGTCACTACTGTTGCAGATTTCAACATGGCATTTATGATCCCTAAAGGAAATAAGGGAACAAGTTAGCGCCAATTCAGAGACAGACACAGGACGATCCAGATCTCACCTGTTGCTATTCTGTGCTGTGCTGTGATGAGGGGAGGGGAAGGGAACTCTCTCTTTCTGGACACTCCAGCTGTTCCATTAACTGCCATTAAGGGTTAAAGCGCCAGGACACGCACATGGCTCAAAGGAAATTGCAAAAAGCAAACCGCTTAATCCTGCCAGGTGCTGATCATGAATTGTGTGTTCCGTGGGAGCATACAACATCCAGCACCACGCAGGAGGCATTTCGCCTGCCTCACTGGGGGCTCTGAAACGAGAGCAGGAATGAAGGGACAGGAAGTTTGGACAAGCTCTCAGGGGGTGTGGGGCTGTCAGTGACCCAGCGAAGGAACCTTCGCCATGTGCCTTCACCACTCCGCCTCCAAACATCGCCCCGTGCCCGGACATCGGCTTTCGGGGCTGGATATTTTGTCGTAACCTACTTTGCTTCCTCAAGCAGGCTCCGAGGAAGTACGATTCCTCCCTGAAAATGGGACAGCCCCAAACAGCACTGGACATGTGGCAACCATGAGTCAGGGTGATGCCGTGGCCAAAAAAGGCTGATATCATTCCGGAGGGTATCAACAGGCGTTTGGAAATAAGCAAAGGGAGAGAACGCGTCCTGCGTCACTCAACATTGGGCAGCCCTCAGCTGGAGCACGGTGTCCCGTGCGGGGCATCTCACTTGCAGAGAGATGTGGACAAAGTGGAGAGCTAAAACAGGAGACAATTTAGAAAATCTGACCTGAGAGGAAAGGTTACAGAAACTAGGCAAGTTGAGAAAACAAGACCAGCAAAGGGGAGGTGGGGGGCTGAGAACAGTCGTCAGCTCCGTTACAGAGGACAGCGATCAGTTGTCCTCCACGCACACTGCAGGTAGGACAAGTCTAAAGGGTTTAATGTGCAGCAAGGGAGATCCAGGTGAGATATTGGGGGAAACTTTTAACTCTAGGGGTAGCTAAAAGGCTTCCAAGGGTGGGTGTAGAATCTCCGCTACTCGGTGTTTAGGAGCAGGCTGGAGAAGACCCTGCCAGGGATGCTCTGGGTAGCTTTGACCCTGGCTCGGTGCTGGGCTGGGCTAGACAACCTCGCGAGGTCCCCTCCAGCCCCACGTTTCGAGGCTGACAGGCCCGGTTCCAATACGCTCCCTCACTGGCAGGAAGACCGGAATCCCCAGCAGCCCTCCGTGGGGAGCAGAATCTGGCCTGCGAGCCCCATGCCCAGGGGAGGGCCGGGCGGTACAGGGAGGTTGAGCCCCCCAGGGTTAGAGAAACAGAAGCAGGAGCCGCCTCGGGCAAGGCAGGAGCTGGACACGTTCTCACGTGCCTGGAGGAGCCAAGCGACAGCCAAACCCGAAGGAGAGCGTGTCCGGCGAGCGCCCCGCTGGCCTATCTCCCTGCTGCAGGCACAGGGACCGCAGGGCAGAGGGTCACTCTCGCAGGGAAAGGGAAGGATGCGCCAAGCCGCGCTGTGCTGCTTTCACTTCTCCTCGCCCCCGCCCAGCTCTTGTGCCTCGAATCCCTCGCTTAGGGGAGCGGAGAGCAAGGGGCCCTGCAGCGTGGGATGGCATCGGGGAGGGAAGCCATCTCCCAGGTCGGTCGCTCCGCCCTGGCCAGCAGGCCGACAGGCACACCAAGCGGGAAGGGGGGTGGGAGACGGCACAGCCCCCGAGCACAGAGAGCGACTTCCGGACTGGCCAGTGCCCCGGCCAGCTGCCTTCCGCTGGGCATGACGCAGCGGCGAGAGGCACGAGGAAGAGGGGGGTTGAGGGAGGCGTCCAAGGCCAGGGAGGAACAGAGGACGCCCTCCAGCTGTGTGTGTCAACCCATCCCCCCGGGCCACCCTTCCTCAACTAGTGTCACAATCCTCTTGGTTGGCGCCAAGGGCGGCACCGACCAACCCACGTCATTTAGCGAGAGAAAATGCCCAGGGGGGGCCAGGCCATGCGGGGCGCCAGGTGTGCCCTCTGTCAGCGACTGCTCCTGAGGACCCTCCCTTCCCTTCCCCAGTGGGTGCAACCCCCGCCCCCGAGAAGCGCTCTCCTAGAGAGCATAGGGGGTGCGGGGGTCGTATCCAAGCGCCCCTCCTAACGAGACATCTCTGGGGCTGCCTCCGGACGGAGGGCTGGGGGCTGTGAGAGCCGGCGGTGAGAAGAGAATGGGCAGGAAAGGAGAAGTGAGGGGCAAGGCTGGCGATGAGGACAGGCCGGGAGAGGGGATGAGTCTCTCCAGCCCAGCCCCTGTGGTGCAATAGATTAGCCTGGTTTTGCAAAGCTGGGCCCACGTCAGAGCTGGAGAGGAACCATGACAAGGCGGGGAAGGAGGAAAAGTGTCAGGGCGCGGCAGGCAGGCGGCCTGCGTGGGCGCAGTGAGTGACCTCAGTGGGGTCACACTGGGAGCACCAGGTCCGAGCGTGTCTCTGTTCAAAGCCTGCCCCCGACCACGCTGCCGCCCCCTCTGCTGCTGGATTCAAGGGGAGTGGCCACCCAGAGACCCCAGACACGAATGGGCAGAGCCCAGCAGGGCGACGCCGGACCCGAATGCCCCCCGCTCAGTGACTAACCCCCGGCTGATCGGAGGGGTGTGGGCGGCAGGGAGTGACTCCCGGGGTGACCGCTCAGAGGGGTGGCATGCAATGCTCTCAGCTGCATGGAGCCACGCGGAGTCCCAGACCTTCCTGTGGGGACCTGGGGACCATCCTGCCGAGGCGGGAAGCCCACGCCTGGCACAGACTCCCAGGAGGGGTGCGCAGCGCCCATGGGACCCCGGGTTTTCAAGCCATTACACGTTACCAATGGCTGCCCGTGGCCAGGGACTGAGTGCTGGGCCTGGGAAGGGGCCCCAGGGCATAGGGGGCAAAACGGCCTCCGCGGGCCCACCAATCAGTTTCATCCAGCCCACGGAGGCCCTGCCGCTCCCCCACTCCCCCGGCCAATCAGAGCCTAGGGCCCCGGCAGCGCTTTGAGTCCGCCCTGGCGGTCGACAGCCCCACACACCTGAGGGCAGCAAGCGAGAGACTTCGTGCTCCCCCCCTCGCCCCCTGGCCAATCGGAGCCTGGGGGAGCATGCGAAGCCTCCTCCCGCCCTGCTCCCGTCCTAGACGGGGCGCACGCTGCTAAGAAGCGCCACAGGACGGGGGCAGGGCAGGAGGAGACATCGCACACTCCCCCCCCTCCGGTCGATCAGGGCTTGGGGGGACCCCCAGTCTCCTCCCGCCCTGCCAGAGGCTCAGCAGTGGAAGTTGGTCACCAGCTGCGCCTGGGGGGTGACTCTAAGCCCAGTGCCCCCTTGCAGGGTGGGGCAGGGAGCAAGAGACTTCACATGCTCCCCCTTGCTGCCCCCAGGTCAGTCAGGGCCTGGGGAGGGGGAGCCCCTGCAGTCTCCTCCCACCCCAGGGCTGTTCAGAACAGCTGGCGGGGCGGGGGACGCACTGGGGGTGGGCAAGCAGGGCCCTCTGAGGCAGCCCGGCAGGGGGACGGGAGAGGCGGTGCTGGGCTGGGGGGTCACCGGGAATGTAGCGGGGGCCAGGCAGGGGCAGGGGCAGGGCACTCCCGGGGCACAGGACGGCAAAGAGCCAGCGCCCAGGAACTGCTAAAAACAACCGAGCCGCACAAAGCAAGGGAGCAGGAATTTCCGTGGGAACGTGCTGGCCTGGCTCCCTCCCCCGCCAATTCCCACCGGCAGGGCAGTGCCACATTAGGCAAAGCCTCAGCTCGGCCCCCCGGCTACCCTCGGGGCCGCTCCTGCTCGGGCAGAGCCCAGACTTACAAGACTTTCCCCCTGCCCCCGGCCCGGCCCCGCCCCGCCCCGATCTCCCAAGCCAGGCCCCCGTGCGAGCCCCCCCCCCCCCAACTCCACAGCAGCGCGGGGAGCCGGCGGAGTCCCGGGACACGCGGGAAGCGAGGCACCTGCTTGTGAATTCGGCTACGTCCGACTCCCTCCCCGGGGGCCAGCGGGTCCCTCCCCGCGTAGGGAGCCCGGCGCCCAGAGCAAGGTGGGGTCCATGACGCTCAGGCCCCCACCCCCGGATCCGGCCCGGCTGCCCCGCCCGCCCGCAGGGAGGCCACCTGGCTCTGCCCGTCCCGCGCCCGCACACACGCACCTCTCGGGAGCTCCAGGAAATAATCCCCCGACGAGACCCTGCCGCCGTCCGGGGCGCGCTCCTCCTCCAGCCCCTGCCCGCTGCGGAGCTCTGGGGCCACGGACCGGCCGCCGCTCGCCTCGCTGGAGCCCGGACCCCGCAGCACCTCGAGCGCGGCTCCGGGCGCCGCTGCGGAGCGTCCTGCGGAGGGAGAGAAGCGCTGCTGAGCGGACAGCGCCGGGCACCTCGCCCCGGCCCGGGCATTTCTGGTGCGCGCCCCGCCGCCGGCTGCGAACGGCTCCCGCGGGGCCCGGCCCGGCCCGTTACGCAAGCGCAGCCTCCCGCCCGCCGGGACCGTGGGCACCGGCCGGGGACCGGGCTGCGGCGGGGCCAGCGCCCGGCGCGCCCCGGCCCGGTCGGGAACAAACTTTGCGCGCAGCCGCCGCTCGCCCCGCTCCTCACCTGCCGCCAGCAGGACGCCGAGAGCCAGGAGCAGCCGCTGCATGTCGCTGCCCTGCCCGGCGCGGGGCTCGGCCCTGAGATCGCCCCGGGAGCTCGCGTCAGGCGCCAGGCGGCTCTGCTCGGCCCGGGCGCACACGTGTCCGCTCGCCGCAAGAGCGCTCTGGGCCCGGCCCCGGCCCGCGCGGGGGGTAGAGGCTGGAGGGTGGGGCCCGGCTGCTGTCACGCCCACGGCTGGCCGGGCCGGGGCTGGGAGGGGAATTCCCTAGTGAGCTGGCGCTGGGGAGGCAGCGGGTTTCCTGGGGGGGGGACACTCTGCAAGTGTCAAAGACTAATCAGGCCAGGAAAGAAGGCGAAGGGCAAGTAGCGAAAGACGCAACACGGGGGGGCGGGGGGGGGCGGTTAGTCTGTAACTTAACACAATAAAACCCACCCTGGGTCCTAGCACCCTAGAGACTAAACCAATTCCATCAGCAGGGCGCCTGCGCCACAAACAGTGGAGAGGCCCCTGGAGAGCGGGTGCCAAAGGGACTCTCGAGAAACTCAATTCTGTGTTCTTCCCCCCCAGGATGGCAGGAAGGGGATCCCCCGGAGCCTCTCTTGTTTGGTGAGGCATGGGGGAACCGACCCAGTCAATGACAAACCGAACAGCGATCAGTCACCAGGACCAGGTGGTATTTGGAAAGGGCTGAAATACACACTTGATGAAATAGTGGCGCTGGTATCTCGCCTGTGCCTTACGCCAGCCTCTGGACCGGGGACTGGAGGTATCTGGTGTGAGAGGGATTTTTGTTAAAAAGGCACCAGAATCCATCTGACAATTGCAGGCGAGTGAGCCTAACTTCAGGAGCAGGCAAACTGGTTGAAAGGAGAGTAAAGATCAGACTGATCAGGCACATGGGTGAACACACTATTTTGGAGGAAGACTCATCTATTTTTTTTTAAAGGGAAAGCCTGCCTCACCAAGCCATGAGAATTTTTTTAGCAGCCCAACAAATATGTGGCCAAGGATAAGCCAATGGATATAGTGTACTCAGACTGTGGGAGGGTTCCCCCCCAGAGGCTCTTAAGCAAAGGAAGCTGTCTTGGGGTCAGAGGGAAAGTCCTCTCCTGGATCAGTAACTGGTTAAAAGACAGAAAACAAAGGGTAGGGATAAATGGTCAGTTTGCACAATGCAGAGAGGTCTCTAGCGGTGTCCCTCGGTGATCTGTACGGGACTGGTGCTGGCCAGCGTATTCATACACAATTTGGAAAAAAGGGTCAACGGTGAAGCAGCAAAATTTGCAGACAATACAAATGACAGAGGATCGATAGGTCCAAAGCAGGCTGCAAGGAGCTACAAAGGGATCTCACAAAACAGGGTGTCAGGGCAACAAAATGGCTGATGAAATTCAGGATTGCTAAATGGGAAGTAATGGCATTCACCAGGGTGACCGAGCCAGCCAGGGAGAGGAATGCCGCAGCATCGTTTACTTGATCCGATCTGCTCTCCGGAGCAGGCGAACTCCAAAGACACTTTGTGTGGCTGATGGTGCTGATTCTGTAGGTAGCAGCAGCCTTCTTCCCAGTCAGTTCTGAGCCATGCCCCAGTGTGGGGCTCCCAGGTGCTGTTCGGTTACAAGTGTCATCTTATGTATGATGCATATAAAACCTTGGCTTGGGTGATCAAAGAAATTACTGCCCAACTTTGGTATTTAGCTTGGCCCAGCCCCAGCTACCAATCGGATTGGATTTTATACCCTGTTTGCACTCCCTTTCCACCAATACGAATGACTCCACAAGGGGTGGGGATAATAGAGCAGCAGGATCTTGGTGTTTGTTCACTTCCTGATAGGAATTGTTTCTGTTAGTGGTCAGACAGCTGTGGTTCTCTACCCAAGAAGGCACTGCAGTTCACTGGTGGGTAAAGGAGATGAATGCACAAATCAATCCCCAAAAGACTGTCGTGAGGCTTAAACTGTTAGTCCCAGTAAAGCGCTGTGAGATCTTTGCATGAAAAGATGTTAGCAAAGCACAGAATGGTGTTAATGGCGAGTCACAATGTTGTTAATTGTGCAGAGCAGCGAGATGGCTAGCTCTACAGGCGGCTGCTTCGCCCATGCAGCCTGGGGACCACTGTCGGCAGCTCAGTGGGAGCCTCTGTTCGCTGGGCAGCTGCAAGACATTCGATAGCAGAGAGAATGGGATAGAGAACTAGGGAGACTCATGACTTTATGTAAACCAGCGGTGCAGCCTCGTCTAGATACTGGGTGCAGGTCGGATCGTCCCAGCTCAGAAAGATTCTGCAGAATTAGAGGAGGGTCAGAAAATCCCCACAAGTCTGACTCAGGCCTGGAAAAACTCTCCTGTGCGGAGTTTGAAAAGCTAGGGACTGTTACCTTAGAGTGGCACCAACAGGAGAGGTTGTGATAAAAGTTTCTAAAATACCGAATGGTCTAGAAAAGGACGATAAAACCTCGTGCCTCAGGCAATCGCTAACTATGAGACCTAATCGGGGGTCAAATTATTCTACATCTGCCAGGTTCCTGCACCTTCCACTGAGGCCTCTTGCACCAGCCATCGCTAGAGACAGGATCTGGACTAGAAGGACCATGGTCTGATCCACTCCGGCATTTCCCATCTTCCCCTGAGCATGTTGACGTTGGTGTTTTTCTTGCCATTGCAAATGTCATGTTCATAGACTCGGGGCTCGTCCTCATGTCTCCCGAGATCCACACGCCAGAGATCCATCTCCTGGGTTCGATTTTGGGGGTCTCGTAAGAACCCGCTAAATCAACCGCTGACGGTGCACTCGTTAACTCCAGTTCTCCACCAGGCTGCGAGGAGTAAGGGATCTTGATGGGAGAATTTCGCCCATCGTCCTCCTGCAGTGGGGATGCCGCGGAAATTCGACTGTTCTCGGAGCGGAGTTGTGAACCTTAGTTCGACTTTCTCCCGTAGTGTAGACAGGACCCCAGAACGGCAGTCTTCCTGCCACGCTTCCCGAGAAGCACAGTCGGGGGCAGGACAAAGCGGGTTTTACACCACCCCTGCACTGCGGGAGCACAATTAGCCCCAGGGACCGGCTGCAGAATCTCCAAAGCCCTCAATGGGTACCTCCCCTTCAGCCTTCAGACACAGCCCTGCCCCCGGGCCCCATGTTGGCTCTGAGCTGCTCCTGCGGCAGAGAATTCTTCCCCGAGCCCGGGTCGCCCCTGCCTGGGGGTCTCTGCAGTTTGTATGAAGTGCGCAGTGGGCGCTTGGCTCACATGACGTCACCGAGTCAATGGAACAGGACTCCAGCGACTTTTGCCCCTGAGGCCCCACAAACTCCCTGGGCAAGTGGCTCCCACTGGAGAAATAGTGGTGATCCTTCTTGCCCAGGGACCAAACTCCTGTCCCCAGCTCCATGCCTGGATGAAGAGCCCTTCCAGAGGGCTGTCCATATTGACACCCCATGTTCATGGCTCCTTCCATGTCCAGCCCCCTCCCTTTTGGCTGCTTCCACTGTGCCCGACACGTACCCAGGATCACTGTCTGTGGATGACCCCAAATGTGTATGGTCCAGCCATGGGTGCTGGTGCCAGACCCTGCGTTTGGCCTAGATCCCATTCTGGGAGGCTTATCAGTGAACCCTGCAGAGGCTAAGCGCTGGGGAAGCAGAGCTGCTTTGCATTGTCCTGAGTCATTCCCTGACCCCTCGGCTTGTTCCTGGAATTCCCAGGCCCCAAACCTGGGTGTCAGTTTCGGTGCAGAGAGGCCCATTAAGAGTGTGACTACGAAGCCCTACAGTTGCTGTCGTCGTCTCTAAGGAATACAACCGGATTTGGCAACTCCCGTCCACGCCCTGTGTCTTGCCCAGACTTGAGCGTTGTAATGGTTTGTTTGTTGAGTGCTGTTCCTTCCGGTCCCTCCTCGCCACATCAGGGCATACAGACTGGCAGCCAGCGCCTACAACGCAGAAAAGCCTATTTCATCACCGCACTCCCGTTCCAGCAGCTCTGCACTGGCTTGGCCCAAAGGCTCTGCATGTTGATTTCCCATGTTATGTAACTGCGTCTGCGGAGGCTCTTTCCCCAGTGGCTTGCTGCACCGCTCCGGTGAAATCCCAGTGGAGCGTGTGACATCTTTGACCGGTGGGGTTGGGGGCAGGTGTTCGGGCTGCCTGCCCTGGCACAGGACACAGCGTGGGACACAAAGGAGCTGCCCCTTTGATTTGCTGGGCATGGCTCTGCCGCTCTGCTCCCGAGACCCTGGGTCAATCCTGGTCTCTGTGTGCGAACGCTTGCTGCTGCTCCTCACGTGTAGTCCGCACCTGCTTGCGCTGGTCAGAGTCCAAAGCAGCATTGCATGCTGGGGCTCGGAGTCTCCGCGGTTCCGCGCCAGGCTGGGCAAGGACGGAGAGATTGGAAGGGCTGATAATTTGCCAAAACATCTCAAGTGTTCCACCCGCATCCAGGGAGCCCAGCAGCAAACCGGGACTCAAAAAGTCTGCACGGAAATCCCCTCCCCTCTCCCTTAACCCGCCGTCACCTCCCTGGGAATTACTTCCTGTGGGGCACCCCCAAGCTCTCTAACTTCCCTGCACAGAGAGCTTGAAAAACACCCAACCTGTAATTTCTTCATAGTTCACCTTTCGGTCTCAGGCATGTGCACACAGAACCTCCTGCCTTCTAGGACACAGGGATCGGCTCACAGCCTTAAACCGGTGTTTTGTTCATAAAAGCAGTGTATTTCGTAAAGCAGACTTGGTTACTAGGTGTTCCAGAGCCACTGAAAAAAAGCAGATTGAAAACACAGAGGCTACGTCTACACTGGTGGGTTCTTGTGCAAGAACATCTTGTGCAAGGGTTCTTGTGCAAGAAGTCTTGTGCAAGAACACATCCACACTGCCATGTGCGAGATGTGCTTTCGCGCAAGAGCATCCATGGCAGTGTGGATGCTCTCTTGCGCAAGAAAGCTCCGATGGCCATTTTAGCCATAGGGCTTTCTTGCACAAGAAACACCTGCCACGCGGCCACACTGCCCTCTTGCACAAGAGCTGTTGCGCAAGAAGTCTTACACTTGTAAAAAAAGAGCATAGCTCTTGCGCAAGAAGCCCTCTCTTCCCACGTCGTACTGTAAATCTTCTTGCACAAGAGTGGGCGGGCAGTGTGGACGCTCTGCACAAGAACCCGCCAGTGTAGACATAGCCAGAGAGTTGCTTTCCTGGGATTCAGTTTAAAAGTTTGGAGCTACGTCTACACAGTAGGCTTCTTGCGCAAAAACTTGCAGAGCTTCTACATAACACACGTGTTCTTGCGCAAGTAAATTTACAGCACAGCGTCGGAACAGAGTACTCCTTGCGCAAGAGTTATTCTTCTCCCCAGGACGAATAAGCCCTCTTGCACAAGAGCTCTTGTCCAAGAAGGCAGTGTGGATGGGCAACAGAGGTTTCTTGCGCAAGAAACCCCTATGGCTAAATTGGCCATCAGAGCTTTCTTGCGCAAGAGTGTCCACACTGCCATGGATGCTCTTGCACAAAAGCACATGGCCGTGTGGACGTGTTCTTGGGCAAGACTTTTTGCACAAGAACTCTTGTGCAAAACAGTTCTTGCACAAGAAGCCTTCAGTGTAGACATAGGGGGTACCTGCTCAGCACAGAGGAGTTCAACAAACCCAAAGTAAAGAAAACAACCTGATAGCACCTAACTAAACGTTCCCTGTTTTGCTTACATCTCTGTTGTTCCTGGTTTAACTCCTCTCTCCCAGCTCTTGGTCTGCTCACCCAAGAATACTGCAGCCTATTTCAATTTGCATCTCTCACTCTTTTCACTTGCTCTCCTGGCTCCCTGACAACACTTCCTCGAGATTCAAGGACCCACTGTCTCTGAGTTTATCCCTTACAGGCAATTTAGTTAACTGACTAGCTGGGGTATCCAGAAAAGGATAGTAACCCTCCCATTCATCATCGCCTTTAAGGTGCTAGAGGACACCTGGTAACAGGGTGTTTCAGAGTGCCACAAATGGGTTCCCTGACTCCCTGACTCCCATTGTGCTTTTGCACATACTTGTTTGAGTATTTGGAATGGTTTCCTTCAGGTTGCTTTGCAAAAGACCCTCCACAAACAATTGTGGAAATTGACTAGCTAATGAATTCTGCACGGAAACCTGTGAAACTGACCATGCACGATGAGCTGTCGCATGCAGTAAATTGTAAAGGCAGCAAGTTAAAGATCCAGCCAGAAGTCTGATTTTCATGTCTGCCTCCATGCATGTGTTACAATGCTGTAATTAATTCCCTGGTGCCATATTACCTCTATGCAAGTTCCTGCCCCAATCAGTGCACAGAGTGGATTGAATACAATGAACGATGTAGCTGTTTAATATTTATACTTGTCCTCACACACACGTTTGAGTCATTTAAAATGAGGCCGGACTCCTTCCGGGAGAGCTTTGTCCCGTTCAGCATCCTCCCATGCATTCATACTCTGCCTGCACCGATGCACTACAAATGCAATTCCATCCAGCTCTCTTACGCACCCCTGTGTGTGGCACAGACCCTGAGAGGTTCCACTCCGCTCCCAGCACAGGCCTGGGCAGTGCCACAGCCCACGAGACGCCCGCTGCGGAGTCAAAGCGAGCACATGCAAGCATGGAGTACGGATGGGGGTTGCAACGCCATGTGGGAGATTTGGAGGCCCAGTTCCCCGGGCTCTCAGACCCTCCTGCGGTGCAGCACTAGGAATTAGTGGCCAGGGAAGGAGCTGGTTGAGGGGAAGCAGAGCGAGGGGTGAGCTGTAAAACAGGCGAGCAGTGCGTGACTGATTGGCTAGGTATCAAATCGCCCCAAGCCCCTTGGGGAGCAGATACACGAGACACGGCCAAGTGACGGCCAGGCCGGAGATCAATCCCATGCTGCAATGCAAACCCCGAGGAAGATTCCCTCCGATCCCTAGTGGTCTGGAGTCGAGATCCCCAGAAAGCGTTGGCCAATAATCGGTCAGCCCACGGGCAGGGGGCATGGCTGCTGCGGAGGGGCTAGTCGGGGCAGGGGGCCCATGACAGGGCCTCTCGCACTGGGTGACCCTGGGACTGAAGGTCTGAGGCGTTGCAGTGCAAAGCCCCGTCCCTGGGTGCAGCGTGTGGAGAGACTCCCTCCTGTGGCACGATGGAGAATGACGTCCAGCTCCAGCTGCAGTGACAGGCCTGGCACAGGAGGCAAAGTCCAGGCCGGGCCCACCAGTCCTGCCACCTCGTGGCTTGTGCCAGCCTCAGATCACCCGTGTCACCTTCCCTCGTCGGCTGTCGCCGTCTCTGGCACGTAGCAGAGCCCTGCCCTGCCAGCAGCTGCCCTGTGTGTTTTCCATACAAAATGAACCCGCTTTGAACTCGCAGGCAGCCCTGCACGTGCCTGCCGCGCCGGCGGGAATCCAGCCCCGGTCTCTGTGGGGCGGGGAGCTCTCGCCTGGACCCTTTGTTAACCCGGCCGAGTCGCACGACCCCCGCAAAGCAGCTTGGTAGAAGCTGGACTCGCCGCAGCGAGGCTGGAGCGACAGCAGAGCACTTGTGATACTGGGGGGCGCAGCAAAGCACCTGCCAGGCCGGGGGGCTGCGGAGCCAAGCCAGCCTGTCCCGGCGCAGGGCGGGCGCTGAAGAGCCCAGTGCTGGGATAGGGAGAGCATCGCGTTCTGGGCACCACCAGGGACGGACAAACCGCCTCAAACGACACCTGAATCTGGGCCAGTTCCTCCCGTTGGTCCCCTGGAAAGAATGGCTCCAGGTTGGGACTCTCACCCGCATGAAGAGGCCCGATGCAACGAATCCGCTGAGTTTCTCTGCTGTGGCTTTACCGTCCTGGAGTGCTCCTGGAGCGTCTCCGCCGTCCAGCAGCCCCACCGGTTGCTTAGCAGAATTCCTGCTTCTGATTCCTTTTGAAAAACTCTTTGCGGGTTTGGGTAGCTGTTCTTCAACTTCTTTTTTGGCCTTGCTACTTAGAACTGGACACGTCCCTCGCCAGCGTTTAGGCGCCTTTCTAGTTTCCTCACGCAGGTCTCACTTCCACTTTCTAAAGGACGTCTTTTTACCTCTCACTGCTTGTTATTTGTGTAACCACGGTGGCACTTTGGGGTTTTACCTGGGGGGTGTACAGTGACGTGGGGCTCTGGTTGGGGTCTTTACAAAGTTCCCATGCAGCTTGTATCGTCCCGTCTAGTGGCACGGAGACCATTTCCAGCGAGAGGACCGAGGCAGCTGGACAATCTCAGCTCCCAGCCAGCTGGCTTTCAGCGCACATGCTAGATGCTAAGCTCCAGAGGTCCCAGGTTTGATTCTGCCCACCGGGTCTGGTGGCATTACATTTGCATTTCCTGGTTGCCATTTTGAATTGCACACACTGGGGGCGGAGGGACGCCAGGACACAGGTGCACAATCTGCCAGGTATGTGCTGCTGGCTGGGGCTTGCAATAACTTTAGTTTTGGTTCCCAGAGTGGAAATCCCGCCCATTCCTGTTACAAACATTAAGGTGGAGCCAGAAACTCGCCAGTCTCTGGGGGGGCACCCGTGTCTGCAGCTGGCCCCATGGCTGGCTGTTGCTTGGGGGGGCACAAACAGCTCCCCCGAGGACGGCTGTGGGGCGTGCTGCTGGTTCAAAGCCTCTGAGACTGGTTTCAGCAACAGTCACTTTGCTGCTGGCCTCACGCTGCATCTGCTGCTAGTCCCACCCGTCTCAGGCTGGATTCTGGGGCCAGCAGAGTCACCCTCCAGGCTGGCCAGGTCACCGTGTGCCACGTCTGGCTCCAGGCTGGGCACCGTGCCCCGCACCCGGACACAGGCCTGAGAACCAGGCAGGAGGGTGAGGAGTTGCCCCCACGGAGAAGAGCCTCAGCTCCATTCCCCTGGTCTGCGCTGCTGAGCGCCCTGTTCCCTGGCACACAGGCCCTTCGCTGGCCCCACGCCTGGCCCGGCGCGGGGAGGAGCCTGCGGGGCACCGTGCCCTCCGGGGACTTGCACAGGGAACTTGCGTTAGAATATCGGGCAGCTCCCGTCCACAGCGCCCAGGGCTGAGCCCAGCTGTGGGCAATCAGCCTGGTGCTGCGTGAGCGGCTCATTGGGAGGCTTGGACGTTCGCTCCTGCCCTGCCGCTGTGGGCGAAGAACCAGGGGTCCAGCGCTTTCCGCGCGGACGGGCGCCTGCCCGCTGGGCTCCGGCCGAGTGACAGCTGTCGTGGTCCCCAGATGTCCGTCAGAGGCCTGGAATTGCCAGGGTGTGCGGGGGTCGCCAGGCAGCTGCGCTGGAGTGAGAGTACCCTGGCTATAACCCTCCTCCCCCATTGAAACCTGACACCCCCAGGCCGGCTGGTGACAGTACAAACAGCCCGTGTGTGCTCTTGTGCCGGGGGTGCGCTGCCGTGTTTGCACTGTACACAAGGAGCGGGCCTGTTTGGAGAATTGTAGCCAAATGCGCGTCCTGTCCTGCTGAGTCAGTGTGTGGTGACAACACGCCCCGGGCTCCTGGCGCCAGCGTGGGGGGCACGGCCACCGCACGCCGGACTGGTCCCCAACGCCCGGCTGGCTCCCCCTTGGCCCCGCGGGGGGCGCGTGTAGCCTTCTCCCAGCTCCAGCCAGGGGGCTGGGCTGCTGTGGGCGCCGGCGGGGAGGTGGGAGACGGACGACGCAGCTGGGCAGGGACCTCCCGCCCGGCTGACAGCTTGGTCCAGTGGGCTCCACATCCCCACACGCCCTGGGGAACGGGGTGGCAGGGACCCAGCAGGCAGGGAGCCCCAGGGACTCTCCCCCTCGCCTCTGGCTCCCTCGCTGGTGGCCCCTTCTGGCCAGCGAGGCCACGACTCCCCAGGGCACAGGCAGGCCTCGCCTGGAGCCAGGGGGGTGCAGTGTAGGTCCCAGGCCTGGCAAGGCGCAGGGGGCTCTGCACGTCTCCCGGGCAGTCCGGAGCCGGGGGGCAGCCCTGGTCCAGCCCGGGGTCTCCGGAGCCGGCTGCGGGGGTTGAGTCCCGAGGAGGCGCCTTGGAGTGGATGCGGCTGGGCTGGCAGCTGCAGCTTCCGCCATGGGGCTCTGCCTCTAGGGCGGCCCCCTGACCTGACTGGCCCCGCATTAGGGGGAGAGGGCGTTTGGGGTCAGGGACCTGCTGGGGATCCGGGGTCTCAGCCAGAGGCCGGTGGGGACCGGGGGGGGGGGGGTTGTGCTGCGGGCGCTGAGAGGGGCCGGCAGATTTCCAGTGTTCCCAGCCAACAGGGCCAGGCACACGGCTCGCCCCGGCGAGACTGCGGAAGAGGGGGCGTCGGCGGGGACGCGGGGCAAGCGGTGGCCGGGATTGAACCGACGGGCGTTACCTCCAACCGCACAAAGGGGCCTTTCCGGGGCCCCCCCAGGGGATTTCGGCTGAGGGGAGCAGCCGCACCCTGGGCTTGTCCCCAGAGAAGGGGAAGCGGGAGCTGCCCAGCGTTTCCACGGCCAGGAGCAGGGGCCACGGGGAGCCCAGAGCAGGGGTCCACCTGCCGCCCCGGTACCAGGACAGGGGAATGGGATTTACAGCCCAGGCCGGGGGCGGGGCTCGTCCGCTCGCACGGGGGCTGAGGATGAGCCGCAGCCTGCCCTGGTCCTGGCGCCTTTGACCCTGTAGGTCCAGGCCCAGCTCTTCCTTGTGGGGCCTCAAAGCCGCACCAAGACCCCAGGGGGCCCTGAACTCTGGGGCTCATTCTGTGAGGGGCTGAGCGCTGTGCCCGCCAGGGAGCTGCGAGCGCTCGGCAGCCTCTCCCGGGGCGCCCGGCCTGCGCCCTGCCCGGTGCCTCGCTGCTTGGGCCCAGCCGCTGGCCTGACGCCATGGCCAGAGCCGCGGGGGCTGGGTTGTAGGCGCAGTGACCGCACATGGGGGTGGGAGGAGGGTCCCTGGACACAGGCAGAGCCTCCTGCCAGTGCGGATGCCCGAGAGGTCAAGCCGGGCCGGCTGGGGATGCTGGGTGGAGCCAGGGCGTTCGTACCCCGACCCCGGCACGCTCCACCTCGCCGATTGCGCCCCGCCCCTCGGAGAGCTGCTCCCGGGGGCTCTGCCCTCCCGTCTGAGAGCCCGGCTCCAGGGCGGGCCGAGCGCGCGGCGCCAGGATCTGCCTCTGCCGGCTGCCACCGCTCTCCAGTTCAGGTGCTTAGGGTGCGTAGGGTTGCAGGAGCGGCCCCCTTGCGCCAGCACAGACCTGGCCCGAGGCACTTCCAGGCGGAGCCCCTGGCCGGCTGCAGGGCGGTGGGGTGGCAGGCACAGGGACCGATGCGGAGGCAGAATGTGGCTTCAGAGACGAGTCGTGAGCGTGGAGAGGCCTGGTTCTGAGCTCAGCCGCGGGTCCCTCTCCCTGGGTACGTCTACGCTTCATTCCGAGAGGGAGAGGAATGCAAATGCAGACACCCGAAATTGCAAATGAAGCGGGGATTTACATATCCGGTGCTTCATTTGCATAATCGTGTGATGGCGCTCTTGCGAAAGAGCGCTATTTCGAGAGAGAAAACGGGCTTATTTCGAGATAAAACCCTTCCCTGGAAATAGCCCTGCTTAACCCGCCTCCCGCGAGCCGCCGATCTCCGGGCGTCAGGACGGCTCTGCCTGGCAGCTGCAGGGCCCAGGGCCGTTCACAATGCCCACGAGCCACGCTCTGCTTCTCACAATAGCAGAGGCCAACACGCCCCAAGCGGCACCAGCAGGATCCGGTGCAGGCCGGCCGCCCCGCCCCCGTGTTTACCTGGCACGGCACCTGCTCACGTGCTGGGCTCGGGGGACTCGGCCGTGGCATTTCACCATGCTGCTCCAGCGCCCGCTTCCGCCTCCTCCAGCAAAGAGCCAGAGGCTCGGCCCGTTCCCAGCCAGGAGCTGGCAGTGCTCCGCCCTGGCGTGGCTCCGGCTTCTCCGGGGCCTTTGCCCAGCGCCGCGCCCTCTCCAGGGCCTGCCGCAGGCCCCCAAATTGCGCATCTTCCCCGGGAGCTTCTGGGGAGCTGCCGGGCGCAGCCAGTGGGAAATGTGATCCCGGAATGGCCACCTGGGTATTGGCAGCTGCTGTGCTTGACTGATGCCAGGGCTGAGGAGACCTGGCACCTCCAGCTGGGCAGCTCCGGGCTTCTCGTGCCAGTTACGAAAATTAAAAGATTGTTTGAGGCACGGCCACTAGTTCCTTGCAAGCTGGGCCCCGATTGGCTCAAACCCTCCACGGGCCGGGGTTACGGTCCGTGCGGCGCAGGGAGCTTTGGAACCGTTGTCTTTGGTTTCTCCGCCGGCACCTTTGAACACCCAGGGGTCCCTGGCCCTACCCCTTGGGGCTCTCTCAGGGGGCTGGGGGGACACTGGCCCGATTTGGGTGTTTTCCTTCATCTCAAACCAAAGCTGCTCCCGGGGGACGTGCACCCTGCTGTGTGTGCGAGGGAACCCCCTCCCCGCCTTCCCCAGAGTGAACGGGGTGGGGGCAGCGGGATGGCTCGGGGGCCTTTCAGCTCTTGGATCTGTCTCAGGATGGAGCGTCTGGTGCGGGGGGGCCTGTGGGTTTCGTGCGGGGGTCCTAGTCTGGGCTCCGCAGGGTGTCCGAAACAGGGCTGTGGCCGGCTGTGAGCTCTCCTCCAGCCAGGGGAGCCGCTCGGAGGCAGCCGTTTCTGTCCAGCTGGGCAGGCGATGAGGATGGCGAAGGGGCTGGGAGGAAGGGGAAGAGGAGGGAGACAAAGGAAGCGGGGGGGGGGGCTATTAGGAGTGTCACGCCCGCCGGGGATCGGTTCGGGGTCCTGGGTAATTGTAGACACCTGCTGAGCCTGTCTCCTCCAGGGCGCTAAGGCCCCCCACCCCCGGGATGCCCTGCCCCCCTCACTCTCAGCAGGGCCGGAGCAGGCTGCTGTTTCCAGGCCGGCACGGTTGTACACACGTGTCCCCAGGCTCAGCCCGAACGCTGCGGCCCCCCCAGACAGGGCAGGCGGCGCGGGGCGGCAGGAGCGAGCCGGGGCCGGTGCTGATGCCGCGAGGCTGCCTCCTTATTTTGATAACGCTGTTTGGGGCTGGGTTCCCGGGGGCTGGGCTGGGCTGGCCCGAACAGGCTCAGGGCTGGATAAAGGCAGGGTGCCTGGCGTCGCCTCCGCACTGCCCAGACAGGGACGGTCGGGCGCAGGGGCTGCAGGCGGCTGGCGATGAGAGTGCAGGCGGACGAGGGCCTCCGCGCCCGGGGGGAGGCAGGTGCTGTGCCGGGGGGTCCAGGCAGCCCCCATCCGGCCGGCCCAGAGGGGCCCCAGAGCCAGAACTCCCTGGTTATCTGCCAGGCCGTTGGGCGAAGCATCTTCACCCCCGACGTCTCGGGGGCAGCCGGGCGCGTGGCCTTCCTGCTGCAGAAGGGGGAGGGGAAGGAAGCCAGCTGCCCGGTGCTGTTCATACAGCTCAACGAGCTGCTGCCCACCCCTGACGGCCCGCGGTGGAAGCAGACGGCCAGGTAGGTGCTCGGCGGGGGAGCCCAGGCACCGGCGGGCGCTGCCCCTGTGAGGGCATGAGGCCAGCCTGCCCTGCTCGCTCGGCAGGGCTGGCCGTGGGGGCAGCAGGAGGAGGAAGGCGCTTGGTGGGAGGGGACACAGGGAAGCCTGCTGGGAGGGACCTCGAGAGCCATCGAGTCCAGCCCCCGGCAGGACCCAGTACTGAAAGCAGCTGGAGGATGCTGCAGTGGGACTGGAGGGAGAGATCAGGAAGGGGCAGATGTCGGCGATGCCGAGGGGCACGAGGCGACAGGATTGGGAAACGGCCCCGCCGAGAGGGGAGTTGCCAACGGCCCTGGGCCAGGCTCCCAGAACCGTTCGGGGCTTCGCTCTGCCGGACCCCGGTCTGCAGGGCGCCCTGCGCCAGGCCTGGGCTATCAGGGACCCGCTTGGCTGCCTGAGCCAGCCGGCCGGCCTGCAGACAAGGGCGCCTGTGTGCTGCCGTCTGAATGCCTGGAATGTGGCGGCACGGGCAGGCCCTTCCCGGCAGGCAGCGGGGCTCCCCGGGGGGCAATGGGCCCCGGCAGCCGCAGGAGGGGCAGAGAACACCTGTGTCTGCAGGAGGAAAGCGCCTTCGGGCCGTGGAGAGGTGCCCGGCTGACAGCCCGGGGCCAGCTCTGCTCTCTCTGGCGTGGCTGATGGGGGGCCCTTTGCTTCCTGGGGGGCTGATCCAGTCCTCAGAGCCCAGCCGGTCCTTGGCTTTCCTGCCAGTCTGGAGCCCAGGAAAGGCCCATTTTGAGGGTCAGCGGCTGAAGGCCTCTGGGGGGGGGGGGCCTCGTTCGCACTTGTTTAGTGTGTCCCCCCCCCGCGGCGAGTGAGCCGAGTGCCTGGGGCCGGCCCTGCCCTGCCCCCACAGGGGTCCGCTGTGGCTGAGCCCGGGCGTTGCCCCCCTCAAGGCAGGGCGGCCGCTGACCGGCCCTGCTGTGTGTCTGCGCAGGTGGGTGAAGTTTGAGGAGAAGGTGGAGGACGGAGGCGAGCGATGGAGCAAGCCCCACGTCACGGCCCTGCCCTTGCACAGTCTGCTGGAGCTCAGGACGTGCCTCAGGAAAGGGACCGTCCTGCTGGATTTAGACGCCCGCAGTCTGAAGCAAATAGTTGGTGGGTGGAGAATGTGGGACGGCCCCTCCCTGCCCCCGGGCCGGCTAAGGGCCCTCTGAGCCGGGCGGCGGGAAGAGGCCCGGTCCCACCGCAGCTGCCATGGCTGGGGAGAGTGGCCCCGAGAAGCTACGGCAAGAGAGGGCTGGGGGAGTCCTCCCTCCCTCCCTGCCTCACCCCGGAGCCCACCCCCTGCCCCATCCCTGAGCCGCCTCCTGCACCCTGAACCCCTCGTCCCCGGCCCCACCCCAGAGCCTGCCCCCCAGCCAGAACCCCCCCAACCCCCTGCCCCATCCCTGAGCCGCCTCCTGCACCCTGAACCCCTCGTCCCCGGCCCCACCCCAGAGCCTGCCCCCCAGCCAGAACCCCCCCAACCCCCTGCCCCATCCCTGAGCCGCCTCCTGCACCCTGAACCCCTCGTCCCCGGCCCCACCCCAGAGCCTGCCCCCCAGCCAGAACCCCCCAACCCCCTGCCCCATCCCTGGGCCTCCCCCTGCACCCTGAACCCCTCGTCCCCGGCCCCACCCCAGAGCCTGCCCCCCAGCCAGAACCCCCCCAACCCCCTGCCCCATCCCTGAGCCGCCTCCTGCACCCTGAACCCCTCGTCCCCGGCCCCACCCCAGAGCCTGCCCCCCAGCCAGAACCCCCCAACCCCCTGCCCCATCCCTGAGCCGCCTCCTGCACCCTGAACCCCTCGTCCCCGGCCCCACCCCAGAGCCTGCCCCCCAGCCAGAACCCCCCCCAACCCCCTGCCCCATCCCTGAGCCGCCTCCTGCACCCTGAACCCCTCGTCCCCGGCCCCACCCCAGAGCCTGCCCCCCAGCCAGAACCCCCCCAACTCTCTGCCCCATCCCTGGGCCTCCCCCTGCACCCTGAACCCCTCGTCCCCGGCCCCACCCCAGAGCCTGCCCCCCAGCCAGAACCCCCCCAACCCTCTGCCCCATCCCTGGGCCTCCCCCTGCACCCTGAACCCCTCGTCCCCGGCCCCACCCCAGAGCCTGCCCCCCAGCCAGAACCCCCCCAACCCTCTGCCCCATTCCTGGGCCTCCCCCTGCACCCTGAACCCCTCGTCCCCGGCCCCACCCCAGAGCCTGCCCCCCAGCCAGAACCCCCCCAACCCCCTGCCCCATCCCTGAGCCGCCTCCTGCACCCTGAACCCCTCGTCCCCGGCCCCACCCCAGAGCCTGCCCCCCAGCCAGAACCCCCCAACCCCCTGCCCCATCCCTGGGCCTCCCCCTGCACCCTGAACCCCTCGTCCCCGGCCCCACCCCAGAGCCTGCCCCCCAGCCAGAACCCCCCCAACCCCCTGCCCCATCCCTGAGCCGCCTCCTGCACCCTGAACCCCTTGTCCCCGGCCCCACCCCAGAGCCTGCCCCCCAGCCAGAACCCCCCAACCCCCTGCCCCATCCCTGAGCCGCCTCCTGCACCCTGAACCCCTCGTCCCCGGCCCCACCCCAGAGCCTGCCCCCCAGCCAGAACCCCCCCCAACCCCCTGCCCCATCCCTGAGCCGCCTCCTGCACCCTGAACCCCTCGTCCCCGGCCCCACCCCAGAGCCTGCCCCCCAGCCAGAACCCCCCCAACTCTCTGCCCCATCCCTGGGCCTCCCCCTGCACCCTGAACCCCTCGTCCCCGGCCCCACCCCAGAGCCTGCCCCCCAGCCAGAACCCCCCCAACCCTCTGCCCCATCCCTGGGCCTCCCCCTGCACCCTGAACCCCTCGTCCCCGGCCCCACCCCAGAGCCTGCCCCCCAGCCAGAACCCCCCCAACCCTCTGCCCCATCCCTGGGCCTCCCCCTGCACCCTGAACCCCTCGTCCCCGGCCCCACCCCAGAGCCTGCCCCCCAGCCAGAACCCCCCCAACCCTCTGCCCCATCCCTGGGCCTCCCCCTGCACCCTGAACCCCTCGTCCCCGGCCCCACCCCAGAGCCTGCCCCCCAGCCAGAACCCCCCCAACCCCCTGCCCCATCCCTGAGCCGCCTCCTGCACCCTGAACCCCTCGTCCCCGGCCCCACCCCAGAGCCTGCCCCCCAGCCAGAACCCCCCAACCCCCTGCCCCATCCCTGAGCCGCCTCCTGCACCCTGAACCCCTCGTCCCCGGCCCCACCCCAGAGCCTGCCCCCCAGCCAGAACCCCCCCCAACCCCCTGCCCCATCCCTGGGCCTCCCCCTGCACCCTGAACCCCTCGTCCCCGGCCCCACCCCAGAGCCTGCCCCCCAGCCAGAACCCCCCCAACTCTCTGCCCCATCCCTGGGCCTCCCCCTGCACCCTGAACCCCTCGTCCCCGGCCCCACCCCAGAGCCTGCCCCCCAGCCAGAACCCCCCCAACTCTCTGCCCCATCCCTGGGCCTCCCCCTGCACCCTGAACCCCTCGTCCCCGGCCCCACCCCAGAGCCTGCCCCCCAGCCAGAACCCCCCCAACTCTCTGCCCCATCCCTGGGCCTCCCCCTGCACCCTGAACCCCTCGTCCCCGGCCCCACCCCAGAGCCTGCCCCCCAGCCAGAACCCCCCCAACCCTCTGCCCCATCCCTGGGCCTCCCCCTGCACCCTGAACCCCTCGTCCCCGGCCCCACCCCAGAGCCTGCCCCCCAGCCAGAACCCCCCCCAACCCCCTGCCCCATCCCTGAGCCGCCTCCTGCACCCTGAACCCCTCGTCCCCGGCCCCACCCCAGAGCCTGCCCCCCAGCCAGAACCCCCCCAACTCTCTGCCCCATCCCTGGGCCTCCCCCTGCACCCTGAACCCCTCGTCCCCGGCCCCACCCCAGAGCCTGCCTAGCCCCCGCCCGGCCCCGGGGCAGTGAGAAGCTGCTGCCTCCTGCTTTGCTCTGTTGCAGAGGCGGCCACCGCGGCGCAGCCGGAGCCGGACGCCCGCGCCCTGCGGCCGGAGGAGAGGGCCCGGCTCACGGCCCTGCTGCTCTGCAGCCCCCAGCACCACGTCCCCCCGGCCCCGCTGCGGAGGGCGGCTGAGCTGGGGACCGCCTGCTGCAGGGGTGAGTGGCGGGGCTGCTCCTCGGCGGACCCGCCCCCGGGCAGGGCGGCGCTGGGCCGGTCCCGGCTGGCAGGGGCGGGGAGGGGCACGTCGGGGGGCGAGCCGGGAAGGCTGGGGATGGGGATGGGGCTGGCTTCAGCGGAGAGGGGAGGAGGTTGCTAAAGGGGCGGGGCCTCAGGTGGAAGGGGCGGGGTTGGGGCTTGCTTGCCACCCATGAACACTTGTAAGAAATGTGAGTGTGGGCTGGCACGTGGGGGGCTCAGGGAGGGGGTGGGGATGTGGGGGGGCAGGAGTCAGGCCAGGGGGTTGAGTGTGTGAGGGTCTCAGGGCAGGGCTGGGGATGTGGGGGGGCAGGAGTCAGGCCAGGGGGTTGAGTGTGTGAGGGTCTCAGGGCAGGGCTGGGGATGTGGGGGGGCAGGAGTCAGGCCAGGGGGTTGAGTGTGTGAGGGTCTCAGGGCAGGGCTGGGGATGTGGGGGGGCAGGAGTCAGGCCAGGGGGTTGAGTGTGTGAGGGTCTCATGGCAGGGCTGGGAATGTGGGGGGGCAGGAGTCAGGGCAGGGGGTTGAGTGTGTGAGGGTCTAGGGCAGGGTTGGGGATGTGGGGGGGCAGGAGTCAGGCCAGGGGGTTGAGTGTGTGAGGGTCTCAGGGCAAGGCTGGGGATGTGGGGGGGCAGGAGTCAGGCCAGGGGGTTGAGTGTGTGAGGGTCTCAGGGCAGGGCTGGGGATGTGGGGGGGCAGGAGTCAGGGCAGGGGGTTGAGTGTGTGAGGGTCTCAGGGCAGGGCTGGGGATGTGGGGGGGGCAGGAGTCAGGCCAGGGGGTTGAGTGTGTGAGGGTCTAGGGCAGGGCTGGGGATGTGGGGGGGCAGGAGTCAGGCCAGGGGGTTGAGTGTGTGAGGGTCTCAGGGCAGGGCTGGGGATGTGGGGGGGCAGGAGTCAGGCCAGGGGGTTGAGTGTGTGAGGGTCTCAGGGCAGGGCTGGGGATGTGGGGGGGCAGGAGTCAGGCCAGGGGGTTGAGTGTGTGAGGGTCTCAGGGCAGGGCTGGGGATGTGGGGGGGGCAGGAGTCAGGCCAGGGGGTTGAGTGTGTGAGGGTCTCAGGGCAGGGCTGGGGATGTGGGGGGGGGCAGGAGTCAGGCCAGGGGGTTGAGTGTGTGAGGGTCTCAGGGCAGGGCTGGGGATGTGGGGGGGCAGGAGTCAGCCCAGGGGGTTGAGTGTGTGAGGGTCTAGGGCAGGGCTGGGGATGTGGGGGGGCAGGAGTCAGGCCAGGGGGTTGAGTGTGTGAGGGTCTCAGGGCAGGGCTGGGGATGTGGGGCTGCAGGAGTCAGGCCAGGGGGTTGAGTGTGTGAGGGTCTCAGGGCAGGGCTGGGGATGTGGGGGGGCAGGAGTCAGGCCAGGGGGTTGAGTGTGTGAGGGTCTAGGGCAGGGCTGGGGATGTGGGGGGGCAGGAGTCAGGGCAGGGGGTTGAGTGTGTGAGGGTCTAGGGCAGGGTTGGGGATGTGGGGGGGCAGGAGTCAGGCCAGGGGGTTGAGTGTGTGAGGGTCTCAGGGCAAGGCTGGGGATGTGGGGGGGCAGGAGTCAGGCCAGGGGGTTGAGTGTGTGAGGGTCTCAGGGCAGGGCTGGGGATGTGGGGGGGCAGGAGTCAGGGCAGGGGGTTGAGTGTGTGAGGGTCTCAGGGCAGGGCTGGGGATGTGGGGGGGGCAGGAGTCAGGCCAGGGGGTTGAGTGTGTGAGGGTCTAGGGCAGGGCTGGGGATGTGGGGGGGCAGGAGTCAGGCCAGGGGGTTGAGTGTGTGAGGGTCTCAGGGCAGGGCTGGGGATGTGGGGGGGCAGGAGTCAGGCCAGGGGGTTGAGTGTGTGAGGGTCTCAGGGCAGGGCTGGGGATGTGGGGGGGCAGGAGTCAGGCCAGGGGGTTGAGTGTGTGAGGGTCTCAGGGCAGGGCTGGGGATGTGGGGGGGCAGGAGTCAGGCCAGGGGGTTGAGTGTGTGAGGGTCTCAGGGCAGGGCTGGGGATGTGGGGGGGCAGGAGTCAGGCCAGGGGGTTGAGTGTGTGAGGGTCTCAGGGCAGGGCTGGGGATGTGGGGGGGCAGGAGTCAGCCCAGGGGGTTGAGTGTGTGAGGGTCTAGGGCAGGGCTGGGGATGTGGGGGGGCAGGAGTCAGGCCAGGGGGTTGAGTGTGTGAGGGTCTCAGGGCAGGGCTGGGGATGTGGGGCTGCAGGAGTCAGGCCAGGGGGTTGAGTGTGTGAGGGTCTCAGGGCAGGGCTGGGGATGTGGGGGGGCAGGAGTCAGGCCAGGGGGTTGAGTGTGTGAGGGTCTAGGGCAGGGCTGGGGATGTGGGGGGGCAGGAGTCAGGCCAGGGGGTTGAGTGTGTGAGGGTCTCAGGGCAGGGCTGGGGATGTGGGGGGGCAGGAGTCAGGCCAGGGGGTTGAGTGTGTGAGGGTCTCAGGGCAGGGCTGGGGATGTGGGGGGGCAGGAGTCAGGCCAGGGGGTTGAGTGTGTGAGGGTCTCAGGGCAGGGCTGGGGATGTGGGGCTGCAGGAGTCAGGCCAGGGGGTTGAGTGTGTGAGGGTCTCAGGGCAGGGCTGGGGATGTGGGGGGGCAGGAGTCAGGCCAGGGGGTTGAGTGTGTGAGGGTCTCAGGGCAGGGTTGGGGATGTGGGGGGGCAGGAGTCAGGCCGGGGGGTTGAGTGTGTGAGGGTCTCAGGGCAGGGCTGGGGATGTGGGGCTGCAGGAGTCAGGCCAGGGGGTTGAGTGTGTGAGGGTCTCAGGGCAGGGCTGGGGATGTGGGGGGGGGCAGGAGTCAGGACAGGGGGTTGAGTGTGTGAGGGTCTCAGGGCAGGGCTGGGGATGTGGGGGGGCAGGAGTCAGGCCAGGGGGTTGAGTGTGTGAGGGTCTCAGGGCAGGGCTGGGGATGTGGGGGGGCAGGAGTCAGGCCAGGGGGTTGAGTGTGTGAGGGTCTAGGGCAGGGTTGGGGATGTGGGGGGGCAGGAGTCAGGCCAGGGGGTTGAGTGTGTGAGGGTCTCAGGGCAGGGCTGGGGATGTGGGGGGGCAGGAGTCAGGCCAGGGGGTTGAGTGTGTGAGGGTCTCAGGGCAGGGCTGGGGATGTGGGGGGGCAGGAGTCAGGCCAGGGGGTTGAGTGTGTGAGGGTCTAGGGCAGGGCTGGGGATGTGGGGGGGCAGGAGTCAGGCCAGGGGGTTGAGTGTGTGAGGGTCTCAGGGCAGGGCTGGGGATGTGGGGGGGCAGGAGTCAGGCCAGGGGGTTGAGTGTGTGAGGGTCTAGGGCAGGGTTGGGGATGTGGGGGGGCAGGAGTCAGGCCAGGGGGTTGAGTGTGTGAGGGTCTAGGGCAGGGTTGGGGATGTGGGGTGTGCAGGAGTCAGGCCAGGGGGCTGGGAGGTACTGGGGGCTGAGGGAAATTCTAGCCAATGGCCGCAGGCCGGCTTGGTCCCTCTGCATCTCCGACCTGAGCGTCTTTCCATGCATTACAGACGCCGCTCGCAGTGGGCTGGAGCCAGGAGCTGAGATTTCAGAAGCCCCCCTCCCGGAGCAGGTATGGCCGGGCAGCCCTGGGCAGGGCACCCCCTTTGACCGGGCTCCAGGAAGGCCGGAGGCGCCCGGGGCGGGGGAAGGGGCGGCCACGTGTCAACCGGGGAGTCACGCGCGCGGCCCGTTCTGGGCGCCAGCCTGGCCTGAGGCCCCGTCTCCTGTCAGCTCAGAAACCGATTGCGGAAGAAGATCCCAGCGGGGGCCGAAGTGTCCAACGTTCTGGTGGGGGAGGTGGATTTCCTCGAGGGGCCGTTTATCGCCTTCATCCGGCTGCAGGAGGCCGTGGGGCTCGGGGCCTTGACGGAGGTCGCCTTCCCCAGCAGGTAGCTATCAGCAGGCACCATCCCTTCGGGCAGGGAGACGGCACCGGCGCTCCCCAGGGCTGTGGGCCAGGGCCGGGGTGAGGGACGCTCTCCGGGGGGTTTCGGACACTTGCTGTGCAGAGCTGAGCCAGAGCGGCGGGGGCCGGGGTCCTACCAGCCTGCACTGGAGCCAAACCACACAGAGGCCTGGTACCGGGTCGGGGCCGATGCTCCGCTGCCCTTGGGACCTGGGCTGGCTGAGACCCGCGGGGACGTCTCCTCTCTGCTGGGCAAAGCCCTGGGCGGGGCCGGTGGGGACTAACGCTGCCCTGGCCCCAGGCGGGTGGGTGCTGGGACTGGGTGGAGCCTGGCTTAGCAGACTTGCTGCTGCTTTCCCACTGCGGCGCCCTGGGGCAGTGGCCACCAGCCTTTCTAAGCATAAAGTCACTTTTTGAATGTAAATACAATCCAGGGTCTACTCCAAAACCGAAAACCCTGGCCCCGCCTCCTTCCCGCCCCTTCTCCGAGGCCCCGCCCCTGCTCACTCCATCCTCCCTCCCTCTTCTACCCTCACTCACTGGGGACAGGGCTTGGGTGCAGGAGGGGTTCAGGCCGGGGCTCGGAATGCAGGGTCCAGCTGGGCACCGCTTCCCCAGGTGGCTTCTGGGTGGTGGGGCAGGGGCCTAAGGCCGGCTCACCCCTGCCCTGGCCCTGCACCCCTCCCAAAAGCAACCAGCAAACTCCCTCCATCCCTGCCCCCCTCTGCTCTGTGGACATGGGATACAGGGTGGGGGAGGGACACCTGACAGCAGCACCCCTCCTCCTCTTCCCGGGCCCTGCACAGCAAGCGGGGGGCTCCCAGGGGTGAGGGGCAGCTCCAGGGCGGAGGGCAGGAGCCGCACGGCGGTGCTGGGAGGCGCAGAGAAGTGCCGGCACTTGAGAGCCTCCCAGCCAAACCTCTCAGGATCCCCTGTCAGAGGCTCCAAGATCTACCGGTCGGTCCCAATCGACGGGCTGGTGACCCCTGCCCTGGGGGCTTTGGCTGCAGCCCACGGCAGCCGAGCTGCCTCTGGCTCTGGGCTCCCAGCCACCCGCCCCGGTGCTCTCGCAGGACGCGCTCTTGCCATGCGCGGGGCGGGAGCGCGGGACGTGCCGGGTGGCAGAGCGCAGTGTGAACGCCCGACGCAGAGCCCGACCCGGTGACAAACCCGCACAGGCCCAAGGGGGACCTAGTGTGAGTGCAGGCACCAGCGTCCTGTCTTGGGGCCAGCGTGCCTGCGCCTCGCACTTGCCGAGTGTGATTTGCACAAGCCTGAAGCTCTGCAAGTCAGTGGCCAGCTGCTGCCAGCAACTCCCCCAGGAGTGTTATCATCAAGTGGCTGAAATGAGGGCGGGGCCGCTCTGAAAGCCCCGCCCACTGGCCACGGAGAGGCAAGGAGCAATACGTTTACCCCGACCTCACCATGCCTGCAGATACCAGCTGTGTCGAGTCCTGCACTGCCCCGCGTGGCCTCCTCCACGCCCACGGCCAGTTCCAGGAGCTGGCAGCCTCGGCCCTCGGCCACGCCGGGAGAGCTCGCTCCAGAAGTGGGCGCATTCTCACTCTTTCTGTGCTTCCCCAGGTTTCTTTTTATCCTCCTGGGCCCCAGAGCCAAAGTGAAAGCCTACCACGAGATCGGAAGGGCCGTGGCCACGGTGCTCACGGACGAGGTGAGCCCGGGGCTGGCGAAGGGTTTGGGAGAGAGAGAGCTTACAGCGCTGTAGAGACGCTGGCGCCATCTCTGGAGAAAATAGGGGGGGCAGGCAAAGCTGACGGGAACTCATTCTCACCCCTCGCCAGCCTTCGGATCCTCTTCCGCAGGCCCCGGGCGGGAAGGAGGCAGAAATGGGTCGGCCCTTCGCCCGGCCCAGGGTTAGCTGGCAGTGATCTCAAGACTGTGCGTTCCAGAGACGAAGGGAGTTAGGAGCCGGAATCCCAGTGACACGCAAAGGGAGTTGGGCGTGGGACGTGCTGGTTCGCACAGGGCGCGGGGGGTCCTCAGCGTTAGCAGGGACCTGTCTGTCATCGCCTGCGGCGCTCAGGGCTCCTGGGGTAACACGGCCGCGTTTCCCGCCAGCTCTTCCAGCGGGTGGCCTACCAGGCTCAGGACAGAGACGACCTCATCGCAGGGGTGGACGAGTTTCTGGACGAGCTGACGGTGCTGCCGCCAGGCAAATGGGACCCGACCGTCCGAATCGCTCCACCGAAGTGCCTGCCCTCGCCGCACAGGAGGTACCCGCGGCTTCCGGGGATCCCCACCAAAGAGCAGAGCTGGGCCCGGGGAACAGCGCTTCAGTGCAGGGCCGTCCGGTCCAGCCCCGGCTCTGCGGATACGGCGCAGACGGGAGGGAGCTTCACACGGACAGAGTGGCCTTTCCCCCGCCCCGGGGAGCGGCCGGAGCCTTTCCCCCGCCCCGGGGAGCGGCCGGAGCCTTTCCCCCGCCCCGGGGAGATGCCGGAGCCTTTCCCCCGCCCCGGGGAGATGCCGGAGCCTTTCCCCCGCCCCGGGGAGATGCCGGAGCCTTTCCCCCGCCCCGGGGAGCGGCCGGAGCCTTTCCCCCGCCCCGGGGAGCGGCCGGAGCCTTTCCCCCGCCCCGGGGAGATGCCGGAGCCTTTCCCCCGCCCCGGGGAGATGCCGGAGCCTTTGTCCTGCCCCGCCCCGGGGAGCAGCAGGAGGGGGGCTGCCGGAGCCAGGACATTGTGGCTCTTTCTCACAGTGGCCTGCCCGAGAGGCTCCAGCGCACTCTCCATGGGGCTGACCTTCAGCTTGCGCAGATGCAAGTCACCGTGCCGGGGGCCCAGTCGCAAGCAGCACCTGGCACGGACGCTCCCTGCTCTGCGCTGGCTCCTGCGGCCGGCAGGTCACCCAGCAGGGTCAGTCCCATCTTCCCATGAGCGGGCGGGACCCGGCTAACAGGGCTCGGCCTCGCTCCCGTATCCCATCCCTGTGGCTAAGCTCCGGGGGCCAGTCGCCAGAGCAGCAGGGCCCTCCGAGGCGCAACTCTGCAAATTATTCCAAGTCTTGGCTAAAACCTACGTGCTCTGCAGGGCCCCCCCCGACCCCCGGACCTTCACTGTGCCTGGCTATAAAACTAGCATCCCCCCCCCCCCGGGCCCTGAGATGCAGCTGGCTCTGGGGGGGAGCGGCAGCGGCACTGAGACCCCCAGAGAGCAGTGGGGCGGAGGATTCAAGCCCCAACATCGCCCGGGGAAGGAGCCTCCCTTAACGAGGTGGTTGTGGGCCGACTCCCGCCCACCGGCGTTTCTCTGGTCGCAGGATCTCCATGCACCTCCGGGAATGGAAACCTCACAGCAACGGGGCCGGGCCTGCAGCTGGCGACCGCCAGGCCCACGGGCACCAGCTCGTGAGCGAGGAGCTGCAGAGAACGGGACGGTGAGTGCCGGGCGGGGGAGCCTCGGCAGCGCCGGCGTAGGGAGGGGCGCGTCCGAGACGGGACGGCGCTGTTCACACCGGGTCAGTCGGGGGTGGAGCCGGGCTCTGGCGGGTGCCCTGCACTGACGCCGTGGACCCGGTGCCCTGTGGGCAGCCACGGGGCAGCTGCAGGCGAGGCCGGAGTTGGGTTCCTGGCCCCCGACCTCTCGTTCTGCAGCGCCGGGCCCAGCGTCTCATCTCGGGCTGCTCCAGACGGGCAAACCGGCTGGGGCTCGGTCCGGGGCGGTGCAGACGTGGGGCAGGCGTATCCGGACTCTGTCTGTAACCGGGAGGGCAGGGCCAGTCTCCTGCGCGGGCAGCGCCTGGGCTGGCTCTGACGGGGTCTCTCGGGGCAACTCTCGCCCCCACTGCCGGGCCTTCCCGAGGGTTCCTGGCCGACGTGGGCGGCCGCTCCAAACAGAGGGACCTGAACCGACCCCTGGGCCCAAATTCTGCCCCTACCCTCAGATCTGGGTCGCATCAGACTTGGTGCGAATTGAACAGACCTGAGCTTGGCATTTCCAGCCCCCCTCCGGTTTCACATCCGCCTGGAACAACTGCGGGCGCAGACCCGGCCCAGGCTCCAGACCTCTCACGGCGTGGAGTCGATATCGGCTTTCACAGGCGCTCGCGTGGGCCGGCCAGCAGGGGGCAGGCTGGCGCTGGCGCTGGCTTTGGCGGCTCCCTTGAGCCCAGAGGAGCGGGGCTCCGCCGGGGGGTGGCGCCTGCTGTGTCTCCAGCCCCCTTGCTGCCCCCTGGCTCTGCAGGTTGTTCGGCGGGCTGGTGAAGGACGTCCGGAGGAAGGCCCCTTGGTACTGGAGCGACTTCTCCGACGCCCTGAGCGTCCAGTGCCTCTCGGCCGTGCTCTACATCTACCTGGCCACCGTGACCAACGCCATCACCTTTGGTGGCATGCTGGGGGACGCCACCGACAACATGCAGGTGTGTGCCCGCCCCGTGTGGCGCCCCCCGCTGCACTGCGCCACGGGCCTTCCTGCGCGGGCGGCCGCTGGGTCCCCGCCGGGGCCACCGCATGTTCAGAACGGGGCGAGGGGCAGGCGCACGTGTGGTCCAGCTTTCTTGGGACTGTCTTGCGGGGGGCCACGCGGGGGGTTCCGCTCTCATGCGCCGGCCCTTGGCGGGGCGCGTCCGGCTGCCGCGCTCTCTGCTCCCGGCGCCTCCATCTCACGCCCCTTGTGGTCGCTTTGAAACGGAGCCCCCTGATTCTAGGGCGCTGAGAACGTCCCTGCTTCTCGGGGGGGCCCGGGGTGGGGGCGGGGCTGTCGGAGCCCGGTAACGCAGACCCGCACATTTCGCTGGAGCTTTTCATCCGGGGCCCTCCGAGCACGTGAGCTCCTGGGGGCGTCTCTGCCTCCCGCCTTGGAGGGGCCTGGGCGCGCCCGCTCCTGTGTCCGTGGGCAGGGCGGGGGTTACCGACGCCGTGGCGGGAAGCGAGAGACACGCGCCGCGCCTGCCGGCTGGCATCGCTCCGGCCCCATGGCTCAGCGGCGCCCGGCAACGCCCAGCGTGCGCCCTGTGGAAGCCAGGCCCTGCGCCCGCCTGAGGGGAGCGCGCGGTTCAGTGGCCCCCTGCGTTTCAGGGCGTGCTGGAGAGTTTCCTGGGCACTGCGATCGCGGGAGCCGTCTTCTGCCTCTTTGCGGGCCAGCCGCTCACCATCCTGAGTAGCACCGGCCCCGTGCTCGTCTTCGAGCGGCTCCTCTTCTCCTTCAGCCGGTGAGTCCGGCCCCAGGCCCTGCGTGGGGAGGCTGCCTCCAGGGAGCTCCCGGAACCGCTTCCTGAGACCCAGAGCTCTTCCCCCACCCTAGGCCCGGCAGCTTTCCTAAGGGGTCTGCTAGGGAAGAGGGATGGCTGCTGGGATTTTGGGGGAGAGCTAGCCCCCCATCCGGCCTTGGCCCCCCCGCAGGGAACCCCTTTGCCCCCAGCCACTGGGGCAGTGTCCCAGGGACGAGCCCCAGGGACTCGTGTCTCACATCCTGGCATGGCCCAGTGCCGGCATTGCACCTGCAGGATTCCCGGCCCGGCCTGGAGCAGAGTGCAGGAGCCAACAGTTTTGGGGTGATTCCCTGCACACGTGGCTCTTGGCTCACCCCTCTCCTCCCCACAGCTCAGAACTGGGCTCTGTGTCGCTGTTCCAGGACCCTGGCACCAGAAAGGCCTCTGGGGGCTCAAACACAGGCTGGGTGGTGGGAGAGCTGGGCCCTAGCCCTGCTACTGACGCACGGCGTCACCTTGGGCATGTCTCTTAGTACGTGCGTCTTGGGGCTGCTTCCCAGCGTGCGGACGGGGCGAGTGATGCTCAGCTGCCGCACAGGCTGGCACGGGGCAGAAACAGGCGTGGCGGACACCAGACTGGGGGAGGTGACTGTGTGCTCTGCACGGCGCCTGCACTGCGGCTGGTGGCCACCTCTGGGTGCCTCACCTTGGGGAAGAGGGGCTCAAACTAGAGTCCAGAGGGCGCAGTGAAAATGGCCGAAGGGTTTGAGTGCCTGGCCTGCAGGGAAGGTGAGAACCTGGCCGGGACGGGCGGAGCCCAGAAGCCTTGGCCGGGGGGCGGGATAAATGTCTCTCAGGGACGGTCTAGAGTATTCGGACCTGCTGTGAGGGACTCGGCGACTCTCGAGGTCCCTTCCAGTCCTAGCGCTCTGTGATTCTATTCCCCGGCCCATCCCTCTGCCAGGGACCACGGCCTGGATTACCTGGAGTTCCGCCTCTGGATCGGCCTCTGGGTGGCCTTCTTCGGCCTGGTGCTGGTGGCCACCGAAGCCAGTCACCTGGTGCAGTATTTCACCCGCTTCACCGAGGAGGGCTTCTGCGCCCTCATCAGCTTCATATTCGTCTACGACGCCGTGAAGAAGATGCTGGGCTTGGCCGACAGCTTCCCCGTCCACTGGGATTACCGGATCGACGAGGTCCCCTTCTACGGCTGCGCCTGCAACACGTCCAGCCCGGGTAGGAGCGGCTCCGTTCCCCTGGGCGTGGGAGGGCCGGGCCGAGGGCCGGGAGGCTCCGTTCCCCCGGGCGTGGGAGGGCCGGGCCGAGGGCCGGGCGGCTCCGTTCCCCCGGGCGTGGGAGGGCTGGGCCGAGGGCCGGGAGGCTCCGTTCCCCCGGGCGTGGGAGGGCCGGGCCGAGGGCTGGGCGGCTCCGTTCCCCCGGGCGTGGGAGGGCCGGGCCGAGGGCCGGGCGGCTCCCTTCCCCCGGGCGTGGGAGGGCTGGGCCGAGGGCCGGGCGGCTCCCTTCCCCCGGGCGTGGGGGGCTGGGCCGAGGGCCGGGCGGCTCTGTTCCCCCGGGCGTGGGAGGGCTGGGCCGAGGGCCGGGCGGCTCCGTTCCCCCGGGCGTGGGAGGGCCGGGCCGAGGGCCGGGCGGCTCCATTCCCCCGGGCGTGGGAGGGCCGGGCCGAGGGCGGGGCGGCTCCCTTCCCCCGGGCGTGGGAGGGCTGGGCCGAGGGCCGGGCGGCTCCCTTCCCCCGGGCGTGGGAGGGCCGGGCCGAGGGCCGGGCGGCTCCGTTCCCCCGGGCGTGGGAGGGCCGGGCCGAGGGCCGGGTGGATCCGTTCCCCCGGGCGTGGGAGGGCCGGGCCGAGGGCCGGGCGGCTCCTTTCCCCCGGGCGTGGGAGGGCCGGGCCGAGGGCCGGGCGGCTCCGTTCCCCCGGGCGTGGGAGGGCCGGGCCGAGGGCCGGGCGGCTCCGTTCCCCCGGGCGTGGGAGGGCCGGGCCGAGGGCCAGGCGGCTCCCTTCCCCCGGGCGTGGGAGGGCCGGGCCGAGGGCCGGGCGGCTCCCTTCCCCCGGGCGTGGGAGGGCCGGGCCGAGGGCCGGGCGGCTCCCTTCCCCCGGGCGTGGGAGGGCTGGGCCGAGGGCCGGGAGGCTCCGTTCCCCCGGGCCGGGAGGCTCCGTTCCCCCGGGCGTGGGAGGGCCGGGCCGAGGGCCGGGCGGCTCCGTTCCCCCGGGCGTGGGAGGGCCGGGCCGAGGGCCGGGCGACTCCATTCCCCCGGGCGTGGGAGGGCTGGGCCGAGGGCCGGGCGGCTCCATTCTCCCGGGCGTGGGAGGGCTGGGCCGAGGGCTGGGCCGAGGGCTGGGCGGCTCCATTCCCCCGGGCGTGGGAGGGCCGGGCCGAGGGCTGGGCGGCTCCATTCCCCCGGGCGTGGGAGGGCTGGGCCGAGGGCCGGGCGGCTCCATTCCCCCGGGCGTGGGAGGGCCGGGCCGAGGGCTGGGCGGCTCCATTCTCCCGGGCGTGGGAGGGCTGGGCCGAGGGCTGGGCGGCTCCCTTCCCCCGGGCGTGGGAGGGCCGGGCCGAGGGCCGGGCGGCTCCATTCCCCCGGGCGTGGGAGGGCCGGGCCGAGGGCCGGGCGGCTTCATTCCCCCGGGCGTGGGAGGGCTGGGCCGAGGGCCGGGCGGCTCCATTCCCCCGGGCGTGGGAGGGCCGGGCCGAGGGCCGGGCGGCTCCCTTCCCCCGGGCGTGGGAGGGCCGGGCCGAGGGCCGGGCGGCTCCCTTCCCCCGGGCGTGGGAGGGCCGGGCCGAGGGCCGGGCGGCTCCCTTCCCCCGGGCGTGGGAGGGCCGGGCCGAGGGCCGGGCGGCTCCATTCCCCCGGGCGTGGGAGGGCCGGGCCGAGGGCCGGGCGGCTCCATTCCCCCGGGCGTGGGAGGGCTGGGCCGAGGGCCGGGCGGCTCCATTCCCCCGGGCGTGGGAGGGCCGGGCCGAGGGCCGGGCGGCTCCCTTCCCCCGGGCGTGGGAGGGCCGGGCCGAGGGCCGGGCGGCTCCGTTCCCCCGGGCGTGGGAGGGCCGGGCCGAGGGCCGGGCGGCTCCGTTCCCCCGGGCGTGGGAGGGCTGGGCCGAGGGCCGGGCGGCTCCGTTCCCCCGGGCGTGGGAGGGCTGGGCCGAGGGCCGGGCGGCTCCGTTCCCCCGGGCGTGGGAGGGCCGGGCCGAGGGCCGGGCGGCTCCGTTCCCCCGGGCGTGGGAGGGCTGGGCCGAGGGCCGGGCAGCTCCATTCCCCCAGGCGTGGGAGGGCTGGGCCGAGGGCCGGGCGGCTCCGTTCCCCCGGGCGTGGGAGGGCCGGGCCGAGGGCCGGGCGGCTCCGTTCCCCCGGGCGTGGGGGGCTGGGCCGAGGGCCGGGCAGCTCCATTCCCCCAGGCGTGGGAGGGCTGGGCCGAGGGCCGGGCGGCTCCATTCCCCCGGGCGTGGGAGGGCTGGGCCGAGGGCCGGGCGGCTCCCTTCCCCCGGGCGTGGGAGGGCTGGGCCGAGGGCCGGGCGGCTCCCTTCCCCCGGGCGTGGGAGGGCTGGGCCGAGTGCCGGGCGGCTCCGTTCCCCCGGGCGTGGGAGGGCTGGGCCGAGGGCCGGGCGGCTCCGTTCCCCCGGGCGTGGGAGGGCTGGGCCGAGGGCCGGGCGGCTCCCTTCCCCCGGGCATGGGAGGGCTGGGCCGAGGGCCGGGCGGCTCCCTTCCCCCGGGCGTGGGAGGGCTGGGCCGAGGGCTGGGCGGCTCCATTCCCCCGGGCGTGGGAGGGCCGGGCCGAGGGCCGAGGGCCGGGCAGCGCGGGGGCTGGCGTGGTTCCGTGTGGGGTGGTAGCCCCTCGGAGCCGTGGGTGCAGGCTGGGACGCTCTCGGGGGCAGGGCGTGCGCCGTCTGGCTAGCACACGTGCACTGTGGGGACAGAGCGCGCTCAGTGCAGCTGGGATCCTTTGCCCAGTGGGGCTTGGCACCTGGCCCACCCCGCCCGGTACAGACCTTTCCCCGGACCACCAGCCACCCCTCCCCGTGAGGACACATGGGTGCTGGTGGCGGTGTGGGGTGTGGGCAGCCCTGCTGATGGGGGGGGGGGAATTGGGCAATTACCATTGGGCCCGGCCATTCAAAGGGGCCCCAACCTCCTTTGAACTGTTGTGGGAGGGCCAGTCCATGTGGCTTTGAGGGCTGGGGGCAGGGTTGCCAGACACCTTCACAAAAAACCCCGAACAGGCAGGGAAAAATTGGTTGACCAAAAAAAAAAAAAAGGAGGCCAAACTTGGTAAGCAACAAAAAAAAAAAAAAAGAAAAGAGGTCGCTGTGCCTTTAAACGACCATGCTCCTAGCTGCCCCGGCCCTCGCAGATGCCACCAGCCATCCATCCGAGGAAAACAAAATACTGGGCATTTTACATCTTCGGTATTCTCGCTCTCGCTCTCGCTCTTTTTTTTTTTTTTTTTTTTTTTTTTTTACTGGACGGAAGGCCAAAATACTGAACTGTCCGAGTGAAAACCGGACACCTGGCAACCCTAGCCGGGGGGGGCGGGCAGTGCCGCAGTCCGACGCTGGGCCCCACTTTTTCTGGGGGTACAGAACTGCTCCCCAGCTTGCCCTAGGGCCTGCCGTGGCTGTTGGCCCTTGTGGGTGCAGGAGCAGGCTGGGAGGTTGGGTGGGAGGGAGGGTGCAGGAGTGGGCCGGGGGGGTCTTGCTGACACTGCCTCCCCGGCGCCAACACTGGGGACCAGCCCTGCTCAAGTCTCACCAGCCCCAGGCCGGACGCAGGGCGGTGGGAAATGGGAGATGCTGACGGGCGGCGGGAGATGCTGGCGGGGGGCGGGAGATGGGAGATGCTGGCGGGGGGCGGGAGATGGGAGATGCTGGCGGGAGATGGGAGATGCTGGCGGGAGATGAGAGATGCTGGCGGGGGGCGGGAGATGGGAGATGCTGGCGGGAGATGAGAGATGCTGGCGGGGGGCGGGAGATGGGAGATGCTGGCAGGGGGCGGGAGATGGGAGATGCTGGCGGGGGGCAGGAGATGCTGGCGGGGGGCGGGAGATGGGAGATGCTGGCGGGAGATGAGAGATGCTGGCAGGCGGCGGGAGATGGGAGATGCTGGCGGGAGATGGGAGATGCTGGCGGGGGGCGGGAGATGGGAGATGCTGGCGGGAGATGGGAGATGCTGGCGGGGGGCGGGAGATGGGAGATGCTGGCGGGGGGCGGGAGATGGGAGATGCTGGCGGGAGATGAGAGATGCTGGCGGGGGGCGGGAGATGGGAGATGCTGGCGGGAGATGAGAGATGCTGGCGGGGGGCGGGAGATGGGAGATGCTGGCGGGGGGCGGGAGATGGGAGATGCTGGCGGGAGATGGGAGATGCTGGCGGGGGGCGGGAGATGGGAGATGCTGGCGGGAGATGGGAGATGCTGGCGGGGGGCGGGAGATGGGAGATGCTGGCGGGAGATGGGAGATGCTGGCGGGGGGCGGGAGATGGGAGATGCTGGCGGGGGGCGGGAGATGCTGGCGGGGGGCGGGGGGCGGGAGATGCTGGCGGGGGGCGGGAGATGCTGGCGGGGGGCGGGAGATGCTGGCGGGGGGCGGGAGATGGGAGATGCTGGCGGGGGGCGGGAGATGCTGGCGGGGGGCGGGAGATGGGAGATGCTGGCGGGGGGCGGGAGATGGGAGATGCTGGTGGGGGGCGGGAGATGCTGGCGGGGGGCGGGAGATGGGAGATGCTGGCGGGGGGCGGGAGATGCTGGCGGGGGGCGGGAGATGGGAGATGCTGGCGGGGGGCGGGAGATGCTGGCGGGGGGCGGGAGATGGGAGATGCTGGCGGGCGCCGTGGTGGGTGCGGGCAGAGGAGGGTCTGACTCTTCCTTCCTTGCAGGCAACGCCTCGGTGCGGAGCGGGACGCTGCTGGGGTGGGTAAGGACTGTTCTCTCCAGCCCCGCTGGGCCTGGGTCGGGGCAGGGCCAGTGTCCCTGGGCAGGGAAGTGAGGGTGCTGGGCCCTGCATGGGGGATCTGCCAGGTTCCTGGGGCCCTTGGGATGGGAGCGAACGCTCCTTCCCCCCACCCGCCCCTGGGTACAGCCTGGCAGCCACTCACCACGGTGCCTCTCTGGTGCCAGGGGGCTGGGCGCGTGGCCGCCTGGCCTGGGCAGTTCCAGGATGGGGCCCAGCGAGCCTGCTGGGGGCAGGGGATGGACAGACGGCCAGACGCAGACGGGCGAACGGCCAGCACCAGCTGCCTCCGTCTGTTGTCGGACCAGCCAGCCGCGGCTGCGCCCTCCTCCCCCCGGGGCTCCACCCGGCGGCAGGGTGGATGCCCAGGGCCACCCGCCACCGACCAGCGGTGCCCGCGTGGCCCGACCTCTCCCTGCTCTGCATCTCGCCCTGTGTCCCTGCAGCAGGCGCCGGAGGCGGCCAACCGGTCCCTGCTCACCCGGACGCAGTGTTTGCGCGAGGGAGGCCACCTGGTGGGGACCAGCTGTAACTACGTGCCCGACGTCACCTTGCTGTCCTTCATCCTCTTCCTGGGGACCTTCCTGTGCTCCACGACGCTCAAGCGCTTTCACAGCAGCCGCTACTTCCCCACCGCCGTGAGTGTTTCTGCGGCGCCGCGCGGCTTCCCGTGCAGGGCGCTGTACGTTTCCCTGGCGCTGTGCGGACTCCCCCTGCTGGATGGCGGCAGCTCCGCACGGGCAGCGCGGCTGGTGCCGGTCAGCCATGGCGGGCGCGCCGTAGAAATGCCCCGGACAGCCGGGAGCATTGCTTTCAATGGCAGAAAATCGCCCGGCGCTGGTGCCCTGCTGGGCTCCCTCCGGCCCGGTGTATCGCATTGACACGACCTCCCCTGCCAGCTCTCAGAGCGCTGGCACCAAGGGGGTAAGCGGCAGGGTTCCCATTGTACACAGGGAAACTGAGGCTGGGAGAGGCGGAGGCCCCGGTTCCCAAAGGGGTTCAGGCCCCTTACATCAGCCCAGGCCGTGGCAGAGGGGTGACGGGGCAACGTTCAGGCCCCAGTTGTGCATGGGGGCTCACATAGCCGCCGGGCTGCACAGCGCCCCCGGGCAGGAGAGAAGGGGGGCGAGGCTGGGCACGCGGGGGAGACGGGCTTTATAAGGGAAGGCAGAGAGCCGGGCCTGGCTGCCCTGCCTCGACACTCGCCAGAAATAGCCTCCCGCAGCTTCCCAGAGAGCGTCCTACGCTGCCAAGTCCTATGATTAGACCTCGCGGCACGGGGCTTTGGAAACCTGGATCGTCTCACCTCCCGCGGCCCTCCATCCCAGGGCAGGGGGGGCCGCCTAGGTCTCTTGTGCGAGCTGGAGCAAGTGCTGGCTTCCTCGTGCGAGGCCACTCGCTTTGCACGGGGGGTGGGTTCTGGAGGAGGAGGCCAGGGGTCTGGGACGTGCCCCCAGAGGGCACCACTACTCAGCATGGCCCAGGCCGGGTCCCAAAGAGCAAGGGGGACACTTTTCCCGGGGGGCGGGTGCTGTCGTGCCTAGACTAAGCCCCCACCAGTGGGCCAGTGCGGGTACCCTGGGCCGCCTGGTCGCCCTCGCGGGGGTGCCTGCTGCTAACCCCCCCCCCGTTGCTTTCTTTACTCGGGCAGCTCCGGAAACTGGTGAGCGACTTCTCCATCGTCCTGACCATCCTCCTCTTCTGCGGGATCGACGCCCTGCTGGGGCTGGAGACCCCCAAGCTCCTGGTGCCCAGCGAGTTCAAGGTGAGCCGGGGCCCTGCGGGGGAGGGGAGCAGCGCCGGAGCATGGGGGCGATGGACGGGGAAGCACTGTGGCCCCGGGTAGGGAGGCTGCTCGCGGAGCCCAGGAAGCCGGGCCGCCTGCGCCCATCTCCGCTGCCAGCTGGGGCAGCCTGCAAGCCGGGAACCGTGTCCTCTCCGGCCCGGCCCCACCGCGTTCCCACTGCGCTGCCTTTCCTCCGGCGGCGGCGCAGAGAGCACGGATCGGTCTGGGCGTGCACCTGCCTCCTGGCCCAGGTGTGTGCCCAGCGGAGCCGCTCGGGGCTGCCCCGGAGCCGTGGGCTCCTGCACCGCGGCCGTGGGGTGCTGCAAAGGACGCGCCGTTCCCGCCGCAGCTCCCGGCAGAGCTCTCCCATGGGGCCCCTCACCCACGACCTGGCCTGCCAGCCACGGCCCTGCCCCCCTCCCTGCTCTGCAGGCCCCTGGGCCAGCCCTGGGCTGCATGGCCTGCTGGTCCCATTCCTTCCTCGCAGCCTCGGCCCAGCTCCCTCGGCTGGAGGGCTGGAGGCCCGGCTGGCGCGGGGGCCCGGGGCCCGGGCTGGCAGGGCGTGTTGAGCCTCCTCTGCGGCGCTGGCCCGGGGCCTGGGATCGGAGGCAGCCGCCAGCGCAGGAGGGATTCCGAGGAAGGGGGGCTTTGCGCCAAGTCCCTCCGGAGGCCGGCTCAGCCCAGGGGGGAACCAGCGGCCTAGGCCCCGCGCTCCTTCCCCAGAGCCGCCCAGCAGGGAAGAGATGCACCTGGGAACTTGCCGGGGCGGGGGCGGTGGCATGACACAGAGCCCTGCCCCTGCGGCGCTGAGGGGCCCACGGAAGTCACGGGCCACCAGGTGATAGTGGCTTTGCCTGGCCTCTCCTCCCCCCGCCGGCCGCTCAGTTGCAGGCCCCAGGGGAATCGGGGAAGCTTGGCCCGGTGGGTTTCACGGCCCTTCGCTCGCCCCGGCTCTGCAGCTGGCTTCCTCGGAGCTGCCCTTGCGAAGCGGGAGGGGGAGCTCCCGCCAATCCCTTGATCTATAAATAACTGCGGCTTAGCAACCGGACCCCGGCGCGCAGGCCTGGGATCAGGCAGGGATGCCGCGGGGCAGGAGACGCCGGCTCCAGTCCGGGCTTGGGTTTCCCGCCCTGGCCGGGGAGCGGGGAGGAATTAGCAGAGGCGGCAGAACACGCGCTGGCTCCGGGGAGCCCGCAGGGGCCTCGCAGGCCGACCATGCCCCGGGCACCCGCCCGCTCGCACGCTGGAGGCAAAGGCGGCGCTGGCTGGGGCTGAACGGGCCGGGGGCCGGGGCCGGTGGAATCCTGGATGAGTAGGGAGCGTCCACCATGGCTCGCCGGGGCGATTGCTCAGGGAAAGCCAAGGCTGGCAGGGCCGCATCGCCCCGTTTTAGAGCTGCTGTAGCAGTTGGCATCAGACCCTGCTTCGGCAGTGGGGGGGCTGGGAATGGGAACAGGAGAGACGCCCGCCGCCCTGCTCTAACCACTGTGCCGCGCTGCTCTCTCCACCGGGGTATTTGACGCACTGGCCCCTTTTGCATTGCGGATCTTTCTTGCGGCTCCCCGGCCTCTCTCCTGACCAGCGTGTGCCGGGGCGCCTGCCCCCAGGGCCTGTTTCAGACCCTGCGGGCTGGTAGAAATGTGCCCCGGTTTGGGCCTGCTCCGTGTATGTGCGGAGGCAGCGGCACGGATCTGGATTTGCATGGGCACTTGGCGAGAGAGACCGGCAAACGGGCCCCCATGGGGATGTGAAAACCTGGCCCACGCAGGCTGCCATGAAACTAGCGTTCCCAGTGCTCACGACTGCAGTCAGCCCCCAGCTCCTGGAGTCCCGGGGCGGTGGGGCAGGCCCCCAGGGGCGGCCAGTGCGGGTCAGGGGGCCGTGGCCACTGCGGGAGGCTAGTGGTCTCCCAGCCCACCCCCAAAGCGTGCTCAGGAAGTGCAGGGCAGCGCGCCAGCCTGGAATGTACCAGCTGATCCCTGTGTCTGCAGCCCACCAACCCCCAGCGTGGCTGGGTCGTGTCTCCCTTCGGAAGCAACCCCTGGTGGGTTTGCCTGGCGTCCGCAGTGCCTGCCGTTTTGGTCATCATCCTCGTCTTCATGGACCAGCAAATCACCGCCGTCATCCTCAACCGCAGGGAATACAGGCTCCGGGTCAGTGCGGGCGGCTGGTGGCGCGGGGCAGGCCAGGCCTGGTGGGAGGCTGGCGGCGCGGGGCAGGCCTGGGTCTGGCGGGTGGCTGGCGGCACGGGGCAGGCCTGGGTCTGGCGGGCGGCTGGCGGCGCGGGTCGGGCCGGCCCGTGCATAGCGGGAGGCTGGCGGTGTGAGGCAGGCCAGGCCTGGCGGGAGGCTGGTGGCGTGGGGCAGGCCAGCCTGGGTCTGGCGGGCGGGTGGCGGTGCGGGGCAGGCCAGGCCTGGTGGGAGGCTGGCGGGAGGATGCGTTTTAGAGGGAATCATGCAGGCTTGTGCCCTATTCAACACTTTGTGGGTTTCCTTAATCCCAGGGCTCCAGGCAAACAGTGGTGTCTGCCCAGAAGTTGGCAGCCGGTAGGTTCAATGCCCTCTGTTTGGGGGCTGTGCGGGGTGGGGCTCCCAGCAGGCTCCGCTCTGGCCCCCCCGAGGCGTGGGGCAGGGAGCCGGGCCACCCCCGGCATTGCAGCGTGAGGAGCAGAGCCGCGGGGGAGCCCAGCCCAGCCTCCATGCCGCTGGAGGCGCACTTGCGGCGCTAGGCCGTGAGGGGCCTGGCAGGTCTGTGTGGGTGGGGCTCTGCCCCCCGCGAGCCAGGCCCATGAGGGGGACGGTGCCGGCAGGGCTGGGGGGGCTGTCACAGCTGCTCCGCATGAGGCGTCTGGGCCGACGCAACCCAAGGGAAGTGGGGGAGGGACGGCCGCAGCCCGTGTCCCTTAGGCCTCGGCGGGGCAGGGCGTGAGGACCTGCCAGGTGCGGGGTCGGCCCAGCCGTTCCAAGACTCCACTGCTGCCCACGAGCCAGACGGGCCCCCCGGAGACAGGGCGTCCCCAGCCCGCGGCCGTCCCGCGGGGCGGAACCGTTCCTTGTGCGCACAGCGTTGGGCTGCGGAGCCGTGGGGCCGGCCCAGCCTCGCACACCGGAGCAGGCGCATCTCTGGGTCATTAGCCCCTGGCCAGGCCGCCCGCCATGTGAGGTAAGTGACGAGCCCCCTCCCCGAATACAGAGACTAGAACGGAGCCGGCGCCCGGCTTGCGCCAGTCCAGGCGGCCCGGCTAATGGCTCCAGCGCCCAGCAGAGCCTCCGAGTGATCAGCGCGTCCGCGCCCCGGGGGTGCGCTCCCCAGCAAGCAGGACGCGTTCGACCCGACCCGATCAGGCTCTGCAGTGACTGGCGGCAGCGCCAGCCCTCGCACTGAGAAACCCGCACAGTTTTCAAACAGAAACACACCTGGAAACCACAGGGAGACCCGGAGCCTCCCTGACCTGCCCCTGCGGACGGTGCTAAGCAGCGACCTTGTCGCTACAGGTGCCGGTGGCTGGAGCGGTGGTGCACAGGCAGAGACGGGCTCTCGTCCTGCACCCAGCCACGCAGAAGCAGGCAGGATCCGGGCCGGACACGTTGTCTTCTGAATTGTGGAGGGGCCCTCGGTCTCGGGGCGGGGGTTAATTATCCCCGGCTTGGCTGGTGGTGCCTGACAGGCCCCAGGGGTCCAGGTAGTCAGGCAGCTGACGGTGTCCACAGGCGGGGGCCTGACTGCTGCTGGCTGATGGAACCTCCACGCGGCTCCTGGCTGAATGCACAGAGCCCCCGCTGCAGCCAGCAGGACCCCCCGCACCGGATACGGGATGGGCCCTGGAGTGCCGGTCCCCTGGAGTGCCTGGCTGCCGCGCTCTGAGCGTCGACGTGTCTCGTTGCAGAAAGGGGCAGGGTTTCACCTGGATTTATTCTGCGTTTCCCTCCTGATGATCCTCACCTCTGTGACGGGCCTCCCCTGGTACGTGTCCGCCACCGTCATCTCGCTGGCCCACATGGACAGCCTGAAAAAGGAGAGCACCACGTCCGCGCCGGGGGAGCCGCCCAGGTTCCTGGGAATCAGGTACCGTGCCCTGCGCCCAGCGGCCGAGCCTCTGGGACGTTCCGGCCCTGGATTGCCGGGCGCTCGCAGGTGGGCTCTGCGCTGGACGCCTGCTGGCGACCTGGTGCCGGTAGGGAAATGCTCTGGGGCGGGGGAGCCGGCCGGACTCCAGGCCGCGGGAGTGCGGAGAGACGCTCCCTCCCCAGGTCCTCGGTGCGCACTTGGCCAGCTGCACTGCGGGGATTAAGTCCCGTGGGGTGGGGTTTGGTTACCGGTGTTCCCCCCGGCAGCGCCTCTGTGGAATTGGCGACTGTGTGGCCTCCTCTCAGGTTTGCTGCATGGTGAAGTGGCCGCGGAGCATTAGCAGAGGCCTAGGGCAGAGGTGGGCAAACGACAGCCGGGAGGCCGCCTCTGGCCCGTAGACCTGCTCCGGGGACCCCCCAACATCTCTGTCCCGGCCCGGACCACTCTCCTGCCCCCCCGAACGTCTCTGTCCCGGCCCGGACCACTCTCCTGCCCGCCCGAACGTCTCTGTCCCGGCCTGGACCACTCTCCTGCCCCCCCGAACGTCTCTGTCCCGGCCCGGACCACTCTCCTGCCCCCCCGAACGTCTCTGTCCCGGCCTGGACCACTCTCCTGGCCCCCCAGACCACCCTTCCGCCCCCCTGAACATCTCTGTCCCGGCCTGGACCACTCTCCCGGCCCCCCCTGAATGTCTTTGTCTTGGCCTGGACCACCATCCTGCCCCCACCCTGAACATCTCTGTCTCCGCCTGGACCACTCTCCAGGCCCCCCGGAGCACCATTCCGCCCCCCAAACGTCTCTGTCCCAGCCCAGACACCCTCCCAAACGTCTCTGTCCCAGCCTGGACCACTCTCCCGGCCACCCCAAATGTCTCTGTCTCGGCCCAGACCACCCTGCCGCCCCCCTGAATGTCTCTGTCCCAGACTGGACCACTCTCCCGGCTCCCCGGACCACCATTCTGCCCCCCAAACGTCTCTGGCCCGGCCCTGATCACCCTCCCGCCCCCTGAACGTCTCTATCCCCCACTCCCTGAAAGTCTCTGTCCCAGCCCAGCCCACCCTCCCGAACGTCTCTGGCCTGTCCCGGACCACCCTCGCATCTCTGAACTTATTTCTGGCCCTACTCCAGAGCCTGCACCCCCCCCGCACCTCAGTCCCTGATTGTGTGAGCATTCGTGGCTGCCACCCCTTTCCATCCTGAGATGCGGCCTCAGGACAAAGTTTGCCCCCCTGGCTTCGGGGATCCTGCAGGCCGTGCTGCTTGCAGCTGGGGCCTCTTTGCGTGGTGCTGGAGCAGCGCCCTGGGCGCTCGCTCGCTCTGCCTCCCGGGCCGTGCAGGGGCTGGGCGAGCGGCGCCGGGGTCAGGAGTGGGGTGCGAAGGTCTGACCGCCGGCGCGTGTGTCCACAGGGAGCAGAGAGTGACTGGCCTGCTGGTCTTTCTCCTCACTGGGATGTCGGTGTTCTTGGCCCCGGTCCTCAAGGTAACTCCCTGCTCTGGGGCTTACGGCAGCATTGCTCAGGTGGGGTGGGGCTGGGCCGGCCCGGAGCCAGCTCTGACTGCCCGTCCCTCTGCTTCCCAGAGAATCCCCTTCGCAGCCCGTTCTGCTGTCCCCCATGCGCCCCTTTCTGGGCCAGCCTCACCGCCCGCCTTCCACACGCAGGCCAGGGACCGCCCATCCCGAGAGCAGAGCGTCACCTTTCCCCTCCTCTTGCAGGCCCCCAGCCTTGGCCATGTGCCACAGCCCAGCGGGGCGGGGGTACCTGACCCCACTGCATGGAGCCAGGGCAGTGTAGCCTCCCCGAAATGCCAGGCGCACACTCGGCGCGGCTACCCCCTGCGCTTGGGCTGTTTCCAGTGCACTAGCGCCACCCCCGCTGGAATCCCGACCTCCCGGCGGTGCAGACACACCCTCCCGTGCACCTCCCGGCGGTGCAGACACACCCTCCCGTGCACCTCCCGGCGGTGCAGACACACCCTCCCGTGCACCTCCCGGCGGTGCAGACACACCCTCCCGTGCACCTCCTGGCGGTGCAGACACACCCTCCCGTGCACCTCCCGGCGGTACAGACACACCCTCCCGTGCACCTCCCGGCGGGAGCGCAGCCTCAAGGCAGCAGAATCCACACAAGGGCATGTCTTGCCCAGCCACCCTCTTTCAGCAAAGCCCACTGCTATGCCATGAGCTTTTCCCCCACAGGCGTGAGTCTGAGACCTAAGTATCTGCCCCCAAGCAGGTCTCCACCTGACCCCTTCTGGCTTAATGCTCGCCGCAGGCCAGATTGTGTCTTTTTCTCAAGCCAAACTAGGCAGCCTCTGACTGCACCTAGTGCGTCTGAAGGATCGACGAGCTAAAAAACCTTAGTAATTCCACCTCTCGTTTGTCATCAGCTGGACATCAGTAGGATATGGGGTCAGAGTTAAGGGTGTTTGGGGAACCTTTACTCCGAATTTCCAGACATTCAAATATGTGTGCTTTGAGAGCATTCTCTTACAGCAAAATTTCTCACTTTTCAAACATTTGGATTTTGATCACCACAACTATCAAACTATCTAGCCAGCTGTTTTCTGCAGTAGCTAATCCCTCTTTCCCACTGTCCCAAGTGTGCTGCCTACCAATAGATCCAAAGTTCGATTCTTTATAGCTGTTAAGCAATAACCATAAAACTAAACTTCAGCGTGTGAAATGAAACAACCAAATGCCCTGGCCATACCCGAAGCTGATCTTATGGGAGGTGATTACATTCCACAAGAGTTTTGTAAAGGAAAGTACATCTGACCATGCTGTTGCATCTCCCTTGCGTTCCCCAGTATATCTCCATGCCGGTGCTGTATGGTGTTTTTCTGTACATGGGTGTGGCCGCTCTTAGCAGTATCCAGGTGAGTACAGATCCACAACGGTCAATCCCCTTGACATTTCTGCACCTGTTCCTCCACGTTCTTCTCTGCGTGGGTTGAGTTCAGGGGCTGTAGCCTGGCTCCAGCCATGCGCTCTGGCCTGGGGGCTTAGTTATAAACTTGGTAGGGTCTGGGGGAGTGAGGGTGACACCCCAAATGTAGCGCACGGGCCATTCCAAGCGACTCCTGACAGATCCCCTCTCCCACCCCGGCGCGCTGTGGCCTTGTCCTGCCTGCGGCAGACACCTTCTTTTCAAGCATTTAGACACTCATATTTCTTGCGACGATTTTCGAAGTCCTCTCCCCAGGAAAGGTGGGGGGTCGGGGTACGTCTGTGCAGCGAAATCCCACGGTATCTGGTCTCAGAGGCTGGTCAGCTGGCTCGGGCTCACGCTCCGGCCTAAAGAGAGCCGGGTTGGCGGCCTGGGCTCAGAGCTGGGAGCAGGGTGGGCCTGAGGGCCTGGCTCCAGCCCGCGTGAAACATCCCCCCACCCGTCGGAGGCCCCGGGCACGAGTCCCAGGAGCCTGGCTGGGTGCCTGGGCTTTGGTTTGCCGTAGACGTCCCCTGGGTTCCCGCGAGTCCATGTCCCCCACTGTGCAGGGCTCGGTAACAGGGGATACCAAATACAGGTCCCCGTGCCACCCAAGGGCTGGTCTCTCAGGGCTTGGCTAGGCCACAAAGGGGCCGGGCCCACTGCGCGTGGCCCAGAGCGCTCGTGGCCAGCCCCGCCGTGCAGCAGAGAACAGCAGGGCTGGCTTTGGGGCCCCGAGCCCCGGGGGGCCGCCATTTCCAGGCGAAAGTCCGTGCTGAGGGGAGAGGAGGGCAAAGCGCTGGAACAGGTCCACGGAGGGAGGCTGTTTGGAGCCGCGCCGGGGACCCTCAGCCGCCGGCCCGCGGAGGGGGTTGGAGCAGCGTGCAGGCAGCCGCGCCGAGTCCCGCAAGACGCTGCCGTTTGGCGCCAGCGGGCACCGCGGCCGAGCTGCATGGCGGGTGCGAGCGAGGAGGGGGATCCATGGGGTTGCTGAGAGGCGAGGCGAGGCTGTGCGACCGACTGCGCGTGTAATGCACTTTCCAATGCCCCTGCCCCGTCGCCACCCCCCGGGCCACTGCAGACTGCTCTGGGCTTTGGTGTGTGGGGAGAAAAATTCCTCCCTTCTCTCCCTCCCTCCCTCCCTCTCTTCCTTCCCCCTTCCGCCCTCCCTCCCTCTCCGCCTTCCCTCCTTTTTCTTTCCCTCCCTCCCTCCCTCCCAGCAGTGAGGGAGGAGCCTGGTCTGATGGAAGGGCGAGGTTCTAGTGGGGGGCAGGTCCGAGGGGGCAGAGGTCAGTCCTTGGATCACAGCTGTAGAGAAAAGCAGCTTCAGTCCCAGGGCAGACGCGTCTGACGTTCCCCTTGTTTGAGGGCAGTTGGCTCCCTGGCTTCACACCCAAAGACAGATCTGCGCTGGCGGCGCAGGGACACCGCGGGTTGACTGGCTCTGCTTTGGCATGACCTGCATAGCTCACGTGAGGGTTCAGCACCCTGCTCTCCTGCCAGAGAAGCGCTTCTGTCCCCTCCGCTGGTCCCTGCTCGGGCCCCTGGGCATTGGAGACAGCTCGAGAGTGGCCGGTCCTAGCCCTTCCCTGTCTGCGAGGGCGGCAGGCGAAGCTCCCTCCTTCTGCTTTTTGTACCTGGCAAGCACCAGGGATGGTGCCTCTTGTCTGGGTAACTTGGGGATGTGGCCTCGGGGCGCTCGCTGCCCTGCGCCGGAGGGGCAGGTGTTCGGTCTCGGGGCGCTCGCTGCCCTGCGCCGGAGGGGCAGGTGTTCGGTCTCGGGGCGCTCGCTGCCCTGCGCCGGAGGGGCAGGTGTTCGGTCTCGGGGCGCTCGCTGCCCTGCGCCGGAGGGGCAGGTGTTCGGTCTCGGGGCGCTCGCTGCCCTGCGCCGGAGGGGCAGGTGTTCGGTCTCGGGGCGCTCGCTGCCCTGCGCCGGAGGGGCAGGTGTTCGGTCTCGGGGCGGGAGCTTCTCGCCGAAGGGTCTGAGACCGGCGTGAACAAACCCAAGGCAGAACTGTGCAAACAGTCGGAATCCAAATCCCTTCCCCCCCCCACATACACACACAGCGAGTGAATCCGAGCTGCTGGGCGCGAGTGACACTGAGAGAGAAGAATTGTGCTTCTGACTGTTGCGGGCCCCCCTGCTAGCCCCCAGGAGCTGACGGCTGTATCTCCAGGGCAGCTGCTGGGTTTTGTACAGCCGCAGCTCCCGGAGGCATGTGAGTCCGTGAGAATCTGGTTTCAGTTGTAAGAAACTCACCCCTCTTCCTTGCAGAGAAGCTTGACCTCCTGACCCCAGTGTGACCCCAAGATCTCTCTTCACACTCTCCTGATCTGCCCACCACTTGTCTGATTTGGGGGGCCTGATCGTGAGCATTAAACACGTGGGCGGGCGGCACTGGCAAGCTTGGCCCCTGCCGCTCTCCCACGGGCGACGGGAGCTGGGAAGGACGCCGGTGGCGGTTACGGGGTGTGAATCGCAGAGCATTCCCTCGGGACAGGCAATATGTCTGGGACTACACTACCCAGAATCCTTAGCGGGACGCTGGGGTCAGCATTTGGCGCGTGAAGCAAAGCCGGGCGATTTGGGGGACTCGGCCTGGAAATAGACCCCCGGGGAAGCGGGCTCTGGGGGGCCCGGGTCCTGTCTCATCGCTGGGCTGGGGCCTTGTTCCGTTGCAGTTCATGGACCGAGTCCAGCTCCTTCTGATGCCAGCCAAGCACCAGCCGGACCTCATGTACCTGCGCCACGTGCCCCTGCGCCGCGTGCACCTCTTCACCCTCATCCAGCTGCTCTGCCTGGCGGCCCTGTGGCTCCTCAAGTCAACCGTCGCCGCCATCATCTTCCCAGTCATGGTGGGTGTCCTCCCGGCGGAGCCGCCCCGGCTGCTGGGCCCTGCGTGTGGCGGGGAGCGCTTGGCCATCTTCAGCCCCCCCCGGCCCCACTTTGGTAAGGCCCAGCCATGCCCCAGGCCTCGGGCTGCCCCGGACCCCCCCTCTCCCCTCTGGGAAGTGCTCATGGGCCCCATTAGACGCCCCATTGAGCTGAAGGCATCTGCTCCCTGTGCCCGGGCTGTGGTTTCCCCTGACCCACGCTCCCTGTGGGTCCCTGGCCTTCGCCCCTTGCTGACTTGAGCCTCTGCTTTGGCCCAGCTGCTGGCGCTGGTGGGGATCCGGAAGGCGATGGAGCGCATCTTCTCCCGCCAGGACCTCGCCTGGCTGGACGACGTCCTGCCCGAAACAGACAGGAAGGAGGAAGAGAAGCTGCGGAGGAGCCAGGAGGAGGAGAGCGACGGCGAGGATGTAAGGGGGGGAGGGGGAAGAGCCGCTTGCCCCAAACGTTACACGGACGCACCGGGGGAGGGCTCCTCGCGGGGGGGCAGGGCCTGGCCTCTTCCGCCTGCTGGAGAAGCCCCGTCGGGGGCACCCCGCCCCTTCGGCCTCGGCCCAGGCAGCCAGAGCTGATCGCCAGGCCCAGCGGGGCAGGCTGAGCCAGCGGGGAGAGCGGGAGGAGATTCTCCTTCCCCAGGGGGGCTCCTTGCAGAGCACTTAGCCTCCAGCACAGAGCGGCGGAGGGGCAGGGGGACTCTGGGTGGAGACTGCGCCTCCCCCAGGAGGCTGCCTCAGGCCCATTTCCGCGGCCCTGGGCCCGCAGCCCATCTGTCGGGAGCCCGCTGGCGCCGTTTCCACCGGAGAGGCGGGCCGAGGGCTGCGGGGTGCGTCCCTGGCCTGGGGAGACACGGGCCCCGCGGGAGCCCTGGGGCGGGCAGCCCTGGTCACGGCCAGCAACACGGGGGTCTGGCGAGGCGTCTCTGCAGCCCTTCCCGGGCTGGAGTTACCATGGGAACAAGCTGCCAGGCCTTCGGCGTCACAGGGGAGATGACAGCCGGTCGCAAAGTGGCCAGCGCAGACCTGCTGCGAGTGCCTGATGAAGCAGTAAATTATTTAGCATGTTCGCGCCAGATCTGGGCCAGGCCCGACGCCAGCCCTCGCCTTGGCGCGCTGAGCGGCTCTCATGCCGTCCCGCAGGACCGTCGCACGAGCAGCCCAGGGAAACCGATCTAGCGGGGACGACTCCTGAGCACGTGCCCGGCCGGCGGGGAGAGTCGCTCCCAAGGCCTCTGTCCGGCTAGGCAGGGCACTAGTGGGGTCTGCGGGACTCAGTCCTGGGTGCACTACTAGTCACTATGTTCACGAGTGACGTGCGTCCTGGAAGGGAGAGCACGCTCACGACGCCGGTGGATCGCCCCAAGCTGGGAGGGGGACAGAATAACCTGGACAAAGGGGAGAATTGGTCTGAAATCAGCAAGGCTGACAGCCGCCATGGGCTCCAGGGTAAGGGGAGGCCGGCTCTGTGCCCTGGAAGGGGCGGGCCCAGAGCTGCCAGTGTCCCCTCCCCCCCAGCCCTCAGAGCTGTGGGGAGCGGCGCAAAGGGGGCCGGGGCTCCTCTCAGGAACTCGGGTTCTGGGCGTCCCTCGGGGGAGGCCTGGCCCACGCAGACTGGAGCACTGTCTGGGTCCCCTTGGAGCGTGAGGGCAAGTCTTGGCATGGAGAGTCCTTCCCACTTGGCAAGCCAAAACCCCCGGGGGCTTCTGGGATGTTTTGTTTCTTTGCTTGGGGGTTTTGAACCCGATGGACTTAGTGGGGTCGACGTGGATTCCCAGAGGGGGCGGGGCCCCAGCTCTGCTTTGCCAAAGGCTGGCGGAGGCAGGACTCTGATCTTGGCCTGGCACCCCGGCTCCAGAGCGGTAGCGCCAGCCAACACGACTGTCTGAGCAAGACTCGGCACCGGTTGCCGTGGAGACGCCGTCTCAGGCGGGCGGCCTGGCTGTGCCGCGAGCGGAGGGGGCAGCTCTGTGCCCTGGGACGGGTGGGAATGACTCCACCGCGGTGGCCAGCCATGGTAACGCCGGCCGCCTGTTTCTCTCCTCCAGGCGGAATTCTTGTATCAGGAAAAGGGACCAGAAATCAACATCTCTGTGAATTAGCGGGCTCCCGCCGCGCCGGCCGGCCAGCACAGGTGAGAGACGAGCTCCTCTCGGCAGGGGGCAGCTCCTGGCCCGGGAGAGCCAGAGGGGGAGCTGCGGGTGCGGAGCACCTCCACCAGCGGGCCCCTGGAACTCCATGTTGCAACGCTGCCTCCCCGGACGGGCTCTTCCAACCAGCTCACAGCCCCCTGCAGAGCCTGAGGCTGGTTCTGCTGCCACCTCGAGCTCTTCCGCCTCCCCACACACGAGGGGATCTACCCCGACGCCTAGGCCCTGCCGGTCCCACCCGGCCCGGGCGTGCCCCCGCGTTCCGCCAGCTTCCCCTGCGTTTGGCAGCGCCGTGAGCCAGGTGTGCCAGACCCCAGCTAGCCTGGCCGGTGACTGTACTCGGAGCACGGTGTCCGGGAAGCCCTGGGGTGTGGTCCCTGCGGGGTACACGGTGCGTGCAGCAGCAGGCAGCTCGCCGCCCTGCTGACACGCTCGCTGCATCTTGCAACACCCGGGCTGCCTTGCATGGGAGGTGCCGACACGCCTCGCTCATCTGGAGCCTCCTGGCCCTTGCGCCCGGCTGCACGGGCGTGCCTCTCGCCTGGCCCAGGCCCTGCCGCGCGCCGCACAGGGACGCCTCGGCCACGCCTGCCCCGGAGGCAGCCGGGCAGGTGCACTGACACAGGGGTGCTGGGTCCATCGGGGGCACAGGAGGAATTCGCAGCGAGGGGACAAAGGTTCCGTGTCTGAACACTCCCGACTGCAGCAGCTGCCGCAGGGTCAGGCAGGCAGGGAGGGCGGGGCGTGTTCCAGCGCGCCCGGATCTCTGACAGTGTCAGAGCAGGAGCAGCTGGCCCAGGAAGGCCGGGCTCCGGGAGCAGGGACACAGAGCTCTCCTAGCGGCAGCTGCATGGGAGGGCCGGTCAGTGCAGCTTTCTGAAGGTCTTGCCAAGGTTTTCGAAGGACGCTCCTGCAGGACAGCTGCCGGCCTCCGGCCAAGGGAGGCGGGATGGGTGACTCCCCCGGGGAGCCTGGCCGGGCCTCCCCTCGGCCGGCTGCAGGGAGGAAGGGCCATGCTGGGAGCTGCGCAGGGGATGAGGACGGGGTCTCTGTGCGTCGTGCTGGGGCGTAGGCGGAACTGAGCGGCAGAATGGGGCGGCCGGCGGCGCTCCGGGGTCACCTCCCAAGTGCCCAGGGCTGTAATGCAAACAGCAGAGCACAGTCGGCTCTGGTGCCAGCTGGGGCTCTGCGCGTCAAGCGCCTCCGTGTCCCTTGCTAACAGACAATGGGCTCTTGGTTGTTTTCTCCCTTCGGTGCTGGGCAGGGAGCGATCCCCGGGGCCGGGCAGCAGGAAGCAGGCGCCTTGCACTTCTGGGAAGAGGCTGAACAGCAGAGCTCCGTGGGCACCCCAGGGCCCGAGCGTGGCTGGGGCCTGGCTGGTTGAAAGGGAAGATGCAACGCAAGTGATTTTAAGCCTGACGTGCTGGCCCGCAATGGACAAGGCTGTGTGTGTCTCCTGTCACCCGCTGCGCTGGCAGGGCCAGGTACCTTCGCCGCCCAGGCCCGGGCTGGACACGGGGAGCTGTCTGCAGCCGCATCAATCCCCAGGTCTCCGAGACAAGGCGGGCGAGGTCACAGCTGTTAGTCACCTTTGGCGAAAGCGACCGCAGGGCTCGTCTCTCCCCCATCCACCACGTCTCTCTGGCCCCTGCCGGCTAACTCCTGCCTGCCGGCGGGCAGCATAATGCCGGCAACGCGGCCGGGCACGGCCGCTCCAGCTCTTCAAGCGCTGTGAACGGGAGCTTTCTAGAATCCTGCAGTTAAACTGAAACTGGAGACTTTTCGACATCATCAGGCAGCCTGGAGGCTACGCAACGGGACTGGCATCTGCGGAATGTTCCTGGGGCAAGATGCCCACACCTGGCAAGGGAGAATAAAACTAAAATCCCAGCAGAGTCGGAAGGGACCGTTTTAACTCTGCTTCCTTGTTGAGCTGGGCTCAGTGAACTCTCCCCGGCTCCCGCTACAGAAATCGCACCTGCATGGCCGGACTCTTTCTTATCTGGCTGGGGTTCCTGACCTTAGACATGTGCCAGATCAAGGCAATTTCTATGCAGAGAAAAATTGTTAATAATTAGTTTGTAATATTGACAAAGGGAGGAAAGTTAATAGAAACGTGAACCAAAACAAGCTGACCAGTATTTGAGCCAGGAGCTGTGATGCTTCCTTCATCAGCCAGAGACTGAAAATTTTGAGCCAAAGCTCCTGAGATACTTTTCAAATAACTAGTGAAAAGAATCAGGCCAAATTCAACTTTAATAAATAACATTTCATGTGCCTACCCTGCTGGCCTTCCCCTGATAGTACTTTCTGTTGGGTGTACTATTCTTCACTTTCCATCCTAAATTGTTGTGTGGTGTTCTCTATGCTGTGAAACTGCTGATGAGTAGGACCCCAGAAGTAGCCGCATTTCAGTCCTGGGTAAAGTGAGTCTTCTGTATCATTTGTACCACAATCCACATATGACACCACAAATCCTTACTCACGTGGCAAATCTTATTCATGAGCAGTGCCCTTAACATGAATGAAATCCTCCTGTGAGTAAAGGCAGAGGGATGGGGAGGGGATTGCAAGATTGGGCTCTGAGTTTGTCTTTTATAAGATATTCCAGGATAACGTAGAGAAACGCTAATGTTACAGCATTAGATGGCCTTTCATTGGCCTCTGTTGATTTAGGCTCCATCAAATCTTCTGCCATTTACCACTACTGCAATGGCTTTTGCACAAAAACTTGCCAGCTGTCTACACTGGCCACTTGAATTTGCGCAAGAGCACTGACTTTGTAATGTCCAAAATCAGTGCTTCTTGCACAAATACTTTCCCGCTCCCGCTCAGGGATAAGCCCCCTTGCGCAAGAGGGCCAGTGTAGACAGGCACCTTCATTTTTTGCACAAGAAAGCCCGATGGCTAAAATGGCACTTTGGCAAGGATGCTTTTGCACAGAATCTAGACGATCTTTTACGGAAATTCTTTTAACAGAAAAAATCATGCCAGTCTAGATGCAGCCTAAGGGTGTGTCTAGATACATCCCTCTGGCGCCAGAGGGGTGTAAATTAGACACACCGAAATGGCTAATGAAGCAGGGATTTAAATATCCTGTGCTTCATTAGAATAAAAATGGCAGTCTAGAGGGGGATCGGTCGACAAGGAAACCCTTTTCCGATCCTTATTCCTCATGCAACGGGATATTTAAATCCCCGTTTCATTAGCAATTTCGGTATGTCTAATTTACATCCCTGTGGTGCCAGTGGGATGTATCTAGACAGTGGTTCTCAACTGTGGGCCATATGGCTCCCCAGGGGCCACGCCCTACCTCTAGGGGGCCACGTGGAAAAAACGGAACATTTGGTAAATGATGGACCTTTTTTTCCAACTAACAGTGGCTATGAGGGGGCCACAGAGGTAAACGAGGCTCAGAAGGGGCCATGAGCAAAAAAAGGTTGAGAAACACTGGTCTAGACACACCCTAAATGCCCCCGAAATGGGGCCCTTCTTCACGTGAAGTTTCGCAGGTGTGGAGTGGAGCCACTTGCCTGCAACGTGGAGGCAGCAGCACAGGTTCTCGGAGGGGAATGTTTGGCGCAGGCGCAGGAAGTCAGCCTGGGAGCACGTGGCTTGAATGCTAGTTGCAGTTGCAGCACCTGTTTTGATGTGAGGTGCGAGTCAGTACACAGCCCGTGGGAACACAGCGCTCGGGGCCCTGGGTGTGGACAGAACACTGCATTGAAAGAGCTTCTCCTGGCCGGAGCTCCCCAGCGCGTCGCCAACAACATGCTGGTGCGAGGGAGCAGTGTCCCCGTTCGCCGAGGTTAAGGAACCGTCTCACGGCCACGCCGTCTGCTGCACGGCTTAGAGCAGACCAGCCCCATCCTGCGGCCCAGTTTGGCCCCACGGGCAGGTTCCCTGCAGCAGAGGGGAGCCCTGGGGAGCCACACAGGGGATAAATCTCTCACCCACATTGTCCACCTCATCACTGCCTCGAGGCCGACGCACCTCGCCACACTTCGGGGGGGTTCCCTGAGGATCCCCGCTCTCAGCCTGTCGCCTGTGTGTGGCACTTGCTCCTGGGCTGGGCTCTGCCGGCACGTCCCCCCCCGCGGCTTGCCCTCCACGTGGCTGCTGTGGTGCATCTCTGCTTTTCTGGGCGTGGCGTGGCCGCCGGACGGTGACCTCGGTGCAACTAGCCACGTGAACTAGTCACTTCACATGCACTGGGGCAGGTTGTCAGTGTAACTGCTCTCGGGAGAGGTGTCCTGGCCTCTGCTGCTCTGATCCCATCTGCTGTACTTGCAGGAGCTTCCTAAACTGCTCCCCCGCACTGGTGGGGGTGGAGAAAGCCCTGTTCCTGTTGCTCCGTCTCACTATTAGCACGTCATAAGTTCTGGTCCCGGGGCTCCTGGGCAGCTACAAGATAATCTGGCCAGGACCCCCCGATGCTGCATCACGGGGCTCGTGCTACAAGGACGCACGTCACCATCGGTTACGCGGCGCGAGGACCCGCCCCAGGGCAGCACGTCGGGCCCGCTGCAAGGCTCCCATCAGGCCGCCAGCGGGTACCCTGGCGTGCTGGCCAGTAACACAGTCTGAGGATCGCTGGCCTTAAGCCAGGGGGCACCAGCCAGTGCATGGGGATCTACCGGGAGAGCCTGGGGCCTCTGACAGGATCCTGACGGGTTTGGCCAAGAGGCTATCGAGTGCCTTCAGCTGCCCCTCCCCCCACTGCTGTGCACCTCCTGCCCCTTTCCGGGGCGCTGTGCCTGCTTGTTGGGCAGGGCAGGGCGAGGAGGGGCCCCCTGTACCACCCTGTAGCTATCTCTTCAGAACGGAGGGGGGCACAACAGGGCGAGGGAGTTTGCTGGCTGCCTTCCGGGGTGGTGCAGAGTCAGGGCAGGGGTGAGCCTGCTTAGCCCCATTGCACCCTCTCTCCCCTGGGGTAAGCAGTGTCCAGCTGGAGCCTGCATGTACCCCTGCTGCACCGAAGCCCCTGCCCTAGCTCGGAGCCTCCCTTAGGAGCCTGACCCTCCTGCACTCCAACCCCTGCCCCAGGCTCAGCTCAGAGCCCCTCTCACACTAACGCCCAAGCCCAGAGCCTGCGCCCAACCCTCTGCCCCTGCCTGATGCGGGAGGGAGGGAGGGAGGATGGCGTGAGAAGGGCGGGAAGGAGGCGGGGGCAGGGCAGACCCTGGATTGCAAAGGGAATCTCGTGTTAAGGAGGTGGGAGACCCCTGCCGTAAGCTCGGAGCCAGCAGGGCCCAGAAGCAGCCTCGGCTATAGTGCATTAGCAAAGTGCTCTGAGTGTGCAAGCTGGTGCGTGCCCCATCGTCTCCGCTATTGTGTTTCCCAAGGGATTAGTGGCATCTGCCTGTAGGGGAGTCAAACTGGCTCGTGCCTCTGAGTGGCAAGGGGCCGCGGCTGGGACAGGGTTAGGGTTGCGGGATGCTCTGTGGGGTGGAGCGAGTGGGACAGGCAGGATGATACCGCGCCCCTAGACCTGCACAGCTGAGCGGTCACGACATCTCCCAGGACAGCTACTTCATACAAGGGTCGGTCCTGGGACAACCTGGACCGGTGGCAGCCTGAGTCCAAATGGGAGGGAGCGGCTGGCAGGGTGCCTCTCACACCGCACAGGGGCAATCCTCTGTGTTGTCAGCGTATCAGGCCCAGCTAGAGCTCCTGCTTTCCTATGGCTCAATGCCGAGTTGTAGGCACAAACCTGCCAGGTGCCCCACATCAGGGACTCTCTCCTGCATTTGTCCAGGCCCCAGCCGTGATGCAGACAGCGGGAACATCTCGGCCACAGGGAAAGGGCCGGCCCAGTTCACTAGGCCACAAGAGAAGGCCAGAGATGCACAGGTGAAACCTCTGCTCCCATCAGGTCTCCTGACACCAGTAGAAACTGTGGCAGTCGTGGCTGCCTAGGGCCCAGCTATATGCACGTAAACCCTTCCTGTCAGCCAAAGAACCATCCCCGATTCCCTCCACAGTGAGATGTTTGTGGTAGATGGGACATTAGCTATCACCAGCCGCGCTTGGAGCACGACTCTACGGCTCCGCCATCTTGGAGCACGACTCTACGGCTCCGCCATCTCTCTTCTGACAAGGCAGGCGAGTTTATTAGACCAACTTCTTTTGGTGGCCGTTGGGCTTTTGAGCCTCACAGAGCTCTTCTTTGGATCTGGGGAAGAAAACAAGCGTCCTTCCCCAGAGCAGAGCTTGAAAGCTTGTACCTCCCACCCACAGAAGCTGGGCCAGCATCAGCTATCACTTCACCCACTTGTCTGTCATATCCTGGGACCAGCCAGGGTGTTTTAACAATGGTTTTAATGCTGATGTGTGCTTTCCTCCAATGCGTCTGCACTTGTAAGGTAGTTGTATTTTAATAACAATGTGGGCTTTGTGCACTTTAATTTAAATTGAATTTCCATTCAAATAGAGCTTGACACAACTCATGGGTAAAAAAAGACGTCTAGGAAGTAAGAAATGTTCCATTCGCCATGTTCTAATGGAATACACTTAAAAATGAAGAAGCTGCATAAATGTTAAATTACATAATGGCATTAATAAATGGGCATAGATATAGCGTGCGCTCATGGTGAGCAAAAAGAAGCACCGCAGTGAGTGGACAGGCTGGCTGTAGCTGAAAGTCAGCCTGCTTTAGGGTTATCAACTACTGAGAAGCAAACTAAAAATATAAATGAAAAACATGATTCCACTAGAATTAAATCAAGCTTTCCTACCTGCTGTGACTGGAATCATTCCACGTTGGCGTCAGGGTACATGGAGATGTGGGGCAAGGCCATAGTTTGCCAAGGGGCTAGATGTGGTTGCCGCATGTTATCATACAAAGCCCCACAAACCATTAGGCTGTGTCTAGACTGGCCAGTGTTTCCGGAAAATCAGCCGCTTTTCCGGAAAAACTTGCCAGCTGTCTACACTGTCCGCTTGAATTTCCGCAAAAGCACTGACTTCCTACTGTAAGAAATCAGTGCTTCTTGCGGAAATACTATGCTGCTCCTGTTCAGGCAAAAGTCCCTTTTGCGCAAAGCTTTTGTGCAAAAGGGCCAGTGTAGACAGCTCAGATTTGTTTTCCACAAAAAAGCCCCGATCATGAAAATGGCGATCGGGGCTTTTTTGCGCAAAAGCGCGTCTAGATTGGCACAGACGCTTTTCCACAAAAAGTGCTTTTGCAGAAAAGCGTCCATGCCAATCTAGACGCTCTGTTCCGAAAATGCTTTTAACGGAAAATTTTTCCGTTAAAAGCATTTCCGGAAAATCATGCCAATCTAGACGCAGCCTTAGGGTCAGAACTCTATAGAGGTCCCTCCATGTCAGAGGCCTGGGCCACACACTGGTTTGGGATATCCCTGTGCTGCACTTTGGACAGAGGCCAGCCTTTGGCCTCTGCAGCGGGTACCTTTCAGAGTCACACGCAAAGTCATGTCACCTCTCCAGTGAAAGGCAGCTCTCTGTTGTGCCAGTGCACACCCTGCAGAGCGGAGCATGCTGTGCTCTCTCCTGCCGTCATGGGAGTCACTCTCATGTGCGCTGCCCGGGTCCCTGAGAGGAAGACTGGCTGAGTTCCTGCAGAGGTCCTGCTGCTGGACCCCTTGGCTTGTGCTGGCAAGAGGCAGAATGCCGCTACTGCAAAGCTAAAATAGCCTTTAAGTAGCATACGATGGCACATTTGGGTTCTGAGATTTTACAAAACCCCCCACTGGGACATGTCATGTTTGTGGCAATGTGTTGTGATTGGCTTTTCTCTTTCAAGATTTCCTGCAGCACTTGCTGTCCAAATACACACAGTGCTGGGGGACTGGACCCAAAGGGAAACTGATTGGAAAGAAAAGTGAACCAGATTTATCTATTTTACTTGGTGTTTGTGTTTTTAACAGATGATTAAATGGTCTGAGCAGTAAGAAGAACATGAGATTTGTAAAATCACTGCAGTTTTGGTCACCACATTTTTATCAGTAGCACAGGTAAACAGATATACTGTGTTTGTAACAGATGACTTTTAACCTGAGCGTGTCTCTTTTAAACAAGTTCCTTTTCTGTCACGACAGCTGGCAGTAAATCCAATTATTCAGTCTCTTCGCATGCAATTATTCAAGAAAAACAAATGACACTTGTGTCTTCAGCAGGAATTCAGCCTTTCCACAGCAACCAAACAGTGACCCCATGTGGTCCATCCTCTTGGGGGCACCATGGTGCTCCAACCACTAGGAACTCCTCCCTTCAACTCTCAATTCTGCAGGCTCCTTATGGTAGACAGGAATGTGCTTCTGTCCCTCCCCCGCCCCCCAGTTTTCTCATGTGCTTCTCTTCCCTGTGAAGCCCTGCTGGCTAGGGCTGTTTGGGTGACTCCGCTGCCACTTCTCCCCACTGTGCTGCAGCGGGGAGTCCCACAGAGCAAACCAACTGGCAGCAGGCAGGGAGAGCCAGAGGGGCAAGGTGCAGTACAGGGGAAGACTCCAACCTATCAGGATCCCTAGGTCAGGAGATGGAGCCAGCGAAGTTGGACTAAGGTCAGAAATGTGGATGAGATCCTGCTGAGCTGGGGCAGACAGCTCCTGAGGAAGGCAAGCCGGTGCCCGTCGTCGCGCTCAGCCTCTGTCCCTCCGGCTGGCTCGCTTCTCCTCTGCGGGCCGGGGGACGCGGCTGGGGGTGCGACGGGTGCAAGCACCCCGGGGCGGGCCGGGGCAGGCAGGGGCGCTGTGTGCTCCGGGGGGGGGCTCAGCCCATGGCCCGCGGGGCAGCAGCTCCCCGGGGACCGGCCGCCGCCCCTGGGCCGGGCTCGCGGCGCGCGGGGGCACGTGCGTGCGAGGAGAGCCCGCATCAGGGGCAAGGGGAGGGAGCATCGCGGTGGGCGGGGCCCGCGCGGCTGCCAGCCGCGGCCGCTTGGCCTCAGCGTGGGGGCGGGGAAAGAAAGCAGACGGACTGCGGACTGAATGATTGACAGGGAACTCATCCAATCACCTCTCTGCTACAGACTAGGCGGCGGTAGGCTGCTGGGACAGGAGGGCCGAGGCTTCCGCGTTGACAGACACGCGTGTCGTCCAATCTTAGAAGGGGGCGGAGCGTGGTCTCTGTGAGCGAGACCTTCAGGAGTCAAAGGGGAGTGTGTGACGGATTGGGACACACAGCCAATCATCCGGCGCCAAGCGCGGAGGGCTCTGACTGATGCGCTGTCTGAGCAATCAGAGTCCGGGAACCTCGAATTAAAGTTGACCGACGGATACATTGTCCAACCAGTCTCCAGTCTTCCCGGGAGGGGCTTGACTGACGTGCCCACTGCCCAGTCAGATTTCCACAAGTTCAGGAAGAGACCGAAAGAGAACGGGGCGGGGCTGCGCGTACAAACCGCCTCGGCGTGTGCTCTCAAGGCAGCATGCTGGGAGCGCGTGACGAAGGGATGAGTGGCGGGGGTTTTGCCCACTGGAGCTGAGGCGCAGGCCCAGCGCGACCAATGAGAGTGGCGGCAGCGGGCGGGGGAGGCCGGACGGCGCTCCTCGGCCGGTTAGGTTGTGAGAAGTTAGTGGCGCTGCTGCTGGTGCTGTGAGGGGACGGAGACGGCTGGGCTGGGAGAGCAGCGGCGGCCCCGGATCAGCGCGATGCTCACGGACGGCAGCGCTGCCCCTGTCGGCGACGAGGAGATAGACTCGGTCACTCCCCGCGCCCCCCCCACCGCCGAGGCCCCCGCCGCGGCCGGGCCCGCCCCGCTGGGGCTGCGGGCCGTGCGCCTCTTCGGGGAGGCCGGGCCCGGCGGGCCGGGCGGCCCCGGGGCGCCCGACGCTGGAGAGGCCGCCCTCGACTTCAAGCTGGCGGCCGCCGTGCTGAGGAGCGGGGGCGGCGGCGGCTCCGGCAGCGACGAGGACGAGGTGTCCGAGGTGAGAGACCGTGGCCGGGCCCGGCTTCTCCCCGCTTCCTGACAGGCCTAGGCCGGCGTCCGCCCCGCGGGGCCCAGGGCTCAGGCTCGGCGGGCCCTGCGCCTCCGGTCGGCGCGAGCGGGGCAGCGCCCGGGTACCAGCGCTGTGCCCGCCGAATGGGGGCGGGGCCCCGCGCCCAGGCGCCTCCATTGTGCCCCCAGGCTGTGGGGCTCCGCACCCCACACGCTCCCCCCCACAGCCAGTGTGCGGGGCGGGCATCTCGGCACCGTGCCCTCCCCGGCTGGGCGGGGGATTTGAGCAGCTCCTCTGTGCGCCCCCTCGGGCAGAGGGGGCCCGGCGCCCACTCTGGTGTATTCAGATTGGTGGTAGGGGTGGGGGAGAGATTCGTGGTCTCTCTCTCTCTCACGAGTGTAGGTGCGTGCTGGCTTCCAGTACCTGCCTACCATGAGCCTGGTCTGTGCTCAGGCTTAAGGAGGGTCTGAAGTTTCAACACCCACTAATTTTTATTTCAGTATGAGGGCACGTGGGGGTCCTAACACTTATTCTTTTATGAGAAAAGAAGAATCCCAATCTCCCAAACAAGTGTCTGACTTGAACGTGTGTGTATGGGGGGACAATATCCATCAACATCCTATCTGGTGGCTGTAAGGGGGGGGTTCTAAACGTGTAGTTAACACTGCTCCCTCTGGTCTAGGGAGGGAAGAAAAATCTAAGGTTTCATCTGCTTACCCCCCACTGTGGTGGAAACTGAACTCATTCCTCCTGTCACCTAATTGGAGGAAAGAGTTTCAAGGTCCTATACTATCACCTCCACCCAAGCAGATGTTTCCTAGCATCCAAAGCGTATGTCTTGCATCTCCCCAACCTCTGCACACCTTTGTAAGAGGGCAAAGGTACAGTTAACATGCTAATATTTTCTCCCTGAACCAGAATTAGAGGCCTGCAGTGGAGTGATGCTAGAACTTCTCTACAATTTTTCCTGGCTGGATGACAGGAGGGGTCCAGCACCTGTTGTCTAAGCACTTCATTGTGTATGTGTCCACTCACCCCTAGATGTGGTGAATTCTGAATTATTAGGTCTTGTCCATCTAAAATTGTGTTAACTTAATAAAAAGTACATATTTTTAGTCAAATGGATTTAGTTAAACTTGTGCAAAGGCCTGTATGGAAACCCTACTTAAACTGACCTATTTCAGAAGGCTGTAAGTGTCCACATCAGGATTACACTGGCTAAATTCTAAATTAAACTGGTGGAACTTCTGTATGTGAACAGTCTCTCAATATTTGGCTACTGTCCATAAATATGCATGTTTTTGTACATATTCAACTGAAATATGTTCCAGTGGGATTAGGGGTTGTTTGTAAAATACTTGAGTCCCCTGGCCAGTGGAGAGAGGGGAAATGCTAATTGCTTCTCTGTTGGCATGTATCAAGTCTACTCATTCACATGTCAGTGTACTTCTGTTTTGCAGCAGTGTTTACAAAACACAGGCTTAAGTGAGAACCACTCTGAGAATGTCAGCTAATTATGAAATCAAGAAAGATCTAAGACATACCTACAAAGATTCTGAAATAGTACCTTTATTCTGGTATTGGTGGCATTTTGAAATATATCCTCTTTAGGTATCTCTGTGATGCACATTAAGAGATGACTGTAGCATAGGTAGACATACCTGCACTAGCTTTACTTATTGTGGGTGCCAGTAGTATGAAAATGTGGTGGTTGGGTTTTCTGCCGGGACCAGCAACCAGAGTATATGACTAGGATCATTGGCAGGCTTGTATTGGGTTGGGTATCCTGTGCTGAAGGCCATGCCATTATGTGATCAGTGGGAGTCGCATATGAGGGGTGGGCAAATACTGGCCTGAGGGTTGATCCAGACTGCTAGGGTTTGCCCCTGGCAGGCCTCCACACTGCTGTATTTACCTGTGCCTCTGCAGGTACTGGGGATCACAGCTCCTGTTGGCCATGGATCATGGTTCCCATCCAGTGGAAGCTGCGATTGCCCAATCCTGCAGAGGTGCAGGTAAATATAGCAGCAGTGGTCCACTAGGGGATAACCCTGGTGAGCCGCTGCTGTTTTATTGTCCACCTCTGAGCTAGATTAAAGCTAGTGTGGGTATGCCTACCCATGCTACAATCATACCTTAATTTACATGTACCTTTAGTTATTTGCTTCTCTGTCACAAGGGAAGTGGGTGTCTAATTAGTGTCTGTTAAGCACCCTTGTTGAGATCCTCTGATGAATGAGGCTACATAAAGGCAAAGTACTAATTATAGTTGATGTCTGGTTATAAACTGGTGAGGGCAAAAAAGATGAGGAGCTTTTTACAATTACTTGCTTGGAGGCTGGAGTTTGGTAAATAAGGTTTTTCTGTGAGAACAACTTTCTTGTTTAAAACATTTACAAAGGTGCTGCTAAATATATATTCAGAGATTTCCAGAATGTGTACATAGATAGGTGGCCTATTGTTTTTGCCTGAGCGTCATCCTGAATGTACTTGTTTCCTCCTGAAGTAACCTCTACCCAATACTGAGCACAGGTAACATGACAGAAGGATAAATCTTTTAACCGTGATTCCCCGCTAGATTATTATGGAACAAAGTTGACACTATTCAGGAGGAGCTGTCTCTTTAGCCATAGTCTCTGTGGGAGCATATTGGAGGCACCTGCTGTTGGGGTGTTCTGTCCCAAAGAAGCAATTATAAGATCTTGGAATGGAAAACTGCAACTTCTGAATTAGACCACTTTGAAAACTTAGCAAGTGTCTGACTTGTGGTCTCAAGTCATGAATTACTACGTATTTGCTTTGAGGACTACTAGTGTTTGGAATTAGAGAGCACTTGAAGGGAGACTTCTGTTTATCCAAACAGCTTGGCTGACAGCAGAGTTTTGGATAAATGAGTTTTCTGTAACTGACTTAGGGTTTCATGTAGCTTCGGGTAACTAGGATTTTTAGATAGCTGGAATTATATTGTACATGAAATGAAAGATGGCCATATCCCCTTGATATTGGCTCTTTTTTTAGTTGGCTTCTGTAATTCTAAAAAAACCCCATATTGAAATGGCATCAATAACAAGAGTACATGCTATATTCTTGAATATTTTGTATTTGTATGATTTTTTTTATAAATAGTAGTATAACTAGAGTAGGATTAGTCAATGACAGATGAAGAAAATAACCAAATCGTCTTGGAGGTGCAGAAAATAGAATACAGCTAGTGTAAAATGGATACAGGATTGAAAAATGAATGCAATTTCACAAATGCAAGATAAATAATATTTCTTAGCTGAGATTTCAAAGTGCTTTAAAATGGAAATGTTATCCCAACATTGCAGATGAGGAAACTAGCACCGAAGGGGGAAGTGATTTGACCACAGTCACACAGCCAGTCAGTGGCAGAGCTGGAAACAAAACCCTATAGAGATGTAAAATCCCATTTAATTAACAGGTTTAAACATTGTTTAACTGGTTAACTATTAAAGAGAGGCACTTCAGCTGGAGCACTCCCCTGTTACCCAGCTGTGGACATGGGCTACTCCAGCCTAGCTGGATCAGCCCATCTGCAGCAACAGGGCCAGGCCTGCCATGAATGGGCTGCTCTGGCTGGCCAGAGCAGCCCCTGCCTGCAGTGGGCCTACCAGGGCTGGAGGAACCCTCTGCCTGTGACAGGCAGGGAGCTGCTCCAGCTTTGACAGGTTAACCATTCACATCGCTATAACCCAGACCTCCTCACTTACAGTCCATTGCCTTATTTCCTGTATTATTCTGCATCCTATGAGACAATGGAGGGGGGAGGGCCCAAACAGCTGGGGTGGGGCTCAGGAAGCCTCTAAAGTAGGAACAGTAATTGGATATAACTTCTGAGCAATATCTTTGTCCGAGTTGTTTTAAAGCAGTGTTAGACCTCAGTGGTTCAGGAACCAAATTAGTGATTAGCATTACTCAAAAGAGCTGTAGTAGTGTGTATTTATTGTTTTGTTTACTATATATCCTTCTCACAGCAAAATTACTGACCCAAGTATTATTTTTGTCAATTACAATTGGTTAATTACATAGTAAAAGCATCCTGAATAGTTATAACTTATATTGGTTAATAATTCAAGCCCACAGTTTTTTAATACCATGTGCTACAGAGAGCTGGAGAAGACACATTAAAGAGCCGTTTACAGCTCACGAGTCTCAGTTTGGGTATCATAAGACATCTTTTAAAACAGGATGGATGGGGGCAGAGAAGATAAGCACCAGAAATGGGAAAAATTGAGGAAAGAAAATAGCGAAGACGAATTTATTTTGCATCAGCACAGGCCGAGAAGCAGGACATAGGGGGAAGGAGTAGGAAACCTTAGGTATGTCTCCATTTTAGTTAGATATTAATGGCTGGCCCCTGCCAGCTGACTCAGGCTCACAAAGTTGAGTCTTGGGGCTGCTGAATTGCCATGTAGAGACTTGAGCTGGAGCGTCTAATCTCTCTCCTTCCCCTGCCCTGTAATTCAACAGCAATGTAGCCCAAGCCCCAGGGACCTGCCATGAGTGTCTCATTGCAGTGGAGCCATCAAAAAGGTTTTCTACTCTTTCTCCCAATGTCTCCACTGCAATAAGATGCTCATGGCTATTCTGTAAGCTGACTCAGTTACATGGGGCTTGGGCTAAGGGGTTGTTGAATTGCAGGGAGCCCAGAGCTCAGACTTCAGCCCAAGTGTCTACATGGCAATTCAGTAGCCAGGATCCTGAGTCAGCTGGTGCAGGCCAGCTGCAGGTTTCTAATTGCAATGAAGACCTACCCTTTGAGAACATCTGAGTTCAAAGGAATAGTATAGACAGGAGAACCATACTTCTGAAAATACTTCTGAAGCTAGTGGTTCAGATTAACTAGGGAGAAGTTAATATGGTGAGAGTTAGAGGACATTTGAGAAACTGAATGTATGACCACCAGTAAAAATACATCTAGTAAAAATTGACCAACAATTATAGGTGAATCAAGCATGACCTGTGAGAATCATATGAAGTAGAAAATCTTTTTGCTGCTACTACTGAAAAAATTCAGAGGAAATCTGTTAATTCTCCTGTACTTATAGAAGGCAGTGCAACTTTGGAAACACCAGATTGCCCACAGGTTTGGTAACAATAATGAATGTCAAAAGATTTATATATTATCTTAAATTTGGTCTGAGTTTGTGGTAGGGTTATAAAATCCTGTTTCTTTAGTTAAGTGGTTAAATGGGGGAGGGTGGGCAGGGGCTGCTTGTGACCACACATTGGGATGCTGGCTCTCAACTCATGCAGGTTTGTGGGATAGGAGTCGGCAGTCACACAGGAGGTGGAAGGAAGTTAGCTGCTCCTCTTCCCCTGCCGCTTCTCTCTTGTTTGGGCTACCTATTCTTTGGCTATAGAAGACTGTTGTGTCCAGGGCTATCCATATGTGACTCTCTTTTTACCTTTCACCAGTATTGCATTAAGCAACTTATATTTAGCTGAAGGTTGCTTTTTTTTAAAGGGGAAAATTGGGCTGCAGAAATAGAAATACCAAATTAGTTAGACTATATGGTCAAAGTATTTGCAGTATTGTATGCCTCGCTGACCTATACTAAAATGAAAAAAACAAGTCTGAGGTCATTCACAATGATAAAGGGATCTTAGGCCTCAGAGTGGCATCTGACTGCAATCATATAAAATTTAAGTATGCCTCTTGTGTTCTTCCTTATGTAGTCCTGACCCTTCAGAGGAAGTTGGAGTTCACCCCTTCTGTGAAATGTCAATTATTCCATCTGCACCCTTTCTGAGAGTGGGTGGCCTACCAGCCGAATTGCCTTAGGTATACAATTTATCTGTTGCGCAATCCTCTGGATATATTTACATGAAACATAATTAAAAATCAGATCCAATCCACCTTTTACAATAAGTAGCATTTAACGTCCCTATGGAAAGCACCCCAAATCCTTCTTAATGCTTAAGGATTTCTTTAGTATGGATAAAATATAAATGATTTTAAAAAATCAAATGCGATTTTTGATCAATTTTTTAAAATGTAAATTTCATTTTTAAATACAGATTTCTTCTTAGACCCTAAGAAATGACAACCTATGTTAAATACCTTAACCTGATCATGATTAAAATATAAGAACTTAAGTGAATTAAAGGGTGCTGCTGTCTTAATTATATACTGAATCAGGGAGAAAACATCTGTAACTTGAGACCAACTCAAGCTTAAGTGCAAAAGTGTCATGTAGTGCATTATTTTGTTGATAACAGAGCCAATACTGGTACTTAAGTTAAGCAGGCTTCTCTTGTGTTCATTATTTTGTAGTCCGGATTCTTTTTAGAATTTGTAAATACTTTGAAGGACACTGGGACAGACTTCTAGAGGTATTTAGTCACCTAAAGATGTGATGCCTTCTGAGATTCTCAGCAGTGCTAAAGCTAGGAATACAGTTACCTTTTTAACCAACTTTCTACATAACAGCTAAAAATCTTAAATAAGCTTTACACTGCAGAGCCTGCAGCAAAGCCTCCCTGGGCTTGGTCCTGGGGAGAAGGCTTCCCTGCAGTCTTCGCAGCTGGCTCCCCAGGAACAAAGCAGCAGTCCCCGCTGGCCCTGCTCCTGTGAAAGCCAGCTTCTGGGCAGAGTTGAATAGATATCACTAACCAATAAACATCAGCTTATTGGTTAAACTCTACCATCCCTAGCTAAAACAGACTAAGTGCCTGTGTACTTTTGAAAATCCTAGTAGGCACTTATTTGTATCTTCAAGCACCTAAAAATACCCTTATTTCTGGCCACCATAGAACAGGTTTTTCAATGTCAGTTCACGGACTATAAATAATACTTCCTTTGTTTAATCAGTTTGCAATCTAAAACCTTTTTTGATTTTTTTTTTCTCGAGTATCTAGTATATTTAAGGTAGTTTTTATTAACAGATTGCAGATGTGGTTTTTATGCATTTTTTAATAGACTCCAATTTATACATAAAAGCAGCTTGACACATTTGAGTAAAATTAACTAGTACACAGGAAATGGTGAATGACATTTTTTAACCTAAAATAATAAAAATTACAAATCTGAATAAATGTAGCGCTCTATAATTGTTCATACTGTATTTACGTTTATCTGTCTTCCTAGTTAGCAAAAATTATCAAATTTAGTGTAAAAACTATATTTAGTTGCAAAACTTGCTTGTACCAACCAATAAGAGGAGGTATTTTCATAAAGAAAAATTAAGTACAAATCTAAAACATAAATAGAACTAATGATTTTAACTTAAGATTTCCTGCTTGCTGATGAATGACTTCACCCTTATTTCTTTTATTCATTTTACACTAAGAGGACGCTTTGGTTAAAAAATGAGTCTTGCATATGACAAGTCACTTTTCCCGTTTGACTTCAGACACTGATTATGGGGGGGGGGGGGAGCGGTGGCGAAGTCTTCTGACCAAAAAAGTGCCCTTCCTGGACTCATTCCCACCTCCAAATTTTTCACCTGAAGCAAGTTAGATGTAATTTCTCTTATGAGGACTACCAAGCAGGCCTCTGTGGTATCAGCTAATGTGAGAAATACTGTGTCCTAGGGAGTAAGTTCTGATTGTCCTAATACAGACATCTATATTTTCAAAAGTGATACATTGCTTCAGATATCACACAAACTTCTCTTACCTCCTGTGATTTTTTTTTTTTAAATCTTGATTTACTAATGTAAATACCCATTTGTGGAATGGGGAAAGTAAACTAAATAAACTTTTAATGAGTTATACTAATCAAGTGCTTTTGTAAATATAGGAAATCTACAAAAATCATGTTTTGTTTGAAAACTGATTCCTTTAAGAGTTAAGGATATCATGTTTGATACTTCTCCATTATTATAGTCTAAATTATTAGAACAGTTGGATTCTAGTTAGATTGTTCTCAGTGTAACACATTTCTTATCTGCAAACCAGCTTTTAAAACTACACTACCTCTGATGTGTAGGAATAAATGAGCTGCAGGGAATCCTTTTGAAGTAGTTATTAAATAATGAGAAAATGGATCAAAGTACATTGATTAGTGCTTGCTCAAATTAGGGATGTTAAATATTGGTGAATTGAGTAGTTGATTAACCTCATGAATTCTTATAGGTTACTCAACTATTCTATAGTCCTTGGGGGTCAGAGGAGCCCCCTGCCACACCATGCTGCTGTCTCTGTATCAGAGGTGGTAGCACGGGGTGCCAGGTGGGAGCTGGTCCGCAACTTCAAGGGGAGCCAGTTTAAAAACCAAAGGCAGCAGCCCATCTGGCGGGGAAGAGGAGCTGAGCTCCCAGACCTGGTGCAAGCCAGGACTGACCCAAGCTGCTGGCCAGCCTGCTAAAAAATGTACTGGTGGGGAGTAGGGAGAGAGAGAATGTGTGTAGTCTATAGTATTAACCTATAAGCTTTTCTTTGTAAGTATCGACTACACTGTTACATCCCTAGCTGAAATATACTTGAACACATATAATGCTTAACAACTATAGCTTTTTGCCCTAGACACTAAGGCATTTGTGGGCAACCTGTGCCCCACATATCCTCTGTCTGCCCTCCTCCCCCACTTGCCTCTTGCGCACTGGAACCCCCCCACTTGTTACTCCTCCCCCTTCCTCCCAGCACTTTCAGAACACCGTGAATCTGCTGATTCACGTTCTGTACCTGCTTCTCTCCTTCCTTCCCAGAACTTGAACAGCTGCAAACAGCTGTTTTGGGGTGCTCAAGCTCTGAGAGAGGGGGAAAGGAGCAGTATGGAGTGCAAACCAGCAGATTCATTGTGCTCTGGAAGTCTGGGGCGGGGGTAGAAAGTATGGGGCCCCCATAAGCAAGAAGCTTAGGGAAGGAGAGCAGGCCATAGGTGGAACCTCAGTGGGCCATTGGCCATAGGTTGCCCACTGTGGGCCAGTCATGTGGCCCACAAAGAGACAGGAGGGCCACTCATCTGGGCCACTCATTAGTCTTGGTTGCCCATCGCTGAACTAAGACCTAGTCATTTGTCTAAGACCTTCCTTAGGCACAAAATTAGTCTGTTTTTCCTTTGTGGGCACTTAACTCCCATTAGGATTCATGTATTATGAATATATTTTGAGAATAGAATAGATGGCATTCAGAAGCAAGGAATCACTTAAAACTAAGGTTAAAACTTGCTCATTCTACCTGGCTGCTAATCAGTCCTGTTTTCAGTATTTTTGTTTTTATAATTCTTGAAGTAATGACTGAAATACATACCAATCTTGCAGCTTTCTTATAGGCAATTCAAAGGAGTTTTTGCACTTGTTCTGTTTTTCTGCTATCCTTATTTAACTGCCACAAAAGTATTGGATTACAGGCACATGTCCTATATTTTGAATTTGTTGCCTTTCAAGAATGTTAATTTCCTGTTTTGTGGTTAAACTTCCTCAAATCACACCATCCTACTCCAGTACTGCCTTCATCCTTAACTTTACCATAGTTGTGTTTCTAGTATTCTTGAACTATTCAGAGGTATTGATTCATTTTAAATACATATTTTGGTTTAGAGTTCAGTTGAATATCTAAGGGAGGGGGAAAAATAATGGTGAGAAATCTACTAATGTTTTATATGGAGGACTGTCTGTCCAACTATTTTTCCAGAATATCTGGCCATAGAAGTTGTGATGTTAATTTGTTAGCATATGAAATTTCAAAGCTTAGGACTTGGGATGTCTAGCTTTATATTGGCGTGAATGGAGGAATATTCCCATGCTACATTTCTGCCTTGATGTCTCAGGGATGAGTTTGCATATGCAAACATTGGCCTAAATTTTGAGAAGTGACTTGTGATTTTTGACTGTCCAGCATGATGGGGCTTGACAATATTGCCTAACCTGCAATATCTTAATTGTTGATTACTTCTGAAAACTTAAGCCAGTGTATTTTATAAATGGCTTGCATTAGTAAGTCACCTTAAAAAATATGTACCGGTAAGTTACGTAATGTTAACTTAGATTCCAGATGACAGTACTATTTTGCATTTGGGTAGTAGTCTTTCTTAGGTGCCTGGTGACAGTCTAAATCTAGGTGTGGTTTTTTTTTGTATGCATCTACAGCATGAATTTTTGACAGACTACATTTTGAAATCAACATATTAGAGCCCAGTTTCATGATGATTTTCACTTCCTGGTGACAGCTTAATGTAGTGGAATGCTGGTGTCTTGGAGGGATTTTTCTTCCCTTAAAAGTATGTAGGTTGTGTGTGTGGTTTTTGTTTATTGGGGCAGAATTGGGTGTGTGTGCATGGTTGGTGTGGTGTGTGTGTTTGGTTTTTTTGTACAAGTGCAGCCTTAGCTCCAAATTTTCTGAGCTGGTAAACTGTGTAATGTTGAGGTAATATACACTCAAAAACGATAGGTCTTCAACCTCAGATTAACATGGGCATTCTTCTTATGTTTGTTGGAGGGTTAATCTTAGTTAAGATTACTGGGTGTTTAAATAGGGCCTCTGGTTGGTGTTGGTAAGATTCTTGAACAACCCTTTTTAAGGCTTCTAGAGGCAGTGTGTGTGCAAGTACAATAATTGCTTATCAGTTAATCAACTACTCTATTACATCCATAGTATGACCACCACCCTACTGCAAGCCTAAAAACAAACGCTTATAGATTAATGCTATAGACTACATACATTTCTCTCCTCCTTTCCCCCCCACCCCTCCCATTTGCCAGGCTTGCCAGCAGCCCAGCTCAGTCCTGGCTTATGATGGGTCCGGGACCTACCCCTGCAGCGGCTCTGCATTTAAAGTGTATTAGGAGCCAGACAGGCAGGCAGCCCAGCTCCATTCTGGCTCGCCCCAGGTCTGGGAACTCAGGACCCCCCCCCTTGACGGGTTCCTGCCACCCTGCACTGCTACTTCTTTATCAGGCAGCAGCACAGGGGAACAGGCAGCCCTTCTGGTCCACTAGGGGAACTGGTTTTTAAACTGGCTTCCTTTGCAGACCAATTCCTGCCAGCATTCCATGCTGCTTCTTTCGATACAGAGGCAGTAGAACAGAGTGGCAGGGGGCTCCTCGGGAGTGAGGCCAGAGCGTATTGGCTGCCGGCCTTGCCCTGGGGACTATAGATTAGTCAACTAACCAATAAGAATTCATGAGGTTACTCAACTATTCAATTAACCAATATTTAATATCCCTAGGTCACACTCCCGAAGACTTTCAGCAGGCATTTGTGTGAGTTGGAGGGAGACAGAGGCAGATGTGTTAGGCAGTGCACTGATGAGCCTCCTACAATGCATAGTAATATGGAAAATTGGTTGCGTCCTTGTGACCTCCCATTCTCTGTTGGAACTGTGGGTACCCAGATCTATGCACCCCCAGATCTATGCACCTTCATGTGTCTCTGCCTGTATATACCTCTTGTAGTTATAAGATTTATAGGTAATGAGCATAAAAGTCCCCAGAAGAAGGTTACTGGAGTTAATAAGAGGTAGAGAAGAGCCGGGAAGTGTTGTCCCATCTCTACACTACTTTGTCTCTGGCTTTGTCTATACCACTCATGTTGCTAAGTCAAGCATTGCAAAAGCTGTTTGTCAGCACTTTTGCTGTGGCAAAGTTGTTCAATTGCCAGAGTAAACAAAACCTTAATTTAAGCTATGTCTACACTGGCATTCACTTTGTGCTTAGCCTTTCTGTTGTCCCCACATTCTTGAGCTATTCTCTTGTGCTCCTCCTTAGCAATTAGTCCATGTTTCCATAATTTGTAGGATTCTTTTTCAATTTTTCAGGCCATTAAGGAGTTCCTGGTGGTGCCATATTGGCCTCTTATTATCTTTCCAACAAATTGGGATAATTTGTAGTTATGCCTTTAATTTTGCCCCATGAAAAACTACCATCTCCCCTGAACTACTTTATCCCTTAATTCGGTTCCCTTTGGACTAGGGATTGTCAATGGTTAACTGGTAAGCCTCACCCATAATGTAACAAAATGAAGCCTTGAGAACTGTGAGCCTCTGTATTTATGGTGCAGTAATTCATGTCTAGTTCACGTATGTAGTCACAGCAGCTACTCTCCAACTATGCACTTTAATTCAACCAATCCTTTCTAGAGAAGAAATATTGGTGGTGGTAATTCTTACAAATATTTGCAACACTATTTCAAAAATACTGTTTAAAAAGAAACTTGGTAAATTAAACTTCTGAACAGAATAAAAATTAGTTGCTGTCCAGTGGGCTTAACTTTGCATAATTTATTGGATTCTTTATGAAATACAAATAATTCAAATTGTACAGTGACGTTTCTTCATGTACTTCAGTTTTATGTACAAGATAGCAAAGATTGAGAATAATTTTGTGACTAAGAGCCTCAGTCATTGACAAGGACCCTATTATGCTTGGTGCTATACAAACACACAATATGAAAATAATCCCTGCCCATATAAGTTCAGTTTTTTGGGGGTGTATATGGAAGACTCATTGTGTATGAATCCATGATATGCCCACATCTTGAATACTGTATGCAGATGTTGTTGCCCTATCTCAAAAAACGTATATTGGAACTTTAAAAGGTTCAGATAAGGGCAACAAACTTGATTATGCTTACGGACTAGTTGCCATATGAGGAGACATTAATAAGACTGGGATTTCTCAATTTGGAAAAAGATGACATGATAGAGGTCTATAAAATAATGACTGGTGTGGAGAAATTTTTTTTTCTTAAAACAAGAACAAAGGGTTACCAAATTAAATTAATAGATAGCAGTTTTAAAACAAACAAAAGGAAGTGTTCTTTTTTGTACAATGTGCAGTTACCGTGTGGAACTCCCTGTCAGAGGAAGTTGGGGAGGCCAAGACTATAACAGGATTCAAAAAAGAACTACATAACTTCATGAAGAATAGGTTAATCAATGGCTAGCCAGGATGGACAAGGATAGTTTCTCTAGCTTCTGTTTGCCAGTATTTAGGAATAGACAGGGAATGGATCACTTGATGATTACATGTTCTGTTCATTTCCTCTGGGGCAGCTGGCATTGGCCACCATCAGAAGACAGAATACTGGGCTAGATAGACCTTTGGTTTCACTCAGTATGGCCATTCTTATACTCTTAAAGAGTAAAAGGTGAAAGGTTTATGCCATCTGAAAAGACACCAGAGTCCCCTTTCCAATACAAGGCATGCATTTTATCATTTTTGTCACTTGTGAATTCTTGTTGTAAAGGTGCTGTTTCTAGGGGTCAGTTTTCTCTCCCATATCTATCTGTTAGTCTAATCTAACCGTAGTTTTGCTGTATAGCTAAGAGTTCATTTGCTAGTTTAGTTAGATTGCTTTCCCTTAGCAAAATAAGCTATGCTAGCAAAAGTACTCTTGCCAGTATAACTGTCTATCCTCAGGCTTTTGCTGAAATTGTGTGTGTGAAATCTTCCCCTCCCACAGCTCCTGACTAATATAAATATACCAGCAAAAGTTTAGTGTAGACTTGGCTTTAGTCTGTTTGTTTCTGTCCCTTAGTTAATTGCCTTTTAAAGCAAGCTAGTATTGCTCTTTTAAAGCTGTCTTGGGTTTAAAGCCCATGTTGTTGATTAGTAACACACACCCCTGACCTGAAATAAACCCAATCTTGTTACTGACTTATGAATATCTATATAGTTGAAACAAATATTTGTGAATGCATCTGCTATAAGAGATGAGTTTGTTTGTAATTGGATCTGTAAACCTATCAGCTGCTCCAATCCTTTGGCAGTACTTCAGCGAAGACAGAACAATGCTAAGTGTGCCAGTGTTTTAATATCCCTGCTCATGTCCTTGTGACCAGTTGCTTGTTGTCCAGTAGTAGTGGTTTGCCACATCCTGAGTTTTTGTTGCCTGGGAATTGCTGAACCTTTACAATGGATGTTGCAATTTTATTGAGCAGCTATATTTTAAATAAGCACTTTCACATCTATATCTAATGGGCTACCAAATAAGATGCTTATTAGCTACCCAAAGTAACTCACAAAGTAGTCCAAAAATAGTACAGTGACTAGTTACTGTCATTTCACTACACTTCTGATTGGGTTAAATCAGAGAGCCCAAATTTTGCTAGTGCCATATTAACTTTCAGGTGCTTAAGGGCTCAATCTAGTTTGAACAAACTTAATTTGTATTTAAAAAGTTAAAAAGTGCACCTGTTTGATCCTTAACTTCAGTTTGATGGTTGATTAAATACATAAATCTAGTTTGAGTTAATATAATCGTGTCAACTTAGATTTTTCTGTCCCTACCACTGTTGGAGAAAAATACCTGTTCATTGACTCTAGCAGCTGTGTCCCCAATGTTATGTAGCCAATTTTTGGTGGTAAAATTTTGCATAACTTGTCTTCAGTAACACCCAGGAACCCTGGAAACCACGTTTGTAATCTGTATTTTTAAAATTTTCATACTTAAAGGGTATGCCTGGTGTAGGGTTTTTCAATGCTGTCCCAAGAGAAGCAAATTTATAAGTGCATATATAAGAAATTATTTTGAATGATAGATCATAGCCTCAATCTAGGGTGCACATTTTTTTTACATTGTGGCAGCAACTTCTTTGTTCAGCCCTCTTTAATATAGGTATGCTTTTTTAAACACTTCTTAGAATAGGCACTGAATTGTGTTCAACTTCAAATTAATATAATGATCTAGGTAGTGGTCTTTGTCCTCTCAAGTTGTGTGACAAGCAGTTTCCATGTTGCACTAGGGATATGAATGTTTAATCAGTTATGTGGTGGGGGCTGAAGTGGCTCTCTGCCTGCTGCTGGGGGATTAGTAAAGAACAAGTATTGCCATTGGTAAAAACCAGGAGGAGTCCTGTTGCAGGCCCTTCTTTTGGCAAATAAGAATGAGATTCATCTACACTAGAGTTAGGACTACGTAAAATAGCTTACGTTGACCTAATTATGTCCTTGACTACACTACAATGCTGCTTTGCCACTGTAAGTGGCCAACTACACAAACATAGGGACTAAACCTGTTGGGAGGTGAAGTTAGTATGTCGGTGTAGTTAGGGTGATGCGGTGTCTGTGTAGCCACTGTTACTTCTCTTGGATGGAACCTTCCTCTGATGCTAGTGCTGACAGCCTGAGTTCACAAGCTGAGCCTTCCCTCCCTCCTGTTATTGCTTGGGCTTTCCTTCTCCCAAAACTCTCAAGTCCCCTCCCTGCCCAGGGGCTGACAGCCTCAGGTATGAGCTTGCCAGGGGCTTACTTTAACAGGGAGCCTACCATCACTGAAACTAACGTTCTTGTCAGTTTCATGGCTGCTATTTCTGTTTCACATCTGACTCCAGCTGTCAGCCTGTGTGAATCTCATAGCTGGAACCCATTCCAACTCTGCCCCAAGGGCTCACAGCCAGGAGTTGAATCTGAAATATTGAATAGCAGCCATGAAACTGACAAGAATGATAGTTTAGCTGATGGTGTGCTCCCTGTTGTGCTGTGGAGGTGGAGTCTTCATGCTGTTGAGCTATGGCTGGGCTTGGTGTGAGTCCTGGGACTGGCTGCCCGGCTCCAGCTGTCAGTGTCCCACAATGCCTCATTTTAATCTGTGGAAGTGCTCCTGGTGAGGACATGCACCATTGACTGAAGAAGCACTTGTGGATATAAACCGTTGCTTTAGTTACTGTGGTGTCTTAAGTCGATGTAATGTTGCCTGTTAACCTTCAGGGATGTCTTGCGGCATTCAGTGCTTTAAATAGAGAAAAAGGAAGCTAAGAAGAGCTACGGGAGATGCAAGTCAGAACAGAATCCACTGAGCACATGCTAAAGCTTATGGAAGACACAAATGAAATGCTGGAGTGTCTTATCAAGATGCAGAGCGAATAGAACTTACGGCCTCCCTCCAGAACTCTTCACAGCAACACTCCCTCTACCTCCCCCCCCATTTTTCACAATCAGATTTTTTTTTTTCCCCCAGCACACTCCACTCCCTGTGAAAGCAGCTATGATTTTAATTGCTGGATGTTAACTGACTGTTCTTTGCGTGCATTTGTTTTCAATGGGGCTTATTCCATAATTAAGTAGAGAATGGGGTTCCTTTGGGAAATCTAAGTAATGCTCAAGTAAAATAGGAAATAGACTTACGACTTCTAGTATTCTGTGATTCTAGAATGGTGAACTGAATGGGACCTCAAGAGGTCATCAAGTCCGGGCCCCTGTCCTCACAGCAGGACCAAGCTCTTAGATCATCCCTGATATTTACCTAACTTGCTGTTAAATATCTCCAGTGATGGAGATTTCCCCAACATCCCTAGGCAGTTTATTCCAGTGTTTAAACACCCTGTCAAAGTTTTTCCTTATGTTCAACCTAAACCTCCCATGCTGCAATTTAAGCCCATTGTTTTTTGTCCTTTCCTTAGTGGTTAAGAATAATAAATTTTTTCCCTCCCATGTAACATCCTTTTAGGTTCTTGAAAGCTGCTATTATGTCCCCTCTTTCTCCCCCCCCCCCCCAAACTAAAAAAACCCACCCCAGTTTCGTTTATTGATCATGCTTTCAAGACCTTTAATCATTTTTTTGCTCTTCTCTGGACCTTCTCCAGTGTGTTCACATCTTTCTTGAAATGTGGTGCCCAGAACTAGACATGATACTCAATTTGGGGTTTACTCAGTGCAGAGTACAGCAGAATGACTTCTTGTGTCTTGCTTTTACAACACTCCTGTTAATGCATCTCAGAATGATCTTCCAAAAGAAGAGGTGTTCCTTGAAAGCTGAGCTGTTGGATGGCTGCCCAGAACAGATTCAGGTACTGCCCAGCTGATGAACAGAGCACCCACAGCCGGCAGCTTGTTTCTGTTGGTGGTACACATCCGCACATGCTTTGGCACACACCATTTCTTCCATACATGGGTGGAATAAATTAGAGGGAATATTGACTGGTAATTCTAGACTTCACTAACTGCTGCTTTCTGTACTCTATACTTGGGCAATAGATTCTAAACTTAGTAACTAATTAAACAACCCAAAAGGATTAGCTAAACTAAACTTTTTCTAGCAAACAGCTTGGGAATTGACTTGTTAAATCACGCTTATTCTTGAGGAATGATACAGTGCAAAGTTGATTAACGTTCTTCAGACACATCTACATCATCTTCCACATCATTGTCTCCTAATAAGCAACACATTTCTTCAGAATACTCCAAGATAGTGTTTCTCTTACCTCCAGAAGCCATGGAAGTTTTTCTATGGCGGAAGAGTAGGGGACTATAGGAAGCTGTGTGTGTGTGTGTGTGTGTGTGTGTGTGTGTGTGTGTGTGTGCACCAAATGTCTTCCCTTTTTCTGTCTAGTCCACTCCACCATTTTATTTCTATACTGCCTCCATCCTTTCCTTTATATTATGTCTCTTGTCGTTAGACAATATCTTAACTAAATCTTCTGTGCTTGGCCCAGGTCCAGCACTATATAAGCACAGAAGAAAACCAATCCTATGTACAACCTATCTCTGTCTTTGCACATGTTAGTATGATAAGAAACAGAAATTGAAGACCTAGAACTTTCAAGAAACAAGCTGGTTGTTAGGCTGGGCAGACTAGAGCCATTAATTCATTTTTATGGTACTAAGTGTATAGGTAACATCTAGGTGATAAGATGTAATTGAACTAATTTTTAAATGAGAAATTTAATATTTAGAAAAAAATTAAATTTTAAAAATCCGATTTTTATTTTTTTCAAATTATAAATTGTCTCCAGGGTGGATAAAAATCAGTTTGACCTACCTGTCTCTGCCCAAAACATTGTCAGCCTATTTAAGACTGAGCAAACTTGCCAAAAAATACAGAGGTCGTTTCAAGGCTTACTGAGTAGGCACAAAATGCCATGCAGGGTCACTGAAGTGAGTTAAATATATTGTTTTTGTTGTACAGTTGCTTGTTTTGCACAAATTATGGATTTCTTCCTACTAGTTACAGGGACAGTTGAACAATACTTATTCTTGATGCAAGCTGATTGATACAAGTCCCCTGTCCAAGGCATAATTATTTTTGTAATGAAGTGTGCTAAACAGGAGTATTCTCTGTAAGTGTAAAGAAGATTCCCTCAGGCTAAGAGAGCTGTTAACCAGAGTCCTTAAGTGAATATAATGTGGAATTGGAGTTGTTGCACAAAAATCTTAGTGTAGGAGTATATTTTGGAGTCATAAATTGCTTGTTTATTTCATTCACCGTGATGTATATCACTGGTTCTAGTCACTAAGCTCTTACTACTTTACCTCTCAACTCTCTTTCTCACAATAGTATTATTTTCTCAATACTAGTAGTGTAACTGTATTAGTTCTGATCTGTATTAGAACTGTATTAGTTCCCTGTAAGCTGGGTGCTTGGGCAACTGCTCATGGGTGGCATTTGAATCTCCCCTGAGCGGAGCAACTGCAGCAGGGCTACTCAACTTTGGAAGTCCTGGGGCCACAATGATACCCTCAGCACATGCCGAGGGCCACAACCAAGTGTGGTTGCATATACATGCAAATATATATGCAAATAGCTTTCATACTGATGGGTGTGAATACAAAGCACTTCCCACAATGCCCCGGTGCTCCTGGCACCTTCTCCCTTGGGGCTAGAAATGCTGACACCCTGTACCCGTTTGTTCCAGCCCGCCCACCCACGTGCATCTTTCAGTGCTCACCCCGCCTGTGAGATGCCTCGTCGTTGTAGAGCGTGTTCAAAGGATCCCACCTGCGAGCTGTATATTGAGCCCCATATAAACCCAAACTGCACCATTTTTAACAGAAGATCATGTCAAGTCCAGTAGTGTCAACATTTTATCCATCCATTCCAATAGTGGTGTTAATGGCACATCAATTCTGCAGAATACAAAGTTTAGTTTAAAAAAAATCTAGCCCTTATGTTGTACTCTTACGCTTTTCTTGTAAGAGTCTGCAGATTGTCTGAAACAATGGTTTTGAATGATGAATTTTCTCATCTTCATTAATCTTAGTGGGATGTTACATAATGACACTGTAAATGTAAGCAGTAACTATAACTACTGATCATTTTAGAAAGATGGAATGGGGTGTAGGAACTGGGAGTTAGAAGAAAATGGAGGAAAAAGAGGGCTGAGATGAGCATTCATTCAGTAGGAATGCACCAATAGGGTAATGAATAGATAAGGAAGTTATTACTGTCTGAATGCCATCCTTCATTGTAAAGCTCTCATTCACCTTAATAGAGAACCTTCAGATCATATCTAGAGATCACCTATAACAGTGGTTCTCAACTTGTTTACCTTTGCGGGCTGCATATTCAACTCTGCTCTGTGGTCCTGAGGATTTCACATGAGTCACAGCTGTGTGCTGATTGGGCTGTGAGTTGAGAACCACTGACAGAGTTGTAGGATGGCTGTCTTCATCTTGTCTAGTCCTCTGCCTCCCCAAGGTAGCCCACAACAGGAACGTAAAGCCTCATCTACACTTAAGTTAATGTTTTATTGGTGTCGTTGTGTTCATTAAGGGTGTGATCGTACATTCTTAACAAACAAAGCTATGCAAATACGTCCTAGAAAGGTGCATTTAGACCAGCATAGCTTGTCACTTCAGTTATGTCTACATCCACATACTGAGGATTTTGCCAGGTTTAGCTATACTGATATAGCTATATCTGTAAAATTCTTAGTGTACAAAAGGCCTAACTGTGGATTTTGATGAGGGCATCTCTCCGTTTCAGGATTTCAACTGAGATGGCAAAATCAGTTGTTAAACACCACTGCTGATCTGGGCCAGATTTGATCAGGTGATTTAGAGATGAAAAATTCTGTTCCTTTATTAATCCTTTAACCTATAGTCTTCAAAACACTTTAAATTCCATAATCTTACGCTTGATGGTGTTGTAGTTCTAGTACCATTTCATTTTCTAACAAAACAGTTGGATAGAAAAAAAACTGTTTAAAATAAAATGCTACGATATTTCTTTTGAAAATAATGTATAGTATTTTTGTAGTTTCATGGTGTGTTTTTTTTACTTTAACTTTAAAACAGGTTGAATCATTTATTTTGGACCAAGAAGACCTGGATAATCCGGTGCTTAAAACAACATCCGAGTTATTCTTATCAAGTGCTGCAGCAGGAGCCGATTTAAGAACTGTGGATCCAGAAACACAAGCAAGATTAGAAGCCTTGCTAGAAGCAGCAGGTACTATATTTTGTATAGTCTTTTCTTGTAACTGGAAGCTCTAACGTCACAAAGTCATTTGTACTTTGTGTTCACATGAAACATTGACCAGATTTTACATGTTTTGGTGGTGGAGAGTCTGAGAAGTAACAATTCATAGTTTCTCGTTGAAGATGCTTTCTGATGAAGTTTTATTTTATTTATAATGTAAGAAACCATTAAGTGAAGTAAGTAGTCCTCAAGCTAAGAGTAAAAGTAATTTTAAGGGTGAGGGTTGAGGGAGTAAGGAAAGGAAGCTGGTTTGCTAAATTGCCATTTTCCCCTTCACTTGGTCGTGAGATGCAATCCTGAACACTTTATTTCAATAAACATACAAGTGAAACATTGGTGTTCTGATTTGGCTGTCAAATACAGCTATAGTAACTTGAATCAGTCATTAACCTCTATGCAAAATAGTTTATCCTCTGTGCTCTTGTCAGGGACTCATTGGTGCGTGCTAGCTTTTTATAGTTAAAATATTTTCATATTTGTAGTGACGCTTGTCACTGTGATAGGAGAAAAATGCAAGTTTTAGAACCTGAATAATTAAAATCAAATTATTAATGTTACCTTTTAGTATTTTCAGTCAAATATTTGCAGTGTTGTACTAGTGCATGAAAACCAGAAAGTGAAATTGGCAAGCTAAGGAATGCAAAAAAAGTATACAATGTAAATAGTGCAAAGAAAACATAAGCCTTTCAACACACCATGGTGGTGGTTAGTGTTACTTCAAGACACATGCTCAAACTGGTTCCTGGGCAAATTGCCTTTAGAAAAATTCAAACTTCAATGTGAAATACTTTAGAATTGGGTAGGACAGTGACTATTTTAACAACATAAGCAACCCTCCACCCAAAATATGTTTCATATTTGGGCGAAGGCTGTCATTCATTCAGGCTTTAGGCAGTATTTCCAAATTCAGTTTCATAATGGAACACCCTAAACTATGTTGACCCACTTTCTTTTCTAGCACCCTGTCCAAACTGGGACAGCTTTGTCCCCCATCACTGAACTGGTAGCAGCTGCTTTAAGGAGAATGGGTTAAGAGTGAAAGTCAGAGAAAGGGGCATGAAACAGCAGAAACACCAGATCCTGTTGATATGAATGAATTCCTGAGAGTCATCTTCTAAGGACAGATGCTCCTGGCCATGGGGAAGATGAGAACTGTCTCCTTCAGAGGATATGTTTAAATTGAGATAAGGGGTGTGTGCGGGTTTAAATAACACATTTTCACACTAGAAGTTTAGTGTACATAGGACAAAAATACTTTTGAAACACCTCAACTCAACTTAGATGGTTGAGGCAAGCCTAAGGTATATCATGACTAGCTGCTGTGCTAAAATACAACCTGTCTTGTTTATAGTCTAGTTTTTAAAATGTTAGTTAAAAATGGCCCGTTTCAATGTAAATCTGTCCAAAGGGGGAATAGAAAATTACCCTTGTTTTAAAGTGAATTTTTAAAAAACTGATTTAGGTAGTGGTAGGAGACCTTGTTTAGATACTTATTCAGTTAAGAGTAGTTTCTTTTGACTTAGCTTAGTTCTATTCATTACTGACTTAAGCTAAACCAATCTAAGCCCTGTTTAAACAAGATCAGAGTGTTTACACAAAGTTTTGCACTAGGTCAACTAAAGTAGTGCTTAAACCTATTTAACTTACAGCTGCTACAGCTGTCTTATGGACAGACCATTGGCTTGTGTGGAGGAGAATATCCCAAGGCTTCTTTTTGGGAATTGAAGTATTTGATCTATGTGAGTTGCTCCTTTTTGCCAGAGGAGTATAGGGAAGAGATTGTTAGCAATGTGCTTTATCTTGAAGTTTTCTGGAGTCTGTTGCTATGGGTATGTATTTGGCACGGTAAGGGGATCTGCATAACTGGTTGTATGAAGTTTCTTGTTCTATAAGGTTTAGCGTTTGGATGCTACAAGCATAGGTGTAAAGTTATTTCATGGTGGGAGTGGGGTGGATGGGCGGCTTCATGGGCACCGGTACTTGTGAGCAGTTGGCTTGAAAACCAGCTCCTCATGGGTACTGCCCCACTGCTTCTGATACAGAGGCAGCAAGAGGGGGCAGGTGCATGTAGTAGTTAGGATTAACCAATAAAACTAAGATTAACCTTTTACACAACTATATGCTAACATTCTTATCCCAAACGACTGAGTTTTCTGGCCCAAGGAAGTTCCTCCCTGCTGCCCCCAGCTCTGCTGGGGCTGCACTTCCCAGCACCCTGACTCTGGTTGGGGCTACACTCTCACCGTCGGCCCAGGCAGTGCTCCTAGGCACCAGTCCTACTGCCTCTGGCCTGGACGTAGCTATGCTTCCCACCATGCCGGCCCACCTGGGACTGTGTTCCTGCACAATGCCAGTCCCACTGCTGCTGTGGCTGTGCTACCAGCAGGGCTGTGGTTCCCTCCCCATACTGCTTCCTGCTACTGCTGGAGCTGCACTTCCCACCACCAGCCCCTGCTAGACCAGAGTGTGTCATATTTTAGAGGTGTAACCTGCATCTGTTTATGTGCTGTCAGTACCAGCGTGTGAAACCAAGCATGTGTAAAATCATTTTGGAATGTTAATAGTAAGATGACCAGCAGGGCTTCATGCCTGACTTCTTCAAAAATCCCATCTATGCCATAGCCTTATAGGAAGGGACTAGAGGCCTCTAATGTAGAGAAGCTAGTGGGGAAACTGGGGTGTTTTGTGTGAGGGGAAACAAAGAATCTGTTCAACTAAGGAAATGGTCTTTGTCTGCTGATGTAGAAATTTGAGATGAGTCCAGTTTAGAATTCAAACTGGCAACAAAGGATAGAGGAGAGCTGTAATCAAGCAGATAAGAAAAAGATGCAAAATTGAGGAACAATGTGAATTAGGGGTGGAATAGTATAGTCAGTTACCTGATAAGCAAAAGCTTATAGGTTAATGCTGTGGACTACATGCGTGTCCCTCTTCCCCTCTCCTTGCCAGTAAATTTGTTAGCAGTCTGGCTCAGTCCTGGCTTGCAACGGGTCCAGGACCTACACCTGCTGCGGCTCTGCATTTCAAGTGTATTAAGAGCCGGGTGGTCAGGCAGCCCAGCTCAGTTCTGGCTTGCACGTGTCCAGGAGCTCAAACCCCACCCAAACGGGGCAGCTGCCACCTTGGGCTGCTGCCTCCTTCTCAGAAGCAGCAGCACAGGGCAACAGGCAGCTGCTCTGCAAGGGAGCTGTTTTTTAAATTGGCTTCCCTCGCGGGCCAGCTCCCACCTGGCATCCCGGGTTGCTGCCTCTGATACAGTGGCTGCCAACCCCACCCCTGGGGACTGTAGAATAGTCTATTAACCTATCAAAATTTCATGAAGTTGCTCGACTATTCAGTTAACCGATATTTAACATCCCTAATGTGAGTCTGGAGCTCTTGGCACATCTGCATAGGTTGATCACATTATTTGTGTTGAGGTAACCAGAAATGGTAGAAACATCTGTCTGTATTTAATGCCAGTTGTTGATTGATTCTGTCAGAGTTGAATAGCTTGCTGAGCAGTGAGTGCTTGATGGTGTTTGTCAGTCTTGGTGGGAATAAAGAGCACAGTTAGTTACATGGGTGGGCAATGTTTTGAGGGATAGAGTGGGTACAGAATGCCCCATGTTATTCCCTCCCTAAATGAAGCACAAATCAGACCCTGCTAATTTTATTTCTTTCCAAGGTCAATGTAAAAGACTGGATTCAAAATATTTAATGGTAGTAAATAGCCACTATTTAGTTCAGTGGTCCCCAGCCAGTAGATGGGGATCTACTGATAGATCTTGGAGCTCCTGACGGGTGATCCTGTTTGGTTTGGCCAAGAGGCTATCGAGTGCCAGCACTTCAACTGCCCCTCCCTCCATTGCTGTGCATCTCCTGCCCTTTGCCTTGGAGCTTCCCCCCAGGAACCTTCTGCTTGCTGTGCAGACCAGGGAAGGGAGAGGAGGGGGGGCACTGATGTCAGGGTGCCCCCTCTCCCATCCTGTATTCTGTCTCCACAGAATGGAGGGGGGCACAACAGGGCTTGGGATGGAGGGAGTTTGCTGGCTGCTTTTGGGAGTGGTGCAGAGTCAGGGTAGGGGTGAGCCTGCTTAACCCCTCTGCACCACCACCCAGGGGCTACCTGAGATAAGCAGTGCCCAGCTGGAGCCAGCTCTGAACCCCTGCCCCAGTCATGAACTCCCTCCTGCATCCCAACCCCCTGCCGCAGGCTCCACTTAGAGCCTCTCTTACATTCCAGATCTCTTAGCCCAAGACTAGAGTCTGTGCCCCAACCCTCTGCCCCTGCCTGGTGAAAGAGAGGAAGGATGGGGGAAGGGAGGGAGGACAAGAGTGAGCGGAGTGGGGCCTCAGAAAAGGGTCACAAAGGGTATTTGGTTTGAGGTGGATCCTGGATTGCACTTAAATTCAAAAAGTGATCTTGTGCTTACAAAGGTTGGAGACCGCTGATTTAGTTTCACTAAGAAATATCGTGTTGGATCAAGCTAACCTGCTGGGATTTAGCTGACGTAGAGGGGTCTGCAGACTGGTTTGAGATTAGTAATGCTTTTGACCAGACGAAGGTTTGCAATTGGGATGTAAACAACTAGTCGACTACCCGATAAGCAAGCGCTTATCGGGTAGTCAAGTAGGAACTCAACTAGTTGCTTCCCCTCCCCCCTTTGTCGTCTATCAGAGAGGCAGCAAAGGAGGGTGCACAAGTTGGCTTAAAAGCCGGTTTCCCCCCAGCACAGTCTCTCCAGGAGAGGCAGAGGGCAGTGAGGAAACTGCTCTCACTGGTCCTCTGCTGCTCCTCTCCCTTGGAAATGTACAGGAGCCATGGGTGGCTCTTAAACATTTCAAAGGGAGAGGCACAGCGGGATAGCAAGTACCCCCTACTACTACTCAATTTAGCTGATTAATAGAAATTTAACATCCCTAGTTTGCAATCCAGAATTGAGTACATATTTTGGCTAGTCACTTGATCATGGCAAGATAAATTTGCTAGTATATTGCACAGAACTTGACTTTTCAAAGGTGATGTGATGAATACCCTTGGATTTCATTGATTAAAACTGAAGTCATAGGTGCTTAGCCCTTCTGGAAATCAGGCCATAATTGAGTTAAAGCACAATACGATGGAAAGTGGTGTTTGAAGTAGGCCCATCACATTTCTGTTTCTTGCAAGACTGTAGATTCTGGCCTGCATTTGTTTTAATGAATTGGTACAAAATTGTGCTTAAAGAAAAAGACAGTACAATTTAAAATGTATTCCATAAGTGATGAATGAAAGTAGATGTTAATAATTAGGGGTAAGGATCTAGTGTGGTTGCTCACGATACATTTTATCAGAAAATGACTGAGTTTTAAATTCACAGTGTATGTATTTGTACACTGAGTAAATTGGAACATATTTAAAATGAAAGGGATGTTAGCAGAAACAAACAGGAATTGGAACATGCCCTCACTGATGAAGAATCGAATTAGGTATATCTCCATATGGACACACACACACACACACACACACCCCTCTCCTAGAACTGGAAGGGACTTTGGGAGGTCATTGAGTCCAGTCCCCTGTCCTCACAGCAGGACCAAGTGCCATCCCTGACAGATTTACCCCAGATCCCTAGATGTCCCCCTCAAGGATTGAACTCTCAACCCTGGGTTTAGCAGGTCAATGCTCAAACCACTGAGCTGTCCCTCCCCCCATTAATAATTGGACAAGTGCATCACTCCTTGGTAGTATTACCAAGGTCATATTTTTGCTTGGTTATAGTGAACTCCTGCAAAAATTGATGTACTTCATTCAGCACCAGTTCTCCCGCCCCCCCTTTTTTAAATACAAATTTTCAATGTGTGGCGTGATGGAGGGAGAAAAATTCAGTGCAGCAGAAATACTTTTATTGATATTTAGGTTGTGGTGTAATTCCCATGAACATTGAAAATATTGTATTACAAGTTAGTTTGACCAAACTTCAGTGTGCTGACGTGTGTAGTATGTGTTTCTAAACTGCCAGGAAGAGCTGTCTGTCTTGCAAGAATGACTCTGAAGTCTGCTTAAACTAATTTGCAAAAATATATTTCTACGTTAACTTATTCTGTGACATAGTACTTCTGCGTGCTGTTATGGAACAGTTTGTTTCAAAATAAATATAATTTTGAAGCAACCAAATAATGAAACAATACTTACCAATAAAAATCTAGCAGATATAATTCTAATAGTTCTTTTGAGTACCTGGGCTGTGCAGTTAAAATACCGTTTTTGTTAATTGTACTTTGAATATTTCTGCCTTTGGCGATACTGATCTATTATAGTGACTCTTTCATTCTCTCTCTTCACTATCTAAAGATTCAGAGTGGGAAGGAATATATGGTATGTGATATTTTAAAATGTTTGCTTTATTGTATCAAAAACAATCTGAAGTCTCTTGCATGTAGTATAATTAATCTTCCACTTTTGTAAGTAGTTTACAAGTTGATGCATGATTAGAAACCTTTAGCATTTAATGTGAGGGCATTTCTGGCATAAGTCAAATTAACGTCAATGTTTGGAGAGTGTTCTGAAGGCTACATTTTTACTTATAAAATTCCCTTTCAATATGCTGCTCCTTTGAAGAGAATTTAAATTGTGAACTGGTAGAATTTATGGAATATGCAGTAGGTTTGAGCAGCATTATTTCCTTGTAATACACTGCTCTTTTCTTGTAATCCAGCAAAGTGAAGGTGTTGAGATCTTGAAATAGTCCTAAAGCTTCCACCTTTTGAAAAAGAAATAACCCCCCCCCCCCCCAAAATCTAAATCACCCACAACCTGAAATGTTACAAAAGCTAAGTTTAACTTTCTCATACCTGTTCTGGTATATACTTCTTTAAGGGATCTGCTCTTCTCAGCATACTTTTTATTTGAAATCTGAAGATAAAATGCTTTTTTATCTCACTTCAAGTGTAGTGTAACAAGTGTTGTCTGGTGGGACACTACTGAGAGTATCTAGCTCAGAACTAACTGCTTAGAAACAGGGCTGACACAGATCCTTCACTTACACCATGCCCCAGACCAGCTAAAAAGAGAACTTTTGTTTCACCACACTGGCTAACAATCAGTCATACAAGCAGTTCCCTCAGTTACTCCAGTTCCCCTGTGTCACCATCAGCAGCATGAAAATGAGTATCCCCAATTAAAGGTTTTTTTATTCCAAAGGACTAGCCATGATCCCAGGTCAATATACGTACCTCAGGTTTTACACAGAAATCAGGCTGTTGCCAATCCTTTATTTAAAATCTAAAGGTTCGTTTATAAAAAGAAAAAGGTGAAAGTCAGCATTGTTTAAAACAGGGACAGGGAACCCTCACTGACATGGCCCCGTCTGAGAAGGAAAAAGACATTTCCTTTGCACAGCAGAGCCTAGGGGAGCCCAGGCTCGTAGATTTTGTGTGCTCCAGCCCCTTGGCGGGTGGGGAGGGTTGGAGCACCAGTGAGGGCTCCCAAATGCTGGTGGGTAGCCATGAGCCTCAGGAACTGGATTCAGGTGAGCTGGGGGCTGTGTGCAGCCCCCTGAGCCTGAAGTTGGCCATCTCTGGGTTAAAGGAATCAAATACATACAACAATTGCAGAGTGGGTTGGTTCAGGCACATAGCAGAGATGGAATAAACTGCTGGCTTAAGTCTCTCGAGTGCATCCATAGCTTGAATGGGTCATGCAGTCCTTTGTTTAGTGCTTTGGTTTATTGCAAAGTTCCTTTAGAGGCAAGAAGCAGCAGACCAGGCTTTTGTTGTGGGACGCCTCGGGTAGAGTAGCTGGGGTGCTGCCGGGTTGGTCCTGTGGGAACCTACTGGGCAGCGCCCCAGCTGTTCTGTCCCAGGCTCCAGATTCAGCAGCTGTTGAAACTGATCAGGCTGCTTCTAGGAAGCTGGGGGCAGAGCAACTCTGCCTCACGCTCCTGTAGTCAGCCCCTGGTCAGTTTCAGTGGCAGCAGCTGAATCTGGAGCCAGTTCTGACTTACATACAAATTCAACTTAAGAACAAACCTATAGTCTCTATCTTGTACGTAACCTGGAGACTGCCTGTAGTTGTGATCTCTGTAAAGTACATCTTTTTATTAAGGTTTGTACCTTTCCATCCCCAACCCTTTATTGGTGCAAGTAATGAAAGACATTGGGTTAGGGGAAAAGCCAGTCTTAGTAGTGATTCTTAACTTGTTCAAAGAGATCTTTATTTGAAGCCTTTAGATTCTGTAGTTTTCTAATCAAAATGCCTCTTTACAGGCATTTAAACTAAACCTCCTTTGCTGCAGTTTGGATATTAGGGGAAAATTCCTAATTGTCAGGGTGGTCAAACATTTGAGTAAATTGCCTGGGGAGGTTGTGGAATCTCCATCTCTGGAGATATTTAAGAGTAGGTTAGATAAATGTATGCCAGGGATGGTTAAGACAGTATTTGGTCCTGTCATGAGGGCAGGGGACTGGACTCTATGACCTCTCGAGGTCCCTTCTAGTCTTAGTGTTCTATGATTCTAAGAATGCCCTTCAATCTGAAAATTCACCCAGCTTTTCTGAAGCTTTAAAATAACCGTATTGGCCAGAACATATGTTTTTTTGGTGTCTACATTGATGACATCTTCATCATATGGACCCACGGGAAAGAAACCCTTAAAGAATTTCATAGGGATTTCCACCCCATCATCAACCTCAGCCTGGATCAGTCCACATGAGAGATCCACTTCTTATCAATACAGTACAATTAAATGATGGACAAATTTCCACTACCCTATATTGGAAACCTACTTTCTGCTACACTTACCTTCATGCCTCGAGCATCCATCCCAGACACATTTCTCAATCTGTTGTATACAGCCAAGCCCTAAAATACAACCACGTTTGCTTCAATCCCACAGACTGAGACAAACACCTACAGGATCTATATAGAGCAGTGTTTCTCAACCTTTTTTATAGAGTACCCCTTAAAAATAAAAAAGTACCCTCAGTACTTAGTTTTTAGACGCACACAATTTTGTCCTACCATTTGCAACTCATTTGTTTAAACAACTTAATTGTAGCCAGACGGGTGGTGAAATTTTTGGGTGTAAAAAGTACAAAAATAATAGTGTTATAAAACTTAAAACAAAAATTCAGCTTTCTCCAAATTTCAGTTGTTGATGTACTCCCCAGACTTCTCTCGAGTCCCCCTTAAGGGTACTTGTACCACTGGTTGAGAGATACTGATATAGAGCATTCTTAAAACTGAAATACCCACCTGGAGAAGTGAAAAAACAGATTGACAGAGCCAAAAGAGTACCCAGACATGAACTACTTCAAGACAGGCCCGAAAGAGAAAACAGAATTCCACTTGTCCTCACCTACAGCCCACAACTTAAACCCCTCCAACTCATTATCAATAATCCACAACCTATCCTGGAAAAATGACCCCTCACACTCAGATACCTTGGGGGAAAGGCCAGTCCTCACCTACAGACAACCCCCTAACCTCAAATAAATTCTTTCCAGTAACCATGCAACACACCTCCATCATAATCATCCAGGAACCCACCCCTGCAGTCAGCCCCAGTGCCAACTATGCCCACACATCTACAATTTTTCCCGAGATAGAGTAGTTTTGTTAACTGTGCTTGTGTATCTGACTGAACCATAGCAGTGCTTTGGATGCAGAGGGAGAGCACAGCTCTCTGTAGATGTGTGTAATCAGAACATACCTCACTTCACCTGCCCTTCCTTTATGCGCGTGTCTCTTTAGTTTTTGGCTGACTGCTAATGGAAGACCACAACATTAGAATATGCTTTGAGAGTGGGCTAGACCTGAGTATCTTTAGACACCAGAACCAGAAAGCAACAAAATGATTTGCAATAGAAGTATTTTAAAAAGGAAGTGGTGACAGCTGTAGAAATTAAAGAATCTTTTGTTGCACAGAAAAGTTGTCGTAAGGTGGGGGAAGAGAAGTAACACAAAGTACAGTTCTTTAAGATTTTTCTGAAGGTTCTGAGAAGAGATTTGTAAAATGTAAGCATTTGAAACTCTTCGGTAATTCTGTATCCTTTTCATCAATTTAAACTATTTCATATTCCCAATAAAGGCTTTTTGCCTTTGATGAAATATTGAACAATTGACTTTTGTACATTTCATATCTGAGCATGAAAGGTTATAAAGCCAAATTTGAAGGAAAACATTTTAATTTCCATTAGATTTTCTGGAGTGCACACATTTTGCACAAGATCTTAAATTAATCTTTTGAAGACTAATTAAAGGAACATATCTTAAACATTTTAGGATTTGGAATTATAAGCCTACGAATCACAGGATTACTATAACTGAAAGAGAAGTTTTATCTGTTTACAGCACTCTTTAGAGAATGTTTCCACCATTAATTTTAGTCCAGCAAGAGGAAAGGAAAAATAAACACTTTTAATAATTTCAGGTGTCTGAATAGGGAAAGAAATCATCTAATATACCTTACACTATTTGTGCTTCTCAGTTTGAATAATGAAAGTGGAGAAACTAGAAACTGGTTAAACAAGTGAAAATTATTAATCTTTCACTTTCTGGTTCTCTTCTACATAGCAAATGGTTGTATACATGACAAAGAAATATTTTAAAATCTGTCCTGTTGAAATTTTAAGCTAAGACATTTCAGTGTTAATTTTTTAGAATGAGTCAAATTTGACTTCTAATATCCCTTTAAGTTCCCTATTTCTTTGTATAGTAGGATCTCATTAAACAGTAAAACAAAACAATGTGTTTTCCATTAGGAAGCATTGATAAGACATTGAAGTGTGAAGAAGTAAATACGGCACTCTGAATGTCAAACAAGTTTATGCTTTTTGTGATAAATTCTATTCAGTTATGGTCTTGCAAAACACTTTCCTGAATAACATTTAATAAATTGTTCTAATTGGTTTGTATGTTAAGTATTCAAAAGTGTTCTCATTATGAGAGAGTATAAATTATTTGTGCAGAAAGGACTTAAATCACAGATCAGTATAAATACTCACACTTTTATTTTATAACAAACTCATGATTTATGTAAAAAAGGCGTTGGGTATAATTCTGTAGTTTGATATCTTTACATGCAAATCTTCATGTTTTCGTACTAAGTTTTGCACAAGTGAGACCCAAATGGTGTTCCAAGGACAATACTAATACTTTGAGATTGAGCTTTTCATCATTTTAATTTTCAGTTAAAATACATGTATTTTTGTGAACACCTGGGTAATTGTTTCCTTCATTATAAAAATGAAAATCTCCAGTGCATTGTAGATCACTTTGCTGAAGCATTAAAATTCTTAGGCCCCACAATCAGCCCGGAGAAAGCTATTGTTGCTTCAGTCACCTTCACCACTCCATGTCATATTTTCCAGAGTATCCCTTAGTGGTATCCAACTCTAGGAAGTTGATAGGTAAAATTATCTTGACAAACATCCCCGGTGACAAATGTCTTTAGAAATAGATAATGAACAGAATACACAATCTTTCTCAGTCACTAGAAAACTTGCATAATAAAGTCCAGAAATCCCACATCAGGTATAAACCTTTAAAGTGCTTTTGTGTTCCTGTCTGTCTTCTATGACTGACACACCTGGGCACCATACAAATGGCACATGAAACAGGTTATTTCTACACCACTTTTTAGGAAAAAGGTATGCAAATTGCACTCTTTTTTTTTTTTTTTTTTTTTTTTTTTTGGTGTCCCTCCCTTCCCCCCTCCCTCCCAGTAGAGGCTTTTCCGAAATTTGGCCCGTTTACACTGGTCTGAATTTTGGAAAAACCTCCTTTCAGAATAGTCCTCCTTACTCGTGAGACGAGGTTTACAGGGCTTCCAAAAGAGCGCATCTGCTCATCCTCAAAAAATGTCGGAAGAGCAGACGTGTTCCTTGGATGCGGCCACAGTGAGAGGCCTTCCATATGCTGTTTCTGCATACCGTTATGGGTATCTGCTAGCAAGGCAATTACCAACCTGGAGGTTCTGCCACAAGCATGAAGACCATGCTGATAAAAGCCTAACTATGCTGGATTGACCATGTCACTAGGCTCCCTCTAAACATCAACTCCCTAGATGAGAAGAATTAGCATAAGGGTATTGGAGTGAAGGTCACCCCAGAAAACGCTACAAGGGCAGCTTCAAGAAGAGCATACACTTGCATACAATAAAACAGGATGATCTTGAACGCAGTGTCAAGTAGATCAGCATGGCAACACAACACCCAGCTCTTTTTCTAAACCTTTGAAGAAGACAGAAATCGATTGTTTGCCACAAGTGAAAGTGTCATACCACTGCTATAGGTACTAAGATGCTCCAATGGCTGCACATCATGTTTTGGACTTCAGTTCCTTCAGAATCCATAAGACGAGCAAGCATGTAACATTATCAGTGAACCAACCCACTATGCAAAGAATGGAAGTGCAAATTGAATGTCCACCCCAGTTAAACAGGAAGATGACCATAAAAAGCAACCCTTTCCAAACAGAGTAAAAAAGGTAGTTAGGATAAAAATACAACTTTCAAAATTGGACGTCAGATCCTGCTGAGGAAAACAGAAGTGAACATAAACTATGGCAAGTGAATTGTAAAAGTATATAATTAGGCCAGAAAAGAATTAGAGAGCAATTAGCAAAAGACAAGTTACACAGGGATTTCACAAAACTCTGACAGGGCAACAAAATATAAAGTTATGCACACTGGAAAACATCCCAACTGTACATATAAAATGATAGGGTATACATTAATTCTTGCCACTAAAGAAAGAGATCCTGTAATCATTGAGAGTAGTTCTCTGAAATCATCCACTCAGTGTGCAGTGGCAGTCAAAAATGCTAATAGTGTCGGGTCTCATTGAGAGGGAAAGAGGAAATGAGCAGTTTAAGGAAATGATTGACACCCTTGCCCATGGTTTCATTCCTTCAGACACATTTAAAGCTTAATACAGGAAAAATAAGATTCAGTGCTAATATTAATACAGGCTGATAGTTGGCACATGAAGAATGTCCCAGTCATGAGTAAGTCAAGCATCCATTCAGAAGGAAAATATTCTGAATCAACACTAGCTGTTGATTCTGAAAAGAAAACTTAAGTATTGTGGAAGATGCCAGGCAAGAATGCAGACAAGTATGACAATGATGCTTCTGCTCCCCCCCCAAGAAATTTAAAATGAGAATTATGTATAAAATATGAACATTAACATTGCAGATTCAAGCACTCCAATGTTAAATGCCAAAGTTAAAGTGTTCTGTGCAACCTTAATTTGGCCCTTTTGTGCATATGCATTGCAATAGTATTTAATTACATGGCTGCTTTCTTTTTTTTCTTTTTTGGGCCCTAGTTAATTCAGTGTATAAGATACAAGATGCTCAGAGAATGAATTAGGGTTGTATAGTAAAAAAGACCTGCCTCGCTTATTGCACAAGTTGGAAAGGAGAATAATTAATGAGACCGGAGACTGGAAGGAGAGAATGGAAGGTCTCGCAGTTAAAGCTATAGAATGCAGCCTTGGATTCTGTCCCTGTCTTGGCCAGAGAAGTCCTTTGCAGTGCTAAGTCAGTCACCTCACCTGAACCAAAAATGTCAGATAGCTTCTGTGTTCCTCCTTTTCTGCATGTCAAAGGCATCTGGGGCCTCATTTGCAGAAATGCTGAGTACTCACCCCTGCAAATGAAGTCAGTTGAAGCTAAATAGTTTATGCTTTAAATGATAAAGTACTATAAATGTGAAATACTCTAATTTTTAAAGGGGGTTGGGGAAGATGCCTATGGTCTGATGGCATTTTCTAAGGACTTTCAAATTTGGAGTTAGTTGGGGAAAAAAATAATACCCAGCTTGCCAATGAAAATTGTTGAAATTTTCAGGAAGACTTTTTGCTTTGTTTCCAACTACCATAAGAGAGTTACTTGGAGTGTAAAGGGATCATTTAATAAAATTCTAGTCTGCGTTTTACACACAGGCACTAAGCTTAGAAATGCATTTGACAGCTTGTATTCATACAACTCTCTCTGAAACTGACACTCTTGTGGCAGTCGGAAAGGAAATCCTGATCAGTTTAGTTACTGAAGAAATTAAACACATAAGAATAAATTAAAAGTATTTAGATAAATATTGAAAGAATATGGGAAATGGAATGTAATGCAGAGTTGCTTCCTTCTCACCAACTCTATGAATTTGAAGATCCTAGATTTGCAAAGGATATTGTCAGTTTATGGTATCAGAATTGTAGAAATAAAATCACAAAGGACAGGATAGGCAATTCAGAATTGTAAATTTTTAAGAACTTCACTCCTGTCTAGTTAGCTCAACATCAATAGTATTTTTAGCCTATTCAGTTCAGTTTAGCGATAATTTTTTTTAACATACTTGGTAAAAATGTCACTTATTTGGGCAGGTACAAAAGCATGATAGTGTCTCTTATCATTATCCTTCTGATTTAATTACAAAATTTAACTTTTATGACAATGTGCCTTTTTATTTTTTCTGTATAAACATGGTTAGATCTTAAAGTATGTGGTTTTTCATTTAATAAAACCTTTAGTGGGTTTTTTCAGGTTGAGGGAAACAAACTGGAAGGCTGCAGCGTTTATGAACACTCAAGTTCCTTGGATTTTCAGGCTTGGTGCACTTGGCATATCAAGAGTCAGGGACTGTTGGAATAAATGAAGCTTTTATTTAGTGTCTTAGTGAAGTCCAGAATATGTAAGTAGAAGAGCAGATGATAAATAGGTAAGAGGGTACAAAAAATACAGACATTGTGTATGAACAAGTGCAGTGTTTTTGTTTTAGAGTTTCACGGGAATTCAATTCACTAGATTCTTCCCTGACCAGATTTACTAGAAAAGGATATTTGACACTGCCTAGTAGCCAGTCAGAGGTAGTGATTGATTGAACTGAATAGACCTATGTATAAGATCTCATTAAGGTGTATGCCAAGCCCAGTCCAACTATCCTTCTCCATCACCTTGACCTGTTTCAGGCAACTGGGCAGAAGCTATTGATTCCCTCCATAGCAGTGGGTCTCAATCTGCAGGCTACTTGCAACCCGATCAGCCCACATAACTTACAGAGAGCTGCATGGTGCGGTCCACAGGGGTAAATAAATTGGGAGCCGCTGCTTCGTCTTCCAACTCAACAGTAAGTCTAAGGACCTGTCCGCTCAGAAGTTAGTGGCCAACTTTCACGATACACAGTGTGAGTCGATCAGCTGTGGGCCTCTGATCATGAGAGATTAGAAAATCATAGTTTATGCTCTTCATGGTCTCAAAAAATTTCTCTCTGCTAGTGTGTGACTTTATTCTTTTGGCTACCAGTAGCTTTGTGGGCAGGAAGATCTTTTAGTTAAATGCATGGCAAGCTATGTTTCTGCAAAACTTCTGATTTGCTTCTTTTCAGAGGAGAAACAGTTATTAAAGCCTTAAATCAAGCTTTGCTGAGCTTGCATGCATGACAATCCCTTCCAGTTAATAAGTTTTACCATTGCATTGGAACAGAGGTAAAATAATTTCTTGCTAAATCTGTTCTGTTCTAGATTCCACAATCATCAACCCAGAGCCCTTGTAAACAGGAAAAATCAGGCAGACATTGAGGGAGTCAAAATAAACCTTTTCTTGGAAACAGGACTTTTTATCACTGCAGAACCTGTTAGGTTTATATTTCCTTACATTGCTGTTGGATCCACTAATGGCATTTGTAGCCAGCTGTTACCACTAGTGCAGGCCACTGCTCTCTCTAGTATGCGGCATGCTTGGGGAAATTACTACTGTCTCCTTCAAAGGATAATTGTTTTCTTGTGGCTTCTGTCTTCATCCTTCCCCAGCTGGTATAGACAATGAAATCATGAGTTGCTTCAGAAAAAGTTTTTATAGTTTTATTTGTTTTACATACAATCCTATCAGTCTAACCAGCTTTCCCTATGTTGGAATACTGGGCATAATGTTTGACTTCTGTTTGAGCTCCCTGTATTGAGCAAATAGAGATTGAGAAATACATTTGTTACATTGGAAGCTGGTATACTTGCATGTGACTTGGAGCCTTCTAGAACAGGAGTATTTGAGGAAAACTAAGTCTTGATCTTGGAAAATGATTGTATGGCGGGCATTGGGAAATCTTCTTCCAAGGGCATTTTTCATGGGACATTAGTGTGGTATAAATTGATGGAAGTCATGGAGCTACTTGAGAGACTCAAATGCAGTACATTGGCTGTGTTGTCCACAAGATCTGAAGGAACTGCGTGTGAAATAGTGGAGATAACGATTAGCCTAAGTCATAAGTCCTTAAAAGCAGTATTACTGCATCAGCGAATTTCTAGTCCATCGAAAAGGATCCAGAGGAGACGCTGTAAATTAGATTGTGGAACTTTACCTTTGTTTTAGAAACATAATGTAGTACAGTATATTGTTGCTTCACCTGTTATGGTTAAACAGGATGGCTTGTGAATGGAAAAATCTTGCCTTCTAACTGGAAAGGGTAATAAAATAAGGGTGATGCTGCTGTTCACTGACTTGGATTAGACAAGTTTTTAATAAATTCTTGCCATAAATGCAGAAGACAAGAGAGGGGGGGCTTGTGTGAGTGGAGAATGAAATGGTACTCTTTACAAGGATTAGTATTTCCAGGAGAGAGATCTTTCAGGTGAGTTAAAATAGAGGATTATGGAAAATCTCCTATCAGTCTTGGCAAAAACTAGCAAAATAAAAACTGGTCATATGCTGATGAGCTGTAAATGTGGCAGGAAGTGGAGTGCCTTGGGGTGCTCTGATTCCTGCTGCTGTGGTGAAGGAGAGAGCAGAGCAGAACACTTGATATGCATTGGGTTTAGTGTCAGAAGGTAGGGCATAGTCATTGATTGGAATGACCAAACTTGAAGAGGGCTTCAAAATCTTCAGCAGCTGGGCTTGGCATGTTTGCTTTGCTCTGTTTTTGTCAGTGACACACTTTCCTGCACTGTAATGCAGGGGAATGTTCTAAGAGACGCTGTTCCAGGTGTTTGGTTTTGTATGGTGCTCTAGCAAGGCTATTACTTGGCTCTAGTAGGAAGGTGAGATGAGATGAGGATGGCCCTGTGTGGATAACCAGAAAATACTAAGTATGATTGTGAGGAGACATGTGCAAAGACATCCTAAATTTGGTAGGAGAGTGTGAATATCCTTAGAGGTGAATGAATTTGTCAGATGTCTGCTAGCCAAATTTAGATACAGAAGGTGCAGGTAGAGTTTACAAGATTGTACTGAGATGCCAGCCTCCACCTGCTTGGGATAAGGGTGGATATTTTGTACAAAGTGCAGTCTTTCATCCTACAGTGCTCTTCTGTTCTCTACCTCTGGCTGCAAATAAATTTGATGCTCTGCTCACATCTCTTCAGCTGCTGAAAGGGAAGAGGAGCGCACTTTTTCTTTTCCTTCACACCTCCTGACTGCTGTGAGGAACATAGGAAAGAAGTGTGTGCTCCCTGTCACCAGTTTTTTTGTGGCTACTTCTGATAAATATCTCCAACATTTGCCTGTTTGGCCATTAATACCTATTCTGCTGCCTAGCAAAGCTATGTTTCGTGAGATAGTTGCACACAAGATTCTTTAGTAGCTGCACAGGAAGTCTTTGATATTTTTGCCAAAGAGAAAGAAGCAGTATGAAATATCAACTGTATAGCACTAAATATATCTTATGTGCAGATTCAAAAAGAAAACAACCCCGTTGGTTTAAACTTTGAAAGTTCTCTGCAGTTGTAACTTCCTACCTTGGAAGGTAAGAATAGGAGAGAACTGAGTGAGCTGGCAATATGACTTAGCAGCTGGAAGCAAGCACCAGCACCATGTTAGTAGTCAGATTTCTGCAGTCCACCAGCATATTAGTAGTGATCAATAGGTTTGACAGCTGCTACATTGAATACTCCAGTATAGATAATGGCTGTCTGCAGGATTAGATAGACTAGTGGTCTGATCTTGCATCACAAATCTTGTGACTAAGATTAATTGAAAAAGCAAAAATCTGTGAAGAGGATTCTAAAGGTAGATGCAATGAAACAGTGCGGGTCTCTTGAGAGATAAGGCATGTAGTAAGAGATCAGTTGCATATTACTGGAGAACTATCTTCTAGCTCACCGATAACTAAGGAGCATGCTAGAAATAGGTGTTTCCTGTGGGCAGGAGATGAAAGATTATTGAATTGAAGAGTAACACTAGAACAGGTAAAAAGAAGCAAAATGCAGGACAATGTAGCACTTTAAAGACTAACAAGATGGTTTATTAGATGATGAGCTTTCGTGGGCCAGACCTATATTTGATCTGAGGAAGTGGGTCTGGCCCACGAAAGCTCATCATCTAATAAACCATCTTGTTAGTCTTTAAAGTGCTACATTGTCCTGCATTTTGCTTCAACTACCCCAGACTAACACGGCTACATTTCTATCAGGTAAAAAGAATAAACTAATAAAGAATAAACATACCAGGTTTCATGGTTAAGCACCAAGCATTCCTAGATAATAAATCACTGCTATTGGGGGTTTTCTTTACAGTTTTGATAGTTTCTCTTTAGTTGCCAAATAATTAGATTTCCAGAGAACTAACATGATGCTTTGAAACTTGATTTAAGATTGGACCAGGGAAACTAGGTACATGCAAAGCTGATCATAGTATGGGATAAGGTCTAGGACAGAGTTTCTTAAACACTGGTGTTCCATGAACAACTTGAAGGTGTGCTGTGACCTCTTCTTTGTTTTTGTCTTTTTTGTTTTTGTTTTTGTCTGAGTTTTTTAAAGAGAATTTTCATAGGTCTTCCGCATAGGTCTTGTGTCTGGACTCAGACTTGTTGCTTTACACATCTCATCATGCATCTAAAGTTGCAGTGTTCTACTCTGACAAGGATTCTGGGCTAAGGATGTTAACGAATGAGTAATTTATTATTCGAGTAGTCAATGGGCACTTCTGCATTTCTTCATTGAATGTGGGGCACTTGTACATTTCAAAGGAGGAATGTGGAACTCCGCGTGCAGCCCAGGCCAGCAGGAAGTCCCGCTGACTCCGGACTCCATGAGGGCACTTAACCTTTGAAATGTGCAAGAGCTCCCAGCCTAGGGACTTCCTGCTGGCCCCAGGCTGCACGCAATGTGCCAGCTTTGAAATGTACAAAAGTCTCCAGTGGGAGCTCTTGTGCATTCAAAGCAGAAGCGCCCTCATGGAGTCTGGGGTCAGCAGGGAACTGACCCTGGGCTCCATGCTGTGCTGCCACTTTGAAATGCCACACGGAGCTCAAGTTCCATGTCGCATTTCTGTAGAAACTGGGGTCAGCTGCGGACTCTCTAGCTGACCCTGGATTCCCTGTAGCATTTCCGCGGAACCCAGAGTCAGGTGAAGTCCCCAGCTGATCCTGGGCTCCATGCGGCACTACTGCTTCGAAGTACCTTCTCCCCACCGCGCTTGCTGCCTCTATTATATAGAGGCAGCAAAGGTGTGGTGATTGACTAGTCCTTAACATCCTTATTCTGGGCTTGTATCTATGCAACTAAGTATTCAGTTGCAATAGCAGCATAGGACCCAACTGCAGAAATTCTAGAGCTGTGCAAGATAGTCCAGTGTGGTCAAGTTATATGTTTGACCTAGGTCTAGCATAAGCCACCCTAAATTGGTTCCAGTTTAGAGAAATTTGGAAAGACACTCATGTATAATTGTGAATCTCCATACTGGTGAGGCGGTGAATTTCATGAGCTTAATAGGTTTCTTTTATCTCTAATTTTTGGTTGCCTGTTGCATTGAACTCATTGTAATTAATGCTATGCTCAGGGTTAGCACGTGACACATAGAAAACATAGCTGAATTTCAAAAGAATCAGAAGATGTGCATATGGCAAATCTTAAGGTTTCACCGGTGTTTTTCTAGCATGATTACTTCTGCAGTTAAATGCCTAACTGAGCCATTTTAAAAGATGACTCTGTTGCTTAGCTTATTGAAGATGACCTACCTTTGCTATTCTTGAATCATTGTTAGTTTCCAGAAGCAAAATGCAGGACAATGATATCTGTTTTGTGGGCATTAATCCTTTGTCATCACCTACAACCCCCAACTTAAACCTGTCCAACACATTATCAATAAACTACAGCCTATACTGGAACAGGATACCATACTCCAAGAGGCTCTGGGAGACAGACCCATAGTCTCCTATAGACAACCACCTAACCTCAAGATGATTCTTACCAACCACCACAGGACATACCACACTAATACCAACCCTGGTACCTTCCCTTGCAACAAACCCCATTGCCAGCTTTGTCCACATATTTATTCTGCTGATACCATTATTGGACCTAACCAAGTGAGTTATAAGATCAAGAACACATATTCCTGCGCATCCAGAAATATAATCTATGCTATCATGTACCGAAAGTGTCCGTCTGCTATGTACATTGGACAAACATCTCAGTCACTTCGCCAAAGGATTAATGCCCACAAAACAGATATCAGACAAGATCACAAAGAGAAAACAGTTTCTTGCCATTTTAACCAGAAAGGACACTCTCTCAATGACTTAACCACCTGCATTCTGCTACAAAGACCTTTTACATCTGCACTTGAAAGGGAATCCTCTGAACTGTCATTCATGTTAAAATTCGACACTCTCCAAAGAGGATTGAACAAACACTTGAACTATCTTACACATTACCAAGATAGCTTTCCCAATTATCACCTCTAATACCATTAACTCACAAACATCCCACTCTCCCCACCTCTAATATCGTCAATTCACAGACACTTACCTTCCTTCCTCCCCCCTCCCCCTGCATCCCCCTCCTGTTCTGAAATGTGATTTGTCCTTTTCATATGTGTTCATTTTTTTTAACTGTATCCTTTGGTATATATGGTTGTGACTACTTTCTTCCACTGTTTGATCTGAGGAAGTGGGTCTGGCCCACGAAAGCTCATCACCTAATAAACCATCTTGTTAGTCTTTAAAGTGCTACATTGTCCTGCATTTTGCTTCAGCTACCCCAGACTAACACGGCTACATTTCTATCCCTGTTAGTTTCCAGTAATGTGTAGGCTAGTGGTTCCCACATTGTTCCTGCAGTGGTGCCCGTTATCACTGCTAGTCTCATGACTCTCCTGGCACCTTAGTATTCAGGTTGACTTTGCATAAAAGAATGCTTTGTCTTAAGAATTAACTTGGAAAACTTTGAGTGGGTAGCCAGGCCACCAGTGTGCAGTCACAAAGGGCATCCAATGGGGGCCCTCAACCTTTCCGACCCTTGTTTGGTCTGATGGTTGAGGTCGCATCCAGCCCACTTTTAGTTGGCCTGCTGCCCCATGTGCTGGAGGAAAGGGATTGCATCAGTCTTCCTCTCTTTCCCAATCTCCCCACATTGCTTTTGCATCCTCCACAATGAACTTGTGACCTGCTGCTGGCCATAGGAAGGTATGCTGCTGCCACTGAGAGTTACATTGCTCTGGCAGCGGGTGGCGCTTCCTAGGTGTCCTGCCTGGTTTCAGCTGAGAGTCTGAGTGCTTTGAGCTGCAATAGGCAGCATTTTGGAGCAAGCCTCCTAGCTGCGGTCTGCAGGTGTAGGCTAGCAGGAGTTCAGCTCTGAAACCCAGACTCCGATTCTATGGAAGAGGCTGGGCTTCAAAGCCTGAACCTTCGCTGGAACCACAGCTTCAAACTGCTGCATGTAGGGCAGTCTCCACTAACCCAACTCTCTGAATTCAGGCTGGAAGGCTCACTTCAAAATGCTTTGTAGCCATATCCTAATGCTCCAATGGTAGATGGCACTACCCTTGTAGCTGTTTAGGAGCTTTCTTGCATCTTTTTATTCCCTTATCTGAAGACCTTCCTGGTCCTCTTTCAGGACCATACTGTGGGTAATGACGGACAGTTTGGGACCCACTGCTGTAAACACTTACACAGTAAGTCAGTGTGTTTCCTGACACTTGACTAGTTGAATGTTTGTACTTGCAGATTTGAGTTTATGCTGCAAGTACAGTTATGCCAGAGCATTTACATGTATAGAATAGACCATACCTAAACTCAGAGTGTCCTTGGGTACAATCAGTTAAGTGGTATAAACTTAAGAGTTGTTCTAGAATTCACATCAGCAGTGAAAATAACTGCATTGCTGGCATTTGAGTGACATTGAGATATGAGAGAAGTGTCCCTTTCTTTTGGTGCTGTTGTATGCCAGTCTGCAGATTCAGAAGTGCATCACCTTATTCTAAAGGTCAGCTTCACAACTGGTGCTAAACTACCTTTTCTTTTTAAATAAACTGATTCAAATTTCGCTGGGATTAAAAATTACTGTCCACAGTTGGGATGTTAGCATATAGCCATTTAAATGAGTAACCGATAGGTCTTGACTAGTCAGTTAATCCAAACGACACAGTACACCCCCTCTTTGCTGCCTGTGTATCAGACAGCAAGGTTGGAGGGGAAGCAGGAGCTGGTGCCCGTGTGGAGCTGGCTTTTAAGCCAGCTTCTGGTGTGTGCTGATTCCTGTGGAACCACCCCTCTGTATCAGAGGTAACAGTGTGCTGAGGGGCAGGCAAGATGCTGGCGCAGCCTCTTCTGCAAGGTGTTCAGTCCCCTTTCAGACAGAGGCTGCTGCCACCCCACAGCTGGTCTGCACAGAGAACCAATTTTTAAACTGGCTCCTCTTGTGGACTGGCTCCACGTGCCACCTCTTGCTGCTGCCTCTGATACAGAGGCAACAATGTAGGATGGCAAGAGGCTCCCCAGGTGTGGGGCCAGAAGTGCACTGACTGCCAGCCCCAGGAAGTATTTTAGTAACCGTGTATCTGCTACAAATGGTTGTGGATACGCGATTACTAAAATACACAACATGTAACATCCCTAGTCCACAGTCATTCAAAACATTACCTTTTGACGACATTGTAAGATACTTTATTGAGGCTTTAGCTGGTTCTCTGCACTTGAGTACATTAAGCTATTGGAAGATCAAACAATTACAGGCAGTCCCCGAGTTACGCAGATCCGACTTATGTCAGATCCGCAGTTACGAACGGGGCTTTTCTCGCCCCGGAGGACGCGAGCGGCGGGACACCCAGATGCGCCGCGGTCCTGCCGCCCGTGTCCTCCGGGGTGAGAAAAGCTGCTCCGTGTCTCCCTGGTCTGCTGGGGGAGGAGCTCCCCTCCTCCCCCCAGCAGACCAGGGAGACGGGGAGCAAAGCCTCGGAGGACGCCGTCAGCAGGACAGCCGCATCGCGTCTGGGCTGTCCCGCTGCCCGCGTGCTCCGTGGCTTTGCTTCGCGTCTCCCTAGTCTGCTGGGGGGGGGCTCCCCCCAGCAGACCAGGGAGACGCGGAGCAAAGCCGCGGAGGATGCGGGCGGGACCGCGGCACGTCTCGGTGGTCCCGCCACCCGTGTCTCCCTGGTCTGCGTGGGGGGGGGGGCAGCTAGTGCGCTCCCGCCCTCCCCCCCCGCAGACCAAGCTTTTCTCGCCAATGACGCCTGGGGTAGAGCAGCTGGGGCGCTGCCGGGTTGGTCCCGCAGCGCCGCTCCTCGGCGCTACTGGACCAACCCGGCAGCACTCCAGCTGCTCTGCCCCAGGTGTCCCCAAGTCAGCTGCTGCTGAAACTGATCAGCCGCTGACTACAGGAAGCCCAGGGCAGAGCAACTCTGCCTCGGGCTTCCTGTAGTCAGCCGCTGGTCAGTTTCAGCAGCGGCTGAATCTGGATGCCAGTTCCGACTTGCATACAAATTCAACTTAAGAACAAACCTACAGTCCTATCTTGTACGTAACCCGAGGGCTGCCTGTAGTTTGTTAAACTTTTTCAAGCTTGTTAAAAGCATTTATCCTTGTTGATAACTAAACCCACTGGAAGCTTTGATTTTTTTTTTTATAAAGTTGTAAATTGTGGAGCAGAAAATTGGAGTGGAAAAGTATTTCTCAAAACAGCCTAATGGCATTACCTCAACGTTTCCCATACATTAACTTGTTTCCAATGCTTGTTCTCCACCTCAAGAGTTTTTCAAAAGGTATAAGCTTGAAATTGGGGGCATATAATACAACTGCAAATGCAAATGAACATATCTTTGCTGCTTTGTTATAATGAAATTTTCAGATTATAAAGACACGTTAACAATTATTTTAAATATATTTGGTTTTTCCAGCATGTTTGCAGATCAGTTTTTACTAATAGTGCATGTGACTGAAATTTAAAATAGTATTTTTGCGTTTTCTTTTGTGTGACTTTCATACTAACCTGATTGATGAACGAACATACACTGAAGGAATTGGTAAATTGTCCACTGCCGATGGTAAAGCCTTCGCAGATCCTGAGGTGCTTCGAAGACTGACCTCCTCTGTTAGCTGTGCATTGGATGAAGCTGCCGCTGCATTGACACGGATGAGAGCAGAGAACAATCACAATGCAGGACAAGTGGACAAGTATGTAATGACTTCCTTTCACTCATTTTAAACTATAATCTCTACATTGTAAACTTTCAAATGAATTTTTTTCCACTTTGTATTTAATTATCTTTTCAGTTTCCAACTCTGTCGCATAAATCCCTTGCTAGTGGCAGCAACCATGTTCTCAAATCCCAGGGCATTGCACACCTTACCTCAAGTTGTTAGCTGGGGACAGTAGTAATAATGCACTGTAGCATCCTTCCTTCTCTTACCTTTTGAGAGAGTTGCTTTCCTTCCCATTTGGTATGTGATGTCAGTCTCTCCTGAACAAAAGCTTCTTAAAAAAAAAAAGCTTCTAATGGAAAGCCAGCCTTGCCATTCCCACAGAGGGTATGTCTACACTGCAGCTTGACACCTGCAGCTGACTCAGACTTGCAGGGCTTGGGCTTACTGGGCCACAGCCCGAGCTCTGGGACCAGTGTTCCCTGTAATCTGTGCACTTGTGTGGCCACTTAGGAGAAATTTAGATGCTGCCCTGATGATTAGCAGAGTGCCCACAGCTAGGCCTTTTGTTTCTACTGATGGTGCATGTTCGCACATGCTTTGGTGCACATAAACATTATTCTGTGGAAGGGAGGAAAAAATTCTGGGGCCCTTCCATCTTGCAGGGTCCTAGAATCTGAGCTCAGATGTCTGACCGTAGTGAGCCCTAGTCATCTGGCATATGACTATCTAATTGCGAGGTAAACAGACCCAGAAATGCTAGTGGTTTGCTGTAACTACTGCCTCAGCAGCTTCAGGGGTTGCAGTTTATTGAAACTAAAAGATAGCTCATTGTCTGGGACAGTACTGATGGGACAGTCATCTGCCAGACGCTATTGCTATAAGGTTTTGGAGGAAAAAATAAATTTCCTAGTGCTTGTCCACAACACACCTGTTAGCTTGATTAACCAGTAGAGCATGGCTGCCTCAGTGCCCCCAGAATCAAGTGATTGTCTTGTGTCCCGAGGAAGCATGCTTTCACAGCACTCCTTCAGTGGGAAAGGGAAGTATTACTGTGCGGGGCTTGAAGCATCAATATTTCCTACTTTCAGCTTTTGCAAGTTGAGGCAATATGTCTGTCAGCTTCCACTCAGCTACTTGACATGCAAGTGGTCCTGTGGAGGGGGGGGGCTGGAGAAAATGTGTTGAAATACTATGTTGTGCATATCTCAGATCTCCAATGCGCGTAAGATTTGAGGTGCTGTTCCTGGGGAAGGGTTTTTCAAGGAATATAGAAATGGACATAACATTAATTAAATCACAAACTGTATTCCTTTGGCACAGGAGCAGGCAAGATCCTTGAGTATTCTAGGATACATTTCTATCAGGCCGTAGTGTCTTGAAGACATCTAACTTTTCTAAGTAACTTCTGATTGGTTCTTTTCTTATTTTAACTTCTGAACCTACCCGACTTTTACTGGCATTCGCTGTGTCCAGTCTCTAACAACCTTCTTGATGAAAACAGAAACAAAGTTGTTAAGCACCTCTGCCATTTCCCCATTTTCTGTTATTGTTTTTCCCTCTTTGTTGCTTCCCTACAGAAAAATCCCTTTGTCAGGGAGGCCAAGGGAAGCTGCAAGAGCAGTCCTGCACCACTCTCTAACAGTGCGGGTACAGTGTTTTAGGTACTCAGCGCACCTGGCAGAGAGGTAAATCATCACAGGGCTGGAGACATCCAGCCGGTGGCTCCTACCCTGAGCTGGGGTCAGCTGCTAGTTCTGACTGGGCTGGAGGTAGTAGAGGACAAGATTTCTTTTTCTCTTGCCAGGAACAGCTGGGGCTGTGTCCTGCCCCCATCGCTCATCTGTGGGGGGGGCGGGGTGACTGTATGGAGAGCTGCTTCCCCCGCCACCCAACCCCTGTGTATTCAGACCTTGTGGGAGCAAGTTGGCTTAACCTGGCTGAAGACTAGCACAGAGGGCTATGACCCCAGGGAGTTTGAGGCAGGCCCAGGCCTTGTGCTGTCAGGGTCAGGTGCTGCCTCACCACTGAGTCAATGTCCTGGGGGTGTGGGTGCTGCAGGATGATCTTCCACCCCTCGTGTAGGCCTGTGCTCCCCCCGCCATGCTGGAGCCTCTGTATTTATGTATTAACAAATAAAGCTTGCAGAATTTTTAGCGCAGCATTTTTAATTTTTGGCACAGCATGCCCTCAGCAGTAACCCACTCCTGACATGTCGGAAGTGGGTTGTTCATTAGAAGCCAGGGCTTAGCTTGAATTTATCGGCCCTTTGAGTTCTAGACTAGTGGGGAGGATTCTTTATTTCAGTTTGCAAGAGATCCCATGTTCTTGGTTTTTCGTCATCTCTATTCTCCAAATTGTCTTCTGTTAAGAGACTTTTCTATTTAAAGACTAAGTAAACTGCCTTTATAAAGGTAATATCTTATTCAGACCCAACCCTATTCTCACATATTCTCTTGAGTATGTTAGTTTAAGGTATCTGAGGTCTCTCAATCAACATATCTGTTTTTGGAAGATGTATTAAGTACACTAGACTCCACTGCAGTCCACCATAGCTGCTGTTTAAGGTAATGGTTAAGTATTTCTTGACCCTTTTTATGATGACAAGAGGTGGGGATCCTGTCTCCATATTAGAGGATAGTAATATCACATAAGGACCTTTGCCCTTTTGTATCATCTTGAATTGACACATCAGTCAGTTTCCAATATATTTTATACTTCTACGTTGGTACTTTCTCATTTTGGAATGAGAGGTACAGTGACTTCACTAGACTGCCTACATTTTCCTTAGATTGTGAATGCGATTCCACCTCCTTTCCTTGCATTATTAATCTAGGTATCCTAGTATGAGGGAATGTTAAAAAATAATAAATCTATCCAATAGGCATATTGTAGTAATGTTCTATTGCAGATAGTCTGCAGACATCAGTGGCTTGAGTTTCTTTGGTATTTTCAAGGATAATTTCTGTCATATGAATGTTTTATTTAAAATGGTTTACTTAATTCCCCCTCTCCCTTCCAATAAAATAGTTCAGGCAGTAGCAGAGAAGTCAGATGGCTAAAGTAGAGGATTGTCAGATTGGAGGTCTGGTTTATTCCTAGTTCTGCAACAGAAGTCAGTGTCATCTTAGGAAGGTCACTTAAGCATTGTCTGTCCTGGGGATTTACCAGGATTTACCATTCTTGCAGTCAGTGGCTAGCTGCTGTCCAAGCTGCCCCAGTGTAAACCTCAGATGTAAACAGGAAAGCTCCAACTTGCCCTAGTGGAGCTACTTTGCTTTACACTGGGAGGAGCTGTGCTAGTGCATGTTATAGTCTTACTTGTCTGGACTTGGGATTTGCTGCAATGAAGCTGTCAGTTGCTAGCCACTTAATTCAAAATCAGAGCAAATTCCTGTTGTAGATGGATCCTTTCTCTCTCATTTAGGCCATCTGTGAACACTCCAACACAATGTTCAGGTGGTGTTTTGAAAAGCACTTTGCCTTTCTGTATCATGTTCTGGCAGACTTTCTTGCAAAGTGCTAAACAGAAAGCTAGCATGTTATTGAAGCAGAAGTTTTTCACTGTATAACTTGACTTTATAGTTTATCAGAAAGTTCACTGCCTGCTGCTTGTAGAATTATTCCTGTGTTCATTGCATGATACTCTTCCAGTCGCAGTTTGGCAGAAGCATGCTCAGATGGGGATGTGAATGCTGTCCGGAAGCTGCTGGATGAAGGAAGAAGTGTAAATGAGCATACTGAAGAAGGGGAGAGTCTCCTTTGCTTGGCTTGTTCCGCTGGGTACTATGAATTGGCACAAGTAAGTACAGTCACTTATGGCCGAGACTTTAAATACAGAGTACTGTATGCTTGAAATTCTTTGGAAGTCAAACATATTAATCCTTTTGATTTGAAATGGATTTTGTACTCTAAAAGGACTATGGACTAAAACCTAATGCAATTCACTTTTATTGCATGTTCAATAGTCTGTTAGACAGTTTCCCACTAAATATGCTTTACAAACCCTCAATCTAAAGAGGAGGGGGGTAACAAATTAAGACATGCCACAACAGAGATGGACTAGTTTGAACAAACACATATACAAGGTGCAACTTTCAATCTGCCTCTAGTTCCCAGGCATATCACTCCAGAAATATTCCAGCTATGGTGCCAAATAGACATTCTGAGATTCAGTCCCTAAAGGTGACTACACAGCCACAAACAAAAAACCACCCAAAAAGGCTGGGGGGACTTTCTGACTAATACATCAACATTGTTAACTAAATTGTAACTCCAGTGTGTCTGAATTCTTCCTTCAGTTACACCTGTGTATCTCCATTAAAGGCTATAGGAGTGGTTGTGGTGATTCACAAACCAGAAAGCAGCTAGCTTGACTTGGTGATCCCAAAAGACATTGATTGGGAGAAATCTCAGAGAGAGTGCTACAACTGAGATATTTTACATTTGTGCATTAATGATTCCAGCACAAATTTGTTCAATTTACCTGCAGAGGTTTATCCCAATCTGAAGTATTTGACAATCTTGATTGTATGTTGCAGTCTTTGCTTATATTTTGACTTTAAATATTGTAATGTGCAAAAAATGTGGAAGAAAGAAGCATAGTGCTCTACTTGGGTAGATTCAAGTAGCAGTCATGACTGGCTCTGGACAGATCCATAACTGGCTCTTTACCTGAGGTAGGATCACTGTGGTATAAAACATTTTAAAAATAGCAGGGAGGGGAAAAAAGGAGAATAGTTCTTAGGTATGGTCTCTGCTACACAGTTAGATGGGCATAAGGCAGCTTATGTTGATGGTAATTAAGTTAGTGTCTACACTAAAGCCTTCTTTCCAATGGATATAAGTGTTTTAATACACTGACATAAGTCTTATGCCTCTCTTGTGGAAGTGGAGTTGTCACTGCAGTTATGGCAATGCAGTGTCTTAGGCTGTTTTGTCAATGTCACAGCAGGAGCCATGAAATTGAAAAGAATGATACTATTCCCCTAGAGAGATGGGCAGCTGGACTCTGCTTCTGGGTAGGAGCTGTGGTAAGAAGCCTTGGCGACCTTTGGACCCTGACCCTAGCTGGAAGTGGGGATGAAAAGCCAGAGTGTCTTTGAACCCCAATCTCAGCTCAGAGCCTGGAAGTTTTGTGTATTTCAGGGCTTGGTAAGCTGTGAAATTGACAAAGCTACTTTCTGGTAGCAGGTGCGGGGGCTAAAAAGCCCACCAGGAGCAGGAAGGGCAGCCAGGCCTGTGGCAGAGAAGAGTCAGTGGAGCTGAGGAGCAATGCTTTGAGCCCCCAAACTGCTCCTCTTAGGTTGGTGGAAGTGCTCCTGGTGAGGACTTGCCCCACCAACCCAAGGAGAGTAATTTTTGTGGTGACTAAGTTAATCTAATATAGGGCAGCTAAGGTTAGTAGTTAGACATATCCTGGGTCCTTCAGAATTAAAAGTAAAACATAACATAAAGGAGTTTTAACTTCTGTTTGTTTAGGTGCTACTCGCGATGCATGCGAATGTTGAAGATCGAGGGAATAAAGGAGACATAACCCCATTGATGGCAGCTGCAAGCGGAGGCTATGTAGACATTGTAAAACTGCTACTTGTTCATTGTGCCGATGTCAATGCCCAGTCTTCAACAGGTAGGCATGGAACAGCAAAATGGCTGAATTGCGTAAGATTAGCACTTATCAGTCCCAGCCTGTTTGCATGTTTTGAACTCTGCTTTTTTTAAGTATTCCGTGCTTTCATTTAATAGAAAATACAGTAGAAATTACTTCAGTTCTAAGGGTAAAACAATCATAACTGTTACACAGCACCAAACAGGAGCCTTCATTGTTCATCTGAAACTGAACACCAGAGTGAAATCAGGTGGCTCTTTCTTAGTCCTTAATTCTGCTGCAAAGGCATTTTATCCACTGAAGACCCCTGTGAAATAGGGTCACCAGTAAAACAAATGGGAACAAATTAAGTCTGACCTTTTGAGATAATTCAGTAATTAATACCAGAGCTGCAGTAATTGACATTCTTTGAAAAGAGTGGTACTCCACTGCCTACCCTCCTCTACTCTACTTTCGCATTTGGAGGGGTCTCTGTTGTAGAGAAGGAAATAAGGAGATTGGCTGCACACACACACTATTGGGGCACCATTGGTGTATGAGTCAAGCACAGCGTATGTGCGGCCCCTATGGTCACTGCTGCAGAAATTTGAGTGACAACGTAAGGAAGTGCCAACAGCTGGAGTAAAGTACCCACAGAGGACACATCTTGAATGTCAGTTACTGCCCGGTAAATAGCTTCCTCTTTCACTTCACTTAAAACCTCTTGCTTACAAATCAGATATAAAGATACCAAAGCATCACTGCACACACCAAAAATTGCTTACTTTTCATTCTACCATATATAACTAGGGGGCTGTGCCCCCTGCTTGCCATGCTCGCCAACCCCCCCTCTCTTTGGGGTAAGCAAGCCTGACTCTCCCTCTTTGGGCCATGCTAGCTCCAGCCTCAAGTCCATCCACCACAGCCCTCCCCTCTCAGCCCCCCCATCACCCTCCCCGGTCTTCCCCCCTAGGCTCTCAGGCCACCTCTCGCCACAGCAGTGCTCATGCTTCTCTGAAAGCCACCTCTGGCACAGAGCCTCAGGGTTTTCTCCTCTCCCCACTACCCTATGGGAAGCTGGCACTAGCGCACTAATCATGTTGGGGGTGCGGGGGCAGGATTCCAGGCTGGAGCTCCAGGTATGTGGCAGCCCCAGTGTACCTGGTCCAAGCAGCCGGCGGAAGCAGTTCCCCATTGAGTCCAGGAGTGTCAGGGCCCGCCGCACAGCGGGGAGCTGCTACTGCTGCCCCCGGCCCTCCTTCGAGGGGACTGGGGGCCAGCAGGGAGCCCCAAGATGGAGGAGAAGAACCCTGAGTCATTGCCGCCTCTTCCCTTTCTGGGGACTCCCAGGCTAGGGGAAGGGGTGATATAGTGATGTGGTGATGTCACTGTTGCCCTAAGGAAAAACTTTCATGTGTATATATATAGAGATATTAAATTCGAATTGATTTGATAAATACTGTACTTTTGTTTCACTGTATAGTCTGTAGAGCAGTATGAACAAGTCATTACCTGTATGAAATGTTAACTTGTACTGACTTCACTAGAGCTTTTTATGTAGCCTGTGGTAAAACTATGCAAATTATCTAGGTGAGTTGATGTACCCTCTGGAAGATTTCTGCATATCCCCAGCAGTGTCTGTACCACTGATTGAAAACTAGGGATGTGAATGGTGGACAAAAGGGCTGCCACAGCCCTGTGGAGAGGCACTCTACCCCAGCTGGAGCAGCCCCTGCCTGTCCCTGTTAAATCGGTTAAACGTATAACATTTAACTAGCTAACTGATTAACTGGGATTTACAATCCCTATTGAGAATCCGTTGTCTAGCAGAATGAAAGAGGCTGAAGTCCTGGCAGGTGACTCATTTGCACATTAAATATTCTATGCCATAATTAGGAAGAGGTGTTTATAACTGAAATTTGCTTAGAGGGAAAATGAGCTGTTCTGAATAGCATAAATTGAATCTGTAGTCTGCTGAAATGGACTCAGGTGCTTGAGATAAACAAGGTGCTTTCCTGAAAATGAAATCCATAAGTTTTCAAGGATACTATAAATTAGTGGTATAAATAGTGAGTTTGGGCAAGTAAACCAGTGGTTTACCATCCCTCTTCCAAGGAAAAAAAAGAAAGAAAAAATGGCCTTTGAATGAGAGATAAGATAAAAGGGTTGTTGAGTGTCTCTCTAGGACTCCTAGAAAAGTAAAATGTTGGAAGGTTTGGAAAAGTGGTACTAAAATAAGCCACACATTTCATCTGGGCAGTGGGTAAGTTGGCGTGGGCAAATACCAGCTCTCTGGACAGATCCAGTTTGCCAGGGCTAGCCCCTTGTGGGTCCCTACACTGACCACCGGTATGTGGGATCGCAGCTCCCATTGGCAGTGGACTGCTGTCCCGGCCCACCTCTGTGCTTAGTGATATTGCTAATAGACAAAATGTGGTCAGTTTCCGAAACCGGATAATGCGATGACCTTAGTGTCCTTGCGAAATACAGAAAGCTTTTGTAACAGATTCTGTATAGGAAGAAGGTGGTGGGTGAAGGCAAAAATGGAAGAAAATATAGAATGAAAGGTTAAATCACTTACATGCCTACCATTTATGGTGAAAAATGCTGAGGGAGGTGTGAGCTAGTTAGTCAGAACTTGACTGTCTTGGCTGAGAGAGATTACCAAGATATAGTTTACAGAAGACCGAGGCCACACAAAGCAGGAATAATGGCCTTTGCATGAGATATAAAATAAAAGGGTTGTTGAGTGTCTCTCTAGGACTCCTAGAGAAGTTACCGTAGGCCAAATAAAAGGTTTTTACACTGATAAAAGGAGTCCTGGAACTAGTACACTGTTTGATGATCATACTTATGTCTAATTGTTAATCTGTTTCTGAATCTTCTACCTCCCCTGAAATCATAGGTGAGAGAAGTGCAAAGGTCTGCTAGGTTGATTTGTTATAAATACTTAGGAAAATTAAAATTCTATATGTTAAACTAAGCCAAAACTTTTAAAATTTGCAGCTGGGGTTAGGCGAAGGAGGAGGGAGTTATTTACTGTATGTTCTTTTATTTTCTCTTAGGGAACACAGCACTCACTTATGCCTGCGCTGGGGGATTCGTTGACATAGTGAAAGTGCTATTGAAAGCAGGTGCTAATATAGAAGATCATAATGAAAATGGACATACTCCTTTAATGGAAGCAGCCAGTGCAGGTCATGTTGAGGTTGCGAGAGTACTTCTGGAATATGGTGCAGGAATCAACACTCATTCCAATGAGTTCAAAGAAAGTGCACTTACACTAGCTTGCTATAAAGGTATGGTATTAAAATCTTGGTTTGTGTGGAAGTGTTAAGTGACTCTTCACCTTTTGTATTTTTTTTTTTAAAGTTTCATTGTATTACGCATGTGACATTGTTAGAGTTTATGCTTGGAATCTAACTAAAATACCAAGACAATTTTTGTAAAAGTTTAAAAAAAATACCTTCAGGAACCAAATTAGAGTGCTGGAGTTTAAAGAAAGCTAAATGAAGTCAGGAAATCTGGAATTATTTGCAACTTAACTTTCTCATATCTAACACATACTCTACCCTTGCTCCATCCAATCACATTAAGACACAGCATAAGAACAACTCCATTCCAACTCATCTGAAGAAGTAGGTCTTATCCATGAAAGCTCATGATACTATATATTTTGTTAGCCTCTAAGGTGCCAGAGGACTACTTTCTGGTTTTAAAGTTACAGACTAACATAGCTCCCCATCTGAGACATAAGAACAAGTATGTGTTTAGTCATGGCCATTGCTGTTGCCACAAAAACTGCATCTTTCTAAACCCTGGGGTATGTCTACACTACAGATCTTTTCTGAAAAAACTTCACTCACTTCCACACTGCAGTTGCGTTCTTTCGATTTCTCTTCTCCTCCCCCCCCCCCCCCCCCCAAAAAAAAAAGAACAGAGGGGTTTTTCCAACATTGGGAAACCTCTTTCTACACGGAAGAATCCTTTTTCCAAAATAACTCTTTTGGAAAAAGGCGTGTATGGACAGGGAAGAGGGAGTCCTTTCAAAAGAAGAGGAAAAAGCACAGGTGCACTGGTGGCTACTCCGTCCGTAGTAATCACAGCTTAAATGCGAGAGCGTCCATTCAGTGTGGACGCTATCTTTCGAAGAAGCAGATCACTTTTTGATGCGCTTTGGCAGTGTGGATGCTCTTCTGGAAGCTTTTTCGGAAGAGCTTTTCTGGAAAAGCTTATGAAAGAAGCCTGCAGTCTAGACGTATCCTGAGTCTTGTTGCAAATGGTGTTCTATACACATGCTTTCTGTTTCTCCTTTAGAGAGAGAGAGTACTAAAATCCCAGTTGTGAATGTGGTACGAAGGCATCTGTGGCCATTGTGTTGTAGAAGACCAGAGTAACAGTGCTTATCTGTAATGTTATAAATTTAACCTGTTATAACTTCATATTCTTTTCTGGAAGGGTTTTTTACCTTCTAGGTTGATTTTTCTCCTTTCCTCACTTTTTTGCCAATCCATGTAGTACTTAAACTATGTGGGCAACTAGAACGCACATGCTATTTGTTTATAGTTTGAAGTTTCAAGGCAGGATTTTAACAGGGTTTTATTTAACAGGGATTGGTTTTAAAAGAATAAACTTTGCATAGCCAGAAGTTAAAATCTTAACTGATAAGACCGCTCGTACAGTGTTATAATGTTGAAGCCTCTCTTGTGTTCTGCCAAAATAGCAGTGTATTTACAAATTATAATACCTACAAAAATATAAATTATATTTTGACTAAACCCTTTATTAATGTTTGTAACACATTGTTTTCTTTTGTTTGAAGGCCATTTAGATATGGTTCGTTTTCTGCTTGAAGCTGGAGCTGATCAAGAACATAAAACAGATGAGATGCACACAGCCCTAATGGAGGCCTGCATGGTAAATAGTATTTAGTGAATCAGTTTTGTTTGGGGTGACAGAGAAGAGTCAAAGAGTTGGTAGAACAAAGCAAGCCTTTTTTGGCTAATGGGACTTTTTTTTTTTAATGCACTGATCCAGGAGAGAAAATGTTTTAGGGTTGTCTTGCTAAGAATACCATTTTAAAGTGTGGCTTCTCAAAAGACAGCTTGGCTGTCAGATTTAGTTCTGAGTGGAAAAAATAGTTCTTTTGTTATAGGGAGCCTGTGCTTTGGGTGCAACTGTGTCCTTTAGTGTTGGAGTAAGAATTTAACTAAGTAGAAGGCTGAGCAACCAAAATCCTTCTCTCCTGCCTGAGGACATTGAGGTGGAAGGCATGTTTTCAGTCAGGATACTCAAGATTAACTGCAAGTTAACTTTCCTAGATGCAAGGAACATCCTAGCCTATATGCTGTCTTAATATGAATCAAAATCTGCACTGCAGTCCAGTTCAGCAAGATGCATATATGCATAATTTTAAACACACATAAGCAGTTTTTTTTAATTGAGGCCTAAAAGAGTGTGTGAGTGTCTGCCCCAATTTGGTCAATTTTTACTGAATGTGTTACTATAATATTGGGCACAAGCGCAACAACACTAGACTCATGCTGAGAGGTTGATCTTGAGGGAGGTGTGTTTTACTAAGAGAGGAAACATAATTTTGGACTCTCTGTTGTATCGGTCATATTTGGTTTTGTTTGAGTAATTGCTTATGTGCATTCCACAGTTGGTTTGCTTGCTAACCATGTGCACTGGTGCTAGAAGATTTTTCCCCTGGCAATACCCATAGAGGAACTCCTCTAGCAATTAGAGATGTGATAGTGTAAACAGTTAACTGCAGGGGAGAGTCGTCAGATGGAAGCAGAGTTGATGCATGCAGAAAGCCAGCTCCTGTGGAGCCACCTCCCAGCTGTGTATAAATCATAGAATACTAGGACTGGAAGGGACCTCCAGAGGTTATCGAGTCTAGTACCCTGCCCTCACAGCAGGACCAAATACTGTCTAGAGCATCCCTGATAGACATTTCTTTAACCTACTCTTAAATATCTCCACAGATGGAGATTCCACAACCTCCCTGGGCAATTTATTCCAGTGTTTGACTACCCTGACAGTTGGAACTTTTTCCTAATGTCCAACCTAAACCTCCCTTACTGCAGTTGAAGCCCATTGCTGCTTGTTCATCTTGGCCTCTGCGGATAGAACAAGTTTTCTCCCTCTTCCTTATGACACCCTTTTAGATATCTGAAAACTATCATGTCCCCCCTCGATCTTCTCTTTTCTAAATTAAACAAACCCAATTCCTTCAGCCTTCCCTCATAGGTCATGTTCTCTAGACTGTTAATCATTCTTGTTGCTCTTCTCTGGACCCTCTCCAATTTCTCCACATCTTTCTTGAAATGCGGTGCCCAGAACTGAACACAGTACTCCAATTGAGGCCTAACCAACGCAGAATAGAGTGGAAGAATGACTTCTCCTGTCTTACTCACAATACACCTGTGAATGCATCCCAGAATCATGTTTGCTTTCTTTGCAACAGCATCATACTGCTGACTCATATTCAGCTTGTGGTCCACTATGACCCCTAGATCCCTTTCTGTCGTATTCCTTCCCAGACAGTCGCTTCACATTCTGTATGTATGAAACTGATTGTTCCTTCCTAAATGGAGCACTTTGCATTTGTCTTTATTAAACTTCATCCTATTTACCTTAGACCATTTCTCCAATTTGTCCAGGTCATTTTGAATTATGGCCCTATCCTCCAGATTAGTCGCAATCCCTCCCAGCTTGGTATCATCTGCAAACGTAATAAGTGTACTTTCTATACTAATATCTAAATCGTTGATGAAGATATTGAACAGAGCCGGTCCCAAAACAGACCCCTGCGAAATCCCACTTGTTATACCTTTCCAGCAGGATTGTGAACCATTCATAACTACTCTCTGAGTACGGTTATCCAGCCAGTTATGCACCCACGTTATAGTAGTCCCATCTAAATTGTATTTACCTAGTTTATTGATAAGAATATCATGCGAGACCGTATCAAATGCCTTACTGAAGTCTAGGTATACCACATCCACCGCTTCTCCCTTATCCGCAAGACTCGTTATCCTATTAAAGAAAGCTGTCAGATTAGTTTGACATGATTTGTTCTTTAAAAATCCATGCTGGCTGTTCCCTATCACCTTGCCACTTTCCAAGTGTTTACAGACTATTTCCTTAATTACTTGCTCCATTATCTTCCCTGGCACAGAAGTTAAACTAACTGGTCTGTAGTTTCCTGGGTTGTTCTTATTTCCCTTTTTATAGATGGGTACTATATTTGCCCTTTTCCAGTCCTCTGGAATCTCTCCTGTCTCCCATGATTTTCCAAAGATGATACCTCCTCTATCAGCTCCTTGAGTATTCTAGGATGCATTTCATCAGGCCCTGGTGACTTGCAGGCATCTAACTTTTCTAGGTGATTTTTAACTTGTTCCTTTTTTATTTTACCGTCTAAAACTACCCCCTTCCCACTAGCATTCACTGTTAGGCATTCCTACAGACTTCTCGGTGAAGACCGAAACAAAGAAGTCATTGAGCATCTCTGCCATTTCCAAGTTTCCTGTTACTGTTTCTCCCTCCTCACCTGACCAGTGGGCCTACCCTCTCCTTGGTCTTCCTCTTGCTTCTAATGTATTTATAAAAAGTCTTCTTGTTTCTCTTTATTCCGGTAGCTAGTCTGAGCTCATTCTGTGCCTTTGCCTTTCTAATCTTGCCCTTGCATTCCTGTGCTGTTTGCCTATATTCATCCTTTGTAATTTGTCCTACTTTCCATTTTGTATATGACTCCTTATTTTTAGATCATGAAAGATCTCGTGTTTAAGCCAAGATGGTCTTTTGCCATATTTTCTATCTTTCCGACATATCGGAATAGCTTGCTTTTGGGCCCTTTGAAAAACTGCCAACTCTCCTCAACTGTTTTTCCCCTTGGTCTCGATTCCCATGGCACCTTACCTATCAGCTCTCTTGAGCTTACCAAAATCCACCTTCCTGAAATCCATTGTCTCTGTTCTGCTGTTCTCCCTTCTACCCTTCCTTAAAATTGTGAACTCTATGATTTCATGATCACTTTCACCCAAGCTGTCTTCCACTTTCAAATTCTCAACCAGTTGCTCCCTATTTGTTAGGATCAAATCTAGAACAGCTTCCCCCCGAGTAGCTTTTTCAACCTTCTGGAAAAAAAAAAGTTGTCTCCAATGCAGTCCAAGAACTTATTGGATAGTCTGTGCCCCTCAGTGTTATTTTCCCAACATATATCTGGATAGTTGAAGTCCCCCATCACCACCAAATCTTGGGCTTTGGATGATTTTGTTTGTTTAAAAAAAGTTTCATCCACTTCTACCACTTGGATTGGTGGCCTGTAGTAGACTCCTAGCATGACATCACCTTTGTTTTTGATCCCTTTTAGCCTAACCCAGAGACTCTCAACACTTCCATCTCCTATGTCCATCTCCGCCTCATTCAAAGTGTGTTCATTTTTAATGTATAAGGCAACACTTCCTCCCTTTTTCCCTTGTCTATCCTTCCTGAGCAAGCTGTACCCTTCTATACAAACATTCCAATCATGTGTATTATCCCACCAAGTTTCTGTGATGCCAACAAGGTCATAATTGTACTTATTTATTAGCACTTCCAGTTCTTCCTGCTTAGTTCTTCCTACTTATTTCCCATACTCCTCGCATTTGTATATAGGGCATCTAAGATCCTGATTTGACCTTGCCTCCCAGTTTTGCCCTGACTCTCCTTTCTCTCTGCCATTGTAGCCCACGCTCCCTCCCATTTCCGACCCATCTCCCAGGTCTCCATGTTCTCCACTTATCTGTGGGCTTTGCTCACCTGTCGCCATTGAACCTAGTTTAAAGCCCTCCTCACTAGGTTAGCCATTCTTTGTCCAAATAGGGTCTTCCCCCTCCTTGAAAGGTGGATGCCATCCCTTTTTAGCAGTCCTTCCTGGAATAGCATCCCATGGTCTAAGCCAAAGCCCTTCTGGCAACACCATCTTCGCAGCCAGGCATTCACCTCCAGGATGCACCTGTCTCTGCCCGGGCCCCTACCTGCAACAGGAAGGATCGAAGAGAATACCACCTGCGCTCCTTCACCCGTACTCCTAGAGCCCTGTAGTCACTCTTGATGCACTCCATGTCACACCTTGCAGTATCATTAGTGCCCACGTGGATGAGTAGCATGGGGTAGTAGTCAGAGGGCCGGATAATCCTCGACAGTGCCTCCATAACATCTCAGATACGGGCCCCCGACAGACAGCATACCTCCCAAGATGAAATGTCAGGGCAACATATGGACGCCTCCGTCCCCCTCAGAAGAGTCTCCGACCACCACTACCCTATGTTTCCTATTCTCAGTGGTGGCAGCAGACCTCCCCACCTTGTGGGTACAGGGCTTCTCCTCCTCCAGTGTAGGGGGTGATTGCTTATCTTCTGTATAAAGAAGAGCATAACGGTTTCCTAGTACCACGGTGCCAGAAGTAACCAGCTGCCACTGTCCACCTTGAGCCGTCTCCTCCTCCACCAGTGGTGTGTCCCCAGTCTTGTGTACCGGGACAGCTACCTCACCTGTCTCCTCATGAACACGGTCCAGGAATTTCTCATGGATGCGGGTGCTCCTCAACCTAGCTACCTTCTCCTGTAGCTCTGCCACCTGCTGCCTGAGAGATTCTACCAGCAGGCACTTTTTGTACTGGATGACCTCCCCAGCCTGGATATCAATAAGTGGGAATTGAAATCCACATTCCCTGCAAAACCATACTAGGATCTGGGTAGAGGCATCCATGCTCAGGTGCTCTTGTCTGGCTACAGGCGCTGGTGGAGGAGACAGAAGCAGTGCTGGCACAGGTGTTGTGGGTCTTCCTGACCATCGTAGGCCTCCCTCTGTCAAACTCTCTCTCCAGACTCCCCTGTCTGCAGCGCCTGTCCACTTCGCTGAAAAATTCAACAGTTATACATTTACCAAAAACACATTTTAACATCCGTACTAGTGACCCCTGAGGTGGCACTTCCATGGGCATGGTATTGGGGCTATGTGCTCACCCAACCCTCAGTTCCTCCTTAACTGCCAGTGGCGATGCATGGAACTGGTTTTGCTTTAGATAACTCGTATAACCCTTTGTTTGATATGTTTGGTGTCTTTCATTACTAAACTCATGGGGTATGTCTACATTGCATTCCTCTTTCGAGAGAGGGTTTTCTTTCTTAAACCTCATTTTATAAGGAGTAAGGGTAATTTCAAAAGAAGGGTTTTCTTTCAAAATAACTGCATCTAGACAGCATTTCTTTTTTCAAAGAAGGTATTTCGAAATAGCGCCCGGACGCAATTATGCAAAAGAAGCGCGGGAAATTCAAATCTGCGCTTCATTTGCAATTTTGTTTGCCTGCATTTGCATTCCTCTCTCGAAAGAGGAATGCAGTGTAGACATAACCATGTAAATAGTTCCCTAGTAATGTAGTATCTATGGAAGTTAGCATGTTCTTTGTCCATACTGGTGATAAGCCAATCCAGAAAGAAATTTGCTTTTCCATGATTGCTTCCTGTTGGAGTATTCATTATTAAACTGTCTGGTAATTGTGTGCTGGATTATAATTTACTAGCTGTATTATGATAGTGCCCAAAATATGCTATACAGATACACAAGAAGGTGTGGTTCTTGCTCCAAAGCTCTTATCATATTAAATAAAGCATTTGGATCTAAATTACTAAATTTTATCTCCAATCAATTAGAAATTGTGCAGTTTTTGGATTATTATGCAAAAGAATTGCCATTATTAATGTTATGAGATTTATAGTTACGAAAAGAAAGCAGATTTTTTTCAGAGTGAGATAGATGCACTGTTACAATTCTCAGACATTGTCTTGGAAAGAGATCTTACCAGAGTCCAAAAATGGACGTTCATGAGAACATTTGTAACAGTGGTGTCTTTGCTACATTGGGATGTTTCTGACTTCATTTGTTTTTCAATTACTCTGCTCTTAGGATGGACACGTGGAAGTAGCTCGTTTACTTCTAGACAGTGGTGCTCAAGTCAACATGCCTGCGGATTCATTTGAATCTCCACTTACATTAGCTGCTTGCGGTGGACATGTGGAACTAGCCGCACTACTAATAGAAAGGGGAGCAAATCTTGAGGAAGTTAATGATGAAGGTTATACTCCGCTGATGGAAGCTGCACGTGAAGGGCATGAGGAGATGGTAGCACTGCTACTGGCGCAGGGTAAGAAAATGGTTTAATCACATGAATTACTCTACATTAAATCTTTTCTGGTGGTTATTCCAACTACATAGTCTTTCATAATCTCACTTTGAATGATTAAGTACTGATCTTGCAAGTTGTTAGTGTGTGATGATTTAGTACATGGCTATTACTTGATAGGGAAAACATAGAACTATCACACACTGACTTCTTGCGAAAGGCTGCGGGTGGGGGCAGAACAGGAAAATGAGTGCCCATCTCCTTGACTTGTCTGGCCAGACCATTTAACAGATCATTTTTCCCCAGGAGCAAATATAAATGCACAGACAGAAGAAACACAAGAAACAGCTCTTACTCTGGCGTGCTGTGGAGGATTTTCTGAAGTAGCTGATTTCCTTATTAAGGCAGGAGCTGACATAGAACTTGGTTGCTCTACACCTTTAATGGAAGCTGCTCAAGAGGGACATCTTGAATTGGTGAAATACTTATTGGCAGCAGGTAAGTTAACACCTCCCCGCCCGCCCACCCACCAGTTGACTTAAAGGAGATATCGCTTAAAAGATGCTAGTCTTAAAGAAAAATGTCTGAATTAGGAAATAGCCCTGTAGCGCTTTGCCCTGCCCCCATTGGAGGCGGAGAGGGAGAACTACCTGTCCCCGGGCTCTGGGGTGGGAGGAGAATGCAGACAGATTCCGTTTCAGATAAAGGGGAACACAACGCAAGTCAGGGAACCTCTGTTATAGTCATTTTCACTCTTTCCCAGGCCAAATTAAAATTGTCGTTCATAGTGGCAATTCATAGCCATTCTTGAAACCACAATAGAAAACCCAAATATACTGTGTGTATTGTTAATTTTTGTCATTTCAATGAGATTTTTACAGGAGAAAGACTTTTAACAGAAGATTTAAATAACAAACCTAAGTTTCGTGCAGCTGCTGCAATACCATAACATAGAGATCAGTTTATATTGTGGCTCATGGTTACTTTAAACTAAATTATTTTATTCTTTGAGTGACTGCTCCTGCTCATTCTAATAGGTGTGTGTGCACCACATGTACGATCACTGGAAGGTTGTTTTCCCCTACTGATATGCATCGGGCTAACTGAGGAGACTCCTGTAATGGCACCTGTATGGCATGGTATAGAGGACTCAGCCGGCCTTCCACCCCTTCAGTTCCACCTCTGCTGGAAAACTGGCAAGAAGGAACTGAGAGGGTAGAGAGACGGCTGAGCCCCTATATACTGGGGTGTACACGCGCCACTCTAGGGAGTGCCATAGCCTGCCCCACAGTTACTGCTAGTGGAAAAAAGTCTTCCACAATTGTGCATGCAGCACACATGTCTGTTGGAATGGATGTGAGCAACACATCTAGAAGAACATCAGTTACAAAAGGTAAATGAGCGTTTTTTCTCCTATAATACACTTAATGTTAATAAGTCACAGAATAGTTGGTGCTAGAAAAGGAAGTAGTTCAGCTATGGATAAGGGATAATGGCAATCAATAGCCTTTATACTAAAGCACAACCAATAGACTTTGAACTAGCCTCACCCTTAATGGTACTCTGTCTAGCTCAGTTTGCTTTGTCTACTGAAATTGTCAAAGGATACGTGAGGTGTCAGTCTTTGGCATAAGAATAATGCTCTAAAATATCTAATTGTTTGTATTCCGCTAGCAAACTGGTTAAATGCAGTTTGGAAATATGAAAACAGTCACTGGTAATTTATCGCAACAAAATTAATTATTGGAGCAATATAAAGATTAAGCATAAATACTAGTCCCATTCTTCTGCCGAGGAAAAAGAAAATCTGTCCAATCAAAATATTATACCCTTGTAGTAATAGTACTACTGTATCCAACTTCTTTTTAAGCACTGTTCCATAAGGTAGAACCCCCTTGGCACAGTTTGCTGTAGAGCAGGTAATCTGCATAAATTATAGTCTAGGTTGTTGAACCAGATTGCAAAAAAATGAGAGAGCCCCGAGTTCCTGGATTTAGGAATGAAAATCTTCAGCACTGGGGAGTGGGAGCTGTTGCCAGTTAGCACTGCAGTAAAGTGAGTTGACTGGTTTTGTCTAGCAATTTAACTGCTGTCAAATGTGCCACAACCTTCCTTTGCCACAAACTCCTGGCTCTTCTCCCAGATCTCAGGTCTCCTCCTCTATTAGGCCCTGTGCTATTGGAAGCCAAGCCTTACTTACTGCCGTTACAACAGTATGAGGATCAGCTGCTTTTTTAAGTTTAACTGTTGGTGGATTCACTCAAATAAAATATTTGGCGGGAGAGAATGTCTGCAGTAACCCTTAGCATGTATGTTGCTTTTATAGGAGCGAATGTCCATGCAACCACCGCTACCGGAGACACAGCTTTGACCTATGCCTGTGAAAATGGACATACTGATGTTGCAGATGTATTGCTTCAAGCTGGTGCTGATTTAGTAAGACTTTTCTTGTGTATCTTGTGCATGAAAGTGTTTAATCTGCAAGCTTAGCATCTACTTATCCCTTTCTTACAGAAAAAAGTTATGCTTCATAAAAGCAAGTGTTGAGGGTATCCATTTGAGGTACTAGTCAAAAGGAGAGATCAAAAGTTTGCAGGGGAATTGCACTAAATATTGATACAGCTATTAGTTTAAATACTTAGCTGATTCTTAGATTTTTGTAATAGTTCACTCTCTTGCCCTGGGCAGAATGCAGTAGACGGTTCAGTATTCTCTAAGGGATAGTTTTTACCGATTCTTTTAGTTCTACCAATGTTCTTCAGTGTCCCAGAAATCTGTATTTCTACTACTGGATTAGAAATGTTTGGGTCTTCATCTCTCTGCTTTTTAAACTTTACAAACATTAATTGCTACTGCCCATTTATATTAATTTTTTATCATCTTGATCTTTGGACACTTTGTATCATTTTGGTATTCTTTCTCCAGCACAGCTTTGAAAACTTAGACTGAATGTGCAACAAATGTCTTCCCAAAAAGCAGAATAACTTGGAGTTGTATTCCACATCCCTGCTTCCACATCCTTGTGTGGGTTTGCCTTTTAGGCTACTTCCATGGTTTTCCCATGTTACTCCCGGGTTGAGTTTTGCTTAGTGTAAACAGTAAGTTAGGTTGCTGTTTTGAGTTTGATGATCGCTGCTGCCAGTCAGTTTGGAGGCTTAAAAGTGCTACTTGAGTGTACCATCAGCAGCAGGGATCTAACCATTTATTTTGCTTTTTAATAGTCCTCCTGAGGTGCTCTAGAGCATTCTTTGGGAACCTCCACCCATGAACCTTTTTAAATTGCCATCCTTCTAGGCTGGACCTATCCTTGGAGAACATCAGCACTGCTTAGTATTTGGCTTACATTTCTTCAGTAGGCTTAGTGTCAGATTTCACCCTCTCCCACTACTTGTAGTGCGAAGGAGTGGAATCCTGAATTACACTCAATTTCTGAAGTTTACTTACAGTAACCTTCTAAAACCTTGAACCTGGATTTAAGTTGTGGCTACAACACAGCCACACTTAGCTGAGTAATACAGTGATTGTGGATGCTACTTACATTGACTTATTTGTAGAAAGACAGTATTAAAAGGTAGGTTAAAGAATATCATCACAATAACTTGTCTACCAGTCCTTAGTGTCCTTACTAAGCTATTTGAACACTTAAATGCTTATTGAAGCCCACACTTGAAACAGCAGTTTTTAAATTACATTTGTTTAAAAAACGTAAACTGAAAATCCTTTGCTGCTGTAATAGTGAATTACAAACGCAGACCCGGGCTTTTTCTGTCAGCAGCAGACTCTTGTCTAAGAATTGGGATGACCCCTATCCATGGTCATACCAGCAAAGAAAATATAAGCCTTTGAATAAACTCACTCGTATTTAATAGCTTATCCGAATGCATTGACATGAATGTAAACCTAGTATGCAGGCTATTTTAGTTACTAGAGTAATGAGACAATATAAAAATCTGAGAGAATTGTAGTCTTGCAGTATGTGTTTTCTCATAACCTCTTGGAGATAGGGATGTACAGAATCCCCATTTTTATGGATGAGGCACAGGGACACACAGTGATCGAGTTTGTGGCCCCTTTCAAGGAATTGAGCTTTTTTGGTTGCTTTAGTTTTGGATGAATAGGTTGTATTGCATTCTGTAGCCCTATCATCAAGTGATAGATTTTGCCAGTGAAAGGGGGGCAGAGTTTTTATTTACCCACCCAGTGCCCAACTTCTAGCAATGCAAGTGGCTATGTAGAAGTCCAGGTAACAGAAACACACATTCACCCCCGCTGCCAACAGTGCCAATTTCCTTGACTTCTAGGAAAGTGAAGTATTTTCATGAGCTGGTCTCCAGTTTAGAGCTGCTAACTACCAGGTATAGGAGAATATTTGCTAACTAAATTATTCCAAATTGCTGAAGTTCAGAGACAAACTTCCTTAGGTAGATGGGGCTCAGTTCCAAGTCTTCGTCACCAAAGGCAGTCTGGTGGCTAAGATGTGACTTCAGCTGTCAGTGGATGTACTGACATTGCATCTAAAGCAATCACCACAGCTGGAATCGTGAGGTGTGAATCACGGCTGTTCTCTTCAGGCTTCTCCGGGGAGGTCCAGAATACCATCAACAATTTTGACTTTTGAGTGTAATCTCTTCAGTGAGAAAAGTCATACTACTTTCTCCCGGACTCTAGGATAGCCCTCTGCTCCCTGGGTGTTTACACCCCAACCACAAGCAAATCTACAGACCCACCCAGACCTCGCCCCATGCTCATGCAAATAACTATGCATGCAACACATTTCAAGACGCATGTATGTGGTTTCTTTCACTTCTGTGACAACTACCCATCCCCTCCCTCTCTCCAAGGGCTTCTTTTAATGGGATGTTATAGGACTAATATCAGTAATTCTGTCCCTGGTGGGGACTAGGAAGTGGCCTAGCTTCTGTTACCAGAAGATGGGAATAGGTGACAGAGAATGGTTCGCTCGATTACCTGTTCTGTTCATTTTCTCTGAAGCACTTAGCAGCTGTATTAGCTGCTGTTGGAGGACAGGATACTGGGCTAAATGGACCTCTTGGTCTGGCCCAGTCTGGCCGTTCTTAATACATGGTTTGTAGCCCTGACTTGAAAGATGCAATATTTTACTCCACTTTGACTCCCACTAGGGCTATAGGTTTCATAGGACTCGACCTGCTAGGCTTACCAGGAAAAACCTATCTCCCTTCAGGTTTCCAGCTATGAACAGCCTGATAAACCAAATCCTCCTCAGACCTTATACCCCAGTTGGGGTCTACCTACCCTACTAGGCCACATGGTTCTGAGTATATAAAAATGCTGTTCACTGGACCCCACATTCGTTATCTGCAGGTTTGGCTTTGTTCCGTTTAGTCACTGGATGAGGACAACATGAATACATGGGTAACTCCCCCCCCAAAACAATGGATGTTAGGTCCATCAGTGGCTATTAGCCGGGATAGGTAGGAATGGTGTCCCTAGCCTCAGTCAGAGGCTGGGAATGGGGGACAGGAGAGGGATTACTTGATGATTACCTATTCTGTTCAGTCCCTTGGGCATCTGGCATTGGCCACTGTCAGTAGACAGGATACTGGGCTTAGGTGGACCCGAGCTTAGGTGGACCCATTCTGACCATTCTTATGTCCCTCGGATACAGTGGACCCAAGTGCAAATTGTCTTTCGCCTATCTGCCTCCATCACAGCCATAATCACAGATGAAACACTCATAGGCTGGGGAGCACATTAGGCCAATCACTGCATAAGGCACATGGCCTCCATGGGAGACCAGAAAGTTTGTCTCTTGGAGTTCAGGGCAGTTCCTGTAGCTGCATGCAACACATTCCTCACCTCATGCTAGCCAGTGTCAGACCACACGACCAGGTCTCTCACATAAACAGGATGGCATGAGGGTTGAGGAAAGGCAGCAAACTTATGGAACTGGGACATGAAGAACCACATCATGCTGGGACATACCTTCTAGATGTGCAGAATACTTTGGCAGACTATATCTGCAGGCATTTCTCCATAGACCACAGCTGAGAAGTAGATAATTCTGTCTACTGAAATCTTCACTCAGTGGTGAGCACCATCTTTGAACCTATTTGCCTCCCAAACAAAAACTTCACACGCTCTGTTCCAAAACTGTTATCGCACAGCTGCAAGGATGATGACCTTTTGTTATCCTGGATGGACTCTGAGGTACGGTCCTCTCCTCCCCTTCCACCTCAGGTTCTCCACAGAATTTGCAGTGACAGGGCCAGGTTTATTCTCATGGCATACAATTGACCCCAATATTTTTTATTTCCTGAATTTCCATCTACATTTTAACCATTTCAATATCTGTTCACTCAGGGCACATGCAGGGCCAGATAGCGCAGCCAGCGCCTCAGTAGCTCATGGCCTGGTATTTGTGTGGGTATCAGATCTTGAACTTTTATGTTTGAAGGCCATCTGACCTATCCTTATTCGCAGCGGAAACATTTCTATTAGAAATGCTATTTAGCTAAATGGAGGCATTTCTCTACCTGATCATGAAGGAATCAGTTATCACCAAAATCAGCAAGTGTCCCTGTCATTATCAGTTATCTCCTGTGCCTCAAACTATTAGGGCTTTGTTAGCTTATTGAAAGTCCATTTGGCGGCAATCCGTCTCTAGCATCCTCTCATTCCACCACATTTACTAGCTCTACCATGATTCAGTTCTTGAAGGGTCTAATGACGACCTTCCCACCAGTGATAAAACCTTTGCCACAATGGGACCTCAACTTTGCATTCCCTATGCATTTTTGGAACCAATAGCCATGTTTTTTCATGGTTGCTTAAGTTGCCATCAAATCAGCCAGATAGGTGAATGAACTGGGTCACTTGTGACAGACTCAGTGGGGACCATATTTCATAGAGAAAAGGTCTTCCTTGTAGGGATGTAAGCAACTAGTCAAGATCCCCATGGCGCTTCCGCCTTTGAAATGTAGCAAGAGCCGACTACATTTCAAAGGCGGAGGTGCCATTATCAACTGCATCCACAATTCGATTACAGTGCACGTGCAGACCAGTGGATGCTAATTACTACGAGTGTCCAGTTGCAGGCCTGTGGCCCACATGCATAGTCTTTTGAGGATGCAAAATTTGTACCCATGTCCAATCTGCAAAATGACCTTGCAGATATTCTTGGATTTGCAAGGCTCTAGGTATAAAATTTGCATCTGCATCCAACTGTGAGCCACAAACATGGTCTGTGGATCTCTGCAGATAGCTGCAGGTTTGCAGGGCTCTACACAGGCATACCAAAATGTGGAGTACAGAGGAAGATTACATGTCTGAAAGGCCCTCAGGTACAGCTAACTTCCATTTACCCTTAAGTTTCCCATGTAACTAACACATTACCACTACTTTTAAATGTAACTTTGACAATATTAGGTTGTAATTAGGAAAATATATATAATGGCTTATATTCCAGTCTATTTAGCATTCTCTTGCTAAAAAAGCTGACATTTTACATAGTATACAATGAATCTGAAACTCTGCTATGTTGAAGCTTCGAAAGGACACTACATGATAGGGTACAGGAAAGGTGGAGGCTCTTTACATTATTGAAGCCACAGCCATTTTACTAAAGTTATCAACCCTTTCAGTGCCACACTTGTCAGCTTGTGATAAGCAGACAATGTGACAAATGACCATAATGTGCAATACATACCTATTATTTGCTGAGAGTTACGTCATCTGTAAGGGTATTTTCCCAATGAGGAATCCATCTTTTTCAAAAGGTAACTTAGAATTCCTGTGTTTTGCCAGTTGCAATAAACTCACGGTATCCACAGCAGAAGTAATAAAATGCTGTAAATGTGGACTCCTGGATTTATCTCCAGCTCGGTGAGAGGAGTGTGAGCTGATGGTCAGAGGAGTGGTTACAGATGGCCTAGCTACTTAGATTCGACACGTTATTCTGAGTAGCAGTGGTTCTGCATGGCATGGAAGATAGCCCCGATTTTGTTAAAATAATCATGTTTCTCTCAGTCTTTAAAAATGTGACCCAGGAAAAAATTCTGTGGATGAGATTGGGATCTGTGCCTCATGCTGCTGACAGTGACCTTTGGCAACCCCTGTTATCTTTATTTGTAAAATTACCCGAGTGATACTTGAGAAACCAAGTGGGTGAGCCCTTTTTTAATTATTTTTTTTAAACAATTTCTGTTGGTGAAAGAATAGCTTTCAAGCTCTTCAGATCAGGAAAAAGTATTCAGTGTCAGCAAAATACAAGATGGAACAGGCTATTTAGCATAAGCAGTAATCTGTACTAGAAGAGACCATTTGTGGTGAAGTGTCCAATTGACACCTCTGCAGTCCTAGGACAAAAAGAGGGTTTAGTGGATTACAGGTTGTTGTAATAACCCACAAATCCCGTGTCTTTAAATCCATGATTTTTAGTGTCTAGCAAAGTTGTTAATGTAAGGTTCCAGGCTTCTGCTTTGAAGGTATGCAAGTTTCCTTTGAGGATGAGGATTGAGAGGTCAGATATGGCGTGATCACTTGATGAAAAGGATTCATCCACAGATAATATGGTGTTACTGTCTTTTTACAATTTTTCGGTGTGAGTTCATTGAAGAACAGTGGTGATTGTCCTGTTTCACCCACATCTGTGCAGCAAGTAAATATCTATGGTTGGCCTGTGTCTGCTGACTTGGTCTTGTGGAGCTGAAAAATTGCTGTTTAGACCAGGGTCTGGGACCCCTTGGGCAGGGAGAGCCCCAGAGCCTGGACCCAAGCCCAAATGTCTACACTGAAATGTTTAGCCCCGTGAGCCTAAGATAGCTGACCCAGGCTAGCTGTGACCTTGCCATGAGTCTTTTAATCCACAAAAATATGTGCCCTTAATGTATTAGGTAAGGTACACTACATGTTGTGATAAGTGTATGTAGAATCCATAGATCTTGAAATCTGTATTGTAGAGGGATATTGATAATCGTAACAGGAGAAATGCATCTGCAGATTTTGCTTCTGTTGCAGTAGGATCTGGGTGCTGCTTTCAGTTGGTATGTCTTGGTTTGAGAGGACCTAGCTGCTGCTTCTGATGAGGCTGGAGAAGTGGCCCGGGAAAACGTTCTGCCAGTATGTGGCCCCCTGGGTATGGGTTGTAATTGTTTAATGATACATTGTGTATATTCCAGTGTGGGGTGTCTGGAGGCTTTTTCCATGTTGAAGCATGTACTTGAGTGGCATGTTTCACAATGCAATCTACTTCTCCAGTGGAATGTCCTCTTATGTTGGCATTTTCAAGAGTGGTATATGGGGTATCTTGGACTTTCTCCTGGGTGCATAGTCTGTGGTATTGGTGTGCTTGGCTGTAGATCACTGGTGTGTTTGGGGTGTCTACTCAATCCTTCAAAGTAAGTGTGGTGATCTGGGGGTTTTTTGTACATAGCTGTTTCTAGGGTTCCATTGTTGAAGCTGATCTTGGTGTGCAGGACGTGTGGAGGGTGGTGGTAGTTGGAGTTGTGGTGGAAAACTGTAAGGAAGTTCTGCTCATCTGTCCAGAGCAGGGGTGCCAGACTCCCATATTGGGGGCTCTCAGCAGCCCAGACTCTTCCCCAATCCAGCCCATGAAATATTTTGAAAAGTATTTATCAGGCCTGTTCACCTGCTGACTTGGGGGTGGGAACAGCACTCATGGGACTCACCCTTGCACATTTCCCAGTAGCACCCAGGCTCCCAATGCCCACGTTATCCTGGCCTCAGAGGGCACTGCTCAATCTGGGATGCTGCCTCTGCCGTGATGTGAACTGTGCTGGCCAGGAAGCCACCCAAGCAGATGTGCTTTAGAGCCACTGGTTACCCGGGTGAGGGTGGGGGAATCCAGGGTGAGGGTGGGGAAATCCAGTGTGAGGATGTGGGTTTTAGTGAGCGTAGCAGGGGCGGGGAGGATTCCAGTGTGAGAATCTGAATGTTAGCTGGGGGGGGCATATCTCAGCTCTAGTACATGGAGGCGTCAGGGTGAGGACTTGGTTTCGTGTCTTCTCTAGGATCCTAGACTGTGTCAGTGTCTCCCACTGTGTCCAGGAACCCAATCAACTTGAATGTACTGCCAACCCCAAGCATTCAAAACCCATGAATCAGCCCCCTCCCCCGGCCCCGAAAGAGCACTCCTTGAAATCACAGATGAGTTTGCCAATGTATTTGTGTGTTTGAGGTGTCAGATATTAAAGGCAGGCAGCAATGCCATCACTGTAAGGGATGTTAGTCCATAGGGAGGGGACCTCAGTAATAGCAAGAATGGTGTTCTGAGGGAGGTTGCTAATGTTCTAGAGTTTTTTGGAGGAAGCTGGTTGTGTCCTGGAGGAATCTGACCCTGTATGCAGTGAGTAACTTGAAGATGGTTTCTGAGTCCTGATAATGCATCATTAAAAGTGCCATAACTGGCTATGACGGGTTTGCCCTGGGTTACCTTGTTTGTGTACCTTGGGGAGCATATAGACAGTCTGTGGGGGACAAGGTTGTTAGTTTCTTTTGGAGTTGAGTGGGGGAACAATTTGATGATACCTGTAGATTCCTGGGTGAATTGTGATGTGGGATTGTCTGAGTTTTTTATAGTAGGTGTCAACGAATTGTTGGCTTGGTTAATGAAGTCATCCCAGTTGAGAATTGGGATGGCATTCCATTTGTTCACTGATTTAATTACTATCTGGTAGCAGGTTTTCAGGGACTGAATAGCTGTCCTCTCTGCAATGTCGATGAGAGTGGATAGGCATGTGATTAAGGATGTCAGTCAGTTTAATGATCAAGAATGTGGTTTTGTCTGTAGTTGGGAGTAAAGTGATTTTTTTTTTCTTGTGACAATGGGAAGGTGGTGGTTCTGATGGATATTGTTTTGAAACAATTATTTGAAGTGGAGTCAGTGAAGAAATTCTAGTTCTCCACATTAGTACTACTATATTAAGTTCTATGATTGAGTAGAAGCTAGATCCCATGGAGGGCACAGATAAATGAGCTCCAGTTATGGGTGGTCATAATAAATTTGAGTATTGTGTTCAGTTCACATTTCAAGAAAGAGGTGGAGAAATTGGAGAAGATCCAGAGTAGAGCAATACAAATTATTAAAGGTCTAGTAGACATGAGCTATGAGGGAAGACTGAAAGAATTGGGCTTGTTTAGTTTAGAAAAAAGAAGACTGCGAGGGGACTTGCTAGCGGTTTTATGGTGTTACAAGGAAGTGAGAGAAAAATTATTGTTCTTGGCGTCTGAGGATAGGGCAAGAAGCAATGGGCTTAAATTGCAGCAAGAGAGGTTTAGATTGGACATTAGATAAAACTTTCCTGCCTGTCAGGAGGGTTGAACACTGGAATAAATTGCTTAGGGGGAGGGTTGTGGAATCTACATCTCTGGAGATATTTAAGAAGAGGTTGGATAGACCTCTATCAGGGATGATCTAGACAGTGCTTGGTCCTTCTGTGATGCCAGGGGAATGGACTTGATGACCTCTTGAGGTCTCTTCCAGTTCTGGTGTTTTTTTATTCTAAAAAATTGTTGTTAGGATGTCCATGAGGTAGCTTTTGGTGCTGTAGTTTCTCCCAGAGGTGGTGATCTGTAGTTCGTGGAGTTGTTGCAATTCGTTCCCCTTTGCTTTTGTGTTAGACAGCTGTCATCAGATTTTGTCATAGTTTTTCTTGTCTTTTTACATGATCTCCAGGTAGATTTCCTGATTTTTTTTTTTTTTTTTTTTTCCCCCTGCTCCCCAGGAATAGGAGTATGTGATGATTTCCAGAATGAGATGGTCTCTTAGGGAGTATGTGAGCTGCAAGAGTTGGTTCCTTAGTTTTTTGGAAGTCATTCTGCATAGCTGTTCTGCTTATTTGAAGTTGTATGTAGGGGTTAGAGATGGTGAATCCTCTGGAGATGTTTTATTTCTTGCATTTACTCGGGATGTAGACATTGCTGTTTAAGTTTTGCTCATGTTTGAGTTTCCATTTCAAGTGGCAGAACTCAGTATCCTCCATTGTTGCTTGCAATGTGGTAGCCATATTGTACGGGACACTAACGAGATAAGGTGGATGAGAGAGGAAGCCTTTGAGCTTACACTAAGTTGCTCCTTCAAATCTGAGAGAGGTACTTAGCTCTGTTGCTTTGGTCTCTGCAGCCTGTGTAGTTCCGCGACTTCAGCAGAGGCTGTGCTGTACTGTTCTGCCACTCTTCAGAAGGTGTAAAGCACCAGGGAGATCCCCCGTCCCCCAGGAATGTGGGCACTTTTGTGCTGGAGGTCAGGAGGATAAGGAGAGACCTAACTACAATAGCACAACATCCATACTTCCTTCTCATCCCAAACACCCATGCTTCCTCAGAACCATACTCTGCTTGCATTTAATACCCAAAGACATTCTATGATCTCTGCATTTTATAGGGAATAGGGTTAATTGAGCCACCCAACTCAAACCCTGGAGAGTAAGAAAATGCTAAACTAAGGGACATCTCTTAATCATATCCTCGTAATTATGCAAGTTTTCACTAGCTGCACCATCATATGACACTTTTTTGCCTCCAACTGATGATAAAACATAGTATACGTTCATTTCCCTCACACCACAATGCAAACTTTTAATAGTAATCTTATGTATTCCTCAGAAACCTCACACTGCGCACTTAACCTCTGTACATGTCAGACTGAATTCTTGCTAATGTTGTATAGGTTGTAAATAGGACTTTGCATTATACTGTGAGGGAGATAATATCTTGCTGTCAGTATGAGGGACTAAAAAGTAATTGGGTTTTCTCAGTGCTGGTTCTAGAATATCTGGAGAAGATGATAGAGGGTCCAAGATGATTATTATGGATGTGTATGTTGTCTGTTTAATCAAAAAAACTACAAGACTGCATCCAGGACAGAGAAACTGAATTATTGCAATCATATTTTTGGCTCAATCAGTCCTCATTCAGATGTTGCAGAATATGTGCTGAAATCCCCCATCTTCCTCGCTGGGTGTGAACGAGAAAGCATCTGGTATTTTGCACCAGTGGCTATTATGTGTAATTTCCATTCCCCATTAGTCTGGGTGCTTTAGGTTGAAATTATGATGAAGTTGTGTTACTTGGTTTAAAGACTAGTTTTGTCCTCCCTAGGATAATTCAGCTGGTGATGCTGACCAACTGAAATTGTAATCACCAGGTCTTCACGGCCAAGTATTCATTTTATTTGTAGAATAAGATCCGTGAGTTCTTCTTTTTCCTTCCGCAGGACAAGCAGGAGGACTTAAAGAAGACTATTTTGGAGGGCATAGAGACGGCCAAGCATCAGGTGAGGTTGGCCTTTGATGCTTGTAAGCTAAAACCTCAAAAATAGATGCTCAGAGCAAGCATGGCTTAAGGCATCTAGATTTCATCAGAGATGCAAAGACTTGCTACGTAGCATATTTGATAACTTCATCATTGCTCTACTTTTCCTTTTTTTTTGGTTTCTTTCTCTGTAATCCTTTAGGTTGATTTCTGATCCCTTTCTTAATTACTGCCCTACTGCCTCCCTATGTAGGAAAGGGTCATCTTATCAAACCACTTTTAACATAGTGGTTGCAGTACCATTTACAAATAATAGGGTCAACATATCACTGTAGGGTCTTATAATCTTCCATTCATTTAATCAGAAATTCATGTGGGTTTTAAATGAGTTTTGATCTGTGTTTATGTCCATCTCATAAAATTTGTCTGTAAAGGACAGGTTTTGTTTTATAAAACTGAGTCTTGTAATCAGAGTTTAGTCTTGGCAGTTATATAAAAAGGGGAACAATCAGTGAAGCACTCAGTCCAATTTTCAGCAGGGGAAAAAAAGACAAGAAAATATTCAAAATTGTGTTACTTAGAAATTGTTCAGAACAGTGCAGTAGAATATTTGCCTTCAGAGGTTTTTAGCCTTTTCATAAGAATTAGAACCCTGGTAATCCAAAGGGAGTGGTTACAAAATAATTCAAGGGAAATCTTTCTATTCCTTATCAGATCCACAATAAAATCCAAATCTTGTAACTCGTTTTGTAGTTATGTCTAATGATGGATGGTATAGCTCTTAGAAGTTTGAACACAGCCGTCCATTTGATCTTTAGAAAGAATATTGGTGTCATATGTATCCAGGAATAATTAATTAAATTTGAAAGAGTTCAAATAAGAACCGAAAGAGTTCAAATAAGAACCAAAAGAATGACTTTATCGTGGTAGATTGAACTCCTATAGTCTATTAATCTTAACAAAGCGAAGGTGAAAGAGTGACTTTTGATCAATTGCTAGAAGTACCTACATAGAGAATAAAAATTTGGTAATGACCTCTTCTGTCTCAGACAGACATATAACAAGAACCAATGTCTAGAAGTGAAATCAAGGTGTAAATTTTTAAGTAAAAGTAGCTTATCGGGTAGTTTTTTTTAATGAAAGTTGGATATTCTAAAGAAATGTTCTAATTCAAACAGTAATTAATTCAAGGAAGTCATGGCATTTATTAGGTAGGAGATCAGACTAGTGTATCACACTGGTCCCTTCTGGTATTGCAATCTTTGTTGTAACAGCTAGAGTCTAATAGTGGATATGTTTCATGAATTTAATAATTGGCTAGTCAAGGAGCTAACAGTTATTTTACCAAGTTATTGAAGCCACAAAATCTTAGTTTGGAATCTATATTAGCCCTGTTTAACACTTTGCTATAAAACCTCTCTCTAGTACATGTGTGGCCAGGCTACGACTGTAATGACATTTAAAACCTACACCCCATCTCTACTGTTATATTGTCACTTGTGCCACATATCTGTTAAATTTACTTAAAACCTTTTTGAGTAGAAATAGGTGTTGTAGGTCAGTAGACCTCTTTCTGTAGGGTTCCCATAGAATGCTCTTGGCTTTCTATAAAATAGGAACCAGTAGCTCAGTTACCAGTAAAGTGATTGAATAATATTTCACATCCCAATCCATAGTGGAGTAATGTGCTGAAATAATTAAAAAAACAAAAACACACCCTACCCTGTACTAAATTGATTCTTAGGACCTCAGGTTTTTCAGAGAGACTGTTTTTGCAAGTAGCTTTACTTGTAGAAGCTGTGGCCTTTGGCTGCTTGTTATGATCCTTTCTACAACAAATTATAAAGAAATTACATGATTTTTGAATGTGCATCCAGAACTTCTTCTAAGGATCTCATGTGGCTTCTGTCTTCCTCCTACCTTCATGTCTTGCCCCATGGCTCCTTGTTCTATAAATATTGAAATGAATTCTAGAAGGAGAATTTTCTGACACACACAGTTGTACAACTTCTTTTGACAAAAGTAGGTTAAACATTCACTTGAGAATCTACAGGAAAAAAAACTCCTAATTTCTCTTTATTTTTGTTGTCATGTTAAAGCCTGTTCCATGAATAGACCTTGGTAGTGAAAGTCAGTGTTGTGGTTTGAAATCTATAAAGCCAGCTATAGGAGTCTTACTGTAGCTTTACCAAGCATTAGTATTCACTAACTTTTAAGGTTTGGCCCACTGTATAGGTGCTACATTGGCAGTTCTAAAACACCTTTGTGAGAAGACTCCCTTAACCCTCAAAAACCAGCAGCAGAGCACTTCAGTAACACTCAGTAACAGACTTGAAAGTTGCCATACTTTGGGGGGGTGGGGAGGACTTCAGAAAGGGTTTTGTGTGAAACTGCAGAGCTGGAATTCATATGCAGATTTGACACTATCAGACGGGGTCTGAACATAAAATGCGAGTTACTGGCCCACTGTAAAAAGTCATTTTTCCTCTTTTGGTATTCACACCTTTTCATCAATGGTAGGGAATGGGCCACATCCACCTTGATTGAATTGACCTCCTTAGCACTGGCCCACCACATAGTAATGTAACACGCCCAGCTTTGCATGTGTACACACACCTGCCAAACCGGCACTTCTATGTCAGGCGCCTGAAGTGGGATCCAGCCCACAAAAGCTTATGCCCAAATAAATGTTAGTCTTGTGCCACAGGACTTTCATTGCTTTTGCTGAAATAGACTAACACAGGTACCCCTCTGAAACTTCTCTTAAGGCAAGTCATCTTTGGTATTCCTTTGTCGTGTATTCATCACTGGGACATCACAGCATGGAAAAACTATTGCAAACGCTGTGTGTTGTAATCCGTTTCATGAGGGAGGGCTTTCTTACATCAGTTGAGCTAGTTGTGTGAAATAAAACTAGTTGTAGGTCTGTTATTTCTAGCACATGTCCAAATCCTAGCTGCCTCATGCTCTGTATCTTGTCATGCTATTTTGTTCTGCTTGAATTCTTTGTACTTATTTCTCATTTTTAAAAAATACCCGTTTTGCCTTTATAATGGGGTATTTACTTGGTTTTATCCACTTGTTTTACTCCATTGTATGTTGCTTAAGGCTCCAATGAGAGACTTCTGTTTGCATCCCTCTTTCTCTTTACTCTCTAAAGCAGGAGTGGGGGACCTTTTTTGGGCTGGGAGCTGCTGACCCATAGAAAATTAGTTGAGGTCCACAAAAGTGAGAAGGAACCCCCCAAACTCTCACTGATGTTGCCACTGACAGAAAAGGAGAAAAAGACTCCCCACATTTCCCTCACACCCCAGAGCCAAAGGGGGGCCCAGACTAGTAGATTTTTGTGTGCTCCAGCCACATGGTGGGGCGACAGGGCGCTGGAGTGCCAGCATGGGCTTCCCAGTGTTGGGGGGGGGGGAGGAGCCCTTACCCTCGGGGGACTACATCTGGCCCCAGGCCTTAGGTTTCCCACCGCTGCTCTAAAGTATGGATTTGTCCCTTGGGAGTAAGTACATAGTTATTTGTAGCCTGTACAAATTCATCTCTCTGACGCTAGTATTCATTCCTAAAGTAGTTATTTTGGGATTCAGTATTTGAATAAACAGACTATTGTTATTGGAGCTGTTAGTTTATGCAAGCTTCCTGATTGCCCATGTCTGTTAGTCCAGACAGAATACAGTGCTGAAGCTTCGTTGGTCCCAAGGTATTAGTGTTAAGGTGCTTGCGGCATTATCTTTTATTGGACCAACTTATGTTAATGAGACACAACCTTTTGAGCTACACGGCACTCTTCCATTTCTGGGTGGGTGTCAAACCACAGCAATCAGACACACGCATTTGGCAGGCTCATAAGTCAGACTAGGCAGTCAATGGGCATAGAATGTAGACTGCCTTCTCTCCCCCTGGAGAGGATGGTGTTCTATTCTAGTTTGACCTATATGTTGAGAACCATGTGGGCAGTGCTACTGCTGCTATACCTTTGCTATGGCTAAATGTTGGATTGCAGTCTCTACAGATGGCTGGCATCTTATAACTGCATTCAGTTAAGTTAAATAAAATATTGCGTACAGTTCTGGTGTTTGATAGAAAACATATTGTAAAAGTGGAATCAAATGGGAAGAGCAACCAAAATGAGTAAGGAGTAACTACTGAAGACCTACAATAGATAAAATTAACCATTTCTGTATAGATACGGTATGTATTTGGTACTCCTGCAAGTAAAGTTTGTAAACACCAAGGAGGATGAGGATTTGATTTCTTGAGGAAGTAAGGATTAATCAAATGGATATATATATGGAATAATTGCATAAAACTGAAGTGAAGGAAAACTTAGCATGGACATCAGGAAGTTTCCCCAGCAGTGAGACTTGTTAGACTCCCCAGCAGAGTACCAGTAGTCCTATTGCTAGCCGTCAAACTAAACCAAACACTTGAATATACTGCAGGACGCAAGCTTGTTTTGTTTTAGACAGAAAATTCCAGTTAACTCAGCTTCTCTCAATTATTTTGATTCTCGTATGAAATTTTGAAATCTCACATTAGGAATTGAGTTTGGACAACATTGTTTTTGCTCATATTGAAGTTTTGTGTATTTTAACACATAGTGTGTTGCATCCCAAAGTACATTTTACAATCTGTGCACAGTACAAATTAAATGAGTTCTGTATGTGGAATGGACGATAGTTGTATAACAGTTGCAGGCGGGGGAAATTGTGACCAAACCACTGAGACAAATCCCAGATCTTAAATGTACTATAGGTCCATGCAGAACACGCATTATCTTTATTGTTAAGGTCTCATAGAAAAGGGCCTTCCACAATAAACTCCATGGAACTCATTGTCTCTATCTGAATAAAAAAGGACTGAATAAAATCTGTTTATAAATTGACTCTGGTACCTGATGGGAGTTTAGACGTCTGAGTTGAGGGTCAGATCTTCAAGGCATGTCTTAATAGATTCTACATATGTAGCAGCATCAGGCAAAATAAGTTAGAGGATCAAGACCCAGATTACAAGAAACACGTATTCATCTTAAAGCAATGTACAATAAAACTATTGCATCTTTTAAGAATGTCAGAATGCTTCTGCCCTTTTTCAAGTAGTGAGAGCAGGTCAGTTTAGACTCTTCATAATGGGTTGATCTGGACCACTAGACTTCTCGACAGGTTTGGATTTGCAGTTGCTAGAATGCTCTTCTCAAATGCATAACTGGAAGGTTAACTTTCACTAGACACAGGCAACCTATCAATGGGTATGAACAGGGCTTTTGGTCAGTTGAAGGAAATAAGTGGGGATTAGATTCAGCTGTCATAAATCCAGTATTAAGCCTCCTCAGTCTCAGGAAAGAGAATAAGAAAGGTATTCCTATTGTTTTTAATAATCTCTATTAGGTAGTCCTAGAAAAGTGGCTGTGCTCATGAAAGCTCATACCACCAGCTACATTTTTTGTTAGTCTCTAAGGTGCTGCAGGACTATTCATTTAAAATTTTTTTAAATGGAATTACATAAAGGCCCTAACACATTATAAGGGTACTATTGCACATTCTCTTGGAGAGGAGACTTAATCCCCTTCCAATGTGGGGTAGATATCCTACACTTGCCAGCACTCTTTATGTGGTGTCGGTCATTCCTGTGTAATTGGCTAGTTCTTTTCCCACAAGGCTTGTATCATCTTAAGGGGAGAGAGAATTGATTACTAACTTCTGTGTTCGTCTCTTGTCAGTTTTCTGAGTGTAGCAGTGTCTCTTTTTTCCAAAATCTTTCATGTCACTTATGCTTTAACGTGAGCAGTCCAAATAAAACTTCCAGTTCTAGAGACTGTGTCTGCTTGGCTCTGAAGAGAATGTTTCACCATTGACATTCAGATTATTTTTCTTTGGTCTTTTCAACTCCATGTTCTCCAATTCTTCTTTGAGACAAATTACCCTCTCAGTATGGCTCATAAGGCTATTTGATCCAAATTTGTTGCATATAATTGATTTGGTGCGATTTTGTGGATGACAAGAATTCAAATGTTACCATTCAGAAGATTCAGATGTTGGCTGTTCTCCATATAGTGGTTTAGTTAAGAGATTTCCTCCATTCTCGCATCACCATATGTCTGTGTTCTCAGTGTTCTTTTCTTGAAAAAAAGAGCCATTTGAATAGTGTGTATTAGAGAAATGTTGGTGCAAATCCTTTGTTTGGAGATGATGAAACTGAACACAGATAAATATCGGGAAACTTTCCAGTGAGATCTATAAAATAGTAAGGGCAATGATGCGAACTTAGTGATATTTTCCAGAGGAATTCACTAACCAAAGACATTCATTGAGACCTTTTCAGAAAATTAAATGAAAATGCACTGATTAGGATTTATATAGAATATCCATTAAAATTAACAGAGGAGTCTGTATTGATAATCTGAAACTTTCAGCCACTAAGACTCTTGGTTGATATGTTTTGCCAGTATGTATAACACTTTTTAAAATATATACTTTTATAACAGGAGCATGAATCTGAAGGTGGAAGGACACCGCTAATGAAGGCTGCACGAGCTGGTCATTTGTGCACTGTACAGTTTCTTATTAGCAAAGGTAAAATATTAATATTGACTTCAGGGGCTGAAGTGTCACTTAACTGTCCTTTTAAATTTATCTGTTATGGGTTTAATTTCCTACTAGAATAGAATTTTTCCTTATGTCATGTATTTGGTTTACAGAGGTATGTGCTTAGTGCTCATTTTGGGTGAGATGATTTTTATTTCCGTTAACTCACGTTATACAGGTTAATTGCTCACTTTTGAGAGCATAAATACTTTGCTACTGAAAATGCCCCCCACCAAATTGTACAGATTAGGAAGGGGAAAGTATCAGTACCTGGTTATTGAATATTTCCCATATGATTTTCTAAAATGTTTTGCATTCACTTCTTGTCCAGAGTACTCGTCTTTTTAAAAGATAAATGAATAACCCCGTATTATGAACAGATTGTGATTCTGGGAATACAAAAACCAATTTTCTAACATTTATTTTAATCTCCTCCCTTTGCTCACTTACACTTCAGTATTACTGTACATCTTTTTGTGAAAGGATTAGGAATTTGGATGCAAATTCAAATGATCTAAAAATCTTCCTGTTTTCAGTTTTGAAGTCTTTGTTGTTGCTATCTTCATTCTGATTTTTTTATTGTAATTAACTTGCATCTTAGATTTGACACTCAAAATCAGAAAATACACCAGGTTTGTTTTTTTAATTTAAAGACAAAGAAATTCCTGTTAACTGTGCAAGAGATGTTTTCTTCCTAGGTGCCAACGTTAATAGGGCTACTGCTAATAACGACCACACTGTGGTATCGTTGGCATGTGCGGGGGGCCACCTTGCAGTTGTTGAACTCCTTCTGGCTCATGGTGCAGACCCTACTCATCGACTTAAGGTATTCAATTTAAATGCTCAGTCCTTTTGATATACTCATCCTTCATAATTGCTTATCCTTATACATTACTTGAAAGGAAAATACTGCAGAGTTTGCTTTGATTAAAAGGCAAGTCTAAACAATTTTAAACCTAAAAATGAAGAGACTTTTCTGTGAAATTATGTACCTCGGAGAATTGAACTCACCTTATTGTTCCATTTTCTCTCTCCAAACTCTCACTCCAGGATGGCTCCACGATGCTCATTGAAGCTGCAAAGGGTGGACATACAAATGTTGTTTCTTACTTACTGGATTACCCCAACAATGTTCTGTCAGTTCCTACTGCAGACATGTCTCAGCTCACACCACCTTCTCAGGATCAGTCTCAGGTAAGGCATGAAGAAAATTATGTCATTAAACCTACCTTTCCACAACAGAAAAGACACCTTTCTAGTAAGCGTCTCTTTTAATATTTAACAAGTGCAAACAAAGTTTAATGGAAATAAAATACAGATCAGAGACATTGACTTTTCCAAGTTACATATTTAGAAACTCTTATTAAAAAGGGGGGCGTAAATTAAGCTTTGTTTACTTAATTCCTGGAAAAATACATGTCTTACTTTTTAGTAATTTCTGCTCCCTAATAAGCCAGTCCAGATACAGACTTTCTAAGTGGCTCTTCTGCTTAATTGAAGTAACTCAGCCTTTGCCCTCTTGTCTCAGCATGTGTAAAGCCACATAGAAATGCACTGGAAATACTGCTGCTTGTTTTCCTTAAGCATTGGACTCTTCCATAAAGTAAAAGGCAGCTTATTGCATGTACCTGGGACTGTCAAAGTGGCCCATAAGAACTAGACTCCCTAAGAATGCTAGGAAAACCCCAGACTACAAAGAGATCCAAGAATCAGTCACTCAGGAAAAGAAAAGTTGCAGACAAAATCAAGTTATATTCAGAGTTTTGAAAACTGGATATATAATGTCTAGGCTAGTACCGTGTTCGAAGTACTTGCAAAACTGGCACATTTAACATGAAGTAGTTTTAAAGGCAAGAGCTTTTATTTAAAAAAACACAAGTATTGATTGCACTGGTTACTACATATGCAAGTTCAGTGTATGATTAATTTTCTCTGAGCAATGTCAGTTGTCAGTAGGGGCACATATCACTTGAAGTGGTAATGGTCGCTTTTTAAAAATAGATAACCTCCATTTAAAAAAACAACTTTCCCAACAGTGTTTGGATGGGAGGCTCTAATAGGTCCTTACTTAGAACCAATAAGTGAAGAATTACAGCTGCAGTAGCAAGTGTTGTGTTAGGAGTTCTTCACTGGTTTTCATACGCCTCCTTTCATGCATATGATTTGAAGAGGATGTAGCTAATGGAATTCCAACCTGGTGGCTTGTATTGGATCCCAGTTTACCTGTGGGCCTAATTTCCTAACTCTTTGTGACTGCTGGGGCCTCTCTTCCTCAAAATCCTTGGGACTCCCCAACACAGGAGGCAGTTTGTTTACCTTTTTTCTGGGTATGAAGTTTTAGGTAGTTCTACTTCATGGACAAGTAAATGCAGCGACTTCACCACTTTGGAGGTAGATGAAGAGAGAGAGTATGGCTGACTTTGCAGTTAATTTAGTATACTAAAAAAATGTTACTTTTGGAAGCGGGCATGTTAAGGAATAATGTGCAGCACACAGTTGGAAGGGAATGTACGCAAATAGGAATGTGCTTCTGGATTAAGTTATGAAACTCTTATGTGTATAAAACTGAGATGAGTTCTTTTTGAGTTGATTTTTTAGGTTCCACGTGTACCAATGCATGCACTTGCCATGGTTGTACCTCCCCAGGAACCTGATAGAGCTCCTCAAGAGAATTCTCCTCCACTCTTGGGAGTACAGAAAGGTCAGTATGTGGCCAGTTGAAAGTGTCTTGTTTTAGCATCTTGCAGGATTGGGGAAAGCTTTATTATAGTACTTCTGAAACTAATGTGTAGGTCAGTCCTCACTCCATCAATCCGAAATGTTGGTAATAGAGATGTAGTTCTAACAGGAGTGTGGTGTTCTTGGGAATGTAATTCATATGTATTATTGCATTGTGTAGTATAGAACATTGATTTCTGATCATGCTTATTGAAAAATTACTTCAAGAAAACGATCAATTACTGAATTTCCAATTAGTGTATTAGTAAGTGTGGGTGCAACCTCACAAAGACTTATGTACTGAGCACTGATCATTCTAAAATAGTTGCAATGAGAATATGGAAAATAATTACATCAGCCCAACTTTGTTTTAAACTAGTGACGTGAGTTAGGTATTGCCAAAACAATTAACTGTGAAACTACTTGTAGGAGATTCCTGATAGTGCCCAGTTTAAATTGTGGTTATGTCAGGGCTTTCATGATAAGCAAGGCTAAACTCATTTTCAGAAAGAGAAAATAATTTCAGTAGCTAAATGGCAGACATTTGGAAATGGATTTTGCTTTGAAATCTTTTGGGTCTGTTAAGCTAGTTCAGCGACAGAAAAGCATATATTGTGGAGGGTTCCAGATAGAGGCTCTACAGGCCTGCTAGCTCAGAGCAGGGCTGGGCAGACTTCTTGGCCTGAGGGCCACATTGAGGTTCAGAAGTGGTATAGAGAGCCAGATAGGGAAGGCTAGGGGAGGCTGTTTCCCCATCCCTGTCCCCCCAAGCAGCTAGGTGTGACCTGGCTACTGCCTGTATCTAAGCCCCACCCCCTGGGACCTGCCTGCCTGCCCATCCTCTCCCCCTCGCCGCCATCCAACCCTCTCTGCTCCCCACCCTCTGACTGCACCACTAAGCGCTGGGGCTGGCAGTGCTATGGCTGTGTGGCTCAGACACTGAGGGAGCTGAGACTGCAGGGGTGGGGCTGGGGATTGGGCTCCCTGGGTGGAAACTGGACAGAATAGTCTGTTGGGCCATGAGCTGTAGTGGGTCCCCATTCCCACCACTCACTCACTCACTCACTCACTCACTCACTCACTCACTCACTCACTCACTCACTCTTACTTTAGATGGTGGTTTTTGTTTTGTTTTTGTTTGGGGAGGAGGGAAATTAAGAAGATTTTAAAATAGAAATGTGAAAGTTGCAATAGATGGGAACCATATTGGCTAGGCCTTAGTCATGTATAATTTGGACTGTAGGAAGGAGTTAATGCCTCAGTGGCAGACTCAGTACAGGAAACTGGCTAGAAAAAAGGTTTGAAAACTAAGGTTAAATATGCAACCCTAATTCTCCATTCTGTGAAAATGTGATATGTCTTGATTCTCTTCTCATGATAAGTTGTATTTGTGAAATAACATCATAGGGTTTTTTTGGACTACTTAAGACACATGTATAACTGAAGTGGCCTAGTGGGTTGAGACCAGACTAGGACTTAGGAGACCTGGGCTTTCTTCCCAGCATTGCACCTGGTCTGTTGGATAACTGGGCAAGTCATGTTCCTCTCTGCACCTCAGTTTCACCATTTCACCATAGAGATGCCCATTGTGTATAGCACTGAGATCTCATGAAGAAAAAAAGCACAGTATAAGAACTAGGAAACATTATTAACATTTGCAATCTCAAAATCTATTAAACTGATTTAATAGAACACAAAGCAAACATAAGCATCACAGTGAAAAGTATATACTGGCATAGAAAAATTTACAGCTAAATTACAATATTGATGATCAGTGTCTCAGTGATAAACATATGGCTGAAAAATCACTAACCTCTTAATTGGCTCGTGGAAACACATTTTTGTATCTTATGGAGAGCTTGGTTTTCATTTTAATCATTGGAGAAATTAGACATATTGATTGCATACTGATTCACACCAGTACTTGTGGCCTTCACTTTTTAAAACTAAATTTTAAAATTTGGATGCAATTTGAGAATAGGTTGCATGAGAAAATAAAAATGAGTCCTGCTCATACATAGCTAGGAGAAGCATATTTTCAATGCTACTCAAGGATTTCTCTGAAGAGCAGCATGTTACTCAAGTTGCTGTTCAGAAGTGTATTGGTCCTCCAAAGAAAATATGCAGTTTTATATGTTCTGATGAAAGTAAAATGCATAATATCTGTGAGGAGTAAATATGGAACATTACAGTGAATGTAGGGTGTATAACCTCTTCTGTGTATCTTAGATTGTAGAAAAATATTTTAAGTAATATGTTGTCATATAAATCATCTGTCCTTCCCCCCTCTCTCTCTCTTTTGTGTGTGTGTGTGTATACACACACACACACACACACACACACACACACAATATTTAGCTTTTATCTAATAGAAGTAGAATAAGAGTTGTGTATTACTGTAAAATTTTCACTTCTAACTTTGACTTATGTAACATTACTGTTACATTTAGATTTTTTTTTTTGGTGTGGATTCTTTTGCTGGGGGGTAGGCAGGGCATTTGTACTAGAGGGTACAAAGAGAGGCCTGCTTGTTATTCCTGTGAAGAAAAATGCAGTGACTTGGTCAGGTGCTTAGGTCACAAAATTCACTTGCAATAGGAAAATAGACTTTTATACCCAAAAAGCTTTGACCAGATCTCTGACAAGGTTTACTCAAACTCTAACTCAGCTATTTCAAAATGAGAGGGTGTGATTTTTTCCTATTGGTATATCCATTAACTCCAGCACTACCAAGTTTTTTTAATTGATGTATTAAACTTTTGCAGCAAAATATTATAACACTTTTCATAATGAGGAGTTAGCAAATCAAATGTTGGGCTAGTGAAATCAGAGTGTATGCTGTTAGACGTGGCTTTTAGGCTTGAAGTGGACTCTACTAGGACTTCAAAAAAGCAGTTGGATTTAGGTATCTCAGGCAGATTGCCAGATTGGAGATGTAGGAGAAGAGTAAGGTTTAACATGTAAATAAATGGCCATTATATAACTAAATTGTTTTGACAAATATTTCGGAGAAAATTAAAACAAGTGCAAAAGTGACAACTGTCAAAAAGAAAATGGAAAATATAGATAATTATGCTGTCAGAATAGAAACTGGGTGAGCAAGAAGGTAAAGAATAATCAAAAGGAGTAAAATAATGTTTACTTAGTTTTGTAGAAAGCATTAGAATTCAAAGTGGAGAAATTACGAGTTACTACTTTTAATTTTTGTGAGTTGTAGTACACTTGTTAATGTCTGTCACTGCCCTCAACCTACTGAAATCAGAATTGCATAGTGTAATAAAGAATATTGACATAACCAAAGAAGGGTTTCCTTTAGCTAAAGTAGTGAGGAATGTATATCTGGAATTGAAGGACCCACACTATCCATGCATCAGCTTAAGTCTTTGCTGGCCATGGGTGTATGGTACAATGTTGACTATGAAATCTTAGGTGATCATGGATCTGTTACACAATGAAGCTCTTATGTGGTGATGTTGCAGAACTGTAGTGACTTGCTACACAGTGCTCTGGAGTAGTCTCACGAAAGTTTCTCAGCCAGATCAACAATCCTACTTCTGACCTTGATGAAAAAATAACTATTTTTTCCCTCACCAAAAAATACTGTCCTTCAGTAAGAAGGCAGATAAAATTTGGCAAGGCTAATCTAATGTGAGATCTTTTAAGTCTTTAACGGTAGTTTAAGTATCTTTTAATAAACAACTATTTTTCCTCACATGATATCAGAATTCAGTCTTAGACTTTTTCAGCCCAGAGAACTTTCTGTTCATTCCTCTGCAAATGTAACCTGTTAGTCTCATGTGTTACTATAGCGTAGGCTGCATCAGCTGTCTGTCCCCAGCAGGTGTAATTCTCAACATCACAATGTATGCATCTAATCCTCCTTCCGTTTTTTGAATGCACACTTAGACGTGTTGCAGTACTGGCTTTACAAAGAATATTAGCAGTACTGAAGTCAGTCTTGTGTTACTATCTCTATGGTAGATTTCAGTTGCACAAGTGTACATACTTATCAGATTACAGTTCTTTGTACACGTATTTAAAATAACTTGCAATAACTGATATATTAAAGCTAAAAAAGCAAGATAAACATAAAATTGTATAATATGGAAATAAAATTTACAAATTAGGGGTCATGCAAACAAATTAGCCCACTTATAGTAACTGTGCTAACTAACCTCTACAGTTCTTATGATTTTATTCATGCAATTATAAAATACAACCCATTAATGTAATTTTTAAAAGGCACTTTGAGTACCTAAGTATTTCTTTGTGATATGAATAAACTATTGCAATGTTATGATTTGGGTTCTGTTTTTACACCTATGAATTATCATGCATAGTGTGTATTCAAATTGTAACCCCTCTTGTTCAGCACAGGGGGTGCGAGGGGAAAGCACTTGATTGCCTGGTCTGGTTAATTCCCTCTAGGGCAGCTGGCATTGGCCACTGTCAGAAGACAGGACACTGGGCAAGATGGACCTTTGGTCTGGCCCAGAACGGCTGTTTCTACGTTCTTAACCATCATATGAATATGCATGTTAAAGTATCCCAATCAATTCATATTAGCCAATGGAATTTTATTACTCTTTGTACAAAGGTGTTAATGTCCACTGATGTCTTCTAAAAGTTAAGCTTAAAAAGGAAAAGAAACATTTAAATACTTAATTCTAGGTTGCTGGATGTCTGAGGTTTAAGCCCTGTTGAACCTGTATTTCAAGAATTAAAATACATAACTTTGCCTTGATTTTTTTTTTTAGAATCTACAATATGTGTAGGTGCAGTGGGTGTTAAGGATGCCATTGCACAACCTTATCAATAAATTAAGAAAATATTATGTAGATGAGGCTACTGTAAGGTGGGTACTGTAAGGTGGTTGGATACTCAGAGTAGTTATCTACTATCACAGTCATACTGGAAGGGCATAACAAATGGGGTTCCACAGGGACCGGTTCTGTTCTATATCTTCATCAATGAATTAATGGCAGAGAGATTACGTTTATAATATTTGTGGATGATACCAAGCTGAGAGGGGTTGAACATGCTTTGGAGGATAGGATTATAATTCAAAATGATCTGGAGAAATGGTCTGAGGTATAGATGGAAATTCAATAAGGACAAATGCAAAATACTCTACTTAGGACGGAACAATCAGTTTAACACATACAGAATGGGGGGAAAAAAAACTATCTAGGAAGGAATACTGCAGAAATGGATCTCAGGGTCATAGTGGACCACAAGCTAAATGAGTCAACAATGTGACACTGTTGCAAAAAAGAGCAAACATCATTCTGGGAGGCATTAACAGGAGTGTTAAGACACTAAAAGTAATTCTTCCATTCTTCTCTGCACTGATTAGGCTTCAATTGGAGTATTGTGTCCAGTATTTAAAGAAAAATGTGGAGAAACTGGAGAAGGTCCAGAGAAGAGAAACAAAAATGATTAAAGATCTAGAAAATATGACAGGGGGAGGGGAGACTGAATGAATTGGATTTGTTTAATTTGGAAAAGAGAAGGCTGAGAGGTGACATGATAGCAGCTTTCAGGTAGCTAAAAGGTTATTAGAAGGAGTAGAGAGAGAAATTATTCTCCTTAGCCTCTGATGCTAGGACAAGAAGCAGTGGGCTTAAATTGCAGCGAGGGAGGTATAGGTTGGACATAAGAAAAAGCTTCCTGTCGGGGTGGTTAAGCATTGGAATACATTTCCTAGGGTAGTTGTGGAATCTGCATCTTTGGAGATATTTAATGGTGGGTTAGATAAACATCTGTCAGGGTGCTTGGTCCTGTTGTGAGGACAGGGACTGGCCTTTATGGACCTCTCAAAGTTCCTTCCAGTTCTAGTGTTCTAGGATTCTGTGATATATATCAAGAAGATCTGAAAATAATCTGTTTATTTAATTTTGCATTAAGATTTCCTCCCTCAGTCTGTCTTTTCATATGATGCTGTAGTGAAGGTAGTATTGTTACATTTGATATTAGAGTATTAAATATTGGCATTGTCACAAGTATAACTGAATGTGGCCTCCTGTAAAATGTTATTGTGGGAATCATGAAATCCATCATAAATTTGACTCTTTTGGACCTGCTGTTAGGAGCAAACATTTAAGGCTGTGCTTACCTGAAAGTCTGTAAATCTTTGCAGTTAAGCCTTTTTAAAGTGTGAAGTGAATTATCCCAGAAAAACAAATTTTAGATATTTAAAAATTAATATTTGAGGATTGTAGTTACTAACAAACTTTATTTACAGTGTAAACTTCAAAGTCTTGATAAAGTCACTTAAGATTCAAACACTCACCTTTATTCTTATTTACCCCCCTCCTTCCATCAACAAGATTACAGGCTCAGATATTTACTGTCTTAGAAAAAGTTATATAGTGTCCTGAAAATGTGCAGTTGATTAAACACCTCCCTGCTCTCATCATTGCTGGTGGAAAACATGTACAGGAAGACCCCTACTTAGAAATGGGTTGTGTTCCAAACGTTTGTAAGTTGGTTGGTTGGAACTTGGAACACACATTCTCCCAGCAACAATGTTATAAATGGTAGTTAGGTTCCCAGGCCTGCCCACAAAAGCCTATTTAACCCATAATGTAGCTGAAATACTGTATATTTGCAATGAAAAATAGTAGAAATAGTTTATTTAACCTTGAATGCTGGTGCTTGAGGAAAGGCAGGTTTAATTAGAGGGGGAGGAGGAGGATGTAAATGGAGTTTCTGAAGGGAACTTCTTGGCACCTCCTAGCTGTCACCGCTATCACTACCCCTTGAGTTCTATGGTGGCTGCTGGCCTACCCCTCATCCCCCCCCCCCCAGTTGCCATTTCTCCTCCTCCTCCTGTCCACCTCCTGTGGGCTGCATGCAGCCCTTGTTCACCAGGAGACGGCAAGTGGGGGCTGGTGGGGGGGGGGGGGGAGGAGGGGGCGAGGACAGGGGAAGGCTGTGCAGCCAGCAGCTGAAGAGAAGCATTGGTTTCAAAGGGCCACTTCTCTCTAGCCTATGGCTACGTGACCATCCACTGCTTCTCTGGAGTCCTCTGGCCAGCAGTTGTGCTGCTCACCACCACCTGTGCCTCTTGCCTGCTGCCCTGAGGCTGCAGATGAGCTTTTGTTTCTATGTGGGTGTTTGTGAGCCAGATGTTTGTAACTGGGAGTGCCTGTATCTTGTTACCCTTCACATATTGTCCACAGTACCATGCCCCGATCTGCCCGACAGCATACTGTGTGCTGGGTTCATTTTTCCTGTAATGGCTAGAGACTGAATGCTCTGGATTCATACCACAGATCAGTTTTTCCCATGTACCCCTTGACCATGTGAACCACAGACATCCACGCACCATTGGAGAATGGGCCTAAGAACCTCCTGTGCCTCAGTGCTAAAACCTGAAAATGGCCTAGTCCAGTAACTTGCTCTGAACGAAGACAAAGCATACAAATGTTCAGTTGCAAAGGGGTTTTGAGTTAAGTGGGCACAAGGAGCTGGGCTGCAGGTCAAAAAGGGACTAAGAACGATCCCTGTACTCACTATCTGAAGCAGATGCTGAGTGATGAAGTTAGCTGTTAAACACAGTGGTCTCAAGCCATAGCCCTGGTCCAGCTATGTTGAATTGTGGAGGATTCTTCCTATTTTTGATGAGGATTAAGTTATTCTGAATGTAATTTTTCCAGTTTTATCTGTTGTATTTTTCAATATATTAAATGACAAGGAATGTTGTGAGCAAGACATGAGAAGTCATTCTTCCGCTCTACTCTGTGCTGATTAAGCTTCATTTGGAGTATTGTGTCCAGTTCTGGGCACCATATTTCAAGAAAGATGTGGAGAAATTGGAGAAGGTCCAGAGAAGAGCAACAAGAACGATTAAAGGTCTAGAGAACATGACCTATAAAGGAAGATTGAAAGAACTGGGTTTGTTTAGTTTGGAAAGGAGAAGGCTGAGAGGGGACATGACAGCAGTTTTCAAGTATCTATCTAAATGGGTGTTACAAGGAGGGGGGAGGAAAATTGTTGTTCTTGGCCTCTGGGGACAGGACAAGAAGCAATGGGCTTAAATTGCAGCAAGAGAGGTTTAGGTTGGACATTAGGAAAAACTTCCTACTTATCAGGGTGGTTAAACACTGGAATAAGTTGCCTAGGGAGGTTTTGGAATCTCCATCACTGGAGATGTATAAGAACAGGTTGGATAGACATCTTTCAGGGATGATCTAGATAGTGGTTGGTCCTGCCATGTGAGCAGGGGACTGGACTTGATGACTTCTTAAGGTCCCTTCCAGTTCTAGTATTCTCTGACTACTGTTACTGTGAAAATTGGTGTCCAGTAAAGTAAGCTAGAGTTTTTGCTCCCCTTTCAGTTTTTTCATATTAATATTACATTTGGTATATAAATACCTAGTAGATTTATTCTTGAGATTGGTCAGTTCCGACTATCACGTAGCAGTATACAGTTCTTTTGTTGTTTCCTCAAACTAAAGCTGGCCTTCTTGAAGGCTCTGATTGCTTTTAAGCACCTGTGAATGTGCACCACCAATGAAAAAACAAAAACTTAGCTGAGAGCACTCTGCTAATCAACTGGGCAGTATTTGAATCTCTCGAGTGGTTGCACAAGCACACAGCTTGCAGGGAACACTGTTCTAGATACAAAATTTGTATCTGCACCCATATCTGCAAAAATGAGCTGGGGATATCCACAGATTTGCAGGGTTATAGAAATGTGGTCTAGAAATAAAATGCTAATGTTAGTTTCCCTTCAGTATAGACAGCCTTGTTTTTACCTTTATTTTGGAAGTTACCTCTGTGTAAAAGGGTTTGTCCTGTTTCTGAGTTTAGTTTGCTAATTTTCTTTTCTTAGAGCAACTTCATTCAAACCACTCAGTAAGTTATTAAAACAGTCATGTACTGCATCCTCTGAGCGATTTCCCTGATACTCACTGTCATGAGTCTGAGGGCCTTTTAAGCTTAAAATATCTGTATTGTAAAGGAGTTAAGGATCAGTATTTAAAATTCCAGGTATATTTTTCCATCTATCTAATCTGGAGTGTAGCCTTTAATTTAATTCATGGGTTGACGGATGTGCAGTTTTAGTTACAAAGTTTTGGGTCGGGAGAGAGGGGTGGTGTGGGGTAACTTCAGCATGGCATTTTTTCAAACATTTTTCATGTGCTTAGGTACATCCAAGCAGAAGTCAAGTTCCCTGCAGGTAGCAGATCAGGACCTACTGCCACCTTTTCACCCATACCAGCCTTTGGAATGCATAGTTGAAGAGACTGAAGGCAAGCTGAACGAACTTGGACAAAGAATTAGTGCTATTGAAAAAGCACAACTTAAATCATTGGAATTAATTCAAGGTGAACCTTTGAATAAAGATAAGATTGAAGAACTTAAAAAGAACAGAGAAGAACAAGTACAGAAGAAGAAGAAAATATTGAAGGAGCTACAGAAGGTGGAAAGGCAGTTGCAGATGAAAACACAGCAGCAGTTTACCAAAGAATATTTGGAGACCAAAGGTCAGACAGACACACCACTTCCCCTGCAGCAGCAGTGCCCACCCACAGGTGTCTTCCCAGAAGTGGAAGGAGATGAGGGTCTACCAGAGGAAAACTTTTCAGAGTTACCTCAGGTTGACACAATCTTGTCTAAAGATGACGAGCAGCAACAGTCTTCACCACCTGCTGAGCAAATAGAATTTGTCCCTATCCAGGCATTGTCAACACCTCAATGTAATTTTTCCGGTAATTTAGGTTATAATGGGACAGATTCTCTTGACCTTCAGAAAGTACTAGGTAATCAGCAAAATGTAGGACAGCAGCAGCAAATTGCTGGACATGGGCAGGGGCTGTTAGTTCAAGAACCAGACGGATTAATGGTTGCCACTCCAGCACAGACGCTTACCGACACTCTTGATGACCTAATAGCAGGTGGGTTAAGAAATATACATATTTTTGCATTAACTTGTGTGCTCCGTTTCCTTTTTTTCTGTCTTCCCCTCAAAAAAGACATCTTATGGTTTTCCAATTTGGGAATACTTGCTTAGGAATATTTAATTTATTAGTGCTATTAATCTTTAGACACTTCCAAATTCTAACATGAGGGTTTTTTCCTATTTATTTTGCCAAATTGCAGAAGGCAAAGAGCTAAATTTCATTTTATTAGAAGCCTATTATAGCAGCCCTTGCAGCCTCATCTTTTTTTAATATTTTAAGGAAATATTATTAGCAATTAGTAGTTGCCATTAGGAAACTTGAAATCATGACTAGTTTTACCTACATGGATTTACTTAATGTGGCAGTTGTTTCCAGTGAAGTAGGAAAGCCTTTGTTTTGTCACTTGTACTGACAAATGTACCACTATCTTTCTTCTGGAAGCACTGATACAGATTTAAACACAATCTAGCCTCTTGATACAGATTCAAGACCATCTGTCCCTTAGTGCTTATTTATAAAAATTCAGTTGTGTTTTCAGAATAAATTTCAAACATCACTTATTAAAGTAATATGATTACTGTTTCACAAAATTTAAAATGTCACATACTATGAGGGATCAAATGGTAGTGGACCCACAGGATGAATATGCTACATTTGGCTGTCTGGATGAAAAGCAAAAATCAAAACGTTCCTGGCCTTGCAAATAAGTGTATGAAGATACAAGTAGAGATGAATCAAGGTTTCCCTACGTAAGGTTATACTTGCCTCTTTCCATAATGTGGCTAGTATTATATTTGTGGTGCTCGCTTCAGGTATCTAGCCAGGATTTTTATTTTTTGGTGGAGGTGTGAAAGATCTAGCCACAATTGTATGCATAGGCAGGTCAGTCCTGACTGTCCTATTTTTATTAGTGTTTTTAATCTAGCATCTCTCTCACCTCTTCTCAACTATTTCCGTCTGTCCCTTAGTCTTTATTCTCTTGTCTTTCTTCCTCCTCAGTTAGTCGCTGCCCTATTCTCTTAATTTCATCTCAAGCTTTTTAGAATTTCTGACTAAGACTTTTTGCTAAATTTCACAGGAGTCTCCAAACTAGTAACTTGCTGAAGTACATGTATCAGGACACACTGCAATTTTGCAGTTTTCCCTCAAGCCCTATTAGATACTGTGGGATAGTTGTAATAAGTGTTACAAGATCAACTGCTTTCAGATGGTGATGTATAACTTCATTCAGAGAAACTCTCTGTAGCATGTGAGGGAGAGAGGGCTATGGGTCCTGCTTCCTGACATTTTTGTTGTCCCTTGTCACCCCAAGTCATGTTTCTGCAGAGCATAAAGAGGAATGAATTTACTTAAACATGAGTAAACCTGGATTATTCTTAAATGATCTTATGGAAATTCTAATTGGAAACTTTAGAATATAGTGAGGCAAACATTGGGTTTAATGCAGATGATTTACAAGATCTGAATTTTGGGATGGGATATTATTGCTATGACATGTTGTGTATGCAAGTCTGCCACAAATCTCTAAATGGGTCGTACAACGTACATTTAAAAAGCTGATGGTCACATTTTAAATTACTAATTGTATGGTCTTCATTTATATCTAATGTAACTGCAGTAGTAAAAGGAGAACTTGCAGTGATCATCCTAATAGTGGAATTTAGCTCTTGTTTATACTAATGTTGCATTGTCTCACATGAAATATCTTAACTAAATTCCCAAAAATGTTAACGATAAATAGTTTAATCTTTTAAAAATGAATCATTTTGTGCTTGCATTTCCTAAATTTAGTTAGCTTAAAGTCAGATATGAGACACAGAAGATTTACTATTTAAACGCTTGAATTTATTTACCTGACAGATCCCTAACACATATTTCATCTAACCTAAAACCCTGGTGACATATTCAGCAATATGATCATGAAAATCCTGCATGTTATCCATTAAAATCACAAAACTGATTTATTACGATCTAACCAATTTAATGAAAATTATATTTTTATAAAAATGAAGTTTTTACTTGTATTTCTTTATTAAATTTAACTGGCACTAACAATATCTGAAGTGCCTCAAGTATATCTCAGGGATGGGCAACCACAGATAGTGGGTGCTGTGCATGAGTGGCCCTTCACCTCAGTGGCCCATTGGGGTTCTACCTGCAGCCCCATGGCCCAACTGCTGCCCCCTTTGCACGCCTCTCACATTGGGGCACCAGTGCCCGACACTTACCTGCTCCTTCCTCTCCCTTCCAGCACTTTTGGAACATGCAAATTGCCTCATTTGTGATTGTCCTTGCTCCTCATTCTCCCTGTCAGCGATGGCATGCTGCAAACAGCTGATTCATGGCATTCCAGCTCAATTTGCAATCAGGCAATTTGCAGCTCCTCAAAGTGCTGGGAGGGAAGGGAGAGGCGTAGGATGTATGGAGCTCTGGTGCCCCAGTGCAAGAGGTGCATAGGAGAGGGGTGTACCCAGGCGGTTTATGGGTTGCAGGTAGAGCCTTAATGGGCCTCATGCAGCCCATAGGTCAAAGGTTGCCCACAGCTGATGTTAATATATTTCCAATAATGCAGCCATGAATGGACTTCAAAAATCCCAGCTAAGTATGTTGTTGCTACTGAGAGTAACTGAAAGTGGTGGTATTCCACTCATGTTTTTCCCCCTGATTTTCTCAACTATAACTTAAACTTTTTGGCTACGTCTACACTGGCCCCTTTTCCGGAAGGGGCATGTAAATTTCACTAGTCGTCGTAGGGAAATCCGCGGGGGATTTAAATATCCCCCGCGGCATTTAAATAAAAATGTCCGCCGCTTTTTTCCGGCTTTTAAAAAAGCCGGAAAAGAGCGTCTAGACTGGCCCCGATCCTCCGGAAAAAGTGCCCTTTTCCGGAGGCTCTTATTCCTACTTCAAAGTAAGAATAAGAGCCTCCGGAAAAGGGCACTTTTTCCGGAGGATCGGGGCCAGTCTAGACGCTCTTTTCCGGCTTTTTTAAAAGCCGGAAAAAAGCGGCGGACATTTTTATTTAAATGCCGTGGGGGATATTTAAATACCCCGCGGATTTCCCTACGACGACTAGTGAAATTTACATGCCCCTTCCGGAAAAGGGGCCAGTGTAGACGTAGCCCCTGAAGATGATCAGGAAAGAATTGAGTTACTTTGCACTAGTTGTCAGAATCCACACTGACACGTCTTCTAATAGAGATTGAACCTTCAAAGTAATGAGCTCACATCTCATCATGAAGTTACATTAAAAAAATCTTCAAAGAATCTTAAACTTGTTTCACCTTAACTTCACATTTTATCCACATTCAGGGTGCTCTTGAACACTGCACACTGGCAAGGTTGGGCTCAGATTATGGTGCTGTTTAATATGGGAGGAGTTTTGCAGTAGAAAATATGGAAATGGAAATAAAGAAGTCTTAAATACACAAACTACAGTAGTAGATTTTTATATATAATGACAATTGCTACCAGGTCCATTGTTTCTTGAAAGCCTTGTCTTTTTTTCTTAACAAACAAAACAAACTAAATTTTCAGAAAGCCTTTTGGGAGAAATGTCCCATGATTGCCCTACCTCTGGTAGAACTGCACCAATGACCGCAACTGTGGGAACATTAGTGTAGAAAGGGCTGCAGCATTTTTACTACTGTGTATGATAGCCCAACCCAAATGGTACACAATGATAAAAATACTGGCAGTAACTAGTGTTCTTTTGATACTAATGCTTCCACTATCCCCTGGAGTCGTGCAACAGTGGGCAGACTTCTCAGATGTCCAATTTAGACAAGACTTAAGTTTTATAGCATGAACTTCCTTAAATCTCTCCAAGGAATGTCTTTATTGAGCAATTTTGATATTAAACGTCATTATAACTCTTCATTATTGACCAGATTGGTAGTTTATCAGCTAAAAGAAGTGCTATTGTGACTAACAGGGCAATTGATGTTACTGAAGGTTTTGGATTGTAATGTAGAGTTGGAGGTCTTAAATTTTGTAATCAGGGAAATTTATGGTTAAAACTACCCATTTTGTGAATTCACCTTAATGACGTCTGTGATCCTGTATACCGTCTCTGCTGCAGTAATTAAGCAGCATTTGGAAAGTTAAGATGAACTCCTAAATTTAGAGTGAATGTGGTTGCATTATCCTGAATGATAAAACATAAATTGAATTTCTTTAATTCTGTAGGAAACATGCATCTAATTCTGAATCCCTTCGCTGAAGTTGTACTATACTAGTTGCAGGGTTTAATTGGATTTTATAAAGGTGAATTAAACTATTAGTTCAGTGCGTAGAATGTTAACAATTAGTGCTTATTATATCTTCTGAGACTTGATAGGTAAACCTAGGTTCACAGTTTTCTGACTTCATTGTACAATGACTGCAGTTCTAATTTGGCATACAAGACATTACATGCTATATAATAGGAGGTTTTGTAGTTTATATTGCATGCATACATGTATAGCTTTGTCATTTAACCACATAAGTTAAAAACTTTTTGGTGACTTCCTCGGGACATTGTTACATCCCTTTGTTGCCAGTTTCTGTATATTATCCAATTTGCTGATTTTTTTGCTCTTGTCAATTTGTGCTGGTCAGTCATCCTTTTCATTTGAACAATAGATCTTTTGTACCTTGCTTCGGTCTGGAATTCTTTCCTTAGAGTTGGTTAGTGACTGAATCTGAATTTATAAATGTAAACTTTCAGTTTACTGAATGCTTGGTGCATTAATTTTGCTAATTTTTGTTTGGCTCTGAAATCTATGCTTGTGAATGGTTCCACAAAATTTGACATGTTCATTTTTTATTTCTAGAATCATTCATAAAAATGACTCTGGGCTATTGCCCAGAATAATTCTGGTCACCAATATAATCTACAGTGGAAAATGTTGACACAATGTGAAAAAGTAACAATTATATCTCTGCACATTCCTTTTTAAAATAACACAGGTTAAAAGTTGTTTAGTCTGAACATTAACAGATTGTCATTAGTTTTTAAACGATAAATAGATCACAGTGTGATGGTTTATTGCTAAAATAGGATTTTAAATTATTGGGGGTTTTTTAAATTCTAGGGAGAGCTCTTACAAAAGAGACCAGACAATACTCAAATATTACAGATTTACATTCATGGAAAAATCAAAGTAAATGAACCTACGTTATTAGTCATACTGTCTTTGGATAGGTAAAATTCTTGGTGGCAACTGTCTTTATTACAGTATTTTATATACAGTAAAATGAAGTAGATTTAGTAGTTCATAAATAAAGTAGTTGGTAATCTAATTTCACTTTCATACTGCAACTGTCAGATCAGTGTCAATCTCTGCTCGCCTTAACTCCTTGAAATGTTTTAATGCTTAAAATGTGCTATGGACCTTGAGCAAAATGCCAGATTATCAAAGCAATAGTTCCTAGTCTGGTTCCCTGTAATCTGCCCAAATTTAAAAAATACCAGTAATATTTTTAATATCTCAGAGGATTTTTCTTAACATTACTAGTGATTATTAGAGTAAAATATATTTTGAAAACGTTTAGGGCCTCCATAAACTTACAAAGAACGAATGACGAAGCCCTAAAAAAAGTGAAGTCATTTAAACTTCGGACTTATTTAGGCAACAAGTTCATTGAATATGTTGCGAATAACAGTGTTCTTTAAATATCTTCTTAGTATTTTCTGTAGGGAAGCATCTAAAACCAGTTTTGTCACAAAATATTATACAGAGCCCAAATTCCATGTGGTGAAACACTAATTATTTTTAATTCTATATATTGATAATTGTGTTTAGCTAATCTGTATACTTGCACTTCTGTCTTCTCATTAGGATCTAATCCTCTCAAGTATATTGTGTGCCTACATGTCTTTGTTTCGGAGGTTAAGCAGCAAACTTGGCTTTCATGTCAGTATGAGTTTTTGTGTTTGTGTGATATTGCACTGCACCTTGTAACTTTAGTGCATAAAGAAGTTATTTACTTGTTCCCATAACATAAGAACTAGGGGTCACCAAATTAAATTAATAGGTAGCAGGTTTAAAACAAACAAAAGGAAGTTTTTATTCACACAGTGCACAATCAGCCTGTGGAACTCCTTGCCAGAGGATGTTGTGAAGACCAGGACTTTAACAGAGGATTCAAAAAAGAACTACAGTAAAACTCCATTGGTCCGGCATCCAATGCTCTGGCACTCCTGATGGTCCGGCACCATCGGGAACCCGGAAGTGCTTCAGGAAGCCGGACCATTGGAGCTGCTCTGAGCCCGGCTTCCCCGATTCAGCCGCTGCTGAAACTGACTAGCAGCTGAATCGGGGAAGCTGGGGGCAGAGCTGCTGGGGTGCTGCCGGGTTGGTCCCGTAGCGCTGCCCCTTGGGGCTGCGGGACCTACCCGGCAGCACCCCAGCTGCTCTTGGGGATGACTGGGGCAGAGCAGCTGGAGTGCTGCAAGGTTGGTCCTGCAGCGCCAAGGGGTGGCACTACGGGACCAACCCAGCAGCACCCCAGCGGCTCTGCCCCAGGCGTCCCCTATTTAGCTGCTGCTGAAACTGACCAGCGGCTGATTCAAGGAAGCCTGGGGCAGAGCCGGACTATCAGAAGGGGGGGCTATGAGGGGTCTGGGGTGGCATCCACCCCACCCCAGGCCCCTCATAGCCTCTCCTTCTGATAGTCTGACACATCTGATAATCCGGCACCCCCTGGCTCCTAAAGGTGCCGGATTATCGGAAGCTTACTGTAGATAAATTCATGGGGGTTAGGTCCATCAATACTTATTAGCCGGAATGGGTAGGAAAGGTTTTTCTAGCCTGTTTGTTGGGCTGGAAATGGATGACAGGAGAGGGATCACTTGATGATTACCTGTAGCTGTTCATTCCCTCCAGGGCATCTGGCATTGGCCACTGTCAGATGACAGGATACTGGGCTAGATGAACCTTTGCTCTGACCCAATATGGCAATTCTTATGTTGTTTAACTTTTCATGTCATGAATGGAACATACCTACTCCAATGGAACCATGCACATTTTCCCAAAGGGAAGGGGGACTTCATTCTCATGGTTCAGTACCACACAAGTTTACTGAAGTACATCAGTAGAGAGCTCCTTCAGGTTTCCTATTTCATTCTTCAGGGACTAAAGATAGCAGGTAGGGATGTAAAATCCCCTTTAATCGATTAACTGGTTAAACATGTTTAACCAGTTAACTGATTAAGAGGGAGGTGCTCCTTCCTCCCATCTGGAACAGACCCTGCCTGCAGCGCAGTCACCTACACGTGGACAGGGTCAACTCTGGCCAGGCTGGTGCACCTGTCACTGCTGGTTCCCCCCCTCCCCCCCCCCCCCCCCAGCAGACCAGGCTTTTCTTGCCGACACCTGGGGTAGAGCAGCTGGGGGGCTGCCAGGTTGGTCCCACAGCACCGAGGTGTGGTGCTACTGGACCAACCCAGCAGCACCCCAGCTGCTCTACCACAGGTGTCCCCAAGTCAGCTGCTGCTGAAACTGATCAGCAGCTGATTCCAGGAAGCCTGGGGCAAAGCAGCTCTGCCTCGGGCTTCCTGTAGTCAGCCGCTGGTCAGTTTCAGCAGCAGCTGAATCGGGGACACCTGGGGTACAATATGTACCAGTTCTGACTTACGTACAAATTCAACTTAAGAACAAACCTACAATCCCTATCTTGTACGTAACCCGGGGACTGCCTGTACATCAGAAGGATGCTGTTAGCTTATATTAGGGGGAAATCGATCCTTAGCTGGATGATTTAGTGTATTACTGTTTTGCAAAACACGAATCTTTTTAAATCTACTTAACTTAGCACTTAATAGTGTTTTGAACATGTAAAGCACTATATTACATTAACTGTCAACACTCTGCTGAGGTAGTAAGTATTAATCCATATTAAAAGTATGCAGCATAAGACCTTTGTATCTAGAAACTCATATGAACCTGTTGTGTTCACAAGGTGCTTAGCTTTTGAGGCCAATTTAGAATTGTAACTAACCTTCATTGCTCACTTTTGACCTGTACGCTGCAGTGAGAGTCCTGACCCTAAACGGAATGCCTTTGGAATGTAACTGAAAACTTCCACCTCAAATGCTTGGGGTTTTTTTTTTTTTTTAAAAACAAATTGTCCTGGCTTTAAGAACTCAGTTTGGGTTCTTCAAAAATCTGTTCCACTTATGAAATAGGTATGTGAACATATTTGTATCACCTAACCAGAATATATTTTGACTGACTGACTGGGAGTGCCCTACTGTCTCTGATCTAAGATCTTTCCAATAATTTGACTTTCATCCTATATCATGAATTGATGCTCTCTATTTTCAATCAATGGTTCAATTTTAAATCCATTCCATTAGTGAATAACTGCTCAGGGGAAAAACTGCTGAAGTTTCTGTTGAGAAACCATTCTTACCGCATTTTTTTTCTCTTCCATCTTCCATTAGTACAGAGAATATTTACATTGAAACAAAATAGTCCTGCAGCTTATTTGCCACCTGAACTCTTCATGAACCTTTCTCATAATTGCTTGCTCCAGAAATACTGTAAAATATTACATGATTTAGATTAATTTTGCACTGTCTTACTGGTTTGAATAAATCAAATATTGCTCTGGCCAGTTAGAGAAGCTAGCGTACAATACAGAAATCTGGTAGTACCACAAGATGCGAATTTTGATGTCCGGATGTGGTTTTCATGCCAGTTTTTTTATTCTCTGGGTCATCTCTTTTTACATTCTAATGAAAGGTATTGAAATTTAACTAGAAACAAGGTCATTAGGGAACTTTCCTGTCAATCTGATTTTTGTCAGAGCCATTCCAATTTGTTTGGATTTTTTCTTCAAAAATACTATGTATGGATGATCCATCAGTGTGCCTTGAGGCTAAGGCTGAGCTCGGAGCCTAGAAAATACTTACAATGGTGTTTCTGGCATTTCTGCTTGTGGTTTCTAGTCTTTTAATTGTAGCTCTGTGTAAATACAACTAATTCTTAGTTACAAACCTCAATTCAAATAGTGAAAAATTTAGAAAATAGTCTCGCTATTTGTATGTTTTTAAAGTAACATTCTTTTAAGTGGAGATGGAGTTTTGCAGCCCTGTCATGAAAACCTGGATCACAGCGCACAATTTTAGAAAGAAAATACTTACTTGTTTATGTGCCTGCCTTGTGGACTGCCATCATCTTCCTATTTTTCCCTATGTCCTTAATTTGCTGTAGCCAGAATTATTTCTGGAACTCACTTTTACTCTTCTTGCTTCAGTTGTCTTATCTAGAAATGTACATTATATGAAATAGTTCTTACTTATTCCTTGTTTCTTAACTTTCATAAATCCTTTACAATTGTTTGCCTAGGTGGAACATATAAGTAAACTGTCACTCCTGAGGTTACAATATTAGGTAATTTATTATCTTTGTGGTTGTATGCAGAAAAATGATTTGCAGCCTAATCTGTTAAAATAGGCTTTCTGACCCAAGTACAGTTTGGATATGATGCCTTATGATCTTCAAATTACATTAAAAGTGGCAGAGGGGTTTTTAGAGACATTTAAAACTAAACTCTTTTTAGAAAATGCATTCTTATTGTATTAAGATTCTGTAGTACAGTATTTTCTCCCCTCCCCCCCATGTAAAGTGCTCAAGTAAGTGTCAAGAGTAGAATAACCGTCTTAATGTTGTTTTTCAGCTGTGAATAGCAGAGTGCCCACTGGCTCCACTAGTTCCTCACACACTACGGAATCCCCTACACCTGAGCCCTGTACACAAACACCAAGCAATGCTGGTTCTCAGTCTGTGCTCCCCATGTATCCTTCAGTTGATATTGATGCGCATGTAAGTAACTTGTCTACAAACTTACCTGCTTTACGCTGGCTTGTTTTAAAATTGACAATTATATGTCAGTCTAGCAGTGATGTGATTATTCTGTACTAAAAATACTTCCCTTTTACAAATGTCAACTTTTTCTCCCGCCTCCCCCATAAAGACGGAGAGTAATCACGACACTGCACTGACCCTTGCATGCGCAGGAGGCCATGAAGAGCTTGTATCTGTATTGATAGCACGAGGTGCTAATATTGAACACAGAGACAAGAAGGGTAAGCTGCTAAAAACTACAGTTTGAACTCTGATTTCATGTTCAAGTGGAGAGAATGCTCCGTTCATCTCAGTGAATGTTCTCGTTCCTTCCCCTCCAGCCCTTCTATCCACGCTTGAGAGCCTGTGCCATGCAGCAGATCTGCCCATTCTCAGCTCCTCACCCTGCCTCAGTACTGCATGCTTGAAGCATGCCTAATCTCAGTTCTCCACCCAGAGGGGCAAGGATGCTCTATGCTAGCTCACAAAGGGGTATGCAGGAATGGGGCTCAAGTCCCATCCTCCCCAAGGGGCAGAGCATCCTCAGAGCCTGATGCACATACATAGGGTAGTTGGGAGAGCAGATCAGTCTCCATTGCCCAGCTTTCATGTGGGGAAGGGCCAGGGGTTATAGCCATTCAAACCCTCTGAGAAGGATTGGAGGCCCCAGATCCTTATGTATGTATGTAGGAGAGGAGAATGTAGAATTGCTAGGCCTCCCACCTTCTTGGGCACCCACTCTGAGTCCCACAGAGCCTCCCTTTCATTGCTCCCCAAACCCATTCTCCTTCCCTAGCTGTGAACTGAGAAACAGTACAGGATCTAATGAGATTATGAGCACCTCATGTTAGTAAGCTGTTTATCAGGAACATGTGCCGTGATATAAGCACTTGCAGGTCCCTCATTTAGGAAACATGATTACATAACCCTCCCTGCCTTTCTTCTTCCTTCTGGTTAATCTATGCCTAACTCATGAGTCAGTGCTGGTGGGGCAGTTGTACTAATACCCAATGTGGAAGGTACTTATGGGCGCAGCAGCTGTTATTGGGTATCTGTAATATTATCTTTCAAAAAATAGTTAAAACCATTTCTAAATCAGCTGTATAATTAGTAGGTTCCCATTTCCCAAAAGTAAAAACCCAAAACCAGGCTCTTCAGAGAGGTGCCTAGTAGCATGTGCCACAGGGCATTCTCTGCTTCCAGCCAGAGCAAGGGTTGAATTTGCAATGTGACAGCGTAGCTAAGATTGTGGTTGCAGCAGGTTTCCTGGAACCACCAACTTTCTGTGACGGAGTGCTGGCTACAAGCCCTCTTGTTGAGGCTTGCTGCAAATTCAGTCTCTGGCTCCTGAGTGTTTAGCACAGGAATGGGGAACCTTAGGCCCGGAGGCTAGATGCGGCCACCGGCTTGCCCAGATGCAGCCCCTGAGACTCATGGGCCCCCCAGCATTGGGGAGCCCACACTGGCGCTCCAGCCCCCCACTAGCCTTCTCTGGGGCTGGAGGACACAATCAAGTAGGCTGGGCACCCCTCGGCTCCAGGGCTTGAGGAATGAGGAGGATGTGGAGAGTGTCCTTCTCAGTTGGGGGCCACGTCAGCAAGGGTTTGGTTTTGGGGGTTTTTCTCACTTGTGTGTGGCCCCCAACTGATTTTTTTTTTCTGTGGATCAGCTGCCCCCAACACAAGAAAGGTTCCCTACTGCTGGGTTAGCACATACTGTTAGAGAGTCAAACTCTTCTTTGGGGGAGCAATGCTGAAAACGTCAAAGTGGCAGTGGGGTGCCAGGCACTAAAGTTATAGGAATCTGACTGTGAAGTGTGGTCTTGGGGACTGTATCTGAGGACTTCTTGCTTAAATTACTCCAAATTTGAGGCCTAGTACTACTCACCATCCCCCAGGAGACACAGCAGAATTTAGACCATCCAAAGAGGAATATGGATTTTAGAGCTCTTAGGAGCCATCCTTCAAGCAAAACTCTTCTCTGCCTCAGTAACAGAAGAGCTAGTACTGTTCTAAAATACAGTACCCTAAAACTATATTGGGATACATTTAGAATTCATCTTCTTGTCTGTGGATGATCGCTCTGATATTTGACCTAGGTATTTATTGAATCAAGCCATTCATATGTACTTCCCTGCTAGCTATTATATTTTGAGTTTTTCAGAGCTGCTTCCAATTGTGATCCTTTTTGCATTAGGTTTTACACCGCTTATTCTGGCTGCAACTGCTGGACATGTTGGTGTGGTGGAAATTCTTTTAGACAAAGGTGGGGATATAGAAGCACAGTCAGAGCGCACAAAGGACACTCCACTTTCGCTGGCATGTTCTGGAGGACGCCAAGAGGTACAGATACCTTGCTTACCATTTAGTCTATAGATTCTGAAGTGGGTAAATTACAGCTTTCATTTCTTGTTCTTTACCCTCAAATTTGCTTCTAAGCTGTTAGGTCTTACCTACTTGTGATGTCAAAGGCAGAGAAACTTAAAGGAAAACGTGGGAAACTGTTGTAGCCCAAATGCACGCATGAAAAATGCCAGGATCTCCGGAGATAATAAATGTAGTAATTGCCAGGAGAATTAATAAATGGAAATGGGGTCATAAGTGGGGAAGTGTCCTTTCCACCATTCCCTCACTTTCTTTTAACTCCCATCATGATTTGGGAATCCTTATGCTTTTTGCTGGCAATGTAAACATAACCAAAATTGGTGTCGGTCACTTTTTTATCCAAGTTGTGGAAAGCACCACAAGGGAAACCCTCACAAACTCCAACTATCTCCGACTTCCTATGACTGGACTATGTCCTAAATATCAGACTTCCATACCGAGGAAGGAATTCCTTTAAAGAGGCCTGTAACTTCAGTTAGGTAAAGTAAGCCTTTTGGAGGAAAAATTCTGCATTGGTACAGCCCACACACATTGTCTTAGGAATAGAATGAACTGTGCAGAAGTAAAATTAAAAATCCTGTAGGGAACTTCATCACTCTCCAGCCTGCCTCCTGACCATGGACATTGGCAGTGTACTTAAAGGTTTGAGGGGTGTGTTTTCCATTATCCAGGAAGTAGAAGAAATTGACGGCTCCAGTCAAGTATTTTTTCTCACTCTTTATACTGTACATTTCAGGTAGTTGACTTGCTGCTGGCTCGAGGAGCAAATAAAGAGCATAGGAACGTGTCTGACTACACACCGCTAAGCCTTGCTGCATCTGGGGGATATGTCAACATCATTAAGATTCTGCTTAATGCTGGAGCAGAAATTAATTCAAGGTAACATACTTTCCATGTCCTAGACCAATTGCAGTGTGAGACAGATGGATGTTCCACCTTTGGTTCTAGATCAAGGCATAAATTGGATCTTGGAGTGTCTTCAAATCTCCATGTTAAGTTTGCGCTGTTCAAATGTTATGCTTTTCTGAAGGGATACCTTTCAGGAAGCTGCTACAGGTGATCACCTGCCACCAAAAAAAATGCCTTCAGTGTTTAAGTTGCTCTTGTGCCTGCATTCGTGTTGTATATGACCCTGTGTACATGCTCCTTTTCTCCATATTGGAATCTAGCACTCGAACAGTTTGTTTCCAGTTGAATTAAATAGGGGAATCAGCCAAAGCTCACAATGGAGCACACATTTTTGAAGCTTTCAGTGGCTCTGGGGCCCATACAAGGAAGAACTAAAACACATGCTACGTCTACACTGGTGGCTTCTTGTGCAAGAACAACTGTTCTTGCGCAAAAACTTGCCGGGTGTCTACACTGCACGAGCGTTCTTGCGCAAGTAAATTTACAGTACAGTATCGGAAAACAGGGCTTCTTCCAGAAGAGTTATTCCTCTCCCCACGAAAAATAAGCCCTCTTGCGCAAGAGGGCAGTGTAGACAGGCAACATGAATTTCTTGTGCAAGAAACCGCTATGGCTAAAATGGCCATCAGAGCTTTCTTGCCCAAGAGAGCATCCGCACTACCAGAGACGCTCTTGTGGAAGACTTTTTGCACAAGAACTCTTCCGCAAAACCGTTCTTGTACAAGAAGCTGCCAATGTAGACATAGCCATGGATTTGTTCCATGTTAAATAACAAGTTCACGTATTGTAGAAATGCTAACCTGTCTGATATAATCAGAATAGGTTGAAATGTAGACTTCTGAAGATGCAGGTCTTTGACTTAAACACAGGTCCTTCAGTCTTTTTAAATGGCTTAGAATTAATATAAATACATACTTTAGAAGAATCTATTTTTTCTATTAAAAAAAAAGGTTATTTTAGTGGGCTTTAAACTGCAAACAACCTGAACCCTGCTGGCTTTCACTAATCTGTTTTGAATTACAAATACTTTAGGTCAGTGCGTATATACTTGGATAAAATGTTGTTACCCTCCAGCTGAAATACATCATAGTTCCTGGAGGATTCATCAAGAGTCATCTTGTTCTATAATCTGTAATTATTTTCTCTCTCTCTCTAGGACTGGAAGTAAGCTAGGGATTTCTCCTCTGATGTTGGCTGCTATGAATGGCCATGTACCTGCAGTGAAACTGTTGCTTGATATGGGTTCTGATATTAACGCGCAAATTGAGACAAATAGAAATACAGCCCTGACCCTGGCCTGTTTCCAGGGTAGAGCCGAGGTGGTCAGTCTCCTTTTGGATAGGAAAGCCAATGTTGAACATAGGGCTAAGGTAAGCAGACAGAATAGGTTTCCCTTCACATTAATTTCAGACAAGTGAATTGATTTGTCAGGTTTTTTTGAAGTTTCTCTGTTAATATAAATCTTTGAGCCCATTAGCTTATGTTTACTTCACTGATTTAAAAACTACTCCGTGGGATAGGTGGCCATATTTTTGACCACTCTTGTTCAAAACATCTCAAAGTTCTTTTAAAAAGCTCTACTACTCACAGGGAACTGCAAAACATAAAACTTTACCAGAATGTCATCATTATTATTCTGGAAATAAGCACACTAGCTTTTGTTTATGAATATTTTTCATGTGCTGAAGGTAAGTCTCACTGTTCTAGCTTCTGCCAGTGTGTCAGGCTTTTTTTCATATACTGTAAAATAAGCATTATATGTGAAAAACAAATGTGACTGTTTGAGTGGCATTCATCTACTTTTTCCAAAACAGTTAATTCATACTTTCTGAATTGGAAACAAAATTGGTCCTGATACTTTTGGTCTCTTAAAGATCATGAGATTATAAATTTCAAGGTTAACATGACTAATGTTCATTAACAGAATACACAGGAAGAGTCCAGAAAGCAAAAAAGGAAAAACATATTGCATGTATTTTGATGGTGATGCATAAATACAGTATTGTATGCACTCAAAAAAATGGTTTAGATCAAACCTTTCGTTTCTTAGGTGAAAACTGTTCTTGTTGTTTGAGGCATGGTTCAGTATCACTGCTTGTTCCTGTTCCTCTGACATCCCATTCTTTGGTGCAATGGAACAACTTTTTTGCCTCATTCCTGTAACACAGCAGATCGGAAGTCATACCCTGGGATTTCCAGCACTGGGGATTTTTTGGTAAACTCTAAAGCTGCAACTTTGGTGGCTTCTTTGCCCCCTTTCTCAGCTGCTTTTGCTTGAAATGTGACTGGAAAAGGGTATGTGGCAAGTGTTTCCTTGTACCCAGCTTCTACAGTGGTCACTCAGGAATGTTGGCAGCCGGTCTATATTAGAACATCCTGACCTGGGGACTGGACAGATACCAGGACAGCCCCATTGCTACAGGGAATTTAAAGGTGGTGCGGAGCTATTTGTTTGACCCACACCCACACCCACCCACCACCACCACCCCCCCCCCCCCCGTGTTGACTGCTCATTGTTTGCATTTGGACCTATATTTCCCTCCGTATTAAGGGATACTTTAGTAAACTGTAAGCTCTTGCAGTTGAGATTAACCTCTGATGGGGTTTTGCCATCCATTTGTCTAGTCCCCTATAAAGCCTGAGACCAATGGTTAAACAATTGCCTAGTTAGACTCCCCTAACTGAAACAAATGGGGAAAAAGAGAAGCAGAGGCTCATAATTAAGGGGCCTTGTTTTTGACTGCTGAAACCCTCAGACTATATTTTGCATCAGTTGCAAATATTATAACTTGTTTGGTTGGGTTTTTTCAGACGGGTCTCACCCCTTTGATGGAAGCTGCTTCTGGAGGGTATGCAGAGGTTGGAAGAGTTCTCCTTGATAAAGGAGCAGATGTCAATGCTCCACCTGTGCCTTCCTCAAGAGATACTGCTTTAACAATTGCAGCAGACAAAGGCCATTACAAGTTCTGTGAGCTCCTAATTAATAGGTGAGATTTCTTATTTTATCAGTAGCGCACTTGTTCTGTCAGCTTCCCCCTGCTGACTAATCACAGGGATTAGGAATAGAGTTTAAATTCTGTGTTGAAATAATTGCTTAATTCTGACTGAGATTAATGTAGATGGGAGAGAGATGTCCATAGGTCTCGTTAACGTCATGCATTTAAGTCTTTTGCTTAAGTTTATGCTATAACTTATGTTGGGAAATTCTTTTCTATTTAAGTTTTTAGTTTCCCAACTTGCCACTGAAGGTTTGTCAGTGACAGAAGATATGAACTTAAGTGCTGTTTGAACAGCCATTTTTTTACCTTTTTCTGTCAGCCATATGTGACCTGTGACTTGCATTCCTCTTTTTTAGAGGAGCACATATTGATGTTCGTAACAAGAAGGGAAATACCCCACTCTGGTTGGCAGCTAATGGCGGTCACTTTGATGTAGTGCAATTACTTGTCCAGGCTGGAGCTGATGTGGATGCAGCAGATAACCGGAAAATTACACCTCTTATGTCAGCTTTTCGTAAGGTAAGTTAATGAGGCAAACATTGGTCCTGTGTCTTTCAGTGCTGAATACTTTCAAAACCAGCTTTAAATAGAAATGGGTAGTCTTGAAAGTGGCAAGAATACAACTAGTTTTTAAGGCAACTATAAAAAAGGGCCAAAATATGACTCAGTATGTATGCCTGACCTTTGAGGGGTGATCTGCTTCAGTGTTCTGTGTTCATCAGAGCATATATAACTTTGCTGCTGACAGTGGTTGAGGGTCTGGTCTTGGCATGAAACCATTTCACCATCGCAGGTCTCCAGCCCACCATCCTCCTTTCAAGTCCACCACAGATGTCACTCTCAGAGGATGGCCCACTCTGCTCATCTGGAGGAACACCCGTCTGTTACCCTGTTCCACTTGCTGGATCTATGTCTGTATTACCTGGATCTGGATAGTGGCTTGTCACTGTTGCTAGCTCTGGGTCTTAGCCTTCCCTCCCTCCCTTCCCTCCCCCAAATGCACATTCCATGTCAGACGTGCCACAGCACTCCCAAGTGCCTAGTAGCTTAAACGTGTTAGTCCAGAGTCCATCTTTGAGGGGATTGACAAGTAGGTGGACAAGGGGGATCCAGTGGATATAGTGTACTTAGATTTCCAGAAAGCCTTTGATAAGGTCCCTCATCAAAGACTCTGAAGCAAAGTAAGCTGTCATGGGACAAGAGGAAAGGTCCTCTCATGTGTTTTAACCAGTTATCAATCCAGGAAACAAAGGGTAGGATTAAGTGGTCAGTTTTCAGAATGGGGAAAGATAATTAGGGGTCTGTCCTGTGACCAATCCTATTAAACTTATTCATAAGTGATCTGGAGAAAGGGGTAAACACTGAGGTGGCAAAATTCGCAGATGATACAAAACTGCTCAAGATCGTGAACTCAAAAGCAGACTGCAAAGAGCTTCAAAAGGATTTCACAAAACCAGGCAACTGAGGAACAAAATTGCAGATGAATTTCAACAAAATGTTGCTAAATGCAAAATAATGCATATTGGAAAACAATCCCAACTTTGTTTAAAATGAGGACTAAGTTAACTGTTACCACTTGAGAGAAACCTCAGAGTCATTGTGGATAGTTTTCTGAAAACATCCACTCAATGTGCAGCGACAGTCAAAAAATCAAACTGTTAGAAATAATTTAAAAAGGGATAGAGAATAAAAAACAGAATTTATTACCTCTATATAAATTCCTGACACACCCATATTTTGAATACTGCATGCAGATGTGGTCACTTTCTCTCAAAAAGGATATATTGGTACTGGAAAAAAGATCAGAAAAGGGCAACAAAAATTTAGGGGCATGGAACGGCAGCCATATGAAGAGAGATTAATAGTCCCAAGACTGGGACTTTTCAGTTTGGAAAAGAGACTACAAAAGGGGATATGATAGGTCTATAAATCATGACTGTATGGAGAAAGTAAATAAGGAAAACTTATTTACTTTTTCACATAACACAAGACTTAGGGTAATGAGTCAAGTGATATTATTGATCTACAAAGTAGGCTACAACACAAAGTAGAGCCCCTGTCTCAAAAAGGAGTACACAGTTACATCCTCAGAGCCAACAAATGTTGCTTATTTAAATTTAAGAAATCTCTCCCTACCTGTCTTCCCCTTTTTCTTTTAGACTTGGGGCTGTTTAGGGAAGAGTCTATCTTGGTTACTGTTTTGTACACCACTAAGATCATTATCCATACTTAACAAACACTAATAGATGTTGTGGTACTTGACAACATTTTATTTTAAATTACCTGTTCAGATGTTAGCTTTCAAACTGTCATGTTAGCTAAAACTGCCATACACTCACTTCAGTATTTACAGGAGACTAGAATTTTCTTTTCTTTTACAGGGTCATGTGAAAGTAGTTCAGTACCTTGTGAAAGAAGTTAACCAGTTTCCTTCAGACATCGAGTGCATGCGATATATAGCAACCATAACTGACAAGGTGAGATGAACTGACTTTTGAGAATCAACTTGACTTAGTGTGCTAAGGGTGTTTGAAAATATGTAGATGACCATACCCCAGTCTTAACTAGGGATGTTAAGTAGTGATTAATTTACTAGTCGAGTAGTTGATGGAATTTCTATCAACTACTTGACTACTTGATAAGCACTTTCACGTTCCGCCTTTGAAATGTACAAGAGGCTCTTATGCATTTCAAAGTTTGAACTCCATGTGGAGCCCAGGCCCAGTGGGAAGTCCCACTGACTCAGGGCTCCACGCGGACACTTCCACTTTGAAATGCATAAGAGCCCAAGTGGGGGCTTTTGTGTATTTCAAAGCGGAAGTGCCCACATGGAGTCTGGGGTCAGTGGGGGACTCAGAGTACACTTCAAGCTGGCATGCCTCATGGAGCCACGCGGCTGCCACTTTGAAATGCTGACCCTGGGCTCCGCGTGGCATTTCAAAGCATCAGTGCTGCTTTGAGCCCAGGATCAGCTGGAGACACCCCAGCTGACCCCAGGCTCTGTGCGGCACTGCCACTTTGAAGTACCCTTCTCTTCTCCTCCCCCCTTGCTGCTCTGATAGTCTTAGCAAGTATATGAAATTGAAACTGCATGTTGTTAATGTGTTGTCGAATTAAATATTTGCTTAAATGGTAGATCGAAGGCCATTTAAAAACTAAGTGGATAACTGAGCTTTGTTACAATGTGATGCTTTCTCTTCTCACTATTAGTAAATGGGCTTTTCCTTGCCCAGAGCACCATCAGCTGCTGTTTTCTGAGTGTATGTGAAATGCTATCCTTGTCACTGAAAATCCTGTCGCTAAAAAATTTCTTGTGGAATCTTAATCGATATTTAAATGTCACAAGAATAAAACAATAACTTTATTCCCGTTTTTGTATAGCAACTTATTTAAATCTTTCCATTGTGGATTCATCACCTTTTTCTCTTAAATCATATTAAACTCTACAAGTCGAGCTATAGAAAAATGAAAAATTTTCAAAAACCGAGTTACAGCCAGCTAGTCTGTGTCACTCTATCAAACTGAGCCATATGTAACTTAGTTATTTTGTTCTGAAGAAGATGGAAGAATATTAAGGAGTAAGGCCAACAACAAAATCACTTGAATATTATTTTCTTGTTTGTTAGAATAGTTATTTAAGTAGTAAAGTACTGAAGGAAAGGGGACTGAGTTAACATGAATTTATTCCTAATTTTTTAAAAGACTTCATACCTATTAGAGGAACTTCTGAGATCCTCATGAAATTTTATTCCTCCCAATTTGGGAAATGTGCTTTCTACAATGCAAAACTATCAAGGAAAAAAAATCAGTTATCACCTGAATTGTTATGCAGAAAGCTGTGGTAAAAAAACAACTGCTTTTCATATACTGGCACTCTGTACCTTAGTATATTGGAGTACCAGTAGTTATATGTTTAAGTACCAGCGAGCCAATCGTACTCTTGAAGAGCAAGCTGCAATGATTCACTTCAGATTTTTAGGATCACTTTAATAAAATGACTCTTATTCTTCAGGAGCTATTGAAGAAGTGTCACCAGTGTGTGGAGACAATTGTGAAGGCTAAAGACCAGCAAGCTGCAGAAGCAAATAAGAATGCAAGTATCCTGCTGAAGGAGCTTGACCTGGAAAAGGTGAGTGGAGAAATCTGTCATCTTAGATTGGTTTTTGGCCAGCGTATCTTCATATAGCAACACTTTCTTTCAAAGGTATGTCAACCACGGATGTTGCTGAACCACAGCGCCCTGGGGCAGCCTGCTTGCTGCTGAGAGCCCTGCACACGGCAGGCTGGTGGTGGCAGAGCCAGGCCTCAGCAGCCCAGTGGAGGTTGGGGGCTGTGGTAGCAAGAAGGAGGCAACCCAGCTGAGGTTGGGGAAGCCCATGCGTGCTGGCCTAGAAGCAGGGTTGTGCCGTGGCAGCCCAAGTGGGGTTCATGCTGGCCATTAGTGGGGCTGGTGCTGCGGCAGCAGGGCCAGGTTGCGTGCTGCTGTGCCAGCAGTGGGGCTGGAGCAGCAGCTATGGCAGTGGGGTTGGGACAGCCATATTGCCTGGCCAGCAGCAAGGCCAAAGAAGATGACGGCAGGGAGGGGCAGCAGGCTGAGGGGGCTGGTGGCAGGGGACCTTCCTTGGTCTGGCAAATTTCCTCATTCGGGACCACTCAAATCCCAAGGGTGCCGAATCAGGGAGGTCCAACCTGTAGAGTTTCCTTGTCCTGCAGCATGCAACCTGGAGGTTCTGACACTCCTACTTCAGACTGTCTAAAGTTGCAAGCTCCACCATCCAGCTGTCCTGACCTGCATAGGCAACAAGCTGGAACTTGGTTGTGTCCGTTACTATCCCCACTGGTTTCTTGTAGGAGATTTTAAGCTTTTGACACTCGGTGAAACTTACCAGAATATTTTTCACTTCATGGGCTAACTTACAGTTTAGTGTTGTTACTATTAACTGACTGCCTTGTATCCAAGAAGGAACTGTATTTTAGCTGTTTGTAAAATGACTATACTGTATGTAGCGCACACAGTACTTTCCTAGCCTTCTGAGTGATTAGCTCAGATTACATTGCAAAAAATTGTTGAAAAAACCTGAGGAGATGGAAGATTACAGTGGTGTCCTATGTAGATGTGAAATTGCTTTAACACTCATCTTTATTATTCTGGTGGCACGGAACTTGGTGACCAATTTTTTTTTAATCTGCAGTTCTACCTAGTTCTCCACTACTTCTATTTAATTGTTGTTCCATCTGCTGTCATTACCACCGCTTTCTGCTTAATGATTCGGGTCATAACAGAATTTTTCTTGAATATCTACTCATTGGACAGGTTTTTCCATTGAAGCCCTGACTTTGTAAGCATAAGATTAATATTCTCTTCAGTAATAATGAATGGTAGAATTAAATATTAATGCTTTTTCCTATAGTCAAGAGAAGAGAGCAGAAAACAGGCTCTTGCTGCGAAAAGAGAAAAGAGAAAGGAAAAGAGAAAGAAGAAGAAAGAGGAGCAAAAGAGAAAACAAGAGGAAGATGAGGAAAACAAACCTAAGGAAACTTTAGAGCTGCAAGAAGATGATGATGAAGAGGAGAATGATGATGAAGGTGAAGAAAATCAAATGTTTTTCCTATTCTATGGAGAAAAAGCACTTGTTGGATTGTATACGTTTCTAAATCATTCTTGATGAAAAAATGTTACGTCCATTGTTTCCTTCATATTGGAAGGGTTTATTCATACTGGTCAGTAGGTTTATTCACTCGACAATATTCTTCCTACGCATCTGCAAGAATTCAATATAGAAAATAAATATTTAAAATATTTGAAACCGTGTTACTCTTGGGGCGAATTCTGTTCTACTGCACATATGCAGAATTCATATCCCCTACAGATTTCTTTGACTCAGTGCAGGAAACTCCCTTTCTGACAGGGAAGCAAAGGGAAGCCCATAACCAGCTAAGTGCCCCACCAGAGCAGTCAAGGACAGGCTGGGCAGTCAGCGGGTGGGGAAATGGGAATGTCCTGATGGTTTCTACCCTTTGCTGGGCTCAGCTGCTATTCCTGGTTGGGCAGGATACGTGGGAGGATGAGTCTTGCTCTTCCCCGAAATGAGGGACCAGGACCAGGCTCAGGGCTGGGTGAGACCCACCCACAGAAACCTCCTTCAGCTGTAAGAAGTTCTACCCTCCCCCCCACTTCCTGCCCCTGGGGGAGGGGTTACTGTGCAGAGAGCTACTCGCTTGTGCATTGACACACATCCCAGTATCACCACATGCCTATGCTCTGCTGTCCCACTGACCTTCACCTTCTGCATCCATAGGCCCCCCAGCTAGCCCTCTGCACCTAGACATCTAGTCCAGCGGCACCCAGAACCCCGCCCTGATGAGCCTGCTGAACCCCACACACAGAATCCCCCATCCCACCTAGCCTCAATCGCTGCATCTAGAGCCCCCTCCCGCTAAGCCCCAACCACCTTCACCTGCCCCCCCACCAAACCCCGTGCGTCCCGATCCCCCTGCACCGATTTCCCATCCTCCCCCCCACCACACACACACACTAGCCACCTGCACCCACATTGCTCCACGCCTGGATCAGCCACACGTGCTGAGCCTATTTGCCCCCACTTCATGCATCTGGCATGGAAGGGCAAGGCCACAGGGTATTTCTGTGGTAGTCCTGGCCCTGTGCTGTCAGCATTAGGAGCAGCCTCCCCACCAAGTCTGTGTCTCCAGGCAGGTAGCTGCAGGATGATCTCCCACCTGCATGCAGTCAGTGGCTTGTGCTCCCCACTGCCATTCTGGAACTTCCACATTTGACACATACTGTACACATTTTCAGAATTTTAAAATATGCATAGAAAACATTTTGGCAGAGAATTCCCTCTGGAGTAAAGGAATATTCTGCCATGGCGAAATGCCTTCCACTATGAAAATGTTCATCTAGTACTAGTGATGTGATGGGGTTTTTTGTGTCTTGTGTATGCACATATGTCTCAAATGTTGTGTTTTTGAGGGAATTTTAATGGCAGGCTGACTACATCAATTGACTCTGTGCATAGAGACAACTGTGGCTGGAGTAGTGTGGCATACAAAGCAAAACTCATGGAAGGATAACTTTTTAAAATGTCAGGTTTCTTAGGCATTGTTTTGGGCCCAAGTTATCTTGTTTGGGGATTTCGGTGCAGATAGTGAATGTGCTCATTCTGTGCTAAATGAAAGGTTTGGACAGAAATGATCTTTTTAAAACTTTATTTAATTTAGTTTCTTAAAATGTCTAATTTCCCATAAGGGGAGATAAAATATTTAACCCAGAAAGAAATGAAAGATCTTGCTGAGTTGACTGGTCTGGCCTTTTGTCACTGCAGTGTTTCGGAGCTTCTGCTCTGCAATTAGTTTCTCGTGCAACTGTCATTGTGGCCAGTAAAACTAGTTTTGTTGTCATCACATCCCCTCAATCAGCATCAAATCTAGGATGTTTTAAAATCACCAGAAGGGCTGAATTAATTACTCTAGTGACAACAGATAGAAATGTAACTTGAGTTGTAATGTCCTTGATGAGACTTTCTTGTTATGTGAAATATGCTTTATCATATATTGTCTTTTTTTTTTCCCCCCAGTGGAGCAAGACGTTCCTATTGAGCCGCCGAGCGCAACCACTACAACCACAATTGGAATCTCTGCAACGTCAGCTACTTTCACAAATGTCTTCGGGAAAAAGAGAGCCAACGTGGCAACAACTCCTGGCACAAACAGAAAAAATAAGAAGAACAAAACGAAGGACACTCCTCAGAATGTGCAGATAATTTTGCCAGATCAGCATATATCTCTAGCACAGCAAAAAGCAGATAAAAATAAAATAAATGGAGAGCCACGAGGTGGCGGTGCAGGTGGGAATAGCGATTCGGATAACCTGGATAGCACAGATTGCAATAGCGAGAGTAGCAGTGGAGGTAAAAGCCAGGAGTTGAACTTCACTATGGATACAAGCACTTCTGGTGATAGGGGATATGCCTCATTACTGCTCCCTTCTCAGGAAGAAAAGACAAGCACCTCAGCTTCAAAAATACAAACGAGGTGAGTCTTTGGTTTCTCCACCCTGCCCTCTCTTGGCTGTGGTTTGGTCTATGCCATTGTGAATCTGTTTATTGGCACTTAAATGTTATAGAATCTAGTAAATTCTCTCGTTTCGTTTTAACTTTGGAACAGTTAGACATGACCGAAAGTCAAAACAATCCAGTGGCTGCTTGCTAGGCTTTGTGAAGTAAGTTAGAGGTTCAGTCCAGTTCTTGTGAACATACTAACCACACAAAATGCACTGATTGGCATTGACTAGCACCCATATTACAGAGGCTGTAACCTAAATAGGAGCTTGGAGAATTATCTCTTTCCCCTATCAGTGTGGTGTAGTCCTTCTGGATCGTGTTTGGGATGCATTTGCAGGACCAGATGCAAGAATCTTATATTGTTGTTGCCCCTTGTTTTGCCTCTTTCTAGACATGGAGAACATCAGTAACCAGGGACACATCTGGAGTACTAAATTAAAAAATATTCCTTGACACCTGATTCAGTACTGTTTAGTTTCTGAAAGCACTGAATTCTAATTCCATTGAGAATAAAGTATGTAAATGACAGATCAGGATATGCCTTACAGATGTATCCGTGCCTGCTGTTGAAGATTATAAAGCCACAGCAGTAACAAGCATGCTTTGTATAATCAGGAACAGTAGAAGTTTAGCTTCTCCTACACCTGTAAGGATTTTGCTTTCTCTAACTTCTGTGTTTTTTACATTTTAAAACCAACTGCCATTGTACAACATATTAGGTTTATTCCTGAAGGCTTGCCAATGAAATGACTTTCCTGTTCCTAGACAAAGGGCTTGTCTGTACTGCAGTGGCACAGCAGCACCGATGCTGCTATGTTGCTGTAGCAATTAGTGAAGATGCTGTCTTCTCTGAAAAGAGAGCTTCTCCCATCATCGGAGGTACTGCACCTCTCCAAGATGGCAGTAGCTGTGTTGACAGGAGACGTCGTGCAATTGACAGCATTTTCTGTACCATAAGTTAATCAGGAGTGTGGGTTTTCCACACCCCAGTGTAGTTACACTGACACAAGTCTAGTGTAATAGACCAAGCCTAAGTCTTGAAAAAAAATCCCAATGTCCCACAGGCCACACTGTATAGCACTGTATATTGCAGTTCAATCTTTTAAGTAAATAGCAACCTTTTGTATTAGTCAGATACATTTTACTTCTCCGCATGTTCTTTAAATAAAGGAAGTGCCAGGATCAAGCTAAGGCATCTTGCCACAGTTGATGGGTGAAACTTGGTCCATGTACCAGCCCTTTAGATGCTGTCATCTCCCTGTTCAAAAACTTTTCATTTCTTAAAATGCATCTTCTGCATCCTCTTTGCTTTTGCTGTTTTTATGAGAGCCTGTGCATGTGTAGGAGAAACATCAACCATATATGTGCGTTGAGACGACAGCTTAACTAAACTCACTTTTTTTGGAGGTTGAACGGTCTCTTACATATCAACTAAGAATTACCAAGTCACTTTGCGGTATAGACCTAAACAAATCCTTTCAGTTTTACTCTGTGTATTTAACATCAATGTTGTAGTTTCCTCTGCTTCTGTGTTTTCCATACACATGCCTGTGCAACAAACGTTTTAATTGTGTAGTTCTCAGACAGTATTCTGAGAACCAGTAAACCTCTGTAGAGGACTTTCTGGAGGTCTGTGGAATTGCTTCAACACATTACTGGATTATGTAACAGACAAAATTCTGCTTTCCCAAGCACCTGTCTTTAAGCAGAGCTCCCTTCATGTTTGGACTGTTTTACAAGCATTTGAAAGCTCTTTGTTTGTTCAGTATTAATTAAAGCATAAACAAATTGACTGATACAATCTCTGAAGGCATTGCAAATGCAGAAAGACCCAACGTGTGATGTGCTATGGAGAAAGTAGAACAAAGGGAACTGCGGACAGTGAAGAAATTTGGCATTAGTGAAAGAGAGGATGGATGTTCTCATGCATAGGAAGCTAGTTCAGAACCAAGAGACCTGGGATACATTTTTCTTCTCTGCCACAGACTCACCTCCATTTTACTCAAGGTCACATAGTATCAACACGGGGAATTTGAGCACCCAAGGTTGATAAAAGTCGAGAGAATGGATATGACCAAGCCATCACATGCCTCCTATTAAAATGAGCATTTTAATCTGATGATGATGGTACTCTTCTCCTGTTAGTTCGTGTCATTTGGCGCTGTAGCTGGCAGAGGGTGGGCTCCGGAATAAGAAGTGGGCGGTTGTCTCTTAGAACAGTCGTTCTCAACCTTTCCAGGCTACAGTACCCCTTTCAGGAGTCTAATAGGTGAAACGTGGGGCATTCAAGACCAAACTTAAAAAATATTTGGTTAGAAAAATAGATGTAAAAATTTAAAAGGGTCGCAGCATGCTGTTAACTGAAAAATTGCTTCCTTTCTCATTTTGTCTGTGTGAAATGTTAGTTTGTACATAAAAAGCACTACAGAAATCAGTAACCTGTTGTAAAACTAGGCAAGTATCTAGATTAATTGATGTACTCCCTAGAAGACCCCTGGCTGCAGACTGCTCTCTGAGGACATCTTTCAAGTGGCCACACTCTGAATAAAATTGACAACTGTTTTAACTGATAATTTTTAGAGATTATTTAAAACTATGCTCTGCAGCTACTTTTTGTTTATAGTCTGTAATCCTACATTTCTGTTTCCAGACTTGAAGGTGACACTAATCCAAATTCATTATCGGCAAGTTATAAATCTGTGTCCCTGCCTCTGACCTCTCCAAACATAAAGCTGAACCTCACTAGTCCAAAAAGAGGCCAGAAAAGAGAAGAAGGCTGGAAAGAAGTGGTTAGAAGGTAAAGGTTTTCAATTCTGCGTTTTCTAAGTGTGTCTAGCCCTTTTGACTTATACACTGCGCACTTACCCAGAACATTTGCAGCTGTTGATAAAAGCCTTTCTTCCTGGTGCTTGTATTTTGTTTGCAAAACACTGCAACTATTATGGGTGATAATTACCCTAAAAACTGATGCCAGGTTTGGCTTTTTGAATTGTAAGAGTGGGATCCTTGCCAGGGCCTCTCTAAACTCCTTTGGGTAGGGGAGTTTGTTTTGGCTTTTCTTTAAGTGGGGAGGGATAGACCAAGGCTCCATTGGGAATGAAGGAATACAGCAGCAAAAGCTCAGTCACACTTGAGTTCCACATGGGATCTTTCAAAGATGGGTGGGTGTCAATGAAGATATACAGGAGGTGGTCCACAGACTGAGACATGGAGCTCATTGTGTTCTGTTGGCTCATGTTCTGGTAACTGATTTAGCTCCAACTCATTCATGGCCTAAAATATAATTGGTTGTGTAATTGAGGAATGTCCGTCTCCAACATGGCTGCCTTTTCTCGTCCTTGAAAATGCATGTGCATCACTTTGTTACATTGGGTGTCCTGTGGCCATATTGCAGCCCGTTTTATTCTGTCCACATGTAGCTGGAAACAGTTGTTAGCACTTCCTGTCTTTTTTTTATTATTCAGTTGAAGTGAGACTTGTGAAAAAAGTGTTTGCCTTTAGCCCTGACTTAGCATCTCATGCTCTGCAATGCAGTATTTTAACTAAATGCTCCTTTTAGAGCATCTTTTAGTGAGGACTCGAAGTGTGAGGTTTGGGGGAAGCTATCTTATTCTAGCAAATGAAAAAATCTATGCAATTAAAATCTAACTTTCTAAGTTTTCCTATTAGCTCACCAGTTAAAATGTGCAGTTTTTCCCTACTTCAGTGATTGTAATACTTACTAGTCCATGGTATGGAGTGTGCCTAATAAACAGCCAGAGAGTCCCCCTCCGAACTTTTTGTCATGCAGGCATGGAACTGTTAAAAAGCAGACAGATGCCTTTACCAAGGCTGCACACAGACCCCACTATTGATCCTGGAGCAACAAACCCTCTCCAGACAGGTCTCTTGAGTCTCCTAGTTTAGTCATTTGCTTTGCTTTACTGCGTTTGGCATCCTGTATCTGCTCTGCCAGAACAGCTGGATTCTAGACATTTTCTTTCTAAAATGGTGGATTTTGATAACCATAAGGAATGTGATCACAAAATGTCTACTCTGGGTCAGAACTTGCTGAGCCCTGCCCTTGAAAGACAGAGCATGCATATAGCCTGAGAACCTTGTAGCAATCCATGTACTGTTTTCAAAGTGACTAGGTGTTGCACATGTCTACTTCCTGAAGCCTGTCCCAGTTCCAAGACCAAGAATTGTGTTAATGCCCTTTCCCTCAAAGCACCCTATTGGGTAGAAGGGATGTCTGTCAAAGAAATAACCAATGGAAACATCCCTTGTACCCTTGACAGGCAAGTAGGCAGAGTTTTGAAAGACCCTCCCACTAACAACACTCTGCAGCCAACACCAATTGAGCAATTTCAGCTGCAGAGAGGAGGGCGCTGCTGTTCAGGAGCAAAAAGGTACTATTTTGGGCATTTTTTCAAGCTAAAAACAATGAGTTTGGGAGGTGTCATTGGGGTGGGTATGGAGTGGGGTGCTGGGTGCTATTTAGAGTTCATGTGAGGATGGAATTTCTCAGTGGGTGGTGACAAGGATTTCTGAGTGTGGCTAGGGACTCACTTTGGAGGATGGATTGAGGTGGATTAAAGAAGGCTGGAATTAATCATGTGGAAGGATGTTGGAAGCTGCATGGGCAGGGGGAGATTGGGCGCTCCAATAGAGAAATATTTATACTAATGCAGATCCAAAGGGGAGGGAGTTGGAGCATGAGAAATACTGGGGGTGAGGGCATAATATCATAAAAGATTGTTTATGGGGATTGGGATGCTAGTGTGCATGGGGGGGGCATGGGATAGGTAATATAAGAAAATAAGTCATTTTATAATAATTTCAGAGATTAAGTGTAAAAATGATCTATTTTACATTACACGTTGATTAACTGAAATACATTTCCTGTATCATTTCTGATTAGTCATCTAAAATGCTACATATGACTAAATTTAAAATGTAGGAGAAGCTGGCAGCAACATAAAGAGGTGCAGAGTCTCTGTTCTGTTCTCATTCTTGAACCTTCATCACAGTGCCTTCTGAAACCCCTTGGAATGCCTGTAATTCCAGTTCAACTTGCCATACACCACTGTTATGCTTGGAAGCCATGGGCTTGAAAGGTCCAGCCTTTAAAGTCCGGGAGCACAGGTGGCCTGGAAGGACCTTGGCTGGGGTCTGGAATGCAAGCATAGCTGGTGTCCTAAGGCTTCCCGTTGCCGTATGCCTGCACTGACCCACCAATGCCATATGAATTTGAAAATCCTAGCAGGTCACTTAATATATTCATTCATTGAGTGTTTGGGTTGCAATGTCATGGCCTAAAATAAATGTGCTTCTGAAAATCTTTGCTGCCTTCATGGTGGCTTCTAGCATCCCTTTGGATCCTTGAATTGCACAATTGGCCTGCTTGCTGTACACCACTGCGTAGAGTCACTGGCAATCTTCTGCAGCATTTAAGTCTGGGCGATGTTAACTAGGGTGTTGGATCAAGACCCAGATTTTCAAGTGTTGCTCAAGTAGGTGGTGGTTCAAAGATACCAGTGTGGAACAGTTTAGCAGTCTGACTATAAACCAGTAGAAGCAGCTTGTGTCCAGTGGCTAATCCCTGTGATCCAAAGGTGCCTGATACTCATTAACATGTAAAGTAAGTGTTGCATAGAATTTCGTCCCGCATAAGGGACGAAAAAAGACGAAGAACAGGATGTCCAAAGTAGCAACATGGTGTGATGTGATATGCTTGGCTGAGTAAATGTTCTGAAGAAGTTGCTCAGGATGACCAGTAATTTCAGTGGGGAAGTTTTAGAGGCTCCAATGGGTGAATTCAGTATGGGCAGAAAACCACTTGCTGCCAGGAAATGTAAAAATATTGGGATGTTCAGCTGCCAAACAAAACAGATTTGGGCACTTTTTATATTTCTGTAAAATGACTTCCCAAATTTGCAATCTTTGTGATTCAGGTCTAAGAAATTATCTGTCCCAGCTTCTGTGGTCTCACGAATAATGGGAAGAGGAGGGTGCAACATCACAGCGATTCAAGATGTCACTGGTGCTCATATTGATGTGGACAAACAAAAAGATAAAAATGGAGAGAGAATGATCACAATAAGGTATGGCACATGGAAACCAAATAATTTTAAGTTGGTACAAGTTTTTTAGTCTCTACTTCAAAGGTAGACAAATTGGCTCTTTGCACTAGTGCCTATATTGCTGACAGCAGGATGTGCTTGAAAGTCTGATACACAAAGTTAAACCATAAAATAAGCAAATACAAGAAATAAAACATGGCTGTTCCACTCAATACTGTACTGATAGAGCCAGAATAAATTGTTTAGTTGAAGTGTTGCAACAAAGTGAGAATTCCATTCCAGAAAGAAGATTAATACTTGTTCTTAATTTCAGGGGTGGTACGGAATCAACAAGGTATGCAGTGCAACTCATCAGTGCCCTTATTCAAGATCCTGCTAAGGAACTGGAAGACTTAATTCCTAAAACTCATATAAGAACACCTGCTCCAAACACCAAATCAATCCATGCAAACTTTTCATCCGGAGTCAGTACCGCAGCTGCTTCCAACAAACCCTCGTTTCCGCTTGGAGCCCCGCCACTCGTCACCTCTCAGTCATCGACGCTTTCTACTCTCCAAACCAATAACAAGCTGAACAAGAATGTTCCAGCAAATGTGCGTTCTCCTTTTCCAGTGTCTCTGCCGTTGGCTTATTCCCACCCTCATTTTGCCTTGCTGGCTGCTCAAACTATGCATCAGATTCGGCACCCTCGCTTACCTATGGCTCAGTTTGGAGGAACTTTTTCACCTTCGCCAAACACTTGGGGACCATTCCCAGTGAGACCAGTTAACCCTAGCAGCACAAACAGCTCTCCAAAGCATAACAGTTCCAGTCGTGTGGGTAACCAGAATGGGAATCTTTTACAGACAGAGTCTACTGGATTAGCTACTGCTAGCTGCCCTATTACTGTCTCTTCTGTAGTTGCTTCCACCCAACCGCTCTGTGCGACAAGTGGTCGGACTCCCTCGTCGGTCAGGAAGCAGTTGTTCACCTGTGTTCCGAAAACAAGTGCGGTGGCAACAGCAATTTCAACTGTGACAAGCACCTGTAGTACTCTGCCTTCAGCTTCCTCTGCACCTGCAAACAATGGGCAAGTTCCCACAGCATTTCTGCCCTCTAATGTTCCACAAACCCAGCATTCTGCACTTAAAACGGACTCTTTCTCAGCACCCAAAGAGAAGGTGTCAGCACCAGACCAACCTACTGGAAACACTTGTGCACCATCTTCGGCTGCAAGTAGTTGCAATATGTCAGCTAGCAGCAATCCTGGAGTCCTAGAAACTCGCTCATCGAGCAGCCCTGAACCTCTAAATAACGTCCAAGATGAGATACTGCCAACCAGCATGTCAGATATAAGTTCCTCTGCGTCCATGCCTTTTTCATCTAGCTCAGAACCCACTCCATTAAGCTTAGCTTCGCCCAGATCAATTGCTGCAGATAATCAGGACAACAGTAATTTACCTCAATTAGCTGTACCAGCACCTAGAGTTTCTCACAGAATGCAGCCTAGAGGTTCTTTCTATTCAGTGGTACCAAATGCAAACCTACATCAAGATCATCAGTCTATTTTTGTTACGAATCCAGTTCCTTTAACGCCATCTCAAGGCCCACCTGCTGCAGTGCAGCTTTCATCAGCCATGAACGTTATGAACGGTTCTCAGATGCACATTAACCCAGCAAACAAACCATTGCCTCCTACGTTTGGGCCAGCAACACTTTTCAATCACTTCAGTAGTCTTTTTGATAGCAACCAGGTGCCAGCCAACCAAGGATGGGGAGACTGTCCAATGTCCACGCGAGCAGCAGCCGACCCGTCTTTCACTGTTCAGTCTACTTTTCTGAGTAACTCTGTGCTTGGACACATAGATAATGTGCATCCTGATAACTCCAAGGCTCCTGGATTCAGGCCACCTTCCCAGAGAGTTTCTACCAGCCCTGTAGGTAAGTCCACAGCATTTCTACGCTGGCCGAAAGAGACAGTCCTTCAGTTAGTCTTTGACCCTATTCTCAGATTGCTCCAAAAATATTTTACCAGGTTTTATGCCTAGAACTTGAAGGTGAGAGCTGAACTTGACAAGTTTAATTTCGGAAACTATTTACAGTTACACGCGTGCAGTTCTCTTTCAGGCACTGGGAATGCTGCAGAAGCTGGCCCTGTTAGTAAGTAAGGGTTGTGTGGCACTTGTTGGAGTTCCACCCGCAGGTGTCTAATATAGATTCCATCCAAAGGAAGGATGGATTGTGATGGTGAGAGGCCAACAGTATTAGGAGATGGGGATCCTTGGTCCTGTTCGCTTACAGTTTTGAGTTTGCTCTCTTAATGTTCTCAGATGTCTGAAGTCAACAGTCTGAAAGTGTTTGCCAGGGTGTCTCAGAGTTTCTGAAGCTTTAACTAATTGGCTGCATTCTGAATATCACAAGCAGGTAGGTTGCCTGTGATCTGTGCTCCCAGTGCAGCAAATAGACCCAGATGCAGCCAGAAGTGTTCATTCATCCTGTCCTCTAGCCGTAGAATTGTCAAGTTCTGCTCCAGTGACTCCAGAAACTCTGCCTTTTCGGCAACTTGTCCTTTTCTCATGGATGGTCAAAGATGACATCCAACTATTGTTCAGGAAGATGTAGTAAATAGTCTGTCAGATCACTCCTATCCCTTGGATTATGCACATAGAAGGGCTCTGAAGGCAGTTATGCAAATAAAGGGAAATGGAAATGCCTTCACGGGGGATAATTACTCTATTTAGTATCTAAAGTCATCCATTTTTCATAAAATGTTATAAGATCTATAAAAACTTAAATTTTCTCACACACGCATGATACGTTTTTTTGGATCAACTTCTGTTGATGAAAAGAAACCAATGTTCTTTCAAATTTACACAGAGCTGGTCTATTTCATCAACAGTTGGTCCAATAAAACATCTTACCTCATCCACTTTGTGTGTCCTACCCTGGCACTGACGCATCTACAACATTTTAAATGCCTCACAATTATCTACCACATTTCATTCAAGATATATTAGCAGGGCTTGCTGAACCACGGCGAGCCCCGCTCGCCAGCCGCACTCCGGCGATCTGCGCATGTGCAGATCACCCGAACCCAACTCTTCCGGGTTGCAATCTATTTGTCGAGCCCTGTATATTAGGATGCTTTTGATTCTACATAAACCATGAGTTCAAAATGGTGGGAAGTATGCCCTAACATGGCTTACACTCATGTCTTCTAGGAGAAAAGTGAGGAGTGGTTTTTTCAATAAAATGAGATTTTGACAATGTAAGTTATGCAAGTTGGAATTTGGCTGAAGCATTTAAATACTGATTTATTATGCTTTAAAAAATACTAAATTGTGCCACCTCTTCTCCCCAGTCCTATAGCTACAGCCTCATATATAGAAGTCTGTTACACCCTCTAACCACAGAACCAGGAAGCAAAAGTTAGTTTCAGGTCTTGAGTCTATTACATAACCTGCCTCCCTGCCTGGAATCTGAGCCCTTCAGATTGTGTTGTGAAAGGGAAATGTTAACCACTAACCAGTGGGGGTTGAAGCTGCTCCAGCCAGTGGGTGGAGTTCCAACAAGTGCTCTCATTCGGAGCAGCCTCTGTCCACGGGGAGCCTAGATGCCCCACAGGCAGGGGCTGTTCCAGTAGGGACTGGCAGCCAGCAGCCAGCCCCAGAATGGTGTTGGGAGTGGGAGTCCCCATCTGGGGCGCCTGCCTAATCTGTTAACTGGTTAAACATTGGGTTGACCTAATATTAAACCAGTTAACTGGTTGATGGTGGGTAATGAACAACAGTGTCTGTTGTACAGGTTGTCCAGGTCTTGGTATCTAGAAAGCGTGTCAGTAGTCTATGGTCTGCTCCAGGGTCCAGTTCTGCTTTAGTGAGACCCTGCAGACTGCCTTTTAGATGAAATAAATCAGTGTGGATTGGTTTAAATCAAGATTAAATTACCAAGCAGGGAGTCTAGAGTTAAATTCGTCAATTTTAATTGTTTTGTATTTGTATTTTCCTAGAGAGGTTGACTTTCATTGGTGATAACCATTAAAGCCAGATCTATGCTGAGATCTTTATCATTTAAGTACATTGCTCCAGGGGCTGAAAAATGCACACGCATGAGTGACACAGTTATACTAGTCTAGCCACCCTTTTAACAGCACTGTATCGGACAGCTGCCATCTCGTGTTGCGTGGATTAACTATGCTGACAGAAGAAGCTCTCCTGTTTGGTATAGTAGTGTCTTCACTAAAGTATGTGAAGACAGTCGCTAAGACATTTCAGTTGCAATGAAATAGAACATTTACACTAAATATGCTTTTTGAAAACCAGGATACACATCTGTACATGTTTGTTTAAGCAATGATAGAGCTTAATTTACATTTATTCCAATTCCGAATGTTTCCTGCGTTAGAAGATGGTGAAAAATGCATTTCTTAATTACTGGATTTTTTATTTATGATTTGTCGAATTCTGTTTGGATGAGAATTCAAATTCAACTTCACTTTTATCAAAGATTTTCAACATGTAACGGCTTTAGTAAACAAAGGAAGTATCTGCAGTTTAGTGAATTGAACTGATTGTGTCTTGTCACTGTGTCCTTCTGGATTTTAACACTTGTAGGTTGTATCCTCACATTCAGATTTTATTCATAGATTGGAGAACAAACTTTCCTACTCTTCTTTTCAATTTTTGATTGGTCTTTAACTTTGAGTGAACTCCTCATTGAACTTATTGTACCAGTTAAACTGAAATGAAGAAAATATTCTCTGCACCTGTAGAAGAGGCTGTTTTAGCACTTTAGCAAAATCTAGCTCCAGCTGTTTAGCCCGTGCACCCTTGAGTTCTGTGGTTTGACTTGGAAATGGTGGCAGTAAATGGAATACTACTTAACTTTTTTTATTTGAATTAAATTATTTTAGTAGATTACAGTAAATGTAGGAGTTAGCAGAGGTTGTCATATTTCCAAATTTTAAATAGTCTTATTTTTAATAACAAGCCTGTGTTTAAATTAAAAATCCAGTTTCACATCCATTTTTATTTATCCTAGGATGAAGTGGGGTGTGCTTCTCGGGTGCATATCCAAGACTAAAATGACAGATTAGCCACACAGGAGACTACTGCTTTCAATCAAAATTGAAGCTGGTTTGCATTATGGGATATAGTTGAATCGTCAGTTCCTCGTAGTTCTGTGCAGTCAAAAAGTCCCATTTGTTACTGGCTTACACTACTTTGCTGGGGAGTGCAGCAGCCCCGGGCCTTAGACAGTATGACGGCCCTTGCCGGTGGGCCGCTCTGTAGTAACTTCATATGTTGTCCCAGTAAGGTGAGATTTGTCGCTTCTGGCTATGACATTGCACCTGTAACACTGAGCAATGGTTTGTTCTCCAAATGTCGTCTTTATTTGAGGCTTTGCTTGTACCTTTGTGGTACACTTAGAAATACTTGGATTTCCACAGACTTGATACCTTGGAGTTCACTTAAGTCAGTTTGCAGCAGAGAATTCAGTTAGGTTCTTCACTTGCTTGAGTCTTGTTTTTTTTTTTTTTGACAAGCACCTCCATGTCCTAAGCGAAGTTTGAGTACTTTTCTCCCTTTCCACGGATACCGAAAATTCAGGTTGAAAGCAGGGATTCCCAATTCACGCAATTTCTTTTCAGCTGCTTGTGGTTTCCTGACATGGCTTATGGCTCTGGGTTCATTCCAGAAAACTGTCTTTTTCCTGCCTCCACTTTTCATGTCTGCTAAGCCTCTCCGTTTGCAGAATTGGAGGCAGACATGCATGCTTCTCTTAGAAGACGCCAGACAAAACTAGAAGGAATCTATTTCAGTCACTGTAAAATGTATCAGAAGCATAAGAGGACCCAGTCTGTCTCTGCTAGATGAAAATGCATTACACTAAGCTGGCATACCTTGAGCTGAAACAGTCCTGATGCCTTGAAACCGCACATAACAGCCACTCTTATAATGGGAATCTGATTTTGAAAGTCTTTCATGAGATCTGGATTAACTATGGGCCAGGTTAAGTTAACCCTTGCAGTGGCAGTCTACACAGAAACATCTTGGAGCCTTAAGAAACTGGGCTTTGAGCATTGGTAGTGTCTGGACTCCACTGTCTCATGCGATGGATCCTCATTATGGAAACTTGTCAAATGAGCCAGTGAAATACGTTTGAAATGCTTTTGTAACAGCATAATAGTATGATGCAGTCATCAAGAAAAATATTTAAGTGAGAAGCTAGTGACTAAAGCCAGTTCACATGCTGCTTAGGACTGCTGTAGGCAACACGCTTATTGGTATTAGATATGTTGTCTTTCCTCTAGTATTGTGGGGCAAAGTATTAATAGGAAGTGGCATCTTTTATCATGTTAGCGTACCTGAAACTGACAGTGTGGGAAACTGAAACTGACCTGTGCACTTCAGAAGTTTCAGGCTGGTAAAATCAGGCATCCCTTCAGCCTCTTCATTCCACTTCCTGCAGAAACATTCCCCCTTGCTCTCAGAAGTGTACAAAATCCAACACTGACATTTCAGTGGCTACGTAATCATTGTGCTTTAAAATCAGTCCATTGGGCACTTGTCCAGCCAGCCTCTGTTGTTATTGAAGACCCAGGCTCTGTACACCATGAGAGCAGGACAAAGACCATTTTCTTCATCTGGTGGAAGCTCAAAAGCTTCTCTCTCTCTAACAGAAGTTGGTCCAGCAAAAGATTCCCTCCTCCTCCTCCTTCTCTCTGATCCATCATCGCATGCATCACAGCAGAAAAGGAGCCTTTTTGATTGGCCTGCTTCTGAGCTTCATATGAGGAGCAGGGAATTGGCAAGTGAATATCAGTAGTAATGCCACAATGAGGGAGGCGCCGGTGGGGGATATTAGAGCAGTCACACGCTTTATAAGTCATTTATTACTAACCACGTCTCTAGCACAATTTCTGTGCCAGTAGACTTGCCTATATCAAATATGTTCCAGCATATGTACTCTTCAGTCACACTAGCAAAGCACTGCCCAGTCCCTTGTCCATGGAAATTGAATCTCAAGTCCAGGTGTATTCACTGACCGTTGAGCAAAGCATTGCAAAGATGGCCTTACACTCTGCTCTCCCTCATAAGCACCTTGTGCTTCCTGATCCAAGCAAAGAGGTGCCTCTCCTTGAACTTCTCTCCTTTCAGTGTAGTGGGAGATGATGATGCTGTCCAGCGAAGGGTCTCTCTCCGACTTCCTAGGGTCTCACCTCCACCCGAAGTGGGTGGTTCCTCTAGTCCCTTTCTCCCTATTTTCTTTCTTTACAGGCAGAAGTGTTTTCCATTGTGTCTTTTGATTCCTGTCCTTGGTGTCGTCTTTGTAGGGGGAGGATTTTTTAGAGGAGTCTGCAGGAAACTGGTATTTGAGGAGAAAAGCCCGTGTAGATCAGCGATGGGCAACCAAGACCTATGAGCTGGCTGCATGAATGGCCCTCCTTCCTCAGTGGGCTACATGACCAGTGGTGGCAAACCCATGGCCTACGGGGATTCTAGTCTGCGGCCTACGCAACCCTCCCCGCCCCACACGCCTCTCACACACTGGGGCCCTGTGCTCCTCCCTTTGCCTCACACCACTGAGTACCTCTAATCCACTGATTTGTGCTCCTTCCTTCCCTCCCTGAGCTTGAACAGCTGATTGACGGCATTCTGGGAGGGGACCGGAAGGAGCAGGGACAGTGTGAATCAGCGGATTTGTGGCACTTGGAAAGTGCTGGGGGAGGGAAGGAGTAGGAAGTGTGGGGTTCCAGTGCCCAGTGTGTGAGGGACAAGTGGTGGAGGGAGGCAGAGGGGATGCATGGGCCACAGACAGAACCCCAGTGGGCCGCATGTGGGTTGCAGGTTGCCCACCACTAGTGTAGATCGAAGGGGTTCCTGCACACAGCCCAGCTGCACAGTAATTCACTGCCTCCCTCATTGCCTGGTGCTTCAGCAGCAGGTCTTGACTTGGCAGATTCTCCAAGCCAGCGGTGCCTGGCTGCTGAGTGCTCCAGCTTAGCTGAAGTGTGGTGAGCAAGTCTCAGGCTGCTGGACGCAGAAATTCAGCAGCAGGACCTAACATTTTAGAAGGCCAGAGAGCCTAGGTTAGTTGGATTTTTTTTTCTGTTCCAAATAGGATGCAATAGAGTAACCAAAAAGGCTTCCAAGTGGTGAGTCAGAGACAGGGAAAAACCCATCGTTGCAGGATCCATCCTGTCCAGCAACCACCACCCCTTTTCTGACTCCTGTAGCCAGGTATTTTTGTCCCAGTGGTTCCAGGAAGGGTCTTAGTTCATGCTGCTTGTGATTATTACCTTGAGCCCCTCAACAGTTCTGTCAGCCCCCTTCTCTGACAGCTGTGGTTCCCACAGGTTCCAGAAACCACCACCAGTGAAAACCAAAAACCCCTTTGACTCCCTGTGCTTATTACCAGAATTGTAATCATCAAGCTGTGATGAAGCCTTGGCTTGGTCAGTGAATTCATCACCCCATGCCAGTTGTCTTAAAGGAGACTCAGTTTCACACCTATTTGGAATGCAGCCCTGTGCTGAGACCTGCTTCCAACCATTATGCTATACAAATACCAGCATAACCTTACTTCTTGGGGACCAGTAAGCTGTGCGTGCTGATTTGGACCTAGTTATAAGATAGGCAAAAAATATACAGGCTGGACCTCTAATCTGGACTCTTTGGTTCTGACCACGGATATTCCTGGACCAGAGAGCCCCAGTGGCTGAGTCAGGTGACAGGAGGGCCAGTGGCTGGGAGCCCAGCTGGGCCGGCAGCATTGGGGATGCCATTGACCTTCTGTGGTCCGGCAAACTCCCTGGTTGAGACTAGTTAGATGCTGAACCAAGGAGGTCCAACCTGTGTTATGAATGACAGCCCTGGTACTAATTAAAAATGTTCAGTCTTTCTTTCTTGCATCTGCTTACTGTTTTGTTGGTTTTGATTTACATTGTACTTGAATTCTTGGTTAGTTCTGGAAAACTCTAGACTGGGGAGTGAGTTGAAATTACTCTGTGGTAAGCTTGTCTTGGGTTTGCCGCCTTAGCTCATGGCTGGTAAAGGTAGAACAGGATTGTCAATAGGCAGAGCACATCTGGATCACCCAATGCTTTTGACTTTATTTGTTCTGAAGTCTGGACTTTGAATATGCCTTGACAACAAATAATCGATTACCCCTGAGGTAGTGATGTGTGGGGATAGCAGCTGTAGGCTGACAGAGCAGTATGAAATTCTCCCTTCACCTGTAACTGCACAAACTCATTGCACATGTAAGTAAAAGGGTAACTGGGCACTAAGTTTAAGTTTTGTTTGGAGCAGTGAATCTTTAGGGTGCCATGAAGTCTTTTCCCAAACAGGTGTATTTCATAAGTTTTATATTTATTTCAGGCTTGCCCTCTCTAGATCCATCCAATGGCTCTGCAGCTGCCTCTGCAGCTCCTCTGACAGGTTTTTCAACAAACATACAACGGGTTTATCTTCAAGGGCCAGCACCTGTTGGGACTCCCAGCTTTAACAGACAGCATTTTTCACCACATCCTTGGACAAGCGCCACGAATTCATGTAGGAACTTCATGGGTCTGTCTTAATTATCTCTACACTTTTAGCATGTTAGTGATTGTCTCTGGTGACCAGTTGATTTGTAACTTTGGTGGGAAAGCCACCAGTGGCTTTAGAAACTATCACTGGGAATTGTTTTTAGCTCAGTAAAGATGGGAAATGTGAGAAATGGCAGCCAAAACCAGTGTGGATATCGTATGTAAAATGCCATCGTTACCTGTCTTAACGCAGCTTCAGGGAGCTTAGGGAATGTCTACACTGTTTAAAAAAAAAGCAGCAGCAAGTCTCAAGCCCAAGGGAGCGGATTCCAGTTTGTGCCATGGGGCTGAAAGTAACAGTGTAGATATAATATATGGAGATATACCTATCTCCTAGAACTGGAAGGGACCCTGAGAGGTCATTAAGTCAGTCCCCTGCCCTCACGGCAGAGCCAAGTATCATCCCTGACAGATTTGCCCCAAATCCCTAAATGGCCCCCTCAAGGATTGAGCTCACAACCCTGGGTTTAGCTGACCAATGCGCAAACCACTGAGCTATCCCTCCCCCTGTTCCCAGTGAGGCTGGACCTCATCTCTGAAAAGCAGCAAGGGGAGAATGGGGCTCAGAAGCCAGACTCCAGTCGGAGAGAACATCTGCAAGCAGTTGTCAGCCCAGCTCTGCTGACCAGGCTCTGAGGCACACTGCTACAGGGGCTTTGTTCCAGAGTAGAGGACCCTTACTCTATGAAGAGAAACTTAATCGCAGCACTGGCTGCTTTCTTATAATGTAAAAGTGCATCCGAGGAGCTTGGCATGACATTCTCAGATTGAGTCATGCTTTATTTTAAACATTTTAAAATGAGACCTGAGTCTTAACATTCACAGTAGTTTTTCACGTGTCTGAAATGACAGTGCAGAGTTCTCGTTTTGTGGTGTTTGGACTTTTGTTGTTCAGAGCCTTAGTGGTGGCAATTCCCTGAGCACAAAGGCCAAAATGGCAACCAGGCTTAAAACTAAGGGTTGGATTTTCAGAAGTTCCTGGGACAAATCCCACTAAAAGTTTAGGTCATTTCAGCATTTTTAGAAAACCACAGCCGGAGTGCATGTCTCAGCAAGCATATGGGATGCTCTGCACCTCTGAAAACAGAGCCACTTGGATCCCCAGAAAATTTGGGCCAAGATTTGCTGATCTCTTCATAAAATAAGATGCAAAATCGTTGGTGGAGAAACTTTCCAGTGGGCCAAACAGCAATCAGTTCAATGACTATTCTGCCTCAAATATCTTAGTTCTTTCACTAACCCCAAAAGATTATAAGTCAATGAACTTTTACGCCTTTTGTAATTTACATTCCAGCAAGCAGACTGGCAGTTTAGATGGGACATTGTGGGATTAAATATCCCTTAATAAGTGTTCCGTGTATGATAAAGCAAGAGAAATATTTTGTCACCAGGTGAATCTCCTATTCCATCAGTTTCATCGGGATCATCTTCACCCCTTTCAGCTGCTTCTGCACCTTCTAACTTGGGCCAGCCAAAAGCAGGCAACACAAGTCAAGACCGAAAGGTACCACCACCTATTGGGACGGAAAGGCTTGCACGAATTCGACAGGGAGGTTCCGTCACTCCTACCCCCTTGGGAACTAATTTTACGGCTCCTGTTGGACATAGTGGTATCTGGTCATTTGGAGTTAACAATGTATCAGGTAAGTCAATCTCATACACAGTGAGTAGACTTTTTCTGTTTAAAAAACAAAACTCAGATTTTAGGGAGATGCTACATCCTGAGAACTAATGGAGGGATAACACAATCTCTAGTTTATGCTTTTTGGGGGATCAAGTTTGAAACAGTAAAACATGGTAGTCATGTATAGATGTTACCTTCTAAATCAGGGAATAATAAATGTACATTATCAACTGCATGCAAGATTACTTTAAGGGAACGCCACAAACAGCTGGTGGGGACAGAGAAGAGTTCAAAAATTGCATACTCTGATCCTTTTAGGGGAATATATTGGGGAAAGTCTTAAGTTCCTCATTCACTGAGGAGCTGGCACATAAGGACGACAATTACAAAGGAAGGTTAAGGCAAAAGGAAGTGATTGATTTGTAAAGCTTTACGTGGGTACAAATCCAGAAACGTACTCTTCTTTACAGATGGGCTGTTAATACAGCCTCAGTATCCCACCTGGGATGGGCTCAAGTCTCGGAAGAACAGAGGTATTTCTTTAGGTTTTGTTTCATGATTGCTTTTCTGTTCATTTCCTGAGCTACTCTGCAGGATTTTCAGAGATAAATACCTCTGATGTTCTAGCTGGCAGACCAAGTTTTTCATGATTGATCCAGAAAGAATTTGTAACCCACCCACAAGAATGCCAAAGAATTCTTGATAAAGCTAAGGTGGACTGACTCAGATTTTCTTCAGGCCAAATCTGTTTGTTACTAGAACCATTGCAATTTACTCTCATCATACAGATTTTTTGCACCAGACTTAGTTCCTGCAATGGTACAGAATAAATAAATGCATCATCTCTGAGAGAGTGATTGAAATCTTCCAAACTGTTGCAGCTATTGAACGGACATGTAATTTTTAGAATGAGAACAAATACGTTTTTATCTTTTTTTCCTCAAAATGTCTCTTTTTCCTCAAAACGTGGTCTACAAATTTAAAACTCGGTCTGAAAGCTGTGGTTTCATTTTATTAATTAGTAGCTTGTCACTATTAAAATGTGGTTATAGTTATAACAAGCAAATAACTGAAACATCCAGATTCAGTGCTGCTATTCTTAATTTTTTTTCTCTTTTCTCCTCCATAATTCCTTTTGAATAATATGAAAAAGGTTTTGTTCCAGGCAACAGCAATTTCCTTTATTTAAAAAAAAAAAAAAAACACAATTTCTAACCAACTGAAGGTTTATAGTCAGTTTTTGGTAGTTCCATTTTCAAGTTCTAATGGCTAATCACAAAGTGCGGTGTTTGAGCTGCAGGTTGTTTGCATTTGGACTTGTGTGTGTAGCAAAATGAAATGATAGTTTTAATTGTCAGTTTTGTAATGCTAGGGGTTCCTTTGAGGCTTAAATTTTTGATCGGATTTTGTCCCCTTAAACTTTGGTGTCTCATCCTGACTGTTTTTCAGACTAAATTGATCAAATTGTCAGATAAATTGGGGGTGTTTATAGATTACGGTTGTGTTAAAGCTTAACTCAGGATTGGGGGCATCAGAAATACCAGTCTGGTATTTGATGCAGACTCCAAATTTGTGGAGGAATATACAAGCATGAGGGGAAATGGATATCAGGGCCTGTCTCACACCTTCAGACTTCTTCTCCCACTTCAGTCAACAGAAAGTTCTCTGCTCTCATACAAGCTCCTGCCCTAAGCGTGATTCTGTGAAGCCTTCCAGCTTGCATTGCCATAGGCACTACAGTGCTTTTCATACCTAACTCGCTGGGTACGGGGAGGGGAAAACATGTTTGCATGTGGCAGGGCCTCAGGTGGGCAGTGCGTTCTACAGCCAGTCTGTGAGAGGGCCATGTAGGCAGAGCATAACACTGCGGCTAGGAGGCCTGTGTGCATAGCTTGTTAAAAACCGGTCCTTGGGGTGTGAGGGTAGAACACACGCGAGTTTCGGGGAGGTCTGAAAGTGGTTTGCACAGAGCAGTGCCCCAGCTTATTTTGCAGCATTGTGGTGCTTATTTCCAAGATCTTTACCGTGTGTGGTGGTCTTTGCAGCTGATTGATGTATTCCAGAGTGCTCTCCATTGGTCAGAACCAGCCACTTTTAATCTCTTCCTTTCCAGAAGGCTTGTCAGGCTGGTCCCAGCCCATCATGGGGAATCATCCAATGCATCAACAGTTGTCAGACCCAGGCACGTTTTCCCAGCATCAGCCAATGGAGAGAGATGATTCTGGAATCGTGGCTCCCTCAAACATTTTCCACCAACCTATGCCAAATAGCTTTGTGGATTTTTCTAAAGTAAGTGATGTTTGAAAGTTGACTTTGTTGTGAGCAGCTGGTTGGCTTTCCCTGGCTGCAGATGACTTGCCTGATGGTGCATATCCAGAAACGATCGGTACAAACTGCATTCAAAGCTCTTTCTCTGCAACAAGTTGGAGCCACTTTGCCAGGAAAAATGAGTTCAGCTTGAATGTTCTGTAGCTCAGGGGTGCCCGGCCACATGAGCGTAAGCAGCCTTGTGTGGGCCCAACATCTTGTACACATGTGGATAAGATTTCAAGTCAGCTATATTGATTGATATTTTAAACTTAGCTTGGTTTGTGTGTCTTTAGATGTGTGTGAAGAACCAACCTGTGGGAAACTAAAATGATGTAACCATGGTGACAAAACGCAAATGAGTCTGCTGTTAGTATATTCTGTTACACAGGCCACGGGTGTTCTGGGCTTGTGTGCACCCCACAGGCCATCGGTTGGGCACCCTTCCTCTGTCAGATATGGGGATTCCTATGGCCTCCCCTCCACGGCAGCCACCCTCTTGGGCACGTGAGATGCTAGTCGAACTGAGTCACGTAACTGAAATTAAAAACTAGCCGTAGTTGTTTATATCTCAGCTGATCCCCGGACTAGTTTGGTGACACTCTTCCCGGCCGTGTTTGACTCTGGATGCCTGCCTATCCTGGAACTAGGTCACCTCTTCAGGCTGATTAATAGTTAATGCTTCTAACACAGGTTCCAGGTGATAATTGGGCATTTGACTAAGACATGACTTTCTCCAGAACACATGGCAGGAGGTTAGGAGACTGTTGAAATGTGCACATGGAGAAACTAGCACAAGGCAAAGACTGAATTCAGCCCTGGCATAATTCAGTTTTGGCATTTGAGGAGTATTGAGGATCAGGTACCTGGAGTGGAGTCTTCCCAGAACATTGCGATGGCTACATCTGGAGAAGGTGCCTTGTTGTAGTCCTTGTTCGTTGGGAGCGATGGTCATTTTAAGGCAAGGTGAAGATTTTTCGTATCCTATGCAAAGACACACCAGACCCTTGCGGGAGGTGTCGAAAGAGCTGTTGCCTATGGTGGTTATGAAACCTACGACTTTAGCTCGACCCTCCTCCACTCGACCCTTTCCCCAAGTCTCTGCCCGTACCCGCCTCTTTCCCCAAATGTCCCATACTCCCTACTCCTCCTTCCCCGCGGTCTATGAACCCCGCAAAATAGCTGTTTCGCAGCAGGCAGGAGGGGGCAGTAATGGGCAGCCAGCGGCCCGAGGACCACAGACAGGCCATTGGGTTGTATGAGAGACCTGCGAGAGATTCTGTTGACAGTTGCTGCTGGTTTCCATCCGCATAGTTTTTTCCTACCAGTGTTGCTAAAGTGGCACATGTGAAGGGAGGTGTGGGCTGATCGCACACAACATGAACTGAGAGCCAGGCACTCCCTCTGCATCCAATCACAGTGCTGCTATGGTTTTCTCAACACCAGGTACTCCTGTGCAGTTAGTAAAACCACCCTGTCCTGGAAGACCGTCGGCTTCGACAATCTTGCGGCCCGTTGAGATGCAAGGGGGCCTCATGCGGCCCACTGGCTGGGTTGCTCATTGCTGCTCTAGGCTAAGGGGGGGAGCCTATGGTTTGTCACGTTGGAGGCCGAGTGAGTCTGTCTAAAGGCCACTCCACCTTTTTATGAACGGTTATGGATTCCAGTTGGCCATGACAGTATCGTACAGAACTGTCCTTCTTGAAGGAACCCACTGTGCTTTCAAATGACACGCACGGCATCACTGCCACTCCGTTTGGATGACAGCGGGCCTATCGATAGGAAGGCGAGCACGTCCCAGGTACTTCGTGACTTGAAATCTGTGTAGAACAGGCAGTGTCTGGCTTTGCAGACTCACCTGAAAACCACTCCCAAGCCATGGCAGTACTTACGATGGAGGATGATGGGCTGAAAGCCTCTGGTTCTAAGGCATCTGACCTTTCCAACCTTGATGCTTAGACCACCATGTGTTCCTGGCTTTCTCACAGAATGCCAAGCTGATTAAATGCAACTTCATGTTGCAGAAGAATTTGAAGTTTGACCCCTTGAAGTAACGCTCATTCACACTGCGCAGCACATCGGAATGGGGAGCCTTAAAAATTCCAACAGTAGTAAAATCAGTTGCCTTTTGCCTTCCTCTGAATTGTCCCTGGACGTGGCTATGATATTCTCCTGTCTCCTCAAACGCTGCTCTGGGCAGTGCTGATGTGTAGCGCCACTCTTTGATGTCAGTGCTGCAGGAAGTGATCTCTGGAAAGTGCTGTGGGATCTCGGTGATGAAAGCAGCTACTCTGCGTACGAGATACTAGTCTTGTTGTCTGTAACCACTACGCTGGTCACTGATTGTCCTTTCTGCTATTTTAGGGTCTACCAATTTCCATGTATGGAGGCGCTCTAATACCTTCTCATCCTCAGTTAGCTGATGGCCCAGGAGGTCCTCTCTTTAATGGACTTCATACTCCAGATCCAGCTTGGAATCCTATGATAAAAGTTGTCCAAAATTCAACAGAATGTACCGATGCTCAGCAGGTAAATTCATTTGCATCTTCTCATATTTAAAATACTTTCCATCATATTACTCAAATGAGATTTTATGCTTAGTAGAAAAACACATGCTTAGCTGTCATGTAATTGAGAGCCTGTTTACGTGATTTTTTTTCCGAGCATGTATGTCAGATATATTGGCACTAGACTTTACAGATTAGTAAACAGGCCAAAACTTTTAAACCTGAGTAGTAATAACACGCTGACTGGTTCTACATTGCCATTTACCACTCCCTCACAAAAACCTGGCCATCACTGAACACAGTTAAAAGCCCCTCTGAAAATCTGACCACTCTTATGTTGGAGTTGAACTGTAGACACTCATATTTTAAAAAATTGGTCTGAGTTTGTAATTGTATCTCTTATAGAATTTAACAGTTGAGCATATTCTTAATGTTCTGGGTTTTTTTCTGTCCACTGCAGATTTGGCCTGGCACCTGGGCACCTCACATTGGAAACATGCATCTCAAATACGTCAACTAATTTAAGAGGGTTGATCCTTTTTAGCCTTGTTGGGAAAACCTATGACCTTGGAAGAACCCTGGGGATTTTTTTAATGTGCCTAACTAAGCAATTTTTCTCTGTGGGCTGTAACAATGAAAATTTGATTGCCCATTGTGTAAGAACAAATTGATTTACCTATTCAACTGATTCTGTTCTCCAGTTAGTTTAGCCATTTTGAACTTAAAATCAGATGAACCTAGTGCTTTTGGCTAAACACTACTGAATGCTACTTGTATGCAGCAGAGAACTAGATGATTACATGATTTCAACCTTTTACGGTGGTAAATACATGTATAATTGTTTACATACTTAAAAGGAAAAAAGTTGAGTAAATTTCATGTCGTATAGTGGCTCCACTTTATGTAGCCTGTATTAATGTGAAATATTTACCTGAATATTCAATAAAAAGACGAACAGTATTGATAGGTTGTGGTGTGAATTTTGGGGGGAGGGGGGGCGGCGCACATCTTCCTATCAGGATGTCCACAGTTACTTTGTGAAATGGCTTCAAAAAGACAGTCAGCTACTCAAGTGAGGTATAGAGGGAGGATCGCTGTCATTTGTAACAGCCTCTCAAACCGGAAAATACTTTTGGTCCCTCTTAGCTTTGTCATTTTCTGGTTAGTGAACATTCATATCGCTGCATTTTGAATACCATGCAAACCAGTGTGGCTCTCAAGTTTTCATTGTTTGGATATTTTAGTGATGTGCCAACTATGGTATTGAGTACCACTCAGGGCTTGGGAATATGCTTTACCTGACAGCCAAAGTCCGTATGAAAGAACAGAAAACACTGGATAGCTCCTGCACGCCATAGGGGCTTGTAACCTAATAGAGGCTTTGTAGATCCCTCAAAAAATCTGAATGGAGGTGCTAACCTTTTTGGAAAACTTAGACGTAGCCTGTAGACCCTTGGAATGCTGCAGACCATAGATGGAAAAACAACTGGTCTAATATATCTTAGTGACGGGCAGATTTCTGAAAATAGATATCTAGAAATATTGGCCAGTATTTGATTTCAACATTTTTTGCTCCTTAAACAGGTTAAGAGTTTAACACTTCTGTGAGTCCGAGTGGGTTTTGCAAGCTCCTTTGAATAGCATATTAAAACCTATATTCGCTCTGCGTGCAAATGATGCATTCCCCCGTTTGGAAATGTCACACTTTTGCCTTAAAATCATACTTTCCTCTGGCGCAGTAATGACACTAATTATAAAGGGAAGAAGATCTGATCCACTTCTTCAGCCAGTAACTACACAGATGAGTACCCACTTTTTTGACAGCATCAAAGACTAGTGTCAATATGGCATCCCCCCTCCCCCCCCCCCCCCCCCCCCGCCAGTCCCCTGATGCAGCAGTGCAGGTTTTGAACACGGCCTGAGAACAGCCACCAGAAGTAAGGATTTAGTGGGTTTGCCAAGAATTCACTTGCAAACCATGTGGTGACATTTCTGCCCAGCTGCTTTTTAAATGTTTTGACAACATAAAATGCACATGCAGTATCCAAGAACTGGTAAGTGATCAGTTCAGTCCCCTTTGAAGGTGCTGAGCAATTTGTAAATTGAAGAACGGAACATAAATGTCTGTAGAGAACACATTTCATTTAGAATCCTATTTTTCCCCCTAACAATTTGCCCCCCTCTACTGCAGAGTAGCTGTTCTGTTTACTAGAGCATCTTAACCTGATGAAAATGCGCTTACGCTCTCAGGCCCCAGCCAGTTGTCCCTGTAAGCTGTGGCCTTGTGTGGCCACTCCTAGATTCAAATGCTTAGCAGAATGGCCACAGCTCGGTCTTGTGGTTCTCATGATGGTGCACATAAGAAATGATTCTGCATGTGGATGGAAAAGCTGCCCAGGTAAGCCATAGCCCCACCTTCAGTCCTAGCTCCAGCCCAGAGCCTGCGTACCCTGCCCTTGTACCCCAACCTCAGCCACCCCCAGCAAGAGCCTTTAGACCCGTGGTCCCCAACACAGTGCCCGCAGGCGCCATGGCGCCCGTGGGGGCATTTGCATGCGCTTGCCAGGTGCTCGGGGCTGGCCTGGCCCGGGGCACATGGCGCACGGTGAGCACCGGCCCTGGGTGCGTGGCGCTTGCGGGGGGGGGGGGGGAGAGCGCCGGCCCTGGGCGCACAGCCCTTGGAGGGGCACCAACCTGGGGCATGCGGCTATGGGAGGGGCCGCCCCGGGCGCCTGGCGGGCGAACGACCACGTCCCCTGGCGCCTGACAACCTCGAAAGGTTGGGGACCACTGCTTTAGACCACCCCTTGACCCCTGGCCCAGCCCCATGAATCAGCTGGTTGAGGGAACAGGGACTGGGACCTGCCAAAACTCAGCCCCTCGTCCCAGCCCGCTTGGCTGCCAGGTTCCCCGGCGCACGCTGGCTCTGCTGCGGGGCTTGCTCAAGCCTGCCTGAGGCTCGGCCACGCGCCGGCACTTCGTACAGGGTCTGCCAGGCCTTCAGCCCGGGAATGGGGCGCGCGGGCCGGGCCCGGGGCGCCTTGTGCTTCTCGGCTCTGTGGCCGCGGGGGGCGGCACTTCCCGGAGCTCTCGGGGAGCCGTTTGCGGGGCCGCCTCGTGCCCCATGTCCCGGTCCGGCGGGGGGGGCTTTGCGGGCGGGGCCGCCCCTTGCGGGGGCCGGGCCAAGGCGGGGCCCCGCCCCACGCTCCGACGGGCCCGCACGTGCCGATCGGGCTCCATGGCCGCCGCGAGCACCACGAGTTCCTGCCCCATCCCGGGCGGCCGCGCCCTGGGCTCCCCGGACGGCTACAGCTGCACCCCCGGCGGGACGCTCTACTCCACCACCCCGGGGGGTAAGGCCCCCCCGCGCGGAGACAGCCCGGGCCGAGGCGCGCACCTCAGCGGCTCAGGCTCGCTCCTGGGCTGGCGGGGAGCCCCAAAGCGTGCGCCCCGCAGGCCCCTTGGCGCGGGAGGAATCGGGATCTGCAGCGGTTCGGTAGCTTCGTTCCGTCCGGAACTGCCCGATTCCTTGACCAGAGGCAGGGAGCAGCCGCAGCCCCTTGAGCCGGGGGGGGCGCTGTGAGGCCCCCCAATACAGGGCAGATTAACAGCAGCCGGGCTGGATTTCCCAGGGGTTTTGCCAGTGAGCCCCAACCCTTCCCATCCGCGTGCAGAGTAAATGTGCGCGCACCCGGGCACGTGCGAGTGTGCACCACCAACAGAAACACAAACCCAGCTGGGGCGCCCAGCTCTCGGGCAGGCTGGTCTGGCGGAGCGCAGGCTTGTGTCCACCCTGCCTGGGGGTTGCAAACCCTGCACCAAGGCTCCCACTTGAGTTTGCAGAACCCCAAGGAAGGTTTCTGCCTGTCTGGGCCTTACCCACGCAGCTGCGCCCGCCTCAGGGGAGCCCCCAGCCCTGAGAACCGGCCGGTTCCCTTGTTAACTCCCAGGCACATCTCCAGAGCAGGGGGCGTTTACTCTCCCTGCCTAGATCCTAGAGCCACCTTCTTACCTGTGTCCTGCCCCACACAGTGACCGGACAGCCTGCTTAGGCCAGGCCAGGCCTTCTTTACACCTTTGGCTCAAGTGGGTACTTGCCCCGTTCTCTTGCCAACTGATGGGTTGTCAGGAGCAACCGGGACAAATGCCCACTTGTGTCAAACGGTGGGATTCCAGGGGCCAAGCAGCAAAACCAGCCCCATGCCGAAGGGGGGCAGGGCTCGGGGGAGCTGCGCAGCTTGAGCCCCTCTGAATGTTGCAAAACTTTCCCGTTTGTGAACAGACCTTGAGCAAGGCGGGGTTGGGGGGTTGGGTGAGCAGCTTGAGAAACAGGGTCACCCTGGTGCCGACGCCCTCTGTTGTAGTCGTGGAGGCGGGCAGGGCCGGGGTGGCTGCCAGCAGCTTGTGACGGCGCCTAGGCCCTGCGGGCTGCTGCGGTGGGGCGAGGCCCAGGTGAGAGCTGAAGGAAACGCTGGGGCGGGCAGCAGGAGGGATTTACGTTCCACGTGGGGCAGAGATGATGCCCTTCCTGCTGCGTGGCCCAGCTTCTCCACCACGCGGCGCTTCCTGGCCTCCGACTTTCCTGCCGCTCCCAGGGCTCGTCCTCCCTGAGAATCTCCCCTTGTGGGTGCTGAGTAGGAGGGGCCCAGCGGCTCCATGTGCAGACAGGCCCAGGGAGCCGGGAGCCTGAGGTTCCTGTCCAGCTGCACTCTCATGGGGGGGGGAGGTTGGGTTCTGTCTGCACCAGCTGCAGCAGGGGGCGCTGGTGTGTTCCCAGGCAGCCTCCCAAATGGCTGCGTAACCTCTGGGTGCTGGGGAAGAACTGGCTCCCAGGGCCTCCCAGTCGCATCCCTGGGGAGCTGCTGCAGCGGGACCCACCTCTGAATGCTGAAAAACTTCCCCATTTGATGGAATTTTTCCACCCAACTGCAGGGGCCCTCGCAGCCCTGCCCCTTGCGGAGCACCGCTCAGACCCCTCGAGGGAACGGGGGCGGGGGGTCATGGGGGGCGCTCGGGTACCCTCGGGCTGGGGCTGGGCGCTCTGCTGGGCGTGGGTGTCCGGGCCAGGCAGACTCCTGCCTCAGGGCTCTTGGAAGGCCCCCGGCCTGGCTGGATTGTCCCTATTTTTAGAAAGCGGCTGCACTTGGCCTGGTGCCTGGCACTGCCTGGGCTGGATGCCTCAGTCGGGGTGGGGGGGGTCAGTTCAGCCGCAGGAACCGCCCTGCCAGTGCTGGTTTCCAATAAGCCTGCTCTCGGGAGGGGCGGGAGCTGGGGCAGGTGCTGGCGTCGAGGTCCCTGCGCTGTCTGCTGGGCCCGCGCTAGCCGCCTTGCTGGCAGGGTGCGGAGGGAGGCGTTTGCGTGGCAGCAGCTGGTGGCTAACGGGTCACGTGGCTGGGTGAGCTGGTGTTGCCAACGGGCAGGAAGGGATCGGTGGCAGCACTGTCCCGTTCTACTCCCCCCCAAGCTGGAGGGGGCGTCAGTGGGTACAGAACTGCTGCCCGGGGCCGTTCTCCGCAGGGCAGGGTGCAGGCGGGGGAAGCGGTGCTGTCAGTGGATGTGGGGGGGTCTCTTCCCCTCTGTCCAGGATGCCGGGGGCTCTGCTGCGGGCAGGGGGTGGCAAACCTGCGCGTACAGGGACTGAGGAGCGAGGCTGCCGCCGGCCCAGCTCCATCAGTGCGAGAGACCAGCCGCTGGCCCAGACCCAGCGGGGCGTCTGGTGGCGGGCAGAGCAGGGCCAGGCGGGGGTAGCTCCGTCGGGCAGTACCCCAGGAGGGAGAGGGGAAACGAGAGGCTGGGACAGACAAGGCCTCCGTGGGAATGGGAACTTGGCCACGCCCCTTCTGCCTTCGTGCCAGGCCCAGGGAACCTGCACGGCTCAGCGCCAGGGCACTTGGGAAGCCAGAAGGAACTAGGTTCAGACCTGAGAGGGGCCCATTCCTGGCTCCCTCAAGCTGGTCAGGGAGGCAGCTCCGTGCTCGGGGGACCTGAAACCCTCGGCGTGCCAGCTTGCTCCCTGCCGTCCCTGTTCTGGGCAGGCTCCAGGAGGGGACGCTGTCAGGCCAGGTCCTGGGCAAGGCGGCCCATGTCCTGGCCCAGGACTGCAGCTCTGATGTTCTAATGCCTGTTAGTTACTCTTGGCAGCTCTGCTGGGCCCAGCTGCTCCCCGGAGGTCACGTGGCCCAGCAGCACGGGAGATGCCGGCACACGTCCGGGCTTGGCGCCTGCTCTGGGGCGGGCCGAGGCCGTGAGCGGCAGGGCTCACGGAAGAGGAGGCCGGGGGCTGACTTTCCTGCTGGCTTTGACAGGTACCAGGATCATCTACGACCGGAAGTTCCTGCTGGAGCGTAAGAACTCCCCCGTGGCCAGGACACCCCCCCGCTGCCTGCCTCACATCCCTGGCGTCACCTCCCCCTCCCCCACGGCGCTCTCCAAGCTGGAGGATCTGAAGGAACAAAACGAGACGGAGGAGGTCGTCCCAGGTAAGAGGCCTTGGCACCTGCTGCAGCCCGTGGGCCCCAGAACCCCAGGCAGAAGGGCTGCCCCTTTGGGGAGCCACTGGCCTTTCCCTCCCGGGGCGGGGCTGGATCCTCCTCCGCTCCCCTGGGGAGTCTGCTCCCATTGTGCAGGGGGCTGCATGGAGCGCCCCTTGTGGACAGGAGGGGAACTGCAAGCGAGCAGGATGCTTCTGCCTGCTGCAGGGTCTGCCTTTGCCCCCCTCTCTCTTCCCCAGGGCCTGGGGGCCGCTCCCCGTGGGCTCTGCTCAGCTGCCTTGAGCTGACATGGGCCCTGTCCACTGTCAGCTCACACAGCTGCCACGCAGGCCCTGGGCTGCCCATTGCTGGGAGACAGGCGGCTGTGCAGAGCCGTGACCCAGAACTCAGCCTGGGGAGACGGGGCCTCGCTCTGGTCTCCTCTCTGTGCTGCTGCAGGGCGCAGCCGCTCTCCTGTCCCGGCTCCCAGAGCGCTGCCCTAACCCAGCCCTCCTCTCTCCCCGCCCAGACGAGGATCAGTTTGCCATGGACATCTGAGGTCCCAGCTGCTGGCCTGGGTCGCCCGCCTCCCCTCCCCAGCTGTCAGCCCCGAGGTGAGCCAGGCGCTGGGGCCGGTTTCAGGCTGTTCCCTGCTGTTGCGTGTTCTCCGTTCTCTTGCCTGAAATGCTGCCCAGGTTTGGTGCCCGGCGGGGGCTGGCTTGAGCGGCTGCTCCCCCCGTCTGGCGGCGCCCGGCGGTGCTGAGCGTGTCTGAGGCTGCGCAATAAACCGCCTGAACGCCCTTCCGCCCTGAGTGTCTTCTGTGCTTCGCTCCCAGCTGGCAGCCCGGGGCCGGGGCACCACAAGGGCCTGCTGTGGTGGGGGGCAAGGCCTCTGCCCCGTGGAGCAGGGGCCCCCTCACCCATGCTGCATGGCTAGGCCTGGCGAAGAGGTGCCAAGGGACTGGAGCCTGGGGCCCATCCAGCTTAGTCGAAGGAGTGGGGGGGGAGGGGGGTCTCTCCTTGGCTCGAGGCCAGGCAGGAGAGTGATTCCAGGGCTCCTGAGCATTGGCAGCCCCACACAGAACCGGGCTCTGCTGCCTAATCAGCTGTTGGGGCTGGGATCGGCGTATCCTCCGGTGGGGTGAGGGGCTGAGCAGCCCCACTGTCTCCATGGCTCTCGGCCTCTCCAGGAGCCTTGCGGGGCTGGGCTGTGTGGGGCACCAGTGCCAGGAACGCAGCACCCCCCGTACCCTCTCTCCTCCTGCCTTGCTGAGCCGCAGTGGCCACTGCCCAGAGGCTCTGGGGGCTCTTCCTGCCCCACAGCTTAGGCCTGGCGGGCGTTTGGAGGGAGTCTGCTGAGAAATCAGCCCTCCTTGGCCGTTCCTTAGCTCCACGGGGAGGCATGGCCCAGAATGCCCACAAGAGGGAACCGCTGGTTGGGCCTAGACCCTTTGTGAGCAGGGGGGAGGGGGGCAGCTGGTGGCAGGCGCTGGGGTGATAGTGCAGGGCCCCAGCTGACTCAGTGTTGCTGCTCCCCAGAGTGAGCCGCTATCTGGCCCCTGCTGGGCTGGGCATGTTCTGCTGCTTGGATGGTTTTATGCACTCGCCCCATGTGCAGGTGGGAGCAGCAGCAACTGAGCGGAGCGGGGGAAGGGCCCAGCACGGAAAGGTGGCAGGCGAGGGAGCATACAGGGGCCAGACAGCAGACAGAGGAGCGGCTCAGTGGCTGGGAGGAGCGAACGCGCTTGCAGTGCATGGAGCTGTACCTTTCCCTACAGATCAGTGGGGCCAGAGCAGACTGAGTCGTCCCTGGGTGACTGGGAACCAAAGGCAGGTGAAATGCAAAGTGATGCATGTTGGGAAATACAATCCCAGCCAGACCTACAAAACGACGGGACCAGTTCAGCGGTTTCCATTCACACAAGATCTTGGCGTCACTGTGGGGAGTTCTTGGCAGCCAAGCGGGGAGTGAGCGCTACCAGAGGAGGGCTGGATAAGACGGGGGGGGGGGGGGGGGGGAGGGGAGATGGGGACAGAGGAGGACAAAGGATGAGGGGGGCGGAGCAGCTTCCAGACGAGGCGGGATTGGGACAGTCCAGTTTGAACGGAGCTGGCTCCGGGCTCTGCTCCGAGGGGTGAGAGCCAATAGGAAAGTTACTTCCCCCTTCGCCTAACCAGAGACCTAGGGGCCACCCCTGGTGTTACTGGGCAGCCTGTGGCGAAGGCCAAATGTGTTAATTGGGTTCCAAAAAGTCAGCTGCGTTCCTGGAGGAGGGGGCACTGGGGACTGTTCGCCAGGCTGGTCAGGCGCAGCCCCTGCGCTGAGCATCCCTGAGGCTCTAACTGCTACACACCGGCCCACTGGATAACTGCCCCCCGCTGCTCCCTCCCTTTGGGCGACCCAGTGATGTTCTAAAGGGAAACAGGGCCCTGCCTGCCCAAACCCGCTCCCTGCTGTTCTGCACCCCCCTTGAGCACTAAGGTGACGGCGCCAGGCAGCGCCACGCAGCCAGGACCGGGTGAGGAACAGACTCGTCAGTGTCCCTGGCTCAGAAACAGCAGCTTGGGCTGAACCAAGACTGACACTGTTCAGAATCTGCTCCCAATTGAAGGCCAAGGCCAGTTGGGGGCATTTCCAGAGCCTGTCTCCCCCACGTCCCCGCTGCCGCTCCAGCTGTTGGGTTTGACAAACTCCATTTTCACCCAAGGAACATCACCCCGCTCTAGGGCGGCTCCTCTCCGGGGCACGGGACGGACTGAGCGCTGATCCCCAGGCCCCGCATCAGACCCATCGCCCACCCCCGAGCCCTGCCGTGCCCAAGGGGCCTGGGAAAGAACAGCAGTCTGCCGCCCAGCCACACTCACCGCGCCCTGCTTGCTCACAGGACTGCACGTGCTGCCCCCCAGCGGGGCCCGTCCACAGCAGGCTGCAGATCAGAGCTGGTGCTGGGCTTGCACATGGGCTTGGGACTGGAAAATTAGAGATTTTTATTCAGTATCATGCAGCAAACTGCCCCATGATCCACTGGTGGTAAAAAAGGCTCCCTGGCACGGAGCCCACCTGCATGGGGCATTGGCGGCAGGACAGCAGACGGGGAGAAGCCAGATTCCCCCGGGCTGGAGGAGTCTCGCTGTCCCCCCCACTCCAGCAACGAGAAACGCTCCCAGTGGCCAAGTGCTCTGTCCCTCGGGCACAGCAGGGCATGGTGGCACATCAGGCCCCCACACGGCTCACGGGGCCTCTTCGGCTGCCTGCTCCGGGGCCTCTTCGGCTGCCTGCTCCGGGGCCTCTTCGGCTGCCTGCTCCGGGGCCTCTTCGGCTGCCAAGTCCTCCCGAGGCAAGTGCCTGGCTTCCGCAATTAACCGTTTGATTCCCACCAGCCACTGGCTGACCTCATGGACGTGGTCCACCATGAGCGAGCGATGGATGTCATCAGCTGCGTCCCAGTGCCGCTGCTGCAGCTCTAGGGATAGGGAGAGAGCAGCCCCTCAGGTGGAGGGGAGAAAGAGAGCTGCACCCGCACCCCACCACAGCTGCCCCGGGGGTTCCGGCTGGGAGAAGAGGGGCCTGGCTGCACGGGGATGGGCGCGCCAGTCAGACAGGGACATGGGAGCTGTGTGCAGGCCGCAGTGCAGACCCCTCCCTGGCCCCCCTTTGTCCTGCTCACCCTGCACCAGGACAGTCATCCTCTTCCGCACAGGGGCAGAGAGCTTTCCCTGCAGCCACAGCGCCCGCAGCACGGCCAGGCGTCTGCCGATGTCCTCGCACACCTGTTTCTGGAAGGCCAGAGGGGAGCCTGAGCAAAGAGCTGCCACCAGAATCCCCCCGCCCCTCCCCGTGCTGAGGTAGGGAAGAGGGGTCACTGGGAGGGCCCCCTCAGAACCGCCCTCCCGTCTGCAGAGGCGGCAGGGAGCAGGCCACAGAACATCCCTGTTCAATGGGCTCTTACCGGCTGCCCCCACTCTGAGGGGACCCCAGCGGCCGAGCGAGCGGGGGACAAGCACAGCGGCCGTGCCTGTGGAAAGAGGAGTCGCTGGCGATGGCGCCGGGCACAGGGGTAACTCACCTGCACGGTGCTCCTGCACTCGCTCAGAGTCCCCGCCAGCGGGCCTAGAACTTCCTCCACGTCCACCTCGCACTCCTCCTCCGCCGGGCTCGCAGCCCGCCTGGGCGCGTCTGGCCTCAGAGCAGGGCTGAGCTCAGCAAGGGGGGGCGGCCCCACAGGCTTTGGGGGCAGGGCTGCTGGTGCAGCCAGAGGAGCCGAGTTTGCCAGAGCCGGGGCTGAAAACACAAATGTGCAGTCAACAGCCGCTGCCGTTGTCCCGTCCCACCGCTCAGCCCACCTGTGCTCCGGTGCCCTGAGGGGGCAAGGGTTCGGGGCGGTGGGGCTGACAGCAGCGACTGGGCTCCAGCCCAAGCAGGACTGTGCCCACTGCCGTTACCCGCCCGAGAACCTGGGCTCAGACTCAGGGCTGGGGCGTTCCCTACGGTGCGGGCGTCCCCAGGGCTGCGTTCCCTACGGTGCGGGCGTCCCCAGGGCTGCGTTCCCTACGGTGCGGGCGTCCCCAGGGCTGCGTTCCCTACGGTGCGGGCGTCCCCAGGGCTGCGTTCCCTACGGTGCGGGCGTCCCCAGGGCTGCAGTTCGGAAGAGCCTGTGCCCCTCTCGGCACTGGGCACGGACCTGCCAGTAGGGCTCTGCCGAGATCTGCCGAGGCTGGCAGGGGCTAGCAGGCTTGTCCCATGGTCGCTGCTCCGGGGTCTCAGCCCAGCGCTGGTCGCGGCGGAGAACAGGCAGCATGGAGCCAGCTTGCAGGGCCTGCTCCCCCCGCTGTCCCTGGGGCAGTGAGTGTCCCTCAGCGCAGGGCTGCCCGTCTGCCAGGCAGGAAAGGAGGGGACTGCAGCCGGGCGGGCAGCGAGATCGGCTGAGGGGCCCCCTCACCCACCCAGCCGGCTGCCATCGGCCCCAGGAGCGGGGCTGGGCCGTGGGGTGTCTGCTCCCACAGCAGGAACGGGACTGGCTGCGGGGGGGGGGGGCAGAGCCCCCCAGGTACTGGCGGGGAAGGTCCCTCGGGAGCCGCAAAGCCTGAGGCGGGGGGGGGGGGGGGGGGGCGTCTCTGCAGGGACCCGGCGGGGCTGCGAGCCAGACACCGGGACCTGCCCCGCGGGCGAGTCTGACCTGGGGGGGGCGTCGTGGGCCGGGACCCTGCGTGTGAGGGGGGGGCGCTTCGGGCCCCCGCCCTGGGTCTGCAGCCCGTAGGAGAACTGGGGCGGGTCGTTCCAGCCGCGCTGCGTGTTCCCTGGGGAGACAAGGGCACCGGTCACCCGCCGGCCTGCCCCCCCCAGGGCTCCCCGCCCCCCCGCCGTCCTGCCCCCCCCCCGGACCCCCCCCGGGCCTCCCGCCGGCCTGCCCCCCCCCGGACCCCCCTCCCGGGCTCGCCGGCCTGCCCCCCCGGCCTGCCCCCCCGGGCCTCCCGCCGGCCTGCCCCCCCCCCCCGGACCCTCCTCCCGGGCTCCCCCCCGGCCTGCCCCCCCCGGGCTCCCCGCCGGCCTGCCCCCCCCCCCGGGCTCCCCGCCCCCCCGCCGGCCTGCCCCCCCCCCCCGGGCTTCCCGCCGGCCTGCCCCCCCCCCCGGGCTCCCCGCCCCCCCGCCGGCCTGCCCCCCCCCCCGGGCTTCCCGCCGGCCTGCCCCCCCCCCGGCTCCCCGCCCCCCCGCCGGCCTGCCCCCCCCCGGGCCCGCCCCCCCGCCGGCCTGCCCCCCCCCCGGCTCCCCGCCCCCCCGCCGGCCTGCCCCCGAGCGGGGGGGTCGGGGGGGGGCTGCGGCACCTCACCCGGTTTCACGTAGAGTTCCGCCATCGCCACGTCACTGCCGGGCACGAGGCTCCGCCCCCCCCAGCTGAGCCCTGGGCCGGGGACACGTGACTCCTTCAACCCAGGGCGACGGGTTTACAAAGCGGCCGGGGGGGGTTGAACGTGACTCCCCCCCCCCCCCGGCCCCTCCTCCTGCCCCTCCCCCCGGCCCGGCCGGCGCGCGGCGAGTCCCAGCGCTCGTGGCACCTGGCCCCGCGGGGCCGATTCGGGCCCGGCCCGTTTGTTTCAGCCCCGGGGGGGGGGGGGATTTCCCAGCTGCCTGTCGCGGGTGGCACGTGACGCTGCATTTGGCGAGGCCACCTGCCCCCCCCCCGCAGTCCGAGCGCCGCCCCCCTGACCCCTCCCCGGCCCGGCAGGGAGCGAGCGGCGCGTCCATGCGCCCTCCGGGGGCTTCCTGCCCCGGCTTAAAGCAGAGCCCGCCTGTGACTAGTGGGGGGTGTGACGTGGTGGGGGGGGTGACGTAGTGGGGGGGGTGACGTAGTGGGGGTACTTGCTGGGCTGTGGTGACCCCTGCTGTCTGGAGCAAGACCCAGCAGGGAAAACCTCACTAGGCAGAGGTAAGGCCAAACTTGTTGAACCAGGGGCCAGACACCCCCCATGGAGAGGAACAAAGGGAGGTGGATGCGGCCCTGAGTGGGGGGCAGGGCTGGAAGAGGGTTAGTTAGTTCCTGGCTGGAAGGCAGGGAAGAAGGGGCTGGGGAGGGGGGCTGGGACTCCCCTATCTCAAGGGGGGGCACTGAGGCCTCTTAGCCCCAGTTCCTGTGACCAGATTACATCTGTGCTGCGCTGTGCTGGAGGAGCAATAAACAACCTCAATTCTACTGGCTGGTGCAGTCTGTTTGTGCCATTTCGGGGTGCAGGAGATGGGGGACCCCAACGCGCCGTCACACCGCCCCCCGCAGGGGTTCTGCCGTAGGCAAAGTAACCCCCCCCACCCCCCACAGTGCTGAGGGGCTGGGCCTGCCTGCCCAAGCCAGGCAACTGAGCGAGCCGGGCCGTGAGACAGCTCCAGTCCGGCCGGCCGTGCCTACCCACATGCCTGGCTAGCGGACAAGCCCCCCCCCCGCCCTGGCAGCCCCCCGCCCTGGCAGCCCCCCTTCCATCGCAGCAGGAGGGGCACAAAGCACGGGGGCTCGTGCGCGCTGCACGGTCGCATTTATTTGCACAAATGATCAGATAGAAAGTCACTGAGGTAGAGTCAGTCCAGCGGCCCAGCAGGTGAGCGACTGGCTGGCGGCTGGAGGGAGCTGCTCCAGCGGATGCCTCCGCACAGCCCCAGCTGGGGACGCCAGGCTTGGTGGGACTCACCACACACACGATTCACACCAGCCCTGACTCCCAAGAAGCCCGAGCGGGGTTTTCTTGTCCTGCAGGTGGCAAGCGGGCCGGCCGGCCCAGGCACAGGCCGTACGCAGCCAGGCCGGGGCCTCTCCCGCCACACGTGCTGCTCTGTCCCGGGAGGGCTGGGTAAGCGCTGAGCGGTGCACGCTGCTTTGTGCGGGTCGGGTTGCGGCTGCCGGCCCTGATGGTTTTGAGAGCAAAGGAGGCAGGAGTTTGCTCCGAATTAAACCCCCCCCCGGCCTCCTGCCCTTCCCAGCAGGGTGTTCCCAGCTACTGGAGGGAGCGGTGGGAAGGGAGCAGGGCGGGGAATGGTTAGTCAGTTGCCTGGACAAGGCATCTCCTCGTGTCTGCAGCCGGCAGCCCCAGGGACCCGCCTGCCCTCCGTGCTGCCACCAGCAGAGCAACGCCGGCTCCCAGGGGCTTGGGGGAAGGGGCCAGGGAGGTGGCTCTGTGGTTCCCAGGGACCCCAGCCCTTCTTGCGGGGGTGGTAACGGCACCCCAGCAGCCATTGCGCTCCCGTTCCATGGTGACCCCTAGGAGCAGCCCTGGCTGGAGCGTCTGCGGCCCTGGGCCCCGACAGGCAGGGAGGACAGAACTTGGTGCCTTTGGGCCTGGGTGTCACATTCGCGTCTGGCTGCTTGGATGCGAAGAGCCGTTCCCGGCCTGGAACCGTACCCGGCTGGGTCAGCGCTTCTCCCCCGAGGGGCTTGTCAGCAAAGCAAAGGGCTGTGGGGTCCGGCCTTGCCTGGGTGACCAGTGGGCTCCCCCTGCCGGGAAGGGCCTCGCGCTGGGCTGTGGAGCCGGAGCAGCAGGGAAACGGCGCCAGAGCCGGCTCCGCGAGTTACACGAGCCAGCGGGAGCCCGCTGCCTCGCCCATGGTCCTACAGGGTGTGCAGCACGGACTGCTTCTGCCGGAACGCGTCCAGGAAGGAGAACACCCCCCTCTTGCGAGCGCCGCCGCCGCCTTTCTGCAGGGAAGGGAACGGGCACCCCGGGGAGTCCACGGACGCTGTCCGCTTCATCTTCAGCCCCGCGCGGGAGCCGCCCTTGGACTTCAGCCGTGAGGTGGAGGCCACCAGACACTTCTGGTACTGAACCTGCGACGGACAGAGCCGCGGGTCAGCGCGCTGCAGAGAGACCCCTCTGCGGCCCCTCGCAGGGAAGGGTTGGTGTCATCCCTGCACGGTGGGTAAACTGAGTCACAGAGCGTCGCTGTGCAAAGACAGACCCTGGGAATCCTGACTCGGTTTGCCCCTTCAGCTAGCTTCTAGACCGGCCCCCTTCCCTACTCTCCCCCACCTGGAATCCTGCAGCGCTGAGTCACCCACGTCAGGCCTGGCTTCAGGGGCACGTGGCCCCACATGAGGGAAGACAGCAGCATGTGCCCTTCTGCAGACCTGGACTGGCAGGGCCCCCCAAGCAGCCTTGGGAGCTGTCAGTCACCCCCACACATGCCTGTAGGGACCTTGCTGGCTCTGGGGTTGTTGGACCAGAGCCCGCCCCCTGCAAGGTGGGGCAGAGCCCGGCCCGGGGACAGCTCGGGGGGAAACAGCCCACAGGGCAGGGCAGGGCGGAGGACACAGAGCTGCGGTGCCAGTCCCAGCAGGCGGGTCAGAGCTGCGCCAGTCGCTAGGTCTCCGGTCACTGGCTGGTGCTTGCAGTAGAGCAAGGACCCAGGGTCTGCCCTCTCCTGGGCCAATGGGAGCTCTCGGGCCCTTTCCCCGTGGGGTGTCCCCAGGGGGTCACTCACCATGCAGGCGGCCTGCACCCCCTCGGAGATGGTGCCGGCGTCCGGCTCGCACCAGAAGGCCGCGCACTGGAAATGCTGCTGCCCCAGGTCTACGATGAGCGCGAACGCGTGGGCGTCCCGCCCCACCCCGATGAAGGTCACGTAGCGGACCTGGCACTCGAAGATGTGGGCGTCCTCCGGGCCAGCCTCCAAGGGACACGAGAGCAGGGGTAGCCTCGGGCGGCAGGAAAGGACCCGCCTCCGGGGCCCCACGCGGGGCGCTCGAGAACCACGGCCGGGAAGACCCAGCTTTGCCCCTTGCTGGCTGCTCCCCAGGACAACCAGGCACCCGCCCGCCCTGCACGGTCCGATGGGCGTGAGCCCTCCCCAGCCGCCAGCCCACACGCCCCCCCCACTTCACCTCGTTTCCCTCAGCCCCCCACCCGGCCCCTCCCCCTCCCTTCGCGCCCACGGCAGCTGGCCTGTGCCCTGCTCCTGGCCACGCTCCGCCCAGCACCATGGGCTCTGCTGGGGCCCCTCCCTGCTCGCTGCCCCCAGGATGCTCGTGCGGTGCCCACACGCTGGCTCAGGGCCCGGGCGCTGCCCAGCGGTGCTAAGGCACGAGGGGCCTGGACACGCAGGCCAGGGGCTGCTGCTGGCTACTGTGCCACCAGGACCTGGCTCTGGGCCGCTCGCCCGGCCGCGGCTGCTGTGGGCCCAGGGCAGTGGGGCCTGGGCGGAAGCCCCCAACCCCGGCGCCCTGCGGCAGTGGGGCTCCGCCAGCCACCCCGGTCCCCCAAAGGGCCTTACCTCTGTCTGCTGCACCATCAGCACCGAGTCGGAGACGCTGACCAGGGAGGGGGCCCACTGCTCACGGCCGTGGCTGCTCATCAGGGTGGCGATGGCCTCGTTCAGCACGTCCATCCCTGGGGGCACGCGCAGCGGGGATGGGCCGGGCCCTGCGCTCCGGCACAAGGGGGCAGCTCCCCCCCCGCAGCTTCAGCCCTGCCCAGGGGGCTACAGGCAGCAGCCTCCCGCCTCAGCCGGGGTGGGGCACGGGCAGCGCCTTGTGGCCAGTGGCAGGCCGAGCTCGCAAGCCGCCCCTCCCCCCAGGCCAGCCCAGCCCAGCTGCGCCCCACCAGTCCCAGGCCAGCAAAGCCTTGAGAGAAGGGAAGCGCGTGGCCAAGCATCTCCATCGCCCTGGCTGGCCAGCCCCGCGGCGCTGCCTGAGCCCTGGCCAGGGACTCTGCCCCCAGCGGTGCCCCCTCCGGGCCCAGCAGACACGCCACGGCAGCGAGGTGCCCAGGAGGCCCCCAGCTACTTCTGCAGCCTGGCTGGGCTTTCCAGGAGCTCTCGGGGGCCAACGTAACCCTGCTCCCGTTCAACCCCCAGCTCCGTTCAGGGGCGCTGCGTCCCCCCATGAGCGCAGCCCCCCCCATGAGCGCAGCCCCCCCCCATGAGCGCAGCCCCCCGGCGCGCCTACTCACCCCTGGCTTGGGGCACTGGCATGCTGCCGATGTACAGGGCTTGGTACTGCTGGACAGCCGGCCTCCCGGCGTCCAGAACATCCTCTGCCGGAGACAAGAGCGAGCCCGACAAGTTCGCCGCAACCCCCGGGCCGTGGGGCTCGGCTCGGCTTGTCCCTCCCAGCACCCGTCGCTCGGCTGGCGGGTGACAGGAGGGGCCGTTCTGCACGTACAGCCCTCTGCTGCCTGGGGCTGGGGGGGATTTGCCTTCTCTTGAAAACCCTCCAGGACCCCCCTGCCCGGGGCCCAGCCCCTCGGCCTGTTCTGCACTTTAGGCCGTTCCTTCCCAGGCAGCTTGTGTGGGGCTGGGTCTCCTCCCCCACCCTGCTCAGGGCAACAGGCTGCATGAGTCCCGCTGGGCCGGCCACAGCAGGAGAGCCCCGCAAGCCCTGGCAAATAGCCCAGAGCTGCCCCCTAAAATGGGGGGATCGATTTAAAAGCAGAGATCTCAGCCCTTCTGGCTGCAAAGGGGGCACCTGTGCCCTGGAGCGGGGAGCTCCCGGCTGTGCCCGGGGCCAGGCGAGGGGTTTCTATCCCTGGTGGGCCAGGCAGGATGGGACCTTGAGCCTGTCCCTGGTCCGGGCTCGCTAGCGCCCAGCCCGGCATCATAGCGCTCGCGCACACAGATGCCAGCGGCAGGGGAAGGCAGGACGGCAGGTGTGGGGCAGGGGCGGGGCCAAGCTGGCGCTCGCGGGCGGGCGGGGGAGGGGAGCCCCGAGTACCTGGCAGCTGTAGGTTGTCTGGCTGCAGCGTGACGGATCGCGTGAGGCTGGTGCTGACCACTGCCCGCTCGGCCATAAGCTGCACGGCACAGAGAGACGCCATCACGCCGGGCCTCCCTGCGGGCACAGGCAGGGCGGCCCCAGCGGGGAGAGGGCAGCTCCAGGGAACGGGCACCGGGAGGTCTACAGGCTGGTGGCGAGAGCTGGGTTCTAGTCCTCGTGAGCGGTCTCTGCCTCAGTTTCCCCACTCTCCCTTCGACGGGAACCTGGCCTGTCCGGGCTCGGGACTCCCTGGGAGCCAGGCTGGGCCAGGCCCTGCGTGCGGGGCGGCGGGTCCCCCACGTACCTGGGAGCACATCTCATGCAGGGCCTTGGCGATGGCTTTGGCAGGCACGTTGCAGTGGAAGACGTGGCACTTCAGCATGCAGGTGTCCTTCTCGCTGGCCACGAAGGCAAAGTCCCTGCGGGGAGAGCGGAGCCCGGGGTGAGGATCCGGAGGTGGCTCTCCCCCCCCCCCCCGGAAAGGGAGCTCCGTTACCTGTCCCTGCAGCCGGCGGGGCAGCGTGCGGAGAGAGGAGACACCAGTGAACGGCTGGTTCCTGCGGGAGCCGGGCCAGGCCCCTGCACACGCCCCTGCCTGTGGCTCCCGGCAGAGAACCAGCCGCAGGACCAGGCGATGCCCAGCAGCTACGGTGCAGGGGAGCCAGGCCAGCCCCGGGCTCCAGGCACACGGCGTCCCACTGCCGGGTCACCAGCCCCAGGGCGTCCCCGGGAGGGTTGACAAGCCCCGGGAGGCTGTGACAGACCCGGGCAGCCCTGCCCCGTGCCAGGGCGGTGAGGCCTCCCCCCCCTCCCCCGAGCGGAGCTCCGGCAGCCCCGCCCACCCCCTCGGCCACTCGCCTGCCGTTGTTGCACCCCACGCCCCAGACGCGGATGCTGGTGACGGGCTGGCAGTGGATCAGGCTGCGGTCCAGGGGGTCCAGCAGGCTCATGGTGTCCTTCTTCAGAAGCATCAGCATGTTCTGGCCCTGCCCGGAGAGCGGGCGGCTCAGAGCAGAGCCCAGAAGCAGGGGGGTGGGGAGGGGTCTGGGGCGGGCACCGTCCTGCCGCTGGCTCAGAGCCCGGGGGCGCCACGACGCTCACTCTGCCCAGGGACCCCGAATCGGGCAGGCAGGAGACCCCGCGGAGCGCCCCTACCCAGGGACCCCGAATCGGGCAGGCGCGAGATCCCCGCGGAGCGCCCCTACCCAGGGACCCCGAATCGGGCAGGCGCGAGATCCCCGCGGAGCGCCCCTACCCAGGGACCCCGAATCGGGCAGGCGCGAGGTCCCCGAGGAGCGTCCCTACCCAGGGACCCCGAATCGGGCAGGCGCGAGGTCCCCGCGGAGCGTCCCTACCCAGGGACCCCGAATCGGGCAGGCGCGAGGTCCCCGCGGAGCGCCCCTACCCAGGGACCCCGAATTGGGCAGGCGCGAGATCCCCGCGGAGCGTCCCTACCCAGGGACCCCGAATCGGGCAGGCGCGAGGTCCCCGCGGAGCGCCCCTACCCAGGGACCCCGAATTGGGCAGGCGCGAGGTCCCCGCGGAGCGCCCCTACCCAGGGACCCCGAATCGGGCAGGCGCGAGATCCCCGCGGAGCGCCCCTACCCAGGGACCCCGAATTGGGCAGGCGCGAGATCCCCGCGGAGCGCCCCTACCCAGGGACCCCGAATCGGGCAGGCGCGAGATCCCCGCGGAGCGCCCCTACCCAGGGCCCCGAATCGGGCAGGCGCGAGATCCCCGCGGAGCGCCCCTACCCAGGGACCCCGAATCGGGCAGGCGCGAGATCCCCGCGGAGCGCCCCTACCCAGGGACCCCGAATCGGGCAGGCGCGAGGCCCCCGCGGAGCGCCCCTACCCAGGGCCCCGAATCGGGCAGGCGCGAGGTCCCCGCGGAGCGCCCCTACCCAGGGACCCCGAATCGGGCAGGCGCGAGGTCCCCGCGGAGCGCCCCTACCCAGGGCCCCGGGCCAGCGTCCGACCCCGCGAGCCAACCGCCTCCCCCAGGCACCGCGCGCACGGGGCCCCCGCCGGGCCGGGGACTCACCTCGCCCCAGCTGCCCGCCGGGCCCCGCCCCTCCCCCTTGCTCTGGGAGAGCTGCTGGATGCAGTTATTCACCGCGATGCTGCTCTTGCCCGGGGCCAGGTCCTCCTCCGGGATCTCCACCCAGCCCAGGGAGCGCACGACGAAGCACTGGGGGGCACAGACGGGGGTCACCGCGCAGGCCCCGCCGCCCCCCCCACGCCCGCCAGCGCCCAGCCCACAGCGACCCAGGCCGGGCAGAGGCCTTAGCGACACCGTGAGCAGCTTCTGCCAGGCAACCCGCTGCGGCCCCCCCGGCCGGGCCAGCCCCCCAGGACTCTGCCCATCGATCACCGGCCTGTGCCTATGGGCCCTGCGGGGTGGAGCCAGCAGAACACTTGGTGCCACCCCAGGGCCCAGCCCCCTCCAGCAGCTCCGCCCATTAGCCCTGCTGTTCCCCAGGCCCCCTCGGTGCGGTACCTTGGAGCCAGGCTCGGTGCCGCCGGGATGGAGCTCCTGCCCGGGCCAGGGCCCCGAGGACCTGCAAAGGAGGGGGCGGCATCAGCCATGGCGGCGAGCGGGGGCAGGAGCCTGCAGGCTGAGGGCCTCTGCCGCTCCCTGCCTCGGTTCCTCCCCGAGATGCTGCCCCGCCTGGCTGCTCCCCACAGCCCCGAGCCGGGCCCTGGCCGCCCGCTTCCCGCTTCCCCGCCAGGCAGCGAAGAACCAGCCCTGGGCGCCCAACCAACAGGCTCCCCTGGGAGGGGCGTGGCACGCGCCCACTGCACCCCCACCCCCGCCCCGTGCCCCAGGGCTTCACGTTCCCTGGGATCCGGGTGAGCCCTCGTCCCCCCCACGCTGCGGACACAGCGACAAGCCCCCCATTCCCACTGCGACGGGCACGGGGCGGGCCTGGGGCACCGGCCTGCGCGGGGGGCCCGGCACGAACCCAGCGCCGCCTCCTGCAGCGCCTGGAGCCGGGCTCTTCTGCGGCAGCGGGAAACAAGAGCCCCTGGCCCAATGCTGCTCGGGGGGGGGGGGGGTCCCTCCTGACCCCGGCCCGGGCCCTGAAGCATGAGGGTTGACTCGCGGCTTAGCAGCCTTGGCTGTCGGAGTCCCTCCGCTCTACTGGCCCAGTGGCTCCGGGGGCTGCCCATGCAAAGGCCTGGCCTCCCGGACAGAAGGGGCACGTCCCTCCCTTCAGGGCTGGTGGCTTCACCCATCCCTGGGGGCCCGTGGCCGAGAGCCCGGGGCGAGTTTCGAGAGGGGACGATGGGCCCAAGAGGCTGGAGGGAGCGGCCGGGGGGCCCTGCAGGAAGCAGCGCTCCTCCAAGGAGGGTGGAGCCTGGAACTTACAGGACTGGGATGAAATCAGGAGGGAAACCTCGTTGGCGTGGCAGGAAATGGCTCCCGGGCTGCGAGGCTCTGGGGGACCCAGACCAGGGATGAGAGCTGGGCCGGGCTCGCCCCGGGAGGCGCCAGGGGGCTCCCCAGGGAGTCAGCCTAGCCAGGCCTGCGGCAAAGCCCTGGCCAAGTACCCGCGGTCCCAGCCCTACCTCCTGGGCAGCAAGGCCACCGGGCTGGGGACGGGTCTCTCCTCCGACGCCAGCTTCACGGCGGCCGCCGGCAGCCCCTGCGCAGACAGAAGAGACTCGTGAGACGCCGGCGGGGGCCGTGGAGCGTGCGCGGGCGAGTTCCCGGCGGGGGCCAGGCCCCGCATAGCCCGGCCTGTCCCCCGGGCCCTCGCCAAGCACATCCCGCCCCCACACAACGGGGCTGAGCCCCGAGCAGCCGCCGTCCCGCCGGCCTGTACCGGTTCCTGCACCGCAGCTTCTCCGCTAGCCACCGGGCCCCCTGCCGAGCCGGACGCGCACGACGGCCGCTGCCACTGCGTGGTGCCCGTGGGCACGTGCCAGTAGTAGGTCCCAGAGGAGTCGTGAATTTTCCTCCATCCGGGGGGAAGGTCGGGATCTGCCTCCAGAGTCTGGTCACTCCACAGATTATCTAGGGACAGGGAAAGCATCAGGCAGCTGGGGCCGGGGCCACGCTCCAATTTGTCCCTCCACGTGAAGAATAAGTGTTGTTCACCAAAGCACGTGCGGATGTGCACCACCCATAGCGAGACACGCCCAAAGCGCTTGTTCAGCTCTGGCCACCACGCTCCTCTCCTGGGACTGGGGTGAGCGTCTGTCCCGGTGCACAGACAGAGGGCGGAAGATGCTCAGATCACAGAGCAAATGGAATGGACCCCACGCGTCTGGCCGTGCCACCCCTGCTCTAGCCACTAGCCCACACTCTCCATGCGGCAAGCCCCTCCCCCCTCACCATGAGCACCTGTGGCTACTCCAGGGGGTGACTGGCCGTGGGCTTTAAGTAAACCGGAAAGGAATGCAGTGACATCAAGGCAGCAGCTGGGACTCTTCAAAGCCAGGAAATTCAACGTGCTGCCCTGGCATGAACCGGGGGAGGGGTCAGGTTGCCATCTCTAGCACTGCACTCGGTAGCCAAGCGGCCGGCCCCCGGTCCCGTCTGTGGTGCAGTGGGGGGGGGGGGTGTCTGCTCTGTGGCCCGGGTCCCCCTGCGCTGGGCTGTGCGATTCCCTCTGACTCCCCCACATGTGGATTGGCCCAGACACCCCGACCCAGCCTGAGCGATAACAAGGCTCTAGGACGGGAGGCGGAGTCGGCCACCTGGCTGGGGGCAGGGCCTGGGAGCTGCGCAGTGTGCTGGGGGCTGATGGACCCACCCCAAGGGGCCTGAGGCCGCCTGGCCCTGCCTCCTGTAGCCACATCACGTCTGCGCTGGGCGTGTCCTGGAGCAGCACCAACCCCCTGTTCTCCAGGCTGGCGGGGTCCCATCTTGCAGCAGATGGGGTGCAGGGCCGGGGGTCCCCGCCTCCCGCTGCAGGAGCCAGGCTGGAGGATTCCTCCCAGCGAGAGAAGCCCCCGTCTCGTCACCGGGCTGGCGGGCCGGGGGATTCAGCTCAGCCTGCGGCCCGCCGAGGATGCTGCCAAGGCCCCCTGTGGCTGGGGCTGGAGGCCCCAAACTCCAGCCTGAGCATCCAGGCTACCAGCTGAGGCAGGTGCCCACCAAATCTACTAGGCTGGCTCTGGCGCGCGGGGATGCGGGCGCCTCTCTCTGCTGTCAGGGGCACGTCAGCGACGGGTCGTGGGGGGGGTGGGAGGGGGTTGGGGTCTCACTTGTGTGCGGCTCCCGACTGATTTTTCTGTGGCTCAGCGGCCCCGGCCCTAAAAAGGTCCCCCCCCGCCCCCCCGCCCCCCCTCGTTCCCCCGCCTCCATTACCAGCCAGTCCCCCCCCCCCCCCCCCCGAGACGTGTGGCGCTCGCCGGTGGGGGGCGGGGCTCAGGTGCACCAGACCAGCTGCTGCTTGGGGGGAGGAAGAGGAGGAAGGAAAGTCAACGGGAAAGGGCTGAGACTCAGAGGCCCTGCCCCCCCCCCCCCCCAAGCCGGGAATAGCTCAGTCCCTGCCCCATCCCCAGAGGGGACAAGAATCGGGCCCCGCAGCCCAGCACGTCCAAGGTGCAGCATCTGTAACCGGAGCCGCCCCCGAGAGCGCAGCTAAAAATAGCCAGAGGGCAGCGCGCCCGCCGGCGCTGGGAGCCTGCTGCTGCTCTCAGCCTGGCCAGAGCCGGCTCCCCCAGCAGCACTCGGCGGAATCGGGTCCTGCCCAGGCAGCGCGGCTCCATCCGCAGCTGGGAGACGCAGCCAGCGCCCCAGGCCAGAGCGATTAACGCCCCTCCCCGGGGAGTTTGCAGCAACGCCGCCAGCCGCGAGCCCAGCTGCTTCCTACCTCCTGAGCCCCCTCCACTGCCAGCCCCGCAGCCTCTGTCCCGGCAGGGCCCTGCGCTGGGAGGCCAGGCCCAGGCCCCGATGCTGCCCCAGCCCAGCCCAGGGCTCCATGCAGCATCTGCCCCTAGGAGGGACGCAGGGGCAGGCCTTGGCCCAGGATTCCCCCGAGGGTCCCTGCTCGCCCGCAGAGGGAGTGGGATGGGCGTGGCCTGCACTCGCCCAGAAGGGTTCGCGTGGGCCAGAGGGGCTGCAAAGGGGCGGCGGGAGAAGCCCCAGCCGAGGGAAGCTCCAGGACAGGCAGGGCCTGGAGCAAGGCAGGGAGCTGGGAGCTGCAGGGGGAGGGTCAGTTGCTCTGCCTGGGACAAGGGATCGTCCGGCGACCCAGGAGATCTGGGCTGGTTAGACGCGGACAGGCCGCCAGGCTGGGCTAGGGGAGCAGGGAGCGGAGCCCCCAGGGGGATGGAGCACTGCGATTCCTTGGCCCAAGGCCGGTCCCGAAGACAAGGCCTGCACAGCAGGAGAAGGGCCTGGCGCGCTGGCGAGACGGGCCCAGGAGCCTCAGGCTGAGCAAGTGGCAGGAGGCAGCATCCCCGGCGCTGGGCGGAGGCCCCGTGACCGAGACCTGGCTCCTCAAGAAGCCTGTTTTGAAGACAAGTGTTTTCCCGTCTTTCATTCGCCGCCCAGAGTCTGTGCCGGAGCCTGATCTCATCGGCCCAGGCCTCCTGCCTCTGGCCCGGGGAGAGGGACACCGGCTCATGCGACCCAGGGAGAGGAGGTGCCCTGCAGCCCAGCCTGGTGCCCACACAGGCCTGGGGCAGGGCCCGATTCAGGGGGCGCGGCAGCACCAGGCTTGGCAGATGCTCTCCATCGAGGGCACCAGCACATTGGCCGTGTCCCCGTCCTGTGTAAGCGGACTCCGGTCTTCCAGTGGTGGGGGGCACACGCCCTGCCCGCCAGCCAGGGGCCGCGCTGGAAATCCCGACCCAGGAGGACACGGCAGGATAACAACATTGCTCCCAAAGAGACTAGGCCGCTCTCAGACCCAGGCCGACTCTGGGCATTTAACCAAGGGCCTGCAGGCTTCCAGCCTGGGGATTAATCTGGTCGGCTCCACGCAGCCTCCCCCCGGCGCCAGCTTCGCCCCCCCCACGGCCCAGTCCTCGGGGCCCAGCTGCGTGAGGCTGGGGGCCTTCGGCTGGTGAAATCCGCCTGCTCTGGCGGGGCAGGGAACAGCTGGGCAGGATGCTCCGGGAGCTGACGTGGGAGGCGTTGCTGTAGCAACACAGGCGCGTTCGGTGCGTGTTCAGCGTCACACACTCGGCTGTCGCGCTGCAAAGGGGGCCCCGCCGGCTCCTCTCCGCAGCCACAGAGCAGGTGCAGCCCTGGCAGCGGCAGCTTCCCCCTCTGCCCGGCGCGGGAGTCCTGAAGGAGACGGGCCAAGGCGGGAGCACGGGGCAGGGGAGCTAGGAGGAAGATCAGGCCTGGGGGAGCTGGAGGATGCCCATGGTAGCAGGGGATGGTTTCCTGCCAAGCCCATGCTGTGCCCACCTGTGCCCAGCCACCTGCGGGGGCCCTGCAGCCCAGCCGCCCCACTGGCCCGCTCCTCATTCGGGATGTAAGGGGGCGACCCCAACACGGTGCAGCAGGCCCTGCCTGGCCCGGCTGGAGCAGACCCCTGCCCACAGCGTGCGGAGCCAGGCCCGGCCCAAGCAGCCCCCATCCGTGGCACAGCTCGGACCAGCCTGGCCAGACACCCCGCCCGGCCCCAGGACCCCGGACAGCCATTAAACCAGCCGTTCAACCCGTTCACTCCTCCCGTCGCCCAGTTAACTCCTGGTGACTCCCCCGGCTCCCCCGCCCAGTCCTGGCTGCAGTATCCCCAACTCTTCCTGCATGGACACAGCGTGCTGCCGCGGGCCTGGCACCGCCCCCGAGGGAGCAGGCTGGCCTGGGCCTGGCAGCCGCACTGTGCCACACTCTGGGCCATTCTGCCCCCCCCCAGCGCTGCCCCCCCAGCTCAACAGGCTCAGCCACGACTCAGTGTGCGGGGGGGGGGGGCTGCATGCCCTGCTCGGCCCTTGGCCCCCTGCTCAGCCTGTCCATGGGAAATGGGCTGAAACCCACCAAACCGAGTCCTACAGGCCACGGCCACTGCGGGTAACAGCTCAGAGGGAGGGCGCAGTGGTCGGGGGCGGGGGGGGAGCCGTGGCCAGGCGGTGTCTGGGCCCGGTGGTGGGGGCACCGGCCTGGCCAGAGCTGCGGGAACCCCCCGGCTCCTGTCCCCCCTCACCAGACACTCCCCAAAGGAACCAGGTGCAGCCACCAGCGCCAGGGTGCGCCTGGCTCCAGCAGGGAACCGCTGGCCCGTTGGCTGCCTAGGGACGGCTCAGGCAGGGCACGGGCCTCGCAGACCCAGCTCGGAAGAGGAAGCTCCAGGCCCCGACCCAGGGGGCCCTTGGCAAGCGGAACAGGTGGGCCACTTGCACCCAGGCACCCAGCTCGCGCCAGGGGCTGGGATGGGCGCGGCACCTGCGGGCGGGCGGGCGGAGATAAAGGCCGGGGACCCCCCAGCCCGGCCCCCCTCCCTTTGCAGGGAGCAGCTGGAGCTGCCCCCCCCCCCCGATTCCCTTTTCCTCCGCACGTTCCGCAGCAGGGAAGTTGAGCCCGAGGAAGGGCGGGGAGTCCGGCTGCGGCGGGCGGGGCTGCGGGCGGGCAGGAGCCGGGGTGCGGGTAGGCCGGGCCCGGCCAGGGCGGTGCCCGCGTTCAGCACCATGGAGAGCGCGGGGCCGTGGGGCGCTCGCTCCTCCCTGCAGAGCCCCCCGCAGACCGCCCGGCGGGCGCCGGCAACAGGTCGGCAGCCAGGCCCGCCAGCGTCAGAGCGCAGGGCCACGGCCACGGCCACGGCCCCTTCCCCCCCCCGACCGGCCACGGCCCCTTCCCCCCGCCTGGCCACGGCCACGGCCCCCCCAACCACGGAGCCCTCCCTCCGCCCCCCCGACCGGCCACGGCCCCTTCCCCCCGCCTGGCCACGGCCCCCCCCAACCACGGAGCCCTCCTTTCGCCCCCCCCGACCGGCCACGGCCCCTTCCCCCCGCCTGGCCACGGCCACGGCCCCCCCCCCAACCACGGAGCCCTCCCTCTGCCCCCCCCCGACCGGCCACGGCCCCTTCTCCCCGCCTGGCCACGGCCCCCCCCAACCACGGAGCCCTCCCTCCGCCCGCCCCCCCCCGACCGGCCACGGCCCCTTCCTCCTATGCCCGGTCACAGCCCCCTCCCTGCCCGGCCATGGCTCCCCCCCCCGCCACAACCCTTTCCCCCCCGGCCACGGTCCCTTCCCCTTCTCCGGGCACAGCCCCCTCCCTGCTCTGCTCAGCCCCCCCCCGCTCACCGTCGCAGTTGACCAGGATGATGGCCAGCATGTAGTCCTTGCCCAGCATGGCCTCGGCGAGCCGGGCGCCCGGGACTGGACGCGGGAGCGGCTGGCGCGGCTGCAGGGCGAGCGGCGGCTGGAGCGTGGGGCGGGGCAGAGGCGGGGCCGTGGGCTGGAGGGGAGGCGCAGGGGCGGGAGGAGGGTCTGTGGCGTGCGGGGGGAGCCTGGCCTAGAGGGGCTGGGGAGATGAGGGGGGCCAGGCCAGATTGGCTGGGGGCTGCCGGGGGGGAGCCAGCTCCACTCGCGACCGCTGCAGTGGGAGGCGGAGGCCTGCCAGGAGGAGCTGGGGTGCGCCCCCCCCCGTCTGAGCCCCAGCTCCCTGGTGCGGGGAGGAAGCAGCTGCCTTGCTCTGCTCAGCAGAAACCCAGGTGCAAGGGATCCTGAGGATCCCTCCAGCCCCAGCCCCACCCCCCAATAGCTGTAATGGGACCCGCCCCCCTGCCACTTTCTCAGTGGGGCCAGGAGAACTATTGGGCTGCAGAGACAGCGCTGGAAGCAGCATCTCTCCCCGTTGGGAGCAGACACAGGCCAGCCCCCATCTCTGATCATAATGGTCCCTTCTGACCTTAAAGTCTATGAGTCTATGAGTCTATGAGTCTGCCCTCGGGCCTAGGAGAGAGGTTTACAGGCTGGGGAGCTGCTTCCCACCCAGAGCTGGAGGCTAAAGGGTTATAGCGGGCAAGCCACTGGCATCCGGAGCTCCCCCTGCTAGAAACACCTCCCCCCAGGGGCAGAACTTGTGCCGTGGGGATGGGTGCAGGGCCTGGGGTTCCTCGGAGAGGGGCACTTGGTAGCTAAGTGAAATATAAAGGGTTCCAGCTCCCCCATGCTACTGCCTCCTCCCCTGAGCAATGCCAGGTGCTGTTGCTGCCAGCACCAGGCCCCTGGCTAACTCCACAAGCCGCCCTGGACCCTGCATCCCCCTGAAGATCATGGCCCCCAATGTGCAGGGCATGGGCGGTTGTCCCGGTCCTTCCTAGGAACAGAGCAGCTCTGTGTATCACCCTGGCTGGAGACATGCCCCCAAATAATTCCTAGAGCAGATTTTTTTAGAAAAACATCCAGTCGTGATTTAAAAATTGTCAGTGATGGAGAATCCCCCGTGACCCTTGGTAATTGTCCCAGTGGTTAATTACCCTCACTGTCAAAATTGTACACCTTATTTCCAATCAGAACTGTGTCTAGTTCCAATTTCCAGCCACACCCCAGCAGGGTTGAATGAGCTTGCCTTGCCTTTAAGGCTGAGGGGCTCAGTGTTGTTCTCATACGTTTTATGGATTTGTAGAGTCCTACAAATTCAGGGATATCCACTTGACGTCTGTGGGTATCCGCATCTGCAGATGTCAATGAGCATATCCTTGGCTCATTTTTGCAGATACAGATGTAGCTGTGGATACAAATTTTGTATCTGCACAGGGCTCTATGAATTTGGTCTCCCAGAAGGAAACAGCATTGTCCCCGTTTTACAACTGGGCAAACTGAGGTAGAGAGTCACAGCAAGGCCACACAGTCAGTCAGAAGCTAACCCCGAACAGACCCCAAGACTGCTAACTCCAGGGCTATGTCTACACTCGTGGCTTCTTGCACAAGTACGGCCTTTCTTGCGCAAGAACCTGCAGAGCGTCCACCCTGCCCACCAGCTCTTGCGCAAGTAAATGTACAGTCCGGCGTGGTAAGAGGGGGCTCCTTGCGCAGGAGGGCAGTGTAGACGCTCAAGGGATTTCTTGCGCAAGAAAGCATCCACACTGCCATGGGCGCTCTGGCACAAAAGCACAGCTCGCACACGGCAGTGTGGACGTTTTCTTGCACAAGAAGCCGCGAGTGCAGACACAGCCCCAGTGTCCTGCCCTAGCTATTGGATCATTTTGTGTTCCTAATGCTCTCTAAAGGAACTGGAAATCCTGTCTGGGATCCTCCCAAGCACACAGCGATGAGAGGTGCGTGACCTTGGCCCCAGATTAGACTGGATACCAGCGGAATGAACTGGGCAGCGTTAGCAAGGTGCTGCCCGGGTAGCTGAGAGCCAGGGGCACCCCTGGGATTGCCGCGTGCACCCTGCAGCTGGCACTACGCCTGGGGACAAGCTGCCACCTGTGTGCAGGGGGCTCGATCTGCACGTGCAGCATCCGGGACTCGCGAGAACTTGAGGTGCCCGGTGCGCGGCCTGGGCGCCCCAAAGCCATGGGGGGGGGAGCACGGGGTGGCAGCACGCGCGTGCACGAGGCGCGTCCTGGGCGTGCAAGGTGGTGCGCGTGCCCGCGGGGCAAGCGGAACACGTGTCCGGGGGGGCAGGGCCCGCGCGCTCTTCCCGCGTCCCCTCCCCCTCCGCGGGCAAACGAACACGGGCCCGCCCCCCGAAGCGGGGGGCGCGGGGGCAGGTGACGTGGCGCGAGCCGGACGCTCCCTCCGCAGCCTTTGCGCCCGCGCGCCACCCGCCACCCTCGAGAAGGAAGTGGCTCCGCTCCGCGGTTTCCGGTGGGACAGTGACCACTTCCGCCCCGTTTAAAGATGGCGACTGCGCCGCCTTCGTTCCTTTCCCTTGTTCGGGCAGCGTCCCGTGACGCCTCGTGCCCAAAGCGCCTTTCCCGGCTACCAATACGCATGCGTGGGCTCTAGCGCGCCCATGCTGGGCGCTGCGCATGTGCGCACGGAGGCCCGGGCCCGAAGATGGCGGACGACAAGGTGAGGGCGCCGGGGGGCTGGGCTGTGCCCGCTGCCCGCCCCCCCCCGGGCATCCTCCCCCCCCCGGCATCGCCCCCCCCCCGCCGACATCTTCCCCCGCCCCCCCGGGCATCGCCCCCCCCCCCGACATCCTCCCCCCCCCGGCATCGCCCCCCCCCCGCCGACATCTTCCCCCGCCCCCCCGGGCATCGCCCCCCCCCCGACATCCTCCCCCCCCCCCGGGCATCGCCCCCCCGACATCCTCCCCCGCCCCCCGGCATCGCCCCACCAGGGCTGGGCAGTGACCAGGCTGAGGGTTGCGCCGGGCCCGTAGCGCTGCTGCCGGGACTCCAGGGGATCGCCCCAGGGTCCAGCCCCCCTACTGTCCCGGGGGAGCCAGTCCCGGCGGGGGGAGCCGGCTCCGGGGCAGTGTCCAGCCGCCTGTGCGCTGCCGCGCTGAGACTTTGTTTTCACTGTGCAGGACTCGCGGCCAAAGCTGAAGGATCTTGCGTTTTTGAAGTCTCAGCTGGAGAACTTGCAGCAGCGCGTGGAGGACGAGGTGCAGGCTGGGGTGGGCCAGGTAAAGCTGGAGTTCTTTAACCCTCTGGTCGCTTTGCTCTCCCACGTGATCTTGCTGTTCTGGAATGGACGGGAGAACGAATGTCCCACGGGAATGCTAGTTCCACTTGCTTTTCTTGGCAAAATACTGAGGTTCTATTTATTTCTTCTGCAGGGATGAGGTTACACAAACCTGCTAACAGCACTCCCGGGAGATCTGGGGGAGACACTGCAGTTTTGTGCAGTCAGGTACAATGTTGTGCGAGAGGCCGTTTCATCCCCTTCTTTCTTTTTTCTCTGCAGGATGGCTCTTTGCTGGCATCTCCATTTCTCAAAGGGTTTCTGGCAGGTTACGTTGTAGCCAAACTCCGATCTTCTGCAGTCCTAGGATTTGTGGCTGGGACTTGCACTGGAATCTATGCAGCTCAGGTCTATGCCGTTCCCAATGTCGAAAAGACAATCCGAGACTATATCAGCTCGCTGAGGAAGGGACCAGACTAGAGGAGAATTCTTTGGACAACAGTGCACTCCAGAAACATCTCTCCTCACCTTAGACCTCCTAGACAACTCTGACATGATCTTAAGGGGCCCCCCGGACTGCAGCTACATGTGTCATTCTGGCCCATTGTAAAACATGTTTAATACCAGATCAGTGTGAAATATCAGCCGGTCTGATTACAAAATATTAATCAGAATACCCTGAAGGTAGCAACCGCTGCTTTCAGCTGTCCATTGTTTGAAGATTTGACTCTTGACAACTGCCTTTCTTAGAGAAGTTTTTTCATCCTGCTTTTTCCCCTAGTAGACTGGAAGGGTGGCGGTGTCAGATCATCTCACACGCTTTTTTTACATTCCTCCATGTATCAATGCCCTTGCCCAGGAAATGTGCGTCGTCTGATTCCTAGGGAAACCTCCATTTCTCTCCCCCGTGAAGAGCAGACGTGTTCCTCTCCTTGCATTGAGCACGTGGAGAATAGTGCAGTGTCTTCCTAATCAGACTGTCCTTAAGTATATGGCATTTGTTGTGTCTCTCTTTCCAAGGAGCTGACTTGATTTTTAGAAACATATCTACATCCTGGTGTGATTTGGCATCTCCTGAGGCGCTGACCGTGAGGTGCTACCCTTTACCTCAGCTGGGACCCGCTGCCTCATGGGAATACTTATTGAGAATGGTAGTCCTGCTGGCTCCCAGCTCCGCCCTGTGACTGGTGGGCTGAGGAGAGGGCTGTGGGCACTGATGCTGGTTCTGTCTGTTACTATCTATGGCTCCCATGCTCCCCTCCTGACTCTGTGTAAAGTGGATGGGAAGATCCCGTTCAGCGCCTCGTCTGTTGTGGTTCTTACCGAGCTGACCAAGCTGGTGCTCTGCTTCGTGTCCCTGCTGACCTGGGACCGGCGGCAGCTGGGAGTGTCTCTGTCCTGGCGCCACGCTGCCCCCTTTGCCCTGTCTGCGCTGCTCTATGCTGCCAACAATAACCTGGTGGTTCACATGCAGCTCTTCATGGATCCCAGCACCTACCAGGTCCTGAGTAACCTGAAGATTGGCAGCACTGCTCTCCTCTACAGCATGTTCCTGCACCAAAGACTCTCTTTGCACAAGTGGCTGGCCCTCTTCCTGCTGACAGCCGCCGGCGTGAGCTACGCCTATGGCGGCCTCCAGGACGTGCAGCACGCCCCCAGCTCCTCAGACATGCAGCTGCACGTCACCCTGCTTGGCTTGCTGCTCATCTCCGTGTACTGCCTGATTTCGGGCCTGTCTGCTGTCTACACCGAAGTCATCCTGAAAACCCAAGGTCTGCCCCTGGCCCTCCAGAACCTCTTCCTTTACTCCTTCGGCGTCCTGCTGAACTCCGCGGTCCATCTCTTGAGCAGTGGCGGGGCTGGGTTCCTGGACGGCTTCTCTTTCTGGGTGCTGGTAATCGTGCTCAGCCAGGCCCTGAATGGCTTGATAATGTCTGTGGTCATGAAGCACAGCAGCAACATCACCAGGCTCTTCGTTATCTCCTGCTCCATGCTCGTCAATGCCCTCCTTTCCGTCCTGCTCTTCAGCCTGCAGCTCACGGCCTTCTTCTTCCTCGCTGTCCTGCTGATCGGCATGGCCGTTCACTTGTACTACGGAGTCAGATAGATAGACTCCGCTTTGCAGCTCTGGGGGAGATGCCTGGAAGGGAGGCCACAGCTGGGCTGTTGGGGGGCAAGTGCTTGTTGCTTTTTTTAATCTCTTTTTTATGTAACATGCATCAGTCTGGCCTGGATGCTCCTAAACGGCAGATTCCCTTCGGAGCCCACCCCCTGAGGTCAGGGACAAGCAGTACGCTGTAGCTGAACGCGACTGGCTATCCCAAGCCGCTAGCTTGTGCGCTGCAAGGAGTTGCACGATTGCTGTGTGGCACGAAGGAGATTGGTCGCTGCGGGACAGGACGTGTTTGTGGCACGGGCTCTCTGTCCTGCGTGGTGCTGGTCTCTGCAGCATCAGGCCCAATGTTTCCCTTTTGGGGGAGGGGTGAAAGGGCTTCCTTGTGAAGGCTAAGCCAGTGGCAATAACAGCTGTTTAACGAGGTCCTCTGGGCCCACCCCCCATTTCCCCTGGTTGCCTGAGCTCTGGGCCTTGGGTCCTCTCTTGGAGGGCTCCGAGCGACTTGCTACAGCTGAGCAGCACCGTTCCCAGCTCAGGGACCCCGTGTGTGATGCAGGCTGCTTCCTTCTCTCTCTGGCTGCTGATCCGGCCTGCACAGATCCAAAGTGCCTTGGGACGGGGCCTAGACCCGGTCTGCGCAGCCCTGTGCAGTGAGCTGCCTGGAGCCCTTGGTCTCATGCAGAGCCGGGCGCGTCTCCTCTCTGCTGCTCTCACCTGTTACAAAGCACCAAAGCCCTCCTCTGGCAGCAGCCATGCTCTGCAGCTGTTCCTCCTCTCCTGGCGCGCTGCCCATCTCCCTCTGCGCAGGCCTCTGCTTGCCCCTGGGGCACAAGCAGCTGGAGCACGGCGACTGCTTAGCCTGGACAAGTGGTGGGTTGGTGTCTGGATTTGTACCGACTCAGGTTTGACCATGGTCAATTCGTGTCTTCCCCCCCCCCCCCCCCCCCATGCGCCAACTAGCAACGCCTGCTCCGGTGCTGCCTGTGGTATTAAACCTGCACTTTCCCAGCCCTTGTGCCTGTCTCATTTCTGTCTGCTGGAGGGCAAGGAGACTGGTTGCACCAGAGGCCCTAGTCTGACCTTTAAATACCCCTTAAAACAGTTACTGGCTAATGAGTGCCCTATATGTTACCTGGTGGGGGGCTGGTACAGAGCAGCTGGGGCTTGGATCCAGCTGCCGCTGTGGGGCAGGGGCCCCGCCAGTCGGGCTGCTCCAGGTGGCCATCATAGACCCCTCGGCTTGGAAGAGACCTCGGGAGGCCCTTGAGTCCAACCCGCTGCGCAGACGATAACCAGTTCCCGGTAACCCTGCTGCTTCCCGGGAACCCAGTTAACTTTTCCCATCCCAGCCTCCTCGGAACCTCTGAACACGCTGGTGACTGGGAATCGCGTTGGTTTATTTCAGCCGGCCCTGCCTGGGCTGTAAGAGAGGCTGGCCCAGGGTTACCCAAGTGGCCTCTCCCTGCCCTGCTGCCGGTGGCTCCCTCGGGCAGATACGTCTGCCCAGTGCACTGGTGCTATGGCCCTGCTCGGCCTCCTGGCTCTGTCTGCACGGCACGCTCGGTGCTGCCCGGCTGGCGCTGTGCCCGGAGCTGCTGGTTCTGCGCAGACAGGGAGATGGCGTCCTGGAGCGTCTCCTGCAGCAGCTTCCGGTACCGTCGCTCCCGCGCCTCAGTCTGCTCCTCCCAGAGCCCCCGATAAGCCCGAAACACCTGTGGAGAGCAGGGGGCCCCTGAGCCGTGGCCTGCCCCCGCCCTGCCTCAACACAGGCATCCGGAGAGCTGGGGCTGGGGCAGGCTCAGGGCCTGGGGCCGGGTGTCTTTCCCTGATGCCTCTGCAGCAGGGACCAGCTGAGGCGCCATCCCTGCTGCCCGGGGCGGAAGCGGGGGAAGATGGTGCCGTTCTGAAGAGCCAGTTTCACAGGAAGTATCCCCTGATCTGTGTAAGGGCTCAGCCAGCCACCTGCCCGGGCGCGGCGGCTTCTCGCTGCCTGGCCATCTCGCACCCAGCTGTCCGCTGGGGATTTACTAGCCAGGCCTGGGCTGGAGGCCTGCAGGCCCTAGCTGGCTAACTGGCTTTCTCAGCAGGCTGGGAGAGGCTGTGAAGACCCAGGCTAGTTGGCCGTGCAGAGAGGGAACAGTGCTATGGGGCTGAGGGTGCCCCATATGTTTTCCTGTCCGTGTGTGGAATAAATCGGCTGTGCACTCAGCCATGTGCGACTGTGCACCACCAGTACACAGACCTGGCTGTGGGCAGTCTGCTGAGCAGCTGGGCAGCACTGGCCTTTCTCCTGCATGGCCGCCCAAGCGCCCAGCTTACAAGGAAGCCTGGCCAGCACCCCGATATATCGCCCTCGAGCCAGGCCCGAGGGGCTGCCGGGTAGAACTCAGCCCTTGCTCTGCTGAGTCTGCCCACAAAGGGGCCGCCTGGTGCCAGCCGGTTCTGGGGCGGGACTGGCCAGTGGGCGACAGGCCGCCCAAGGCGTTGCCTGGGGAGCCCCGACCCCCCCGCTGAGGGGACTGGCTCCCAGTGGGCTGCCGGGGCCGGACCCAGGCCGTCGAACCCTGTAGCAGGTGACCTGGAGGACGTGGTGTTTGTGAGTCTCCGCTTCCCAGCGCTGCTGCTGCCACAGGGCCTCCAGGTCCTTCTCCGCCTCGGCCTGCTCCCGCCGCCGCGCCTCCAGCTGCAGGGCCAGCAGCGCCCTCTCCTGCGGCCAGCGCGGCGCGTCCTGGGGGGGGGCGAGAGCCCTCGGGCAGCTGTGGGGAGTCGCCCTGGTCCCCGCAGACGGGCTGGGGCCCTGCCCAACCACCCGGCCGGGAAGGGGCCCTGCCTCTGGCTGTCCAGGCAGAGCACCTGGGCGCTGGCCTCCCCTCGCAGGGCAGCCCTGGGAAGACTCCTTCCCCGCCCCGCATGCACGCCGGCCTCTTCCTGCCTGCGCCCCACTTGCCCTTCAGTCTGAGCTGGGCCCGGGGGAGGGGCGAGGCAGGTGGCAGTTCAGTGCCTCACCTGGACTAGCTTCCCCCGAGCTCCGCAAGGTCCCCTTTGCCCTCCCCAGCGGCTTATTGCCCCAGGGGCCCTGCTCCTGCCTTGGGGCTGTGTGTTCCCGTCTCTCCGAGCTGGCAGGCGGTTGCCCCCGAAGCTGCCTCCACGGCGGGGCCAGGACTCTCCCTGGGTCGGTGCCACCATGGCCCCCGGGCAGAGGCTGCCGTGCAGTGGGAGAGCCTGCGGATCAGGGCAGCAGCTCCAGGGATCCCTGTGCTTGGCTGCCCGCGTCCTGCTGCCACCAGAGCCTGTGCCTAGGCCCGGGGTGTGGCCCCTAGTGCCACCAAATGCCTGTTTCCCTCCGCGCCGGCCCGGCAGCCTGGGCTGGCCGGCTGCAGTTCTACGGCCTGGCCCTGGCCTTGGCCTGCCAGCTGGGACAACGGCCCTGGGCCCGGGCCCTGGCCACCCCATCCCCCACTCACCTCCTGGCTCCCCGCTTGCTCCTCCAGCCTCAGGGCTTCCTGCTGGATGAGCCGCTGGTGCTGCTCCTGCAGCCGCTGCCTCCTGGCCTTGGCAGCCGCAAACTGCTGCTCCATTGTCGGGCGCGGTGCCAAGGCCCAGCTCCCCGCCTGGCAGAGAGCAGCCGGTGTCCTGCGGCCGCAGCGCTGTGGGGCAGAGGGAGCCGGCCGCGCGGCCTGGGCCCCTCCGCCTTGGCACGTGCGTGCGTGGGGGGCGCTGAGTGTGGTGCCGGAGGGGCCGCGGCCTGGCCCCAGGGAGAGGCAAAGCAGGGAGCGTGAGACGGGGATGAGCCTGCCTGTGTCCCAAGCTGCGTGTCTGGGGGCTCCGGAATGGGTGACAGGGCCGGGTGGGGCTGCGGGGGGTGGGGGGGTCTCTGCCACGCCTGCCCGGCACGCGCAGGCAGGCGCGTGGCCCTTGTGCTCTCAGCCCAGCCCCCGAGCCAGCCTGACTGAGGCAGGGAGCTCAGCTGGGCCCGGGGGGAGGGACAAGCGGGGCCTCACCAGCCTGTCCCCTCCTGTGACTGCCCTGTGGGTCCCCTCTGTGCTCTGAGCGGCTTTCCCACGGGCTGGCCACCTCCCCAGCGCTCAGCCTCCCTGCGGGGACCCCTGGGAATGGGTTGTCTGAGGGAGGGCTGCAGCCTGGCGCCGAGTGGCTGCAGCCCCTGCTTCTCCCAGCAGGGGGTGCTGCACGGCCAGCTGCAGGAGCACTGGCTGTGGCTGGCTTCTCCCCGGGGTGCGGCTGTAGGATCAGCGAGAGCAGGGCCCCCGGGGCGATCGCTGTGGCCCAGCCCGGCGTGGCAGTGCTGGCCGGGCAGCGAGATGGCGCTAGAGCAGCGGCCTTGGGGAGCTCAGTCCCAGCAGAGGGCAGGGGGTCAGCTCCCTCCCACCGCAGACAGCTGGGATTGTGAGCCCGGCTGGGGCTCCCAGCAGGTGCAGGGAGCTGGGGTGGCTGCACCCACAGCCCATGCAGGGTCAGGCCCCTTAGTACTACCCAGTGTGGGGCAGGGAGGGGGGGCTCGATGGGGCATGTGGGAGGAAAACTGCACCTCTTCCACCTGAACCGTGTAGCACCGCTGGGTGCAGGCGGCTGCCACATCCCACCCCAGAGGTGGGCGCATTTCAGCAAGTGTTTATATTGTTCGTGAAGGGCCTCGAGTTCCTGCAGGAGGAAATCCAGCCTGTAACAGAGGCCAGGCGTGGGGCTGGTATCGGGTGGGAAGAAGAATGGCTCCAGAGAAGCCACATCTCCGCAGCTGGGAGCACCGTGGCAGGGTCGGACAGAGCTCCTCCTCCTCTCTCAGACAGACAGACGCTCTCTCTCCCCGCCCCGGCAGAGGGCACGGAGCCAGCCCTGTGACCGCGAGGTGAGCCTGTCGGGGGAATCACGCGCCAAGCTGGGCGGCAGTGGCCGTACCTCTCCCCCTCCCCGTGCCTCGCACTCACCGCGCCGGCCACGCCAGCTGTGCAGCTTGGCTCCTGTGTTCTGCTGCCTCCACGTTGCAAAGGCTTCCCCCCTGGGGCTGCTCCCTCGCTGGCGGAGAGTCCATCAAAGCGCCCCGGGCTGCTCTGGTCACTGCAGAGGGGGCCGACCCCTGACGGAAGAGGGAGGGGGAGCCGGCGATAAAGAAGCAGACTCCCCGAAATAGCCACACCAGCCCTTCCAGGCCTTTCCCTGCCTAAGGAGGCCTGGGCCCGGCAGTTTCTCTGCTTTCCAGCCAGCTGGGGTGCACCCAGTCTCCCTGTGCCCTCTGCGCTGGGCTGGGGTGAGGCTGGCCCGAAGAGAGGCCATTTGCCAGGGATTTAACACGTGAGCTGAGCCTCGGATACTGTTAGCTGCCAGGCCACCCCACGGCTGGGCCAGGATAGACCCAGCCCTGAAATTGCTCCTGCACCTGGTATGTCTCCGTCTGGCTTGGGGATGCCTCTGTCAGGGACCTCCTGGCTTCTCAGCATGTCTGTCAGCACGTGGTCTGTGAGCGGCTCATCCCTCCCCAGCTGCAAAGGGATTCGACCCTGGAGAGTGGGACATGAGAACGGCCGGACTGGGTCAGCCCAAAGGTCCATCTAGCCCTGTATCCTGTCTGCCGACAGCGGCCAGCACCAGGTGCCCCAGGGAGGGTGGACCAAAGACAATGACCAAGCGATTTGTCTCCTGCCGTCCCTCTCCAGCCTCTGACAGACAGAGCCAGGGGCACCATTCCTACCCCCTGGGGCATGTCAGATGAGGCTCAGTCAAAGCAAAGCAGGGCCAGGAGCCGCTGCAGCACCGGGGACCTCTGACAAGGGTTCCCCTAGGCCAGGCCCCCCGCACACAGACTGCGTCCCAGCCCCACGCGGTCTCCTCCAGTGCTGAAGCACAGCCGTCCCCAGCCCGCCCCAGCCAGGCGCAGTGCAGGGCCCCGGCCGTTCACCTCCGACTCAGCGCTCAGTGTGGGCTTCCCGACTGCGTGGCCCAGAGCCTGAAGATTCCCACCCCGGCAACGCAGGACGTGCTGGGATGAGACCCAGGGAGGGCTTGGCCGGGAGCTGCCTGCTCACAGTACAAGGCAGCTCCCTGTTGGCTTGGGGATGGGTCTGACGTTCTCTGTCTCCCCAGTGCCCATTCCCACGACTGCTGGCAGAGCCGCTGGTCTGCACACACAGGGCAGCGCCCAGCAGCCAGAGTCCCGGACTCACCTGGGCTTCCGGAGGCTGGCTGCTACTTCCTTCACATGCCTCCGCCATTGCCTTCTTCTTCTCCCAGCTCTGGCTCTTCAGCACCTGAACAGGCCCAGGAGACGTCAGTGTGTTATGCAGCACCACCACGGGGCCTGCGCACACCCAGGCACGGGGCCTGCGCACACCCAGGCACGGGGCCTACGTACACCCAGCCACGGGGCCTGCACACACCCAGCCACGGGGCCTACGCACACCCTGCCACGGGCCTGCGCTCACCCAGCCACGGGGCCTGCGCACACCCAGGCACGGGGCCTGCGCACACCCTGCCACGGGGCCCGCGCACAACCAGCCACGGGCCTGCGCACAACCAGCCACGGGGCCTGCGCACACCCAGCCACGGGCCTGCGCACACCCTGCCACGGGGCCTGCGCACACCCTGCCACGGGGCCTGCGCACACCCAGCCACGGGGCCTGCGCACACCCTGCCACGGGCCTGCACACACCCAGCCACGGGGCCTGCGCACACCCTGCCACGGGGCCTGCGCACACCCAGCCACGGGGCCTGCGCACACCCAGCCACGGGGCCTGCGCACACCCTGGCACGGGCCTGCGCACACCCAGGCACGGGGCCTGCGCACACCCAGCCACGGGGCCTGCGCACACCCAGCCACGGGCCTGCGCTCACCCAGCCACGGGGCCTGCGCACACCCAGCCACGGGGCCTGCGCACACCCTGCCACGGGGCCTGCGCACACCCTGCCACGGGGCCTGCGCACACCCAGCCACGGGGCCTGCGCACATCCAGCCACGGGGCCTGCGCACAGCCAGCCACGGGGCCTGCGCACAGCCAGCCACGGGGCCTGCGCACAGCCAGCCACGGGGCCTGCGTACACCCAGCCACGGGCCTGCGCACACCCAGCCACGGGCCTGCGCACACCCAGCCACGGGGCCCGGGCACACCCAGGCACGGGGCCCGGGCACACCCAGCCACGGGGCCCGCGCACACCCAGCCACGGGCCCGCGCACACCCAGCCACGGGGCCTGCGCACACCCTGCCACGGGCCTGCGCACACCTAGCCACTGGGCCTGCGCACACCCAGCCACGGGCCTGCGCACACCCAGCCACGGGCCTGCGCACACCCAGCCACGGGCCTGCGCACACCCTGCCACGGGGCCTGCGCACACCCAGTAACCTGGCTTTTCTTGCAACAGTGTCACAGTGTTGACTCATATTTAGCCTGTGACCCACAGTCACTTCCCATGTTGTGTGCACAACTGATGGTTCCCTCTGCAGGGGAGCACGTCGCAACGTCCTTGTCGAATTCCATCCTGTTTACTTGTCTGGATCATTCTGAAGTTTAACCCCAAAGCATTTGCAGCCCCTCCCAGCTTTACATGTGGCTTCTTGGGCATCAGCTAACTCAGTGGCTGCTGCTGGCTGTGCTGGGCAGCGTGGGGCTGGGCAGGATGGGGCTGGGCAGGGGAGGGTGGGGCTGGGCTGGGCAGGGTGGGGCTGGGCAGGGGAGGGTGGGGCTGTGTTGGGCAGGGTGGGGCTGGGCTGGAGAAGTTGGTGCTGTGTTGGGCAGGGTAGGGCTGGGCTGGGCAGGTTGGTGCTAGGCTGGGGAGGGTGGGGCTGGGCTGGGGAAGTTGGTGCTGGGCTGGGCTGGGCTGGGTGGGGCTGTGCTAGTAGCTTGGCCACGAGAGCCCATCCACATGCCAAGCGGCTGCTTCTCCCACCTGCAGCTCCCCCAGCGCTCTCCCCAGCTGGCGGGCCAGGCTCTGCTGGGTGGCGTGGTGGCGGCTGGCGAGGAGCTGGGCCCTCAGCTCTCGGATCGCTGCCCTCTGCCTCCCAGCCGCCTCCGCAGGGTCCCAGTGGGTCGCCGAGACCGTCTTGGCCAGGCCCCTGGCCTGCTCGGCCAGCGAGAGGGCCGCGAGGATCTCTTCTCCGGAGGCATCTGCCGGGGGAAGGGGGAGGCGGCGTTCGGCCCGAGGTGCTGGTGCAGAACCAGTGGCGCCCACTGAGCACTGGGCTCCTGTTGGGACCCCTCCCCGCGCAACCCCCCAGGCCCCCCCGCCCAGAAGCCGCTGTGCACGTGTCACGCCAGGCAAATGCTGGTGGCACCGCAGGTCGGGGAAGTCGACAGCTTGTGTGTCCCCCCCCCGCACAGGGGCCTGGCGGCGCCCTGAGGGGCCCTGAGCCCTGCACTAGAGGGAGCAGAGGCCGGGGCTGCAGGAAGGGGAGGCTGGGGGAGGGGAGTTTGCCAGAACAACCCGTCTGTTAGCTGGGCCTGAGGCGGGCTGGCAGCGACCCCTGCAGCCCGGCCTGGCACCTGCCATAGGCTGCCCGCGCAGGGCCCGGGAGCTCTGGGGAGCTCTGAGCAGCCGGGAGCCTTCCTGCCCTCCCAGGGGGATGTGAGACCACGGCCACGTTCAGGGGACGAGCGGAGAGACGGCGCGGCAGGGACTTAGACGTACCGGGCAGGGGCCCTGTGGGTGCTGCCTGTGAATGCCAAGCTCCCCTCCCGCACGCCGGGCGCCCGGGGCAGAGCCGAGCCGCCACCAGCCAGCAGGAAACCTGAAACCAGCTCGGCCCTCACCCTGGACTGGGGGGTTGATCCCACCCCCGTGTGCCATGGCTCCTGGCTGCACCGAGCCGGGCGCTCGCTCTAGCTGCTGCCTCCGGCCAGGCTGGGCTCCCGGCCGCAGGCCCGTCCTGGCGGTGTCCTGGGGGGCCGGCCGGCGGCTGAGTGTGGGCAGGGCGTGGACTCAGCACCGGGGCAGAGCCCTCGCTGCGCGGAGGCCCCATCCGGCCCGGGGCACGGGGCACCACGGGGCTCGTACCTGGCAGGGCCAAACACAGCAGCAGGAACGTGAGGTTGTTTCCTTCTAGCGTCCGCTTGAGAACCCAGGGGAGGGATCCCGCATCATCCGGGAGCTCGCCCGGAGCCAGAGCTCGGCGCAGGGGCGCCAGCCTGCAGAGCCGGGGACGGGTGAGAGCCCCGGGGGGCAGGCCCACAACAGCCCTGCTGCCCTCACTCATTAGCGTGACGTTTACAATGCAGGCGAAGGCCGGCCCCACCCAGCCTGGGGCCTGTCCATGCTAGGGGCTGCTGGCGACCGGCCAGTTTGGTCACCATGGGCCTGTGGGGGCCCCCGTCTTGTCCCCGGCTAGTGACCAGGCAGCGTGTACAGCACCTGGCGCAATGAGGCCCTGAGTCTGGCCAGTGCTATCGGCAGGCACGTACGTAACAGCAAGGCTGGGGGCTGTGAGCCCGGCTGCCATTGCTGCTGCTCACACACCGGCCTCAGCCTCTTTTTCAAATGAATGGCATGATGGGCCTCATTATCCTGCAGCAGGGAGTTCCGCAGGACTCAGTTGTGCCCAGGCTTTAGCTCTGAATGCCGCACACGGTCCCCTCGAGGAGTTGCGCTGGATATGCCATCCCAGCTCCAGCAGGGGGCGCCAGCGAGCAGGAGGCCCGACAGGCTCAGGAACTCTTGGGGGGTCTGATTTGCCCCTTAGTTTCACCCCCTTCAAAGCCGCTGGCTGACAAACTCAGACCCAGAGACGTGTCCCTCCCTGCACATTGTGACGCCCAAACTGCTGGTTCCTGGCGCCGCAGCGTGGTCCTGCCCCCCCCCCCCCATACATACGGCTCCACGCAGGGCCCAGCCCCTCGGGGGAACTCCACGATCCTGACGGCCGAGCGTCGGCGCTGGCAGCCCTCCAGGTCCTGCTCCAGGGTGAGGGTGAAGAGGCTGGCGCACCTGGGGCAAGGCGGGAGGTGAGGGCTGCGTGGGGCCGAGTGGCTGGCGCAGCAGGGCCTGGCTGCCAGTCCCCGGACAAATTACAACTTCCCCTCCCTCCCCCCCGCCAACCCAGTGCCAGGAAGCAGGGCAGGGTCTGCGCCTCCCCTCCCCCCCCAACCCAGCGCCAGGGGCCAGAGGGCCAATGCACAGACCCTGCCAGCCAGCAGCTTCTCCCCCTTCTGGCTTTGGGAAAGCCCCTTCCCCCGTCCCAGCGCCCTGCCGCTGCGCACACGGCCCCTCAGCCTGGCCTGGGGCTCGCAGGGGGCAGCCAGCGAGTTCACCCAGCTAAGCAGGGCCAGGCCTGCTTGGGACCGGCTGGGAGGCCTCCCCTCATGCCCCCAGGTGCCCTCCCCAGCCCCGACCCTTACGCGGCTGCCTGCTGCTCCGCCTGGGACTGCTGCGAGCACCCCTGGGGCAGTGCCGGACCCGCCAGCCCCTTCGCGTAGATGCTGGAGGCAGCTGCAGAGCTGGACACGCGGATTTCACTGGCCTCTTGCACCATCCTGGACGCAGAGAGAGGTGGGGGAGCGAGGGGCAGAGCAAGGAACCCGCTAGACCCCCTCCTGCTCCATGGGCAGGGCCTGGCTCCGTTTTAGCCCAGCGGGGGCGGGCAGCCTCGGCCGCCCCAGGGAGCAGCGGTCTCTGTGCGGATGGGGAGGCTGCCCTGGCCCAGGCGGCGATCCCCCCGGATCTACCAGACCACGTGGTGAGCGGCGCCCGGGCCTCGGCCGCGTGGTGTCAGCGAGCTGCCCTACAGCAGAGCGGCTAACGCCCCGTTCCCTCTGCCGGCCCCCGGCACGCCCCGCCGGGCTCCCAACCATTCCCAGGGCAGGGCAGCTGGCCTGCGCCCCTGCCCCTCGGCTCTGCCTGGCGCCCCCTGCTGGCCTGCGCCCCCTGCTCTGCCTGGCGCCCCCTGCTGGCCTGCACCCCCCTGCTCTGACTGGCGCCCCCTGCTGGCCTGCGCCCCTCTGCTCTGCCTGGCGCCCCCTGCTCTGCCTGGCGCCCCTTGCTGGCCTGCACCCCCCTGCTCTGCCTGGCACCCCCTGCTGGCCTGCGCCCCTCTGCTCTGCCTGGCGCCCCCTGCTCTGCCTGGCGCCCCCTGCTGGCCTGCGCCCCCTACACTCACCTGCTCTGCCTGACACCCCCTGCTGGCCTGCGCCCCCCCCTGCTCTGCCTGGCGCCCCCTGCTGGCCTGCACCCCCCTGCTCTGCCTGGCGCCCCCTGCTGGCCTGCACCCCCCTACACTCACCTGCTCTGCCTGACGCCCCCTGCTGGCCTGCGCCCCCCCTGCTCTCCCCTGCTCTGCCTGGCGCCCCCTGCTGGCCTGCACCCCCCTGCTCTGCCTGGCGCCCCCTGCTGACCTGCACCCCCCTGCTCTGCCTGGCGCCCCCTGCTGGCCTGCACCCCCCTGCTCTGCCTGGCACCCCCTGCTGGCCTGCACCCCCCTGCTCTGCCTGGCGCCCCCTGCTGGCCTGCACCCCCCTACACTCACCTGCTCTGCCTGACGCCCTCTGCTGGCCTGCACCCCCCCTGTTCTGCCTGGTGCTCCCTGCTGGCCTGCACCCCCCTGCTCTGCCTGGTGCTCCCTGCTGGCCTGCACTCCCCTGCTCTGCCTGGCACCCCCTGCTGGCCTGCACCCCCCTGCACTCCTCTGCTCTGCCTGGTGCCCCCTGCTGGCCTGCGCTCCCCTGCGCTGCCCCGCTCTGCCTGGCGCCCCCTGCTGGCCTGCGCTCCCCCGCTCTGCCTGGCACCCCCAGCTGACCTGCACCCCTGGCTCTGCCTGGCACTCCCTGCTGGCCTGCGGCCCCCCCCACTCTGCCTGGCACCCCAGACCTAAGCCACAGTTCCCCAACCCCAGGCCAGCCCTGAGTGCCACACACAGCTCTGCCACAGGTCCCTCCTGGTCCTGCCCTCCCCCGTCCAATGCTCCCTGCTGAGCCCTATTGCCTGTTCCAAGCCTGACCCCCACTCCTAGCTCGGCTGGGGCACCCCCAGCCCCACTGCCCCAGCCTCTGGCCACAGCCGGGGTGGAGCTCTCAGAGACAGCACCGATCCCCACCCAGGAGAGCAGAGAGGTGGGATCCGCTACGTACAGACCCAGCGGGGGCACGTCCAGCACGGGCAGGGCCTGGTTCCTGGGGCACAGCAGGTCCCGGGCACGTCCATCTGCACAAAGCTACAGCAGGGGCAGCATTAGAACTGAGTCGGGGCCCCCCTGGCACGGAGCCGTCCTGGCACTGAGCCAGCTCGGGGGGGGGGAGGCGCCCTGGCCCGGAGCAGCGCTAGCGCCGTCCACCCCCTCCCAGCTTTTGCGTCTTTTTCTTTGGTTCCTCTTTCTGTGGGTCACGGTCACGGCCCAGCCCTGCCTCACGGCTGCCTTGGGGGGGGACCCAGGAGAGAGAGGCCGGGGTGGGTCCTGTGGTTCAACCCGCAGGCGCCCCTGGGGGCTGGGCAGGGGCAGCTCAGAGCCGCCTGGGCGCTGGAGGCTGCTCTGGCGCTGCTGGGAGCAGGCTCATGCCCTGGGACACTGGGGGAGCAGAAAAGGGCCCTCAGTGCCCATGGGCCGGCTCTCAGGCACCCCAGCTCGGCCCTCGGGCTGGGGCGTCCCCGGCCGCTTTGCAGGCCCTGCCCGCAGGGCGGTTCATGGCGTGAGGCTGCCCGGAGACCCGGGGCCCGGCTGCGCCTGGCGGGGTCGGTGCCGAGTGTTAACGCGGTGACGCCGTCTCCGTCCTGCGCCAGCAGCTCGCGGCGGGAGCGCAGGGCCAGGCGGGGAAGCGGGAGGAGGCTCCCATGGGCCGAGCAGCTGGGCCCCGAGGTCCACGGGGGAACGGCAGGAACAGCCACCCCGGCAGCCGCTCAGGGCGGGGACGTCCCGGCTCCCCCACGCCCAGCAACCCCACAGTCCTGCAGGACGCTCGCCCCGCGTTGGGGCTCAGACACAGGCCCCAGGGCCCGCCGTGGGCAGGGGGGCTGCTCCAGTGGGGTATTCTAGCATCGCTCAGTGGTGCAGGCCGGGGGACAGGCAGCCGGGCGCCCGCCGGCTGGCCAGGGATGGAGCTCCGCCCCCGTCTTACCTGGACGAGGCTGACAGTCCGCAGACGCTCCCCGCCAGGCCCCGGGGGCTCGGGCTCCTGGAAAAAGGCTTCTATCACCTGGGGGGGGAAAGGCTTAGATACCCGCTCCCTGGGGCCTCTTCTGCCACTGGGATCAGCCCTGCTGCCGTCAGCCAGGCAGGGGAGCCCCCCTCAACTTCAGGGTCCATCTCATTCGCTCATGGAAGGGCAGGATCGGGCCCTTCAGGGGGGCTGGGAGCTCAGAGCCACCCTGCCATGGGAGGGCGAGGACGGACGCACCCCCCAGGCTGCCTCCCTCCCCCGGGGATGCCAGAGCCAAGGGATCCCTGGCTCCCATGGAGGCGCCAGTGCTGCCTTCAGTGGATGGAGCGGGGCGGGTATCAGCAGTGCCCAGAGACCCCTATGCCGCTGGAAACCTGGACTCCCGCTTTCGGGGAGCGAGGCTCACGGGGGGCGGCGGGAGGCCAGGCCGTGCTCGGAGATTAGTGTCAGCGGATGGAGAAGTGCCTCACACAGCAACAGAGGCCGGGCATGTCCCAGGGCCCCACTGGCACCTCTCTGCCCGCACACTGCGCCCAAAGGGGCCTGGCTGCCCTCTGCCCGCACACTGCACCCAAAGGGGCCCGGCTGCCCTCTGCCCCGCACACTGCGCCCAAAGGGGCCTGGCTGCCCTCTGCCCGCACACTGCACCCAAAGGGGCCCAGCTGCCCTCTGCCCGCACACTGCGCCCAAAGGGGCCTGGCTGCCCTCTGCCCGCACACTGCGCCCAAAGGGGCCCGGCTGCCCTCTGCCCCGGACACTGCGCCCAAAGGGGCCCAGCTGCCCTCTGCCCGCACACTGCGCCCAAAGGGGCCCGGCTGCCCTCTGCCCGCACACTGCGCCCAAAGGGGCCCGGCTGCCCTCTGCCCGCACACTGCGCCCAAAGGGGCCTGGCTGCCCTCTGCCCGCACACTGCACCCAAAGGGGCCCAGCTGCCCTCTGCCCGCACACTGCGCCCAAAGGGGCCTGGCTGCCCTCTGCCCGCACACTGCGCCCAAAGGGGCCCGGCTGCCCTCTGCCCCGGACACTGCGCCCAAAGGGGCCCGGCTGCCCTCTGCCCCGCACACTGCGCCCAAAGGGGCCCGGCTGCCCTCTGCCCGCACACTGCGCCCAAAGGGGCCCGGCTGCCCTCTGCCCAGGACACTGCGCCCAAAGGGGCCCGGCTGCCCTCTGCCCCGGACACTGCGCCCAAAGGGGCCCGGCTGCCCTCTGCCCGCACACTGCGCCCAAAGGGGCCTGGCTGCCCTCTGCCCGCACGCTGCACCCAAAGGGGCCCGGCTGCCCTCTGCCCCGGACACTGCGCCCAAAGGGGCCCGGCTGCCCTCTGCCCGCACACTGCGCCCAAAGGGGCCTGGCTGCCCTCTGCCCGCACGCTGCACCCAAAGGGGCCCGGCTGCCCTCTGCCCCGCACACTGCGCCCAAAGGGGCCCGGCTGCCCTCTGCCCCGGACACTGCGCCCAAAGGGGCCCAGCTGCCCTCTGCCCGAACACTGCGCCCAAAGGGGCCCGGCTGCCCTCTGCCCGCACACTGCGCCCAAAGGGGCCCGGCTGCCCTCTGCCCGCACACTGCGCCCAAAGGGGCCCGGCTGCCCTCTGCCCGCACACTGCGCCCAAAGGGGCCCGGCTGCCCTCTGCCCGGACACTGCGCCCAAAGGGGCCCGGCTGCCCTCTGCCCGCACACTGCGCCCAAAGGGGCCCGGCTGCCCTCTGCCCCGCACACTGCGCCCAAAGGGGCCCGGCTGCCCTCTGCCCGCACACTGCGCCCAAAGGGGCCCGGCTGCCCTCTGCCCGCACACTGCGCCCAAAGGGGCCCGGCTGCCCTCTGCCCGCACACTGCGCCCAAAGGGGCCCGGCTGCCCTCTGCCCGCACGCTGCACCCAAAGGGGCCCGGCTGCCCTCTGCCCGCACGCTGCGCCCAAAGGGGCCCGGCTGCCCTCTGCCCGCACACTGCGCCCAAAGGGGCCCGGCTGCCCTCTGCTCGCACACTGCGCCCAAAGGGGCCCGGCTGCCCTCTGCCCCGGACACTGCGCCCGAAGGGGCCCGGCTGCCCTCTGCCCCGCACACTGCGCCCAAAGGGGCCCGGCTGCCCTCTGCCCGGACACTGCGCCCAAAGGGGCCCGGATGCCCTCTGCCCGGACACTGCGCCCAAAGGGGCCCGGATGCCCTCTGCCCCGCACACTGCGCCCAAAGGGGCCCGGCTGCCCTCTGCCCGCACACTGCGCCCAAAGGGGCCCGGCTGCCCTCTGCCCGCACACTGCACCCAAAGGGGCCCGGCTGCCCTCTGCCCGCACACTGCGCCCGAAGGGGCCCGGCTGCCCTCTGCCCGCACACTGCGCCCAAAGGGGCCCGGCTGCCCTCTGCCCCGCACACTGCGCCCAAAGGGGCCCGGCTGCCCTCTGCCCGCACACTGCGCCCAAAGGGGCCCGGCTGCCCTCTGCCCCGCACACACACGTATATTCCTGTTTGCCCCATTCAGTGCCAGGGCGCGGGGCTCCGCTCCTCGAGGTTCGTGCCCCTGGGTGGGTTGGGCCACCTCAGCCCGGAGCCTCGAAGGGTGAAACCGGCCCGGTGAGGGGGAGGCAGGCGCCAGCAGTAACCTCTGGGCCACGACTCACCTGCTGGATGATGCTGTGGTGCTGGCCAGCGCCCTGCGGCTTCGTCCCGGCCCCAGGAGCCTCCCACAGCAGCAGGGACACGCTGTAGCCAAGGGGCACCATGGCCAGCAGGGGTCGCACCAGCTCCGAGAACACCTGGTCCTGTGGGGAGAGTTGGGGCACGACCCAGGGCCCAGCCACCCCAGGGGAGCCCGGGTGGATCTCAAACATGGGCCAGGCTGCTCTGCGCCACGCCCTGACCCCAGGCCCCCCAGCCCAGCCCCTAGCACAGGCAGCCCCCAACTCCCCACTGGCGCTGGCCCAGCTGGGGAGGTAGCAACCCCACAAAGGCACCCAGCCATGCACAGCTGTGGCCATTTACCTGCTGGGCTGGGGCTGTCAGCTCCCCAGGCTGTGCCAGGGGCAGCATCCTAGAATCATCCTGTTCATGCAGCCCAGAATCACGTTTGCTTTTTTTGCAACAGTGTCACACTGTGGACTCATATTCAGCCTGTGGTCCACTCTGACCCCTAGATCCCTTTCTGCCGTGCTCCTTCCCAGACAGTCGCTTCCCATTCTGTGTGTGGGAGACTGATTGTTCCTCCCTAAGGGGAGCACTTTGCATTTGTCTTTATTAAACTTCATCCTGTTTTCCTCAGACCATTTCTCCAGTTTGTCCAGATCATTTTGAACTCTGACCCTGTCCTCCAAAGCAGTTACAACCCCTCCCAGCTTGGTATCATCTGCAAACTTAATAAGCATCCTCGTTGATGAAGATATTGAACAGAACCAGTCCCAAAACAGAACCCTGCGGAACCCCACTTGTTACTCGTTTCCAGCAGGATTGTGAACCATTCATAACTACTCTCTGAGTACGGTTATCCAGCCAGTTCTGCACCCACCTTATAGTAGCCCCATCTAAGTTGCATTTGCCTAGTTTATTGATAAGAATATCATGCGAGACCGTATCAAACGCCTTACTAAAGTCTAGGTATACCACATCCACCGCTTCTCCCTTATCCACCAGACTCGTTATCCTATCAAAGAAAGCTATCAGATTGGTTTGACATGATTTGTTCTGTACAGATCCATGATGGCTGTTCCCTGTCACTTTATTATCTTCCAAGTGTTTGCAGATGAATTCCTTAATTACTTGCTCCATTATCTTCCCTGGCACAGATGTTAAACTGACTGGTCTGTAGTTTCCTGGGTTGTTTTCATTTCCCTTTTATAGATGGGCACTAGATTTGTCCTTTTCCAAGGGGCCTGGCCCAAGCTGGACATTATTCCAGGTCTCCGGTTCCCTCAGGGCCCGTAGGCAGAGTGGGGCTCGTGACAAGCCCCCTGGCAGCCCTTCCTCCCCGCGGGCCCACTCTGGGGGGAGGCCTGGGTCAGCCGGGGGGTACGGAGCAGGGATCGGGCCGGACCCAGATCAGCCCCTGGCTGCTGCCCCGAGCCTGAGGGGAGGCGGGAGGCCCCAGGCTTCCCCTGCCCAGCGCGGACGCGCAGACCCCACCGTACCTGCCCCGTGTCCAGGCTAAAGACGCCATCGAAGGTGAAGCAGCCCTCCTGGAACGACAGCGGCAGGGTTAGTGCCCTGCCCACCCTGCCTCCCCCAGCCCCTGCCCTGAGCGCCCCCAGCCCGCAGGGGCGTCTGGGGCTTCGTGCCCCCGGGCAGCCGGGCCCCGCCAGCCCAGGCACTACGGGAGAGGGCTGTGGAGGGGCTGAGAGAGATCCCTGGGCCCCCCCCAAGGCCCTTCCCATCCGAGTCCGGGGTGAAGACCCCCCCGCCCCGCCCAGCCCTACCTGAATGCCCTTGTCGGCCTTATCTACAAAAATCAGCCGGCTGGAGTCTTCATTCACCACCCGGAAACTCTCCTGCAGCCCCGAGCCTGGAACGCGGCGCGAGGGACCCGTCAGGGCCGGTTGCACCCGCTCCAGCCGGCTCCCGGGGGCTCCTGTCCGCCCCCCGGGGCCACGTTCCCCCCGGCGCAGGGCAGCGGGGCGGCCCCGCCCTCACGCCGCCAGGGCACAGGGCAGCTCCCGGGCCTGGCAGCGAAGGGCCAGACTGAGCCCACAGGCCGGCTGGGAAAGGGCCGAGGCGAGAGCTGAGCCGGCGCTAACCCTAACCCCCCACCATGGCACCGAGCCAGGCTGCCCTGGGCCCGGCCCCCCCGCCCCGCGTGGGGGAGCCGCAACAACTGGGGCTTGATCCCAGCCCAGCCTCCCCTCGGGCTGCTCCTGCCATCGGGCAGGGGCTGGGGCGGGAAGCCAGGGCCCCTGCTGCTGCTGGCCCTGCCCCAGGCTCCCTGCAGGCGCCGGCTTGGCCACGGGCCCAGGCCCGAGAGCTGGTTGCTAAGGGGACTGGGCTTGCAGCCAGCTGAGCAGAACTGCCTGCAGGTTCCTGTTGCACTGGAGGGTCCTTCTGGCCGGCCCCGACCGACCGCGGGACACGGCCCATCGCTGCCAACTCCCAAACCACGGCCAAGGGCTGCCCCCCAGGCCTGGCCCTTCACCCGAGCCCCCCAGGACGGCCTCCCGAGGGCCCCCTGCTGCCTCCGCCCACGGCCCACTTGGGCACCAGCAGCCCACGGCGTGGCTTGGGGCGCAGCGCTGCGGAGCTTTGCCTGCCAACTGGGCCCCCCAGGCTGGGCGGGATCCATCCCCCCACGTGGGAGCCAGTCCCCTGAGGAGACGGCACAAAGGGGCCTGATGAATTGCGGGCCCCATCCCCAGCCCCCCAGCAGCTGGCTGCCCAGCGCCGTACCTGCTGCCCGCCGGAGTCCCACGGCCGCCCGCACACACGCCTCCTGCTTGGCCTGGGAGGGAGGCACCGGAGAGGGGTGAGAGCTTCTGCCCAGGCCTGGCACTTCCAGGAGCCGCTGCCAGGGAGCTGAAGAAGCACAAGGGAAGCCGGTTCCCCAGCTCCACAAGCGCCTGGCACTTGCCCACCACGCACTCACCTGCCCAGCCTCCATAGCCGCCCCAGCTCTGCGCCCTCCAGCCAGCGAGCTCCTTTGCCACGCGAGGCGGGGGGGGAGCGGTGCAGGGATGAAGTTACCATGCATCTTTCATCTCTCTGGCCAGCCGGCCGGAGCAGCGGTAGGTGCAGGCTGTGGGCGGGGGGGGGAGCGGTGCAGGGATGAAGTTACCATGCATCTTTCATCTCTCTGGCCAGCCGGCCGGAGCAGCGGTAGGTGCAGGCTGTGGGCGGGGGGGGAGCGGTGCAGGGATGAAGTTACCATGCATCTTTCATCTCTCTGGCCAGCTGGCCGGAGCAGCGGTAGGTGCAGGCTGCGGGCGGGGGGGGAGCGGTGCAGGGATGAAGTTACCATGCATCTTTCATCTCTCTGGCCAGCTGGCCGGAGCAGCGGTAGGTGCAGGCTGCGGGCGGGGGGGAGCGGTGCAGGGATGAAGTTACCATGCATCTTTCATCTCTCTGGCCAGCCGGCCGGAGCAGCGGTAGGTGCAGGCTGCGGGGGGGGGGGGGGGGGGGGGAGCGGTGCAGGGATGAAGTTACCATGCATCTTTCATCTCTCTGGCCAGCCGGCCGGAGCAGCGGTAGGTGCAGGCTGCGGGGGGGGGGGGGGGGGGGGGGGAGCGGTGCAGGGATGAAGTTACCATGCATCTTTCATCTCTCTGGCCAGCCGGCCGGAGCAGCGGTAGGTGCAGGCTGCGGGTGGGGGGGAGCGGCCAGCCCAGCCTGCGAAGGGGACAGGTGTGGCCAGGGGGAGCCCAGACACGAACGGGCTCCGCCTATATCGGCACGGACCCAGTCTGGCATGTAAAAGTCAGAAGGCGTTTTGGACTCAGGCTCGCCGAGAGGCCACGTGGGAAGGCACATGCGGCTGGGACGGGGACCGCTCTCGCGGGGGGGCTAGTGAAAGGGGGTCTCTGTAGCCCCGGGAAGAGGAGAGAGACGCAGCTAAAGCACAACAGGAAATGGAAGAGCAACCGCCCCGTGAAACGAGCAACTGCGTCACACGAGGGCGGCCGGGGAAATAGTGACACGTGTGTGAGAGCCTGTGCACCAGTGCGAGACGTCTGAGCGCTCGGCTGGGTGAGCGTAGTGCCTGGGGAAAGGAGGACATTGCTACAATAGGCAGCACCCAAACTTGGTCGAGTGATGCTCATCAATGGGACCCGTAATACCTGGGGGCAAATGGGGTAAGTGGCGCTGCTGGGGGAGCGGCGATGGGAGAAAGCAGAAAGCCCCAGGACGTCAATCGCTTGCATGGGTCAGACTGTACCACAGCGTCTCCCCGGGCGGAAAGGCCCTGCTCGAATAGTGGGGGTTCAGCAACAGGAAGGTGGGTCTGCCCGGCTGCCCGGGATGGAACCGTGAGGGTGAAATGCTCCGGAGTCTACAAAACAGAGTCAGTAATACGGGGATTTCGAGTGTCCCCTTGTTGCCTGGTAACGTGTCACCTCAGGACGGGTGCAGACATCCCATTTCTAAGCGCTACCAACGGCTGCTTGGAGGGGCAGCTCGTCCCAGAGCCCCAAGGGGAGAAACTATTCTCGACTTGGTCCCAGGAGCGGATGCAGCGGAAGCGCTTGGGAATAGAGACCATAACGTAATTCACTTGCACATCTTTGGAGGGGCGATGCCAAAGAAACCCCTTCAAACAACTTCAAAAAGAAGAACTGCACAAAAACAAGGAAGTGGAAAATCAAAAGGAACAGTAGCCACAGAAGTGTAATGTCTTGGAAGCTGCAGGGAGACTCTTTACAAACACCATAACAGAGACTCAAACTAACTTTATAACCCCCTTGTTTGGTCAAAAACAAACAAACAAAATGCACACACGTACACACGCACGCACGCACACAGGCACATGCAGGCACACACACGCACGCACACACGCACGCACACAGGCACATGCAGGCACACACGTACACACGCACGCACGCGCACACACACGCATGCACACACGCATGCACAAACGCGCACACGCATGCACACACGCATGCACAAACGCGCGCGCACACACACACACACATGCACGCACACACACACGCACACACACACGCACGCACACACACACGCACACAGAGCAAGAGGGCCAAAAAGTTTCATCCTGGCTAACCCACAGAGTAAATGAGACTGCGTCAAAAGGGCACCTTTTGAAAATTGCATGTCAAATCCTATGGAGAAAAATAGAAAGGACCCTAAACTCTGGCAAGACACGTGTCAAACCCTAAGGAGGCAGCCAGAATAAAAATGTGACGAGCATCTAGCAAAAGACAGAAAAACGAAGGGCACTTTTTAAAGTCCATCAGAAGCAAGGAGCCTGCCAAGCAACCACAGGGCTGATGAAGCAGCAGCTCAAACCTTTCCAGACTCCGGTACCTTCTTAGGAGTCGAGAGTTGTCTGCGTCCCCCTTGTTTTACCTCTCTTAACAATTTGCTCCCAACCTCAGACTTACACATACAAACGTACCCTAGAATCAAAGGACTGGAGGAGACCTCAAGAGATCGTCTCCGGCACTTCTGGCAGGACTAAGCATTACCATTCTGAATCATTCCTGACGTGTGGCTCTAACCGGCTCTTTGATATCTCCAGGGATGGAGATTTCACAGCCTCCCTAGGCAATTTATCCCCGTGTTTAACCAACGGGACTGGAAGTTTTTGCTAAGGTCCAACCTAACCCTCCCTTGCTTAGGGTTGCCAGATGCTTTCATGAACAATCCCAAACATGGCAGGAAAAAAGTTGGTTGAGGAAAACATAAAAAAGGAGGCCCAAAGGTCACTGCGCCTTTAAGAATCCCCGTGCTCCTCGCTCCCCTCCAGACACGGCAGGGGAAGAACATCGCCGCCGGCCTTCCTTGTTTTACTGGACAGGGGCCAGAAATACCAGACTGTCCGGCTGAAAACCAGACACCTAGCAACCCGGCCCTTGCTGCAATCTAAGCCCATTGCTGCTTGTCCTGTCCTCAGAAGTGACAAAGAACAATTCTTCTTTCTCCTTGTAACAACCTTTTAGGTACTTGAAAGTTGTTATCACGTCCCCTCTGGCTGCTCTTTTCCAGCCTAAACAAACTCCGTTTTTTCACTCTTCCCTCCTAGCTCATGTTTTCTAGAGCCTTGATCATTTTTGTTGTTCTTCTCTGGACTCTTTCCAATCTGTCCACATCTTTCCTGAAATGTGGCGCCCAGAACGGTACACAATACTCCAGTCGAGGCCTAACCAGCGTGCAGTAGAGCGGCAGTCGTGTCTCGTGTCCTGCTAATACGGCCTAGAATGATTTTCACTTTTTTGCAACAATGTTCCAATGTTGAGTAATATTTAGCTTGTGGTCTGTCGTCACCCCACGCTTTCTGCAGCGCTGCTTCCTCGGCAGTCATTTCCCGTTGTGTACGTGACACTGATTGTTCCTTCCTATGCGGAGTAGTTTGCATTTGCCGTTATTGAATGTCATGCCGTTTACTCCGTCCATTTCTCCAGATCAGTTTGAATTTTGACCCTACCCTCCAAAGCACTTGCAACCCCGCCCAGCTTGGTAGCATCTGCAAACTTTATAAGGGCAGGTCTATGCTATGGGGGAAGAGCGGCTTAGGGTCTGCAGTTCCAGCTGTTATTTATGGAGCTGGGGTCAACGTATCTCAAGCTGAGCTCGGGCACCGTCCTCACCGCGGGAGCTCAGCAGGAGAAACGCTCCATCGTCTGCCTTGCTCCCGTAGCCTCACCACCTCCCCTGCAGGGCAGACGCTGGTAGGCCCTGCTCCCAGCACTGTGCGGAGAACCGGCCCCTGGTCCAAGCACTCAGCTCACCCACAGCCTGGCCAGCATGCTCCTTCCTTCCCCCACTGCCTCTGGCTGGACCAGTGCCCTACCTATGCCAAGGAATGTAAGGCTTTTAGCAGAGAGGGCTGAAGCAGCTCAGACCCCGGAGTCTGTCAGAGCAGTCACTGGTGCTGTTACTGCAGCCTGTTTTCTGTTATAAACCACCTCAACCCAGCACCTGCTTATTATAACTGCTGGGTTGGTGTGTGACCTGCATGCACAATGGGGCTATGGTAACGGGACTGTGCAAAACGGTTCCCCCTCCCCTCTGAAAGCATCCACTCCGTGCGCAGCGGCAGTCAAAAAGGCAAATAGAATGTTAGGAATCATTAAAAAAGGGGTAAAGAATAAAACAGAACATACCTTATTGCCTCTATATAAAACCATGGTGCGCCCACAGCTTGAATACCGTGGACAGACGTGGTCATCACATCTCAGAAAAGATGTATTGGCATTAGAAAAGGTTCAGAAAGAGGCAACAAAAATGATGAGGGGTTTGGAACGGGTCCCATCTAAAGAGAGATTAAAAGGACGGGGACTTTTCAGCTTAGAAAAGAGGAGACTAAGGGGGGAAATGAGAGAGGTCTATAAAATCATGACTGGTGTGGAAGAAGTGAATAAGGAAAAGTTATTCCCACAATAGAAGAACTAGAAATGAAATTAACAGGCAGCAGGTTTAAAACAAACACAAGGAAGTTTTTCTTCACTCAGCGCACAGTCAACCTGTGGAACTCCTCGCCAGAGGACATGATGAAGACTAGGATTTTAACAGGGTTCAAAAAAGAGCTAGATAGATTCATGGAGGTTAAGTCGATCAATGGCTGATGGCCAGGATGGGTAGGAATGGGGTCCCTGGCCTCTGTGTGTCTGGAGGTGGGAGACAGGGGAGGGATCACGTGAGGATTCCCTGTTGTGACCCCTCCTCTGGGGCATCTGGCATTGCCCACTGGCGGCCGACAGGACACTGGGCTGGATGGACTTTTGGCCGTTCTTATGTTCCCGGAATCTGATCCCCGGCATCTCTGAGACCCAGCCACTCAAGTCGCATGGCTCTTAACCCTTTAAGAGCCAGAGCGGCTTTGGGAGAAGAGCAGGAGTCCATCCTTCTCGTGCGAGATCAGCGTCACTGCCTGCTGCAAATCCTTCCCTCTCCGGGCGCTGGGAGCAGCTGAGTAACGGGGCAGGAGCAGGGCTCCAATCTGCCACACCCAGCAGCCCTCCACATTCAGCCTGGGCTGCTTTGCCTGTAGGTTGATCAGTAACAAGGAAGCAAAGAGTAAAGTGCCATGAGACCGCCCCCATGCGCCCCCTCTCGGGTGCACTGCCCCAAGCTCCACACACAGGTACCAGGTGCCCAGCTCTCATCCACTTCAGTGCGAGTTAGGCACCCAAATCCCAATGGCTGCCTATCTCGGTAAACGGCAGAGCCCTTGGAGATGTAAAGGGGCAATACACAGGACAGACAGGCACAATAGCCAGCGAAGGCATGGAGGGTTTGGAAAATAGTTGCTTGCTGTGCCCCCAAGAGCAGAATCAGCTCCCTTTTCTGTAGGTAGCACTGATGCCTTGTCTCCAAGCAGGCTGCATCCCCTGGGCAAAGTGAACAGGTGTAACCCGCGCTGGGGATGCAGTTGTACTGGCACAGTCGTGCTTATCCTGGTACAGGGTGTCGTGCTACGGGGAGAGGAATGAACTACAGTGTTGGAACTGAACGTTTTATTCCTTCTATATTTGTGTGTTAGGGTTAGTAATCTAGGAATGTAGTTGAATGATGTAATATTAAATTAAGCCCTTTTAGTTAAATGTCTATTTCTGTGTCCTAAAGTTTAGTGAGTTTAGTAAATGGGCCTAAGTAAAACAATAGTTTTGGTATTGTCTCGGTGTGAATGAGACGAAAGGGATGTGGAAGGCTAAGGCCTTAATTGTTTGACTTACAACGCCTCTTTGCTTTGCCCAATGCAGATACTGATGTTATGCTTCCTTGAGAAGTCCTTGTAAAAGATTGTTTGTGTGTGAAAGTGGCATGTATGCGCCTGCTCCCCCTCTGTGTTCGATCTAGTGGCCACTCGATTGATACAGACTCTGGACTGGTAACTATGACAGCAACTGGTGGGACTGTGCGTGCCTGGCATCTGTGTGTGTGAGGGATAATGTACAACTGTTGTATTCTCAATAAACGCGGCGTGCTGCCTTTTCCCCTCTAAAAGATCTCGGGTGCTTCGTTTAAGCAGATAACACAGCAGTGAGCACATTCATACCCACTCCGGCTGGGTCCACACGAGAGACCTGTATTGGTTAGAAACAATCTCCCCTCTGGTCAGATGCCACAGAAGTGGTGTTTGGCAGGTTTCTTGCTCCATCAAAGGTTGATAACAGTTCAGCTGTGTGTGTGTAGTGTGTGTGTGTGTAGGCTGATAGCAGTTCGGCTGTGTGTGTGTAGGTTGATAACAGTTTGGCTGTGTGTGTGTGGTGTGTGTGTAGGTTGATAGCAGTTCGGCTGTGTATGTGGTGTGTGTAGGTTGATAACAGTTCGGCTGTGTGTGTGTGGTGTGTGTGTGTAGATTGATAACAGTTAGGCTGTGTGTGTGTGGTGTGTGTGTGTAGGTTGATAACAGTTCGGCTATGCGTGTGTGTGTGTGTAGGTTGATAACAGTTCGGCTATGCGTGTGTGTGTGTGTGTGTGTGTGTAGGTTGATAACAGTTCGGCTGTGTGTGTGTATAGGTTGATAACAGTTCGGCTGTGTGTATGTGTGTGTGTGTGTGTGCGCACGCGCATGCTCCCTTAGTGTGCTGCCCTGGCTTTGCACAGCCAGTCTGCATAGAGAACCCTCAAGAACTCCAAAATCAGATAAGGCGCGAAGGCGGCAGGCCAGGTTTATTATCAAACGAAGCGCAGTAATAGTTGTCTACCGAACCACTAGGCATATATACCCCCGACAATGGACACAGCTCTCAGAGGTGGGATTTTCCACCACACCCTAGGCTGGACAAGAACATCCATCTTTGTACCTGGATACAGACAAGTTACGCATCACTCTGACATACCAGAATGCCACCCCCGCCGTACCAGGTGCCGCTCAAAACCTTATATGTGTTAGTTTCATCAAAATATTTCTAGCCACCATGCTGTCATCCTGACCCTATCCTGAACACAGGTTCGAGAGTTCCTGTTCTCTATGGGGAGTGTGTTGGCACTAAGATGTTCCCGAGCGACGTGTTTTGGTACCACCCTTCTGGACTGTGTTACATGACTTGGGCCTAGAACCGCCGAGGTCTGTGTGTTTCTGCACTATCAGCCCTGTTCTTGCCAGATTCTGTGAGCAGGGCCTGCCTCTTGCTCACAGCTCAGCTTTGCTTTATATTAGCAAAGTCCTGACGACTTTCATCGAGGCCTGAGGCACAGCAGGACTTGTGCTTTTGACCCTCTTCTTACCCTCAAGCAATCTAGTAACGCATGCCTGGACACAACCTGTGTGTGGATCTGGACCAAGCGAATGGGGCAGGAGGGGTCCAGCCACGCCCTCCTCCATGCGGCTGGGAAACAGAGCATGCAAGTGGCTTGTGGAGGCTACAGGTGAGTCTGCTTGAATGAGGAGCTTGGTCTCCTCTTCCCAGCTTGGCCGCTCTGCTCAGGGATCGGCAAGACCGCATGAAGGGGGAGTCTTGTAATGTCCGTGGGGCACAGTCGTGTTTCTGATCGCTCCTGGGCTTTAAAATAATGGCAACAACCTGTCTGGAACCTCAGATGTCTGCAGCCAGCCAGCGGGGCGGGGCAAAGCACACAGATTCCCCGAGGGACCCGCCTGCCCTTGATGTCTCTGGCAATGTCGTCCGGAGGACCTGTCCCTCCTCGCCCAATAGGCTGAGTGGCAGAGGCCGCCGCCCCCTCCGGGGCATCCCGACCACCCGCCCCTGCAGGCAGGGCAATTCCTCAGCCCCTGCCCTGCTGCGCGAAGGGCCCTGCCCTCATGCCAGAGCCCAGCAGCTAACCCAGCCAGGCCCTAATTTGTGCCAGGCAAAGGGTCCCAGCCAAGCAGCTCAGCAGGAGGACGGAGACGGGAGCCATCGCGCCGGCCGTGCTGCACTGCAGCTCTGCAGCCAGCGCGTCCTTCAGCAGGGCGCCCCGGTGCCGAGGTGGAGCCGCACACCTGTAGTCCTGAGGCCAGTCAGGCACCAAGGGCCCCCTGCTCGCCAGGGCGGGGAGCTCGCAGGCCCCCGCACAGGAGCAGTTGTAGAGATTCCCACCTGCCCAGAGGCTCTGCAGGTGTCTCAGCGCCCGGAGCTCGCCTCGGGGGAGGCAGGAGATGAGGTTTCCATCCAGACTGAGGGCTTCTACGGCAGGATAGTTCTGGGGGGAGGGGACGGCCCGCAGCCTGTTGTTGGACAGGAAGAGCTTCTTCAGGAAGGGGAGCGCGTGGTCGAGGGCGTGGAGTTCATTGGAACTCACGTCTAATACTTCAAGGCTGGGGGGCAGAGGCCTGGGGACGTGCTCTAGGCCCGTGGCGGACAAGTTGAGGATGCGGAGGGATGGCTGCCACTCACAGGAGGAGGAGGGGACGGCCAGGAGGCCATTCTGGCTCAGGTCTAAGTGGCCGAGCTCCTCCAGCTGGTGCAGCGTTTCACACGTGGCGAGGAAGGAGCTCAGGTTGTTGTGGCGGAGTTTTAATACCTGGAGCTGTGGGAAAGCCCCCGGGCAAAACGAAGGCCCCATGCTCTGGTCCTGGAGGCGGTTTTCTGACACATCCAGGTAGCGTAAGGTCCTGAAGACCTTGCCCATGCTGCATGGAATGTAGGGGACCTGCGACTGCGTCACCGTCAGATCCCGCAGGCTCTCCAGCCAGCTGCTCAGGTAGGAGAAGTCTTGGCCTCTGTCGGCCAGGGAGCTGGAGGTCACCTTGTGGAAGCGTAAGGAGGAGACCGGCAGAATCACCCTGTCCATGGGGAGCCAGCTGGCTTTTCCCAGGAAAGTGCAGTTGTCAAACTGGAGCTCGGTGAGGCGCATGTAGGGCATGAACTTCATGACAGCGGCCACCAGAACCTCCGGCACGAGGAGATCTCCGAAGACAATCTTGGTCACGTTCAACATCTTCAGGATGCCGATCACCGATTCGTCCACCGAGATGGACGCAAAACCTGCAAATTGCTCCAAGTTTCCTCCTCGGAGCTCCAAGACAGAGGCAGAGAAGCACTGGAAGAGGTTTCCTAGCTTGTCCTGATCCAAAAGCGAGCAGGAGCAGTGCCTCTGGGGCTGATTGAAGGAGCAGGAGGCTGCGACCTCAGAGAGTTGCAATCCCATGAGCAGGACGACCGCAAACGCCTGGCTGAGTTGCATGGTGAATATCCTAGAAAAGAAAAGGACACGAGGAAAGCCCAGGCCTTTGCTGTTACAGAGCAGGGGCTGTCGGAAGCCAACGGTGGGGCAGGCTGGCCCGAGAGCCTTTGCCCCGCACAGTGCAAGCACCAGAACAAAGCTCGGGTGATTCGCAGCAGGCTGAGTCCAGCCCTGGGTGCCAAGGCGAGTGCCCCTGAGCGTTCCCCCTGCCCAGCAACCTCGGGGGGCATGAGCGGGCAGCGAGCGAGCCAGGCTCCAGAGACAGCCACCGCCTTGGACTCAGGGACTGAGCTGCCGTTTGCTGGCGCTGCTGGGCAGCCTCGAGCCAGTGCCGCTCACACGCCTGCGGGGTGTGGGTCATTGCCCTGCACGGTGGCACTTGGCCCGCCCACCGCGGGTTAACGAGTCTGCCGGTCGGCCTCCGCCAAGCGCCAGCTGGCGTGGAGCACTGTGGGAGAGGCTCGTGCACTGAGCGCCCGAGGCCCAGCTGGGTCCCGTGTTCCGCCTGCTCCTACCGCTCCCCCAGGGCTCGCTCAGTGAGCGCTGCCGGCTCAGGCGCTGCCATGGCGGCGGATGGCGTCTATGGCTAGTCACGCTGCTCCCCAGTGACGGGCTGGAGCTGGGGTTTCACTCACCTGGAAGCCACTGGAGCTCGGCCGAGGATCAGCCCCTCGGTTTAGGAGCTGTCGCAGCCACGTCCACAGATCGGTCTGAGCCCCAAAGTTCAGGCCTGGCTCCGGCTTCGGATTTGCCCCGAGGCCAGAGGAGAAACTCGGCTCCATGGGGCCTGGTTACCGAGTCTCTTCAGGAGGATTCCCCTGGGGGGCTGGTTTTGGGATTCCTCCTCACCCCCCCCCCCGACAGTGTGTGACAGCCAGTGGAGGAGAGTCAGTGTCTCACACCAGATAAAGCCTGTTCCTCTTCACAGGAAGAGCTGCTCCTCGCCCGGCCAGCAGTCCTGTTGCTGGGTGCCGGGGGGGGGGGGGGGGGGGGGGGGGGGGAGGAGTCTGCCCACCCCCCACTCAACGTTCCCCCCAACAAAGGGAGCTGCTCTGTCCCACCCAGCCACCTATGTCCAAGGGCGCCTCAGTGCTCGAGTGCCGGTTTGTACCCCATGCACCCAGGGCTGAGCCACCCCAGGCTGGGGAGTCTCCTCCTAAGTGCCCTGCAAGCCCAGGGGCACAGCAGGGGAGACGCTAGAAAGGGCAAATCACACAGGAGAGAATATGGGCTCACAGTCAGAGCACAGAACTGCGGGTCAGTGGCTCCCTCCTTTGATTCAAAGCCCCGACCCTGGCTCACTGTGCAGCCTTCAGCAGGTTACGTCACCGCTCCATGCCTCAGTTTCCCTATCTCAGCCCGGGCTTTTAACAACTACCAGCCTCATGTGGATGTACTGGGGGATCATTCGGTGCTATCCAGGCAACACTGGGAATGTGTTCACTGTGGGGCATAGTTATTTTCTGTGCCCAGGTTAGGACAGTGGATGGGCAGTGCGAAAAGTGCCAGCGGCTAGAGGGTTAACAGCTGCGAAGCATGCCTTCCTTGTGTTGCAAAGGTGCATTTCTAGGTGCCCCGCATGCCTGGGCGCTGGTCACTTTACAGCAGCACTATCTGGGGTTGGGGTTAAAGGACCCACCTGCGGCGTTGGAAAGGCAGGCTCCTCCCGCCGGTGCAGGGACTCGATTCCGTTAGCTTTCGGGCGTCCGGGATGCAGATGTCAGTGGTTGTCTCTTGGGAGCAGCTCTCCTGTCCTGGCGGGTCCCTCCGTCCCCCCAGAGCGCTGCTCCCTGCCAAACAGCCTCTCAGCTTTTGCACAAGAGCTCTCTCCTGTTTGTTTCCTGAAGCAGAACTGCAGCTGGGAGACACACCACAGGGGCTGACTAATGGCTCAAGATATTTCACAATCCTGCCTGGAACCTGCCAGCCAGAATGCTGAGAAGCCAGCAGCGGGCCCGCCCAAGACACAGAAAGGGGGAGAACTGGGTTTCCTGTGCTCGGATTGCCCACAGAGCGATGGCACCATTGCTTTGATCGCCTTAGAGCCTGCTTTCCCTCTGTCCAAATGGCACTGCAGGGCCCTAGGTTTATCTGACTCCAGATCCAGTCTGCTCCGCTTGCACGTAAACAGGGAGTTTTTCTAAGTCCCGGCCCTGCAAACTCTACCACAGGGCAACAAGCGGGCTCATGTGTGCATCCCTGTCAACTGCCCATGAGCAGGGCCCACCAAAACTATCTCGCCCTGAATTACCTTGCCTGGGTCAGGGTCTCCTGGCGAGGGTGCACCCAGAGTGTGCTTGATTCTAAGGTCCTGCGGGGAGTCCCAAAATTTACACCACATAGGCTAGTGCAGTGGTAAAACAAGCACACCCCAGGGCTAAGTGATAACACCCCCACTGTGAATCTGTATCCAGACTCAGTATCCACTACTATACTGTATCAGAAGTGTCAGAGGACAACTGCATCCTATATATCCCTATGGCTGCGTCTAACCTGGCAAAAACTTGCCAGCTATCTACACCGGCCGCTTGATTTTGCGCAAAAGCACTGATGTGCTACTGTCCGAAATCAGTGCTTCTTGCGCAAATTCTTTGACGTTCCTGTTCGGGCAAAAGCTCTTTTCCGGAAATATTTTTGCGCAAGAGGACCAGTGTAGACAGGTAAAAACTGTTTTGCGCAAAACCGCGTCTAGAGTGGCACGGATGCTTTTCCGCAAAAAGTGCTTTTGTGGAGAAGTGTCCGTGCCAATCTAGACGCTCTTTTCCACAAATGCTTTTAACGGAAAAACTTTTCCATAAAAAGCATTTGCAGAAAATCATGCCAGTCTAGACGTAGCCACTGTGTATATATATATATATATATATACATCCTCCTGGGGGAGGGATAGATAGATAGATAAGCAGTGACCTATCCTAAAGAGTGGAAGAATTGGGCCCACAATTAATTATAACAAAGCCCGGTAGAAGTAGTGTATATAGGTGCAGAACTGCATAGTCTGTAGCAGCTAATACTAGGGGGCTACGTCTACATTGGCACCCTTTTCCGGAAATGCTTAAAATGGAACAGTTTTCCGTTATAAGTATTTCCGGAAAAAGCGCGTCTACATTGGCAGGATGCTTTTCCAGAAAAGCACTTTTTCCGGAAAAGCGTCTATGGCCAATGTAGATGCGCTTTTCCGGAAAAAAGCCCCGATCGTCATTTTCGCGATCGGGGCTTTTTTGTAGAAAAGACTACTGTGCTGTTTACCCTGGCCCTTTTCCGGAATAGTTTTTCCGGAAAAGGACTTTTACCCGAACGGGAGCAGCATAGTTTTTCCGGAAAAACACTGACAATTTTACAGTAGATCGTCAATGCTTTTCCGGAAAAGCAAGTGGCCAGTGTAGACAGTTGGCAAGTTATTCTGGAAAAGCGGCTGCTTTTCCGGAATAAGTGGCCCAGTGCAGACACAGCTGAGCAGATTAAACTCCTATCAGGTTAGACTCATTACTTCCCTATCATTCCAGGGAGTCAGCATAGGAGCAATATTGGGCTTGATCCTATTCTCACGGAAGTCAAAGGCAAACCCTCCGTTGATTTCAGTGGGGCAGAAATAGGATGTTTATGGGCCCATTGCTAACCACTGAAGCGGAGCCTGCAGAATGTGCACATGTGCACCTAGGATTCTGTTGTGGATAATTTCAGCAAGTCACAGACAGATCACAGGCAGTCACGAAAAATTAATGGAATCCCGTGACCTGTCCTTGACTTTTACTAAAAATATCCATGACACAAGGGGAGCCGGGGAAGCTGCAGGTGGCTCTAGGAGCCACCTACACTTGTGGAGGCTCAGAGCTGCAGGGTCCCCCTCCTCTGCTCTGGGGAGTTCCCCCTGCCATCCAGGGAAGTGAAGAGCTCTGGCAGTCCCCGTCTCCCATGGCACTGGAGAATGGCAGGGATCTCTCTTGCCATCTGCATTAGCTAGGAGCTCTGAAGATCCTCCTTGGAGCACACAGCAACCGGGAATGACAGGGGTCCCCTGCTGCCTGCGGAGTGGAGAACGCAGCAGATCCCCTTGGGCCAGAGATCAGCAGCAGTCCCTCCCTGCCACCTGCAGCAGCTGGGAGCTGCAGGGATCCCCTGCCACCCATGGAGGTGGGGAGCTGCAGTGAGTGGTGGGGAGCTGCACACAGTTCTGCACGTGTGGCCAAACAGGAGCCAGGCCTGACTAAAGGCTGAATAGACTCAGCAGCAATACAGCATATTCAGCAGGGGTAGCCTCTCTGCCATACAGGGAACTAATGTAATTGAATAACTCTCATAAGTGTAAAATATAATTGTGATGAGAACAATTACTGGCAAGTGCTAGAAATAATATGAAATACCCATAGCACCCTTTACACAGAGCAAACAGCCAGAGCCCTCCTCCATGATCACCAGCTGTCTGGGAGAATTTATTTGACCAAAGAGTTGCAAGGAGCGAGTCAAATCCCTCAGTTCCATAGTTAGGACACTACGAAATTCCCGGGCCATTTTATGATGTCAGCTATTTAACTCTGAAATGTCATTGTGTTGTAACTGTAGGGGGCTTGGCCCAAAAAGGAGTTATGGGGGGCTCACAAGGTAGTTGTAGGAGGAGGGTTGTGGTTAACCTGGCTGACGTGAGATCTTCAGTGTGACTATTGCTAGAGAGACTGTGTCTGACCAGTCGCTTATTAGTGGCTTCCTGCTGAACAGGAGATGTGGGGATGTTTGGCACCAGGTACAGGACAGCTCTTGAAATCTTGTTCCCAACTGATACACTTCACACACCCGAGGCCCCCAACCCTCCAGGAGCCCCTCTCTTGGGACCCAACCCTCAACTCCCTGGAGACTCCAGTCACTGATGCCCAGCACCCCAAAGCCTCTTGGGGACCCCCTCACTGACATTTTGGGTCTGCCCATCTCCAGGGACCACCCTCACCGCCACTGGAGACCAGCCTCAGGAAACCTCCCTTACTAACACATGCAAGGCGCTCAGTCCCCTTGGACGCCCTCTTCGCAGTCACTGACACCCACAGGACCTCCCCAGCCCTCCTGGGACCCCCTCACTGGCACACACACATCCCCAACTCCCTTATGACCCCCATCACTGGCACCCTCCTCACTGACACACACAGGGCTTCATCCCCCTCCTGAGCCTCCTGACACCACCCCCCCCAGAATACCAGGGCTCCTGGAATGTCCCCACTCACACCCCGGAGCCCCTCAATCCCCTGGGTCTCCCCCACACCCTTGGAGCGCCTAAATCCCCTGGGCTCCCTTACCTACAACCAGGAACCCCTCAATCCCCTAGGGACCCCTTTACCTACACCCCTGGAGCCCCTCAATAACCTGGGACACCCCACACCCCTGGAGCCCCTCAATCCCCTGGGACACCCCCACACCCTTGGAGCGCCTAAATCCCCTGGGCTCCCTTACCTACAACCAGGAACCCCTCAATCCCCTAGGGACCCCTTTACCTACACCCCTGGAGCCCCTCAATAACCTGGGACACCCCACACCCCTGGAGCCCCTCAATCCCCTGGGACACCCCCACACCCTTGGAGCGCCTAAATCCCCTGGGCTCCCTTACCTACAACCAGGAACCCCTCAATCCCCTAGGGACCCCTTTACCTACACCCCTGGAGCCCCTCAATAACCTGGGACACCCCACACCCCTGGAGCCCCTCAATCTCCTGGGCCCCCTTACCTACAACCAGGAACCCCTCAATCCCCTAGGGACCCCTTTACACACACCCCTGGAGCCCCTCAATCCCCTGGGCCCCGGACGCCCAGCCCCCGCGGCTCCTTCCCCCCGCCGCTCGGACCGGGGCCTCTCGTAGACGCGGCGCCGCGGCGGCTCGGGCCCGGCCCCGGAAGCGCGCGGTCCCCGGCCGCCATGTTCCCCTCCGCCATGGGCATGTGGGGCCGGCGGGGCCGCGGCGCGGGCGGCCCGGAGCAGCTGCGGGCCCGGCGGCGGGAGCAGGAGGCAGGTCGGTTCCGGGCCGGGGCGCACCCCGGGGCAGGGCCCGCTGGGCTCCGAGCCGCCCTGCTCCGGCTGGCTCCGCCCGCTCCTCCCGAGGAATCGCGAGCGGCCGCGGCTGGGCTCCGGCCCGGGCACCGCGCTAGCACGGGCCGCGTGGCGGGCCAGGGGGCGGGCCCGGCTCGGTTTGATTTGTCTGCAGGACGGAGCCTGCCTGTCCCGTGTCCGGGTCTGTCTCTGCGCTGACCGCGGCCTGACCCGCTGGACCGCTCCATCCTGCTCTGCATGTCCGGGCTCCACCAGCGCCCCGCTCCCGCTCCCTGTCTCGGGGCCGAGGCGCCCGCCTCTTCTCACAGCCCCAAATGTTCCGCTCTTGGCCCTCGCCTCCTTCCTTTTCTGTCCTTGCAAGCTCAGCGTTGACCCGAGGTTACTCGGCTTTATTTCCTAGTAGACCCTTAATGAGAGCTCTTGACTTGAGCAGGGAAACCAGCGGCTCCATCTCAGCCTCCCTCACCCAGATGTCTAAAAGTCAGAACACGCTGCGGCTGCATCTTTAACCATTCCTCCATGTCCTCTGTTTTCCGTCTGGTCCAGAGCTTCCATTTGCCTCCAGGGTCATCCCTGAGCTTTGCTTTTCCCTCCTGTGCCTAGTGGCCTTCCCCAGCTCCACATCCCCGGCCATGTATTTCCACTGCCTGAGCTTCACCTCTGCTTCAACTCCTCACCCAGGCCTTTTCCGCCTTTGACTTGCAGCTTCCAAATCTATGGCCAGTGTAAGATCTCCATCTCCAAACTCCATTGCATGCACAGTATCCATCGATCTGTCATCAGTCTGTGTAAAATCACCACAGTTTGGCTATGTCTACACAGGCGGGTTATTGCGCAAGAATCCGCAGAGCGTCTACACTGCCCACCCGCTCTTGCGCAAGGAAATGTACAGTACGGCGTGGTAAGAGACGGCTCCTTGCGCAAGGGCGATGCTCTTTTCTAACATGTGTAAGCCCTCTTGCGCTGGAGCTCTTGCACAGGGGGACGGTGTGGACGCTCAGCAGGGATTTCTTATTGCTAAAATGGCCATTGGAGCGTTCTTGCGCAAGAGAGCGTCCACATTGCTCTTGTGCAAAAGCACAGCTCGCACATGGCAGTGTGGACGTATTCTTGCACAAGAGTTCTTGTGCAATAAGCCGCCAGTGTAGACATAGCCCTAGTGTCTAGATGGTTTTCCTGTGACGTGCATATACAGTCACAAGAAGAGACACAGCAGGTTCTTTTCACCCCAAAAGAGAGCAATGGGCTGAAATTGCGTCTTGACCTGAAAAGCCCTGTTGTTGTCAGTAACCGGAGGCTGGTTTGTTTGCAGCTCTGAGGAAGGCCCGGAGGCAGCAGCAGCTGGTCAGTAAGAGACTTCTGCGGGAAGACAGCCTGGTGAACGGAGATGGGCAGGCTGGAGAGGAAATAGCAGCAGAACCTCTGTCTGACCAAGAGGTGAAGGGCTTAAACCGTTTGTCCCTAGATATTCACGGGGGGGGGGGGGTCTCCCACTGCCCCAGGCTCTGTTAATAATAATGACACGAAGTTTGTAGAGCTGGTTGGATTCCAAAGTGTTTTACAAGTGGCTCTAAAAACTCTACTGGCAGCACCTAGAGGCCAGGGTCAGTACCACAACCCTTCGGAAAAGTGCACTGGGATCTTGAATGACCATAAACCATCTTGCTGTGGTTTGTACCCTGGAGATCGGTTTGACATCTGCCCTGCTGTTTGTTTTCCACCAGCTTTTGCAGCTGCTGAGAGACGTCCAGAGGGGAACAGATGAGAGGAAGAAACTGTTGAGTCGCCTTCGACAGGGACTGCAGCACAAAGAGACGCAGCAGAAATTTGTCAGGTTAGCCAGTCTGGGCTTCCATGCTATGCCCAGCCCAAGGCATGGCTAGTCTGTGCTCCTAAAGGCTCAAGCTAGCAGTGAGCTCTCCGGTAGTGCCGCTACAAGGACATGGGTGTGGGCATTCACTTAGATGAGTGGGCCCATGTATTGTCTGGAGCAGGGGTTGCTGTGGCTGTTTCTGTGCCGCGGGCGATTTTACTATGGCTGGAAGTGTGGTCATGTATCTGCATTAGAAAGTGTCTCCATCGCGTTCTGTTTGGTGAATCCTCCTTTTCCCACTGAGAACAGAGCTTGTGTTGTGTGGTCAGTGCCCTAGCTAGCCTGGTCCGAATGCCTTGTGCTCTGCTGGGCTGTGGAGGAGCTGGGAGGGTCCCATGGGAGCAGAGAGGGAAGCTGGACAAGTAGCTGCTCTAGAATTTCAGCGGGAGGCTGAGAGCTTGCAGGACGTGACTCTACTCACCTTCAGGGGAGTAGATTGCCATGGATTCCGGGGAGGCTCTTCGCTGTGGGCTGTACTTTCCGGTCTGCGTGGTTGGCCTGAGACTTGTTCTGCACGTGTTCTTACAGGAAGAGCTGTCTGGCATCTCAGTTCCCTTCTGGCTGGTCTGGGGCAGCTTTGTTAGGCTCTCTGCCATGCCACAGAGCAGTGGCAAAGTGACTTCCGAAGGCAGCAAATCTGGCTGCTCAGAGAGAGGAAAGGAAAGAAGGAGAATTGTTGTAAAAGAAGGGGGCAAAGTCAGTATCCAAACTGGGCCAAACCGAGCCCTGCGTAACTGCAGAGCTGTGAGAGCAGGAATGAACCTGGCCCTTTCGAGCCACGTGGTCTGCAGAGCGGCCAGGCCAGGCCATGAACGGGGCAGGTTTTAGTGCCTGCTCCCTGAGGGTGCGTCTACACAGCAAAGTTATTTCGGAATAACGGCTGTTGTTCTGATATAACTATGCGAGCGCCTACACAGCAATACCGTTACTTCGAGATAATTGCAAAATAACGGACGGCTTGTCCCAACTTCCCTAGCCCTCATTCTGTGAAGGGTAACGCCGATTTCAAAGCAGTTATTTCGGAGTAGCGGCTGTGTAGAGGCTTCATTTCCGCTATTTCGAAATAGCCCCTCAGCAGGGCCATTCTACGTTATCCCTCCCGGGGCTCTAAGTGGAGATGGCCTGTCTCCATTGGGGAGCCGGCCTCGCACTCGTTTTGAGGCTCCCCTGCAGTGCAGACGTACCCTGAGACTCAGCCTGCCTTCCTGGCCCTTGGGCACCCTGGCGGGAGGAGTGTGTGTCTGTCTGGGGGAGGGGCTGGGGGCAGCAGGAAGAAGCAGAGTCCTGGTTTGCTCTTACAGGCTGGAGGGCAGCATGCGGGTCTTGACCGGGCTCTTCACCAGCAGCTTGGCCGATGTGCGGATGGAGGCCGCTCGCTGTCTGCACGAACTCTCCCACTCCAATGACCCTGCGGTGGCTGAGGCGTGTTTGCCAGCGACCTCCTACCTCCTGACCTATCTCTCAGGACACAGCGTAGAATTCACAGTAAGAGGCGGCCCGTGTTTCTCCGTTGTTCTTGCATCTGCTGGGTTGGACTTCGGAGATTGAGTGGCCAAAATGGGGGCTGTTGGCCCCATGCAGCCCCTAGGGGTCTCCAGAGAGCCCTGCTACTGCCCTCCCCTTCAGGACAGAACTACACCTAGTGCCCCTGTGCAGTGCTCCATCCAGGACCCGGCCTCCTGGCTGAAAGTAGAACCGGGCGTGGTGGGCCCGTGGGATGCCTCTCTACCGCGGACGAAGGAGAACTCTTGACACAATCTATTTAGACGTTAAAAAGGTTTTGACAAAGCCCTTCGGAAGAGGCTGCTAGCAAAGTTAAATAATGGGGGGTAAAGGCAAAGTATTGTCATGGATCAAAAATGGGCTGACAGGAAACACAGAGTAGGACTGAATGGTGGCTTTTCCTCGTGACGACGGCTGACGTCCGAGTGGCTCCGTGTTAGGCCGGGGGTGGTTTAATGTTGTTGCTGATGCCCTGGAAAGGGGGGTGAATAGTAAAGTTGCTAACTTTGCAAGTGACACTAAGCTATTGAGGTTAGGCAAGTCCAGATAAAACCGTGAGGGACTTAACTAAGTTAGGGGCTTGGCAACACATGAGCAGTGCAGCTAAAGCTGAAGTAAGGCACGTTGGAGGGCAAAGCGTATCCTCCTCACACATCTCACAGGGTCTAACTGAACTGTCAGCTCAGGAAAGGGGTAGACAGTACAATGAAGACAGCTGGTCAGTGTGTGGCTGCAGTGCAAAAAGCAAGCAGGGCCTTACAATGCAGAGCGAGTGGGCTAGAAAATAATCCAGAAAATAATCGGATGTCTTTATATAACTGGATGGCACATCCCTATGTGGTGCCTGGGTACAGAACTGGCCACCCCGTTTCAAAAAGTTTGTTGTAGAATTAGAAGGGGCTCAGAGAAGGGGGATGAGAATGATTCTGGGCTGGAAAAACCCGCCTTTGAACAGGGATTGGAAAGACTGGGATTGTTACCGTCAGGAGACAAGAGGGAACATCTATAAAAGAATGAATGTTGCAAAGAAGGGAGCTTGGGGCTTCTTTTCCCTGGCTCATGACACCAAAACAAAGAGACACTCAGGCTGTGTCTAGATTGGCAAGTTTTTCCGCAAAAGCAGCTGTATTGCAGAGACTGGCTACACTTTGCTCCAGCAAGCGTGTCCTTTGGGCGCCTGTGGTTGCTGGCGTGGCTCTCCGATGGACTAAGTTTGGGTGCCTTGTCTGTCTAGGTGGGACCCTCCTGCCTGTGCAGGGAAGCTGTGCTAGGTGAAGCGTCTCACTGGAGTTTCCAGTTAGCATGAGAGTCTGGCTCCGCTAGTCCGGGGGACACAGCTCCCCCACCGTTAGCGCAACTCAAGGGGGGTTTCTATCACTATTCAAGGGGGGTTGTGGCTCTTGTGGCAGTATCCCCGAGGCCAGTAGGGGGCGTGGGTGGGTTGGTGGGGCAGTGCTGGCGTGTCAGGAGGGAACTGCTCACCCGTGTGTGTTCCAGGAGCTGTGTGTGTACACGCTGGGGAACTTGGCAGTAGAGAGCGAGACGGTGAGGAAGCAGCTTTTACCTCAAGGCATCATTCCAGCCCTGGCCTCCTGTCTCCAGGTGAGTGTCGCTGGCCTGGCCTCGGCTCTTCCCACGGGCTGTGCCAAGAAGAGGGGGCGTTTCCCTGCCGCCGTCTCCTTGTGAGTGGCCCAGCGCCACGTCCTGCCCGCCGCAGGCACGTTTAGGAGCCCTCCGCAGGGAGGCCAGCCCAGGAGCAGGTGGGCATACGCCACGTGGCTGCAATTGGAATTCCCTTTTGACACTGGCTGATGTGGCTCTTTTGCTCTTCCCTGGCTAGATGTCTCTTGAGCACAAGAAATCCCGGGCCTGTCTGTTTGCGGGCTCTCTGGGGCTCTGTCTACACTCATGGCTTCTTGCGTGAGAAATATGCAAATGAGGCTAAGCGTGGAATATCGCCAAGTCTCATTTGCATACCTGATGAGCTGCCATTTTTGCAGAAGAGGCTCTTGTGCGAGAAGGAGCTGTCTACACGGCCCCTTCTGGTGCAAGAAAGCCCCTCTTGCGCAATGCCGCTACGCTGATTATTTTCAGGAATAACGGCGTTGCGCAGGAGGGGTTTTCTTGTGCAAGAAGGGGCCATGTAGACAGCTCCTTCTGGCGCAAGAGCCTCTTCTGCAAAAATGGCGGCTCATTAGGTATGCAAATGAGGCGTGGCGATATTCCATGCTTAGCCTCATTTGCATATTTATCGTGCAGGAAGCCGCGAGTACAGACATAGCCTGGGGGTCCTGAGACTCAGGGAAATGCTTGGCCATCACATGCACACATTTCACATTAGCTCGCTCGCTCAGGAGCTGCAGTGAGGCCAGGCTCAGCCTCTCTGCTTTGCACTGAGTTGTATCGCGTGGCCTGTGCCTGCCTCTGCCCCACCGATCCCGACTGGGATTGCTCTACCGGCTCAGCGCCACGCTCTCTGATTTCAGTCCCCTCACGTGGCCGTGCTGGAAGGCCTGGGCTACCTCCTGTCGCAGCTCCTGCAGGCCACGGAAGCCCCTGCCAAGATCATACCGTAAGCACCCCCCGCAGTGCGCTGGGCCGGGCGCGGGGCATTGGCAGGCCGGGGCGGTGGCGCTGCCCCCGGCATAGGTATCTCCGTGACGTTGGTGTGTCGGACAGCGCCCGGGCGCGGGGCATTGGCAGGCCGGGGCGGTGGCGCTGCCCCCGGCATAGATATCTCCGTGACGTTGGTGTGTCGGACAGCGCCCGGGCGCGGGGCATTGGCAGGCCGGGGCGGTGGTGCTGCCCCCGGCATAGGTATCTCCGTAACGTTGGTGTGTCGGACAGCGCCCGGGCGCGGGGCGGAGGGTTTATGCACTCAGGACACTTGTCCCTGACCCTGCAGCTACTCAGGTTTCAGGAGCTGTCCGGAGCGCAGGAAGCTGAGCGGGCCAAGAGGAACACTCTGCACGCGGCTTCCTGTTGGTCTTGGCACCTCTAAAGGGAGCTGGCTTGACCACCCTGGGGCGAGGGGCACTGTGACACCCCGGCCTCTCCACGAAGGAGGCGATATGTCCAGCGGTGGGCATGCCTGACCCCAGCCTCAGATCCCCGCCTCCCATCATGTTACTAGTGCCCTGGCCTCCTCTGCAACATCTCCCAACAGGTCCCCCTCTCCCCTCCCCGTGCTCAGAGCCCTGCCTTCCGGGCATGTTGTCTGGGCGGCGTGTCTCCCTCCTGGGGCCATGCAGTAACCATCCCCAGCCAGCCTGGGCTTCCGCCCTGCACGGGGCAGTGTTGTGTGCGCTCCTGTTTAATCCCACTTTGAAATCCATGTTTCTCTGTCTGGCCCCAGCCTGGTTCTGGACTCGGCTCTCCCCCTGCACATGCTGCGCCTGGTTAGCTCCAACCTGGAGCTGGGAATGGGCGTCGCCGTGGAGTTTGCGTGGTGTCTCCATTACGTCGTGTGCAGGTAAATGCATGTAGCGCTTGGCTCCCTGCGGCTCCCCAGAGCCAGGGAAGGAAGCAAGACCCCGGTCCCCAGAGCGTAGGGACACAAAGGGCTGCTCCTTCGCAGCCGTAGCCACCTGCCTTAGCCTCAGTCAGTGTATTCCTCTTCCTGCTCCCAGTCCCTGGGGGAGATCCCCGAGGGAGAGCCAAGTGTCGGGGGCTGTCCCTCGCGTACCCCAGTACCAGCCTCAGTTAGGGGGTGTGCTGAGAAGAGACTGGCAGGGTGGTTTGCCTGTGGCGTGGGGATCACACACAGGGAATCCTCACTTAGTCAGTTCCCTGCCAGTGCAGGGGTCTCGGGCATCGGTGCGCCCTTGTCCCGCCTCGTCTCTGCCTGTGGCACGAGATTTGAGTTCCCTGGGGCTAATCTGGCTGCTGGGCTCAGCGTGCAGGTGCTGGGTGCGGCCTGTGGTACTCCAGGGCTGGACTAGACAGTCTGGGAGTCCCTGCTGGCCTGGCCGTCTGGGGCACCCTCAGGCTCGTGTTCCTGACACTGAACGGCCGGCTGTTCTTCTCCCTTTGTCCCGCAGCTCTAGGAAGCTGCCCTCCCCTTTGAGCTTTTGCTCCTCCTCGTCTGCCCTCCCTGACTGGGTGCACGGCCGCCCGGACCCCGTGCTTTGGGAATCTGCTGCCTGGGTTGGTTTGCGATGAAGCTTTTCCCCAGGCCTCCTTGCAACCCGTGATCTTGGGTTGCGGTCACATGACAGCTTGTGCCAGGTGGGGGGAGGCCTGGACACTCCCAGACGAGGGATGTAAATGAGTTGTCTAACCAGTTAAAGGGGGGGGGGGAGGGAGAGAGAACTGGAGCTGCCCCCCCCCACAGGCACCTGTCTGCAGCAGACAAGGCTTATAGGTCAACCCGTTAAACGTTCGCAACCCTACCACCCCACACACCTGGAACCCTGTTTCCACCTGCTCTGCACTTGCTGGAGTGTTCCCCTTTTGGACTGAGATGGCCCAGAGTTACCTGCTGCGTTCCCCGCCCACTGTGCCGCTGTCAGTTTTGTCACCCTCCCTCTTGGTTGGAGTCCAGCCAAACCAGCTAGTCCGTGGCCAGGAGCAGGCCGGCTTGGGGTTCGCTGCATGAATTCACCGTTCCTCCCCCTTCCCGTAGCCACGTGAACAACGGGCTGTTAATCTCCCAGGGGATCGTGTCCACACTTGTGCTGCTTCTGCTGGACCTGGCTTCTGCGGTGGTGGAGGGAGCGACCGAGGGCCTGGAGTTGGTAAGCAGGGACGTGCTGGTCAGCAGGGCCAGGCCCCAGCTGCCTGAGGCGTCGCTGTGCAGGAGGGAGGTGCCCCACGCTGCTGTTCTTGCTCTTTCAGCTCCTCTGTCCTGTGCTCCGGTGTCTCAGCAACCTGCTTGCGGAGGATGAGCCTGAAAGCTGCAAAGTGCAGATGCAGGATGAGCGCCTCCTGGTGGCTGTGTTTCTCTTCATGCAGCGCTTCCTCCAGCAGCACCCCTTCCTCGTGCAGGAGTGCCTCTGGCTTCTCAACAACCTCACAGGTGACCCCCCCCAGGCTGGACACAGCCGGACGGGAATTCCCCTAGGGCAACAGGAGCAAGTAGGGCATGGAACAGCTTCCACCGGAGGAGATTAGAAAGCCTGGACTCGGTGTCTTAGAAAGGGGAAGGGGAATATGACCGAGCTCTATGACTGCTATGGGGGGAGTGTTTTGTGCCTTCATGTACAACAAGAATTGGGAGTCACCCCTGTAATTTATTGGCAGCAGGCTTAAAACCACCACGAGGAAGTACTTGGGCACGCAACAGCCAATCTGTGGAACTCCCTGCCAGGTGATGTTGCAAAGGCCAGAGTATAACTGGGTTCAAAAGGGAATTAGCTGAGTCTCTGGAGGATCAGTCTGTCAGTGGCTACAGCCCCATGCCAGGGCGTGCCTTCATCTCTGACTGCCAGAAGCAGGGCCTGGGTGACGGGGTGGATCACTCAATGCTTGCCCTGTTTTGGTCATTCTTCGGAAGTACCTGGCATTGGTTGCTGGCGGCCGGCAGGATGCTGGGCTAGATAGCCCATCGGTCTGACCTAGGATGGCTGATCCTATGTAGAGTCTCCTTACATCTAGCAGCAGCCGCTGTGGTTCTCTACCTCAGTGCATGTGCCCAGGGGCCTTCCCGGAAGGGGGCTCTCAGTAATCCCTCTGGGTTTCCTTAATAGCTTTATCTCCTGATCTTCCCAGCTGATGAGCCCATCTTCTGCTCTGCCCTGCTCACGCTGGACCTGCTCCCCGCCCTCCTGCAGCTCTTGCCCTGCTCCGGCACGGTGACCCTGCTGGTAAGGAATCTCTCGCGCCAGGGGATGCTGCATCCCCTAGAGCAGCCAGGCTCCTGTACAGGCGAGGTCCAGGGGTAAATCAGAGGTTTTATCAGCCCATGGGGAGGGGAGTACCCAGTGCCTCACCCCTGTTACTTGACCTCTGCCCGACTGGGTTCTTTATAGCCAGTCCCCTCCCCCGTTCCGTACTGGCTTCTGTGTTCACACCTGCGCACGGAGGGCTAGTCCATTGAAATGCTCTCGCCCGTCCCTGTGCCTGGGGTGGCATCGTGGGAGGAGCTGGCAGGGTAGGAGGTGGGCTAGGGTTAGGGTTAGGGGCGAGCTCTCGCCCTGCTCGTGTGTTGTGCCAGCAGGAGCCTGCTTTGGCTGCGGCTCCCCCCAGGCCGGCAGGGAGCGAACGCAGCGGCCGTGGTGCAGCCCGCAATGGCACCGGGCACACACATGCTAAGTACAGGGAGCAGACTCGGTGTCGCCCTGCCCGGAGCTGCGCAGACAGTGGCAGGCGAGGGGCTTGTAGCTGGCCAGCCTCTGCCTTCGAAGCTTTGCTGCACTGCAGGGCCACTTCCCCATGCCCCGGCGAGAGCTCCCAGCCTGCACCGTCCTGGGCACGGGGCCTACAGTCCAGCGCCAGACGCCTGCTTTCTCTCAATATAAAGCTTGTGGCCAACTTCAGTTCGGTCAGTTCCCCGGGGCTCAGCCCCTGAGCCCTGCAGCTGGGGATCCTCACGCCAACCCCCTCTAGGCTCTGACCGTGCTGTGCAACGTCGCCGAGAAGGGCCCTGCCTACTGCCGCCAGCTGCACCAGAAGGCCGTGCTGCCCTCGCTGCTCAGCACCCTCGCTCTCTCCGATGCCCAGGTCGTGGGCCAGAGCCTCGAGCTGCTGCATCTGCTCTTCCTGCATCTGCCAGAGGTAGGGCTCGGCCAGGCCTCTCGCTGCCCTGCGGTGTGCCTGGCCGGGGAACCACGCTGGTGCCCGAAAGGCTTCCCCCACCCTGAGCCGGGAACAGCGGCTGTGCTGTGGAAAGGTGGCAAGGTAGCCCTGGTCCCTCCAGGCCTCTGTATCCAAAGAGCAGGGGGAGCGCAACCCATGGGAACTGTACCGTGTACCAACCTCACCTCCAGCTCCCTGGCTCTAAGACGGGGCTAGACAAACGGCTGCGCCAGCCGGCCAGCGTGCCTCCGGCGGGAGGTGCCTTCCATGTTAATCCTTCAGCCCCTCCTCCCGGAGCCAGGCGTGATGGGTTCTGTGACCGAGACCTCGACCCCGTCCTCCCTCCGGGGCTGCTCAGCCGCCTGCATTAGGCCGGGCCTAGCTGTAATCTGCTCGCTCTCTCCTGCAACAGGCTGCTGCCGACTTCCTCAGCCAAGCAGGCCTGCAGGCCCTAGCACAGCACCGGGACAACCCCCCACTCCAGGAGCGGGTGAGGGCTCTGGAGGAGAGATACCTCCAGCCAGCTGCAGCCACTCCGGTCTCCCCCATCGGTGCCTCGGCTGCTGCACTGCCCTCCTAGAGACACTGCAGCCCCCGCGTCCCTTCCCAGTGCCACTGGCTCTAGCCCATGGACTTTGTACAGCGAGAGCTACTTTGGAATTGAATAAACATTTACACTGCGCCCTCTGCCGTCACAGCGAGGAGTCAACTGCACCGGCCAAGCTCCCCCCAGCTGCCTACGGGCGGTTCCCTGGAGGATGGCAGCCTAACTCAAGCCCATGCACCACCAGCGGGTAGCCCGTCCTTCTCGGTACATGTACCCCCCTTGCCCCGCACACAAGCTGTGCTGCTGCTGAGCCTGCTCAGGCGGGGAGCAGAGGTGGGGCTCAGCCGAGGAGGAGGAAAGTGGCTAAGTCCTGGACAAGACGTGGGTGGAACCTCAGGGGCTTTGCTCCCTCCTCAGTGACCCCAACACTGTGCTGGAGTCTGAGGAGCCACCTCCCAGGTTAGCACCTTGCTCAGAACAGACTCTCCAGCAGTTTGCAGACACGTTTTTATAGGCGATTAATAAGTTACAATTACAGGTGTACAGCTGCTCCAGCCACCCCATTCAGGCGAGGGCCCCGCACGTGTGGGGTCAGTTCTCTTGGCCTTCATGCTTTGCTGTGAACAAGGGTTTCCAGGGCCTTGGCCACTTGGTCCACATTGAGATTGTCCAGTGACACGCAGCTCTCTCTGCCGAACTCTGGGGGAAAGAGAATGACATGAGGCGGCCACCTTGTTCCTTCCCCAGGAGAGGCAGGGCCAGAGTTGTTCCCTAGTGCAAACGGTGGGTCATCATCCCTTTTCAATGGAGTCACCAGCACTGGCTTAGGCTTGCTGGGGCCCGGCCCTGACGCCACAGGGCATCAGTCCTGGGCAGCAGCGTACAGACAATGGGAGCTGCAAGGGTGTTGCTGAGAGGGGCAGTGGGTGGTGCTGGCTGGCTGTAGAACCAGCCAGAAAGGGGACATGCTGCTGCTTCCAGGAGCCACGTAGAGCCACAGCATTCAAGGAGCAGGACCAGCCCCATAGCCCACTTCTCAGTGGGAGCTTCAGGGCCAGATGCAGCCCGTGCCCTCCTCTGGTTTGAGCACTTCTGAAAGGCAGAGTCACTACTACTGCAAGTACCCTGATTTCTGCACTTCCTAACGAGTTAAACCCTAACCCACTTCCATTAGTCAAGGTTTGCCTTTATTTTTACAGTGTCTCTTTGCTTTCACCTTTCCCAAGGCAAGCAGGCCCTAACCTCATCTCTCCACTATGGAAACTCCCCCACAATGCCATTTGCACTGCTTTCCTGGACTGTGACCAGCTTATTGCTGGAAAAACGTAAACAACGAACAGTACTGCAGCACCTTCAAGACTAACAAAACATGCAGATGGGATCAGGAGATTTTGTGGGCACAACCCACTTCTTTAGTGTCATCTGAAGAAGTGACATCACCTGAAGAAGTGGGTTGTGGCCACAAAAGCTCATGATCCCATCTGCATGTTTTGTTAGTCTTGAAGGTGCTGCAGGACTGTTTGTCATTTAAGTTTTTCCAGGTACAGACTCACTCAGCCCCCCCCTCTGAAACGTCGCTGAATTTCTAGTTGATACAGGCCACAGCATTCTAGGCAACCTCAGAGCTAATGCCACCGGCGAGGGCAGGGCTCGCTCCCCACTCACCGTATCGCGCCCAGAGCTTGGGTTGCACATCCGAGCACTCCCGGATCAGGATGGGGAAGTCTGGGTTTGCCTTCTTCAGAGTCACGTAGTGCTGGTCAATGAAGTCCCTGCAACAGCAGCGTCAGGCCCCGGCCCCTTGGCACTTCCAAGGACAGCCGCGAATCGCTCCTGCTGCCCGATCTGCCTTACTCCGGGCCCCCCCCGGGTCCCACCCCCGCCGGCCCAGATCCCGCCTTCCCCCCCACATCCCTGCCGGCCCGAGTCCCGCCCCCCCGCATCCCCCCCGGCCCGGGTCTCGCGCCCCCCCCGCATCCCCCCCGCCCCGGATCCCGCCCCCCCCACTTCCCCCCCGGCCCGGGTCTCGCCCCCCCCCCCGGCCCGGGGTTGTGCCCGCGCGCCCCGGGGAGGCGGCCCCGCCCGCACCTGGCGCCCTGGCTGCCCGGCGCGCGCGGACACAGGTGGACCCGCAGCTCCCTGAGGTTCCTGCCCAGGCCGCCCCCGAGGCCCCGCACCGCCGCGGCCGCCGCCATCTTCCCAGCGCGCCGCCCCCTCTCCCCGCCAATCGCGTAGCCCGGAGCCGGGCACGGGCTGCAGCCAATCACAGCCCGCTCCGAACCGCGCCGGCCAATCCGCGGGCGGCAGTGCGGCCAGGTGGGGGCGGGGCCTCAGCTCCGTTCCGCTGCCTGCGCGGGGCATGCTGGGCCGCTGGCGCGCGGGGCATTGTGGGAAGTAGGGTCCGTGCTCGGCTGTGGCGTTGGCTGTGCGGGCAAGATGCCGGAGCGAGACAGTGAGTGTCGGGCCGGGGGGCGGGGCTCGGGCACGTCACGAGCCGCCGCGGGATCGGGCCCCGCCCGGCAGGACTGACACGGCCCCTCGCCCCGCCCGGCCCCCTCTGGGGGGGCCCGGGTCCTGTCCCGGGGGGGGCGTAGCGCCCGCCCCCCCCCCGGGGTCCTCGCGCGGCCGATCGGTTCCCGGCCTGCCCCGCTGGGGTCGCTCGGGGAGCCCGGGCGGTGCGTCCGAGCTGCCCCCACCCTCCCGCCGCTGGGACCGGCTCTGGACGGGCCCCTGTGCGGGGCGCTTCCAGCCACCGCGACTTCTCCGCTTAGACAGAGGCTGGGGGGTCGGGGTCTGTAAATCACGAGGGGGGCGGATAAAGAAAAGTTCTTCATTAGGTCCCATGACGGAAGAGCTAGAGGACACCAAATGAAGTTAATGGGGAGCAGGTTTAAAACGAATAAAAGTGTCTTCACACAGCGCGTAGTCAACCTGTGGAACTCCTCGCCAGAGGAGGCTGTGAAGGCTAGGACTAGCACAGAGTTTAAAGAGAAGCTAGATAATTTCATGGGGGTTAGGTCCATAAAAGGCTATTAGCCAGGGGGTAGGAGTGGTGTCTCTGGCCTCTGTTTGTCAGAGGCTGGAGAGGGATGGCAGGAGACAAATCGCTTGATCATTGTCTTCGGTCCATCCTCCCTGGGGCACCTGGTGCTGGCCACTGTTGGCAGACAGGCTACTGGGCTAGATGGACCTTTGGTCTGACCCAGTATGGCTGTTCTTATGGCTGCTTCTGGCGCTAAAATCACACGGAGCATTCCCTTCCCCAAGTGCTGGCCTGCCTCCAAGGGACTGGGTGCGATTCCCGAGCAGTAGCATTGACTTCTCCTGAGCTGATATAGCCTGTGAGGATCAGAGCGCGGACCAAGCTGAGAATGCCGGTTGGTCTGGTGGTGCGCTCTCTGAAGGGATGAACTGATTGCACTTGGGGGAGAGGGGAACTCTAGTTTTCTGTGGACTCCTCGCTGAAATCTGATTTTGATTCTTGTGTGGTTTGGTACCAGTAAGAGGCAAGGAATGGGATAGGTGTGGGCTTGGCAGCATAACATTCAGATTGGTAGGCATCAACTGCTCTCTTTTTTCCCTTCTCTAAGGTGAGCCGTTCTCCAACCCTCTGGCCCCAGATGGCCATGAGGTGGACGATTCCCACTCCTTCCATCAGTGAGTATAAAAGCTCTTTCTCTCTGTAGAGTGTGCTGTGGGAAGGAAAGATTTGGATACTGTTTCTGTGGTGCAGTCCGTCTCTTAGCACCCCAGAAACAGTTCATGCTCATCTAGTTTGACAGGCTGCATGACGCAGATAATCGATTTCGCCAGTGTGCCTAAGCCCAGTCACTTGTACCTAAACAAGGCATCACTTTAGAGAGTGCTCTGGCCTTGATTTAAAGACCCCAAGTGATGGAGAACATACCGCATCCCTTGGTAAGTCAGCCTCCCTGTTTGAAAATGTGCGTCTGATTTCCAGTTTGAATGCTGTGAAACTCCAGTGAATACGGGCAATCCAGTGCAGGCTGTAATGTCGCAATCTGGCCAGGCACCTGTGGGGAAAACCAGACAAATGTGCTCTCTGCAGGAGTGTGTGATGGTCTCGTTATTGTTACAGTGAAACACGATTCTTCCTCCTGCTAGGTCCAAGCTGACAAATGAAGATTTCCGAAAGCTTCTTATGACCCCACGGGCGACGCCAACATCTGCGCCGCCCTCCAAATCTCGCCATCATGAGTAAGTAGATTTCATGAATCTTTCACTGCTCTTGGACTGAACATGAGCTCCTCATTCTCAATCAGCTAGTGTACGTCCGACTCTCTTCCTCGCTCTCCGGTACCGACCTACTTGCTTTCTATGTTGTATGTACATTGCGGGTGGGGAAACCATAAAATCAGGAACACCGCGAATGAGAGCTTGGAAGTAATAGACTTACTGAAACCTGCATGGGAACCCCGAGGACTCTCATGTTGAGTCCTTCCACTTTCCCCCTCACTGTTGGTACAACTGAGTTAGGTGTAGATGTAGCTTTGGACACTAAGCGATTGACCTCTGAGGCCCAGATCCTGTGATTGCCGCCTCTAGTGCCTCTTGCTCCTGTTTTGTGGGTGTTGGCCGTTCGTGGTGACTGTGGTTTTTCTGTTTTCGTCAGGATGCCCCGGGAGTACAACGAAGATGAAGATCCAGCAGCTCGCAGGAGGAAGAAGAAAAGGTGACTGGGGAACGTGCTGTGTTGTATCAGAAGCCTCCTTCACCTGCCTGTCAGCCGCCGCTTTCTTTAGAATGAGGAAAGGGACCATAAGTGGCCTGGAATATCCGTGGGCTCTGGGCTGACAGGAAAGGACGCCCGTGATGTTAGAAGCATTCTATTAGGGGCGTTGTCGTTTTCACAGCCACCCCAGTGGCTGCACTAGGGGAGCAGTAGGATGCTACCACAGATAACTTAGCTTGCCCTTAGGAGGAGTGACGTGGCTGCTTTTTGTGGGGGTGTTAGGACAATGTGGGAGCGCTTACCCCATTCGGTATTTCCCTTCAAGTATTGAACTCATGGTGCATTTACGCCAGTGGTGGGCACCTGCGGCCAACTGGAGCTCCACCTGCAGCCCGCAGACCCCACACACTTCTCGAGCACTGGGGCACTGGAGCCCCACACTTCCTCCTCCTCCTCCCTCCCAGCGCTTTTGGAGCACCATGAATCTGCTGATTCGCCCTCTGTCCCCTCCCTCCCAGAGCTAGAACATCACACATCAGCTGTTTGCAGCTGTTGGTGTTGCCTGGCCAGTATTTTATAAGCACAACCCTGTGTCTGCCCCCAGCTACTATGCAAAGCTGCGTCAGCAGGAGATTGAGCGCGAGAGGGAGCTGGCTGAGAAATACAGGGATCGAGCCAAGGAGCGACGAGACGGAGTCAACAAAGACTATGAGGAAACAGAGCTGATTAGCACGACGGCCAACTACAGGGCAGTGGGCCCCACTGCAGAAGCGTAAGTGAGCGTGTGTCCGGGCAGTGGCCAGGGAGCTCCGGCCCAGAGAGGAGCTTGAGTAACATGCTCCCTCCTCGTTGCACAGGGATAAGTCGGCAGCTGAGAAGAGGCGGCAGCTGATCCAGGAGTCCAAGTTCTTGGGTGGTGACATGGAGCACACTCACTTGGTGAAAGGTCTGGATTTTGCGCTGCTGCAGAAGGTGAGTGCAGGCACGACGTCAGTAGGGCTTTGCTTCTCTGCAGCAGCGTCCTCGTCAGCAGGCTGGGCCACTGACCTCCATCCCCAGTGCAGCAAACAAATACTGGCCCCCGTTTACGTGGGGAAACCAAGTCACAAATTACGTCGGTCTGCATAATGATGCGGTGGCTGAAACCGGGAGTTCTTCTCTCAACCCCTCGCTCCCGTCCAGCAGTGGAACGCAGTGGGAAACAGCACGGCCAGGGGCTGCTTTGCACCCATTTGGCTTGTTCCTGGGTCAGGTTGCCCTGTGTGAGGCTGGGGTGGAGCACGGTGGGTCCATTGAAGGTGCTGGAGCCCAGGGAAGGGCTGGATGCTGCTCTTCTGCAGCGGGAGAAGCGGCTTGACAGCGTTTCCCCTCCCGTCTGTCTTGTTCTGAGCAGGTGCGTGCTGAGATTGCCAGCAAAGAGAAGGAGGAGGAAGAGCTGATGGAGAAGCCCCAGAAGGAAACCAAGTGAGTAAGAAGGCCGAGCCCTCCTCTGAGTGCAACGTAGCTGCCTCTGTAGGCCCTGGAGCAGGAATGGAAATGGCCCTTCTTCTGACTCTTTCCTCTCTCCTTTCAGAAAAGATGAAGATCCTGAAAATAAAATCGAATTCAAGACTCGTCTGGGTACGTACAAAGCCGCTGTCCTGGGGCGTGAGACGCTGGTGTGCAGAGAATAGGGAGGGCTGGGGGGAATCATGCTCTGGAGGACACTTAGCAGGTCAGCTGGGGGCTTGCCCTTGGGCCGGTTGTGTAGGACTCAGTGGATTGGCGAGGGGCTGGCAGATCGGTTGGGTTCTCAGGAGGCAGGTGGAGTCTCTGGGCAGCAGTCAGGGGGTGTTTGGTTTCCTCCTCTGGAGCTGCTGTGTGTGACGCTTCCCCAGGTCGCAACGTCTACCGCATCCTGTTCAAGACGAAGGCGTACGAGCGGAACGAGCTGTACCTGCCGGGGCGGATGGCCTACGTGGTGGATCTGGATGACGAGTACGCAGACACGGATATCCCCACCACCCTGATCCGGAGCAAAGCTGACTGCCCCACCATGGAGGTAACTAAGCCGCTCGTGGGCCCTGCCTGCCTTGGCTCTAGCTCGGGAGCCTGGCAGCACGGATGGGCTGCGCTTCCTAGGGGCTCTCTTCCCGGAGAGTCAGTCCTCTCGGCGCTTTCTCCTCCAGGCACAGACCACGCTGACCACAAACGACATCGTCATCAGCAAGCTGACTCAGATCCTCTCCTACCTGAGGCAGGGCACCCGCAACAAGAAGCTCAAGAAGAAGGACAAAGGTAGCCCAGAGGGGCGGAAACGTCGTAGCTAGAAAAGTTACTGGCCAGGCTGTGGCCAGCTGCCGGCTGGGGCTTGATCTCTGTGAAATTACAGAGGAGCAAAGGGAGCTGCGTGGGCCGTAGCAGGGCTGGGGGGCGGCTCCATGGGGCAGGGTTGTTAGAAATGAAGCGATGGCTCCTATCAGGCCATAGGGGACAGAATGAGGCGGGCGGCGTGGTGTGGCTCCCGATGGCGTGGTGGGCCCCCTGCGGAGAGCCGGGGAATCACTGGTTAGTCTGAGAGAGCAGGCTCTAAATGGGGGTTGCACGGGGCCTTTCGGGCTCAAGGGAGTCCCCATCCCTGGCCACGCGAGAGGGGGGGGAGTTGTAGGGGGCAGCTCTGCCTGCGAAGAGGTGTACACGGGGCCGGGGGCCGGCTGGAGCCCTGCTCTCCAGAGCTCGGTGGCGGGTTGGCCAGGGCAGGGGTGCAGAGAGAGCAGGCCCCGGGCGGGCTGACTTGACGGCTGCTGCCTTCTGCCTGCAGGGAAGCTGGATGAGAAGAAGCCCCCCGAGGCCGACATGAAGTAAGTGACCCCTCGGGGGTGCGGGGCTGGCCTCTGGCTCTCCCTTGGCCGCTCGCACTAGGGAGGTGGGGGTCAGGGAGCTGCTTGGTGTTTCTGTGGGGAGAGGCTGGGTTGGTTTGGGGAATCGGAGGGAGGCCGGGGGCTCTGTTGGGCCCGTTACTTTATACAGGGCTTCCGAACGGAGAGTTCCCCCGTTCCCTTCCGGCTGGGGAGAGCTCAGGAGACCCAGATGAGGGGGGGAGATGGGTTTGGCCGAACCGTGAAATGCCTGGTGTGCCTGCGGCGCCCTCAGCCACGGGAGGGGGGTGCGGCTCCCGGCGTGCCGAGCACAAGGCTCTTGTGCGGAGAGAAATGTGGTAGATGAGCACAGGGGAGCAGCTGGCTGGGACTTTGCAGGTGCTGTAGCCGTCTCTGGATTCATGCTGCTTGCTCCCGGTTAGCCTCCCGCTCCGAGGGGCCGGTCTGTGGCCTGTACCATGACCCCAGTGCTAACATTTCACCTGCAGTATCTTTGAAGACATTGGTGACTACGTGCCAACCGCGGCGAAGGTGCCTCGGGAGAAGGACCGGGAGCGGTACCGGGAGCGAGACCGGGAGCGCGAGAGGGAGCGAGACCGGGAGCGGGAGCGCGAGAGGGAGCGGGAGCGGGATCGCGAGAGGGAGCGGGAGCGGGAACGGGAGGAGGAGAAGAAGAGACACAGCTACTTCGAGAAACCCAAAGTTGATGACGAGGTGAGTTACAGAAGGTCCCACCAGGCTTCTGCTTCGCCCAAATGGGCCAGGCCTCTCCCAGCCCCGGGGGCTCCGTACCGCGCCTCGCTTCCAACGCGGGTACGGCCTAGGACCGTCGTGGGCAGCGGCACCTGCCTCTGCAGGCTGCTCATGCTGCAATGAGCGTACCCCTCCCAGGAGCCCTGGCAGCCTGCTCCATCTCCCCGTGCTGTTCTGCGATGGAGGCTGAGCAGGGATGCGCTGTGGGAAATCCAGGCTGATGCGCTCTGGAGGACGTGAGGTTTTGAATTGCCCCGGCCCCTGGGCGGAGGTCGCCTGTTTGGGGCAGGAATGGGCTGGCTCAGCCCCGCCCCGCGAGCGCAGGTGGATCCGAGTGCCTGTCTGAGGGGTGTTGCTGCTGCCCAATAGCCCAGCTCCCGTGTGCCCAGTGTCTCGCTGATCAGCCCTTGGTGGGAAGGCCGGGCACCGCCACCTTCCTGCAATTGCCTGGGCAGGCGGGGCCGAAAGGCGCTTCTTCCCTGGCGCGCGCTGAAGGCTCAGCCCTGCGACCCTTGCGCAGCTGGGCTGGGCCGGGCCAGGCCGGGCCCCAAGGCCTCTGTGTGCTGTTTCCTCGCCCGCCCCAGTAACGTTCTCCTCTTCCCTTTGCAGCCCCTGGATATCGACAAAGGTGAGTTGCTGTGTGTGGCGCGTGGCAGAGGGAACTGAGTTGCAGCCCACAGGAGGGGCCTCCAGGTCCTACTGGCTGCGTGGCGAGCCGAGCTCCTGGCCCTGCCAATCCAGGCCCATAGGCCCCGAAGCCTCCAGCAACTGGGGCCCGTCTGGCTCCGGAAGATTGGGAACGGGCTCAAGAGCATTTTGCTCTGGGGCTCAGGTGCGACTCTGGCCAGGGCTGCCGGTGCCTGACATGCATTCCCACCGGGCATGGCCGGTCAGCTGGGTCTCTGCTTGAACGGGGCCCGTCCTGCTGGCATTAGTCCGCAGGTCCCAGCAGGAAGGCCTGACTCGGTGGGCCCTGCCTGGACTGACCTTTACCTTTGGGGCGGGGTTATTTCCTCCTTGGTGGGTCTCCCCAGTGGCCCCTGGCTCACCCGCGTGATTCCGTTAGCCGCCAACGGCGCCTCTTCCAGGTGCTCTCGGCGAGGTCTCCGGCCAGCCTGTGCGCTGCGCACAGGGCCGTGCCCCTGGCTGCCCCGGGGAGGGTGAAGTCTAACAAGTCGTCTGTGTCCACAGGGCCGGGCTCGGCTAAGGAGCTAATTAAATCCATCAACGAGAAGTTCGCTGGAGCCGCTGGCTGGGAGGGAGCGGAGTCATATCCTTCACGCTCGCGTGTCGCCTGGCTGGTGGTGGGGCCCCGGGTGTGTCTCGCTGGGTGTGGCTGGGCGTCTGCGGCAGGAAGGGACTCCCCCTCCTCCCGGGGGGTCACGCTCGGGGAGAGGAGGGCTGCCTGGGAAAGCCACCCGCACGGTGTGTCCCTTGTGGTCTGTCGGATCCGAGCCTTGCGCCTCGCCTGGTACGGCCCAGCATGGCGGGGCTCCAGTGGGCGTGGGCCTTGCCCTGCCTGCCGCCCACGCTGGCTCTGTCCGCGCGGGCCGTTCCTGCTGCCTTTTCCTTAGCACGCGGCACGCTGAAGAAGCCGGAAGACAAGAAGCAGTTGGGTGACTTCTTTGGGATGTCGAACAGCTACGCCGAGTGCTACCCTGCCACGTAAGGGCTTCCTGGGGCCGGGGCGCCATGCGCTGGGGCTTGGGCGGAGCTCGGGCTGTGAGCGGCACTTGCCAGGCCCTGCCGGCTGGTGGGCGCTCGGCTTGGGGAGGGAGCCGATGCTCCGTGCGGCCCGGCCAGCGGGCAAGTCGCGTGTCCGTAGAGTCCTTCGCTGCCGGCCCAGAGTCTGAGAACCGCGGTTCAGAGGGCCAGCCTGCGTCTGCCCTGCTCACCCCCTCTTCTTTCAGCATGGACGACATGGCTGTGGACAGCGACGAAGAGGTGGACTACAGCAAAATGGACCAGGTATTCCCGGGCTTTGACTGCCAGCCCCTGAGGAGCCGGCTCCAGGGACAGGCTCTGGGCAGGGTGGGGCCTCCTGGCTCCACAGTGTAACTTTGTGTTTCTCTGCTCCTGATCTGTTTGCTGGGGGAAGGGGAGATGAAAATGACCAGCCCTGGCTGCAGGGGGTTCTAGTTGGCTCCTGGCCTGTCACTCCTCTTAGCTTTGCTCACGGGCCTTTGCTTATTGCTGCCTCCAGCCTTCCCGCCCCAGGGGGTGGGGGAGCAGGAGCCAGCCAGTGAGCAAAGATGAACCAGAGACTCCAGCTCAAGACCTGCTGCTCCTGAGAGCAGGAGCCGGGAGAGGGACCCCACTGGGTCCAGGGACTGGCCTCTCGGGGCAGCTCTTCCTAGTTCTGGGCGTGTTCCTGGAAGCCTCTCCCATTGGAGCTGCGACCCGAGAGGCGGCCTCCAGGAGCTCCCAGAGCCCTGTGGCCCTGCTGTGGGGAGAGGAGACTGCTCCCTGCTCCCCTGCGGGGTTTGGAGTGAGATCCCCCAGCCTGTGCGTCTCCCCTGGCCCGTGTTCTGCGCACCCACCCCTCTCTCCTGCTGCAGGGTAACAAGAAGGGGCCCCTGGGCCGCTGGGACTTCGACACGCAGGAGGAGTACAGCGAGTACATGAACAACAAGGAGGCTCTGCCCAAGTAAGTCGGCCTTCCCGGGAAGGTGGGCGGGGGAGGAACCCCCGGGTGGGCAGAGCAGGGTGCCTAATAGGGGCACAGCTGCTGCCTTGGTCCTGGGGCAGGACAGTCCTTCGGCAGTCGCCCTCTGAGTCGTGCCTGGCCTGGGGAGATGAGCCCTAACCCGGTCCAGTAGCAGGCAGCCTGGCTGGTCTACAGCCACCTGGCCAGTTCTCCGCGCTGAGCTCCCCTCTCTGTGCCCCAGAGCGGCTTTCCAGTACGGAATCAAGATGTCGGAGGGCCGGAAAACCCGCCGGTTCAAGGAGACCAACGACAAGGCTGAGCTGGACCGGCAGTGGAAGAAGATCAGTGCGGTGAGTGGGCGGGGGGGGGGTCGGTCCTGCACTTGAACAGTCGGTGCCAGAGAGGCTCCTGCAGGTTCTGTGCCCGGTTCAGCTGTCTCCGGTGTTGGCAGATGTCCAGGGGCCCCGCCCTCATTCCTCCAGCTCCCCCCCCCCCCCCCCCAGGGCTAACGTGCACATGGGCTGGGTCGCGCACAAGGATCCCTGAGCCATGTGTGCTCCTGCCTCTCCCGGCCAAAGTACCCTCAAGCTCCCTGCCCCGGGGTCTCTGAGCTGCTCCTGTGCCCTAAGGGGGCCTGTGCTCTCTCTGCAGATCATTGAGAAAAGGAAGAAGTTGGAGGCTGATGGGTGAGTGGAATCTCCTCCGCGTTCATGTGACGGGGTCACCGGGGAGTCGGGCAGCACCCGCCCTGGGCTCTGGCCGGCTTTGTCCCCTCCACAGGGCCCAGCTGAGCTGGGTGGAGGAGGGGCCGAGGTTCTGCAACACACCGCTCCCCCCCCATCTTCATCCCTGAGCGACTAGCTGTCTTGCTGCAGTGCCCCGAGGCTCAGCCAGGCTCTGTACAGGAGAAGACCCTTCCAGTTGCTACCGCTACACTGGCCAGCCCTCGCCCGCTGCTCCTCCCCGCTCCCCAGACGGTGCAGCCCCTGGGAGAAAGCTGCCCTGAGATGCACGTCCTCCGGGCTGTGGGTCGACCCCACCTTTCAGTTGGGCAGGGCTCCCCCTCGGTCAGGCGGAGCAGGCCTGGGCACGGGGGCTCTGAGCTAGCGGGGTCAGAAGTGAAGAGTTTATGCCCCCCCGGCCCTTCTCTGGCCTTGACCGTGGCACGACGGGCTCTCCTGAAGCCCCTCCGCTCTTCACCAGCCCAGGAGCGCCAAAGAGCAGCTAGGTTGGGCTCTGCCCCAGGCTACCCTGAGGGTGGCTTGGGCCTGGTGGCAGCGTGGTGTCATGGCAGCCAGAGGGCCCTCCGTGCTCGGCTTCCTCCCTGCGCTGCAGGGTCCCGTCCTCTGGCTTGTAGTTGCCTTGGAGAGCTGAGCAAGGCCCGTGGCGTCTCTGCGTGCTGCCCTGCCTGGGAAGGCGGCTCCATGCCTGCAAGGTGGGGCGGGGTGGGGTGGGGTGCGCCCTCCGGCTGGTGCGCAGCAGGAGTGTTCGCTCCATCAGGAGCCAGGCTGAGGGCAGCCCCAGCGGCTGGTGGGCCTAGGCTGCGTGGAGTCTGACGGCCGCCCTCGGGTGTCTCTGGTTTCAGGGTGGAGGTGAAGAGGCCGAAGTACTGAGGGGCCAGCCCAGTCCCCGGCTTTGCCTGGCAGCTCTGGGCCTCTGCTTCCTGGACACTTTGGCTCTTGTTTTTATGAAACGCTGCAGCTCTGGATCCTGTCGCAAGCTCTGCTCCCTGCTCTCAGGAAGGAACAGGTGGGGGGGGGGGATGTCTCCTCTCCCGAGGGGCCTGGTGCCAGCAGCCTGGTAGTGGCTGTGCACCCAGGTTGTGCCCCTCCCTCTGGAGTAACCTTCAGGCTGCAATAAAATTGCGCTCAGTGCGTGTGTCTGTCTCTGCGTTTGCCTTTCGGGTTGCAGAGGCGATGGGGGGGGCGGAGGTGGGCGGGGCTGTCTGGGGGAAGCTTGTGAGGTTTCCTTTCCCTCCTGTGGGGGCTCTTGGGGCCTTGCCCATTTGGAACAGCTGGGGGCTGACGCATAAGACAAACCTTGCCATCGCTATGGGTCCAGAGTCAGCGCCATGCGGGCCTACAGCCACGTTCGGTGGAGCTCTTGAACCTCTTCCATGGGGCCAGCCACACTCCAGCCTCCCCAGGGGTGCCCCTCACTGGCCCCCAGACAATCCCTGGGCCCAGTGTGTTTGGCAGGAGGAAGGGAAATGCCCCCTTGGAATCTGGGCCACAGTGACCCAGTACTGTGCCAGACGGGCAGGCACCCCCTAGAAAAGAGGCTTAAAAATATGAACTCTCCCCCCACAAGAGAACGGGGCCCAGAACCTCGCTGTGCGATTTTTTCAGCCTTCTGCCAGGAATTGCTTTCCCAGAGGAGGGATGTTTTGGAAGCTTTTCGCTGGGTCTCTGCCCCCTGGACTGCTGCGTGGCAGCCACGAGCATGCGCTAGCTCCCACAAACTAGCACAGTATGGCCTAGATCCCAGCAGCGGGGAGGAGGGGACAAGTGCTGGAGAAGCTCTGGGTCCTGCTTCTGTATCGGCCTGACACCGCCCCCCAACCCCCCGCAGTCTTGCAGGCAGAGCACAGACTAGCCGGCAGGGCGGGGGCCAGGAGAAGACGGAACCAGCTTTTCAATCCGTGTTAGCGGGGGAGAGGGGGCGCAGAGCTTGGACACAAAGCAGCCCAGGGCGCCCGTGCCTGGCTGGGGAGGGGAGAAGCCAGGGGAAGCGAGCAAGCCCCATGGCCGCTCCCTTGGGGTTCGGCGTTGGCCGCTGCAGCCCTTGATCGCCGGGCGGGCGCTGATTCTAACCCAGCTGCTCGGGTTGCAGCCAGGAGCCGAGCGGCAGCAGCCTCCCAGCGCGGGGGACAAAGCGAAACGCGCCCGGCTAGAGGGGAGGCAGGACCGTGTCCCGCGGCGGTAGGACACTTAGAGGGGCCGCAGCCCCCACACATGGTGCCTGGGCTGCCCCGCCCCCAAGGGGCTCAGGGAGGGGAGTGGGACTTGCACGCTGGTCCCCCCCCCAGTCAGCCGGGGGCCCCGCACCTCTGGCGCCGCCGCTCCCCGCGGCCCGGCTGGACACGCAGCTGGCGCCGAAGGCGGCGGAGCCTCCATGGCCGTCGGGGGGGGGACCCCGCCTGGCGCTTATCGAGCAGAGCGCGGGGGCGGGGGGCGCGCGGGGACACCCCCGTCCGTCCGTGGGGAGCGGCCCGGCACCGCGCCCCGATCCGGAATCGGCTGGTGCTCCCCTGGGCGCGGGTCGGTCCTGGCAGGGGCCCCCGCAGAGCCGCTTGCGGGGCGGGGCTTGCCCCTTAAAGGGTCCGTCTTGCGTCACTCCTGGCCCCGCCCCGAGCAGCTCTTCTGGCTCGTGGCAGGCTCCTCCCCTCGGGCCGGCTCTAGCTCAGCGGTTACTTCGTGGTTCTAACTTGTTGGAAACCCAGCCACTAGGGTTCGAGACCCGCGGGCGCTGCCCGGCCTTTTGCCCGCGGCTGCCACTGTACCCCTCGGCACACGGCCCGAGCTCAGCCCTGTCGCTCCAGGCTGCCCCCTGCCACCCATTTGCCTGGACTAGCCATGGGGGCCGTGCCCGGGAACACTGGAAAAGTTTGCGGATGATACGAAACTGTTTAGGACAGTCAAGGCAGAAGCAGACTGTGAGGGACTCCAAGAAGATCTCCCCAAGCTCAGTGATTGGGCAGCAAAATGGCAAATGAAATTTAATGTGGATAAGTGTAAAGTAATGCACATCGGGAAAAATAACCCCAACTATACGTACGGTATGATGGGGGCTAATTTGGCTAAGACAAATCAGGAAAGAGATCTTGGAGTTATCGTGGACAGGTCTCTGAAAATGTCCACACAGTGTGCAGCAACGGTCAAAAAGGCAAATAGGATGCTAGGAATTATTAAGAAAGGGATAGAAAATAAGACCCAGAATCTCTTACTGCCCCTGTATAAAACTATGGTACGCCCACATCTTGAATACTGTGTACAGATGTGGTCTCCTCACCTCAAAAAAGATATTTTGGCCTTGGAAAGGGTTCAGAAAAGGGCAACTAAAATGATTAGGGGTTTGGAACGGGTCCCATATGAAGAGAGGTTAAAGCGACTGGGACTTTTCAGTTTAGAAAAGAGGAGACTGAGGGGGGATAGGATAGAGGTCTATAAAATCATGAGTGGTGTGGAGAGGGCGGATAAAGAAAAGTTATTTATTAGTTCCCATAATGGAAGACCTAGAGGACACCAAATGAAATTAATGGGGAGCAGGTTTAAAACTAATAAAAGAAAGTTCTTCTTCACACAGCGTGTAGTCAACCTGTGGAACTCCTTGCCAGAGGAGGCTGTGAAGGCTAGGACTAGAACAGAGTTTAAAGAGAAGCTAGATAATTTCATGGAGGTTAGGTCCATAAAAGGCTATTAGCCAGGGGATAGAATAGTGTCCTTGGCCTCTGTCTGTCAGAGGCTGGAGAGGGATGGCAGGAGACAAATCGCTTGATCATTGTCTTCGGTCCACCCTCTCTGGGACACCTAGTGCTGGCCACTGTTGGCAGACAGGCTACTGGGTTAGAAGGACCTTTGGTCTGACCCAGTACGGCCGTTCTTATGTTCTTATGTCCTAGTGGCGCCACCCTCCCCCATAGTCTGGCTCCTGAGGTGGCCGCCTCAGTTGGCTTCATGGTAGGGCCAGCCCTGGGGGTGGCGCCAGCCGTAGTTAGGTTCCAGAGTGCGCCAGTCTAGCAACAGGGGCGGCTCTCAACGGATTCACTAACCCTTCATGGAGCCTAGTAGCCCTGCTCTTCTCTTTATGCCCCATGCAGGACTCCTGGGCATTTTGTCTTTCCTTTGGCCTGCTGTGAGGAGAGCTGCGGTCATAGGGCAGCTGCACCTGTATTCTCCTGTGCTGCTGACTGGTAAGACTTGTAACCTTCAGGCTGCAATATAATTGCTCTCAGTGCATGTGTCTGTCTCTGGGTTTGCCTTTTGGGCTGAAGATGGGATGGGGGAGGACTGCCTGTGGGAAGCTTGTGAGGTTTCCTTTCCCTCCTGTGGTAGCTCTCTGGTCCTCACCCATTTGGAACAGCAGGAGGAGCTGATCCCCAGCTGGGGGCTGGCTCATAAGACAAACCTTGCATTCGCTATGGGTCCAGAGTCAGCGCCATGCGGGCCTACAGCCACGTTCGGTGGAGCTCTTGAACCTCTTCCATGGGGTCAGCCACACTCCAGGCTCCCCAGGGGTGCCCCTCACTGGTCCCCAGACAATCCCTGGGCCCAGTGTGTTTGGCAGGAGGAAGGGAAATGCCCCCTTGGAATCTGGGCCACAGTGACCCAGTACTGTGCCAGAAGGGCAGGCACCCCCTAGAAAAGAGGCTTAAAAATATGAACTCTCCCCCCACAAGAGAACGGGGCCCAGAACCTCGCTGTGCGATTTTTTCAGCCTTCTGCCAGGAATTGCTTTCCAAGAGGAGGGATGTTTTGGAAGCATTTCGCTGGGTCTCTGCCCCCTGGACTGCTGAGTGGCAGCCACGAGGAGGTTCCAAAGAGGCTGGAGAGAGGCTGTTCTCAGTAGTGACAGATGGCAGAACAAGGAGCAATGGTCTCAAGTTGCAGTGGGAGAGGTCCAGGTTGGATATTAGGAAAAACTATTTCACTAGGAGGGTGGTGAAGCACTGGAATGGGTTACCTAGGGAAGTAGTGGAGTCTCCATCCCTAGAGGTATTTAAGTCTCGGCTTGACAAAGCCCTGGCCAGGTTGATTTAGATGGGATTGGTCCTGCCTAGAGCGGGGGGCTGGACTTGACGACCTTCTGGGGTCTCTTCCAGCTCTATGGTTCTAGGATAAGGGGATGGTTGGATGAAATAACATGATCTTGGTAACTAATTGACCATTCATTGTCAGTTGGAAATAGGTCAATGGAGGGATGATAGGAGTTGCTATAGGGAACTTTCTGGGTGTCTGGCTGGTGAGTCTTGCCCACATGCTCAGGGTTTAGCTGATCGCCATATTTGGGGTCGGGAAGGAATTTTCCTCCAGGGTAGATTGGCAGAGGCCCTGGAGGTTTTTCGCCTTCCTCTGTAGCATGGGGTGCAGATCACAGCTGAAGGACTCTCTGCATGTTGGGTCCTTCAAAGTATTTGAAGGCTTCAATATCTGAGACATAGGTGAGAGGATTATTCTAAGAGGGGTGGTTGAGATTCTGTGGCCTGCACTGTGCAGGGGGTCAGACTAGATGATCAGAATGGTCCCTTCTGACCTTAAAGTCTATGAGTCTATGAGCTCCAACAAACTAGCACAGTATGGCCTAGATCCCAGCAGCGGGGAGGGGGGGACAAGTGCTGGAGAAGCTCTGGGTCCTGCTTTTGTATCGGCCTGACACCGCCCCCCACCTCCCCGCAGTCTTGCAGTCAGAGCACAGACTAGCCGGCAGGGCGGGGGCCAGGAGAAGACGGAACCAGCTTTTCAATCCGTGTTAGCGGGGGAGAGGGGGCGCAGAGCTTGGACACAAAGCAGCCCAGGGCGCCCGTGCCTGGCTGGGGAGGGGAGAAGCCAGGGGAAGCGAGCAAGCCCCATGGCCGCTCCCTTGGGGTTCGGCGTTGGCCGCTGCAGCCCTTGATCGCCGGGCGGGCGCTGATTCTAACCCAGCTGCTCGGGTTGCAGCCAGGAGCCGAGCGGCAGCAGCCTCCCAGCGCGGGGGACAAAGCGAAACGCGCCCGGCTAGAGGGGAGGCAGGACCGTGTCCCGCGGCGGTAGGACACTTAGAGGGGCCGCAGCCCCCACACATGGTGCCTGGGCTGCCCCGCCCCCAAGGGACTCAGGGAGGGGAGTGGGACTTGCACGCTGGTCTCCCCCCCAGTCAGCCGGGGGCCCCGCACCTCTGGCGCCGCCGCTCCCCGCGGCCCGGCTGGACACGCAGCTGGCGCCGAAGGCGGCGGAGCCTCCATGGCCGTCGGGGGGGGGGACCCCGCCTGGCGCTTAACGAGCAGAGCGCGGGAGCGGGGAGCGCGGGTCGGTCCTGGCAGGGGCCCCCGCAGAGCCGCTTGCGAGGCGGGGCTTGCCCCTTAAAGGGCCCATTTACGTCACTCCTGGCCACGCCCCCTGGTAGCTCTTCTGGCTCGTGGCAGGCCTCCACCCTCGGGCCGGCTCTAGCTCAGCGGTTACTTCGCGATTCTAACTTGTTGGAAACCCAGCCACTAGGGTTCGAGACCCGCGGGCGCTGCCCGGCCTTTTGCCCGCGGCTGCCACTGTACCCCTCGGCACGCGGCCCGGGCTCAGCCCCGTCGCTCCAGGCTCCCACCTGCCACCCATTTGCCTGGACTAGCCATGGGGGCCGTGCCCGGGAACACTGGGCCCCCAGGGGCTTGCAGGGGAGCCCCCCACAGCCCAATTGACGCACTGGGGTGGGTGGGCAGAGCCGAGCCGGGTCTAGAGTTCTGCTTCACCCCTGTGGGGGGCACTGTCAGGTGCTTCCCCCTGGCTCTGGTTTCTGCCGCCTGGAAGGGGAGCTGGCTGGGAGACCGATGGGCCCTGTAGGTCAGGGTATAAAGGCAGCTGCTTCTCCCAGGCCTGGCCAGAGCGGTTCTCTGGCTGGGGCTGGGAGAAGGAGCCACTGAGCTTCCTGAGCACATTGCACGTGATGGGCCAGAGCCCGCCTGGCTTGCAGAATAAGGCGGGGGGATGTCAGGGGTACAGTGAGTGCAAGGCCCGTATCCGCCATTAGCCCCGCTGTCAATGGGGGGTAGGGGATGCCATTTGCCTGCTTCCTAGGGCCAGGAATACTGACCCCAGCCATAGGAAAAGTGGCAGGACAGCCACGGCTTGGAGCCTCTCGGCCTCCCCCTGGAAGCTGCCGCTGGGCAGCTGAGCTAAGCCTGGGCCACTGGCCAGCTGCGGCTCCCCATGGCCAGCTATGGAGCCTTAGTGCCAAGCCCACGGCACCCCGGCGCTCAGAGCTCCCTGCAGGGGGGGATCCGGTGGGGTACGGCCTGGGGCTGCACCGGGCTTGTGGGAACGGTGACCCCGCCCCCGTTTGCGCCTGGGCTAAGCCGGCCCGCGCGGCAGGTAAAACAAGCCCCAGCGTGCGAGGGCCCAGCCGGGCGGAACCCGCGGGAAAAAACAACAGGCGGCCCGCGGGTCTCGAACCCCCGACGCGGGCGCTGGCAGCGGGATTGGCGAAGGGACCCCTGAGCTAGAGCCGGCGCGAGGACGCCCCCTGTCCGCGAGCCCTAAGAGCTGGGAGCGGGGCGGGGCAACCGGACGTAACAGGCCCGCCCCCGGCGCGTCCTGGCAGGGGAAAGGACAACCCGGCGCCGACTGCGGGCGCCGCTCTGGGGCCGGGCGCGCCTCTACTGCACCGCTGCCAGGACCGCCCCGCGCCGAGATGGCGGCGCCCGGAGAGGTGAGCGTGAGTCTGAGCCAGGTTCCCTCTGGCGGCCCCGTTCTGCAGAGCGACCCCTGCTGCGGGGGGCGAGAGCTCGGCGCTGGGCCCCAGGGCCGCCCGCAGCACGTTGGCGGCTGGGCGGGAGCTCCAGTGACGCCGCCGGGCCCCTCTGCCCGGTCTGAGCTCTGCCTCCTTCCTGGCCGCTCCGCTCCCCGCCTCTCGCCAGCAGCGCACACCGTGTTCTCCGCCCTGGGCCAGCCCTGGTGGCGGCGCCGGCCGTCGTTAGGTTCCAGAGTGAACGCGCCAGGAGTGGCCCGTGCCCGCGGGAGCTGGTGGCAGGCGGGGCTGCGCCTGGCCAGGTGCTGTCATTGGGTGGCGCTTGGGGCTTTTGCCTCCCCCCACCAGGCATCCGCGCTAGTGACCTGATGACTCGGTCGTGCTGGTCCAAAGAGCAGCGCGGGGCCCAGCTCAGGCTTTTGCTGGGATCCGCCGGCCCGTCTGGATCCACTCGGTTCATCCTCCGCTCCAAACGTGCGCCAGTCTAGAACGGGGGCGGCTTTCAGTGGATTCACTTACATCCCAGCAAAGCCCTTCGTGGCCACAGGGAGCAGGAGAACCCTGGTTAAACCACGCTCCTCTTCCCCAGCTGTAGTTACACCACTCCAGCGTCTGTATGTGGAAGAGGCCTAAGGCTCTGTCCCCAGGAAAGAGAAGGGCTGTGCCACTCGTTCCATTTTTATAACAGAAGGGCTGTGTCTACACTGGCGCCATCTTGCGCCAGAGATTTGCAAATGAGGCTAAGCGTGGAATATCACTGAGCCTCATTTGCATATCGAATGAGCCGCCATTTTTGCAGAAGAGGCTCTTGCGCCACAAGGAGGATCTACACGGCCCCTTCTTGCGGAAGAAAACCCCTCTTGCACAACGCCGTTATTCCTGAAAGTAATCAGCGTAGCCACGCTCCAGAGCTTGCCCCCTCGCTCCAACAGGGCTCTGACGAAGTCAGTCCTTCAGACCCACAAAGGGGGTTTTCGGTGGCTATCCGTTCAGAACGGCTTCGGCCGAGGATATCGCTTCACAGGGCTTTCCCTTAACGGGGGGGAGGACTTGCTAGAAATTCCCCCTTTGATACGCTCCAAGAGCCCATGCCAGGCCCAGTATTCGGTTAGTTTTTTGTCGTTCCTGACACTTCCCAAGGCCCCCATCCCATCTCCCGCAAAGGGGCCGCCTAGGACCCCGGCCCATGAGAACACCCCACCTTGGCATGTTCCGGTGGCCTCCAAAGATCCGTCGTTCACTAAGGGTTTTCCAGGCTATCGCAGGAAATAGCCACATGGCATCTCCCAGCTCCGGGCCTAAGGGACGTGTCTGGTGGGGCTGGAGTAGGTGCATTGCCTGCAGTGGGTGTCTTTGGTGGCAGCTGGGTGGAGGCCACATCGCCTGGAACTGGCTCCCCAGGGTGCTCCTCCTCCCATTTAAATCCGATGGTCTCGTTCTCCCCCTGCCTAGGAAGCGTCTCAGGAGCTGGAGGCGGACGTGGAGGAGGACGCAGGGCACATGCAGGTGGGCCCCCCTGTGGGTGCATGTCGGACGGGCAGTGGGGGGCTCTGCTGGTGTCCCCTTGTAGGTGGGGAGGGTTCAGTAGTGGGGAATCACAAGCCCTATTGGCGGCCCGTCTGCGTTTGGGGCAGTGAGCCCCTCGGTGCTGACCTTTCCTGTATCCCGATCCCACAAAGGCAGATCCAGAGGAGGAGCCGGAGCCAGAGCCAGAGCCCAGGCTCCGAGACACCCCAGAGGACATCTCCTTTGAAGCTGCTGCCAACACCATTGCCTTCCACCCCAGCCAGGACATCCTGGCCGCTGGCGATGTGGAGGGGGACGTCTACGTGTGAGTGGGCGCTAGCTGAGCGGGGAGCGCTGTGTAGTTCATCAGCCACGGGCCCTCGCGGAAACCCCCGGAGCCAGCACTGCTCAGGAGGGAGAGGGCCCGTGTGGGGTGTGTACCTGAGGCCCCTCTAGCCCCTCCCCACCTCTGTTGCTAGGAGCTGGACTCAGCTGCTGGGGGTGTGGCCCCAGGAGAAGTGTGGGGAGAGGCTCCCAGTGTGTTCAGAGGGGTTTCTCCATGCTCCGAGGCTGAGTTGGTTGACGATCCTGCTTGTCTCTGGGAAGGAAGGTGGGGGCTGGGCCAGGCCGTTTCTGATGTCGGGCTTTTGGGATGCCCGTCCTCCTTCCTCCAGCAACGGCTTAGCCTGGGAACAGGGTCTTGGCTGGCAGCGCGCCATTTCCCACCGGCAGTGCCTCCGCTCGGTCCTTGCACGCTGTCTGCCACGGGGGTCCCCGATCCCATGACCTCCCTGGCACCCCACTCCAAGGCCCTGCACCAGCCCCAAGCAGCAGTGGCAGCGGTTCTGGGGCCTCTCCCCCCGAGCACCGCAGACTGAGACAGGGATGTAGCACAAGCCATGGAGCGGCCGTGGGGCCATGCTTTGACCTGTCCATGACTTGCTGGCAGTGAGGGGTGGGAGCAGGGCTCTCCCTGGGGGGGGCTGAGCCTCCATAGCACAGCTGGGGCTCCTGCTCCATCCGGGTCCTTGTTCTTCCGTGTGAGTCCAGCCCCTCCGAGCTCTGGCTCCTGTTTCCCCTCCACCCCGGGGAGCGGGCAGCGCCCCTGCAGGTCCCATCCTTCTCCAGGCCTGCATCAGGAAAGCCCCCTCAGGCACAGACCTCCCCAGGCCTGCCCCAGGGCCCCCAGCTGAGGATCTGAATGTGCGTTTGGCGTGACAGGGAGCGAGTCCCCCCGGGTACCCCTTAACCCAGCTGCTTGCGTTCAGGTATTCGCTCTCCTTCCTGGAGGGGGGGAACCGGGAGCTCTGGTCCTCAGGACACCACCTGAAATCCTGCCGGGAGGTGGCCTTTTCCCACGACGGACACAGTGAGTGACCTCCTCTCCCCACCCGGTGTCTCGCTGGGGCGGGGTGGGGGTGCAGGCCAGCCAGCAGGGAGCCGTTCTCTGCCCAGCGTGGGGCAGCCCCTCTGCTTGCACCCTGGCAGGGTCTCAGCCGTGTGGCATGGGGAGGAGCGCGCCGGCTTGGCCGAGACGTCTCGCAGTCACGTGCTGAGCCGGCCTGGCTCTGCTCGGCCCAGTCCACGCGCTGAGCTCCCAGTGTCCGGACGGGAACCCCGCGACCGGCTGTGCTGGGGTCCCGAGAGCCTGGGGCGGGCGGAGAGGGGAGCGAGCAGCAGAGACAAGGCAGCCGGACTGTTGCTCAGGGCCGGGCAGTCGGTCCCTGCCAGGGGGCTGAGTGTACACGGAGTGTCTTGTCCACAGAGCTCTTCACCGTGTCCAAGGACAAAGCCATCCACGTCCTGAGCGTGGAGCAGGGCCGGCTGGTGACGCGCTTCTCCAAGGCCCACAGGTGCGTGTCTGCAGGGGGCTCTGTGCCCCAGACCCCCCAGCACAGCGAGGGCCCCTGGGAACCGACTCCCCACGCTCCGGAGAGCAGGGCGTGGTTCCTCCTGAGCTAGCTTTGGCTCCACATTTCCACCGGGGCAGGAAGCTGGGGTCCCGTGCGCTCCGTCCCCTGTGCCCGTCCGTGAACACGCGGCGCTGCCCTGTGCGGGCTGGGCCGCGTGTGGGGTGGGCAGGGGGGAATCTGTCCCCGTCTCAGACTCGTGGGAGCAGCGGGAATGACCAGGAAGCTGGAGCCGGCCAGGGGGCTCGGTTGCCACCAGCCACCCCCAGTGATTCCCCTGGCTGAGTCGGGCTGTGGGAGCTAGCTCTGGAGGGGGCTGGTGCCGCCCGCCATGCTGATGGGAGGCGCTGCGCTCTCCAGATGGCTCGGCCGAGAGGGCCCAGAGCTCCCTGCTCCCGAGGATGGCTCCTTCCATGCTCCCGCACCTGAGGAGCGCCCGGCGTGCTGGGGGAGCCCTGCCGCAACGCCGCCCGGGCTGGGTACCGTGGTGAGAGCTGCCCTCTCCCCGGGGCACAGCGGGAGCGTCCGCGAGGCCCCTCGGGCAACCAGGTCTCTGTGCCAGGCGGGTGACCGGGGCGGGGTCTCCGCAGCGTGGCCCTGAACAGCCTGCTGGTGCTGGACGAGCAGCTGCTCGCCACGGGGGACGAGGGCGGGACGCTGAAGCTGTGGGACCTGCGCCGGGGTGCCGCCGTCATGGACCTGCGCCAGCACGAGGAGTACATCGGCGCCATGGCCGTGGACCAGCACAAGAGACTCCTGCTCACTGCCAGGTGGGCTTGGCTCCGCGGTGGCGCCGGGCAGGCCTGCAGGCCCGTGGGGCAGCGAAGATGGGGGGGGGTTACACCCCACTGGCTCTGCTAGTCCGGGCTGCAGGTACCCTCTCCCCACCCCTGAAGGGCATCAGCAGGCCCCGCCCCTTGGGCATCGCTTGAGTCTGTCGCGCTTCTCATCCCGGGGGCCCTGCCAGGGAGATCGCTCACCATGCGGCCGGGTGCGCGGCCATGCTGGGGGGTGACGCTGGCCGAACCGGGGGTCGGGGAGCGTGAAGGTGACTCTGGCCAGGGGGCTGGGTGAAGGTGACGCTGGCCGGGCCGGGGGGCAGTGAGGAGTCCCCCGTCTGAGTGGGATGTCCCGCTTTGATCCCGCAGCGGCGATGGCACCATGGGCGTCTTCAACATCAGGAGGCGGCGCTTTGAGCTGGTCTCGGAGCCCCAGAGCGGGGACCTGACGTCCATCGCGCTCATGAAGGTAGGAGCTTGCGGGCGCCCTCAGGGGTAGCAACACCGACCCAGGCTTCCCAGCCTCGGTGCTCGGCTGTTCCCGCCGCGGGCGCCCTGGGCCGTTTAAGATTCAGCCAGATGGTCCCAGGCCCCTGCTGAGATAAACGCGGGAGCCCGGCCGGTTCTGGCTCTCCCTGCTGATGGGTGCGCCCCCTGCTGGAGAGCCCGTCGGGGGGTGGGGCCTGTCCCACGCTGCTGCTTTTTTCAGCTCCGCCTCTTTCTCTTCCTGCTGGCGCAGCGGGGGAAGAAAGTGGCCTGTGGCTCTAGCGAGGGGACCATTTATCTCTTCAACTGGGCCGGCTTTGGGGCCACTAGCGACCGCTTCGCCATAAAGGCCGAGTCCATCGACTGCATGGTCCCCGTCACCGACAACGTCCTGTGCACCGGGTCCACGGACGGCGTCATCAGGTGAGAGTGGCCAGTGCCAGCTCCCAGCAGCGAGGCTGGGAACGGGGGGGGAGGGGGAATGGGGCTGCCTTGCTGCTGCCCGCCGGGCTGGGGGGTGGCGCTGAGCTGCCCTGAGGGTTTCCAGGAGATGGGGGGGTCGGGGGCTTCAGGCAGCCAGCTGGGCTGGGTCCCAGGATGCCACCCAGGGTCTGTTGGTGGGAACTCGGGAGCCGAGCTGCTAACGCCTCGGAGGCAGCAGAAGTGGAAGGAATGTCCCCGCCCCGGCTGGGCTTGCTGTGCGTCCCCACTGCCCTTGGTGCTCGGGCTGCGCCTGTTCTCAGTGCACTTCCCTGCGGCGGCCGGGCGGGGCCTGGGCTCCGGGGTGCTCGCAGGAACTCCCGGCAGGGGGTGAGGCCTTGTCTCCTTGGAGACGGGTCTGTTGTGCCCTGGGCTTGCCTAGCTCTTGCTTCTTAGGCCCGAATTCGGGGTTAAACCCCGTTCCGCCCTGAGCTCCCGGCTCTGAGGCCCCCGTTGGGGGCGGGTGGTGGCGGATTCAAGGTTGCCAAGTGTTGGCCCTGTGTTAGCCTCCTAACTTCATGGGGGCCCCAGGACCCTCCCCGGGGCGGGCTGGCTGAGCCCAGCACAGGATCCGCAGCGCTGGCCTTGGCTGATCGGGCGCCTGCTCGTCCCAGGGCGGTGAACATCCTGCCGAACCGGGTGATTGGCAGCGTTGGGCAGCACGTGGGGGAGCCCGTCGAGCAGCTGGCCACGTCCCACACCGGGCAGCTGCTGGCCAGCTGTGGCCACGACCAGAAGGTGAAGTTCTGGGACATCTCGGCGCTGCCCGCGGTGGTGGTGGACGATTACCGCCGGCGGAAGAAGAGCGGGCAGCTGAAGGCCCTGAGCCGCAAGGCCCTGGGCGGCGGCGAGGACTTCTTTGCCGGCCTGAGGGAGGAGGCCCCGAAGGAGCAGCAGGAGGGCGACAGCGAGGACAGCAACTGAGGGACGCCCCGCGGCCGGGAAGCCCTGCGGGGACGCTGGCTGTGCAGCCAGCAGAGGCTGCAGCCGCGCCATGGTGGGAGCAGCTGGAGGCCACGCACCGTCCCCTGTAGAGGCCCGGCTCTCCTGGGCGCCTTCCCTTGGCCAGCATGGCCTGGGCAGGGGCTCCCCCGGGACCATGCTCCTCAGGAAGGGACAGGGAAAAGGGCTGAAACCGACTCAGGCGGAGATGACGTACCTGGGCCCCTCCCCCGCCTGTGGTGAGACCAGGCGCCTTCTGGTTGGCAGTTGCAACGGGCCCCCAGGGCTCTGCGCCTCCCCCCACCCGGTGGCCCCTGCAGCACCCGGCCCCCCCAAAGGGCAGGGGCCTAGCCCTGGCAGCTGCGCCTTGGTGGGGGCAAAGCGGCCGAGGGCGGCGTTGGCACCATGTGGGGACCCCGCAGACCCTGGGGCCCGTCTCCGCAGTGAGGCCTTGGCACCCCCTGTGCTGAGTGGGGTGGTGCCGGGGGCAACCTGGCCCCCATATTTGGTCCTGCTCCAGGTGCTCATACAGGGCTTCCTGCCACGCTGGCATGGTAAAGCACCACGGCAGTTACAGCCACTGGGCAGAGCTGCGGCGCGGAGGACACCACGGCGCGCAGACCCGGTTCCTCGGCGTCCGGATGGGCCGGGTGGGAGCGGCAGAGCCCCCAGCGCGCGGGGAGAGGAAATTGGTGCAGAGCTCGTCTGCAGCCGCTCCACACGGGCCAGCACAGGATGGAAGGAAACCGCGAGGGGGGCGTCGGCCCCAATGGGCGCTGCACCTGTGGCTGTTGATAATAAAGCGCATTGGCTGCCTGGTACTGTGGGCCCCGCAGGGGCCGTGTGCAGTGACCTGCTCTGTCTGCTCCAGGGGTCCTAGGACAGGAGTGGGCAAAATGCAGCCTCAGCCCCCCAGGCCCTCCTGTCCCTACCTGCCCCCCACTCGGCGTGCCTGGGGCAAGTGTGTGTCTGCCTGCCCCTTGGGTGAAGGGGTCACTGGGTTCCACGTGCTGCTTCCGCTCTGGCACCACCCTCAGCTTCCAGCCCGGCCAGTGGGAGCTGGGGGGGTAATACTTAGGGGTCGGGACAGTGCAGAGATGCCCTGCCTCCCCCTCTCCCAAGACACTCTCTCCCCCCCTCCCCCGCAGAGGCTGGTGTGTGGCCTGTGGGGTTACCAGCTGGGAGCCATCTGTGGTAAGCACCTCCCGCCCAGAACCTGCCCCCCCAACCTCTGCACATGCTGTCCCCCATTCTCCCACGTGGCGCACACTCCTGCCCCCCCAAGCTCCCTCCTGCACCCAATCTCCCTCCCAGATCCCATGCGTACAGCCTGGGCTAACTTGAGTCCCGCCCCCCCCCAAGCTGCTCTGTGGGGCTGGGCCCTTAGCCTGGGGCGCTGCTGCTTGGGAACTCCAGGTAGTGCTGGGGCAGCGGGCTGGCTTAGCGGCTGGGCACAGAGAAGGCCAGTGTCCTCCCCTGGACAGCACAGGCAGGGGAGCAGGAAGAGCCCCCACAGCTGCCAGTGGTGGGCCAACTGCGGCAGGGAGGGGCAGGGCTGGCACCCATGGGTGGCACCTTGTCCAGAGGGGCCTGGTGGGCGGGTTCTGTTGGGCCACTAGCCTGAGCTGGAGCAGCTGCCCGGCCAGGCACTCCAGGGGCCCTGCTCTGCCCTCCCTTTCCACGTGTGGGGCTCCCCCCAGGGCACAATTCCTGGGCCCCCGGCCAGTGCATCCACTCCCCTGCTCTAGTCACCCTGCAGCAGCTCTGCCTGCCTGCTGCCTGCAGCATCTGATGGAAATAAGGGGGAGGGTGATGCTGTTGCTCCACCCCCTTCCTGCTGCCACCCCGAGGGCTGTGGGACACCCCACCCCCGTCCCTCTGTCCCATGGGAACATCCAGCCTGCTGGGGGCGCAATTTGTACTCTGGGTTTCAGCTGCAGTGAGGCCCGGGCTGGAGGCCCATCGCTCCCCCTCAGCCTGCCACAGGCCCGTCTCCCTAGGCCCCTGCATGCTGAGGGAGCCCCATAGGGCCCCCCCGCCTGGGCTTCCCTATGCCCCCCCCCCATTAGCCCAGAATTGCTTCTAGGGCCTGCACCCTGGTGGTTTTTGCCTGGGGCCCGTAGCAGGCGGGGCCCAGTGGCAGTTTGGAGGTGGGGGGATGCAGGGGGTGGCAGGGCCTTCACCTGGCAGATCAGCCTCAGCCCCTGCCTCCCTCAGCCCAGACCCCCTCTGGACACAAGGGGCAGGACAGCTGGAGCGAGCGACCCTGCCATGACTGCAGGCCACGGGCCCTGCTTCCTGCTGACCCTGGATCTCTCAGCCTGAGACCTCAGCATTCGCCTTCTGAGGGGACCTGGGAGAGTGAATTGCTCCTGGGCACCCCGGGGCTTTGGGACAGCAGCCGCATCCAGACATTTGCCTCAGTGGTGCCAGCGCCCAGTTTAACAAAAACAGCAGTTGTCAGAAGTGGGATTCGAACCCACGCCTCCAGGGGAGACTGCGACCTGAACGCAGCGCCTTAGACCGCTCGGCCATCCTGACGGCTGGGGACAGGTGGGGCAGGAAGCTGTGGTAGTTCCCAGCCAGCACCGGGCAGGAGTTTGCTCCACTTGGCTGTTGCTAGCTCCGGGTGGTTCCTCCCCTGGCCCGTCCCCAGGGGCCGCAGGGCCTGGCTCCGCTTGTGGGGACCTGCCAGCCTGCGGCTAGTCTGAGCCACAGCCGTTTCCCTCACTACCGGCCATGGCAGCGGAGGGGGGGCCAGGGCACCGTGGCTCCAGGCAGGGCTGGCCATGGCATAACTGGCGCTGTGGGGACCTGGGGAGAGTGGGGGCGAATTAGCCCAGGAGGGGGAGTGAAAGACAGGATGTGGCCTCAGACTGTCAAAGGGATTTAGGCACCACCCCAGCTGCTTAAAAAAAAAAAAAAAAAAAAAATCAGAGGTAAAATACCTTTACCAATCGAGTCTGCCACTTCCCCCCCTCCCCCAGCCTGGGGCCCTGACCCCTGGCAGCCACTGCAGCAAGATGGGGACGGTGGAGCGTTTGTTTGTTTGCCGTTCCTATTACGCCCTCGGGCCTGTGAGCTCCAGAGCCTGCCCCCAGCCTGTCGGTCCCTCGTGCAGCACCCGGCACGGCTCTGCCCTGCCCAGGCCCTGGGGCAGCCACACTCACCGAGCCGGGATTCAGCCGCCTGCTGCGCCGTGCTCGGAGAACGAGGGGGAGGGGGCATTATGGAAGGAGCAGCACATGCACCGGGGTGAGGAATTAACGGGGCCAGGGGGTGCCTGGGTGGGAGGGGAAGGGAAGAGGGAACGCGCAGTGCATTGGCTTTGGCAACCGAGATGCCCAGAGCCCCGTTCATTCTTCAGGGGAGCAGCAGGTTCTGGGGTGGAGCAAACCTGGGGAGTGACAATGCAGGAGGGGACTGTGTGCAAGAGGGAGGGAGGGGTCCAGCTGTGGGGGCACGGGGGGGAGGGGGCACCACACACCAGGTGACAGGACACGGTATTTGCCTTTCAGGCTATTTTACTAGAACCCCCCCCCCCGAATGCCCATTCATACACAGCAGCCAATGCCATGCCCTGCAGCCCCCTGCTCATAAATACCTCGCGGCCTCAGAAAGGCGTCACTTCTCATTAAAAACCGCTCCCGTCTGCGCCAGCCACGACCCCCCTCTGGGCAGGAGCCCAAGTCTGCCCCCAGCCCCGCCCAGGGCCCACAGGGCCACACCTGGGCCCGGAGCAACCCACCCTGGATTCTCCCCAGCAGCGCAGGCAGCATCGGGGGGGGGGTCTCCCCCTCCCCAGCACTTGTCCCGTGCTCTGCCCCACGGCACGGGACAGTCCCTGGACCTCACCGCCCGGGCCCAGCCAGGAACTCAACCAAGCTGCTAAGGCAAAGGAAACAACCTTCAACGGAAACAAAAAGTCAAGGGACCAAGGTCTAGGCCCAGGAATTTAAACAGAGCAGCTCCCCCAGCTGGGGGTGGGCAGCTTGTTCTGCACCTGCAGGCCCTGGGCCGATCCAGCTCTGTGCTTAGGTGCCAGGGACAGTCATCGACTGGCCAGTCTAGTGGCAGGAAGTTCCCCAGTCCCTCTCCAAACAGCACTGAGCGGCCCCCTCCCCTACCAAGCTGGCGGGAGCATTTAGATACAACCAACCCCCAAACTGAACTAAAGACAAATCTTTGCACCATGCAGGCTCTGGGAGGCGGAGGGGTTCCGCACTGCCTGGCCAGCAGAGCCCGTGGGACGCCGCACGACACCCGCCTCCCGGTCGCCCCACCCAGGCACAGCAGGAGCAGAGCCCAAACATTTAAAACCTACAACAAACACGTTGAACAGAGAAACCAAACCGAGCGGCCGGGGGCGGAGGCGGCTGCTCAGCACCTCGCCCTGTAAGACCAGCTTACAGCACGTCCGCACACCCGGCCCCCGCCCCGGCCCAGCCACAGGAGCCAGAGGAGCATCCCCCCCCCCCCACGAGGGGCAGCGTGTGGCTCTGTCGAGGCATCCAGCCTACACCGCCAGGCACCCTGTGGGGGAAGGAAGAGCCAGTTAGAACCAGAAGCGCCACAGCAGCCCCCCACTCCCCCTCCAGCCTTTCCTGCAACTCTCGGCTCCTTCACCCTCAGCTCACACCCATCCCCTCCAGCCACGGGGAGCATCTCACCCCCCTTCAGCAGGAGACCTTCCCTCTCCCCCTCCCCCAGGCCCAGAGGTCCCCCCCAGCTTGGAGGGCGCTGCCAGGACCAGCCCCGTCTAACAGCAGCAGGGGCTCACCCCCAGGACTAAGCTGCTCTGGCTGGTCTGCAGGAGACCGGCTCCCGCCCCTCACAAGCCCCCCCCCCCCCCCCCCATGGCTCTGTGGTTCCGGCTGAGGCTGGTCCGACAGCATCTCTCCACCAGGAGGTGTTACCGTCCCGGCGGCCGAGACCCGGCGTGCTCAGCCCCCCGCCCAAGGACTCACCCAGCGTCCGGAGCAGCTGCAGCGCGATGGCGTTCTTGGCCTCGGCGTGTCCATCCATGCCCGACATATCCGCTTTGAGCCACAGGAACCCGCTGAAGGGGGAGGGGTAACCGGGAATCACCACCTGATACCAGAACCGCAGCCAGCCGGCCGGGGTGGCTTGGACACATTTGGTCAGGAACACGGGGGGGCCCAGCTGCTGCTTCTTGCACAGGGCGTTCAGACGGTCCAACACGCCGCGGGCCGGCGGCAAGGGGCACGTCTCGGCCTCGCCCGGCACCTGGCTGGGGCCGCCGCCCTCGAAGACACCAGGCTGCAACCTTGCCGGGACGGCGCTCGCCAAGCTGGCCCGGAGCCGCTGCTTCACGTCCAGCTTCAGCCAGTCCACTTCGATCTCCTGTCCGCACAGGCCCAAGTGACCTGTGCGCAAGAGGAAGCGGGTCTCCGGTTCAGCGAGCCGTCCTGGGGCGGAGAACCCAGAGGACACACGCGAGACGCAGGCAGGCGACAGGCGGCAAAAACGCACCCGGATTCCTTCCTCCCCCCTCTCCCCAGGTGTGAGCTCCCGCGAGCGAATCCCTGCAAGGAAGGGCTGGGGTCGCACCCAATGGCTATCGGCCTAACCAGAGAAAGACCCACCCCCGACAGCAGTGGCCGTGCGGCTGCTCTGGCCAAGCTCCCCTTTCTGTCCCGGCGCTTTCTACCCCACGAGGCCGGGGCAATCGGTCAAACAGAAGCAGCTCAACAGCCTCAGGGGCGTCACCGTCGCAGGACAAGAGCCCACCGCTCCCGGTCTAGTGCTCCGAGAAGCCAGAGCACTGGGGGGATCCGCAGGGCCCCTTCCCCTCCTGCCCCGGCCCGGCCCCCCAAGGCCCAGTACCTTCCACCAGGGTTTTCTTGGCCATGGCCGCGGCTCGGTGCGAGTTGTACTTCAGCACGGCGAGCTGCCCCCCTTTCCGGGAGGGGCTGGGATACAGCGAGATGCTCAGGACGCCCGCGGTCATCTCCTGCAGCAGCATCCGCAGCTGGCCCTGCTCCACGGCGGCGGACAGGCCGTCTACGCACAGCTCGCACTTCTCCGTGCTCCGGCAGACCGTGATGGGGCAGCCCTTCTGCACTTCGAAGCTGTTGAGCGCGGCGATGGCGATTTGCGCGCCGCGCCGGTTGCCGTACTTGGCGTAGGCGAAGCCGCGGTTCAGCCCGCTGAAGGTCATCATGAGGCGGAACTCGTACAGCTTGCCCACGCTTTGGAAGAGCGGAATCAGCTTGTTCTCGTAGATGTCCTGCGGGAGCTTGCCAATGAACACCTCCGAGCCGGGGGGAGGGGGGTCCCCGATCCAGCCTGCAGAGGCCCAAGGGAAGCCAAGCAGTGAGACCGAGACGACTGCGCCCCCCAGGAGCTCAGCGCGACAAGAGGCGTGACATCGGGGTGCAGAGCAAACCGGGCCTCGCCAATCAGAGAGGTGGCAGTGAGGGCGGCCCTGCTCGGGGCCCCTCCGCCGGGGGTTTCAAAACAGGGTTTATTGCTGGTTGTTCAAGGGTCGCTTATAGGACAAACGAAATCCGATCATCAGACGACACAGCTCAACCGTTGCCAGTACAGACGTTGAATCCGCGCTTCTCTCAAACGCGCGGCTCAGCGCTGCCTTACGATGGGGGTGCTGGGGCGCAGCCGAGTGAACCATTAACCAAGAAGCCTGGGCCCGTGGGTTGATCCCATCGAATTCACCTCCCCCCCCACCGCAGCTTTGCTGGGGCCCGGCTCACCCCGCCCCCCTGTGGGCTCTGCACCATGCAGCTCTGTGCTCAGAGCCGGCAGCGCGTCTGCCTGGGATTTCGCGCTGACACGGCTGCTGCGTGACACGACGGAACATCCCGCGTCTGCGCGAGGCGCCAGCTGCACCGGCTTCCCCTCTGCGCAACCCGCCCTGGCAAGCCCCCGACTGCGGCCGCGCCCCAGTGTGCCTCCCCTGGAGTAAGCTGTCCCCCCAGTCCTACTACCCCTCTCCCCCCGCCTTTGTCCTGGTCTGGCCAAGCCAGGACAGGTGGAGCCCCCCAGCACAGTCGCTCTTTCACACCAGCTCCCCTCCCGCCAGCATCCTCTTGTCCGGAGGCCCCGCGGTCAGCCCGCTGCCCCCCGCCCAGGGCGCCATTCCCTGCTACTTGCCGCAGAGCGCCGCACCAGGAGCCAGTCCACTGATGGCCCTGTTAGGCCAAAAGCACCTGGCGACGTACCTGGGGGAGGGCCTCCGTACTTCCTCTGGCCATTCACCTGCACCAGCTGGATGCCCGTCTCCTTCACCCAGGCCAACAGGGCTTGCTTGTTGGCCTGATTGACAGCATCGCTCCACATCTGCCAAGGAGCCAGACAGACACGTTTTCCAAGGGCCGCCCGGCTGCTATTTCTGACCTCACGTGGGAGGCGTTCAAAGAACCTGAGTGGCAGGGACCCATCCCACCAGGAGACAGATGCCCATTTGCCGCGGAGACGAGTCTTCCTGCTCGCCAAGGTCAGAGGACACCTGGCATGACGATGGTTCAGCAGAACCACGGTAGATCCTGCGTCACATGGTGACCAGGACCAATGTAGCCGGAGCCCAGCAAAGGCTCCAGGACAAGGTGTCAGGAGAAACCATCTCAGCATTAGACACACACAGATGCCCAAGACCTATAAAGCTATGGGGGCACCTTTGGGAAGGGCAGACAACCACCAGCTCAGACTAAGGGCAGGCCAGGCTACCCAACGGGTGCCAGAGAGACTCTCATGCGCATGTGGTGGTCTCCACTTTGCTCACACCAGCCAGAAGCTGCATTTTCTAAGTCTCAGGTTACGTGGCAGCTGGAGAGAGCAGACTGCCCCTGCTGGCCAAGCCGCAGCCCCTGTACCCTCCCCCCCCCCCCCCCCCCAAAGATCTGGGGATGCGGAAACTGCAGCAAGGAGCTTTTCAAGCCTTTCCCATGTTTGCAGGGCCAGGGACAGCCCAGGTCCCTTTCACCCTGCTAGCTAGTCACTCCCCCGTACAGCCACATTCAGCTCCCAAGCCAACCCCACCTCCCGCCCCCCAGAAGAGGAGTTGCTTCTGGGTTCTGCTAAGCCAGCCATTCCCTTCTCTCTGGTGGCTTAAGGTCCCAGGCCTGCCTGAGCCCCACCACTCTCTAAGGCAACCCCGAGGGGTGTGTGTGTGTGTGTGGGGGGAGAGTAACCACTTCTAAAGTGCTACATTGTCCTGCATTTTGCCACTTCTACAGCTGGAAGCCAGGAACCCAAGGAGGCAGGGAACCAGCGGAGGCAGGCAGGGAGAGACTGAAAGGGGGAGGGAGAATTAGGTGGAAAGCCGAGGCGGCTGGGACATGCTGAGGAGCTGCCTCCTTAGACAGCTCCCCTGCCTCGGGGAACCCAGGGCCCAGGGCTACTCCGCTATCCCGGTGCGGACTCAGTGGGGGGATGAAACGTGGCCACTGACAGAGGCACCGGGATTCCGCTCCCTGGCGCTGCGATCTGGACGCTCAGGCTTGGAGGGCGGAGAACTTGCTGGGGCCCCCGGCCCCCGGCCCCGCAGCGCAGCCCAGGGAAAGCAGCCGGGCAAAGGCAGGAACACACCGGGCCCAGAGAGGAACGAGAAACGCTCCTCGAGCCCAGACGAGCTGAGACCCGCGGGAGGCCAAGGTAGCGCCGAGCCTCAGCGCCCTGGGCAGAGCCAGGCCCCGGCCCGAGGACCCGGCTCGTTGGGCGGCAGCTCCACCCCACCCCGCGAACTGCCGGGTCGAGACCAACCGCGGGGAGCCCCTGGCCCGCACCCACGTCTCGGCCCCGCAGCTCGGGGCGCCCCGCAACGAGCCCTCGGAACCGGCCACCAGGCGCCGACGGCCCCGAGCAGCGACGGCCACAGCCCCGCGAGCCCCCTGGCGGAGGCGCCGCTCGCAGCGAAGGGGGCAGCGGGGCAAGGCGCCGCCACAGGCTCCCCGCGCCCTCGGGCAGGCGGCGGCCCCCTCGCACCTGCGGGCCGGGCCCGGGCGCTCACCTGAGCCTCCAGCGCGCCCTCCATGCTGCGCCAGCCAAGCCCTTCGCAGCCGCGCCTCCGCCCTTTATACCCGCCCAGGCCCTGGAAGCTTCCAGCGCCCCGGCCGGGGCTCGCTCATTGGGCGCTGGCCCGGCTCACCCCGCCCCGGGCAGCAGGGTGGGGCCGGCGGCGAAGCTGCGGTCTGGGCGCATCCCACGCGCGGCTGCCCCGAGCCCGTCCGGCCGCAGGGCCAAGCACGCGGCAGGGGCCGGTCTCCCCGCGGCGGGCCGGGGCCGGGGCCGGGGCCGGGGCCATGCACGTGCCCAGCGAACAGCCCCCGAGCAGGAAAGCGGCTCCGCGCCCGTCGGGCAGGGGGCTCGAATCTGGCCACACGCGGGATAGCCTGGCAAGGGAAAGGCGCATGCGCCGGCAGAGGCACCTTTACGTTGGGGCAGTTGCGCTCTGCCTCGTGTGGTAACAGCCCCCCCCCCCCCCCATCCTGGCCTGTCAGGTGCCCCTGCAGTGCAAGTCACCACGTGGTTGGGAGACACTCAACTACCATCCGCTCCACAACCGGCCTCTCCCGGCAGGAAAGCAGGCCCGGGAGTAGGGGTGGGCAACGCTTTTCGCTGGGGGGGGGGCACTCCGAGGGCCACACTCTTCCAGGCTAGGGATGGAGGGTGCAGGGTCTGGGGTGGAGGCTGGGTGCAGAAGGAAGCTCAGGCTAAAGCACTGAGGTGTAGGGGCAGGGAAGGAGGTCGGGTAAAGGAGGGGTTGTGACCTGGTGCAGGAGGGGCTGCAGTTTGGTTTGTGACCTGGGACAGGCAGCTGGGTTATAGGAAGGGGTGGGGTGGGGTGCCAGGTGCAGGCTCTGGCTGGAATACACTTACCTTTGGCTGCTCCCAGCCAGCAGCCCAGCAGCACCCTGCCTGTCATACCCCAGCATGCCACTCAAAGCAGCCAGCTGCAGGGGCCATGTGTCTGCAGACCACCCCCCCCTTGGGGGACCCTCTGCACATTGCCTGTTCTGCAAGCATGGCCCAGGCGGCCCATGGGAGCTGCGAGTGGCACTTAGGGGCACATGGCCCCCACAGCCACCTGCTTTGGGCAGCGTGCGGGGGCATGGCTGGCAGGAAGTCGTATTTTGCCACCCCTGCCCTAGAGGCAGCGAAACCCACCCAGTGAAGCTGCTCATGGAGAGGCGGAGATTCATTTCTTTTCTCTCAGAATTAACATGACACAGCTCCTTCCCACGGGGCCCTACCCAACCAGCACAGCTTTGGCTGGGTCAGATGCAGCCGTAGCACCTTGACATCAGTACAACTGAATCAGGGGCACCCTTGGAAGTCAACGGAAGTTTTGTGACAAAAATGACAGAATTAGATCCTATTCTATTTGCTTAGGAACCTCAGTCCTTGGTCTACCCTCTCTTTCAGTGCCACTAGTTATCATGAAACTCCCCTGTACTGATAGCTAAGAAGAACTAAGGGTTTGCTGACAGTATGACTTGAATAATTCAGCACCATTCAAATGTATGCAAAAGTAGCAGCTCTGTAATTTTCTTACTTGCCAGGTGGAAAACAGTTGCCAGTTCCTACCCTTACAAAAACGTGCTAAGTGACTGTAACCACTCTTACTTTGGAGAATAAAAAGGAGCTGGGTTCTCATTAATTTAAACAATATCTGGCCTCTTGAACTGCACTTTTAAATACGCCATCATGACAGTCTGCTGAAGATGCAACATTTATTTTAAAGTGACTTGTCGCATTTCAATGCATGCAACTTTCTAATCCGTCTAGGATAGTTCCCAAAAGCCCAGCTCATTAGGCATTCAGCTGCCACTACATTTTGATTGGATTCAGACAAATCTAAACACGCGAGCAGTTACTAAAAGCCTGCAGCTAGCATTAGGGTTTGTACACAGAAGAGATTACAACTCGCCAATGCAGCTGTTTTACAGAATAATCTTGAGAGGGGACGTAGGACTGAGATTAGATGAATGTCTCAAGAAAACTAATGAACAAACAAGCTTGAAGGGATGTAGGGAGGCAGAAATGCCTAAGGGTTACACAGACTCTGGTACACTGATGGCAAGGAAATATTACAGTAAGAAGAGCGGATAAACACTCAGTGGACTTACTGTTAAACTAAGCCCAATGGGCAGCAGCCAAAGCAAAGGAGGCTAAGATGTTTATGAAGGGGACGGAGCGAGTTCACAGAGATCAGCAAGTGATACACAAACTACTGGGGACAGACAGCACAGAGCAACTCCACTAATGTGGGAGAAAACTGGAATTCTTTAGTTCTGGGAGCTGACTGCAGCACAGCAGCTAGCTAAGGGTTATTCTCCAATGCAACTGAATGTGCCTGAGGTCACTCGGTAAAGCAGAACTAGGGAGCACATGCTTAAAGGGTCCCATGTAAAACATTTAATCAGGGATTATTTTACAGACTGGTGAGGAGAAAACAGCAAAGGTGACAGTGACATTCTAATGTATTTACATCACAATGGGGAGACTAGAATTTTATACATTAAAGGGGGATTAGGAGCAGGGAACTGTGTTGATAACAGCTAGTTTTACAGGAGATTATGGATGATTGGCACAAAGTGAAATCCTTCCACGATATGTCAGGAATTAGGTAAGAGCAGAGATGGCCGAGACAACCAGGCTACCTTCTGCTATGTACAGCACCAAACTCAGGTCTTCCCTGTGCTTTTTCTGTGATGTTTCCAACAGGATTGGCTAGAGAAGACTTTTCACTGCACACTGCATAATGCTGTCCCCAGAGCTCTTTGTGAAAGGTCCCTGGAACTCAAGGAACAGCTCAGCCGCAGCAATGACATTTAACAACGGACTCTAGTCCTGGGGCTGTGCGGTGGGTGGGGTAGGGGGGGAACAGAGGCCCTGACATGCCCAGAAGCCAGGAAGAGAGGAGACAGGTGTGGGACTGTCAGAGGTTTATTGAGCTTACTTAGCATGTTGGACACAGAGACAAGGTCTCTTCCCTGCTAGGCAGGAAAGTGACTCTGTGCAGAACATTTATTCAACCAGAAAGGAACATGCAGCCGTGGCCACGACCCTCCGTGTCTGCAAATGGCCCAGGGGCCACAGCTCCGGCCAGGAACAGTAACGATTGCAGACACACGGCTGGCATTCTCCAGAAACGTCCTCTCTAGTGTGCTTCATTGGCTACGCCCAGGAGCCCAGCAGCTCCAGGAGGCAAAGCAGCACCTCTGCTCCCTCTGGGAAAAGGCATTTCACGATGAAAGAATAAATACAGCGTCCAAGACTCCTGTGCCACGAGCAGAGTAGTCAAGAACTCGGACATTTAGAGAGGAAATCTCGGCAAGTCTTGCCCTTCCCCAGAAGCCGATGAATGAGCGGGTGTGGCTGGCGGGAAGGGCGCTAGGGCTGGCACGTTCGCCTCCTGATTTCCTCCACAAGGTTTTCCCTACGAATGTCAACCTGAAAAACAAATTAAAAAAGGGAATTAATAGAACCGCTCCCTTCCTATAACCCAGCCTCCTCCTGGAGTCCATCCACACGCTGCCCTCCCAGGGAGCAAGGCAAAGCACTTCACAGCGGCTCAGCTGGAATCAGCGTCCATGCACATGTCTGCAGATCCACGCTCTAGGTAAGAGGCTCAGCTGCCTGACATCTCTAGCACAAGGCCCAATCTACACAGTGTCGATCGCTCCTTTCCTGAAGTTGTTGCCTTGTTTCTGAACTGGCCCTCCGTAGACTTGCTCCAGCCCATATGTACTAACTACTGGCACCAATGCAAGACCTCATCTCCCCTCCCCGTCTGCATCTTGCATCTGTGCCCCCTCAGTTCACCCACTGGTGGGCGAGCCGTCTTCTCTGCCTGCCGCATCAGAGGGCCTGCCTGTATCTCACTAAGTCAGATGAATGCGCTAAGCTCCTTTGGCTTCTTCTGCTAGTGACCTGAAGGCCCCCTCAGATGCAGCATGTGGGGAGGCCCAGCACTAATACAGCTGCATTGTATCCACAGCTGGGGTACAACGGACACCCCGATCTCCCTTCCAGCCTCCACCCCCCCAGTCTGGGGCAGCTTTGGACCATTCCATCTTTGGTCAGATAGAGCCGGTTCATTGCTTCCTTCAGCCCTTCCCTCTGCCGCCAGGGCATCCTCACCTCTTCCCGGGTAGCTACGACTCGCAGCTTGATGACTCCGTCCTTCAGCTCCTGCTCTCCCACGATGGCAACGAGGGGGATTCCCGCCTCCTCGCAGTACTGCAGCTGGCTCAGCAGCTTGGGGTTCTTCTTGTACAGCATCTCCGCCTGGAGGGGACCCACAACACAACCAGACACTGCACACCTGCTGCTTTCCCCAGTCCTGGTCTTCTATTTCCCTAGCTGGTTTGCATCTGTGCGGGGTGCCCTAGTTCTGTGCTCCTGAAAGGGGTGGGGCCAGGGCAGCCAGCCCCCAATGCCGCCCAGACCACGGCGTGTGCCCCCAGCCCGAGGTGCATGGATGGCAATCCAAAGGGCCGGGGATTCCCCGGGGAAGTTGCTCCTTTTGTTCTGCCCACTGCCTGGGAGGGCCTGGCTGAATGTGGAGAGCCTCTCGTACCAGTGCCAACGGCGGGCCTGGCAGCTGAGCCAGTGAGCAAAGGAGACAATATTCCCCAGCTGGACAAGGCAGCAGGGGAGTGGCAGGAGGCACAGGACTCAGTCTTAATTCCACTGTGTCAGAGGCAGCTGATGGCTGCCATGCTGGAGGTCAGTGATGGTTTCCACGTGTGGGGCTACGCTGGAGCCAAGCGAGAAGGACCCTTGCGAAAAGGATTCCTAGTGCTGCATGGTCCAGGGAAAGCAGGAAGTCGGGAAGCCACCTGCTGCCTGCGCATAGCGTCAGCAGAACTGCTCTGCTGAAACGGGTGTCTGCCCCCCCCCCCGCCCCGAGGCTTTAGTCCATCCCCAGCACCAGGGGTGGAAGGGCTTGGAGCCCACCCGTTTCTCCCCCCACTCGGACTCTGCCCCCTGCCCAGCCAGACCTTGATCCCGGAGTCCCACAGCTCGGAGATGAGCTTCAGTCTCTCTTCCAGGAGTTTCTTCTGAGCAGCCGCTACAAGCACCTGTGTCTCTGTGGTCCGGATCTTCTCCTCGGAGGCCTGCAGGCAGGGGCGAGTCTTGTGAGAGCGGTCACCACCGCACGGAAACGCCCAGCCACGCCAAGCCATGCCCCCAGCCAGCCGGACCCTTCCCATTGGGAACCACCCCTGCTCTCAGCGCACTTCGCAAGCACGGACTGAAGGGAAGAGTCCCGGGGAACCCACGAGCAGAATCCCCGCAGCCCTTGGCTCCTTGGTGTTTCCAGCGCAGTTTCCAGTCTCCCTGCTGCAGCGCACGGGTGGAGCTTTCACTGGAGATGAGCCCCATGTACTGGGTGTGCTCTCCCTGGCCCCACCGCACAGAAAACCATTCCCTGCGCCGCCGCAGGAGGCCCAGTAGGAGCAGCAGGAGCCTGGTACCTAAGCAAAGGGTGCCACGCTCCCGAGAGCGCCCTTCTCCTGCCCAGCTTGCAGTAACGGGCGAGAGGGAAGGGGCGTTTCCTGGCTTGGAAGCTTTGAGTCCAGATCCGAAGCTGGGTCTCTGGGTGCCAGCTGGGGTTCCCAGGCCTGCCCAGCCATGCCGGTGCTGAGCTCAGAGAGCTGCAGCAGTTTGATTTAGGGACCTAAGCGGGTGACCAACCCAGGCTGTGGGGCTGCGCACTGCCTGGCCCCGCAGCTTTCCAGCAGCCCTGTGCGCGCAGGGAGGGAGGGCAGGTGCCCGGAACAGGAGCCAGGTGGCACTCACCTCCGCTTTCTGCTCCATGATGGAGAAGATCCGCTCGATCCCGATGCTGACTCCCACACAGGGCACCTTCCGCCCCTTGGGGTCGAACATCCCCACCAGCCCGTCGTAGCGGCCGCCTCCAGCCACGCTGCCCACGCTGACCGGCTCCTCCTTGTGGGCGTTCTGAGGCTGCAGCAGGATGGCCTCATAGATCACCCCAGTGTAATAGTCCAGCCCCCGCGCCAGGCTCAGGTCGAAGGAGATCTGCGGGACAGGAGGGGAATCCCGTTACCAGGCACAGCGGGGCCGTGGGCTGCCCAGCCAGGCCTGGGTGAGCACCCCTCCCCCACTCACCTTCTCTGCAATGCCAAACAGGGTCAGGTACTCAAACAGCAGCTTCATGTCTCCCAGCCCCTCCCGGGCCAGCTTGTTCTGGGACAGCTGAGGGTCCTGGAGCAGCTGCTCAATCAGACCCAGCCCACCTGCAGAAATGAGACACCTGAAATATACCAGGCAGGGAGGGCCAAGCTTCCATTGACTTGTTCCACTCAGCCTGGCTCTCAGCCGCCCCCGCTCTCCTTCGGCCTCATGCATCTGCATCTCCCCTGGGCCACACGGGGTGCAGACAGCAAGTCAGGCTGGCACGGGAGGGAGCAGCCAAATGCCTAGGGAACCCTGACTCCCCCCATGCAGGGACTGAGCAAGCTGGACTGGCTTGCGGGAAGGCGAGGTGACCCACACGGTCTCTCAGCTGGCCTGGATGTGGCTGGACTGGGAACCGGATCTCACAGCTCCACAGAACTTACCATGCAGCCGAACGTATTCCCCGATGCGATCCGCAGCCTCTGGCGAGAGCCCCTTCTCCCCAACCATCTCGCTCCTCACGTCCTCCCATGTTGCCTGGGGAGGAGGAGATGTGTTAACGTTCTCAGCTTCCCTCACTGAACCCCTCGCCCAGATTCCCTCTCCCACAGCAGCCACCCCAGGGGTTCGAAACACCTGGCAGAAAACTGCAGGAAAGGGGAGAGCACTGCCTGGCGGCTGATCCAGTTAGAGAACTCCCATTTCTAACCTTCACCCCCATTCAGTGCCTTCAGCCTATGCTCAATGCTCGTATTAACGAGTTGGTAGGGAGGAACTGGGAAATCAGCCTCTAAAGCACCTTGAGGCCTCAGAGTTCCAGGATCCAGTCAATTTCTCTCATGTGAAGCAGAAGGGGGCCAGGGTGAGTGGGGGGGAGTAAAAGGAGAAACAAAGAACGGTTAGGAGAGAAATGGAGCACACAGCTAGAAAAGGTTGAGAACAGGAGGGAAAAGCCCTGCTGAGGAGGGGATAACAGGGAACACTCTGCAGACAAGCCCCCTGAACAGCACCAAAGTCAGTAAGTATTTATCACCCCCTCCCCATTTAACAGAAGGGAAACCGAGGCACACAGTGGTTACGTGGCTTTTCCAAAGTCCAGCACAAATCAGGCTCAGAGCTGGGATTAGCAGGTACCTGGGCCGGGCTCGCACTGCTACTGAGAGGCAGGGATGAAGAGGGACAGACTGAGTCACTAAGAGAAGTAGCCAGTTGGCTCTGGAATGAGGCAGGGTCCCACTTTTGCAAGTAGCCCACTCACCCCGGCCACTCACTGCCCTCCTAAGGGTTGTGTCTCTAGGGAGCGCTGCTCTAGCAAGCGTAGTCAGGGAGCATACTGGTCACCGATCTATGCGGCCCCTCGGGCCAAGTTACCCCTTGGCTTGCTGTAAAATCCTCGGGCCGGCAGCTCCTCTGGACATGGGGCGAAGCTCCAAGCCCCAACCCGGCCCAGGGCTGTGCTTATGGCAGAAGGAGACGGTGAGTGCAGGCCACCCCCCAGGCAACCACACTGCAGCTCCCAGGTCAAGGCGGCTGGACAGCTGGGCTCCGGCTGGTGCTCCGTGGGAGGAGGGGGCCATGGAGGTCTCACTAGCGAGGCAGTGGGGGGCCAACCCACCTTTGATCTCATTCATTTTCACCACCTGAGGAGGAGGTGACAACTACTTCTATTGCTCCCCTGGAGCTCCTGTTGAGCAGTGTGGAGTGTTTGGCTGTTATCTTGAACTTGCCTGGCTACAACAGAGCTGCACCCTCACAAGCCAGTGGGGCTGGCAGACACCTGTCAATCATGACAAATGGGCGGATCCCAGGAAGTGTGGCTACCAATCCCAGTACTCCCAGCTGTTTCAGGCTGGTCTCTGCTTCCACTGGACTGTGGAGACAACTTCCTGTGACATCTCACCTCCCTGAGCACCCAGACTGCAGCTCCTTCCTCCGGGAGACATACTTGCTGGGGAGGGGTGCTCTGAAGTGCCGAGTCCGCATATGACCCCAGCCCCCCACAGACAGGGCAGCCAGCAATGCCCAGCCTCCACAGACAGCCTGGCTCCTGCTTTGATGCTGGATGGAGACTTGTACTTCTCCCGGGGTTATATTTACAGAGCCATTGACAGGACAATGCTTCTCCATCCTAGTCATTTGCAAACATACCTGCCAAAGCGAGCAGGCTGCCTGCAGGAGCCTGGCGTCTAACCCTGCCATTATACCAGATCCCAAGGGCTTAGAAGGGTGCTGGAGAACAGCTGAGCTGGGAGGAGGCCCCAGCCCAGCAGTGACCACCCATGGCCCCAAAACCACTGAATTAGAAAGAAAGCTTTTGAACATTCTGACCAGCAGGTTTGCCAGGTGGCCACCAGGCGAGGGGCGATGGGATCCCTGCTCAGACACCGCAGAGCGTCACCACTCCAGGGCAGTAGGAACCGGCAGCTTGTCCTTTTGACCCTGTCATGGTGAATGAAGAGACCCGCAGAATCCCATGGGTTAGGGTGACTTGTGCTGCACAGCTCTTTGCTATGGAGCCACTGGCAATGTTGAGGGAAATAGTACAACTAGGTCTCCACAAAACACCCTATCTAGGTACCGGACACCCAATGCACAGGGAGAGGAAGAGAATTTACGAGCATCCTCCAAACAGACTCCACTGCCCTTCATCTGTCTGAACAGCCGGTGCTGACTGCGAGGGTTATGAAACTTCAGCCCTTACCTTGTCTAGTTTGTCCACAGTGGAGCAAATTGTTCGGAACTTGCTGTCCGGTACCCCACAAACTGCAAACATCCCATCAAGGATCCGCCGGTCATTGACCTGGAAGGAAGCAGAGTCAAGGAACCCAATGGAAATATCCCAGTTACAATGGAATTTTAAACTCGCTCCTCTAGGACACTGGAGTAGAGGAGAGATGCTGCCCCCACTCCACAACAGCTCCCAAAAGCTAAGCTGTTCCTGCTGCAAAACAGTGGACAAGTGGGAACTGGATGACAATTTAGCTGGACTTTCAAAAGGCCTCCTAAGATACTACCTAGCAACCGAGAGTCATGGATGAGAAGTCAAGTCCCCATCATGGAACAGAAACTGGCCAGGACAGAGAACAAAGAGGAGGAAATGTTTGATTTTCAGCATGGGAAAAATTAACAGCACATGCCCCAAATTTCTGTCTCAGGACAAGCATTTAGGGTATGTCTAGACTACAAGCCTCTTTCAAAAGAGGCTTTTTTTGTTTGTTTGTTTTTTTAAAGAGAGACTTTCAAAAAAGCCTCTTTCGAAAAAGAGCATCTAGATTACAAGCAGATTTTTCGAAATAGCGAGCCGCTTTTCAAAAGGGACTCTAGACGCTCTTTTGAAAAAGCACAGTTTGCATTCAATAGCGCCTTTTTTCAAAAGTGTCCGTTTGAAAAGCGCTATTCCTCGTAGAACGAGGTTTACCGCGATCGAAAAGACTGCCACGTTTTTTCAATTTCCTTTTGAAATAACACGGCTACAGTCTAGACGCAGGTGAAGTTTTTTCGAAAAAAGGCTACTTTTTTTAAAACACGCCCTTAGTGAACACATCACACAGCAAAGTGTCAGGGTGACAAGCATCACAGTCAGCCAAGTCTGAGGAACTTCTGAGAGATCTCGTTAAAGTAGGTGTGTGGGCAGCACATCAGATGACAAATGCTGGACAATGCACAGCAGTGCAAATCATCAGACCCACTGCTGGGTTCCAGACTGATTACCAACACTCGGGGGTGGGGGGGGGAAACGTGAGCAATAATGAAAACCGGTTTACAGCCATGACCAACAACGAAAAGAGATGCCAAAGGAACAGGACGGGGAATATCCATTAAATGCCTCATTTGGAATACCAATGAGGGTTCTGGACCCCTTCTGTCAGTGGAGTAAAAGCACAAAGAAGGGGGGTGCAGAAAGAGGGGAGAGCAGAGATCCAGACAGGAAGAGACAAACAACTGAAATTAATTCACTGACAAAACATTTCATTAACACCGAATTACAATTGCTGGGTGGCAGTGTGTGGCCTTGCAAAATGCCAACTCCAGCAAAACTCAAGACTTCTGAAATGAAGGAGGGATTAGCAGGAAGGTACAGGCCCAGGTCTCCTTCACCCTGCCCCCTGCGGCTGGCCGGAGCCCCTTGGAATTAGCTGCAGTCACTCCAGCTGTTTTCACTGACAGACATCAGCCGCATTGAATGGTGGAGGATAAGCTAGAGCAGACTGAAGAGCCAGGACTGAGATATGAAGCTCTCTCAGGGCTCCGGGGTGTGCGCCTCTCTCCCTGACCTGAACATGGGAGACGGACCTCATTTCAGTCTTACATTGCGTGGGCAGCAGGGATTTGCAACAGTCAGGCGGAAGATGCCTGTTGTCTGTGCGTTTCATGTGCCTATGGGTGAAGGGGGGTGTAACAGTTAGACAGCTGTGGTTTTCTTTCCATGGAGCTGAGGGTGGGGCGGGCATAGCAGCTCCTTCTCCATACAATGCCAGTGTGAGTTCTGGGCCCAGGGGGCAGAGATCTGGCTGTGTGGGCGTGTGCCTAACAGCCCATTGAGGGGTCTTTGCTGAACCCGAGCTGCTGTCTGACTCAGCCCACCTCCCCCGCAGCACAGCCTGCTAGACACAGCGGACTTGAGGCACAACACCCTTCCCCACAGGAGGCAGAGCAGCTGGGTGAGCCTGTCCACACCAGAACTCCCTTCGGAAGAGCAGCTTGAGATGGTGGCTGTGGGCGACGGCCTGATCATTTCCCTAGCACAGACAGAGCCAACGGAGGAGATGGGGTTCTGAATCAGGCTGCACTGAGCAATACAGAGGGAGCAGGCTCAGACCCTGAGCAAGCAGGAACCAAGAATACTTCACCTCACATCACCATCCACAGAAATCAGCCCGGGTGCCTGGCTTTGGTTTTACCTTAACGAGGAAGTCTCCAATCTGGAGCCCGCTCAGGATCTCGTGCACGATCTTCAGACACTCAGCGTCGGGAATCATGGGGTCAAACTGGCCGGCAATGTCAAAATCCTGGGGTACAAGCAAAGACAGTGAGACTCCAGGCAGCGTCTCCCAGCTGGGGGAGCCTAGCTGCAGCCAAGGACCCCAGACATACAGCTCCTGTGTGGCCCCCCCCCCAACCCCAGACACACACAACGTCCTCTTCCTCCTTGGCCATTTCTTAAGTCCACAGTCTGGCCGCACCGCAGCCGTGCGGTCTGGCTGCTTGGCCCATCGGGGCTGGCGCGGCTCCTGTCCTGCCGTTGGCTCCAGCCTCGGCACAGCTGCCTCAGCGTTAACTGGCAAGGGCTGGTTAACCAATAGCTTCGTTCTTACCCGTTAACACCCCCACGTTAAGGGTCACCAGCGCTGCAGCCACACATACAGCATCATGCGGACCCTGGGCCCGCACGCAGCTCCGGGCCGGTACTCACGCACTGGTAGAACTCTCTGTAGCGGCCCCTCGTCATGGCTGGGTTATCCCGTCTGTAAACTTTGGCAATGTGGTAGCGCTTAATGTTGGTGATTTTGTTCATCGCCAAGTAACGCGCAAAGGGCACCTGAGCGCAAAGGGTTAAGGGTGAACATAAGACTTGCGTGGCTTGGAGGGCCCGTCCAAAAGGGCTTGCTGTGGACAGGGTCCCCCAGCTTCCCTGCACACTGGGGCAAAGGGTGTTCTGCCTCATTCCCATGTGTTCACGCAGACCACTTATCACTGCAGGCAGCTGCTGGGGCACAGCGTGGTCTGGTTAACCCCTCCCCTGCTATCCAGGCTCAGGAGGGTGCACACCCTTCCCCAGCAGTAACAAGTAAGAGGCGCTGGCTCACTCAACGAAGGAGACAGCCCTGCAGCAACTACCACTGTCGGACATTCTGCTCCGTGAAGGCTTCCCAGTTTCATTACCCTCCGTCAGCACGACCAGACTGGGTCAGACCAAGGGTCCATTAGCCCGGCAGCCTGGTTTCCAACAACGGCCACCAGCAGGTGTGTCAGAGGGAATGATCAGAGCAGAGCAATTTACCAAGTGATCCATCCCGTCAGCCAGTCCTGGATTCAGAGCAGAGCGGTGTCCCCCGACCATCCTGGCTAATAGGCCCCGGGGGATCTATTCTCCATGAACTTTCCTAGCTCTTTCTGAACCCAGGTATAGTTTTGACCTTAATTCAATGCCCGGTAACAAGTTCCACAGGTGGCCTGCCCACTGTGTGAGGAAGCACTGCCCTAGGTTTGTTTCCAACACGCAGCCTTTTTATTTCATTGGGTAACTCCCGAGTCTTGTGTTGCGTGAAGTGGTGAACAATAGCTAAGTGCAGTGACCTGCAGCAAGTCGGGCAAAACCAGGAGCAGAATCCAGGTCTCTACCCCCAGACCTGTGCTCTGCTGCACGACTCTCCCACCACTGGGCAGGGACTGCCCTTCGCGTCTCCCTCTCATGGTCACTGCATGGCAGTGCCATCAGTGAGTACACTAGGTAGGATGAAATGGCGGAGACTGGCACAACAGGGACAGTGGCAGGATACAGTCAGGTCGTAGCGAAGAGACAGCAGCTCTCCCCCCTGGTCTTTCAGGTCATAGATGAGCTTCGAGTCCTCCCCGTACTTGCCCGTCAGGGTTTCCTAGGAGGAACAGAGACACCCCTCAGGTGAGAAGGGACAAAGCGCAACAAGAGGCTCAGCGAGGAAGCAAGGAGATGCTACGTGTCCATATGAGGAGTCAAGGGTGGTCTATCCCTTCCCCCTCCATAGCTCACTTCCCACGGGAGCGCCTCACAGTGAGGTCTCACTCAGAGCGCCTGCCTGACACATCGCACTAACGCGGCTCGGACGCTTTCAAATGCAGCCCAGGACTCCAAGGAGCAAACGTCCCACTCGAGGAGCAGACCTTCAGCACAGCCACCCCCTCCCAGATGGCACCTCACGGCCCCTCACCTTCAGCTCAAACACAGGGGTGTCGATGACCTCGGCTCCATGGCGCTTGAAGCAGCTGATGATGATGTCGAAGACTTTCTCCCGAATGGCCATCTGCTTGGGGTTGTAGTCCCTGGTGCCCTGGGAGCCCAAGTCGATGGAATTGGGTGAGAAGGGCAGAGAACCGTGATCTGTGCTAGGGCCGTAAAACCCCACCTAACAGGTTAACCAGCAGCCCCACCGATCCGCTGCTGCTGGGCTGGAGTGCTCCCCCTGCCTGCTGTGGACAGGAGCTGCCCTGGGCAGTCAGAGCAGCCCCTGCTGGCGATGTTCCCGAGCCCGCCGTGGGGCTGGAGCATCCCCTGCCCACGGAGAGCTGCTCAATGGGCACTGTTGCCCAGGCTACCAGTGATGGAGCCCGGATGGCCACACGTGCCCATCGAGACACATGCCGCCAGCTGTCAGCTCCTCTGCTGGCACGATCACTGGTCAGGAAGGAGCAGGTCAATGGAGAGAGGCAGCCTGGTCTAGGGCAGGGACCCCACGTGGCAGCTCCTCTCCCATGGGGCTGGCTGGGTTCTCTCCCTGCTCCAGGCACTGCAGCCTCCGGGGTCCCAGTGCCACTCTGGCATGGCCCAGGCAGCAGGACAACAGGCGTCCGATAGGCCAAACGTGAGCAAGATGCTGGCCCCGAGGGCACAGCCCCACTCATGCACGTTCGATCCACTCGGGGGAGGGACCAAACCTGAGCAGTGCTGCAACCCCCCAGAGGAGAGCACCATGCCCAGCCAGCCCCACCGCACACTGGCTGCAAGAACCACCATTGTGAGGAGAGTGCTGGGCAGGATCCGGCCCACCTAGGATCCACCCAGGGCCTCACCCCCAGACTATTACTGGGTTGTGACAGGTCAAATATTTACAACTGGCGCTCGGCCCAAAAAAGCCCCCCCTGCCCCTCCAGCAGAGATTTGGGGGGCTATACAACCTTCCTGCAGTGCAAGGTGGCAGCATCACGTGCCACAGCAGGGCTGTACCACCTCAGACAGATGTGGCTGGCAGCAGGGATGGGGGGCACAGCTGTCCAGCTGAGAGGAGCTACTGGCATGGGGCACTGGCTAATGGGTAGCGGTGGCACCACACTCCTCTCGTTAGCCGCAGCATCTCCCGAGAGTAGAGCCCTGCGGACCAGTGGATACTGATTTCTATCCACACGCCTGGGCAGGATGTGTGTCCTACGCAAAGGCACACTGGTTTAAACCAATAACAGGTTTCTAAACTGATGCAAGCTCTGTGCTCTGACTAGCTTTCAGTTTTTGTTCTCTTTAAGGATGGGAGCGGCTGGTTGCCAGCTGTTTCACAGACTTGGCTGAGAACACTAAGGGCAGCTTTAAAGACACAGCCTGGGAGGGGCACTTCAGACATATCTAGACTGCAGGCGTCTTTCGAAAGAACGTCTACGCAGCAAAAGCACAACAAAGCGATCTGCTTTTTCGAAAGACAGCGTCCACGTTCATTGGATGCGCTCTCGCATTTACATTTTGATTGCTGGGGACAAAGGACGATGGGAAGGGAAAGAGGCAGATTGTCACAGCCTCAGAGCCCATGGCTGAGGACTCACCTTTGGGGTCTTGAGAACAAACTTGTGCTTCCCCTCATCTGTGCCCAGCCGAGCCTTCAGCTCCAGCAGCTTCGCCACCTGCGCAGCCACCTGGGACAGGGACCGGACCACAGGTGAAAAGCACGAGAGGGAGCTGGACATCCCGCCCCCACCCCGGCATCAGACCCCGCCGCCCACCGCCCCCACCCCGGCATCAACCCCCCCCCCCCGCCCACCGCCCCCACCCCGGCATCAACCCCCCCCCGCCCACCGCCCCCACCCCGGCATCGGCGTCCCCAGCATCAACCCCCGCCCCCACCCCGGCATCAACCCCCCCCCCGCCCACCGCCCCCACCCCGGCATCGGCGTCCCCAGCATCAACCCCCCGCCCCCCGCCGGCCCCCGGGGCGGGGCTCACCTCCTCCGCACTGGCCTTCTCCTGCTTCAGCCGCCGCACCGTGTCCGCCTGGCGCCGCAGCGCCTCGTCCAGCTCCGCCGTCCCGTCAGCCATGGTCACCTCAGCGTCCAGCCCGGCACGGGCCTGCACTGAGCATGCGCAGCAGCGGCCTCCGCGGCCACCGCCCACACGTTGCCTTTCCCTGCTCTCCGAGCACGCTTCCGGCGGGACAGAGAAGCACTTCCGGTCCCCCCCGCTAGAGGGGAAGCAGGAGGACTTCCGTTTAGCGGGCCCTACCGGAAGGAAATACGTCGCCTACTGGGCCTGGAGGACTTCCTGGTACCGTGCGTCTCCACTGGCAGAGGAGCAGAAGTGTCGGCGTAAGGAGGCGGGGCCTGAGGGTTGTGCGCAGGGGGCGGGGCTCGTTTGGAAGGCGGGAGAGGCTCGTTTCCGGCAGGCGGGCTCCGCGTGAGCCTCTTCCCCCCCCCCCCCCCCCGCGTCTCATGGCTCCCGCCGCTCCCATGGCAACCCAGCCAAAGCGCCCCCCGCCCGGCCCAGTGGGGCCAGGCTGGAGCTGCCGCCGGTGACCGGAGTCTCCAGAGCAGAGGGGGCGGGGGCTGAGTTTGGAGCAGGGTGGCCAGATGGTTTCCACCGAAACACGGGACGTGACATCACAATCGACATCCCCTCTGGTTTCCAGACACCCGACACTTCCTCTTCCCGTTTGTTTCCCGACCAGGAAGCTCCAAGCCTGGGCGGGCGGGTTCAGAACCGGCCCCCTACCTTGAATTTCCTAGGAGTAAGGGGACCCCCCCCACACACCCAGGGGAGGAAGCACAAACCCCCTAGACTTAGGAAATGGTGTCCTCAAAGCTGGGAGGGGGAACAGCCTCAGGGAGCCATGAGCCAGGAAGGGGCTTGTCCTCAACATAACTTTGTTTCTATGCCCTAAAGCTGTGAAGGCGAGTCAGTTCTACCTGTTTCACACCAATCTGGACATGTCCAAGCAGAATGCCCTTGTGGCTCCTGGGACGGGGTTTAAGATAATGTCTTACAGTGGAATAAGAGCATCCAGAAGGAGCGGGTGAGATGCAAATTATACTGGTGTGGCTGATAAGGCTTTCCTAGTAGACCAGCTCCTCAGTGAAAGTGCTAAATGGGCTTTTCTCTCCACCCCTGCTAGAAGCTGGGACTGCACAACAGGAGCTAAAAAATTGCCCTGTTAACTCCAAAAGCATCTGGCACCAGCCTCTGTCACAAGGCTAGCAGGGATACTAGGCTAGATGGTCCATTAGTTTGACCATTCTTGGGTAAGCACTGTACAAACTCCAAAACTTGGAACAGCCCACTATTTCAGTGCCTGCTGTTCAAATCTGTTTCACACATTTGAAAATCATCATCTTTTAAAAAAAAAAAAGCTGTTCTGCTCTAGCACGCTAGGGAAGCATCCCTTTATAAGTGACAAAATAAAATCCCCACTTGGGAACTCACAAAAGTAGATATAATGCTGATGTAACACATTACTGCCTTCAGCTAGAGTTGTAAACAGCCATCAACCATCCTCTGAAATCCACAGTAATTTATTTACATCATTTTTCCATGTTTGCATAGAATCCAGTCTTAGCAATAGCATGGCTTATTCACAGCCTCATTCACCTTAGTCCGAACCACTGGAGAAGATACGAGATCATTAAAACCTGGGTAGATGGGTTCATTCTCTGGGAGCAGGGATGTAATCGCTATGCAGCACTTATCCTGTCTGTCCTGGCTAGCCATGGCACTCCCATCCTGCTGAGCTGGGAAATAAAATTGCTAGTTCAGCCCCATGATTGGGGGGGGGGGGTTGGGAGAGAACAGGAGTTATGTAGATGGGGACTGACATTTCAGCCATTAATAGCTGCCCTGTACAGGCAAAGGGCAGACAGATTCCAAGGCCTAGTTTCCACCGAGGTGTTGGATATGTGGGGATATTTATAAGACCACCCTCAGCATGTCTAAACAAACATTGTTGAGTCAACTTGCAAAGGCATCTGGACATTGTGCAGGACCCAGCAGGTATGAATTCCCTCCAACTAACAAATTAATGCTGCCCCAACTCCTAGGTCATTGGGAAGGGAATCTGCCTTACTGCAAATATAGGTGTTCTGGTTTGACCCGAGCTTGCTACCATAATATATTAAAACAGACCCACTCCTCATGCTATGTAACCTGAAAGGGTTAACACCTGTTATCTGCCCTATGCCTTTGAGTCGTGTCTGCTCCCTACACACAGAGATGCTGTACTAAGTCATAAGACTGATGGAGTATAGTTGATCTCAGGGCAGCAGGAGGTGGCCAGCCTTTGGCCCAATCAGCACAGCCCAAATCCTCCCAGAACCAACACTGGCTTGGCAGTGCTGAGTTACTCCCCTGGTGCATCCTATGGCTGGAAACAATCCACATGGCAGGAAACAGGTCCTGAGTCAACCCTCTGTGCCTAGAAAGGTTCTAGAGCACTCCAACCTTCTCCTGATTTCCTCAGCAAGCTTCTCCCTAGGGATGTTGACCTGCAAAGCAAGGAGAAAAGAACTGGTCACAGCAATACAATGGTCTCATGGGAAGTGCCTTGAGCTCCCAATAATATCAGGACACCCAGTTATCCCTTGCCGGCACCCAGGCCTGTCCTCTGCTCTCCCTCAAACCCTCCACTCCAGGAACTCCTTCCCCCCTGAAAATGCATCCGCTGACCACCACGGAGGGACTTGTGGAAGGAGTGGTGATTAGGGACTTTCTGTTCCACACCGGGAGGGACAGAATTCGACTGCTCCCTGACAGCTTTAGTGAGCTGTAACTTGGAGGAAGGTTCACTGTGGACTTTGACCAGTTTGTAAAGAGGATTCAATCCACACTGGAGCCTGGCTAACGCTAGCAATCTGGGATGCAAGCAAAAGCTCCCAAAGAGGCCCTAGAAGTCAGGGAGAACGTTAGCTAGAACTTTTCAGTGGGTTTTGGAGGCAATCTTTGGATCCTTTAGCCCAGTGGTTCCCAGCCTTTTTGATACCACAGTCCAGCAAACCCATTCACAAACTTTAACACTGTATTTGCATATTCATTATACAATGAATATGCAAATAAAACGTTACCTGTCCACTGAGATCCAACCCAGCCCCTTTCTTCCCATGCCTAACACCCTTTGGCCCCTACACCTCATGTCCTTTGTCCTTTTAGATCTGACCCCTACAACCAATGCCAACCCCCTCTTGCCCTGTGACCCCACCACACTCTCATGCAACACCCCTCTGCCCCCACCCACCCCCACACTCCCCAGAGCGAGGCTGCCCCCCAAGGAGTGTGGTCGTTACTGCCACGTAGGCAGGGGGAGTGGCCATTGGTTGTGTGCATGCCCTCTCCCTCCCCAAGCATGTCTTACACCCCCATGGCTGGAGGGAAACGGGGGGAGGGGGTGAGCACATGCAGAGCCCCGGCTGAGCTGCCGTTACCTAGGGCAGAGGAGGGAGGGAGGTCTCCTGCTTCGGCTTCTCTTGCTGCCACCTCAGTTCCAGCACTGCCAGCAGGCAAAATCCGCTACCACAGCTGCCGGAGCTGAGCCGCCACGATCAGCCAGCTCTGGCAGCTTCTGTGGCCTGGCAACCAGCAGTTTGTAGACCAGTGCTGGCGGTTGGGAACCGCTGCCTTAACCCATCCCCAGCATCCAAGGGCATCCTCACCTCTTCCCGGGTAGCTACGACTCGCAGCTTGACGACTCCGTCCTTCAGCTCCTGCTCTCCCACGATGGCAGCGAGAGGGATTCCCGTGTTCTCGCAGTACTGCAGCTGGCTCAGCAGCTTGGGGTTCTTCTTGTACAGCATCTCTGCCTGGAGGGGCAGGCAGTGGGGTTATGCCAAGAGCTTCCAGTGACCATGAGGTGACCAGCTCCCTAACTTATTCCTAGGGATGGCTGGAAATGCTCCCATGGTCTTCTGGAGGAGAATGCAAATGAATTGAAATCTAAACATTCTGTGGAGGTGGGTTTGCTTAAGCTGCAGTGGACCCAGACAAGTTTTGAAGCCCAACTGCTAGGCAGGTTTTCCTGTCAGCTTGCCTGCCTTGTGGGCTACTAGGGAACGCATGCTTCCAGACACTCAGTTCTTCTGCAGCCTATCTAGCAAGTGACAGGGCCAAGGCCCTGAGAGAACCAGCCACAAGCCCTGAGGCTCCTGGCTCAGCTGCAGCTCCCAGTCCCTCCCTTCACGTGGCAGGTGAAATTTCATCTGGGAATTAGGAAAGTGATTTTTTGGATTCTGTTTTCAGGGGGTTCTGTCATTTGGGGTTTTGTTCCAAACTGGAACTAAATCAAAGTTTGAAATTCCAAATGCCTCCAAACAACAATTCTCATTCTCCTCACTGCTCTAGCCACGAGCACCGAAGCCCAAGGGGCAGATGGGTCCAACAGGCTCAGTACCAGCAGCTGCCTTTCTCCATCAGAGCCAAGCAAAGAGGTTGGCACGTCTGGTCTTGCGGTGCCACCTCTCCCCGGCAATGCTCTCTGCCCTCCTCCCCCACCCGCTGGTTTCTAAGGACTGGCTTTGAGAAGCACAACTAGGCCAGTCCAATTGCCCAGTCTTACCTTGATCCCAGAGTCCCACAGCTCAGAGATGAGCTTCAGTCTTACATCAAGGAAGTTCTTCTGGGGGGTTGCCACCAGCACCTGTGTCTCAGTCGTCCGGATCTTCTCCTTAGAAGCCTGGGAGCAGAGACGAGGTTGAAAATGAAACATATGGAAACATCCTGCTGCTCATAAAGACACCAGGCTCCAAGGCACCTGACAATTGCCTCCTCCACCCTTTGTACCTATTAATGGAGAACGCCCCCATTTCCTAACACAGGCAACAGACAGAACCACCAGCTGTGTTTGAAGAGTATCATTTGGCAAAGTGAAACGTGTGCAAATGTAATTTATCTCCCCTGGGCACGTGCATCACGACACAGGAGCGGCTTAGGTTCTGGTTTTAACTCATTCTGAGCACCCACTGGACCTGCTCTGGGAAGGAGGCAGCTGTTCAATAATTTTTTTTGGGTCTCACATTAGTGAAAATTCTAATTCAAGTGACCAGACCAGGAAATCTCTAGCAGACAACTCAGTTCTCCTGTGGGTCGTTCAACCACAATAGCCCATTCTTTCTTTCACTGCATTCTCCTGCCTCATCTGCTACCAAACATCTGATCTGTGCAACAAATGGAGCAGGTGTCCTAAGAAAATAGCCTGCTTAGCTGCACCCCCAACTGGTTCCCACAGTCCTGCCCTTTCTGTGTACTTCCGAATGGCAGGTACCTCCAGTGTCTGCTCCATGATGGAGAAGATCCGCTCGATCCCGATGCTGACTCCCACACAGGGCACCTTCCGCCCCTTGGGGTCGAACATCCCCACCAGCCCGTCGTAGCGGCCGCCTCCAGCCACGCTGCCCACGCTGACCGGCTCCTCCTTGTGGGCGTTCTGAGGCTGGAGCAGGACAGCCTCATAGATCACCCCAGTGTAATAGTCCAGCCCCCGCGCCAGGCTCAGGTCGAAGGAGATCTGCGGGACAGGAGGGGAATCCCGTTACCAGGCACAGCGGGGCCGTGGGCTGCCCAGCCAGGCCTGGGTGAGCACCCCTCCCCCACTCACCTTCTCTGCAATGCCAAACAGGGTCAGGTACTCAAATAGCAGCTTCATGTCTCCCAGCCCCTCCCGGGCCAGCTTGTTCTGGGACAGCTGAGGGTCCTGGAGCAGCTGCTCAATCAGACCCAGCCCACCTGCAGAAATGAGACACCTGAAATATACCAGGCAGGGAGGGCCAAGCTTCCATGGACTCGTTCCACTCAGCCTGGCTCTCAGCCGCCCCCGCTCTCCTTCGGCCTCATGCATCTGCATCTCCCCTGGGCCACACGGGGCGCAGACAGCAAGTCAGGCTGGCACGGGAGGGAGCAGCCAAATGCCTAGGGAACCCTGACTCCCCCCACGCAGGGACTGAGCAAGCTGGACTGGCTTGCGGGAAGGCGAGGTGACCCACATGGTCTCTCAGCTGGCCTGGATGTGGCTGGACTGGGAACCAGATCTCACAGCTCCACAGAACTTACCATGCAGCCGAACGTATTCCCCGATGCGATCCGCAGCCTCTGGCGAGAGCCCCTTCTCCCCAACCATCTCGCTCCTCACGTCCTCCCATGTTGCCTGGGGCGGGGGAGATGTGTTAACGTTCTCAGCTTCCCTCACTGAACCCCTCACACAGATTCCCTCTCCCACAGCAGCCATCCCACAACCCTCCCACCCACGTGTGCACAGCTGAGAACTGGGGCAGTGCAAGTCAGCTGTCAGTGCCTGCCAGCCAGGGCTGGGAAATCCACAGAGCATTACCTTGTTCAGTTTGTCCAGAGTAGAGCAAGTGCTATGGAACAGGCTGTCTGGGATGCCGCATTCTGCAAACACTCCATTCAAAATGCGCCGGTCGTTGACCTAGGGGCAGGAAGCAGAGTCACTCAATCAACCCAGTGGAGACTCCCCATAAGGTGGGCTCTCTTCAGCGGGACTTCTGTATAGCTGTGGAGGTCCATCAAGAAGTTAAACTCAGAATTGCCCCGTCCCTTCCTTCAATGGCTCTCTCATACATAGGGCACACTAGGGGAGGGAATGGGTGGGAACATTCTGGCCTGGGTGGACGCTCGACGTTATGAAACCAGGGGGCTCTAGTTTTACCTTAATGAGGAAGTCTCCGAGCTGCAACGTGCTCAGGATCTCATGCATGATCTTTAGACACTCAGCATCAGGAATCATGGGGTCAAACTGTCCAGCAATGTCAAAATCCTAGGATACACGGAGATGCAGTGAGAATCCAGACCAGTGGTCCCCAACCTTTATGGGCTCCCGGGCGCGGGGCTGCGCGTCCTGGGGCACGCCCGGGCCGTGGCCGCCCAAGCCCCTTGTGCCGTGGGCCCGGGGCTGGCGCCGCCGCCCGAGCTGCGCGCCTGGGGCCGGCACCAGCGCCGCGCGCCCGCATGTACCCCAGGGCTGGGACCGCCCGAGCGCCGCGCACCAGGTGCCGGTGAGTGTCGCGCGCCTGGGGCCGGCGCCTCCAGTGCGCCGCGCGCCGGGGGGCAGGGCCAGCACGGATTGTCGGCGGGCGCATACAAATGCCCCGGCGGGCGCCATGGCGCCCGTGGGCACCACGTTGGGGACCACTGATCCAGACAGTGTCACCCTTCTGGTAACAAACGGGTCCCAAGATACACAGCTCCTTGTGCTGCACCAGGTTCCCTGCACCCCGAGGGAGCCAGGCCTGGCGTGCAGAGGCCTGCACTCTAAGCTGGCCAAAGGAACAGACGTCCAACCCAGCCAGTTACACAGAACTGTTTATGAAAGTTAGCACAAGTTGGAGGCAACAGGACTAGGATAAACCGGACAGTGGTTTAACTTCAACAGTGCTAAGGGGACAGCTCAGCTCCTGGTAAAGGCGGGGTGGCACGGGACATGTGGACTGGAAGATGGAAGCTTTACCATCATGGCTGCCACCTCCACCATCTCCTAGGACGAGGGATGTAAAAGCCCATTTAATTGGTTAACTGGTTAAACATTATGCTCCAGCCCACACCAGTTAACAGTTAAGAGTGACTAACTAGTTAACCTTTCACATCCCTGCCTGGGACCCACCAGGATACCACTGGGCTTTCAGAGGCCTGAAGCAGATCAGACTGGGCCACAGAGGGGGAACTGAGGACATTGCTGCCTCCACCCCAAATGGGAGATTTGCATTCATGCTGTCACCCTCTCAGGTGTCAATTTCCTTCCTTCTCCTCTCCCTTTCCTTTGTTTTCCTCATCTAAAGCATCTGGCCTAGCTGGCCAAGACAACACTCTCTTTTGCAATGCTGCTTTGCGCTTGTGACCAAAGCAGCCAGCTAAAAGCAGTGCCCCCAACAACCCAGCGCCAGCACACGTTTGCCAGGACTCTGAGCGTGCTGGGTCTGATGTTTGCCAGCAGTGAGGTTGGAATGAGAGTCAAACGAGGGACAGACACAGCATTTTCTAGCTTTACAATTCTGTTTTTTCAACCCTTGTCTTTTCTCTTAAAGAAACAGGATTGGACTTCAATAATAACTCTAGCCCATCTTATTTTTCCCGCCCTCTTTTCCCCCAAAAGGACACTTAGTAACTTATTTCATTTAATCTAAAAGTGTTACATGCGGGAAGGGTTCCCCTGTTTAGACACCACACGTAAAAAGGAATCAGGGACATTTTGAATTTCACTCTTTTCCTTCTTTTCCTCTACAGGCAGTCCCCGGGTTACGTACAAGATAGGGACTGTAGGTTTGTTCTTAAGTTGAATCTGTATGTAAGTCGGAACTGGCGTCCAGATTCAGCTGCTGCTGAAACTGATCAGTTTCAACAGTGGCTGAATCTGGACGCCAGTTCTGACTTACATACAGATTCAACTTAAGAACCCCAGGCATCCCCAAGTCAGCTGCTGTTGAAACTGATCAGCGGCTGATTCCAGGAAGCCCGGGGCAGGGGCTTCCTGTAGTCAGCCACTGGTCATTTTCAGCAGCTGCTGACTAGGGGACACCTGGGGCAGAGCAGCTGGGGTGCTGCTGGGTTGGTCCAGTGGCACCCAGAGCGGCGCTACGGGACCAACCCAGCAGCGCCCCAGCTGCTGTACCACAGGCGTCCGGAGCAAAGCCGCGGAGCACGGGGGCAGCGGGACAGCCCAGACGCGCCGTGGCTATCCTGCTGCCCTCGGGCTCCGTGGCTTTGCTCTGCTTTGCTCCCCGTCCCCCAGGTCTGCAGACCAGGGGGAGGGGGAGCAGAGTAGAGCAGAGCGGCGGAACGCGCGGCCAGCTGACAGCCCAGACGCGTCTGGGCTGTCAGCTGGCCGCGTGCTCCGCTCTGCTTTCCGCCCCCCCCCCCATGGTTTGCAGAGCAGGGGGAGGGGGAGCAGAGCGGAGCAGAGCAGAGCGGCAGAACGCGCGGCCAGCTGACAGCCCAGACGCATCTGGGCTGTCAGCTGGCCGCGTGCTCCGCTCTGCTCCCCCCCTCCCCCCGCAGACCAGGGGGAGGGGGAGCAGAGCGGAGCAGAGCAGAGCAGCAGAACGCGCAGCCAGCTGACAGCCCAGACGCGTCTGGGCTGTCAGCTGGCCGCGTGCTCCGCTCTGCTCCCCCTCCCCCTGGTCTGCAGACCAGGGGGAGGGGGAGCAGAGCAGAGCGGAGCAGAGCAGAGCGGCAGAACGCGCGGCCAGCTGACAGCCCAGACGCGTCTGGGCTGTCAGCTGGCTGCGCGTTCCGCCGCTCTGCTCTGCTCCCCCTCCCCCTGGTCTGCAGGGGGGGGGGGGAGCAGAGCGGAGCGCGCGGCCAGCTGACAGCCCAGACGCGTCTGGACTGTCAGCTGGCCGCGCGTTCCGCCGCCGCTTTGCTTCCTCTCCCTGGTCTGCTCGAGACCAGGGAGAGGAAGTGCCCCGTTCGTAACTGCGGATCCGACGTAAGTCGGATCCGCGTAACTCGGGGACTGCCTGTATTTTTAATAAAATGTTGACAAGACTGTTAATGGTGGTTGTTACAGTGGGAGTCTCCAATGATAACTTGACATAAAACCTTGGCCCACACTTAACTGATGTAACAGTAACAAGCGTTTTATTAATATTATATCTGTGAGACACCTCGCTTTGCACAACAGGCCCGACACACACAGAGCCCTCGTCCTCCCTGTCCACTTCCCCGGTGCTTTGTGGAGAGCCAGGACCCCAGACAGACCCTTCTCAGAGTTCACGGGGAACCCTGGGCCTGCACACACAGCTCCCACCGCTTGGAGAGCGCTCAGGCTGCTGGTACTCACGCACTGGTAGAACTCCCTGTAGCGGCCCCTCGTCATGGCTGGGTTATCCCGTCTGTAAGCTCTGGCAATGTGGTAACGCTTAATGTTGGTGATTTTGTTCATCGCCAAATAACGCGCAAAGGGCACCTGAGCGCAAAGGGTTAAGGATGGAACCTAGAGGCGGCCCAGAGAGCCCATGGCCAGTCATTCAGACCCATTATCACTACAGACAGCTGCTAAGCCAGTACAACACAACACCACGGCAAAGCCCGCGCTAAAGGTCACCCACAAACTGTGGCCACCTGTCCTAAAGGACAGCAAAGTCCCTAGAAGAGCACCTTAGTCATCTCACCAAGTTAGCAGCCAGAACAAATAGCCTCTTTGGTGGGTCATTTGAACAGATGCTGCATTCTTTAGCTGCCAGGATACAAACTGGAATTATGTACATAATACAATGAGGAGAAGGGAGCCAAGATGCTTTCAGGTGAAATGTGAACAGAGCTGCAGTCAGTGAAGCACAGAGGCCCTGGATGGATGACCCGTTAGGCAGCAGTAACAAAGGCAACGGCTCATTCACTCAGAGTAGGGAGGCCATATGAAGAGTCAGAAAGGAGGCTGGCCAAGATGAGCGCAGATCAATGTCCAGGGAGAACGCTGGAGCAAGCCCATGGACGGTTTCAACGTACAGATCGGAAGTCAGCAGGGAGCTAGTTTTGAGGACGGGGTGATGTAGTCACCACTGTGTGTCTAGCAGTAATTCTCGGAATGCTGGAGTTGGAAAGGTTGGGACTTAGCTGCTGCTCCTAGAGACGGGAGTTGCAGCAGGCTGTTGCAGGCGGGAGGGATGAAAGTCTGGCTAAGGAGGAGTCAAGACAGAGGTGTCCGTGGGCAATGCCATGGATGCAGTTACGAGGGAAACGCAGGGGAGGAATGGGATGAACGTATACAGGGTGGAGTTGGCAGACACATTCCTCCTCAGCTAGGTGGAGATGACAGATTCCAGCATGTCCTCACCTCCACCCCACCTCCATCCCACACACCTGCCTAAGAAACACCAGCAATCCTGGGATGAGATGGTGCTTCCCAGGAACATCTGGTAGGATACAGTCAGGTCGTAGCGAAGAGACAGCAGCTCTCCCCCCTGGTCTTTCAGGTCATAGATGAGCTTCGAGTCCTCCCCGTACTTCCCTGTCAGGGTTTCCTACAGAAAAGCAAGACAGCTGCGTCAGGTGAGAGGGGACGAGCACCAGAAACAGAAAATAAGAGCAAGAAGCTCCCAGAGAGAAAGCAGGGAGAATCCTTGTGCCTGACTATAGAGGTGATCAGTTGAGTGAATCCCAGGCAGATGACTAGCAGCTACTGCCCCTTAGAATTCACCCAAACATTTCACGGGACAAAGCTATGGAGCACGTCTGACTCAGGGCTCAGCACCTCCAGCAGCACAGATGTCATGCTGCAGCCCTGCCCTCACCTTCAGCTCAAACACAGGGGTGTCGATGACCTCAGCCCCATGGCGCTTGAAGCAGCTGATGATGGTGTTGAAGATTTTCTCCCGGATGACCATCTGCTTGGGGCTATAGTCCCTGGTGCCCTGAGAGCAAACCAAAGGCAAGTGGGTGAGAAGAAAAATGTTAGCAGTGAAGAGCCACCTGAAGGGCCAAAATCCCAATAATATGTATGTAAGATCTTGACCATAGTCTCTGTTAAGAATCTTTCACATATGCCCAAACTCCGGGGGTCTGGTCTGAGGCATGAGGCCTAGTTAACAATGGACAATACATGGCTAAAGAAAGATTGAGATAAGCAAGAAACAGACATGTTTGTTTAACCAGCCATAAACAACCTAAGACAGAACAACCCAGGGAGCAGTAATTGGGCACTTATCATGAGTTACAGGCACATAATTCACAGAGAGGAACCTCGGAGACTCCGTGGTTCAGAAAGAGATAACAAGTACACACTCCCCGAACGCCAACCAGAGTTCAAGGAGAGGGCTAGCATGTCAGCCTGAGTTATAGCAACCTCATATAGATGCCAACCAGAGCTGAAGAGGATGCAGTGATAACTACACACAACTGTCGTTGCTGTGTACTGTTTACTGTTCTTTTTGCTTTAAGACCCACTAGGAATGTACCTGCGGCCAACCCATCTGGGAAGTGCCATAATCATTTCTATGGACCCGAAATCAGGATTTAACTTACACCTTGCAAGAGGAGAAGTGTGAGGGGTAACACCAGTGTAATAGCAAACATGTTAACCTGAGCTATGGGCGGAGCAATGATGTACCTTTTAGATTATTGGCTTATTGTGCTAATTGTGTCTTGCTGCTAGAACATATTCAGAGGCTCATTGGCACCCTATGTAATCTATTGTAATCAATTGTTTGGCAGTGTCTTACTGAGCCTAATGAGCGAAGTGATACTCTGCCGGCGCTGTGCATAATAAACCCTCGTGCTTGGATCTATACGGTGTCGAAATTCCATTCCTTCACCACCAACCTGCAACAGTAAATCCATCCAATATCTAATGTATTCTCAGCTCCTTCAGCTGCTCAAAGCTCCTGTGCTCAAAAGTTTGGTGCTATAATGGGTAGTTGGACCAAGAATACACGTTGATGATTCGCTGGAACTGCTGCTAGTTGAGAGATTAGGGAACTTTTAGTTCACAGAGTCCATACGGAGAGCTGGTGTACGGTAAATGTATGCCCCTGTTTGCCAGGCACTAATTTCTCATTTACTTGTGCTCTTAGCAGAAGAGTCAGTTGGAAAGAAGGAATGGAATGGGAAAAAGAGAAAGAATTTTAGGCTTGAGAATCTGGAGTTGAGGGAAACTGTGCATCCCACTGTCCCACAGAGTGCAGGATAACAAGCGGGAAAAGGGTAGTTTCAGGGATGGGAGCACTTACACCATATGCTAGTAGAGGAGATAGGGTGGGGGAGCCAGGAGAGAAAACAACCCAGGAGAGACCCACATCCCTGAAGGAGAAGGGAAGTTACCTTGGGGGTTTTGAGAACAAAATTATTTTTCTTTTCCTCAGGTCCCACCTGTGTCTTTGGCTGCAGGAGCTTTACCATGCCCTCTGCCACCTAGAAATGGAGAAAAGACTTTTGATAAACAGCATATGACACTGACTCCTGAGAGCCTGCAGACCTTTCTCCATCCTCTGGCAGCACAAAGTCAGCTCGATTGGGGGACACTACAAAGCCTACAGGAAGTTTCCTTCATTACTAACAGCTCCACTTTAAAGAGGTGGAGAGTTACCTTTGGGGGTCTGGGAATGAAATTCTTTTCCTCTTAATCAGTCCCCAACATATTTCCTTTCTGAGACTACAACTGTGTAACTCAAAAGCTTTGTACCTTCCACCAACTGCGGCTGGTTCAGTGCAAGGCATCTCTTCACCCACCTTGTCTCTTTATTATTTCAGGACTGACACAGCTACAAGCAATATACATAACAGCTCCACTGTAATAGGAGTTCTTGCTTCTACTAGTTTTTCTTGCATAAGTCATTTTAAATGGAAATCTGGGAGCCACTGACGCCTAGTGACTACAGAGTGGAAAGTACAGTGAGTTGTTTGGGCTTTTCAGATAAATTAGAAGACTCCCAAATCGGAATCATCACTTTCTACCCAGCCAGAACAGTCTCTACCAGTCCCTGCCGGACAACGTGCAGGAGACGCAACAGGTCTGCTGCCTCTGCCTCCCCCGTCCTGTAGCGGGGATCGGGGCAGAGCACTCAGCTGACGGCCCGATTGCGCTCACTGCTCGGTGCGCACGGGGCTGGACAGCGAGCCAGACGCGCTGCCGCCCTCGGACCCCACAGCAATTCCAGGGGAGGTTTTCACCAGCAGGGAGGATGGGAGCGACCCGGCGGCAGGATCCCGGCGCCAGCCCCGTGCTGCTCCCTGCTTCCCGACGGCCCGTCGCGGAGCCAAAGCCCCGCGCCCGGAGGCGGGCGGAGCCGGGCCGGGCCTCACCTGGTTCTGGGGGTGACCGGCAAAGGCGCGCAGGCCGCAGTGCGGCGCCAGGCGCGGGCGGAGCCGAGCGGCGAGGGGGCGCAGCCAGCTCATGGCTCAGGCGGCGGCCGGATCCCGAAGGCTCCCGGCGGGGAGGCCCGAGGCAGACGCGGGCGGAGCCGGCCCCGGCCCCCTCTGCCCTGACGCCCGCCCCGGAGGACTCAGGCTCGGGGCAACCATAGAGTAGCTGACTCTAACCATAGAGTCTCAGGGCCTCCTGTGCGTTTCCTCAGAGCTAGAGCGTCCGGGCCGGGCGGACCGAGCTGTTCCGGGTCGGCACGGGGACGACCCTCTGACCTGCAACCAGCCGCCTCAGGGGCCTTTCCCGAGAGGCACAAAAATAAGCTCAAAAGCACCCGGGCCACGGAGCCCGGAACATCCACTTCCGGTCGCCACCCGCCGCCGCTACGCTCTAGCTACGCGGCCGCCCCTCGATGGTGCTCGGGAGGACTGGCTCACTTTACGGCTCTGGCTGCCCGCGTACGGCACCGTCTGGTTCCTTATTCGCTTCCCATCCAACATGGCGTCGGGCAGCGGGGTAGGTGCCGAGAGCGGGGCGCGCGGGGGAGCCCGGGGCTGCTGCCGCTCCCGGCTCGCACCCCGCGAGGCTGCGGGTCCCGGTGCGGGCCGGTCCCCAGGCGGGGTTCGCGGAGGGCTGCGCGCGGGGCCGCACGTGGGCGCGAGCCGCTGATCCCCCCCCCATCCCGCGGGCCCCCCCCATTCCGCTTTCTCCAGCCCCCCCCATCCCGCGGGCCCCCCCCATTCCGCTTTCTCCAGCCCCCCCCATCCCGCGGGCCCCCCCCATTCCGCTTTCTCCAGCCCCCCCATCCCGCGGGCCCGCGCCCGTCCGGGGCCCGGGTCCTGCCCCCGCGTCTCCTCCCGCCGGCAAGCCCCGTGCCCGCGAGCGCCCTCCCCCCGCGGCTGTGGCACCGGCCCCGCCTGTCGGGGGCCGGGCACTGGGCGAGTGCTTTGTGTGCGGCCCCCGGGCCAGTCCCAGGTGCCCCAGAGGGAGGGGTCACAGCAGGGAATCCCCGTGGGACCCCTCCGCTGCCGCCCAGTTACAGACAAGCTAGGAAAGTACCTAGATGAGTTGATGTTCCCCCGAAGACCTCCGGGTGACCTGGCTGAGAACCCTCGATTCGTGCTCTGGGGGTTGATGTCACATCCTGACGGTTGTTGATGTCAGTTATTCTGGGAGACATTTCCTTCCTTGGTTGGCGGTTAATAGCAGGGATGTTAAAAAGTGGGTATTTTGGTAACCGTGTAACCACTGGAAATGTCAGCGGTTACGTGCACCTGCAGCATGGGGCAGTAGCCAGCTCCCTGGGAGCCAGTGCACACAGGCTTCCAGCTGCTGCCCCGCACTCCTGCTTTGCTTTCTGTGCTCTAATACAGAGCTAGTAGTGCAGGGTGGCAGCTGGTTCCCCAGGAGTGGAGCAGGAATGTGCATGTAACCATTCATGTAACCAATAAACTCAGGCTTATTGGTTAACCATGTAAACAGTTATTCTGTTACATCCCTAGTTAATGTTGCTGAGATCTGGGACTGGTGTTAATCCATTCTAAATACTTATTCAGCTTTAGATTTTGCTCCATTGCGTTGCAGTAGGATCATTGCTGCTTTAGTTGAGATCAAACCAGAAGTGCAGAGGCTGTTTTTTAGGTATGCTAACAAGGGCGGGGTTCATCTTACTTTTGTTCTGTGACTCCAATTCTTCTGTGCATGTGGAATTTTGTTTGTAGGACTGTAGGTGTAAGATTTCTATTTAAACTCCGTGAACACTACAGACCCGAGAGGCAGCCATGTAGTTGCTGTATGCCAACAGGAGACAGTTCTCCCATCCTCTTAATTAAACCACCCCTCACGAGTGGCGGGGAAAGCATCTCCTGCCAACATGGAACTGTCTATACCAGTGCTTTTGTTGCTGAAACTTACTTGGTTGATCTGGTGTGTTTTTTCACACTCCTGCCCCAAAAAAGTTTTACCTACCACAGTGCAAGTGTAACTGAGCTGTGGGAGCCAAAGCATTCTGTATGCTTTTCTGACAAAGTTGGACCACAGATTTGCTCCCTTAATTAGTAGTAAAATGGGATGTGGTTGTATCTATCTAGTGGCTTCTTTGTGATGCAGTGCGTCCTGCAGGGGTGTCTCTAATTCTTTTATAACTACTTTGAAATCCCCTCAGCCACTTATTATCTAGCTTAAGTGTTTGTAATTTAAGCTGTTCTAAAACTAAAATTTAACTATAAAAACACTGTTTGATTTGTGACTTCTCCTGAATGACTAACACGGTTACCCCTCTGATACCTGAATGATTGTAACTTATTTGATCTTTGTTGACATTTACATTGATATGTTTAGATATGTTTCTAGTAGGTGTAAATACTTTGACAGATCTATGTGGATAACAGCATGCTTAGATCATGTGCATGAGTGTAGATTTGATCAGTAATTTCGTGTAAGTCTGGGTTCTAAGAATTGCTATAGTATACATTCGGCAGTAGGGATGTCAACAATTAATCCACAAGCAAATACTTATTGAATAGTTGACAGGATAGTCAACTAGTTGCTTCTTATCAGAAAGAGGCAGCAAGGGGTGAGGGAAAAGGTGGGGGTGCTTCAAAACAGCAGCGCCGCGTGCAGTCCGGGGCCTGCTGGGGAGTCTCCTGCTGACCCTGAGCTCCAAGTGGTGCTGGTATTTTGAAATGCTGCAGGGAGCATGGGACCAGTGGGGAACTGCTTGAGTAGCCCACTGACCCCGGGCTCCCGCAGCACTTTTGCCTTTGAAGTGGGGCAACAGCCCTGCAGCTGTTGCTACACTTCAAAGGGGAAGGTGCCCTTATTGATTAATCAACTAGTCAGTGCATCAACTATTCGATTAGCCCATTAATCTAAATTTAACATCCCTATTCGGCAGGTTATAGTCTGTGTTGAAAGTGTTTGTGGGTAAAGGGGCAGATTTATGGTCACTACTTCTTTCTTCTAACATTACAAAAAGATACGTAGGGAGAATTCACCATGATCTTTTCCCTCCCCATAAAAACAAAATGAAACAAAATGGACCTAAGCAGAGGAGAGACACCATTCTCTGCCCCAAGCAAAGCTCAGAGAAACCCTGATCTTCTGAACCACAAATTGAAGGAGGTGGAGCGTCCCCCCTCTCTCCCTGCAAAATGTGCTTGGACAAATATCGTTTTTCTCCCCAGTAGAAGAGACTGTATTTACAGCTAAACTTCAAACAGAGAAGTTGGGAGATTTAACAATCTTATCCCAAGCCCAGAAAAAGAGAGAGACACTTATTCTTCTGAAAGCCCCTCAGAGGCGGGGAAGCTTTCCATGCAAATTCAAGAAGATCTGTTAGATTCTGAGCTGGATGAGGGGCTTTTGGGAGGGCATGAGTCTCTATCTCTGATTTGAAAATCTTATCCCTCAAATACAATGACATCGCACTTGGCTTCTCTTGTTCCTGCCTATTGTCCCTGGTCTTTTGTCCCCATTTTTCACACACAGAGGACAGAGGGGCTAAAGGTGACAGCTTCCAGATTGGCTGTTGTGTTACTGTTATCCTGTACAAAGAACTTTGTTGTTCATTGGTCTAAGCATGTTAATTTGTAGTTAATTGATTAGTCGAGTAGTCGATGGAATTTTGATAGGCACTTCCGCATTCCTCCTTTGAAATGTACAAGAGCCCTGAGGAATGAAGAACTTCGTGTGTAGCCCAGGGCCAGCAAGAAGTCCAGCTGACTCTGGGCTGCCTGCAGGTGCCTGCTTTGAAATGTACAAGAGTCCTCAGCGGGAGCTCTTAGGCATTTCAAAGCCATGGATCCAGAGGTCAGCGGGAGACTGAGTCCACTGCCAACCCCGGGCTCCATGGTGTGCTGCAAGCCGCATGGAGCCTGGGAAACTGACCCCAGGTTCCCCCGCAGCATTTCTGAGGAAATGCCTCTCAGATCCCAGGGTTAGCTGGGGAGCCCCCAGCTGACCCCAGGCTCAACGGCGCTTTGGTGTTTTAAAGGGGCAGCCCCGCACAGCTGAGCCATGGCACTGCCGCTTTGAAGTACCCCTTCTTCTCTATCTGATAGAGGTAGCAAGGGGGGGAGGGAATCGAGTAATGGACTAGTAGACTAACTGTCCGATAAGTGAATGCTTATCGGATAGTCGACTAGTCCTTAACATCCTTACATTGGCTAGCACATTCTTGCATTGCCTCAAACTGCTGCCAGTTCATGTATCCCGGCACTCCGTTCGAGTTGCAGAATTCATGCTTTGTGGTTTTGAGGAGGCCATTCTGACTGCTTAAAAACCCACATCAGGGCTTCATGTTGAAACTGAATGAAAGTAGGCTTTAGCAAACAAAGGAAATGCCAAAGAAGCACCACTGGGACTTCTAAAGCTAGGTATATTTTTTTAAAGTGCGTCTGTTTGTCTGCGAGTCTGTTTGTTCAAGAGCTCCTTCTAAGCTCTAAGAACTAGGACCATCAAATTTGGAATGCAGCTTCCTCTTCTCTTAACTTAAAGCAAGGTCGGGGTTTGATTGTGCCAGGAAAACAGGAAGTGCCTGGAATAGGACTGAAGCAAAATGCAGGACAATGTAGCACTTTAAAGACTAACAAGATGGTTTATTAGATGATGAGCTTTCGTGGGCCAGACCCACTTCCTCAGATAAAATAGTGGAAGAAAATAGTCACAACCATATATACCAAAGGATACAATTAAAAAAATGAACACATATTAAAAGGACAAATCACATTGCAGAACAGGAGGGGAATGCGGGGGGGGGGGGGAAGAAAGGAAGGTAAGTGTCTGTGAATTGATGATATTAGAGGGGGGGAGAGTGGGATGTTTGTGAGTTAATGGTATTAGGTGATAATTGGGGAAGCTATCTTGATAATGGGTAAGATAGTTCAAGTGTTTGTTCATTCCTTTTTGGAGAGTGTCGAATTTTAACATGAATGACAGTTCAGAGGATTCCCTTTCAAGTGCAGATGTAAAAGGTCTTTGTAGCAGAATGCAGGTGGTTAAGTCATTGAGAGAGTGTCCTTTCTGGTTAAAATGGCAAGAAACTGTTTTTTCTTTGTGATCTTGTCTGATATCTGTTTTGTGGACATTAATCCTTTGGCGAAGTGTCTGAGATGTTTGTCCAATGTACATAGCAGACGGACACTTTCGGCACATGATAGCATAGATTATATTTCTGGATGCGCAGGAATATGTGTTCTTGATCTTATAACTCACTTGGTTAGGTCCAATAATGGTATCAGCAGAATGAATATGTGGACAAAGCTGGCAACGGGGTTTGTTGCAAGGGAAGGTACCAGGGTTGGTATTAGTGTGGTATGTCCTGTGGTTGTTGGTAAGAATTATCTTGAGGTTAGGTGGTTGTCTATAGGAGACTATGGGTCTGTCTCCCAGAGCCTCTTGGAGTATGGTATCCTGTTCCAGTATAGGCTGTAGTTTATTGATAATGTGTTGGACAGGTTTAAGTTGGGGGTTGTAGGTGATGACAAGTGGTGTTCTATTGTTGGTTTTCTTGGGTCTGTCTTGAAGTAGATGGTTTCTAGGTATTCGTCTGGCTCTTTCAATTTGCTTTTTTATTTCTCCGGGTGGGTAGTTGAGGTTTATAAATGCTTGGTAGAGATCCTGAAGCTTCTGGTCTCTGTCAGTGGGATTAGAGCAGATGCGGTTGTATCGAAGGGCTTGGCTATAGACGATGGATCATGTGGTGTGTTCTGGATGGGAGCTGGAAGCATGTAGGTAACTCTGAGTCGGTGGGTTTTCTGTAGAGAGTGGTGTCTAATTTTCCATTGTTGATTTGTACTGTGGTGTCCAGGAAGTGGATCTCTCGTGTAGAATGGTCCAGGCTGAGGTTAATGGTGGGGTGTAGGTTGTTGAAATCTCTGTGGAATATCTCCAGTGTTTCTTGGCCATGCGTCCAGATCATAAAGATGTCATCGATGTACCGTAGGTAGAGGAGGGGTGAAAGGGGACGGGAGTTGAGGAAACGTTGTTTTAGGTCAGCCATAAAAATGTTAGCATACTGTGGGGCCATGCGTGTACCCATGGCTGTGCCGCCGATCTGGAGGTATAAGTTGTTCTCAAACTGGAAATAATTGTGGGTGAGAACAAAGTTACATAGGTCTGCTGTCAGGTGGCAGTAGTGTCCTCTGGGATAGTGTTTCTAATTGCTTGTAATCCGTCTTCATGTGGGATGTTGGTATATAGAGCTTCTACATCCATGGTGGCAAGGACTTTTTTCCATAATGTGGAAAGGGAGGGGGCTGATCAGAGGAGAGCAATACAACAGAGTGACCACTGGGGGCAGTTGCACTAGCAGGAGAGTGGTCAGCTGGGGATGGGCTCCACATGGCTGGCCATCAGAGCAGGTAAGTGACCCCCCCTGACCCAAACAGTGCCAGACAGGGGGCAGCCTCACTGCCCACCGTCCTGCCCTTGGGATCACTCCTGGGACTTGGCCGCACAGCCCTGCCTCCATCCAGGAGAGGCCCCCGCCCAAGAGGGCTGGGAACTGTGCCTCTCCCCTGAAGAAATGTCCCTGTCCCTCCAAAAGGGAGTCCAGGGCTCAGAACTGCCCATACCTGGAGGAGATGTCTCCATCCCCCCATGGGAGGCCAGGGCTGGGAACTGTAGCCCAGCCCCAGAACAGTTAGAACAGCTGTAGACTGGGGAAGGAGGGGCTGGAGATTGGGGCCCAAGCAACTCCAGGTACATCTGCGAGTGGCTCTGTGTATACGTATTGTGACGGGGGCCTCCCGGGGAGCTGACACGGCCCCTGCCACTCGCCTTCCTGCTCTCTGGTGCTCCTCACTGCCCGGTCCTGCTGGGCCAGCTCTCTGGTCTCCCCCAGCCAAGGCCCCGAGCTGAGGTCCCTGCCCCCACTGAGAAGCTGCACAGACACTGAACCACTTCAGGTCCGAGAAGAGTGCAGTTTAGGGCCCAGCCTCCCGAGAGAGCACTCCCCAGATGGGATCAAACCTGAAAGAATTAGGTAAGTGCCCTTTAACAATGAAAGGGGGAATGTCACACTGGTTGCCCCTCAGGTAACAATCACTTACACTGGGTTTGAAAGAAAATAAAAATGGTTTTATTAAGTTGAAGCGTAGGATTTAAGTAGTAATAAGAGAAAGTCGGCAGAGCAAAGGAGGTTACAAATAATCAAAAGAAACAAAACCGCTTGGCTAATTCTCAACTGAAACCTCAGTGCAAACTTAAACTCATCCTCAAACCTCTTTTCCAGCTGCCCCTCCAGACCAGGGCTCTCTTCCACACCCTGGGGTCCCTGGCTCCTTCCTTCAGGTGCAGCCCAGCCAAAAGACCCAGGCCTCTGCTTTCCTATTCCTTTTGTTAAGGAGTTGATGTCGCTCCCTACCAACCACTGCTTGGACAAAAGATTGTTTTACAGTGGCTCATCTAGAAGTTGCAGGAAACACCTTCCATGTCTCCCATTCACACACTGGAAACTCACATATTATTCCCCACTCCCTTGCTATGTCTACATTGGCACCCTTTTGCAGAAAAGGGATGCTAATGAGACACTTCGGAATTGCAAATGCCGCGGGGGATTTAAATATCCCCCGCGGCATTTGCATGAACATGGCTGCTCCTTTTTTCCGGCTCGGGGTAATGCCGGAGAAAATGCCAGGGATCTTCCGGAAAAGGGCTTATTTTCCACAAGATGCCGTCTAGACTGGCGCTTTTCTTCGGCATAACCCTGAGCCGGAAAAAAGCGGCAGCCATGTTCATGCAAATGCCGCGGGGGATATTTAAATCCCACGTGGCATTTGCAATTCCGAAGTGTCTCATTAGCATCCCTTTTCCGCAAAAGGGTGCCAATGTAGACACAGCCCCTGTGTCTAATTTTACACACACAAATGATACATACAACAGAGTAAGATAAACAGAACTAGCAAATCATGACATGAAGATTGATGAGTTACATGAAATAATTTGCCCAAACCACCTTTGAGTTATGTATGTTCACATCCATGAGTCTAGTTCATAAAGCATGGGGCGGGGGAAGTCCCTCACACATATATATAAACTTTTCTGGTTTCTTGGCAAACCTTTCCATTGTTGGAACAAAAAACAGGACTATGTAGCACTTTAAAGACTAACAAGAGTCCTGTTTTTTGTTCCAGCTACACCAGACTAACATGGCTACATTTCTATTACTTTCCATTGTTGTGAGTCTCACAATGAAAAGCGAGCAAAACAAATGGAATATTCAAGGGACAGAATTGTCTAATGGTTAGTGCGGGGGACCCTGAATTCTATTTCTGGGGTTAGGAGGCTGTGATGTTCATTAGTTAGAGCAGAGAACTAGAATCAGGACTTGGATTTTATTCTTGGCTTTGTCTGCCTCTGTCTTGCTATGTCACATTCAGCAAGCCATTCAACTACTCTGTGCCTTACAGTGAACATAGGGCCTTGGGTACTTTTCAGTCCTTAGTGGATGTCATCTTCAGGGGAAATATCTGTAACCTCTAAACCATTCTTAAGTTAAAGATTTAGGGGTTAGAAGCAATCTCCATTCCCTGTTTTGATCAGTCTGAAAAAGCTCCTTTAGAATCACGACGTAAGACCTTGTTACAGATAGATCAGAAGTTGGATCTGATTCATTTCACTGTGTCTGGCCTGGGGATACTAGTAACATATCTTCAAAAGACTACATTCCTTTTATTATAAAAAGAGTGAAGCAGCAATGAAATTGCCTTTTCTTCAGGGTCCAATCAACTTTGATTTGTGATAATGCTTTTATGTGGGAGAATCTGGAGTCTGGAAAATACCCCAAAACATAATAATTTGCACTTTGTGAATTTCCCTTTTTCTTACACGGGGAGGCTAATAATATTCTTAGTTGTGACATGTTTAAAATGCTTAAAAAGCTCTGCGAATAAATGAGAAGTTTTCTACCATTTCCAAGACATTTTTATTCCTATCACTAGTTGTTGATTCCATTTTAAGGGTTGCTCAGAGGGGAAGCTTTTGAATGACTATTGTTTTATTATTTCAAATGTTGATTATTTTTAATTTTTAAATCATTGTGGGTAGATATGTTTCTTTTTGTTCCCTAGCTGTGAGCAGAGAAACCATCATTCACTGAATATTTTCTTTTTATCAATATGAAAGGAAGGACCAGGGATACAACTGTAAATGCAAAATGTTTACACATGGAAGATCTATTTTAGCTTATTCTCAAGGGGCCATTGCTCACCAGAGTTCTGTGCAGTCAATTCCGTGGTATCTCTGGTATTTGGCCTTTACAGTTGAAAGGGATACAAAAAATTCAGTGCCCGATTAAATATTTTTAAAGTGCTCAGTTCTTCTACAACTTCTATTCTGCGTATGCCATGCTTAGTTGGAAGATTCAGCAAAAACAATGAGGTGTCCTGTGGCACCTTAGAGACTAGCCGATTTGTTGGGACAGAAAGCTTATGCGCTAATAAATCTGTTAAGCTCGAAGGTGCCACAGGACTCCTTGTTGTTTTTGCAGATACAGACCAACATGGCAACCCCTCTGAAACTTTTGAAATGGTCTGTATGACTCACTTTGGCTTTATTTCTTGTGACTAGGGCATTCATCTCATAATCACGATTAAACCTGTATCCCCTAGCATCCCATACTCTGTAGACATGTGTGCACACCCATCTTTGTGTGCATTTATTTCTCGAAAGAATCTCAGTCAGCATGATCTTTTGTGGATTCCAATTTTATTTACTTTGGTGAGAGAAATTTCATTTTTTTGGTATTACTGGACCTGGTGTTTGAAACACTCGTTTACAATATTAAAAAAAACCCTTATTTGTCTGTGTTTTCATAAATGGAAAATGGGGATGATTATCTCAAGAGCTCCCAACGCTTTGATTGTGCAGAGCCATAAAATCCTCTGCTAAAGGTGCTATACAACTGCAGAGTGTTATTTTCCTGCACCAGACCTCCTGCTCCCGGCTGTGGGTAAGGGAGTCATTGGAGTGTACGTTAGTGCTCTTGCTTGTCGCTATGGCCCAACAAACCACATCATTCCAGCCCTGTCCAGGGTCGGTCTCTGCTCGGTGCTACTGGAGTTGTGCAGCGAAGTCTGTTCTTTTGTTGCCCTTGCAGACTAAAAACCTGGACTTCCGTCGGAAGTGGGATAAAGATGAATATGAGAAACTTGCAGAGAAACGGCTCACGGAAGAGAGAGAGAAGAAAGATGGTGAGTAGTGAGCTGACTCCAGACAGACTTTCTTCTACTCACTCCCCATGTCCCTCGAGAGGGAGAGCAGCTGGAAGCAAAATACTAAAGGGAAATAATCCCAGTTCAGGGCCCGTTTATTCTCCGTTCCTTTTCCTTTGCTTGCCATAGACGATAATCCAGTGTTTTGTGGTTTTGTTTTTAAAAGGCCGGGAACCGTGTTCCTTCCCTGCTCTATTCCATGGAGTTGGAAGAATGTTCAACATTGGGCAATGGGAGCTCAAAGTGTCGCCCAGTTGGAAAACTGGGGATATTTCAGCAATGTTATTCATGAATGTTTGAAACTGTCAGATTTACTTTACCATTCCCTACCATGCAGGAAAATACTCCTTAAAATGGAATCCCCTGAATGAGATGGGTCATTGGTTCTCATTGCTCTTCTCTGTGTGGGCAACTTGTGATCCATTGGTTTTGGTTACGTTTTTTAGGCAAACCAGTTCAGCCTGTCAAAAGGGAGCTTCTGCGGCACCGAGACTATAAGGTGGATCTGGAATCTAAGCTGGGGAAAACCATCGTCATCACCAAAACTACCCCTCAGTCAGAGATGGGAGGGTAAGGCACCTTTTACTTTTCCCCCCCAGCTCTCGTGTAACTGTTAATAGAGAGAGTGTCTCGGGCAGTGTGACATGCAACTGGGGTCGTGGCAAAGCGAGGAACCCCTACAGCATGCAAGTCTCTGTACCGCACAGTGGAAATGCTTTATAGTTACAGCAGCTTCTTTATCCTGTTGCATCTGGAAATTAAGTTTTTTGAGTTGCGGCCAGAAGCAGAACAGTGCAGGCTTCCTCCATTACCAGCTCACATGAATATTTCTCAGCCACACTCTGGAAACATCGTCTGAGTTTGGGCTCCCCCTGCCTTGTACACCCTTGCAGGCTGCATCTGCACACCCTGGGTTCCCCATCCCTGCCCTATGTTCTAGATAACTTCCCTTTCCCAGAATCAGGCTTATTGTTCTGGTGGTCACTTACTGGAGAGCAGACCATCCACTTACATGTCCTGTGTACTGCTGGGCTCATACATACCGCGTTTCTGAATGCTCAGCCTTCTAGCTTTCTCGCCGGGCTGTGTTTGAGTCTAGGGCTGTTGTCTTGAATTGAACTAGTGGGCCCAGGCAAACTTCTCCATTTAGCATGAAAGGAAAATTCTTGCAGGGTGACTTTTGTCTTGTGCGCTGGAGCTGATCCCTTCTCTCTTTCTCCCCAGATATTACTGCAATGTGTGTGACTGTGTGGTGAAAGACTCCATCAACTTCTTGGACCATATCAATGGCAAAAAGCGTAAGGATAACTTATTTTCTCTGTGCCACGCTGCACGGTCGCTAAAGAACTACAAGTGCCACTACCCTTACCAAAGGTACTTCCTCTTCTGTGGCCAGGGCCTCCAGGGCCAGGTATTGGCACATATGGAAATGAATGCTTCCGATACTAGGGTTTACGAAATGTTTGCTGGGGAGGGCCATGGAGAATGCTGCCTGGTTCTTTCCTAGCAACTCCTCTACTGTGCTGGAGGCTGCTGGTGTGAATTGAGCTCAGGAGAAATTGCACCAGTTGTGCCCTTTGTTGGGCTGGGTGTGAGAAAATGCCTCAGATTTTCTGTTGCCAGAGAACCCCATTGCCAGCAAGCTGCACAGTTCCTCAGGGCACTTGGAGTGGGTGATAAATATCATTGGAACGTCCGTGTCAGGAGGAAATGGGATATATCGCCTCATGCCTGGCTCTCGTTCTTAGAGGAATTCCTGAGCTCTGATACCTCCTCTGATGTGGTCTCCCTCCATGGCTCTGCCTCATCTCTAAAATGTGGATCAAAAGCACAGGGTGTTGAGGGGATTAACTACCTTACGTTGATAAAGAATTGTTGAATTGCCTCGTAGAGCCGTACTGTGCAAGCCATGTGCTGGCTGCCGTTGATAGCGACACAGCCATTCAGAAGCTGCTTGTGCCTAGGCGGGATCAAAGGGTTTCCGGGCCTGAAGTATAAAAAGCTACCCCTCCCCCTCTGCACCAACTCTCTCTCCTTTTTCTACCTGTGTGACCATTTCTACCTGTGTGACCATTCATGGACATAGGGTCTCCTGTTCTCACAACTTCATCTTATGGTTAGTTTGAATGTAACATCCGCTTAGCTCTTCTGTTGTATAACTGGGTATAGCCAGAGTATTTCATTGTTAACATAAATCTGTGCCGACCAAGCAGTTCTCTTGATCTTGGCTCCATTGGAATTGTTGTGGAGCCATGAATGTGAGGCTGGATTCACAAAGCAGGCATCTTGCTGAGTCAGCTGGCTACTGCAGGTCAGCATGTTGGTGAGGAGAAAAGTACAGTCCCAGCAGGTGTTCATCCTATGTGGTTTGTCCCCCAGTAAGCGAGCTGAGAGTGGGGAAGGAGGTCTTCCTGATGGAGAAGGATTTGACTCCATGCCCTTGATTTTCAAAGCTGATGAATTTATCAGTGTGGCTCAGTCCTCAGGTGAGAGCGTGTGTTCTCTGCCTTTGAGGTCAGCAGTGTGCAGACATTTTCAGAGACCATTATCATCAAAGCTGCCACAGATACTGTTTTATCCCTGGAAGCCAGGGACGGAGTTGGGATCCATCACCTCGGATCAAAAGTGAAGGAGGAGGGCAAGAAAGTATGCAGAATCTTCAATTTCTCCATTTGTTGTGGGAAAGGAAATCTCAACATCTTAGTCCAAAGGGATCGGGCAAAGAGTTCACAATCTAAGTAATCTTCAGAATCTGTCTGTTTTGAGGAAGTTACCAATGGTGGTTTCAAAACGTTAGGTTTAACCAAGACTGAATCCCAGACTGGAGCAGCCCCCAGAAGATTCCAAGGCATTTTTAGATAATATAATCTAGATGCCCATGGATCTGGAATTCCCCTCTTTCTAGTCCTAAATGAAAAGTCTCAGAATGTTTTATACGGTTGGGGGTGTGCAGGGAGCAAAATGGTTGCTGACCTACTAATAAAGGCTGTTTGGACATAGGTAGGAAGTTGTGGGCTCACCTCGCCACAGTACCCACACTCATAAAGGAAATGAATTGGTCAAATTCAGTTGTGTGTGGAGTGCTAAGATGATGCAGTGCTCGGGGCCATCCAAGTGGGTCGATAGATCTTCAGCCTTCATGTTCTAAAGACTCAAATAGCAATTGTTCATGTTTTCTCCCTTGGGTGGGGTCTCATGCATTTGAAAAGGAAGAGACTTGTAGCGTAAATCCCTTACGGCCCATATTCATAGAGACCCACTTTCTACCTCCCAGCCATTGTTCCTCTGTCAAAGCTCAGGTTTCCTGACCTCTCTAAAAGCCCCATGTTGTTTCTTTTCTCATCTGTACTTTGTTGGGGATAGGCTGCTTCATGTTTCCTTTTCCATGTCAGATGAATGGGTGCTAGAAATGATGATGGGAAATGGCAGTTGTTTTGTATTTTCTCTCTCTCTCTCTTTTTAGGGGCCTTTCTCACAAGGAGGTGCTGTGGGGGAAATTATTTCCCTTTGAAGATTGGTACTGTGGAAACAGTGTCTGAGTTCAAAGGCAAAGGCTGCTATTCCTTTTATTAATATTTTTCTTAGGTCCTTAAAAGAAAGTGAGGATTTTGTCTTGTCTTATAGCATTAAAAACTAAACTAATTCATTAAGAATTAAGTCTTGTGTAGTTTCCCTATCAAATATTCCTTTCATTGCTTCTCAGCACAGGTTTAATGTGCTCCACCTCAGACATTTATTCTCATAATTCTATCTGAAGACGACCCAGGAAACTTCCAAGGTTCTAGTTTAGTAACAAGCATTTCCAATACAAGGTATCACCATTTTCCGAAGCCCTGGGGTGTTTATCTGTGGTGGCTCTTCACTTAAGAAAACAAAGTCTTTGGGTCTGGCTGCACATTTGATAAGTTTGGCTTACTCAGCCAATTGGCAGCGTGGCTCGGGATCTCTTGCAATCTGCCTGACTATCAAAGGCTGAGCAAATGTGGAAAGTGCAGTTGGAGCCAAGTCAAAGTCTGACTTTTACAAAGCAGTTCTGGACTCCTCAAGGGGCCTGGCATTGCTGCTGCTTGACACATTCAAAGAGGTTTTAGAAGCACTGCAGCTAGTGCATGAGCCAGATTCTCGCCTGGTGCTGAGTGTCATGGTGCCATGAATGCTCTTAACTCCTCGAGCAAGATTGTGAGTGACATCTCTTCGGAGGGGGTTACGTTCTGGACACAGTCCAAACTTACACAGTTTGAACAAGATTCTCTGTTTAATTAGGGGCTCGTTGAACCACTCCTCTTTCATGCTGATGCTACTTTCTAGTCTTCTGAAGTGAGCAGTTTCAGAGCCCATCTTTGAAGGAGAAATGGGCATTATTCACCCAATGACTTGAATGTGTTCCGAGTCAGCGGAGCAGAGTACAGGTTCTGGGTGCGATCTTTTTATACACTTGGGTTCTGGAACCTTTTTGTCCTATCTAGGCACTGGCATCCTGGATGAATTGCAGTTCGAGAACCTCTAAATTCAAAGCCACTGTGGAGTCATCAAAGTGTTTGAGTTGTCTATGGATCTGCTTCTGTGCTGTTGGTGGAGGACGTGGGGGGAAATGAGGCGATCCCACCGTCCTAGAAAGTTTCCGTTGTGCTTGCGTTAGCCGTGAGTGTTTTCACCCTGTGAGTTTGACAGCAGCTCTATATAGTTAAGACTCTTCCTTGTATTGTGTAATAACACATCTGAGGTTTGTGACTTTTTCTGTTGTACGCAAAAGATAAACTAAAGGAGTGGGACTGTAGACTGGGACAATCTTTGGACCAGTTGCCCCATTCTGTGGAGTTAAAGAGGCACGAGAGAAAATCTTATGGGAATCCAGGCTGGAGCGGGAAGGGAGGAGACCGACCTAGGAACTCAAAGGGAAGAGAGATGGGTGGAAATGTGAGTGTGGAAAAATGAAGAGAATGCAAAAATGTGTCAAAATAAACCTTTTGGGGTGGGAGACAGGAAAAATGGGCTGTCTGCAGCATCTGGCCCTGGCTCTCGACCGACTGTGGCTCCAGGAAGGGAGGGGCAGGGCTTGGAGACGGAATGCATTAGATTGTGGGGATATTCCTTTAAAACCCATCCCGTCAGACACTGCAAATGGCTCAAATATGGAAACCGGGGGCTGAGATGGAGACCAGAGCGGTCGCGTGCTGTCTGCGAGCACGGAGCTCCACTAGCAGCTCCCCGCAGGGACCCTCTTTCCTTTACTCGATCTTTCTCCGGTTGCCCTTGCGCTCGCTGCCAGCGCTCCAGGTTACAGGCCGGCTTAACCGTTGCCTTGCCCCTTGTGGTGCAAAATGGGTCTGAAGTGCCAGTGGTCAGAGAGGCCGCAGCTGCTTTGCAGGTGAGTAATGAGCACACAAAGCGCAGGCTCTCAGGTGGCGCTGGAAGTGGGCCGAGGAGCGTTGGTGCCAGGGGATGTAGAGGGGGCTGAGTGAAGGAGGTTACAATGACACCGAGCGCTGAGACTTCTCATTTTGGGTCATGGAGTAGGCTGCCTGCGGGTGGTTAATGAGCGCCGCAGTAGAAGTAACAGGGCTGCGGCTGTACTAGGCCTCTCCGTTCCTGTCTCTTCAGATCAGAGGAACCTGGGCATGTCCATGCGGGTGGAGCGCTCCACGCTGGACCAGGTGAAGAAACGCTTTGAAGTGAACAAGAAGAAGATGGAGGAGAAGCAAAAGGACTATGACTTCGAGGAGAGGATGAAGGAGCTTCGCGAGGAGGTGAGGCAGTGGCTGCATCGCAGCAATCCTGTGAGACCCCTTCATTGGAGGAAGCCACCGTGCGCACGTCTAGACTACGTTTTATTTATGCACATTCCGATCGCTTTTTCGAAAGCAGGTCTTTCGAAAGTGAAAGTAGTCTGGATGCGGGGGTTTTTGGAAAAACACCCCTTTTTCGAAAAACCGCTTAAACCTCCTTTTTTAAGGAAGAGCGGTTTTTTGGAAAAGTTTTTTTTTTTCCAAAACCCTCCCCACGTACAGACTACTTTCACTTTCAAAAGACCCGCTTTCGCAAAAGCGATTGGAAGAAGATATGCTAATTCATCCTCTTTTGAAAATAATATGTAGTCTGGACATCCCCCATGTGTCTACCAGTTAAACAACAGGTTTAACCAGTTAGCCAATTTAACCAGGGTTTTACATCCCTACTTCCAATACACCAGAATCTCTACTTTGCAGGGTTTGAAGAGCTTCTCTGCTCCCTACCCCCCGCAAAAGTCCTTTCTCTCTCTGATTTGCCAGAGCAGTTGTTTTCAGACAGAACTGTCTTCAGTTGGTCTTCCCAGGCATAGTGAGACTGATTAGAACATGTTACATTCAATAGATCGCACTCCCATAACCTGTGAGTGATCCCAGGGCCCAGAAATTGGTCATTAAAGCCGATTCTTCATATAGTTCCTTGTGGTGCTGCCATGGCTTCTGGTGCTGAGGTGGGACAGGAACTTCTGCGTTGGTTCCTGCATGGGTGCTAGAGCTTTAGGCAGCTTCTTCTGGTGCTTGGCATGTGTACACAGGAACTTGGTTACATTCAAATGCCCCGTGTCTCCTCACTCCCTCTTGCACATGCTTTTAAATTGAAAAGCAAAGCCCTGTAATGAAGATTTGAGGGCAAATTCACTTTAAAATAACCAGGAAAGTTCTTGTGGGAGTTGAAAAGCATCTTGAACTGAGCTGTTTGATGCTTTCATTTCCTATGAACGGTTATTACCGAAACAGATTCTCCTGGTACACAAGGATCAGCAGTCACCTTGGTATCCAGAGTCTCTGTGCTTTATCTTTCAGCAGGGGTTATCTGCAGGGCCACAGATGAAACCCTAAAGCAGGGCCCCCAGCTGTACTTGGCTGGGACAAAGCTGGTCAACAGCAGGTTTTGTTGCTGATAAACCAGAGGAATTTTTATTCATCCGTTTAGGGGAACACAAACGCAGACACACGGTAGGGGTGCAGACAGCTCCTTGGGATTAAACATTGATGGAAATCTACATAGTTTAAAAACTATGCAGCAGCATGTAGGTGTCTCATGCTATAGGGTGTGGCTGTCAGAGACTAAATCCATCTGTTGGAGCTGCAGAGCCATCGAGGCAGGTGTTGATGGAAACGCTGAAAGACCATGAGCTCCAGCAGTAACAGGGACTGCTGCTGAGTTGGGAGCGGAAGTCACACTTGTGCATGCCCCCAGCACAGGTCTGGCGCCGTTCCAGGGCCTGCCATGTTTGTAGAATGAAACATTGTGATTAGAGCAATGCAAACCCTTTGAAGCCCAGCCCGCCCCAGGCCACTCCGAACTCGGCGTATGTTCCACCGAGCAGCTGTCACTCTGCTGCCTCAGAAACCGTCAGTGACATTGTCTGTAGCCCTGATTCGGCACCACAGCTATTGGAGCAGGGCGTCAGCGCGGGAGAGATGTCGCCTGTTCCAAACAGCGTTCCTTTGCCTGGGTGATTTCTGATTAAGTCTTTGGCATTTGTTGAACAGGGGAAGCTGAGGATCCCATAACGCTGTTGCAGTATAATCCTCTTAGGTGTAATATACCTGTTAGGATCACTGGACCACGGTCTTTCCCTGGGGGAGGCCACTGTCCTCAAGTCCACCATTTTCCTTCCATCCATTTCCTGTTCCTCAGTCCGAAAAGAATCCCATCTCCCAGTGCTGGAGATAGATGTTTGACCAGCTGACCTGTGCGCTTTCTCTCTGGAAGGCTTGGGGGGTAAGAAGGTTACAATCACGCGGCATTTCTTTCCTTGCGCTGCAGGAGGAAAAGGCCAAAGCCTATAAGAAGGAAAAACAGAGAGAGAAGAAGAGGAGGGCGGAGGAAGACTTGACATTTGAAGAGGACGATGAAATGGCAGCTGTGATGGGTTTCTCTGGCTTCGGCTCAACCAAGAAGACTCACTGATCAGCTCTGGACTTTCCCCTTTCTTAGTGAAGATTGTTTATACCCCCAGGACTCTGGAAAATTCTTTAAAGACTTGACTGAGAATTGGTATGTCATTCTCCCAGTCGACGTGGGCTGGCAGTGGTGGGAGGCGAGCCCACGCACGACCTGTGCTGCAGAACAAGGTCTGTCCCCCTTCATTCGCGCCCCACTGCCTGCAGAGATAGCGTCACCTTATCCTCGCTGGCAGCCCTCAATTCAGAGAGAGACCTTTCGATGAGCCTCTTCTCCGCACACTCCTCCTGTCCCCCCTGCAGGAAATCCTGCGGCCGTCTCCCGTTTCTGACTTCGATCCATTTCGTCTTTTGTGAGGAGTCTGCACGCTGAATATTTCTTCGGGAAACCCCATTGGCCTTTTGCAACCTCATTCTTTGAACTAGTCCAGGCTGCTTGTCATGCTGTGTTCTGTGGCCTTGTGTGTGCGGGGAAACATTCGGTTGGGTCCTTTCGTGTTAACCAGCTAGTACAGTTCTGTACAGATGGTTTGGGTCAGGAGTTCTTCTTCCATCTGAGAAGTGGGTATACTTTTTATTTGCTTAAAATACAGATCATTCTTTTAATTTTTTTAGAATGTGTAACCAAAGGAATGACACTGTAATGAATATTAAATATGATTTGTATAGGCTGAATTTTTATTTCTTTCATTGAGAAGAGCTTGAGGCTTTTTGGACCCTGGGTTTGTGGAAACTTTTTTGTATTTTGTCTGCAATGGACTCTCTCTTTTATTTTCACTGGTTTTCCTTCTGTTCAGTGGTGTCATCAGAGTTTCTTTAGCTTGGGTAAGGAATATCTTTCTGGGACTTACCTAGGATAAAACTAAAGAGGAAACAGCAGAGAAATGTGTGGAATTTGTCTAAAATAAATACATTGGCTGGAAACGACCAGATTGTTTTGTAGGGGATCTTGTTTTATTCTTTTGAAGTGAGGACTTGAGAACAGATAAGGGCTCTTGAGGGGTGTGTGCGTGTGTGTGTGTTTGTGGGGGAGTTTGGTTTTTGGATTGGGTCAGTGTGCATGTTGGTAGGAAGTCCCAGACTGGCGTTTTGTGCCTTGGCTGTAATACATGGACTCTGATAGTGAGTGGCTGTTGTAGTATGTCCCTAACTTTTTAGATGTTGCTTGGGACTTTTTTCCCCCATTTTGCATTTGGCTGGGGGAGCTGCTTAGAGCCACATCAACCCTTCATTGCTCCCCCTTTTATTCACTTCACTCCAGCCCTCTGTGACTCATCTGCTTTTTCCACTTAGGAGGCTCTACATCTCGTGTCGCAGATTTTCATAGCACCATCCTTTTTATACTGATGGGGTTATTGTTCTTGCTTCTCTCTGTACCTTTGTGAAGTCTCAGACTCAAGGAAGGGCTGCAGTGAATTTAGCCCCTCTTTCTAGTGCATGCAGAATACGCTGGGTAATGCTTTTCTGCTGGTTTTAATTCCTTAATTTTAGACTGCTGACAGCTTCATTGCCTCGGCTGTTTCCACTTCAGTTCAGATTATAATCCCCATTGAAGATGCTATTGAAATGATATACAGCCAGTAGCTCTGCCGGCTGAGATACAACCGTCCTTGGTGATTTGACCCTTGAAACTCAACAATCCTTTTGCTCTGGCTCACAACCGTCCTCGGTGCACAAAGTGGAAACATGAATTTCATTCCAGCCACGTCCCTGTCCCTGTTCAAACCAAAGCATAAAACCACATGTAAATGAGCGAGAGAGAAGAAACCTGCGATCGTGCCCTGAGTGTCGGGGGTGGGGGGGAGGGGGGATTAGGCTGCCATGTGGCTGTTTCATGCACATTAAAAGTTTAGGAGGTTTTTAGATGAGATTTTTACCCTGGGTAATGGCTTTGCAGCCAGCAAAGGCCCTTCCATCTTGGCTCAGACGTGCTTGCAAGCAGCTCAGGGCTGCAGGCTGAACTCATTGAGTTGGGTTAGGGCTGATGAAGACAGCATGGTCCAGTGGGCCCTGGCTAGCTCTGGACACCAGGGCAGACCGCCTGTGTCCCTGATGCTGACTCTAGTCGCGATTTCCTGCACGACCTGGGGAAAAGTAAATTCCCAGCTAGGTGCCTCCGTGTGCCTGGGTGTAGAAGGAGCATGCGCTGCCGTGGGGCTTAGTGAGTGCGTGTCCACACAGTGGCTGAGTTGTACTCACTGCCCTGGAGCAGGCAAGAGGGAGTGGAGCAGGTTCTCGGCCGGTTAGACGTGGCCCCGCCCGGCTTGTGTCTCGGGTTAGCCCAGGGCAGCGGAGGCCTGGGGGAGTTCTTGACTCAGTTTGGGCCAGGCCCTGGATGTTACTTCGGCAGCCAGTGGGAGAACCGATCCCCCACGTCACCAGACCGGGCTGTGCTTAGGGGTGCTCTACAGGGCTGGGTCTGACTGTCCCCCGGAAATCCCTTGACAGAATCACGGGGGAGGGAGAAACTGGGTTTTATTTGTGTGATTTCTTCCCCCTTCTGCATTAAAAGCCTTTCACCTAAACCCAGGCCTGGGGCCATCTCCCTCTGCTGGGCCTAAGCTTCCGCCTACGCGTCCCAGGATCTCTGCCTGCTTCCTCAGTCCCCGTGCTGGGCTGCGCTCCCAGGGGAAGGCTCTTTGTCTTGGTTACTCGCTGGGAGCAGTGGAGTGTGCAGTGGCAGAGATACAGGCGCGTGCTGGATTCCCAGCAGCAGGAGCTGCCTCCAGCCAAGGATGAAAAGCCAGTTTCATGGGAGGAAATAATATTTAGCCAGAAAGAGAGAGAATATTCTCCTGCACTGAGCATTAACCCTCTGCTGCCCTCCTGGCCTGGCACTGAGCATTAGCCTGCACCTCTCCTGCCCCCCGGCACTGAGCATTAACCCTCTGCTGCCCTCCTGGCCTGGCACTGAGCATTAGCCTGCGCCTCTCCTGCCCCCCGGCACTGAGCATTAACCCTCCGCTCTGCTCTCTGCCTCCCTCCGATGAGTATTAAACCCTGCCCTGGCAGACGTGTCCCCTCGCAGCGGTATTCGGGGCAGCCTCGCCTAGGAGACAGGAAATGCCATCTCGGGCGGGTTTGGATCTAGCACAGAGCTGCACGTGTCCCTCCCCACGCCTGCTGGCTGCTCCCGCCACCTCCCCAAACCTTGTGTGGCACTCACCACCCCTAAGCAGGCTGGAAGGTCTGGAACGGGGGCTGGGCGGCCCTCTGCCCTCACTGCCCACCCTGCTCCTCCCAGAGCTCGGCTGCCGTCCAGGAGAACTCTCCCACTGGCTTGGACTTGGACATGGGGTGGGGCTGGCAGCAGCGTGCACAGCCCCACCTCCCCCATAGTTGCATGGAGTTTTCCTGCCGCAGCCTGGATGCCTCTCTTCCCCGGCTCCTGTCGTGCCCCTGGCACTTCCCGCTTCCTGCCAGGCTCTGGCTCTAGCCCAGCGGTTGGGGGAGATCTCTCCACCAGCAGTGGGGCCAAGAAAGGCTGTGTCCTTCCTCGGCGCAGCTCTAGCAACATGCAAGCTCCCGGGCCAGAGGAACCGCCGTGGGGAGAGGTGACTGTGTCAGGCAGGGTGACGAGCAGCTGCCCCTCCATGGGGTGCGATTGGAGCAGCTCAGGCAGAGCTGCCGTGGGCTTTGCCCAAGCAAGGACTCCGGGCGTCAGGCTGTGGCAGCTGCAGGGATTCTCGTTCTGCGCTGTGCAATGAAATATTGATAGGTGCACTCGGAAAAGCACAGCGGCTTTCATGTCAGTCCATGAGAAACACTCGGCCTCCGCTACCTCTGAGCCCTCCAGCCCAGCACTTAGTCTGGCCTCAGTCACGAGCGCTGCACGCCCTGCAGAGCCCTGGGCTCTGTCGCTGCTGGGGTTCTGTGATGTAGTGGGGGTACCTTGCAGGTTGCTGTGCTGGGCAGGGGGCTGTGAGTGACCCCCACTGGCTGCTGGCTGCAGCAGGGCCCAGCAGGGCAGGGGATGAGTCATTATGCAAGGGGGCTCAGAACCTGTCTGACCAGTATCTCCCAGGGAGCGGAACAATGGGAAGAAGGAGAGTGGAGCCCTGGCTGGGGGCAGGGCTGGAAGTGAGGGAGCATGGAGGAGACAGCCTAGGGAAAGGGGCTGGGATTTAGGGGCCCAGGCTCCCCCATCTCAAGGGGGCTGAGGCATCCTAGGCCTGCTCTGTAACCAGATGACATCTGTGCTGTATCCTGGAGAAGCAATAAACTCCCTCTGTTCTACTGGCTGGTGGGGTCTCTCCATGCCACTACGGGGGTGCAGGAGATGGAAAACCCCAACGCGCCGTCACAGGTTCTCCATGCACCTCAACACCTGCTCTGCCCCCTGGGGGAAATATTGCTGCGGGGGGACAGCCCAGGCCCCAGGAGGCCCCACAAAACACCAGCCCAGACTCAGACAGCTGCTGTGCTACACGGGCTCAACAGGCCTTGCTGCTACGGGGTGCATCTGCGTCTGTTTCATGGGTGTCTGTTCTAGCAGCCTGTAATCTCTTGGGGGCAGGGACTTGCTTTGTGTTGGGGGTGGGGGGTGAGGACGTAGAGCCTTGATTCGACCCCTGGGTTCTCCCCAGAATAGACAGTGATAGCACGAAGTGTTTTCCCTGCAGGTGTTGTGACTCCTTGGGCAAGGGAATTCTATAGGCCTGAGCCATGGCCCAGCACGGCAAAGGGATTTAGGAGCCAAGGGTGGTGCCAGCCCATTGCGGCTCCTAGGCAGGAATATTTTCTCCATCCCCACAACACAAACTAAACAACCAACTGGGGGCCACCTTGCGCTGCTCTAAGCAAGTTCTTCGTCTGCGTTTCATTGGCTGTGCTAGGCGCATACCTCCCCTGGGACCTAGGCACCTAAATACCTTTGTGGTGCTAGGGCTTGTCATTTCATGCCTCCAACCCTCTTCTGGCCTTGATCCAAATCCCCAAAACCCTGCTGCCCCGGCGGGCGGCTGCGGAGGAGCCGGCACACACACCTCAAGCTTTACTTGGCAGCCTGGCTGCTAAAAGGGAAGGTTTGAGTATTTCACACCCGTTTAACTCCCACTGACTCAATGTCGAACTGCTTGGCCCAAGCTGCTTCCCATTAGACAGAACTTATGCTAATCCCGCCCCAATTAAGCACCAGCTATTGCCATTCACTATCAGGCTGAATTGCTTTCAGGGGAGACAGCCCCAGAAAACAGCCATCCTGATTTATTCTGTCCCACTAATGTCGCATGCGGCGTCTCTCTGCCACCCGCCAGCGCTTTGGAAGTTCCATATATTCAGCGATACGGAAACGTGGCAGCTGGGGTGGGGGCGGGAAAGGGGAGCGGATAATGAGCTGCTGAGACTCTGCCACGGTAGCACAGGGACCGATGGGCGGTTTCGCAGGCTTGCTATCTACACCGCAGACGGTCTGCATGCAGCACACGGGAGGGGAGTTGCACTGCACTGTACTCCGGGTTCAGTCCAGCCCCCCATGCTGTCTACACACACGTCTCTGCCTCGAGCCCGGGCCCCAGTGGTGGAGGGTACGAGCCCAGGGACTCGCAGCAGTAGCATCGTTTTGCAGTGTGAACGCAGCTCAAGCCTGAACTCCCACAGACGTGGGTCTTGCGAATCCACTCAAGCTACCCCATGGTGTGTGTGTGGGGGGAGGCTGCTCCAGCCCTGGCCGGTTAACTGTAGCTGGTAAGGATGATGTTACCAGTTAACTTACCCGGCTAACCATCCACATCCCTGTTCTGTATTCGTGTGCTCCCCGGGGAAGGCAAAGGAATCCAAGTCCTGCCAGTGGCCTGCCCAGAGAGGAAGCCCCGTTCCCTCAATGCCAATGTTTACTTAGGGCTGTTGGTTTTGCCCACTGCCTTTGGATAAACCACACGCCTGCTTCCCTCTGGGCCCTCTTCACCCAAGACTGACCCAGCGCTGACCTGCCTGGCAATTTACCTGTAGCCAGCTGGGCTGCCGGGTTCCAGAGTCCAAGCGCAGTGAATCTTGACATGCATCTTGCTGCTGCAGGGGTGAGGCAAGCCGTTCGCTAAGCTCCAGGCACGCAGCTCTTCATGTGGCCCCGCTGCTGGTCAGCCCAGCTGGGGTTGTGATAGTGTAGTCGGTCAACCGATTAACTGATCAGCAAAAGCTTATAGGTTAATGCTATCGGCTACCTGCATTTCCCTGCCATGCCCCTGCCAGTGCATTTGTGAGCAGGCTGGCCCGCAGCCCGGCTCGGTCCTGTCTCGCACCAGGTCTGGGACCTGCCCTTCCCCCACCACCCCCCAGGCTCTGCATTTAAAGTGTAGTAGGAGCCAGGCGGGCAGGCAGCCTGGTTCAGTTCCAGCTTGGGCCGGGGCCGGGTGCAGGCCCTTTGAGTCTGCAATGTCCAAATTATCCTCCTCCAGCTGTCGGTAGGTCAGGAAACGTTATGGGAACGTCTCCTGAATGCCCTGCCCCTTGGTTGAAGGAGCGAAAGTGCCAGCAGGAGAAATTCTTCGACGGAGACATCTCCGTGTTGCTGGGTCTGGCTGCCGGGAGTGTGCAGACCCACCGGCCGCGTGCTGGATGCGGTGAGAACATGGCGGGATGTGGTGGGAACTTGGCGGGATGCGGCGGGAGCTTGGCGGGATGCGGCGGGAGCTTGGCGGGATGCGGCGGGAACTTGGCGGGATGCGGCGGGAGCTTGGCGGGATGCGGCGGGAGCTTGGCGGGATGCGGCGGGAGCTTGGCGGGATGTGGCGGGAGCTTGGCGGGATGCGGCGGGAGCTTGGCGGGATGTGGTATGCTGGTGAAGCATTTTCCTACGCTGAGCCAGGAGCGAGCATGAGAGTGATTTGCCTTGGGTCTGCAAGTGCTTGTGTAGATGCTGGACCCCTGGCTTTGGTGTCCTGGCCCCACCATGGTAAACACTGGGTCACCAACGAGTGTGGATGCTCAGGCACTGGGCTTGCAAAACCCGAGACCCTCCAACCCTGGCCTGGTGGTGCTGTGCAGATGTTGCAGACAAACTGATTGTCTTGTCTGAAAAAGCCACCCCCCCGATCCATGTAGGGTTCAGCGCCTCTGCCCAGAGCATGAGGAGCTGGGCCAGCCCGGCCTGGATCGGAACGGGGGGCTCCATAAAAATGGGGTAATTGGGAGAACAACATCCCTACTGAAATATTTATCCGTTGTTTGCATTAGCATAGCACCTAGGAGCCCGACTGCTGTTCCGCGGCTCCTCCCTCCCTTCTCTTCAAAATCAGCCTCCGTCTGTGCAGAAAACGCTTCCCTCCGCTGCGGCTATTTGCATCCAGTCCTCACCGGCCGGGCCCCCCGCCCCCTCCCTGCGGAAGACTCTAGCTGTGGAGAAACGAAGGGATTTGGTTCTCTTGTGCGGAGCTGCTCCCAGCTGCAGGGGGCTCTAATCACTGTAGTTCTGCAAGGCTCTGTGCTCACAGAGCTGTACAAATATTAACTAATTAATCCTCACTGTCCCTCCGTGCGGGTGGTAAATCAGCTTTGCAGACGCTGTAATTGCTGCTGCCTGCTCCTCTCGGTGACAGCCTCCTGGGCAGAGGCCTGCAGCTCGTGGGCCTGATTCACCGGCGAATCCCTCTCCTTTTACGTCAGCGCTGTTCCACCGAGCTAGGGCGGCTGCACCTGGAGTAACGCCCGATGCCGTGGAGGCTGACTGCAGTGGAGACACCGGCGGCTTGCGGAGGCTCTCAAAGCGCCTTACGAGGCTGGGGAAGCAGCAGGCCAGTGTCACAGGCAGGGAAACAAAGGCACGATGAGTTTGGAGTGTACTGCAAGCTGCCCAGGTGTGTGTCTAGCTGGGTTCCAAGGCCTGTCCAGCGTGTGTCTGTTGCACCTTAATCTCCATGGTAGGGATGTGAGCAGCTAGTCCCTCCTGTGGAGACTAGCAAAAGGATAGTCGACGATTGGATAGTTGGCCATTCCCTTGACTAGTCGCTTCCCCCTCTTGCTGCTTCTATCAGAGAGAGGCAGGAAGGGGGGGAGCGGGAGCCTCCTGAAAAGCTGGTTCCCGCCAGCACGGTCTCTGGGAGGCAGAGGAGGAGTCGGGACCAGGCGCTGCCTCCCTGCTTTTTAAATGGATTCAGAGCCTACCTGCTCTTCTTAATCAGAAGCTTAGCGCGGGGCACCGGGTGTGAGCTGGGACAGCTGATCCCCGGCTTGCGCCAGATCCCCCCCTGCTGCGCTTCAGCCTTTTAAGCGTATTAAGAGCCAGTAGGCTTTAAAGGCAGAGCTGCAGTGGGGCTAGCTCGCGGGGCCAGGAGCCAACCCCACTGCATCTCTCCCGCTTATTGACCAATCGACGGAAAGAAACGTAACATCCCTCCTCCATCAGCCCGGCCCGGTTCTGGAGAGAGCCAGGTGCTGCCATGCCTCACTTCCAGGTGCCAGCCAGCAGTGGGACCCGCAAACCTGGGGGAGGCGCCTGGGCATCCTACCCCAGGCCCGGGGAGAGAGACGCGCCTGAGGATGGGACCTACAATAGCCAGCACATGGGGGCGAGGGGGATGCCTAAACTAGCCACCAGCAGATGCAGATGAGAGGAGCCTCCGAAGTCCCTTCCCTCTCAGGGACTTAGGCACCTCAGGCTGAGGAAGGCCCTTGTCTCCGCCGGGAGGGATTCCCTTCGGCAGTCGAGTGCTAGCGGGTTTCATTGGGGCGAGAACACCCCCGGCCACCTGCTTGTCCTTTCCCCAGGCCATTTTGTATCCGCTCCCTTAGGGGAGGGAACTGCCCCAGGATGTGGGCGGCTCCAGCTCAACTCCCCCCCTGTCTGATGAGAAGGGAGTTGGACATGGGTCTCCCCGTGCCCAGTGAGGGCCCTAACCACTGGGCTGCACAGCCACCCTCACGCCCTCCCTGGCCCAGTGCATGTTTAGTTACCCAGACAGAGTGGAATGGCTTCACGAGAGGAGACTGAGCAAGCCCCATCTCAGAGCCCCCCATATCCTCTGGCTTGGGCGCTCAGCTGAGAGGGGAACATCCAGGGCCTGTCTCATTCTGGTGAACACAGCCCAAAGGTCCATCTAGCCAGTGTCCCGTCTGCCCACAGCGGCCAAGGCCAGGTGCCCAGAGGGAGTGACCGGAACAGGGAATCCTCACGTGACCCCTTCCCTGTCGCCCATTCCCAGCCCCTGACAACCAGAGGCCAGGGGCACCCTCCCTGCCCAGCCTGGCTAACAGCCATCGATGGACCCGACCTCCACAACAAGCCAATGTCTTTGTGGCTGACCTTCCTCAGCTCTCGCCCCCGAGCACCTTTCCTCCACTTACGATGACACCTTCGTATGGACCCCGAGGAGACCCCTGAAGAATTCCACAGGGATTTCAACAACTTCCACCCCCCATCAACCTCAGCCTGGACCAGTCCACAGGCAAGATCCACTTCCTCGACGCTACCGTACAGTTACACGACGGCCACGTTTCCACCACCCTACCGACCGTTACTCTTACCTCATGCCTCCAGCTTCCATCCCAGACACGTTTCACAGTCGGTTCTTTACAGCCAGGCCCCAAGATACAACCGGATTTGCTCCACTCCCACGGACGGGAACAAACACCTGCAGGATTTCTGTCAGGCATTCTTAAAACTGAAATACCCACCCAGGGAAGTGAAAAAGCAGATCGACAGAGCCAGACAAGTACCCAGGGATCAGCTTCTTCAAGACAGGCCCAACAAAGAAAACAACAGAACACGACTGGTCGTCACCTCCAGCCCCGCAGCGCATTATCGACGAGCTACAGCCTGTCCTGGAAAATGACCCCTCACTCTCACAGGCCTTGGGGGACAGGCCAGTCCTCGCCTACAGGCAACCCCCCAACCTCAAACAAATTCTGCCCAGTAACCACGCAGCACACCTCCATCACACCCACCCAGGAACCCACTCCTGCCATCAGCCCCGGTGCCAACTCTGCCCACACATCTACAGGACCTAACCACGTCATCCACCACATCAAAGGCTCATGCAACAGCACATCCACCAGAGCGATCTAGGCTTTCGAGTGCCAGCAATGCCCCTCTGCCACGGATATTGGCCAAACTGGACAGTCCCTCTGACAAAGGACAAATGGACACAATTCAAAAAGGTAACACACACAAACCTGTTGGGGAACATTTCAACTGGCCCAGGTACTCGCTCCTGGATCTAACAGTGTCTATGTTATTTCAAAGCAATTTCAAAAGCCAGCTTGAAAGGGAAGCTGCAGAACTTGGTTTCATTTACAAGTCTGACACCTTGAATAGACAGAGGTTTAAAACAAAGACCTGACCTGAATGAGACGCTACATCCCGCATCCTAATGACATATAAAGCCAAGCACCAGGTCCTTAGAATACTTAGAGCCCACTCTATTAGCCTCATTAGCACGGACACTCTAATTGACAATATTTTCCCCATATTTTCTCTTCTCTTTCCCTCCCTATCCTCTCTCTTTCTTTGCTATTTGTTTGGACCTTGGAAGTGGGTCTGGCCCACGAAAGCTCATCATCTAATAAACCATCTTGTTAGTCTTTAAAGTGCTACATTGTCCTGCATTTCACTTAACTCCAGTTATCTGAAGAAGTGGATTGTGCCCACAAAAATTCATGATGCTATCTACATGTTTGTTAGTCTCTAGGGGTAAGTCTAGACTAAATGGTTCTGTCGACGGAGCCATGTAGATTAGGTTTCTAGACATAGGGAAATGAAGCGGCCCTGGAGGTTTTTCGCCTTCCTCTGTAGCATGGGGCACAGATCACAGCTGGAGGACTCTCTGCATGTTGGGTCCTTCAAAGTATTTGAAGGCTTCAATATCTGAGACATAGGTGAGAGGATTATTCTAAGAGGGGTGGGTGAGATTCTGTGGCCTGCAGTGTGCAGGGGGTCAGACTAGATGATCATAATGGTCCCTTCTGACCTTAAAGTCTATGAGTCTATTTAAATAGTTGCTGCTTCATTTACATCAAAATGGCTGCCGCGCTGTGCCGATCACCTGTTTGGCGGCACAGCGCGGTAGTCTGGACGCTCGGCAGTCGACAAGGGAAGCCCTTGTCAACCGCCCTGTTAGGCCTCGTGGAATGAGGTTTACCGGGGTGGTCGACAAGGGCTTCCCTTGTCAACCGCGGAGTGTCCAGACTACCGCGCTGTGCCGCCAAACAGCTGATCAGCTCAGCGTGGCAGCCGTTTTGATGTAAATGAAGCAGCGATTGTTTAAATCGCCTCTTCATTTCCCTTTTTCGAGTACACTAATATACATGGCTCCGTCGATGACCCTAGGGCTATGTCTAGACTGCAGGCTTCTTTCGAAAGAGCGCATCTAGACTGCACGCAGAACTTTCGAAAGAGCGGCTTGCTTTTTCGAAAGAAAGCATCCAGTGAGTCTGGATGCTCTCTTTTGAAGAAGCCCTATTTACATTGAAGAACGCCTTCTTTCGAAAGAGGAACTTTCGAAAGAAGGTGTTCTTCCTCGTGAAATGAGGTTTACCGCCATCGAAAGAAAAGCCGCGTTCTTTCGATTTAATTTCGAAAGAACGCGGCTTGAGTCTGGACGCAGGGGAAGTTTTTTCGAAAAAAGGCTACTTTTTTCGAAAAAAACCCTGAGTCTGGACACAGCCTAGGTGCTGCAGGACTATTTGCTGGTTTTAAAGCTTTTTCTATCCTCCATGAATGTATCTAGCTTTTTATTTTTTACCTTGTTACAGTCCTGGTCTTCACAACATCCTCTGGCAAGGAGTTCCACTGGTTGACTGTGCGCTGTGTACAGAAAAACTTCCTTTTGTTTGTTTTAAACCTGCTTCCCTTGAATTTCATTTGGTGACCCCTAGTTCTTCTATTACGAGAAGGAGTGAACAACTCTTCTTTATTCATTTTCTCCAAACCAGTCGTGATTTTATAGGCCTCTATTATATCCTGCCCACCCCCCGCAGCCATTTCTTTTTGAAGATAAAAAAATCCCAGTTTTATTCATCTCTCCTCATATGACAGCTGTTCCAGACCCCTAATAATATTTTTTGCCTTTTTCTGAACTATTTCCAATTCCAAGATATATTTTTTGTGCTGAGGTGACCACATTTGCACCCAGTACTCAGATGTGGGCATACCGTGGATTTATAGAGAGGCAATAAAATATTCTCTGTCTTAGTCTCTTAATCTCTGTCATAATCCCTTTCTTACGGATTCCCAACATTCTGTTTGCTTTTTTGACTGCCGCTGCACACGGAGAGGCTGTTTTCAGAGAACTGCCAGAGTGACTCCAGGGTCTCTCTCCTGAGGGTGGTAACAGCTAATGTAGTCCCCATCATATTGTACGTGTAGGTGGGATTATGGTTCCAACATGCATTACTTTGCATTTATCTGTTGTTTTGTCACTCAGTCCCTTAGTTTTGCGAGACCCTCTGGAAGCTCTTTGCAGCCTGCTGAGGACGTAACTATCTTGAGCAGTTTTGTAGCAACTGCACATTCTGCCACCTCGCTGGCTACCGATCCTCCTGATCTCTCAGCGCTCATTTAAAGGGAGGTCCTCCTTTGCTTGCCTTCCATTTGTCATGGAGTTGGGAAAGCTCTGATCAGGCCTCCCAGGGCAGATGGGCCAGGCAATACCGCCCTTCGCCTGCTTTGAGGGTGTGACGTAGTGGGGGGTACCTTGCGGGTTGCTATGCTGGGCAGTGGGTTGTGAGTGACCTCCACTGGCTGCTGTCGGCAGCACGGCCCAGCAGGGCAGGGGATGAGTCATTATGCAAGGGGGCTTCGAACCTGTCTGACCAGTTATCTCCCAGGGAGCGGAAGAAGGGGAGTGGAGCCCTGGCTGGGGGCAGGGCTGGAGGTGAGTTAGTTAGGTTTCTGCTGGGAGCATGGAGGAGACAGCCTAGGGAAAGGGGCTGGAATTTAGGGGTCCAGGCTCCGCCATCTCAAGGGGGGCTGAGGCATCCTAGGCCTGCCCTGTAACCAGATTACATCTGTGCTGTGCTGTATCCTGGAGGAGCAATAAACTTCCTCTGTTCTACTGGCTGGTGGAGTCTGTCCGTGCCATTATGGGGGTGCAGGAGACGGGAAAACCCCAACGCGCCGTCACAGAGGGCCATCCTGGGGCTTAGGGACGAGGTAGGCATCCAGGCGCCTAGCTGCAAAAAATGAGGTGGGTGGCAGCAAAGCAGGGGTTTTGTGGATCACAAGAGTGCCCAGAGCTGGGCTTTGGGCTCTAAGTCCCTTTGTGGGCCTGGACCTGGTGGAAGAATGATATTTTCCTGCCTCACAGAGGTGGTCTGAGGCCCGTGGATATTACCAACATGTCTGTGAAATGGGAACGTGTAAGGCCACTCACTGGTAGAAATGGAAAATCTCAGTTGCTTCGGACTTCCAGTCTGTTCATTCAGGGCCACTTGGGAGGCAGAAGCAGCAGGACATATAGATACTAGAGATGAACTCCTGGATCTGGAAGTGCCAGTCGGTTCAGAGCAGCCCAGACCCTAAGCCCTTTTTACACAGCACACCCCCGTGCAACACTGTGGCTCAAAGGGCAACAGGGTTTTCTATTGGGCATGTGCTGGGCCACGCAGGCCCATGGACTGAACAGTCTTTGCTCAAAATCATCGTTATTTCCCACTTGTACTTCACGGGACAAGGGTGAGTGTTTTCTGTCTGAACGGCGATTGTTTCGAAAAGTTTTGAGCATCTGAAACGGGGTTGGGGGTGTCCAGGGAACTGGTGTGTAGCTTTAGCTACAGTTTCTGCTGCCAGATATGCACTAAAATCATTTTTCAAAACAGTGTGTATGTTCCCATTGGGTGTGTTTATTACTGTTCTTTAAAATTGTACCTAGAGGTCCCGTCTGGGATCTGGGTCCCATTGTGCTAGGAGCTGTACACACATATTACAAAGCTCTTATGATGGGACTCCGAGACAGGAGACAACCAGGGGGATACAGCAAACAGACCAGACATGGGGGCGTGGTGAGGAGTTCTGTTCTTTTTTTCCTGGCTTCCCTTCTCTCTCTCAGCTTCTTTCCTGCTCTTTGTCCATGTGTCTGCCTTGGTGCCCTTTGCCTAGATCAGTGGTCCCCAACCTTTTGGGGCTGCCGGGCGCCCGGGGGTGGGGCCGCACATGCGCCAGGCACTCGGAGCCCGGGGCACAAGAATGGCTTGGGCCAGCCCTCATTGTTCGGCGGGCACCGTGACACCCGCAGGCACCGCGCTGGGGGCCACTGGCCTAGATCTATGTGCCTAAATTACATAGCTACAAAAATCAGTCTCCTCCCCTCCCCCCCAGCTGCATCCCTATTCCATCGCTCTTCAAACACCACGTCCCATCAGCTTCCTTCCTTCTCCCACTCCTTTCCCTTGCATAGCTGCTTTCTAGAAACATGCTCTCATTTCATTTTTCTATTGACTTCCCTGTCTCTTCTCCCCTCCCCCCTCACTCTCTCCAGCCCCTCGTTTTCTCCCATTTCATTCTCCCACGTCCTCTCTCTCTGACAGTTTGGGGAGCTGTCTGTGTAAACTTATGAATTCCATTTGATTTTATGAACTCTATTTATTGGCGGAGAGAAGCGAGATCTTACACTCATCTGTAATTGTCTGCAGATCAAAGAGCCGGCTGATGGCAGCCATTAACACCTTCCAGCATTACAACCCCCAGTGCCCCGCTACTCAGCCTCCCAAAGGAGTTTAAGCTGTTGAACTGAACCATTTATCTCCCAGAGGGAAAGATGAGGAATGAATGGTGGGGGAGAAAAGCAGGGCACACAAACCCTCTGGCCTGGGGAAGAGGGAGAATGGGACTTTGGTAAACTGTAGAGAGAGGTGGGGGCAAGCGTGCTGTGACCCAGGAACACGAGTACTGAATCATTTGCTGTTAGACAGGCCAGCCTGTTAGGAACCAGGGTGCAAACCCAGACTGGCTGAATTCTGTGCTTAGATTTCGCCAGCCAGTCATCAAATGGAAACTCCTCTGCACTAAGGCAGCCTGAACATGGAGTCCCACACAGTCTCCTCGGGTTCGTCAGTCTCCAGATTAGCAGATCGTTGTGATAGCGGGTCCCTTCCACCTTGCATCCCAGCAATAGCCAGGTTACCCCCAGTCCCAATGGACCAGCCACTCGCCCCTGGCCAACTCCCCCTAAGCCTCGCCTCAGAGACAATGCTTGTAGCTAATCCCGTAGTAAAGCTGCCTACAAATATATTACTAGGTAAAAGGGAGGGAGAGTCTCTATAAGGCGAAAGCAGGTGACCAGATGTACACGGCATTGGGTCCCAGTTTGCCCAGGCGTTGCTGAGAGCTCAGGGCCTCTGAGTCCTGCTGGCTCCATCGCTGCTCCTGAACTTCATTTCCCACAATGGCTGCTGGCGTGTCCTGTCGGCCGGGGGCTCGTGGCACCGTCCACCTCTCTGGCCCCGCAGCATCAGCTGTTGCGTGTCGCTTCCCCGGCCGCTTCTCTCCCAGGCCACTGGGCGCCTGAGCGAGGAGGCGCACGGCTATGGACAGAGGGGACTCAGGCCTGCTGGGTGCTGAGCAGCTTCTGGTGGTTGAGGGCTCAGAGGGGAGGAAAGGGTGCTGGGCACCTCCAGCTGGGGGTCAGCCCCATGCGGGCCCGAGTGTGTGGGGCCAGGCTTTCTGGCCCCCTGGTGATAGTTCTGGCCAGGCTTTCTAAAGAGCTCCCCTAGAGCCCAGCCGCTTACACCCGGACCTAAGCAGCAGCCGAGCTGTGTGGAAAAGGTGGCCCTTGATCCCATCGCTCAGACCGTGGCATCTCATCCCTGCTCCCTCTGAGCACCGTTCAGGGCCTTAATAACAAGCCCCGGGCTCTGATCGGTCTAAGCCCCAGCTCCCTGAGAGCATCCCCCCTGATTCTGCCCCATTGTGGGCGCTGAGATCAGCTGATCCTTTTTGCTGCAGGTAACTGGAAATGAACTCTCCAGGAGGGCACCCGCCTGCCTTGCAAATGTGGTCCCCGTGGCAGGCCTGCCAAAGCCTCTGCTTGGGGCCCTTCGGGGCACAATAGAAGGCATATTTATTTGCTTTCTCACTTGATTGCATTTCATTTCTGCCTTTCATCCCTGACTAGCTGGGTTATTATAGACCGAGCACTGGTGCTGCTGGCGTTGTCTGATGCGCACGGATTTTGCATCCCAAGCAATCTGCCCTACAAGAGTTAATAAATATAAATTCCCCATTGACACAGTCACCTTCCTCCCCTGAAGGCCCTGCTGCTTATTTCACCAATTTAATCCAGGGAGTCAACGCTCCTGGAGGGAAGGCTGGATGATTGGCTGACTGAGGCACCTACCTCCCCCAACAGCCACTTGGTGAATCCGCCCCTCCCCAGCCGGCACTGGCCTGCTTGTCCCTTGGCGACACACACGCAACCTGCAAGTGAGTCACCCACTTAATAGCAATATAGTGGGGCTCACCCATCAGCAGTGCCCTTTCCAACCTCCACAGCCCTGCTCCCCGGGCCGCAGCTGCCTTCTCGGCCAGTAGCCAGCTTTCCTCTGCCGATATTTCGTGGCCCAAGGGGATTGGGCACAGACCGTGGTGGGGCCGGCGGGTTTCGGGCCCACAGCGGCGTGTTCGGTGCAGGCATAAACAGGCAGCTTGTGTTTCGATTCCGCAGCGAGGCTGCCAGGGGTTTGCTGAAACAAACGATGCTCTAACGGCGGTGTGCACGGAAGTGGAATAACAGCCGGGCCAGGCGAGGCTGAGCGCCAGCAGGCAGCTGCAGAAGCTTCCCCCATGCAGCTTTGCCAAGGCAGCTCAGTCCTAACCTGCAGCCCCCTGTCCCTCGCACCGCTCTGCCAAGGCGCATCAATGCTGACCTGCAGCCCCCTGCTGTGCCAGCCCTGCCACCCACGCACAGCTGCCTGGGCACATCAGACCTGCCCTGTAATAACGGCCATCGGCAGGCGCAGCACACAGCTCTGCCAATGCTCTTCAGTGCTGACCCACAGCCCAGTCCTGGGCCTCTTCCAGGAGCGGGCTCGTGTCCTTCTGGGGGGCAGGCAAACCCACCGGGAACAGGTGGAAGCCGGATCTCGTTGGGACCCAGCCCAGACTGGAACGTTAACATCACAGGTGACCTGCAGGTGCCTGGAGGCAGCACGTGGCCCCGCTCCAGGCCCAGTCACCCCCTGCCTCCCCACCTCTGCGATGGACCCACAATCCGCAGCACCAGAGGCAAAGAAGCAGAGAACCCCCTCCCTCCCCCACAGCGCTCTGCCAACAGAGGCTCTTCCTGGAGCCTCCCACAGTCCAGAGCCCCCTCCCATTATGGTATGGAACCCCTGCCCCCCGCTGGGCTGATACCCTCCCCCTCCCCATGGGGCCCTGCTGCCAAACCCGCCTCCCGTTCCCCACTCTGTGCTGGAGCAGAAAGAGCCACCAGACCAGGGAGAGAAAGGAGAAGCCACCGGCAGAGGGAGGGAAACCACCAGGGGACTGAGCCATCCAGAGCCCCAGGAATGAGTAGGCGGAGCTTCTGGGGAACCAGGGTGCAGAGCCAGCAGGGGGCAGGAGGGGAAGTAACCAGGTCCCACCAAACACAGGCAGCCCCAGGAACTGCAGGAGGAGGAGACCACAGGGGACCAGGAAAGAGGGGCCAAGGGGAGCTGGAGAGATTCCCTTGGGGAGGGCTCCCAGCCCCGAGCCAGAAGCCTAAAAGATCCAGCCCAGAGAAGCAGAAAAGGAGGCGGAAGAGAGAACAAAGGGGGGGGGGGGGGGGAGAAAACGCCTTTGGGAAAGCAGAGAGATTGCTGCTCCCTGGGAGAGGAGAGACCCTGATTGCATGGGGGAGGGGAGCGGCACAGGGCAGTGAGGAGAAAGCGGGGAGCAGATGGAGGGGGCAGGAGGGGCAGAGATTTCGGAAGTTTTGCTAAGTCTGAAGTTGGGGAACACGAACCATCCGCGTTCCACAACCCCAGGAGAAAGGGGCAAGAGAGACCCCAGAGATCTGTCAGGGTGTGTGTGTGTGAGTGTGTCTCTCTCTTTCTCTGTGTCTGTGTGCCTGTGTGTGTCAGGGTGTGTGTGTGTGTGTGTATGTGTATGTGTCTCTCTCTCGCTCTTTTTCTTTGTGTGTGTGTGTCGGGGTGTGTGTCTCTGTGTCCGTATGTGAGTGTGTCTCTCTCTTTCTCTGTGTCTGTGTGTGTCTCTGTCCGTGTGTATCTCTGTGTCTGTGTGTGTGTCTCTCTCTTTCTCTGTGTGTCTGTGTGTGTCTGTGTGTGTGTGTCTGGGCGTGTGTCTGTGTCTGTCTCTGTCTGTGTGTCTGTGTGTCTGTGTCTGTGTGTGTCTCTCTCTGTGTGTCCGTGTGTCTCTGTGTGCGTGTGCGTGTGTCTCTCTCTTTCTCTGTGTCTGTGTCTGTGTGTCTGTGTGTGTCTCTGTTTGTCCGTGTGTATCTCTGTGTCTGTGTGTGTGTCTCTCTCTTCTCTGTGTGTCTGTGTGTGTCTGTGTCTGTCTCTGTCTGTGTGTGTCTGTGTGTGTGTGTGTATCTGTGTCTGTGTGTCTCTGTGTCTGTGTGTGTGTGTCTGTGTATCTCTGTCTGTGTGTGTGTCTCTGTGTGTATCTGTGTCTGTGTGTCTGTGTGTCTCTGTATGTGTGTGTGTGTGTGTGTCTGTGTGTGTATCTCTGTCTGTGTGTGTGTGTGTCTCTCTGTGTGTGTGTGTGTCTGTGTGTGTATCTCTGTGTGTATCTGTGTCTGTGTGTGTCTCTCTTTCTCTGTGTGCGTGCGCGCTGCGGGACGGGACAAGGCCAGGCGGTCAGGGCGAGCTGCGGCGGGAATAGCGGACTTGCAGCAAGCGCTCACTGGCTCGCTCGGCCTGCCCTAGCCCGGGCTGTGCAAGACCCAGGAGCGGGGCGCGGAGGGTCCCGGGGCTGAGCCGGCCGAGCGGAACGGCTGCGGGCGGGCGCTGAGGGCCCTGCCGAGCGCTCCCCGGCTCCTCGGGGAAGATGCTCGGGCAGGTGATTCCTTTTAACTCTAATGAGGTGCGAGGGCTGGGAGCGGCCGGGCTCTGCCCGACGTCAGCGGGAGGCTGCAGAGGCCTCGGGGGGGGGGGGGGGGAACACCGAGGTCAGGCGGGCTTTGCTCGCTGGGGGGGGGCACAGGCGGGCTTTGCTCGCTGGGGGGGGCACAGGCGGCCTTTGCTCGCTGGGGGGGCACAGGCGGGCTTTGCTCGCTAGCGGGGGGCACAGGCGGGCTTTGCTCGCTAGCGGGGGGGGCACAGGCGGCCTTTGCTCGCTGGGGGGGCACAGGCGGGCTTTGCTCGCTAGCGGGGAGGGCACAGGCGGGCTTTGCTCGCTAGCGGGGGGGCACAGGCGGGCTTTGCTCGCTAGCGGGGGGGGGGGGCACAGGCGGCCTTTGCTCGCTGGGGGGGCACAGGCGGGCTTTGCTCGCTAGCGGGGGGGCACAGGCGGGCTTTGCTCGCTAGCGGGGAGGGCACAGGCGGGCTTTGCTCGCTGGGGGGGCACAAGCGGGCTTTGCTCGCTAGCGGGGAGGGCACAGGCGGGCTTTGCTCGCTAGCGGGGAGGGCACAGGCGGGCTTTGCTCGCTAGCGGGGGGGGGGCACAGGCGGGCTTTGCTCGCTGGGGGGGGCACAGGAGGGCTTTGCTCGCTAGCGGGGGGGCACAGGAGGGCTTTGCTCGCTAGCGGGGGGGCACAGGAGTGCTTTGCTCGCTGGGTGGGCACAGGAGGGCTTTGCTCGCTAGCGGGGGGGGCACAGGCGGGCTTTGCTCGCTAGCGGGGGGGCACAGGCGGGCTTTGCTCGCTGGGGGGGCACAGGAGGGCTTTGCTCGCTAGCGGGGGGGCACAGGCGGGCTTTGCTCGCTAGCGGGGGGGCACAGGAGTGCTTTGCTCGCTGGGTGGGCACAGGCGGGCTTTGCTCGCTGGGTGGGCACAGGCGGGCTTTGCTCGCTAGCGGGGGGGCACAGGCGGGCTTTGCTCGCTGGGTGGGCACAGGCGGGCTTTGCTCGCTAGCGGGGGGGCACAGGCGGGCTTTGCTCGCTAGCGGGGGGGCACAGGCGGGCTTTGCTCGCTGGGGGGGCACAGGAGGGCTTTGCTCGCTAGCGGGGGGGCACAGGCGGGCTTTGCTCGCTAGCGGGGGGGCACAGGCGGGCTTTGCTCGCTAGAGGGGGGGACAGGGACGCGGCAGGTACGACTGGGGCTCCCTGTCTCTTTGCATCGTGCCGCGCAGCGCCCCGGCAGCGGAGAGCTAGTGCCAAGGGACCCTCTCTGGGGTTGGGATTCTGGGGTGTCCCTGCACGTCCAGCAGCGGCTTGGCTCAAGGGAAGCTCTTGGAGCTCCCCGCATCTTACACCCCCAGCGGAGTCAGCATCTGTCCCACTGCGGGGCAGGGAACCTTCCCCTCGCTCCCCTGCTGCGTCCGCACCCAGCGCCCAGCCGGTGTCCCACCCCACCCCCGACAGCGCAGCACCACCCCCAAGGGGCCTGCGCGGCGCCTCTCGGGAGCCTCCCCCTCGGCCCGTCTCCAGGCCTGCGGAGCTTCCCACCCAAAGTATTTGAAGGCTTCAATATCTGAGATACAGGTGAGAGGATTATTCTAAGAGGGGTGGGTGAGATTCTGTGGCCTGCACTGTGCAGGGGGTCAGACTAGATGATCAGAATGGTCCCTTCTGACCTTAAAGTCTATGAGTCTATGAGACTCCGCTCCAGACGCTCCTTGCCCAGCCGCGGGCGAGGGGGCTATTACCAGCCCCCTACTCAGCTGAGCGGGCCGAGAGACCAGGAGGGACCGTCCGCAGCCTCCAGGAGATACGGGCCCATCCCCCGCTCCTCCCCAGTGCTCTGCCCCGCTGGGCCCATCCGCAGCTCCCCACCCCCTGCCCACTGAGCCTGCCAGCCTCCCCCCCCCGCCCCCTCCAACCTCCCTCCGGGCGCATTATTACCCCCCATTACCTGCCGCTCCTGCCCCACCCTTAGCACCCCGCAGACCCCGCCCCCGCCCAAGCGCTTCGCCCCGGCCTGCTGGGTACTGTGGAGGGCGGGCGGCTCGGGGTCTGGAACAGCCCCGGGGACTGACCGCAGCAGCCCCCTCCCGAGTACCCGGCGCCGAGCGTGCGGGGGAGGGGAGGAGGAACAGCTCCCGCCCGCAGAGAGAAATCCGCGCGGAGCCCTCACCCCGATCCACAGAAGGATCCGCCGCTAAGCGGCTTCTCGGGGCCGCACAATGGCCCCCACGGAACGGCCGGAGCCGCTGAGGCCGGCTAAGCGGGGCGCTCCCGGGCAGAGCAGCCGCTGTCCGAGAGGGCGCTGCAGAAAACCGGATAATCCAGCGGAGAAACCGGAGCTGGGCGCCGGGGGCGGGGCGCGTTTCCAATGCCGCGAGTTGGGCTGGGAAGCGCCCCCACAGCTGGGCGCGCTGCTCCGTGTCCGGGGCTCAGGGAGCCGCCGGGGCGCGGGTGTGTGAAGCCCGCAGCGGACGCGGCCCGCTGCTCCCGCCCCGCCTGCCCTCCAGTGGCCGCGGGCGGCTGGGAACCGAAGCGGCGAGGCTGGAGGGCACAAGGAACCCGCAGAAAGTTGGCCTCGGCCTCCCGCCGGCTGCGCGGCAGGTGCGCGCCGCTGAGGAAGGTTCACGCGGAATCTGCCCAACAGCCGAGCGCACGGAGCCCCTCGGGCGCCCTCCCGGATTAGACACTGTGGAAACCCCGCCGGCTCGGAGCGCAGGGTGTCGGGGGGCGGGGGGCTTTCTCCACGTCTCGGTGCGGAGGGGATCAGCCCCGGGCCGGCTGTCGCCGATGTAATCCTCTTCCCTGGTAATTAAAAAAGCCGCCTCGCACCGAGCGCGGCGCGCAGGGACGTGTAATCAATTCTGCGGGAGCTTAACCAGCTGGTAAAGGCTAAATCCACGCACGGGGCCGGGGGCAGGAAATTCATACGGAGGATTTGGCTTTCGGGGTGTTTCTGGCTCTTTAATCTGCGGCGAGGATGAAGCAGACATCTGTGGGGAAATCTGGCCGGTCCCGTATCCATCGGCCCGGGGCTCCAGCCTTCGTCGCCCCGTGACTAGCAACCAGAACTTCCTCTCTCCGGGCGGAGAGGCGGGGGCCGGGGCCGAGTCCCCGCGGGCGGTGGGAGCAGATGGAACAGGAGTTGAGCTCGTTCCGTTCACACCGGTTTTTTTCTGTGCAGTAAACTCGCTGGGGCGGAATCCGTCTGCGCCAGGCGGTTCTGCGCCCGGCGGGGAGCGCCTGACCTTTTCCCGCATGGAAATGTTTGCGCCCTCCCGGGCATTCACCAACACGTCGCGGTCTCGCCTCCCTTCTCCCCTGGCAGCAAAGGGTTAACCAATCCGGCAGGCAGCGCCGCTCCGGCGTTCGACTCCGCTGTCCACCAATGCGGTGCTGAACTGCGGCGGGTCCTCCCTCCGCGCCTCCGTCTGCCAGCCCCGAAGTAGTTGGAAGTCCAAGTGTTGGGCGCACGCGAGTGGGGGAGCCGCGCAGCTGCCGCGGCAGCGCGCCCCGGCCCGGGCTACTCATCGCACCCCTGGCCCCGACGCCTTCTGCCCGGGGAGGCAGGGCAGGCTCCTGCTGGGGAGGAGGCGCCTTGCCCCGGGAGGCGCTGCAGCGCCATGGGGGCTGGAGGTTGGGGCAGCGTCTGGGCTTGGAGCCGGCAGCAGCAGCTGCTGCTACTGTTGCTGGTGACCGCTTGCCCGGAGCCGGCCCCAGCGGCCGGCCAGCTGCGCTACTCGGTCCCGGAGGAGCTGGAGCACGGGGCCTTCGTGGCTAACATCGCCGAGGATCTGGGGCTGGACGTGGCCAAGCTGTCGGCGCGGCGGTTCCGCATCGTGTCCCGGCCCGGCACCAAGCAGCACCTGGAGGTGAACCTGGAGAACGGGATCCTCTTCGTCAACGAGAAGATCGACCGCGAGGAGGTGTGCGAAGCCGGCGGGCCCTGCCTGCTGCACCTGCAGCTGGTGATCGAGAGCCCGCTGGCGCTGCACCGCGTGGAGGTGGAGGTGCTGGACATCAACGACAACGCGCCGCGCTTCCCCTGGCCCGAGTACGCGCTGGAGGTGAGCGAGTCGGCGCTGCCCGGCGCCCGCTTCCCGCTGGAGAGCGCGCAGGACCCCGACGTGGGCACCAACGCGCTGCGCACCTACCGGCTCAGCCCCAACGGCTTCTTCGCGCTCGAGGTGCAGGCCCGCAGCGACGGCAGCAAGTTCGCCGAGCTGGTGCTGGAGCGAGCCCTGGACCGCGAGCAGCAGCGCAGCCACCGCCTGCTGCTCACCGCCCTGGACGGCGGCCTCCCGGAGCGCTCGGGCACGGCCGCGATCCTCGTCACCGTGCTGGACGCCAACGACAACGTGCCGGCCTTCGCCCAGGCCTCCTACGCCGTGAGCCTGCCCGAGGACGCGCCGCCCGGCACGCTGGTCATCCAGCTCAACGCCACGGACCTGGACGAGGGCCCGAACGGCGAGGTGGAGTTCTCCTTCAGCGGCCACGCGCCGCCCCGCGCGCGCCAGCTCTTCCGCGTGGAGCCGCGCAGCGGGCGCGTGCGCCTGGCCGGCCCGCTGGACTACGAGCGCGCCCGCCTGCACGAGCTCTACGTGCAGGCCAAGGACCGCGGCCCCGCGGCGGTGGCCGTGCACTGCCGGGTGCTGGTGCACCTGCTCGACGTGAACGACAACGCGCCCGAGGTGAGCCTCACCTCCGTCTCCACGCCCGTGCTGGAGGACGCGCCGCCGGGCACCGTGATCGCCGTGATCAGCGTGCTGGACCGGGACTCGGGCGACAACGGGCAGGTGAGCTGCGAGATCCCCCGCGACCTGCCCTTCCAGCTCCAGGCCGCCGCCCGCAACTACTACACGCTGGTGACCGCCGCGGCGCTGGACCGCGAGGCCGTGGCCGAGTACAACGTGAGCATCACGGCGAGGGACCGGGGCTCGCCCGCGCTGCTCACCCGTCAGACCCTGACCGTGCAGGTGTCGGACATCAACGACAACGCGCCCCGCTTCCTGCAGCCCTCCTACAGCGTGTACGTGCTGGAGAACAACGCGCCGGGCGCCTCCATCTGCGCCGTCAGCGCCCGGGACCCCGACTGCCGGCAGAACGCCTTCCTGTCCTACGCCCTCGCCGAGGGGCGCATCCAGGGCATGCCCGTGGCCACCTACGTCTCCATCAACGCGGACAGCGGCCACATGTACGCGCTGCGCTCGCTGGACTACGAGCAGATCCGCAGCTTCCAGGTGCAGGTGCAGGCGCAGGACGCGGGCTTCCCCCCGCTCAGCGCCAATGTCACCGTCAGCGTCTTCGTCCTGGACCAGAACGACAACGCGCCCGTCATCGTCTCGCCAGTGCCCCGCAACGGCTCGCTGGCCACCGAGGTGGTGCCCCGCTCGGCCGACCCCGGCTACCTGGTGGGGAAGGTGTCGGCCGTGGACGCCGACTCCGGGCAGAACTCCCGGCTCTCCTACCAGATCCTGCAGGCCACCGACCCCGGCCTCTTCAGCGTAGCCCTGTACACCGGGGAGCTCCGCACCCTGCGCGCCTTCCTGGACAAGGACGCCACCCGGCAGCGCTTGGTTATCCAGGTGCGGGACAACGGGCAGCCGCCGCTCTCCGCCTCCGTGTCCCTGCTGCTGTCCGTGGTGGACAGCGTGCCCGAGACCCTGTCGGACTTCAACGAGCTCTCGCTGAGCCCCGAGCCCTCCTCCTCCTCCGCCCTCACCCTCTACCTCATCGTCTCCCTGGGCTCCGTGTCCTTCACCTTCCTGGTGGCCATCATCATCCTCACGGCCATCAAGTGCCACAAGGACCGGCCCTCCCTGCGCGGCTACGGCTGCCCCCTCCCCGCCGGCTGCTGCGTGCGGGCCCGGGCCTCGCCCCAGAGCTTCAAAAATTCCAACCTCAAGCCCCAGATCGCCTCGGGCAGCAAAGGGCCGCCCACGTGCTTGGACGGGGCGGGCGGCGGCCCCCCGGGCTACTGCTACAAAGTCTGCCTGACCCCAGAGTCCGCCAAGAGCGACTTCATGTTCCTGAAGCCCTACAGCCCGCGGAACAACGAGGCAGCCGCCGAGAACCCTCCGGGGCCCGGCCGGAAGGCGGGAGCGGCCAATAATGCCGCCAGCGCCGCCAGCCAGGTAACTGCGCGGCTCGGGGAGAGAGAGCCACGAAACGCCCCTCTCGGGGCTAGCCCGGCTTCCCTTCCCCTCCGCCCCGCCCCGCGGGAACGAGCCTTCCACCCCGCCCCGCTTTGCGAGGACAATCGCCGGCCCAGTGGTCAAGCGGCAGCGGCAGGACAAGCAACCGGCCGGCAGCGGGAAATTCCCCGGCAGGCGCCTGGCCCTGGGCGCGGAGGGGCCGGGACGTCGGGCTCGCCTGGCATTAGCCCCAGGAGCAGAGCCGCAGAAGCTCCTAGTGCGGCTGAAGCTGGGAGCGTGCCCAGGGCAGCCAAGGCCCGGGCTGTCGAGGGGGGGGGGGGGCAGGGCAGCCAAGGCTGTCTGGGGGGGGGGGGAGTCGTCTTAGCCTGAGAGCCCAGGGGGCCGCCCCAACAGCAAGCGGCTGCATTCGCCTCCTGACATGCCCCAAGTCTCCAGGGACCCAGGCTTAGAGCCATGGAATCCAGGGCGGGCACCGAGTCCAGCCCCCTGGCCAACGCAGGCCCGGCCCCACTTAACGCTCCGGGCAGGGCGGGAGTCACACCCCTCTAGGGATGGAAACCCCACCCCCATCCTAAGGAACCCAGCCCAGCGCTTCCCCACCCGCCTCAGGAAATTGGGTTCCCTAATATCCAGCCTAGACCCCCCCCTCCACTTGTCAGCGCCTTTGTCTCAATACGAGCTCCAGGCAGCTGGCCCCGGGCTCAAGCCGCTTCAGACGCAGTCGCTGCCTGTGGCGGCGCATTGGGGTTTTCCATCTCCTGCACCCCGGTAATGGCACAAACAGACTCCACCAGCCAGTAGAATAGAGGGTGTTTATTGCTTCTCCAGGATACAGCACAGCACAGATGTAATCTGGTTACAGGGCAGGCCTAGGATGTCTCAGCCCCCCTTGAGATGAGGGAGACTGGGCCCCTAAATTCCAGCCCCTTTCCCTAGGCTGTCTCCTCCATGCTCCCAGACAGAAAAACTAACTCACTCCCTTCCAGCTCTGCCCCCAGCCAGGGCTCCACTCCCCTTCTTCCCATTGTTCCGCTCCCTGGGAGATCACTGGTCAGACAGGTTCGAAGCCCCCTTGCATAATGACTCATCCCCTGCCCTGCTGGGCCCTGCTGCAGCCAGTAGCCAGTGGGGGTCACTCACAACCCAAGCCTAGCAACCAGCAAGGTACCCACACTATGTCTCACTGCCCAATGCTGCATTCGCACCCAACCCCGGGGCTTCCCGGCTCCCTTCCGGCTCTCGCATTGCTGATAAATCGCCCAGCTTGGCGTGGGTGGAGGGTGGGGGAGGTTGCCTGTTGGGAGGAAAACCCTTCCCAAACCGCAGCCTTCGCCTCTTCAGCCGCTGCACCTGAGCCTAGTGTCCCACTGCTCTCTCCTGGCCTGTGTAACTGAGCGACTTCGCCCTCGGCCCATTTCCCAAAGACGCCAAGTCTCCTCTGGCAGCTATTAACATTGATGCTGAAACCTTGTCAGCGAGGGGGAAGAGCACTTTGCGGAGGCAAGCGCCTGACATTTCGGTGAACTGATCACTAGAGGGTGCAAAAGCCTCCGCTCCCAGCTCTGGGGAGGGGGAGGAAGAGATTTAAGGAGATTTTCATGTCAACATTTGTTAGGTAGTTAAATGAATAACGTCTAATTTTTTCGATGACATACTCTTGCAGTAAGGCGATTCCCGGGGATGATGGGGATGAGCAGTCTAATCCACTTACCAACATTTTACTTTCAACAAAACACCCCTTTTAGGAACAAGCAGGAGACATTCTGGAGACAGGTTTTCTTTTTCCATTCCCCTGGATCGTTGGACACGGTTGTCTAATATGTTAATGCGATTTTCCTCCCATCAGTTACAAACTCCCTCTAGTGACATTCCGCATCCGGCTGATTTGCCCCCTCCCCTCGGGCGGGGGTGGGGAGGGACAAGAGCCTGAGCCACCGCACTGGAAATATGGAGCGAGAAAGGCGCGTGATGAGGGAATGGGGCCAGGCCCACGGAGGGGGTGGGAATTGACTCAAGGCATGGACATTGGGGGGAGGGGGGCGAGGGGAGGACGGAGGAAAGGGGAATGATCTGGTAGGGAACAAGCTTAGCTTTGGTTCTGTCAGGGATGTCCTGGCTCTCTGTGCCTCTGTTTCCTCTCATAGGGTATGTCTACACTACCCTCCTAGTTCGAACTAGGAGGGTAATGTATGCATACCGCACTTGCTAATGAAGCCCGGGATTTGAATTTCCCGGGCTTCATTAGCATAAGCGGGGAGCCGCCATTTTTAAATCCCCGCTGCTTCGAACCCCGTGTAGCGCGGCTACACGGGGCTCGAACTAGGTAGTTCGGACTAGGGTGCCTATTCCGAACTACCGGTACACCTCGTTTCACGAGGAGTAACGGTAGTTCGGAATAGGACCCTAGTCCGAACTACCTAGTTCGAGCCCCGTGTAGCCGCGCTACACGGGGTTCGAAGCAGCGGGGATTTAAAAATGGCGGCTCCCCGCTTATGCTAATGAAGCCCGGGAAATTCAAATCCCGGGCTTCATTAGCAAGTGCGGTATGCATACATTACCCCGCTAGTTCGAACTAGCGGGGTAGTGTAGACATACCCCCAGAGATTCTGCGAGGCTTAGTTGTGGACTGGCTGAGGGCAGGAGGTGGGAGCAGTAGAGCCTGGCTCAGGAGCAGGTTCACGCCACTAGAAGGCCCCTTCTGAGTGCCTCTTCCCGGCCTGTTTTGCAGCAGGGTTAGCTGGTTCCCTAACCACAGGGATCCTGGGCCATCAAAGCAGGCAGAGCCCAGCCCAAGCTCCCCACAGTGAAGAAAGGAGCGAACCTACTTCACTCAGTGCCCTTTGCTGGGAGCATCAAGCCCTGCCTAGCCCTGTCTCTGCTAAAACCCAGGAGCTGGAGGGAAAGGGGGCTGGCAGATGGCAAACCACATGCCCCAGCACCCCCCCCCCCCACCTGCCTGATTGTTGCCTGTGTCCTGTGTCTTACAGATGAAACAGCCCAACATGGACTGGCTGCCTCCGAACTCACAGCGCTCGGCCCTGAAAAGGTACCAGGCCCGGTGCTCCCCAGGCATGGGGCAAGGGGGTGGGATGGGCAGGGCGGCCCTGGACCTGTGGGGAGTCTTCACAGCACCTTCTCTTTAGTTCGCAGAGTCTGGAGGACGTGGGGGGAGTCCGCAGAGGAGCCCAGAAGGAACACGCCAGGCTGCGCACGCTGCTCACCCCAGTGTCTGGTTAGTGCTGGGGACCCAAGCGCAGCGGATCACACACCTACAGCCCACCCAGGCTCCCAGTCTGGTGGGGTGTGTGTGTGTGTGAGAGCCAGGCCGCCCCTAAGGCCCTGCCCGAGCCATTCATTCCCTCCTTGGTGCCTGGGCTGCCCAACCCAGCCTCGCCTGGGCTGTGCGCCACCTGGGATGGGCCGGAGTGAGAGGGACTGGTCCCAGTGCTAGTGCTGCAGAGCGCTGCCTCGGCCCACGGGCCCAGTGCCGTTCCCGCTAAAGCAGAAGGAGATGCACAGGAGGGGTGGGGGCTGGGTAGCTGGGGTGACTCTGGGTGCTGGCTAACCTTTGCTTTCTCCAGACTTCCAGAAGGCAACCGGGGCCTCCAGCAGCATGTGGGCCCCCAGGTACGGGCCCCTGTACCCACCGCATCTCCCACCCCTGGATTACCAGCACAACGTGTACATCCCAGGCACGCCGAGCCTGCTGGCAAGCAAGGAGCGGCCGCGCTGCCTGGACCCGGAGGACAAGAGCAGCTTCTCCACCTTTGGGAAGAGGAAGAAACCGGCCACCTATTGCGACAGCCTGGTCATCAACAATGACCTGAAGTAGCAGCGCCGGGCAGGGCAGCTGGCCCTGTCCCTGGCAAGGCGGAGCTGGGTCCCTGAGCAGCGGCTCCTTCCCTAAGAACAGGGTCTTCCCTGCTGCTCTGCTGAGCAGTGACTGTCTGCAGCCCAGGGACTCTGCTGCTGCCCCGGGCCAGGCTCCAGCTGCAGCGGGGCAGGGAAGGAGACGGGGTTATGTGTAGCACCTGAACTGAGCGAAGGCGTGAAGTGGGAGAGCAGAGGAATGACAGGAGGAGAGGTCCCTGGTTGCTGTGCCGGGCAGTGGCTGGTCTGTGTGACAGCAGGCGCAGGGCCACCGAGGGGTGCGAGGGCCACAGGAAGGATTTGCCTTGCACTGAACACATCACCATGCAGACTTCTCCGGACAGTCCTCAGTCACGCCTCGTGCATTTCCGGGAGCCGCTAGCAAGCTCTGTTTTCTAACTGTTGTAACTTCTGTTCTCTGTGGCTGTGTCAAGTACGCGCGTGTGTGTCTGACTGTGTAACGCACCAGGATCGCTGCCAAATGCCATGTGAAAGCCGAGGGGGCTGGGTGAGCTACAGAAAGCAAACACAGATAGTGCCTGGACAGGGAGATCTCTTGCCCATAAAGTAAGGAGTTATGGAACAGCAGTTTCTTCATCTCAGAGGTGTTAGTCTGTAACTTTAAAAACAACCCGTGGTCCTGGGGCATCTTAGAAACTAACCAAAATATATGGAAACATGAGCGTTTGTGGGTAAAGCCCACTTCATCAGATGAATCAGAGTGGAAATAACAGACAGCAAGAGAGAGATATATAACAGCAGAAGAACCTGCTAATGAAGTGGGTTGTAGGTGGCCCACACATAGTTTTTGATGTGGAAATGCAGATGTCAAAGACAGGAGAAACTGGCTTTGTAGTGGACCAACGAGTTAAAGGCTTTGTTCAAGCCCAGGGAAAGGGTGTCAAATGTGTAGATGAATTCCAGTTCTGCAGGCTCTCTCTGGAATTGGTGAGTGAAATTCCTTTGTAGAAGAATGACTACTCTGAAATCCATGACTGAGTGACCAGGCAGGTTAAAATGTTCCCCTGCAGGTTTATGTGTGTGACCATTTCTGTTGTCTGACACGTTCATTTAGCCTTTGTCATAGAGACTGTCTGATTTGGCCGATATCCAGGGCGGAGGGGCATTGCTGGCACTTGATGGCATAGATCACATTCGAGGATGTTTCTTAGACTTGCATCTCAGACCTTTCACACGGGATGGGGGGCAGCGCACAGCATGCTGAAACCAGCCTGTTGCTTCTGCCTTCACGGGCAGTGACAAACATAACTGAACAATTGTAACGTTTGATCCACTCACCTGAAATGCAAATCTCCTCTGGTCAGGCTGTTTTTTTCTTATTAAAATCATCATGAAAAGTTTCCAGGCTCTGCTAAGAGTTTTTCAAGAGTTTGTTGGCAAGTCTCGTGTTCCCTGGCTGGGAGGGACCCAACCCTTGCTCCTCTTTGTGCAATGTGATGTGGAGGGGGATGGAGACTGGGCAGCCAGAGGCTGCACAAAGTAGGGCCATAGCATCTTTCCTGCCTCCTTCATGGAGTCTCAGGAGCAATGAGGGCAGAGTCCCCGGTCAGGGCATCATGGTCCTAATGAAGCCAAGTTGCCATGTAGCCAGGAACCCCGTCTGGCAGTCAGGCATGCTACAGGGATTCAGCACTTCTAGGTGGCTGGCGTTGGCCTAATGCAGGCAGATTAGGGAGGCTATTCAAATAAAAATACGCTCAGTAATAATGGGGGATTTTGACAGTCCCCATATTGACTGGCTACCTGTCACAGAGTTTCTTCACACCTTAAATGGCTGCTTCTTGGAGCGGCTACTCTTAGAACCCACAAGAGCAGAGCCAAGTCTTGATTTAGTCCGAAGTAGAGCGCAGGATGTGGTCCAGGAGGTGAATATGGCTGGATTGCTTGGTACGAGTGACCATAATATCAATAGACTGAACATCCCTGTCCAGGCATGGAACACATCACAGCTGCCCAACACTGTTCTATTTAATTGCAGAAAAGGGGTTTACACACAAATGAGGAAGTTTGTGTGATGGGGTGGACTAGGCCTGAAGCTCCCTGCTGGAGGCTGGTGGTCTGGCTGCGCCCTGCCCCAGGGAGAAGAGCAGAAGATGGGACCTCCCGGCCAACTAGAGTGGCTGCTTCTTCTGCAGCCAATCAGGGCTCAGAAAGATGGTATAAAAGAAACTGCTGGGCCAAAGCCTGCCAGTTCCTTGGGGGAGTTCAACCCAGTCAGACCCAGGGATTGACTGGGAAGACCCTGGTACCTTGGACAGCTCCGAGTGTGAGCTGGGCTTCAGACCTGATTGAAACCCTGGTCCCGTGGCTGACGACTAGCTGTTAACATACTACAGTAATCTGCAGAACCCTGGACAGGGTGAGGTGAGACCTTGACCTCAGAGCCCAGAGAGAGAGGCCGGGACAGAACTTCTCGGGGGAGTAGCCCAGGGAGCAATGGACAGCAGTGATACTTAACAGGCAACTGCCACTTTACATGGTCCTTGGGCCGAGACCCAGAGGAACGGGTGGGCTTAGTTTCCCCCCAAACCCACAGTGCTAGAAATGGGGGGCGGGGGAGAGGGGTAAGAAGAAGCCTGGCCCCAGGTGGCTGACCAGAGACACTCATGATGGACACACACCCTTGACCACAAAGGAGTGCTGGTGAGACAGGGGCCCTCTACAGTTAGTTAAACAGAAGTGAAAAGGCACAGAACCAAAAGGAAAATCCCTGCAAGCTGCATGGGAACTTTTTACATGTATGCCCCAAACTGAAAGTATAGATAGTAAGAGGCCCCAAATCGTGCCATTGTAGCTAAGCAACCACGTGAGAGACACAAGGAGAGATCAAGAAGCACTGTTTGAAAAACTGAAGTTAAATCCTAGAGAGGAAAATAGAAAGGAGCATAAACTCTGGCAATGCGAGTGTAAAAATATAATTAGGAAGGCCAAAAAGAATTTGAAGAACAACCAGCAAAAACTCGCAAAGGGATAGCAAGTCTTCTAAGTACGTCAGAAGCAGGAATTCTGCTAAATGACCAGTAGGCCCAGTGGATGATGGAGATGCTAAAGGAGCACTCAGGGATGATAAGGCCATTGCAAAGAAAGGAAACAATTTTTTTGATCCATCTTCACGGCTAAGGGCATGAGGGAGATTCCCAAGTGCCAGGCTATTCTTTTTAGGTGACAAATGTGAGGAATTGTCCCCCATTGAGGTGTCACTAGAGGAGGTTTGTAGTAAATTTATAAACTAATCTCTTCTCTCGCCCCTCCCCCCCGCACTAATCCCATGTGGTTGCTGCAGCTTGGTCCATCCTGCCCGCTTGCACAGTGCCAAAAGGCAGCTTCCAGCTCCAGACTGTTGCTGGCCACCAACATAGCCCAGCCACCTCTTGTTCCCTGGGTCCAATGTGGGCAGGAAGGGGTTAAGCCCGTGGGTGGATTTGTGTTCTAGGGTCCAGGAACCTGGCTGCCAGGGCTTCAGTGCACCCAGCCAGAGAGGTGGCTCAGCAGAGGAGGGAGCCGAGGGACACACCAAGACCGAGGGCTGGGGATGAGTGGGGAGCAGGGGTGGGCAAAAGGGCCTCTGTGGGATGGATCTGTCCTGTCAAGTGGGTTGATCTGGCCCTTGGAGACTCTGCCACACCCCCACCCCGGCAGGGCCTAGGGAGCGGGGAGCTTGTGGCGCTTAGTCAGCCCTGGCGCTTGACTCTAAGCTCCACATGCCTGAGGGCAGGGAGCGAGAGACTTCACACTCCATCCCCCTGCCCCAGCCAATCACCGCTCACGTGCTGGAATACTGCATATTGCTAACCAACCCAAACCCCCCTGGCTTTCACACTGGTCGAATTCAGGCGACTTCTAAGCACCGCATGCTCCTCGCGGGATGTGGGCAGGGCAGGAGGAGACTTCGCATGCCCCCAAGCTCTGATTGGCCGGGGCACTGGAGAGTGTGCAAAGTCTCCTCCCACTGTTGGGGCACGGGCACTTAGAGGGGACCATCAGCTATTCTCTGGAGGGGGGGGAGGGCAAAGACTTCATGCGCTCTTCCCACGGACCAATCAGGGTCTGTGGGTGGGGAGGCCTGGAAGTGTCCTGGCCCCGCCCCTTCTGCCCGAGTCCCTGCCTCTTCCACTTCAAACATTTCTGAAGTGACCCCTGGTCAAAAATGATTGCCCACCCCGGTTGTAGTGAGTGCTGAGCCTCTGCCCCAGGGACTGCTGTGGGCCCTGCTGGTTTGGGGTATGAACAGGCTGGAAATCACCCCCCTTTCTGCTCTTCCAGAGCATGGCTGAGGGGCAGAGAGACTTCCCTGTGCCAGCTCTGTGCAGGGCTTGTGCCCAGACAGGCCGTGGCTCTTCCTGGCTAGAGTCCCAGGACACAGGGCCTTGGGCTCTCCCGGGGCACTGGCCCAGCCAGAGGCTGTGGGGGAAGGAAGGAGCCTGTCAGCCAGGCTGCTGCTGAGCTCTGTGTTTTGCTCAGGGGCTGGTTCTCTGCACTGCTCTAGGAGTGGGACGTATCCTGCCAGGGGAGATATGGAGGAGCAGCAATGTTGGTGGGTGGGCTGAAGAAGCAAAGCAGGGAGAGGACAGAAAGAGGGGAACCACCTAAAGGACCAGTGGGTGGGCAGCAGAGGTGGCATGAAATTAGCTACTGCCTGGCACCTGCCCACACCCACAAACCACGGCAGCCAGCACCAGCTAGAAACAGGCTGTGGAGCAGGACACTGCTGGCTGAGCGGCACATGCATGGGGGGCTGCGCTGATGGTCTGGCAGAGGGAGCAGCTAGCCCTGCACACTGCATCTTTGCCCCTCCACCAGACTTGTACACCCACACCCAGTGCTGGCCACTGGACGCCCCCCAACACACACACTGCTGGTGGGCAGGCGGCTGTCAAGCAGGGATCTGGACCCCAGCAGCAGGACCCTCCAGTGCTGATGGGAGAGGAGATAAAACCCGCTAATGAGCAGGCACTCATGTTCGTCCCTGTGCTGTTTGGACTCTGTGGAGCAGGGTTTCCAGCAAGGGATCTCCTGGAGACAGAGCTTGTTGACTGTAGAAGCTTCTGTTACTTTTTGAAACTTAAGATGGTAATTCACATGTACGTACATTTTTACCTGCTTTAACCTTGTGACTAAACCTCTTGTTTCTTTTTCCTACTTAGTAGGTTCTTATATACTTTACTATAGGATTGGCTCTAAGGATTGTCTTTGTTGTAAGGTCTAAGCTGCAATTGACCTGGGAAAACTGACTGGTCCTTTGGGGCTGGTGGTAACCTGAAACTTGCGGTGATTCCTGGTGGAAGAGACCATCAATCACACAGGTATGCTCACCTGAGAGATCAAGTACCCAAGGGGCCTGTCTGTGCCTCCATGCTTAGGCTCTTGTAGATCCTGAAGAGTTTCCACTTGATAACTGGCTGTCGAAATCCCAAGTCTAGAACTCACAACTCATTTGGTGTTTGTGCCCTGGTTCTTAAGTCTGCCCTGAGGTTGGTCCTCATGCTCTTGAATCTCTGCAGAGCAGCATTCAGGGGATATTACAGAATTCATGTGAACTTCCCTTCCCATGCCACCATCTAAGAAAACAAGGAATTTAATCTCATTAACTCGTCAATAGAAATAAATCATTCTCTTTATCTTGACTCATTACCTTTGAAATGAACAGTGTACACTATGCATTGTCATGTTGCTGAAGCATAGCAACATAGCAAAGATGTTAATCAGCCATCCCATCTCCTTGTAAATAAAGGACGATAAAAAGTTTCTTACTTTGGGATACTATTTCATCATCTATTATATTTCACTGTCAGGAGTCTTCTCACATATAGTTCTTTAACGAAAATTAGACCCATTATATTTTGTGCATCATATTAATTCCTGTCTAGACTTAAAGTGAGATGCAAATCCCTTCAGCAAACATATTTCAATATGTGTTACAGATTTCTTTCCAGGATGCCTTAATCCCATGGCTATCCCCTGCTCACTCTAACAACACAGCCTTTAATGGATTGCCAAGGTTACAACATAATGCTGGAAACTCCTATCTTGCCATACACTGAAAGCAAGAAGGGGCCAGCGCTGTGAGACAAACTCTGTTCTGAGTATTCTAGCTAACGTGGAACAAAAAGAGCCATCCATAATGGAGGTGCTTTGGGAACGAAGGGAGTAGCTGGATGAAAAGCCTTTTCATTATTGCTGAAAGTGAAGTGGCCCCTTTATGGAAGGCGGAAAGGATGCCTTCAGCCATGAACTAATTAAAGTTTCTCCTCGTCTCGTCACTTGAACTCAAGTGTTTTTCACGGCAGGTGCTAAGGCAATATAGCTTGGTCAGTTAAAGCAGAACCCTTTCCTTTCCGTTTTAACGGCGGAGTTCCAGTCTGCTAGGGAGCTGTGGTTCCAAGAATACAACATAATGCAAGGAAGGGGAAATGTTTGTTTATCACCTGCGCGGACTGGGCTTTTGCATGCTTTTATTCTTCATATTTACATCTTTGTACAAATATTGTTTCTTTGAGCCAGGTTTATAATTTCCTGAAGGTCAGGTAGCAATAGTGTTGGAAACTCCACTATCACAGAACCCCAATATCACAGATTCCAATTTATGTGATCTTCTTTTGTCTTGTAGATGGAAATCAAAATATAACAATGAAGGCTCAGTTCTGATCTATTTCCCACATTGGCATATTACAAAAGGAATAGCATTTGCTTTTGAGTGGCTGAAGAAACCTCTGCTTAAAACTGTGGCAGGCACCTGGTCAGACTCACATGTCTCCTTTGAAGATCTCCCTAGAAGATCTTAGACTTACAAACTCATTATTTTTGCATTCCTTCTTGACCTGGTGCTATGGTACATCTCATGAGCTTTAACTATTGTAGGTATTATTGCAACATACAATAATGCACCTCCTCAGAAATACAGTCAATAGAGTGCTGCCTTTGCATGTATAGTTTTGAACATTTTTCAGATAGCTCAGAGACCAAGAGGCAAAATCCAGCATTCAGGGACCTGAAAGACAGATTGCGATATGCTTTCCCCTTAGTGAGGAGCATGACACAAAGGCAAAACATTATAATCTAACTGCCAAATGTTGTAGGTCATAATAGACAGGTACACTGTGCTCCTGGGCTTAAATCATGAGAGGGGTTATTTTCATGTTCATGCTCTATTGAATGGGCGCGTTAAGAACACAGTCGCCATCTTAGGTTAGACCGAATGTCCACCGAGCCCAGTACCCTCTCTTCCAATAGCAGCCAATGCCAGCGCCACAGAAGGAATGAACAGGGCACTTGATCACGGGGGCTGTGTCTACACTGGCATGAATTTCCGGAACTGCTTAAAACGGAATACTATTCCGTTTTCAGTTTTTCCGGAAAAGGAGCGTCTACATTGGCAGGCTGCTTTTCCGGAAAAGCCCTTTTTCCGGAAAAGCATCTGTGGCCAATGTAGATGCGCTTTTCTGGAAAAGAGCCCTGATTGTCATTTTTGCGATCGGGGCTTTTTTTCCGGAAAAGACTACTGGGCTGTCTACACTGGCCCTTTTCCAGAACAGTGTTCCGGAATAAGGACTTATGCCCGAGCGGGAGCAGCGTAGCTTTTCCGGAACAGCGGCTAATTTTGTACAGTAGAGCGTCGTTGCTTTTCCGGAAATTCAAGGGCCAGTGTAGACAGCTCGCAGCTTATTCCGGAAAAGTGGCTGATTTTCTGGAATAAGTGGCCCAGTGTAGACACAACCCAAGTGTGCTATCCCCTGATGCCCACTCCCAGCATTTGCAAACAGACTAGCGACACCGCCCCCCACCTGTCTTGGCTAATAGCCATTGACTGATCTATCCTTCATGAATTCATCTAGTTCTTTTTTTATTCTTTGGACCTGAACATTATTTATTCCTTTATAATTGCTTGGAAGCCTGTTCTGGATTGGATCGCCAACAGGAGTCCAGAGGCATATAAAAATGAGAATGTGAGAGAGAGTGGACGAGGTGTGCGTGTGACAGCCAGCACAGATGCCCAGGTGATCAAGAAGTGGAAATCTTGAAGATAACGAGGAAGCAGCCATTGTGTCCGAGGCTGAATTGAATTAGAAGCATTGACAGAGCCCTGGAGACCAGTAGGGGTCCCACAAGAGTGAGAGACACCGAGGGGCAGCCTGACAATCCCCATCAGAGGGTAACTCTGGAAAGCACAGATTAACATCTCCTAAGGACGGATGGTTGCAGCCTGGCCCTGCAAAGCCACAGACTCCCATGGGGTCCCACATGTATCAAGTGGGGACCTCTTGCCATTAGGACTCTGGGTTGGGTCCCGCAAGCCAAGTTCCCAGAGGAACCCGGCTCCTCCCTCACTCAGCCTTTCCTGGCCAGTAGGACTGACTTGAGCCACCACAGACTGGTAACTACCAGGGCCGACTTATCCATTAGGCACAGTAGGCACAGTGCCTAGGTCCCACGCTACTTTTAGGGGCCCATGAAAATGTTTTAATTTCTTTTAAAATCAGAAGAAAAAAATGAACTTTTAGGGTCGAAGAAAATGTTTGAATTTTTTTCTCACATCAGAAAAAAATGAAACTTTTAGGGCCCATGAAAATCTCTTACATTTTGCCTAAAACAGAAAACAAAATGTTGAAGTATTTAAAGTTATATCAAAAATAATTTTTAATATTTTTTTTATGGAGGAAGGGGCCCACGAAGGCAAAAGTGCCTCGGGCCCACGAAAGTCATAATGCTGGACCCGTGTGTGTGTCGGTGGGGTGGGCTGGTCTTCATGAAACAGATGCTGCTTTTCTACAGTATTCTCAATAAACGTGGTGTGTTGCCTTTTCCCCTGACACAGATCCCGTGTGCTTCTTATAAGCATACCAGGATCGTCACGTGCTGCTCTCTCAGCTCCTTTTCTTTTCTCTTTTACATACCTGAAAACATCTTATGCTGCCTTCCCCACAGGGATCAAATGAAGAAGCAGGCCTGAGCCGAGTGAACTGTGTAACTCCCAGTTTGCCTATAATGCATTTGCAGGCTAAGTGGTGGAAATGTCACCGATTCTGTTTTCAGTGTTCATTCTAGTGGAATGAATCTTTCTTGTTAGTGATAATAGGAATTAATCAGCTTAATTATTGTGAGAGTAAGCAGACACCTTTGTGTATTGAATAACTTATGACATTTTTGTTCAGAGAGCTCAAATCAAGTCTGAGAAAATAAATTAAATATGACCCCAGTGCTGCCTGCACTTTGCCTAATGACTTGTCTACCATGAAACTCAATGATGTACAAATCCTACAGTTAAATAAATGATATATTTTTTGCATGTTTTAAACAATAGGAGCAATTTTATTACAGAGTTCTGAATTCAAAGTATTTCTTCATTGCCAAGAAATAGGGCAAACAAGTTCATGCTAAACGGATTGAAAAATAAAATATTTGTGCAGTCGACTGTCAGAAATGCATTCAACAGCTCGGGAGGCCTGTGTGATGAGGTTTTTACTTCATTGCTGGGATATCTACAACAACAGGTGAAAAAAATGGCAAGAAATAAGGAGCGAGTGAAGACTCCTACAGGGTCAGTGAGGTCTCCATATCAAATCTGCTTATTTTAATAATGTCTACAAGAGGGAATATCATTAAATCGCTACAGAAATGCCTTAGCGCACATTTTGCCTCTGCAGAAAATAAATCATGTTGATACAAAGGAAAGATAAGGGTCGAAAAGCAGGAGAAGCTTTATGAGTATTAGCAGGATTTCAGATAGGCTGGGATGCAGAGTATGTATGAAAAGGTGGCTGCAGCCCTGAAATACAAGAATTGAGGTTAAATTGCTATATGAACCTGAGGGAAGCGATGGGCTATCCTAATTTACTCTGTTCTTTTACCATGGTGAGTCACCACATTTCTCTACCCAAATCTTCATCTAAACAACACGGGAGTTCAACAGTTCCACAGTGGTAAAAACATGAAGGCAGCTATTTATGGAAGGATTTAACTCAGTTCTTTTTTAGTGTATCTGAAATCCAGGTGTTTGATGAACACCAGGAAATACAGCTGCATTAGTTTAATTCCTGCTGTGACCTGACAGGCTAATAAACATCTCATGGTGACAGAGAGTGATCTAAAAATGAAAAGTTAAAAGACCGAAAGCTTTGATGTGCTCATGGCGTTAATGGGTTAGTCATCAAAATGAAAGTGGGTTTGATTCTGCTGCTTTTGTTCTAAAGTTTTATCAAACTTTTATCAGAGGCCTCATCGTGGCCCTGCTGAAATCAACAGGAGGTTTGCCAGTTGTTTTCTGGTGCTGGGAGCTTGCCCAGAGGTCAGCAACCTATGGCTGTTGAGCCAAATATGTCTGTGGAACAAAATCTGGCTTTTTTGTCATTCCCAAAATACATGCAACTTTTAAAATTAGAATGAAAAATTAATTCAAAAATGTAAAAACATGAAATTACGGATGCCACGCTGGCCTTTTTGGGTCTATTTCACCCTTAACCAGAGGGAAAGGAAGGCAGTGCACCCCTCAAGAATCGGCTACTCTCCCGCAGGAGCCGGCTGGGGGACTCTGCTTGTTTAAAGGGCCAGCTGAGGGCCTGTGGTAGGGGACGTGTGTGCTCCCTGCCGTGATAGTGAGGGGCTGGTGGTGGCAGGTGCCTCCATCTGGCTTCAGTGGCCCAGCTCCAGCCCCCATCTGATGGTCCTGGGGCAGACCCAGCAGCCTAGCCATAGTGGCCCTGCAATAGTCACAACAGCCCAGCTGCAGCGGCCTGGCTAACAAGAGCCCAGCCCCCATCTGGCCACAGCATCCTACCCCCAACCCCGATCCCGGGGCTGGCCCTGAGGTCTGGCCCCCGTCTGGCTGTAGGAAGGGTAGCCCCCCTCCTGCTGTGGCATGGGTAGGAGAGGAGGCCACGATCCCTCTGTGGCGATCCTGGTCCAGCCCCTCATCCAGCCACTGCTGCCCAGGTGCAGCAGCCTGGCCCAGTTTAAGTAAGGTAATCCAGCCCCACAGCTCCCCCCCATACTCTACTTCCCTCCCCAGCGCTCTGCCCTGCCTCCTGCACCTTCCACACACCCCAGCACCCTGCCTGAGCCCCTCATACAACCCAACCCTGACTCCTGCATCCACACACCCACAAACTGCAGAAGTCCCATTACATAAAAGTCTGTGAGTACAATGGTTCATTCATGCTATTATTAATCATCATGTCAATTATCAATACTATTGGGCTGTATATTTTCAGTCATGCAAACGGGCATTCTGATACGGCTCTTTAGTTTGAAAAGGTTCCCGACCCCTGGGCTAGCCCCAGTCCAGCAAAACACATAACCCAGCGATGGGCAGTGTAGGCTGGTGAGCGGGCTCACGAACAGCCCTCCTTCATCTCAGGGCTGCAGGGTTGTGACCAAGCTGATCTCCCAGCCGAGGGTACTTTCTCTAACTGTGCGTGTGTACAGGTGGAGGTGCGGAGGGAGGCGGGTGCCCACTGAACTGTGGCAGCGCTGTGATTGGATGCAGAGGGAGCACACGGCTCTCACAAGGGCGTGTGCCATCACGTGCCCTGGCTTTACGTGTGTGTCACTTGAGCAATACCGCTGGGAGGAAAAAAACCAACGCCGAAGAAAACCAGCAGATTCTGGCAACACTGGGCAGGGCCAATGGTAAACAAAATGTCTTGTGGGCCACACGTAGAAGCCCAAAGGGCCGCAGGTTGCCCACCTCCGACGTAAGCGCTTGCTTAATTTGAAGCAGATGAACAGACCCATTGAAGTCTGTGAGGGGGCGTCTGCCCTGCATTGGCCCTGCAATGGTTAAATCCAGCCCCGGGAGGGGGCTCTGGAGCCAGCAGCTGTGACAGATATTAGCCAATTAGGGCCCAGCTGGGGCTGTTCAAATAAAGGCTCCTAGAGAGGAGGAAAACTGGCTCTGGCTGTGGTGCAGGAGGGGCTGGGCTGGGCTGGGCTGGGCTGCCAGGGAAGTGAGACGTTTCCTGCCACAGAACCAGGCTGGGGCAAGGCAGGGGAGCTCTATCCAAGCAAACTCCCAGGTTGGGGCCTTGCTCTCAAAGCCTGAGTTGCTAGGGCTGCAGGGGGAAGCCAGGGCAGGTCTATACCCCTTGCCAATGCTGAGTGGCCATTCCAGGCTGCAGTTTGCCCCAGAGGTGGGGCTAGATGACAGCTGGCAGTGAGTCACTGAGGCCAGGTGGGTACAGGGGGTTGGGAGTTCTCGGAGGGGAAGGACTCTGGACTGTGGGGCGCAGCAGTAGGGCAGTGCCCAGCAGGACGCCACAGGCTGGGAGAGATGCTGGGCCCTAATGTAGTGGCAGAACCATTAACATGTACACAGGGACCAGCAGATGAGACACCAGATGGAAGAGGGTGCTGCAGGGCTGAAGAGAGCTAATTCCCTGAGTGCCCACCAGGAGGTGCTACAGCAGCGAGTCACCATGTTACCAGGTCAAACTTGTTGAAGTGCTGTGCTGGCTTGGGGCCTGAACGCTCCGTGCTCGCAGGAGGGAGTGGGTAAGTGCCAAGTTGTGCTGCTGGGTTGCAAAGATGCCCCCTTATTGCAGCTTTCCCAGCCACGTCTCACAGCTCCTGTCATGGGTTTAATCAGGGTTCACTCTTTCCCACAAACCCTCCGCTCCCTTTTGCTGCTGTACAATCATTGCTGGTTGGAAACACGTTCATTGTTTGCTTATGGACACTTTTTCCTGTCCTCCATCTTCCAAGAGGCAGGGAGCGAGAACAAACACAGGTCCACAGCCACCCTGGCTGGCTACCCCTGTATGTGCCTGAGCTCAGTGGGTGCCCAAATATTTGCTGTAAAAGTCTCTTGGGCACCTAAGTTTCTGCCTCTGAACATGGGCACAGCAGTTCACTCTAGGTATTCAGGTACCTAAGACCCCGTGGGAGCCTCAGATGACGTATAGACAAGTATTCACTGCCTATCTCCCCTGTGGGACTAGCTCTGGGCACCTACCCGCTAGCCTATTCCAAATCAGGCTGCAGGAGCAGGTGCTGGAGGCGGAGCCTCTGTTGTGAGTTTCAGGCCAGTGTTTAGAGCTCTCACCAGGGATGTGGGAGAACCAAGCTCAAGTCCCCTCTCTGCTTCAGGGGCAATAAGGAATTGAACAGGAGTGGGTCTCCCTTCTCAGGAGGGTGCCCAGCCCTCTAGGCGAGGGGGTACTGTGGGGTGGGGCTCTATGACGGGGCAGACAGACCCTGCATTGAAGGGCAGACAGTAGCCCAGGCCCAGCTGGCTGAGAAGGCCCTGCCCATCCAGCCCCTCCCAGAGAAGCCGGAGCATAAAAGAGGAGGGAGCCCTGCAGCTAAGGAGAGCAGCTGGGGAAGAAGGACAGGTGGCACCTCCCTCAGTGGTCCTGCAGCAGCTGATGCCACAACCACCGCCGAGCCAGCAGCCACCACCGCCGGGGGGAGACGCGCCTGCAACCCCAGCGCCAGCCTCAGGCAAGGGCTGGTCCCGGAGGCCAGCAGACCACAGGGGCGCCAGGGCGGGGTAGGAAGCAGCCCAGGGCAGAGGACTGAGAGAGGGGCTTGGTGTGTAGTGGCAGGAATCCCCACCGAGTGGGCAGGAGCGATTGTCTCTGCCTACAGGGCCCTGAGCTGGGACCTGGTGGAGAGGGAGGGCCTGGGTCCCCCTACCACCCTCTTCCCTCCCTGGACGCATCACCCCGGGCCTGGAGAGGCTTTCTGGCCTCAAGGGCTGTATGTATGCTAATAGAGGGACATGTACTTTGGGGTTGGGCTTGAGGGCTGTATGTATGCTAATAGAGGGATGTGTACTTCGGGTTGGGCCTGGGAGGCCGTATATACCCTGATAGAGGGGCCAATGCATGGAGATATTCACTGCTGAGGTGGTCCCCATACTGAGGGGCCGCACACCCCTCAACAGGCTCCCTCAACCTCTCCTGTGGGAGTGGTTCCACATTGGATAAGTACTTCAATAGCCGTTGGGCCAGAGAGAGGGAGTGACTGTATGGGCAGGCAGTCAAGACCCTCGTCTAGACAGTGGGAGCCCACAGGGCCTCTTGCTCTGAGGGTTGGTTTGTTATTCATTGGCAGTCAAACCTCTGTGTTGTGTGGCATTAGCAAAAGGAACAGCAGAGAGACCTGGCTCGGGAGATGGTGGCCTGGTTGTGGAGCACAGGCAAGAGGCAGCCTGGGCATGGGGCTGTCTGCTCTTCAGGTAGGCACCTGCTGCCTGCAGGGCCGAGCATTCGGACCCTCCCACCTCACAGGGCCCGAGAGCCTGGGCTTCAGCCTGAGCCCCGATATCTGCGCTTCAGTTAAACAGCCCCCCAGTGAGCCCCAGTCAGCCAGCACAGGCCCGCTGCGGGCGGTTCACTTCAGTGCAGACAGGCAATGGGCAGGGCTTCTGAGGCGTAAGAGCGGCCGTATGGGTGAGACCAAAGGTCCAGCTAGACAGGCCTGCTCGGGTGTCCGGAGAGGCCTGGCCGCTTCCAGCTTCTGAGGCCTCTTGCCGTAGTAAGAATGGAAAGTGACGACCCCTGGAAACGAAAGAAGGCACCAAAAAGAGGGCGACGGAATTTGAATATTAGCGTGTTTGACAAATGCGTTACCAGCCTTTTCCTCTGCCCACACCCCTCCTCCCAGCGACTGACTCTGCATCTGGCCCAGTGTCCTGTCGGCCGACAGTGGCCAAGGCCAGGTGCCCCAGAGGCCGGGAATAGAACAGGGGGCCATTGAATGATCCATCCCTGTCACCCATTCCAGGTTCTGACAGATGCTGGGGACACCCCCTGGTGCCATCCTGCTAACAGCCATTGATGGGCCTGACCTCCATGAATCTCTCTCGCTCTTTTTGGAACCCTGCTCTAGTCCCGACAAACTCCTCTTGTTGGCATCTCCCAAGGGCTATATAAGACCTCAAGTACTGGTTTCCGTGGGCCCGTTCCTAGGCACCCCTCCCTCCGCAGGCAGTGTGCTGAGCGCTCAGACTGAGGCTTTGTGGCTTCCAGCGGTTTTCAGGATGCCTAAAAGCTTTCTTGATTCACTGACTCCAGGGCTGACAGACTCCAGTCTCTGACACGTGCTGCTCATGACTTATTCAGTTCAGTTCTTCGCAAAGGGCTGTCTCAAGTAAAGATGGGGCTGCTAGTGGAGCGGCCTGTGCAAAGCTACGCTGGATAGTGCCACCGCTGCTGTGGCTGATTCCCCTGGTGACTATGAAATTCTACAGCTGTGTGATCTCAGGCCGTTCAGAGTTGGTGGGGGGAGGGGGTGTGCTTTGGCTGGAAATAAGGAACCTTTCGCTCTCACTAGTCAAACAGGTAAATCCTCTGCCATTTGCCTCCCCGGCAGGGTTGGATTAAGGGTGGGCTAGCCAGGCAGCTGCCCAGAGCGCCAACCTGTGGAGGGTGCCTGATGGCAGCTGTAAGGGGCGCCATGCGCCCAGCCACGTGACGCCCCTTAGAGCTGCAATCAGGCACTGCGTGCCCGGGGCCGGGAGCTGCACGGCGCACCAGGGGGCAGAGCCGTGTGCCTGGGGCAGAGCCGTGCATGCATCACACGCCCACTGCCCGGGGTACAGGAATGGCTTGAGCCGGCCCTGCTCCCTGCATGTCTAGCTTGGCCCCTCAGAGCTCTGCTCAACTCTGCCTCTGGCTGGTTCTCGGCTGGTTTCTCCCCAGGCTGAATTTCACCTCCAGCCCCTTCCCCTAATGATTCCAGCCTCGCCTCACCTTCTTTTCCTTCTCCTGCCTCCTTTTGTGTCTCCCTTGTGCCTGGAATTAGCTCCCCATCCCAAAGACCTTCCTTTCCCTACCGCATTGCATCAGGTCCTGTATTATCAAAATCCCCACTGAAACTCTACCTCTTCCACACACCCTGGAAAGGCTACCTGGCCTCAGTAAAACCCCACTAGCACCCCAGTCAGTACCACAAATACTCTGAAACGATCACCATCCTGTGGCCTAGTCACTGCACGGATGGGTGCTTTATAAACACCATGGTTATGTAGCTAGCGAGATGGACAGACAGACAGAGCTAGATTATCTGGTTCATGCTGTTCTGGTCTGATCTCTGTGGAAAGCATCTATCTAGCTGTCTTGCACTTACGCCATGGTGCATGAGCGCCTCCTAGGGGCAAGAAAGTCAGCATCACGTAATGAATACAGTGATAGAGATGTAGCCGTGTTAGTCTGGTGTAGCTAAAACAAAATACAGGACTATGTAGCACTTTAAAGACTAACAAGATGGTTTATTACAATTATTCTGCATAAGGAACCAGTGACCCCCAAAAGCCTGTTGCCACGTCCCTAAATGCTGCTGAGCTGTCTCACAAAGGACTGTAATGGGGAACAGAACTCACTGGCTATTATCAGACAGCCCCCAGGCCAGGAATTGGCCCACCTCCAGTCTTTGCAAACAAACTTTCTTCTCCGTTGTTCATTTTTATTTCATTTTCTTTTTATTCCTGAAGCATCCGTGGAAGGAAGCGCAGGCCGACGAGGCCAAAGGCAGTCTGCTGCTCTTCTGCCTGTTTGTTACAAGTGGCTATTCTTCCTTGAATTGCTCGTGCACAGTTCAGACCTGCTCACGTGAGCAGAACGATCCAAACCAAAACAACTCAGGACACAGGGCATTTATCAGTTCCGGGGTTTTAATTTGCTCCTTTCCCCCACACTCTTATATTTAGTTGCTTCTTTATCCCTTTCTCCTTGTTTACCCTTTTCTCTGGGGAATGGAACAGCTGAAGGGATCATAGAGAAGTTGAATTTCCCAGGTTTCAATCTGTTTGGCTCGGTAGCTCTTTGTGGTCTGTGTGAATAGAACCAGCCCCCATTTGGGAAGATCTGCTGAAGATCCAAAACAGGCGTTATAATTCTCATTAAAAGCAATGGCGGGCCATCATGCAGGGAAATTCCAGGGGTCGTGATTGACCGAGAAATGGAAATCTGCCATCTCGGATCTGAGTTCAGAAATTCACTGGTGCCCTGTTGGTGTTGGCATCCCGGGGTCTGAGGAAAAGCAATGCAGAGACTTTATTCTTAAATCATTGCGTGTTATACCATTTCGGTCTGAATTATCGGGGGAACATGGGACGGCTCCTTAAGGGAGTTTGCATTGCGTCCCTGAATCTCAGCAGCGATGTTGCACACAGAGTTATGGGTTTAATTTTGCTTAGTTTGAATTACAACAGGAAGCAGAGACAGTGGGAGGCGGAGGGGAGGGGGACACATTTTTCCAGTCGAGAGGCTGTAAATGAGTCCATTTATCCTGGTAAACGTCAAAGGGAAACCGAGTCCCAGCATTCTTGGGGGTTATTGTTAGCTGACGAGCAGTGATTTATAAAGCCAGTAACAAGGGCTGGAAAGAAAATACAAATTATTGGCTGATTTATTCATTAGGTCTGGGTGTCAGATTCCAGCCTTTGGCAGCCTGTTATGAAGGAAGCCTTAAGGTGAAAGTGAATGGGGTCGGTTAGTGCCATGTCGGTCTGTAGGGGGATATCTACACAGCAGAGCTAATGTCGAATTAAGCTGCGCAACTTCAGCTACGTCAATTGAGTAGCTGAAGTCAAAATAGTTTAATTGGCTCTTGGCGCTGTCTACACAGCAGGAAGTGGGAGGAAGAACTCTCTTCCTTTGACTTCTCTTACTCCTCGTAGAAACTGGACTGCTGGCATAGACCACAGCACCCCTCTCAGTTCAAATTAGTGTCTTCACTAGACCCGCTTATTCGAATCCTGGAAGATCAACAGCAGCAGCTTCAGTCTTCTCTGTAGTGTAGACATACAAGGGTGCGTCTACACTGTACCCTTAGCTTGAAATAAGCTACACAATTGGAGCTACGCAAATTGTGTATCTTAATTCGAGTTAGTTTCGAAATAGCTTATTTCATAATTTGGCGCTGTCTACACAGCACCAAATTTCGAATTAAGCCACTATTCTGAAATGTCCCTTAACCCTTCAGGAACGAGGCTTACAGGGACATCGGAATAGCAAGCCTGTTCTATTTTGAAATAACGGGCATGTTTCAAAGATGCGGAATAGCTATTTCGGGATACTCTAAGTATCTCAAAATAGCGCCGCAGTGTAGACGTACCTTTGGTGTCTTGAGAACTGTCTTCTGGGGGCAGAAAGAGGGGGTTGAATGGGAAAATGGGTTAATTAAGTAAAGGCGTCGGACAGAATGCAAGGCAGTGAGGTTTCCTGGCTTTCCTCTCTGGGTGGAGATGTTGGAGACAGTATCTGACTCCCAGGTGCTGCAGGAAGGTGGCTACTCCATTGAAAGCATTGGTGACAGGATAGTACGGTGCGGGGCTGGGAATGTCTGAAGTCACATGTCCCAGCTGCTGGTCATTATAAAGTCATTGCATTTGTGCATTGCAAATTCCAGCATTATCCCATGCACCTGTGAAGATGTCCTGGCCGTTCTCTGGGTGTGACACCACAGAGAGCCGTTTGGATGTAGGCAGCATAATGCTTCATGATGCCCCAGGCCAGCAGCTTTACGGCCACCTCACCAAGCAAGGTTTCTAGGCTAATTCAATTCCGGCTCGGTATTTACAAAGTCTTTGAAGTAAAGAAAAAACCGTAGACGGTGACTGCAGGAGAAGGGAAATACTTGGAGGGCAAGGATGTGGATGAGCACTTTGAATGTCGTGGTTTATGAAAAATGTTACAATTTCACTTGCTTTGACAGGAATCTCCCACCGTGTCCCTCCCTTGCATTCACACTAAAGAGAAATAGGTTTGTTTTCTGGGGCAACATGTTCTAATAATTGAGTGAACCAGCTTCTGTGGCGTCATAGTTCAAGTTGTTACAGAACTTCATTTTTAAACTAACGTCACTTACAACCTGTGTTCTGGTTCTCACGCCGTTGTATGACCAAACCCTCCCTCTTTGCTTTGTCCCCACCCACTAAGTCTTAACCTTAGGACAAGAAGCAAGGGGCTTGAACTGCAGCAAGGGAGGTTTAGGTTGGACATTAGGAAAAACTTCCCGCCTGTCAGGTGGTGAAACAATGGAATCAATTGCCTGAGGGGTTGTGGAATCTCCATCGCTGTAGATATTTAAGAGCAGCTTGGACAGACACCTGTCAGGGATGATCTAGATAGTGGTTGGTCCTGCTGTGAGGGCAGGGACTGGACTCGATGACCTCTCGAGGTCCCTTCCAGTTCTAGGGTTCTATAATAAACCTTGATCTAAACCCTCTCCCTTCCTGTAGGACTAATCCCACCTAGACTCAATTTATAACCTGGCTAACGCTGATCCTGGACCTTTATTCAGCACCTCATTTCTAAGCTAGACCCTGACCCTGGCCCCTCTTGTAGAAAAGACCCACAGTGACACTGGCTGGGAACCAGCTGTTTCTGAAGTGCTGGGAAGATGATGAATCTGCCCCTGTCACTCACCTCCGCACAGGCGTCATTTTCCGAGATCAGGTGATGTACGTAGCATTCTTCAGAGAGGCTTTTGGTTTATTCAGGAGCATAAACCAAGTGGCTGCGTGTGGCTGGAAAAACCCGGCTAACCCATGAAAGTTTAACGTGCTGCTGTGAGTCCCCTGATTGGTGGCCCTGGGCTCTGAAGTCACTTGGTGGTGGGCGATGTGCCCCCCCTTCCATCAGCTCCTTTGCTAACAGCCCCTGGAGCGGTGAGGGGGGGGCTTGGGAGAGGCGCGCACAGGGACCGAGTCCTGGGGGGAGGCCCACGAGCACCCCGGGCTCTGGCTCTCGTGATGAACTGGTGTCATTTGCCATTGTGCCACAGGCCACCTGCTTGCAAACCGCTCCAAGGATTCACCCTGACTGTCACCCTGCGCCCCAGTTACAGCAGCCCCTGGGAAATAGCAGCCGACATGCCCAAACCTCCCAACCCTGGTAATTTCAATACAAGTCCCAGTGTGGCGCCCTCTTGGCCAGGCTGTGGCGCCCCAGTCTCTAGTGCACTGAATGGTGGGGTGATGGGACAAAGCACCTGGGGGCCAGGAAACTGTGCCAGGATCCCGCTCCAGACTGGTTGGGAGGGAAAAGCCACTTCCCAGCCCGGAGCTGGGTGCTCGCTACACACCAAGGCCTGGCCTACTGTGATGTAGTGGGGGGTACCTTGCTGGTTGCAATGCTGGACAGTGGGTTGTGAGTGACCCCCACTGGCTGCTGTCTGTAGCCCAGCCCAGCAGGGCAGAGGGTTAGTCATTATGCAAGGGGTCTCCAAACCTATCTGACCAGTGATCTCCTGGGGAGCAGAACAATGGGAAGAAGGGGAGTGGAGCCCTGGCTGGGGGCAGGGCTGGAAGGGAGTGAGTTAGTTTCTGTCTGTCTGGGAGCATGGAGGAGACAGCCTAGGGAAAGGGGCTGGAATTTAGGGGCCCAGTCTCCCCCATCTCAAGGGAGGCTGAAGCCTCCTAGGCCTGCCCTGTAACCAGATCACATCTGTGCTGTGCTGTATCCTGGAGAAGCAATTGAACTGGTCTATACCACACCCTTAAATCAAAGCCTGGAAGATCGACCGTGAAAGCATCCATCTTCCATGTAGTGGAGAAGTGCCCCAGGAGACTGCAGAGATGGTGAGCTGGCTGCTCTGTGGGCCCTGGTGAAAATAAGGGCCAAGCCTCGTGGATTTTCTTGGACGTGATTCAGCTTCTATCCGAACAATAACCCCCACTCACCAGGGTAAATACACCGGAGGGAGGGGCGGATTTCTGCTTATTCCCCAGAGCTGCAAGGAGAAAGCGGCTGAGTGCTCCCGACCAGCCAACGAGGCTCAGCTGGTCCTCTGCACAGTCCCCATCCATGCGTCTGGGACCTTTGCTGCAGAAACCTGCGTCCCCAGGTTCCTTTTCTGCCAGAGAGCCTGTGGAGTACAACAGAAGCCTGTTTCAGACAGGATGCTTCAAGTACCTGAGCAAGGCCTCCCTCTCCCGAGGCTGGAAATCGGGCACAGGGAAACAGAGCAGGAAAATGCTTCCCTTTCTTCCCGCTTGCCTGCCAGCTCTGCTGATGCTCATGTAAAGGTAGCAGAGCCCAAAGGTAAATTAGCCACTCTCCCCGGCCCCAATCTGAACAATTGGGCTATAATCTGTGTGCTGGGATGGCCCCAGCAGCTGGTAGGTTATTAATAAATTGTGTGCAAGCTGGGCAGGATGAACCTGGGACGAGAGTAGGAACCATCTGCTGCAGGGTGGTAATCCTAATGGTGCCTGGGATCGTTGGGAAATGGAATTAGAAAACGCAGCGGGGGTTAGTGTACAGGGCGACCAGCCAGCACAGCCTGCGAGCCGGGCTGGGCCAAGAGAACTGTGGGGCGAAAATCTGACTTGCCACTCGCAGCCTCCTGGAGTGTTGCAGAGCAGAGCACTGGCCATTGCTACTGCCCAAACAGGCTGGCCTGGGGGGACCGGCTGGCAGCTCTCCCTGGAAAGGCCGTAGGGGGGCGGCGGAGCCATTCAACGAATATTTCACATCGGTGAGGAAAAGTGCCCACCTCTGTGTGATTTACATGAGCAATAGCTGCTGAGAGAGGTGCTGCGCTTTGTCCTGCAAACAGGGAGCTCTTTCTATGCTGACCTTTGACCGGATCAAAATTCTGGCAGGGGGAAGGGCAATTTAAGCATTTAAATATTTGTCCAGAGTCTAAGAAGCAGAGAGGACTAATGGCATGCGACTGGCCTGAAATTAGGACCCTGAGAGATGCGGGGGGGGGGAGGGGGGGGGAGAGGGCTTGGCAATTTGTTCTCCCAGGCAAGTCATAAAATCTGTGACTTGAGTTTCCCCATCTGCACATTTAAGATACTTACTCTTTCAAGGGTTAATTAATTTTTGTAAAGCACAGGCTGTCTCTAGACTGGCAAGTTTTTCCGCAAAAGCAATTGCTTTTGCGGAAAAACTTGCTAGCTGTCTACACTGGCCACTTGAATTTTCCGAAAGAGCTCCTGGTTTGCAGGACGCAGCAGCAGCACCTACTTTCCTACTGTCTGAAATCAGTGCTTCTTGCAGAAATACGATGCTGCTCCCGTTCGGGCAAAAGTCCTTTTGCGCAAAGCTTTTGTGCAAAAGGGCCAGTGTAGACAGCTCAGATTTGTTTTGCGCAAAAAAGCCCCGATTGCGAAAGGGGCGATCGGGGCTTTTTTGCGCAAAAGCGTGTCTAGATTGGCACGGATGCTTTTCTGCAAAAAGTGCTTTTGCGGAAAAGTGTCCATGCCAATCTAGACGCGCTTTTGCGCAAATGCTTTTAATGGAAAACTTTTCCGTTAAAAGCAATTGCGGAAAATCATGCCAGTCTAGACGTAGCCACAGTGTAAAGGCTTTCACACTTCCACAGATGTGTGCTGTGTCGTTTGGAATGCTCTTCTTTCAGGGAGAATTGCCCTATCTCCATTACCCTTTTCTTATTAATTACACCCCTCAGATATAGAATCATAAAACATTAGAACTGGAAGGGCAGTCTAGAGGTCATCAAGTCCAGTCTCCTGCCCTCATGGCAGGACCAACCACTATCTATTCTAGATCATCCCTGAAAGATGTCTATCCAACCTTAAATATCTCCTGAGATAGAGATTCCACAACCTCCCTAGGCAACTTATTCCAGTTTTTAACCATCCTGGCAGGTAGGAATTTTTTCCCAATGTCCAACCTAAACCTCCCTTGCTCTAATCTAAGCCCATTGCTTCTTGTTCTATCCACAGAGGCCAGGAAGAACAATTTTTCTCTCTCCTCCTTGTAACACCTTTTAGTGGGGAGGGATAGCTCAGCGGTTTGAGCATTAGCTTGCTAAACCCCAGACTGAGTTCAATCCTTGCTGACACATTTGGGGCAAAAATTTGTCAGGGATGGTAGCTGGACCTGCTGTGAAGGCAGGGGACTGGATTCAAGGTCCGTTCTAGGAGACAGGCAATCTCTATTTAAATTTAGATACCTGAAAACCACTGTCATGTCCCCTGTCAGTCTTCTCTTTTCCAAACTAAACAAACCCAATTATTTCAGTCTTCCTTCATAGGTCATGTTCTCTAGACCTTTAATCATTCTTGTTGCTCTTCTCTGGACTTTCTCCACATCTTTCTTGAAATGTGGTGCCCAGACCTGGACACAATACTCCAATGGTGTGGAGTAGAGAGGAAGAAGGACTTCTTGTGTCTTGCTCACAACACTCCTGTTAATGCAGCCCAGAATCATGTTTGCTTTTTTGCAACAGCATTACACTGTTGGCTCATATTTAACCTGTGGTCCACTATGACCCCTAGATCCTTTCCTGCAGGACTCCTTCCTAGACAGTTGCTTCCCATTCTGTATGTGTGAGACTGATTGTTCCTTCCTAAGTGGAGTGCTTTGCATTTGTCCTTATTAAACTTCATCCTGTTTTCCTCAGACCATTTCTCCAGATCATTTTGAATTCTGACCCTGTCCTCCAAAGCAATTGCAACCCCTCCCAACTTGGTATAATCTGCAGACTTAATAAGCATTCTCTATATGATGAAGATATTGAATATAACCGGTTCCAAAACAGATCCATGCAGAACCGCACTTGTTATGCCCTTCCAGCAGGATTGTGAACCATTAATAATTACTCTGAGAATGGTTATCCAGCCAGTTATGCACCCACCTTATAGTAGCCCCACCTAAGTTGTATTTGCCTAGTTTATTGATAAAAGGGTCATGTGACCCATATCAAATGCCTTACTAAAGTCTAGGTATACCATATCCACCTCTTCTCCCTTGTCCACAAGACTTATTATCCTATCAGAGAAAGCGATCAGATTGGCATGACATGATTTGTTCTTTACAAATCCATGCTGGCTGTTACCTGTCACCATATCTTCCAGGTATTTACAGATTAATTCCTTAATTACTTGCTCCATTATCTTTCCTGGCACAGAAGTTAAACTAACTGGTCTGTAGTTTCCTGGGTTGTTCTTTTTCCCCTTTTTATAGATGGACACTAGATTTGCCCTTTTACAGTCTTCTGGAATCTCAATTCTGGATTTTTCAAAGATGATAGCTAAAGGCTCAGATACCTCCTGTATAAGTTCCTTGAATATTCTAGGATGTATTTCATCAGGCCCTGGTGACTTGCTGACATCTAAGTTTTCTAAGTAATTAATTTTCTTTTTTTATTTTATCTTCTAACCCTACCCAATTCCCACTAGTATTCACTGTTAGACATTCCTTCATCATCAAATGTCTTGGTGAAGATTGAAATACAGATGTCATTAAGCACCTCTGCCATTTCCAAGTATTGTGTTTGTTTCTCCTTCCTCACTGAGTAATGGGCCTACCCTGTCCTAGGTCTTCCTCTTGCTTCTAATACATTTATAGAAAGTCGTCTTGTTTTCCTTTATGTCTGTAGCTAATTTGAGCTCATTTTGTGCCTTTGCCTTTCTAATCTTGCCCCTGCATATATTGTTTGCTTATATTCATCCTTTGTAATTTGTCCTAGTTTCCACTTTTTATGACTCCTTTTTTATTTTTAGACTATGCAAGATTTCCTGGTTAAACCAGGACTTTTTTTTTGCCATACTATAATGCATATTATAATGTGCTTCTTTCTAGGGGTTGCACAAAATAATGGCCTTCTTTAATTTAATACAGTGGCAATACTGCAGCAGTCCAGATGGGATTTAACAACTGTCATGGAGATGTCATTGTTTCATTTTGGCCTCTAATTAAATCTAATATGTTCTTTGCCTTTTACTGCAGCTGTGCACTGGTCAGCAATTTGATCCGATGAAGCTCTCATTCATTGTCAGATCAGAGTAATGCTGTGTGATTGCTCTAGTTAAGATACATTCATGTGATTGATTCTTTGCTTGGAGAGGGCCAGATTGAAGCTCACTTACTTTTCTGGGGGGCGGCCACCTCCATGGAAGCCTGTGTGGAACTAGTCCTGTGAGTCATCAAGGAGGTTTGTGAGACTGACAAACTATGGTAATCCTCAAGGAGTTCCCAGCCAGGGAGTGTACGTTTTACATTGTTTCAGCATGTAGCTCCAGTTGCTTTCTATTGCTAAATCCTTTAAATAGAAACATCCTTTTGTGTCCAGAACCCAGCATTTTAAAAGCTGAAACTGGCTGAACTGAGGGTGGTGCTCCTACAGCCTCTGTGTGAAAACAACAAAAAAGCACCATCTGGTTATTTACATAAAAGTGGTAAAAAGAAACAAAACATTCAGAATACAAATAAAATACCCTGAATTGGGGGTGTGCTATTTCCGTATGGCTTTGTTTGATAATGCTCACTTCAGGACTAGGGATGTAAAATGCAGTTATTTTACTAATCGAGTAGTCCATAGAATTTTTATAAACTAATCAATAGGGAAGGCAGCCCGCTCTACATCCGTATTCAGGACATTGATGGTTGTTCCAAAACCGTTATCAGAGATGGGATATTGATGTTGTCTCTCTGCGGAGAGCAAGTAATAGCAGACGCATAGAATTCAAATCAAGTGTCAGTGCGAAGTTAAAACAACGTCGATTTTTGATCGCATCAGCACGTTCGCTGCGATAATCGATGAAGCCTCCAGATGTCGCCGCTGTCCATCACCGCCCTAGCAGCTGTCCCTACGCGGAGTGCTCAAGGCAGGCAGGTCTAAGGGATTGAAACACCAGGAAAGGGCTCGGTGTTAGCTGCTCACCTCGGACGTAGGCAGCACGTGCCGCTGGCACCCCAGCCGCTCTGGGGCAGAGGCGCTATGCGCGGAGAGGCTGGGCTAAGAAGGGGAAAAAGGCATCGAAGCCGGGAATGGGCCTTTGCCCCCTTCTTTATCCCGTTCCCGCTATTCCTGGCGGCAGGTCCCGGGCGGTTCCCGTAGAGTTGGCGCCTGGCTAACGTAGCCGCGGGGCTGGGACCGGGTAGCAGACAACTCCTCCCTGCCCCGGGCTGCGGATTGTGCCAGGGACTGAAGGGAAAAGTGCGGGGGAGACAGAACTGGGCGCTTAGGCGAAGGGCGGGGCCTGTGGGCTCAGGGAGGCGGTCCCGTGATATTTGAGCCCGGCATGGAAAATCCTTTCGCCAGCGCGAGAGAACAAGCTCCCGGGTTCGCCCCAGCGCCGCCCCTGGCCGGCGAACACGGTGTTCCTGTGCCCCGAAGCCAAGGGGCTTCCCCAGAGATCTGCCTGTCTCGGGGCGCAACCAGAGCGCTCCGGTGGGGAACTGAACGAGCTGCGCTGCCAGGCTAGGGCCGGGGGTGGCCAAAGACGCGCTGACCATGACTGGGACAGGTGAAGGGAGCGGAGTTCGCTGCATAGGCAGCGCCGAGCATGTGTTCGGCTCCTGGCGACAGCGGGCAGACCCGGGGGTTAGGCGGCGCTTAAGGAAAGGTGCAAGTGCAGGCGGGGGAGGAAGGACCCCCCCCAGGGGCATTCCCAGGCTGCTCACGTGCGGGGCGGTGCTGCTGGGTCCGCTGGAGCAGGAAAGCAGGATGCGGGTTCTTGTTTTGGGGAAAGACAGGAGGGAACCTGATCAGTGACCGGATTTTATCCTGGGCATAAATCAGTTCGTCCTCGTTACATCTCACACATGCATCTATTTGGGGACGTGAGGTGCCAAACTCCTGTGTCGGGGAGTGCACCGCGGCGGGGTGACTCAGCTGTTCAGACATTTCGTGAAGCATCCCCGCGGGCGGCCTTTGTGCGGTTGCGAGTCATTTCGAGCGATGTGGGGTTTAGACTCCAGATGTCGCTGTTGTCCACTCGACTGGAGCCGGCCCGGCGATTTCCCGGTTCACAAGGCGGTCAGCGGACACGCCGGTGGAGACCGCGCTGCCCACGGGGAGAAGGTAAAACAAGCGCATCGGCAAGGGACTAGCTGCGGGTTCAATTCTTTCTTTGTTTCTCCGCGCCCCCTAGTGGCCCACGGAGGCAGAGACGGGAAACGAGCTCTGCTCACAGCCGTGGGGAAGCGGTTCTGCAGCGACAGGAGCAAACTAAGATGTCGGACTCGGGGCTGGTTTGTCTCAGCCCGGTCTGCTCGATTCTGCTTCTGCTAGCCTGTGGCTGGGGAGGCTGGTTACTCGGGGCCAGGAGCTCTCGCCGGGCGCTTTGAGAGGAAATGCGGCAGAGGATCTGGGAGAGGATCAGAAACCCGCCAGCTGCGGGAAAACTGGCGGAGATGCACCTGCAGGATGGCGGCTGGATCGTCACTGAGAAAACGCGTGGAGGCGCTGCGCGGGCGGATCGTAAGTTGCGCGCTGACATTCGAGCCTGGGGTTGAAAATCCTCTGTGGAGCTGGAAATCCCGGGGATGGATGCTGATTTCCGCAAGTGGCTGAGATTGTGTTGGTGCGCGGTGAATTTCCTCTCCTAGGGCTCAAGATCTGACATCGCTCCTGCTCCTTTGACCTCACGTGAGATCAGGATAAATTCATGCTTGGAGTGAAATCCCAGTTTTCAGACGGGAAGAGCCGTTGGAGAGAGGAAAGGGGTCGACTCACAATGTGACAACAGCCGCCCCCAAGAAGAGTTGCACCCTCCCTACGAAGATAGCTGTTCTGGACAGAGGCTAGTGAGTGGAAGCGGGTGGAGGCGAAGGAGGGAAAGGCGCACAGAACGCGTTCGGCAGCAGCGCTGCAATCAGCCTTCAGAACACGCCTCACCTCGATCCGGATAAGGGAGCGCAGAGGCGGGAGCAGAATCCGGAATGCGAGGTGGAAGCGCAGGCGCGAGGAGGCCAGTCTCCATTGCACAGACCCAGTAACGGTTTTGGGTGGCAGTGACGGTCCCCCAAGGACGGTAAATTCCCTTTCGCACCCTATCGGGGAAGCGCTGCAGCCGGGCAGATGGTGACCAGGACTGGGGGAATGGGACTAGCCGCTGAACCTCCCTGCTGGGCGCTTTGGACAGAGGCGGCCGCCGCCTACAACATCACCAGTCACCCGAGCCCGACTTCCCTCCTCCATCTAGCAGGGAAATCCTCCCGCGAGGATTGTAAGTGACCCCGGCTCCCGCTTCAAAGGGCATTTCGCCTTGTCTGCGTGCGGAGAACCACGCCCCAGGGGCTGGATTTTCTAGGCGCAACCATGGACACTGAGAGAAGGACCTCGGAGATAGTTTCTTGGTACCATGACTGAGTGGCTCATGGAGCAGCCAGCCAAAGCCCGCACGGGGGCAGGCAATGCTCGATTTAGCCCGCAGTGGCACACAGGATCTGCTCGAAGTGGTAACACAATACGATTCAATTTAGCATCCTCGTGCAGAGAGGCTGCGTAGCACCGCACAAGCCCATAGCAGTGACACTGAACTTCCGCAAAAACGAGGAAGCTAGTTAATGTCGGGGCGGAGGAGCAGTCATAAAAGTGAAATGCCCCGCGCCGCCTGGAACTCATTAACTGCGCCCTAATAACGGCTTATTCAATATAGACCCAACCACTAGAGGATGAAACAAAGTGCCACCGGGGTAACTAGCAAAGTAAAACGTGGCTAGAGGCAAAAAGGCATCCTGCCAAAACTGGAAGTTCAACCCTGCCGAGGAAACACAAAGACGCGGATACTCTGGCAAGTCAAGTGTAAAAGGATAATTAGACCACACAAGAATTTGAAGAGCAACTAGCAAAACTAGCGGCAATTTTTTGCTAAAGAAAATCAGGAGTAGGAAGTACATCAGTGGGGCACAGGTCAAGGGAGACTAATGGAACGATCAGGGAAGACAGAGAAACTACTTTCTTTCCTTTCACTGGTGTTCACCGCAGGAGATGTGAGGGAAGTTCTCTCTCCTGAGCGATTCTTTTTACCTGACATCTGAGATTGAGATGTCAAGAGAGGAGTTTTTGGAACAGAGACAGTGAAGAGTAGCAAAACACCAGAACCAGATGGTATTCACCCAAGAGTTCTGAGGAAACCGAAATATGGAATTGCAGGACTAGCAATTGTGGTATGTAACTTATCACTTAAATCAGCTTCTGTTTCAGAGGGCTGAAAGATACCAATTAAAAAAAATAAACAAACAAATAAACAAACAAACAAAAACCCACCTCCAGAGGGGATCCTGACAATTACAGACTGGTAAGACTAACTTCAGTACCAGGAAAACTAGCTGAAACTATAGTAAAGAAGAGAATTCTCAGGCACCTGGATGCACATGATTTTGTTGGGAGAATCCTATGGCTTTTTTAAAGGGAAATCATGCCTCACCAATCTATTAGAATACTTTTTTTGAGTGTCAGCAAACGTGGATAATGGTGATCCAATGGAAATAGAGTACTTGGATTTTCACAAAGCATTTGAGAAGGTCTTTCACTAAAGTCTCTTAAGTAGGCATAGAAAGAAAAGGGAAGGTCCTCTCCAGTATCAGTAATAGGGTAAAAGACAGTAAGCAAGGGGTAGGAATAAATGGTCCGTTTTCAGAATGGAGAGAGAGAAATAGCGGTGTCCTCCAGGGATCTGTACTGGGATTAATGCTATTTGTTCTTCATGAAAGATCTGGGAAAGGAGGTGAATAGTGAGGCAGTGGCAAAATTAGCAGATTATGCAAAATTACTCAAGATAGTTAAGTGCAAAGCAGAATGGAAAGACTCAGACAGGAATCTCATTCAATGGGTGACTGGGCGAAAAAATGGCAGATAATTCAATGTTGGTAAGTGCAAGTAATGCACATTGGAGAACATAATTTCAGCTGTACCTACATAACCATGGACTCTAAAGTAGCTGTTAGGAAAGAGATCATGGAGTCATTCTGTATAGTTTTCCCGAAAACATCCACTCATTACGTAGCAGCTGTCTAGAAAGCAAACAGAATGTGTGGAACCATTAGGAAAGGGATAGATAATATGACAGAAAACACGATAGTGACACTAAATAAATCAATGGCACACCCACACCTTGAATATCGCATGCAGTTCTGGTGCTCAGCTCAAGAAGGGTATTTCAGAGATAAAAAGAGTGCAGCAAAAATGCTTAGTGACATGGAACAGCTTCCATCTGAAGAGAGATTAAAAAGAGGAGACTGTTCAGCATGAAAAAGAGAAGCCGGGGGAGAACATGGTAGAGGTCTGTAAAGTTGTGGGTGGTGGGAAGAAGTCAACAAAGAAGTATTTTTACTCCTTCCTAACACAAGAACCAGCGGCCACCTAATGACATTAAAAGGCAGCAGATTTAAACAAACAGAAGGAAGTCCCACTTCGCACAAAGCACAGTCAAGCCGTGGAATTTGTTGCCCGTGGATGCTGTGAAGACCAAACTGTAACAGGCTTCCTGAAAGAACTGGATCAATTGAGGGAGATTGGTCCATCCTAGCCAAGATATGTAAGCATGCAAACCCAGGCTCTCTCTGTTCCAAGCTTCCAACTGGCAGAAGCCGGATGTAGATGGGTCAATAATACATCGTAAATTGCATTTATGCTGCCATAGCTTAAAGTAGCACGATATGCCAGTGTGTAGAACTGTGTGTGTGTGTATATATATGTGCTCATTTTTATGAATGGAGTATTACATGAATTTCACAGTCATTGACCTTGATTGTATGTATATCATCATTCATATGAGCAGAGGCCCAGCTACAGCCAAGTGCTACCTACTGGAGAACCTTCCGCTTTAGATACCTACTGGGAGTTAGTTAAACTCCGCAGCTATCTCGTTCCGGGTGGCAACAGGACCAAATCTGGTACAATAGATACAGTCAAACAGCCATTGTATCATAGACTGGACCTAGAACCTAGGTTTTTGCAATTAGGCTAATTACAAGGCTTGACAATAGAGTGGGGGCGAAGGCAGGAGACCGTCACCCACAAGGCCCGATTGAAACCAGCCAAAACTGAACTTTAATTTGAAGCGAGACCCCTCAATCCCATCGCTAGGCAATGAAAGTTAGGCGCCCAACTCCCCTCTCGCAACTCTGCCTTCCATTTCTAAGGGCTTATCAGTCGCTCGGCCCTGGGCTCTCCCTACCCGGCGAGATGGTGGCGGTTGAACAGCGTGAGGATGAGACTAAGGGGCGAAGCCTTACGGTGATGGAGTCAGGCCAATTTAACCACCGAACCGGACCCGCTTTGCCCGGAAGTTTGGCTGTTCGGAACGAGGAAGACAAGGTGTTTGAGTTCAGTCTACAGAGCGCACAACGCCTCACACACTCGCCTTTCAACTCCAACCCAGGAAGGCACGAAAGGAACTCCCCGGAAGGACCCGAGGTCACAGGCAATTACTAGGGAAGGAACGATTAGCTGTGAGGCTGCCTTGAAACGGGACAATCAGCCACATGGTGTCGCTCTTCCCCCACGAAAGGCTTGTGAGGGGAAAACTCTAGAGGCTGCGGCTTGAGCTCCATACGCAGCCGGGCGGGCGGCCGGGAGGGCGCGTTTACATCGCGGCGTTGGAATTAAACTATCCGGTTCCAGCGGGTTACACATTTATGGGAATTGCTGCATATTCGAAGAAATCGGCGTCCGCCATGGCCGGTCCGCGGCGAGAGGCGCTGGGCGCGGGGCAGCTGCTGCGCTGGGTTCTGCTCCAGGCGGCCTGGGCGGCGGGCGGCGGCCAGCTCCATTATTCCGTGCCGGAGGAAGCCGAGCCCGGCACGCTCGTGGGCCGCCTGGCCCAGGACGTGGGTCTGGAGGTGGCGGAGCTGGTGTCTCGGCGGTTGCGGGCGGTGGCCAAGGGCGGCAGAGACTGTTTCGAGGTAAATGCGCAGAGCGGCGCGTTGCTGGTGAAGTCGCGGCTGGACCGGGAAGAGCTGTGCGGGCCGAGCCCCCGGTGCGCCCTGGACCTGGAGGTGCTAGTGGACAAACCGCTGCGGCTGTTCCCCGTGGAGGTGGAGATACGGGACATCAACGACAACGCCCCGGCGTTCGCGGTGAATGAAGATAATTTAATTATTGCGGAGTCGAGACTGCCGGGCTCGCGGTTCCCGCTAGAGGGCGCGTCTGACGCAGATATTGGCACAAACTCGCTGCTCAGCTACACACTGAGCCCCAATGAACATTTCAGCCTAGACTTGCAGAAGAATAATGAGCAAAGAAAATCTTTAGCCCTTGTATTAACGAAACCGCTGGACAGGGAGGAAACCCCCGAGCACCGTTTACTGCTCACGGCCACCGACGGGGGCAAACCGGAGCTGACGGGCACAGCGCAGCTGGTGATCTCGGTGCTGGACGTCAATGACAACGCGCCGGTGTTTAACCAGCCCGTCTATGAAGTGCGTTTGTTAGAAAACGCGGCCAATGGGACATTAGTGATCAAACTGAACGCCACGGATTTAGATGAGGGAATCAATCAGCACGTTTCCTATTCATTTAATAACCGCGCTTCTACCAAAATAAAGGACAGTTTTAGCCTCGATGCTAACACCGGTGAAGTGAGAGTGAAAGGAAACATGGATTTTGAAACACAGAACCTATATGAAATTCAAATCGAGGCTACGGATAAAGGACAACCCCCTTTGTCCGGACACTGCAAAGTGCTGGTGGAAGTGCTGGACGTGAACGACCACGCCCCCGAGCTGGCGGTGACTTCCCTGTCGCTGCCGGTGCCGGAGGACGCCCCCCCGGGGACAGTGGTGGCTCTTCTGAGCGTCTCGGACCGGGACTCGGGAGACAACGGCAAAGTCAGCTGCTCCATCGGGCCGGGCCTGCCCTTCCGCCTCGTGTCCACCTTTAAGAATTACCACTCGCTGGTGGTGGCGGAGGCGCTGGATCGGGAGCGCGTGGCTGAATACGAGGTCGTGGTGCGGGCCAGGGACCAAGGGGCCCCGCCTCTGTGGGCCAGCAGGCGGCTGGTGGTGCCGCTGTCGGACGTGAACGACAACGCGCCCGCGTTCCCGCAGGCCGTGTACACGGTGTTCGTGCGGGAGAACAACCCGGCCGGGGCCCCTGTGCTGAGCGTGTCGGCCTGGGACCCGGACTTGGGGGCGAACGGGCGGGTGAGCTACTGGGCGGTGGAGAGGCGCGTGGGCGAGCGGCCCCTGTCCAGCTACATCTCGGTGCACTCGGAGAGCGGGCAGGTGTCCGCCCTGCAGCCCCTGGACTACGAGGAGCTGCAGGTGCTGCAGTTCGAGGTGAGCGCGAGGGACGCGGGGCTGCCGGCCTTGTGCGGGAACGTGAGCGTGCAGCTCTTCGTGCTGGATGCCAATGACAACGCGCCCGTGGTGTCCCCGCCTGGGTCCGGGCGCGGCGCGCTGGGGCCCGAGCTGGTGCCGCTGTCGGCCGGCGCCGGGCACGTGGTGGGCAAGGTGCGAGCGGTGGACGCGGATTCCGGCTACAACGCCTGGCTGCGCTACGAGCTGCAGGAGCCGCGGGCGGCGGGGCCTTTCCGCGTGGGTGTGTACAGCGGGGAGATCAGCACGGCGCGGGCCTTGGAGGAGGCGGACGGCCCCAGCCGGAGCCTGGTGATCGTGGTGCGGGACCACGGGGAGCCGGCGCTGTCCGCGACCGCCACCGTGAGCCTGTCGCTGTCGGAGCGTGCCCAGGCGGTGGCCTGGGAGTCGGGGCCGCCGCGTGCGGGGAGCGCAGGGCCGGCGGGCGCCATGAACGTGTCTCTGATGATCGCCATTTGCTCGGTGTCCGGGCTGTTCGTGCTGGTGATTGTCCTGTACGTCGGGCTGCGCTGCCCGGGGGCCCCGGAAGTGACGTGCGGGCCCGGGAAAGGCCCGGGGGCGAGCGCGAGCGAAGCGGGGAGTTGGTCCTATTCGCAGCGCCAGAGCCGGCTGGTGTGTGTCGGGGAAGGCACCGTCCGGAGCGACCTGATGGTTTTCAGCCCCGTCTGCCCGAGCTCCGCGGAGAACGGGGAGGCAGGGAAGGGGCAGGGACTGACGCCAAATGCATCTGGCCAGGTGAGTTTCATCGGTTTGATTTCTGGTGTTGTGCCTTTCAAGAGATGTGAATTCGTTAATGTGTTTTGAGACAATTCATATGAAGATGCTACACTCAGTTGCGTTGCTTTACAAACCCCTTTCTCGCTGCTTTAGGTAGAGGAGGGCAGTTTCAGATTCTTTATTATTAATGGGAGTGATTATTATTTGAAGAGGTAGTAATAATACTTGGAGTACATTTTAGCAGTTGTCCTTCCCACCTCCGAAGGTGACCAGTTAGAGATAGTTCTGAGGAAGTCTCAGGGATCTCTGTAATGGGCAATTAATCTGGCCTATACATGGACCTTCTGGCACCTACGTGTTAGTTCATGTCATAAAACTTTCCGGTTTTGTAGCTCACAGTGCAGTTTTTTTTCTTTCTAAACTAACTGTAATTTTAAATTTTCTAGATACACTTTTGATCTTTAATTGTTTCTCAGGAAATTCTTGTTTTTTTCTGTATCGAGAAGCATTGAGTTCCACAGGTCGAGAATGTGTACTGTAAATATGTTTTAATCGCTTTTAACATGTTATACTAGTTACTGATAGCCACAATTGATAGGAAACTAAGATGTTGACACAATTACTGAAAAAATATGATGAGTTGTAGGTTTTGGGTAAGGTAAAATTTAATGACTCTCAATTAAAAGGGATTTTTTTCTTTTAAATCAACAGAAAACAAACACTTTTGGCAGGATCTTTCTACAGTCACTTACTGCAACTCTGGTTAAAAGAGTTTGTTAAATGAAAAAGTATCCTAAATCTTTTCCCTTCACTTTCAGTTTCAGAATTGCTGTTCTTTTATTAAGAAAACTCCTGTTTGTGAATAATTTCTGAAAATGATGTTGTGACAAACTTGGATTCTTTTGCAATATTTTAATGAAGCCTATGCATGCCTAAATTTCCTGCTGTACTTAGCATTTATCCAGTGGATGCAAAAGGGTTTTGGAACAGAGTACAATATATGAGATGTCTGTCTTCCTGCAGTCTTAGTTGGGTTAAATGAATGGATCCTTAAAAAATTGGTTGAAACTGACTCATGCCAACAAAGGGTTCAGAAAGACTAGGAAATCGGGACCAAGCAGAAAGTCAGGACTCAGGCATGTAGGAAAGATACACATGAGCAGACAGCCAGGAATTCATCTAGTTCAGTGGTCTCCAACCTTTTTACACCCAAGATCACTTTTTAAATGACAGACCAAGCCAAGATCTACCGCCCTGCCCCTTCCTTGAAGCCCCGCCCCCTCTATTCTCCTCTTTTCCATCACTTGCTATCCCCAATCCTTATACTGCTACTTTAAAAAAAAATTCCCACAATTCCTCGCAGCTACTCACCTGTGCTGTTGCTCGGTGAGTAGCTGCTCCTCAAATGAGGAAATCTAATGTAAATGTACTGCGGAGGAGTGCAGTTCAGAGAGGGCTCAAGAGCTACTCTTAGAGCCTCCGAGATCTACTGGTAGATCGCAATCTACTGGTTGGTGACCACGGATCTAGTTGTTCTGACAACTTCCTGTGTCTCTTTGTGGTTTAGGTAGCTAGAGTATCCCATCCAAGTAAGGTGGATATCTCCCGAAGCTTTGTGGGTAGGAACCTTTGCAATCTAGAGCTTCATTGGCTCCTTTTCTACTGAGTGAGGTGAGCTGGCAGTTGGTAGCCTTTGTGTGAGGACTGTGTAAGGAAACCTGGGCCCAAATTCAATAACTTTGACTGATCACATCGATTTCTAAGACCATGTTAAATAAAGCATAATGTCTTATAATAACACTTTGTGATATATCCTATTATAAAAGCAAATTATAGAGGAAGCATTGGGTATGCCTGGTGCATTCTTCTTCCTATGTTTATAACATTGGTCAGGGACCACTCTGTAGATCAGAAATATAGGGCTGAAAGATAAGGCTGGATATAAATATTGTTGTGCATTGAAGTAAGAAAAGCCACACAACCCGGTCAAAAGCCTTCTGAGCATTAGAGAGAATGTAAGCATTGCTTGACATTTTGCTGTCCAGTGGTTATCAGAAAAGCTGCTTCCCTTCAAACATACATACGTATATAGGTATATTTATTTGTATATTGATTTTTCCATTCTAATAGTATGTATCAAACTGTTCTGCAGTGGCCTCACTTTAGTTATTAGAAAACAGGGCACCAAATGTAAACTGAATTCTGTACTTATATTTATCTGACTGGCTATCACGTGTAAACTCCTCAGGCACTATAACAACCTTGATTTGGAGTCACAAAGAGCCTAATCTGTCTTTCCACCCAGGGAAACTTACATTTGGGATACGTTGTTCCTCACACCAAAGATTCTTAGGTTACTTCCAGTCCCAAGGAATCACTCACTGACTGCAGGTCAATTGCATCTTAGATTTCATATAAAAACATTATTTGTAGGCAATCATATAATAAACTATGTAAAGATGTATTATGAAAAGGAAATAAGAGCATTGTTTTCAAGGTTAAAACAGGTAATCACATATACAGACAAATGAGTTCCAAGTTTAAATTTCAAACAAATAATAGAAGCTTCTGTAATGAGCAAATTCTGTAGGTCCTTTAGGGATAACCTGGGCTAAGCACTGAGGATCTTTTCTTCATCCTTAAATCTCTAAGTCAAAGCGGCATAAAGATACAGTTCCTTTTTGTTAGTTTTTTAAAATCTCTTCTCTTCTTCTGCTTGAAGTGCAAACTTAGCAGATGGGAGGCATTCACTTTCATCTTTTCTCTTCATTGGTGGGAAAAGGAGGAGAGGGAAGGATGGCAAGCCAGGGTAGAGTACAACAATTAACACCATGTTTTCTTCTCTGATGTTGAATGATAGTTCAGCTGGTTTCCAAGGGCTTTTTTTCCCCCCTCAAGTGGGAAATCTGTAACCTTCTAATAGAAACTACTCCTTCACTCCAGTTAATGCTTTTTCATGTCTTGTGGCTTATAGTTATCGAGGCTTACAATGCAAATGCTCAAATATTATCTTACAGTATGGGTTAGTGAGGTTTAAAGTGGGATTAATTCATACAGGAAGGTACAAGTATTAAATTAAGTCTAAACAAGAAGCACATTATTATAATCCTAATATCTAGTGTAAGAATGCTAACATACAGGTGAGTTTGATTGATTCCAGGTACGTGTTTGTCAGTATTCAGGCAATGCAGAGGTACCTTGGCATAAATCACAGTATAGACAGAGCTATTATGTCAGTGACATTCATCAAGAAGGTGGGAGTTATGATTATTAGATACTGATTTCTCTTTTGTAGGTAGCAAGACCAGCTGTAGCATTTATTAGTTTGATTTTTATTTCATTAATGTTCAGTGGTAGGTATAACCCAGTTAACAGAATTGGGGCTTCTGTTATCACTCGCAATTGTTTAGGGACAATGTCCCAAAAGTGACTTACTGGTAGGCTCTCCCACCTCCTTCATGCATTTTAGTGTATCTTGATATAGACATTTTAAACCCCACCTGTTCCCCCTTGTCTTATTTCTTTCTTCTCTTTCCTTTGATCATACATGTATGTTCAATTTCACCAATGGTAGTTCATTATATTGCTTATTTTAATTCTGCACTTGGGGTTATTGATTTATTTAAAGGATAAATTTGCCTATTTACAAAGTTTGTAATGATCCTTCTATATCTGTGACCTGGCTTCTTAGAATCCTGGAGATTTTCCTTTCGTCAAGTCAATATGTCCAGGGACTTTGTGTCATCTCCTGATTTTTGAAATAAGGAAACATTGGAAATTACCCAATGAGGAAGACAATGTGTGCTAAGCTCTGGGCAAACAAATCATTAATGACAGACCTTGTCACAGAGAGCTTGCAATACAAAATGGAGTTTCCAGTCTGAAAGGTTAAGTCCTCTAAGAGTTAATAATAATAACCCTTTGCAATTTCATAAACAGGATTAAATACATACTTTTACATTTGCTGTGTGTACTGACTTAGCATATATGGGTTAGACTCCATTCTTCTGGCAAGGTGAAGGTTCTGTTCCCTCTCCTAAAAATGTAAACAAGTTTCCTTCAATAGTTTTTGGCTGGTGGATTTTCTGGGTCTTTTTAGATCATTGGCAGCACTTGTAGCCTTTATAGAGATTTAATTCAAAAGGGAGGCCGTAGGAGCAAGTTATTGCCTCTCTCCATTTCTGGTAAATGCATTAAACGTGGGTAGAGTTTCTGGCTCTGTCTTCTATGTCATCTGTTTGATACACACTTTCAAATAATTATCCTGGCTCTGGGTGAGCCTTGTTCTCATTGTGCAGCTTTTCTGGATTTGAACTTTCAAAACAATAAAGTCAAGTGAGCTCCCATTAGCATCTCCTGGTAGGACTTTGTGCCCTGTCCTGGATTTCAGAACAACTGAATGAGCACCAACTAGATCCAAAAGTTTCATATTTCCAGTATGCAACACATTAAGAATAGTAATGAGTATGTAGCGGAGGCCTGGGTGAGGAGTTGTAACCGGTGGACTCTGAATGGAGAAGATCTGATCTGCCAGGCCATCATGGTTTTTCCTGCTGGTTTTACACTCAGGCGAGCTCTGGAGGCCCTTTGGTTCACTTTCGATGGGCACTGCTGGTGGAGTGTAGCTCTAGAGGTGTAGTGATCGGTCACAATATAGGGTCACCTGATCTCTACCTGATAATTGCTGTTTAAACACAGAAAGAGACTCCATAAAATGTCTATTATGTGTAAGCCTGTAATGGTAAGAGAATATTTATTGTGAAATGAATCAGTTTACAAAATAAAATGAGCAGACAGTAAGGGAAAAGGGGGGAAACTCTTTGTGTTGTCACTTTTACTTCACTAACAATTATTGTCACAATGCCTGACTTGCATATAACTGTAGTTAGCAGGCCTACCATAGCTCACTGTGTCTGGGTGGTGCCATTCTGTAGTAGGGATAAACCTGTAAAGAGACTCACCAATGTGCTTTCTGAAAGAAGGTGGAAAGTTTCCAAATGAAGGTTCTCTCTTTTCTGAACTCCGCCGAGAATGATGCATTACTTTATCTTTCATGGAATACCTTCCCATCTGTCACTTTCCACATTCACAGAAATATAATACCCATGTCATTCTCTAGCAGCTGGTACTGTGACTTCTTTTCAAAAGACAAAACAAGGATGAGAGATCATGAATTTAAATTCTAACTTGGCTGGCACTAGCTCAATGAGACTACAAGAACCTCAACCTGAGGACTGCAAAAATATTAGATCGCACATTCTACAGCCTTCAGAATTGCCATTGCTCCAGACTTACAATGTTTATTTTGTCATTTGATGCGAAGTTCCGATGACAGGACAACTTAGAACAGTAGCTCATAGTGCTTGACAGCAATAATTAAGAACATTTGAACAAAAGAGCCCTTATCCCAAAAGGGTAAAAAGGAAAAAAGACCGAGGAGTTATTGTGAGAGCCCTAAAACCAAAGCATAACAGTGTCTCCGGAGAGAGGAAAGCTCCTACAGATTCAATAGAAGGACCATAAATAGCTAGTAGCCGACTTTGTATTTCCGTCGCTAGGTGTCGCTGTTGACTGAAAATAGGTTTCCCTGCGAAAGGAAAAACCCAGCTCCTCCTCCCGTCCCACATTTACATCGGAGGAAATCAGGACCCACCCGCACTGCCTGACGCAGGGCTCCAAATACAAAGACTTGGCAGCAGGGTCGGTTCCGCGCATTGATTTTCGGCCAAAACCTGGGATTTTATTGGTCAGCTGGCTCAGTTCGGATCGCATCTGCCATGGCCCTTCTGCGGCGAGAGGCGCTGGGCGCGGGGCAGCTGCTGCGCTGCGTTCTGCTCCAGGCGGCCTGGGCGGCGAGCGGCGGCCAGCTCCATTATTCCGTGCCGGAGGAAGCCGAGCCCGGCACGCTCGTGGGCCGCCTGGCCCAGGACGTGGGTCTGGAGGTGGCGGAGCTGGTGTCTCGGCGGTTGCGGGCGGTGGCCAAGGGCGGCAGAGACTGTTTCGAGGTAAATGCGCAGAGCGGCGCGTTGCTGGTGAAGTCGCGGCTGGACCGGGAAGAGCTGTGCGGGCCGAGCCCCCGGTGCGCCCTGGACCTGGAGGTGCTAGTGGACAAACCGCTGCGGCTGTTCCCCGTGGAGGTGGAGATACGGGACATCAATGACAACGCCCCGGCGTTCGCGGTGAGCGAGTTAAGGCTGTTCATATCAGAATCCAGACTGCCGGGCTCGCGGTTCCCGCTAGAGGGCGCGTCTGACGCAGATATTGGCACAAACTCGCTGCTCACCTACACACTGAGCCCCAGTGACTATTTCAGCCTCGACTTGCAAAAGAAAAACGAGAAAACCAAATCTGTTGAGCTCGTGTTAAGGAAGCCTCTTGATAGGGAAGAAACCCCTGAGCACCGTTTACTGCTCACGGCCACCGACGGGGGCAAACCGGAGCTGACGGGCACAGCGCAGCTGGTGATCTCGGTGCTGGACGTCAATGACAACGCGCCGGTGTTTTCTCAAGGGGTGTACGAGGTCAGTTTACTGGAAAACACAACACTTGGGACGCTAGTCATCAAACTCAACGCCTCCGATTTGGATGAGGGGATTAATAAAGATATTGCATATTCCTTTAGTGCTCTTGCTGGTCCCGAAATTACAGACGTGTTCAGTATCGATTCTCATACCGGGGAAATTAGAATCAAAAGAGAATTGGATTTTGAAGATACTAATTTATATGAAATTCAAATCGAAGCCATTGACAAAGGAACCCCACCTATGGTCGGACACTGCAAAGTGCTGGTGGAAGTGCTGGACGTGAACGACCACGCCCCCGAGCTGGCGGTGACTTCCCTGTCGCTGCCGGTGCCGGAGGACGCCCCCCCGGGGACAGTGGTGGCTCTCCTGAGCGTCTCGGACCGGGACTCGGGAGACAACGGCAAAGTCAGCTGCTCCATCGGGCCGGGCCTGCCCTTCCGCCTCGTGTCCACCTTTAAGAATTACCACTCGCTGGTGGTGGCGGAGGCGCTGGATCGGGAGCGCGTGGCTGAATACGAGGTCGTGGTGCGGGCCAGGGACCAAGGGGCCCCGCCTCTGTGGGCCAGCAGGCGGCTGGTGGTGCCGCTGTCGGACGTGAACGACAACGCGCCCGCGTTCCCGCAGGCCGTGTACACGGTGTTCGTGCGGGAGAACAACCCGGCCGGGGCCCCTGTGCTGAGCGTGTCGGCCTGGGACCCGGACTTGGGGGCGAACGGGCGGGTGAGCTACTGGGCGGTGGAGAGGCGCGTGGGCGAGCGGCCCCTGTCCAGCTACATCTCGGTGCACTCGGAGAGCGGGCAGGTGTCCGCCCTGCAGCCCCTGGACTACGAGGAGCTGCAGGTGCTGCAGTTCGAGGTGAGCGCGAGGGACGCGGGGCTGCCGGCCTTGTGCGGGAACGTGAGCGTGCAGCTCTTCGTGCTGGATGCCAATGACAACGCGCCCGTGGTGTCCCCGCCTGGGTCCGGGCGCGGCGCGCTGGGGCCCGAGCTGGTGCCGCTGTCGGCCGGCGCCGGGCACGTGGTGGGCAAGGTGCGAGCGGTGGACGCGGATTCCGGCTACAACGCCTGGCTGCGCTACGAGCTGCAGGAGCCGCGGGCGGCGGGGCCTTTCCGCGTGGGTGTGTACAGCGGGGAGATCAGCACGGCGCGGGCCTTGGAGGAGGCGGACGGCCCCAGCCGGAGCCTGGTGATCGTGGTGCGGGACCACGGGGAGCCGGCGCTGTCCGCGACCGCCACCGTGAGCCTGTCGCTGTCGGAGCGTGCCCAGGCGGTGGCCTGGGAGTCGGGGCCGCCGCGTGCGGGGAGCGCAGGGCCGGCGGGCGCCATGAACGTGTCTCTGATGATCGCCATTTGCTCGGTGTCCGGGCTGTTCGTGCTGGTGATTGTCCTGTACGTCGGGCTGCGCTGCCCGGGGGCCCCGGAAGTGACGTGCGGGCCCGGGAAAGGCCCGGGGGCGAGCGCGAGCGAAACGGGGAGTTGGTCCTATTCGCAGCGCCAGAGCCGGCTGGTGTGTGTCGGGGAAGGCACCGTCCGGAGCGACCTGATGGTTTTCAGCCCCGTCTGCCCGAGCTCCGCGGAGAACGGGGAGGCAGGGAAGGGGCAGGGACTGACGCCAAATGCATCTGGCCAGGTGAGTTTCATCGGTTTGATTTCTGGTGTTGTGCCTTTCAAGAGATGTGAATTCGTTAATGTGTTTTGAGACAATTAGTATGAAGAAGTTACATTCAGTTGTGTTCCGTTATAGGCCACTTTCCCGCTGCTTTAGATAGAGGAGGGTAGGTTCTGTATTATTAATGGGATTGAAGATTATTTGAAGAGTATGAAATACTAATAAAACTTGGCGTGCACTAGAGTAGTTGTCCTTTCCTCCTCCGCCACCGGTGACCAGTACGAGATAGTTCTGAGGAAGGATCAGGGATTTCCATAATGGGCAATTGCTGGAAATCCTGGCCTGGAAGTGTGGCCCGTGGCAGCTACGTGTTAGTTCATGTCATGAAAGTGTCGGTGTTTATAGCTCTTAGTGGAGTTTCGGTCTTTCTAAACTAACTGAAATTTTTAATTTTCTAGATACACCTTGATATTTTATTGTTTCCTCGAGAAATTCTTGGTCTTTTGCGTGTCTAGAGGCATTGAGTTCCACAGCTCGATAGTATACTGTGTAAATAAGGTTTTTTTTAGTCACTTTTAAATTGGTATACTAGTTACTGTTAATCTCAATTGATAGGAAACTGAGATGTTGACACAGATACTGAAAAAATATGATGAGCGGTAGAGATTTGTGATTGATGATTGTATCTTTGAAGAAGCAGTAAGAATTATAACAGCGATTATTGTTATGAAGTTATCTTCCACTGTATAATATAAGCAACAGCGTAATTTTTAATTTCTGCATAGAGGTCAAATTGTGGAACAGGTTTAGAGTGCCAAACAACTTCATCAGAGAAATGTTAAGGGAAGAAATAGCTTTCAATGACAGTTTCTTGTTCGTAAAACAATAAGTTGTCCTGTGGCACTGTAGAGACCAACAAATAAATATATAGTATCTCGAGCTTTTGTGGGCAACACCCACTTTTTAGATAAGATTATTTTGTGTTTCTTGTCTTGTTTGGAAGTGGGAGTAGATGATGTAACCAGACCAAATGTGAGCCATACACTGGCTGACTTTCACACAACTATTGACCTTTAAAATATTGTGATGTAGGAGTCAATGATTATTTTGGAGGTGTCATTTATTTCAGAAAGATTAACTATTGTGTCGTTGTATTTGAAGGAATTCAAATGCTTTCAGAGATTAGGATTATGCTCTGAATTGTGCAGGAGTCATTTCCCTTGGTAATTGGTACAAAATGGTCACAGTAATGGTCCTGATCTTCTTTCTAAAATCAATTGAGTCATAAAGTGAAAGAAAATGGAATGTGAAAGAAATATTTATTTGAATATTAATTTGCAGAGGAGGTTGCAAGTGGTAGTAATATGAAGATTATGAAGCTGCAATTAAGTATAGAGTGTCATTTAGAAACTTTATGGGATTTTGGTGCTCAGAAAAGAGAAAGGAAAATGTTAGGAAAGATAGCTGTGATTTTATCAATGAAAGGAAAAATGTACCTTTTTTCTTATTCCTTCTTTCCAGGGTAGATATTAAAAACACATTTTTGTTAAGAGAACATTCATATTTAATCTTATATAGATGCTATTGGTAAACATTTATTTTAAAAGTACCACTAAGGCATTGAGGTCAAGATGAGAACACTGCTAGATTTTGGGTGAGGTAAAATTTAATGCCCCTAAAGTAAAAGGGATTTTTTCTTTTAAATTCTCAGAAAACAAACACTTTTGGAAGGGTCTGTGTAACAGGTTCCACCCTTCGTGTGAACGCCCCTTGGTGGCTGGGGGAGGGGTCTCACAGTATTTATTTGCCTGTCTGCGGGCAAGGCAATGTCCAGTCAGTGGATGTAGATCAAGCCTCTTCTCCCCCTCCCTCTGGTGTTGCATGCAGGGCGGTTGGGGGGGACCCAGGCCCACCCACTCCTCTGGGTCCCAGTTCAGGGCCCCGGAAGTAGCAGTTACCTGCTGAGTTTCAGTGTACTTAGTTGCTGTTACATCCCTGGGCCACTTCCCCAGGCTCCTGTTTCATCAGTTCTTCTCTAGGGCTGAGTTCCCCTTGTCTGGGGTTCTGCAGGGTTGTCTTTGGCTTTTTGGCTAGTCTTTAGCTGCAGGATCTGGCTCCGATCAGGTAAGATGCCTAGATCCCACTCAGAGCTGTCCAGAGTGCTGGTGTTCCTGGGTCGGGCTCCAGGGGGGGACTGACAGGCCTTTCCTAGCAGCTCCTTTTATAGTAGCCTGCTGCATCCAGATTGGCTGCAGCGAAGGCTGCCATCTACTCTGCCCGGAGGACCTCTCTACTGCTCCTGTTGCTGGCCAGGGTGCTGAAAGGCCTACAGTAGGGATGTCGGGCTTTGTCCACCTCATCAAAGTCTTTCTACGGTCACTGACTGCAACTCTGGTTCAAAAAAATTTGCTAAATGAAAAAAATCTTTCACTGTCATTGTCAGAATTGCTGTTCTTTTATTAAGAAAACTCCTGTTTGTGAACAATTTCTGAAAATAATGTTGTGACAAACTGGGATACTTGTGTAATATTTTCATGAAGCCTTTTCATGCCTCAGTTTCCGGCTCTAATTAGTATTTACCCAGTGGATGCAAAAGATCTTGGAACAAGGTAGAAGACATGAGGGCTACGTCTAGATTGGCATGATTTTCCAGAAATGCTTTTAACGGAAAAGTTTTCCATTAAAAGCATTTTTGGAACAGAGCGTCTAGATTAGCACGGACGCTTTTCCGCAAAAGCACTTTTTGCAGAAAAACATCCGTGCCAATCTAGACGTGCTTTTGTGCAAAAAAGCCTCGATCGCCATTTTCGCGGTCGGGGCTTTTTTGCGGAAATCAAATCTGAGCTGTCTACACTGGCCCTTTTGCGCAAAAGGGACTTTTGCCTGAATGGGAGAAGAATAGTATTTCCACAAGAAGCACTGATTTCTTACAGTAGGAAATCAGTGCTTTTGCAGAAATTCAAGCGGCCAGTGTAGACAGCTGGCAAGTTTTTCCGGAAAAGCGGCTGATTTTCCAGAAAAACTGGCCAGTCTAGACACAGCCGTGGCGTGTGTCCACCTGCTGTTTTAGTTGTGTTAAATTAATGGGTCCTTAAAAATTGGTTGAAACTGACCCATATTATCAAAGGGTCCAGAAAGACCAGGAAATCAGGACCAGGCAGAGTGTCAGGGCTCAGGCAAGTTGGCAGGCTCCATTGTAGCAGCCAGCCAAGAATTCATCTAGTTGTTTAGACAGCTTCCTGTGTCTGGTTGTGGTTTAGGTAGATATCTACCTTACCTGGAAGGGAATGTCTACCTCACTTAGGAGCTTTGTGGGTAGAAGCCATTGCAAGCCAGAACTTCAATGGCTCCCTTTTCTACTGAGTCTGGTGAGCTGGTGCTTGGTAGCCAGTTGGGAGGACTGTGTAAGAAAATCTGAGCCCAAGTTCAAGAACTGTGACTGATTGCATAGATTTTCATGACCATGTTAAATAAAGCATGATGGCATAATCTTATAACAACACTTTCTGATACATCCTGTTATAAAAACAAATTATAGAGGAGGCATTGGGTGTATCTGGTGCATTCTTCTTTCTATGAATGTAACATTGATCAGGGACCATTCTATAGATCAGAAATATGGTGCAGAAAATTAAGGCTGGATATAAATATTGTTATATATTGAACTAAGAAAAGCCACACAACCCAGTCAAAAGCCTTCTGAGGATGAGAGAGACTGAAAGCATTGCTTGACATTTTGCTGTCCAGTGGTGATCAGAAAATGTACATATGTACATTGCTTTTTCTATTCTAATAGTATGTGTCAAACTGTTCTGCAGTGGCTACCAACCTCATTGTAGTTGTTAGAAAACAGAGCACAGACTGCAAACTGATTCTGTGCTTAGATTTGACTGACCAGTTATCAAGTGTAAACCCCTTAGGCACTATAACAGCCTTAATATGGAGTCACAAACAGCCTAATCCGTCTTTCCACCCAGAGAAACTTACCTGTGGGATACATTGTTCCTTACACCAAAGATTCTTAAGTTACTTCAAGTGCAAAGTGACTCACTGACTGCAGGTCAATTGTAACTTAGATTTCATATCAAAGACAACATTTGTAGCTAATCCTATAATAAACCATGTAAATATTTACTATGAAAAGGAAATAAGAGCCTTGTTTCCAAGGTTAAAGCAGGTAAATACATATACATACAAATGAGTTCCAAGTTTAAATGTCAAACAAAGAATAGAAGTTTCTGTAATGAGCAAATTCTGTATGTCCTTTAGGGCTAACCCAGGCTAAGCACTGGAGATCTTTTGCTCATCCTTGCATCTCCAAGTCCAAGCAGCATTAAGATACAGTTCCTTCTTGTTAGGGTTTTTTTTTTAATCTCTTTTCTTCTTCTTCCTGAAGTGAAAATTTAGCTGATGGGAGAAATTCACTTTCACCTTTTCTTTTCATTGGTGGGAAAAGGGGGAGAGGGTAGCCTGACAAAGCAGAGTAGATAACAACAGTTAACACCATGTTTTGTTCTCTGATGTTCCATAATATTTCAGCTGGTGTCCAAGGGCTTTTTTCCTCAAGTGCGAAATCTTTAACCTCCTAATATAGAATAGTCCTTTACACCAGTTAATGCTTCTTTCATATCTAGTGGATTATAGTTAAAGAGGCTTACATTGCAAATGCTTAAATAATACCTTAGAGAATGGGATAGGGATGTTTAAAGTGGGATTAATTTATGCAGGAAGGTACAAGCATTCAATAAAGTCTAAACAAGAAGCACATGATTATAATCCTAATATCTATCATAATAATGCTAACACACAGGTGACTGACTGATTCCAGCTATGTTTGTCAGTATTCAGACGATGCAGGGGCACCTTGGCATAAATCACAGTGTAGACAGAGGTATTATGTCAGTGACGCTCATCAAAGAAGGTGGGAGTTATGATTATTAGATACTGATTTCTCTTTTGTAGGCAGCAAGACCAGCTGTAGTATTTATTCGTTTGATTTGTATTTCTTTAATATTCAGTGGTAGGTATTGACCCAGTTAACAGAATTGGAGCATCTGTTATCACTCACAATTGTTTAGGGATAATGTCCCAAAAGTGACATTCATTATAGTTCATTATATTGCTTATTTTAATTCAGCATTTGGGATTATTGACTTATTTCAAGGATAAACTTGCCTATTTACAAAGTTTTTAATGATCCTTCTATATCTGTGACCTGGATTCTTAGAATCCTGGAGATTTTCCTCTGGTCAGGTCAATATGTCCAGGGACACTGTGGCATCTCCTGATTTTTGAAATAAGGAAACATTGGAAATTACCCATTGAGGAAGAAGATGTGTGATAGGCTCTGTGCAAACAAATCATTAATGACAGTCCTTGCCACAGAGAGGTCACAACATAAAATGGATTTTCCAGTCTGAAAGGTTAAGGCCTCTAAAAGCTAGAAATAACCACCCTTTATGATTTCATAAACAGGATTAAATACCATACTTTGACATTTGCTGTGTGCACTGACTAAGCGTCTATGGGACAGACTCCAGTCTTTTGGGAATATGAAGACCCTGTTCCCTCGCCTAGAAATTTAACTAAATTTCCTGCAATGGTTTTTGGCTGGTGGATTTTCTGGGTCTTTTTAGATAGAAGCCTGTGGTCTTCTATAAAGATTTAATTCAAAAGGGAGGCTATAGGAGCAAGTTATTGCCTCTTTCCATTTCTGGTAAATGCATTAAATATGAGTAGAGTTTCTGGCTCTGTCTTCTATGTCATCTTTTTGATACACACCTTCAAATAATTATCCTGGGTCAGGCTGAGCCTTATTCCCACTCTGTGGTTTTTCTGGATTCAAGCTTTCAAAACCATAAAATGAAGTGAGCTCCCACTAGCCTCCCCTGGGAGGCCTCTGTGCCCTTTCCTGGATTTCAGAACAACTGAATGAGCACCAACTTGGTCCAAAAGTTTCATATTTCCGGTGTGCAATTCACTAAGAATCAGAATGTGTGTGTTGTGGAGGATTCGGTGGGCAGTTGTAAGAGATGGATCCAAATGGCCAGGCCACCATGGTTGTGTCAGCTGGTTTTACACTCAGCCAGGTTCTGGAGGCCTTTTGGCTTGCTTTCTAGAGGCATTAGTGGGGAAGTGGAGCTCTTGGGCTGTAGTGATCGGTCGCAATGAAGGGTCACCTGTGTACCTGATAATTGATTTTTAAACACAGAAAGAGATTTTAAAAAATGTTTGATATATAAAGACTGTCACAGTAACTGGATATTTATTCTGAAATGAATCAGTTGACCAAATAAAATGAGTACACAGAATGGGAAAAGGGGGAAAACTCTCTGTGTTGTCTTTTTGACTTCACTAACAATTAGTGTCACAATGCGTGACTTGCGTGTAATTCTAATTAGCAGGCCTACCATAACTCACTGGGATGAGGTAGTGCCATTCTGTGGTACAGACATTACCTGTAAGGGGAGCGACCAATGCACTTTGTGAAAGAAGGTGGAATGTCTCCAATTGAAAGTACTCTCTTCTCTAAAGTGGACCAAGAATGATGTGTTACTTTATCTCTTATGGAACACCTTCTCATCTGTCACTTTCCACATTCAGGTAAATATAATAGACCTGTCACACTCTAACAGCTAGTACAGCGACTTCCTCTTTTCAAATGAGAAAACAAGGATGAGAGATCATGAATTTAAATTCTAACTTGGCTGGCACTAGCTCAATGAGACTACAAGAACCTCAACTCGGGACTGCAAAAATATTAGATCGCACATTCTACAGCCTTCAGAATTGCCATTGCTCCAGATTTTTAATGTTTATTTTGTCATTTGATGCGAAGTTCCAATGACAGGACAACTTACAACAGTAGCTCATAGTGCTTGACAGCAATAATTAAGTACATTTAACCAAAAGAGTCATTATCCCATAAGGGTAAAAAGGAAAAAAGACTCAGGAGCCCTAAAACCAAGATTTAACAGTGTCTCCGGAGGGAAGAAAGTTCCTACAGAGGCAATAGAAGGACCATAAATAGCTAGTAGCCGACTTTGTATTTCCGTCACTAGGTGTCGCTGTTGACTGAAAATAGGTTTCCCTGCGAAAGGAAAAACCCAGCTCCTCCTCCCGTCCCACATTTACATCTGAGGCAAATCAGGACACACCCGCACTGCCTGACGCAGGGCTCCAAATACAAAGACTTGGCAGCAGGGTCGGCTCCGCGTATTGATTTTCGGCCAAAATCTGGGATTTTATTGGTCAGCCGGCTCGGTTCGGATCGCATCGCATCGCATCCGCCATGGTCCGTCCGCGGCGAGAGGCGCTGGGCGCGGGGCAGCTGCTGCGCTGGGTTCTGCTCCAGGCGGCCTGGGCGGCGAGCGGCGGCCAGCTCCATTATTCCGTGCCGGAGGAAGCCGAGCCCGGCACGCTCGTGGGCCGCCTGGCCCAGGACGTGGGTCTGGAGGTGGCGGAGCTGGTGTCTCGGCGGTTGCGGGCGGTGGCCAAGGGCGGCAGAGACTGTTTCGAGGTAAATGCGCAGAGCGGCGCGTTGCTGGTGAAGTCGCGGCTGGACCGGGAAGAGCTGTGCGGGCCGAGCCCCCGGTGCGCCCTGGACCTGGAGGTGCTAGTGGACAAACCGCTGCGGCTGTTCCCCGTGGAGGTGGAGATACGGGACATCAATGACAACGCCCCTGTTTTTTCCTCAAACCAACAACATCTCAGTATTGCGGAATCACTGACGCTTCCAGACTCGCGGTTCCCTCTAGAGGGCGCGTCCGACGCAGATATTGGCACAAACTCGCTGCTCAGCTACACACTGAGCCCCAATGAACACTTCAGCCTAGACTTGCATAAGACTAACAAACACAGCGCATCCTTAGCATTAGTGTTAAAGAGAACACTTGATAGGGAGGAAATATCCGAGCACCGTTTACTGCTCACGGCCACCGACGGGGGCAAACCGGAGCTGACTGGCACAGCGCAGCTGGTGATCTCGGTGCTGGACGTCAATGACAACGCGCCGGTGTTTTCTCAAGCCGTGTATGAGGTCAGTTTACTGGAAAACACAACACTTGGGACGCTAGTCATCAAACTCAACGCCTCCGATTTGGATGAGGGGATTAATAAAGATATTGCTTATTCCTTTAGTGCTCTTGCTGGTCCCGAAATTACAGACGTGTTCAGTATCGATTCTCATACCGGGGAAATTAGAATCAACAGAGAATTGGATTTTGAAGACACTAATTTGTATGAAATTCAAATCGAAGCCATTGACAAAGGAACCCCACCTATGGTCGGACACTGCAAAGTGCTGGTGGAAGTGCTGGACGTGAACGACCACGCCCCCGAGCTGGCGGTGACTTCCCTGTCGCTGCCGGTGCCGGAGGACGCCCCCCCGGGGACAGTGGTGGCTCTTCTGAGCGTCTCGGACCGGGACTCGGGAGACAACGGCAAAGTCAGCTGCTCCATCTGGCCGGGCCTGCCCTTCCGCCTCGTGTCCACCTTTAAGAATTACCACTCGCTGGTGGTGGCGGAGGCGCTGGATCGGGAGCGCGTGGCTGAATACGAGGTCGTGGTGCGGGCCAGGGACCAAGGGGCCCCGCCTCTGTGGGCCAGCAGGCGGCTGGTGGTGCCGCTGTCGGACGTGAACGACAACGCGCCCGCGTTCCCGCAGGCCGTGTACACGGTGTTCGTGCGGGAGAACAACCCGGCCGGGGCCCCTGTGCTGAGCGTGTCGGCCTGGGACCCGGACTTGGGGGCGAACGGGCGGGTGAGCTACTGGGCGGTGGAGAGGCGCGTGGGCGAGCGGCCCCTGTCCAGCTACATCTCGGTGCACTCGGAGAGCGGGCAGGTGTCCGCCCTGCAGCCCCTGGACTACGAGGAGCTGCAGGTGCTGCAGTTCGAGGTGAGCGCGAGGGACGCGGGGCTGCCGGCCTTGTGCGGGAACGTGAGCGTGCAGCTCTTCGTGCTGGATGCCAATGACAACGCGCCCGTGGTGTCCCCGCCTGGGTCCGGGCGCGGCGCGCTGGGGCCCGAGCTGGTGCCGCTGTCGGCCGGCGCCGGGCACGTGGTGGGCAAGGTGCGAGCGGTGGACGCGGATTCCGGCTACAACGCCTGGCTGCGCTACGAGCTGCAGGAGCCGCGGGCGGCGGGGCCTTTCCGCGTGGGTGTGTACAGCGGGGAGATCAGCACGGCGCGGGCCTTGGAGGAGGCGGACGGCCCCAGCCGGAGCCTGGTGATCGTGGTGCGGGACCACGGGGAGCCGGCGCTGTCCGCGACCGCCACCGTGAGCCTGTCGCTGTCGGAGCGTGCCCAGGCGGTGGCCTGGGAGTCGGGGCCGCCGCGTGTGGGGAGCGCAGGGCCGGCGGGCGCCATGAACGTGTCTCTGATGATCGCCATTTGCTCGGTGTCCGGGCTGTTCGTGCTGGTGATTGTCCTGTACGTCGGGCTGCGCTGCCCGGGGGCCCCGGAAGTGACGTGCGGGCCCGGGAAAGGCCCGGGGGCGAGCGCGAGCGAAGCGGGGAGTTGGTCCTATTCGCAGCGCCAGAGCCGGCTGGTGTGTGTCGGGGAAGGCACCGTCCGGAGCGACCTGATGGTTTTCAGCCCCGTCTGCCCGAGCTCCGCGGAGAACGGGGAGGCAGGGAAGGGGCAGGGACTGACGCCAAATGCATCTGGCCAGGTGAGTTTCATCGGTTTGATTTCTAGTGTTGTGCCTTTCAAGAGATGTGAATTCGTTAATGTGTTTTGAGACAATTAATATGAAGAAGTTACATTCAGTTGTGTTCCGTTATAGGCCACTTTCCCGCTGCTTTAGATAGAGGAGAGTAGGTTCTGTATTATTAATGGGATTGAAGATAATTTGAAGAGTATGAAATACTAATAAGAAAACTTGGTGTGTACTAGAGTAGTTGTCCTTCCGTCCTCCACAGATGATCAGTTAGAGATAGTTCTGAGGAAGGCTCACGGATCTCTGTAATGGGCAATTACTGGAAATCCTGGCCTGGAAGTGGGGCCCGTGGCAGCTACGTGTTAGGTCATGTCATTAAAATGTCTGTGTTTCTAGCTCTTAGTGGAGTTTCGGTCTTTCAAAACTAACTGTAATTTTAAAATTTTCTAGATACACCTTTGATCTTTTATTGTTTCCTCAATAAATTCTTGGTATACTAGTTACTGTTACTCTCAATTGATAGGAAACTGAGATGTTGACACAGGTACTGTAAAAATATGAGTTGTAGAGATTTGTGATGACGATTGTATCTTTGAAGAAGCAGTAAGAATTACAACAGCGATTATTGTTATGAAGTTATCTTCCACTGTATAATATAAGCAACAGAGTAATTTTGAATTTCTGCATAGAGGTCAAATTGTGGAACAGGTTTAGAGTGCCAAACAACTTCATCAGAGAAATGTCAAGGGAAGAAATAGCTTTCAATGACAGTTTCTTGTTCTAAAAACAGTGAGTTGACCTATGGCACCGTAGAGACCAACAAATAAATATATAGTATCTCGAGTTTTTGTGGGCAACACCCACTTCTTAGATGAAATTATTTTGTGTTTCTTGTTTTGTTTGGAACTGGTAGTAGGTGATGTAACCAGACCAAATGTGAGCCAAACACTGGCTGACTTTCACACAACTACTGACCTTTAAAATATTGCAATTTAGGAGTCAATAATTATTTTGGAGGTGTCATTTATTTCAGAAAGATTAACTATTGTGACGTTGTCTCTGAAGGAATTCAAATGCTTTCAGAGATTCGGATTATGCTCTGAAATGTGCAGGATTCGTTCCCCTTGGTAATTGGTACAAAATGGCATAATAATGGTCCTGATCTTCTTTTTTAAATCAATTGAGTTATAAAGTGGAAAAAATGGAATGTGAAAGAAACATTTGCTGAAGAGGTTGCAAGTGGCAGTAATATGAAGATTATGAAGCTGTAATTAAGTATAGAGTGTCATTTAGAAACTGTATGGGATTTTGGTGCTTAAAAAGATAATGGAAAGTTTTAAGAAAGATAGCTGTGATTTCATAAACTAAAGGAAATTATTATTTTTGTATTCCTTCCTTCCTTCCTTCCTTCCTTCCTTCCTTCCTTCCTTCCACGGTAGGTATTAAAAACTGACCCTTGTTAAGAGAACATTCATATTTAAGCTTATATAGATGTTATAGGTAAACATATTTATTTTAAAAGTACCACTAAGGCATTCAGGTCATTATGGGAACACTGATATATTTTGGGTGAGGTAAAATTTAATGCCCTTAAAGTAAAAGGGATGTTTTTTCTTTTTAATCCACAGAAAACAAAATTTTTGAAGGGTCTTTCTACAGTCAATGATTGCAACTCTAGTTTAAGAGAATTTGCTAAATGAAAAAGTATCCCAAATCTTTCTTCTTCACTTTCATTGTCAGAATTGCTGTACTTTTATTAAAAAACACTCCTGTTTGTGAATAATTTCTGAAAATGATGTTGTGACAAACTGGGATTCTTCTGTAGTATTTTCATGAAGCCTATTGTGACGGCGCGTTGGGGGTTCCCCGTCTCCTGCACCCCGAAATGGCACAAACAGACTGCACCAGCCAGTGGAATTGAGGGTGGTTTATTGCCTCTCCAGGATACAGCATAGCACAGATGTAATCTGGTCACAGGAACTGGGCTAGGATGCCTCAGGCCCCCTTGAGATGGGGGAGACTGGGCCCCTAAACTCCAGCTCCTCTCCCTAGGCTGTCTCATCCATGCCCTCCGACAGCCAGCAACCAACTCCCTCACTTCCAGCCCTGCCCCCCAGCCAAGGCAGCATTCCACCTTCCTTTGTTCCTCTCCATGGGGGGTGTCTGGCCACTGGTTTGCATAGTGACTCATCCTGTTTTGCTGGGTCGTGGTACCCACGGCAGCCAGTGGGGGTTCCCCCAGAGCCAGCAGCATAGAAACCAGCCAGGTACCCCCACTACGTCACAGTTCTCCCCCCTCCGAGAGCGAACTGAGCAGGGTCACTCCGCTCGTGACCTAGGGAAGTTCGGGTCCTCTGCGTGGGAACCCGCCCTGGGGACATGGGTGCTCCCCTTGACTCGGGCCGGCCGTGGCGAGGCCCCACATGAGCTGGCTTCCCTCTGTCCACTCGCCGCCCCGCTCCAGGGTGACTGGCCCAGGCCTGTCCTCGGGGGTCACACCCACCCTTCCGCTGGCCTTGATCTCTGGCCGGGGTCTCTCGGGCCAGGGCCATGAGCCCAGTGAGCTTCCACCCCCGATGCTCCATCCAGGGAGGACTTCCCCTCCCATAACTCTCTCAGCAAGCCCAGAGGGTCCTCTATCTGGGGTAGAGACCCCCAAGCCGCGTTCCTCCTGTCTTGGGCCTTCCCGCCCCTCTGGCAGGAGTCACAGGACCGGCAGTACCGCTGCACGGCTGTAAAGATTCCCGGCCAATAGAAGTGCTGGAGCAGCTTCAGCCGGGTGCTCCGGATCCCCCGGTGGCCCCCAACGGGGACATCGTGGGCCAAATACAGCAGCTTGAGGCGATACTTTCGGGGGACGACCAGCTGCCGCTGGACACCCCATGCCCTCGCCTTCCTGGGGGGGAGCCACTCACGGAACAGGAGCCCACGCTCCCGCAGGAATCTCTCCTGGCCACCTCTCCCCCGGGGCTGAGCTGCATGGAGGCCAGCCTGGTCCCTCAGCCTCTGCAAGGAGGGGTCTGCCTGCACCTCAGCCTGGAATTCAGCTGCTGAGGCAGGGATCAGGACCTGTCCCCCACCTCTGCCTAGGTCCGGAGTCCCAGCCTGGCTGGACCCCGTGTCCACTGGGATGGGACCCTGAGGACGCTGCCAGGAGTCCTTCCCTGGACCCAGGTTGTCAGCCCCCCGCTGGCTCTGGCTCCGGGTAGTGACTAGAGCCCGCTGGGATTCATGGGGCCACTCCTCTAGGTCGTTCCCCATCAGCACCTCGGTGGGCAAGTGCGGGTGCACCCCCACTTCCTTGAGGCCTTCCTTCGCCCCCCATTTCAGATGCACCCTGGCTACAGGCACCTTAAACGGGGACCCGTCTATGCCCTTCAGGGTCAGCTGCGCGTGGGGTAGTATCCGCTCCTGGGCCACTATGTCAGATCGGGCCAGAGTCACCTCCGCCCCCGTGTCCCAGAAGCCCGTCACCTTCCTACCATCCACCTCCAGGGGTATGAGGCACTCGCTCCGCAGGGGCCGTCCTGCCCCCACCCGGTACACGGAGGAATCCGCCTCCTGAGAATCAGACCTCCCAGGGGAGGTGCACTGAGCATCCTTCCCCTCTCTCTGAGCTGAGGTTTGCCTGCCAGCCCCTGCCTCTGGGGCAGCCTGCTCTTCCTCCCGCCCCAGCCAGTTAACCCTGGACAGTCCCCGGTCCTGGGACCTGGTGCACTGAGCCCTCTTGTGGCCTTTTTGCCCACAGCGATGGCAAGTTAGGATTTGGGCTGTCTCTGTCCAGGCCCTGGCTGGTTCTCTGGGGCGCAGACGACCTGTTCCTTGGTCTCGCCCCGTAGTTGACTCCCTCCGTCGCTCAGCCGAGATCCGGTCTCTGCGCGGTTCCCTTTCTCTCCGGGACTCCCGTTCACACCCGGACCGGCTCTCCGTGAACTCATCCGCCAGTCTCCCGGCCTCCTGGGGGTTCTCTGGTCTCCGGTCCTTGAGCCACAGCCTCAGTTTGGGTGGGCACGCTTCATAGAACTGCTCCATCATGACCAGCTTGAGCAGCTCCTCTGCGGTCTGGGCTCCGACTCCAGACACCCACTTGCGGCAGTATTGCGCCAGGCGGGAGGCCAGGTCCACATAGGTCTCCCGTGGCCCTTTCTGTACCCCCCGGAACTTCTTCCTGTACATCTCGGGGGTCAGCCCGAACTTGTGCAGCAGGGCCTCCTTGACTCGCTTGTAATCCCCGGGCTGTAGGTCCTCCAGCTGACTGAGCACTCCGGCCGCCTCCTGGCTCAGTGCGGGGATGAGCTCCTGCAGCCAGTCAGCTGGGGGAACCCGTTGCAGTCCACAGGCCCTCTCAAAGGAGCTGAGGAACCCGTCTATGTCACCCATGTCCTTCAATTGGGCCACCACGAGCCTCTCCAAGTGGCTGGCAGCCCTGGGACCTTGGGGCCCATCCGCACTTGGCGCAGCCGGTGCCCCGCCGGTTCTCCGCTCTGCCATGGCCAGCTCATGCTGCCGCTGCCTCTCTCGATCTTGGCGCTCCTTCTCTCGGTCCTCTACTTCCAATTCCCTGATCCGCAGCTGGATCTCCAGCCGCCGCAGCTCCGCTGGGCTGGCCCCTGCCCTAGATGGGCTACGGCTTGCAGGCCTCCCGGGAGACGCTGTCTCATCTCTCCGGTGGGTTCCAGCGCTCCTCCCCCTCTCTGAGCCTGACACACTCTCAGGGGGGGTCTGGCTGCTTCCCCTGGGGACAAGATCCTGGCCCTGTGGCTGGTCATTCTCTTCCAGCTGGGTAATCAGCTGGGCCTTGGTTGCTTTCCGCACAGGCAAGCCCCTCTCTCTGCACAGCCCCACCAGCTCTGCCTTCAAGAGTCGGGCGTAGGCCATCTGCCCGCTGGGCCCCTCGGTGCAGACTCACCAGTCTAGTGCTGCAGCGCCCCACGATTCCCAGGAACCGCTTCGCTCTGTCTCCAGCACGCCTGGCTCCAGGGCTCTTGCTTCTACAGCGCCTTGTCGCTCACCGCTGGGAGCTCCATCCACGGGGTGCAGTGCATCCCGCTCCTGACACCAGTGTGACGGCGCGTTGGGGGTTCCCCGTCTCCTGCACCCCGAAATGGCACAAACAGACTGCACCAGCCAGTGGAATTGAGGGTGGTTTATTGCCTCTCCAGGATACAGCATAGCACAGATGTAATCTGGTCACAGGAACTGGGCTAGGATGCCTCAGGCCCCCTTGAGATGGGGGAGACTGGGCCCCTAAACTCCAGCTCCTCTCCCTATGCTGTCTCATCCATGCCCTCCGACAGCCAGCAACCAACTCCCTCACTTCCAGCCCTGCCCCCCAGCCAAGGCAGCATTCCACCTTCCTTTGTTCCTCTCCAGTGGGTGCAAATGGGTCTTGGAACAGGGTAGGAGATATGAGATTCATGTTTCCCTGCTGTCTTAGTTGGGTTAGTTCTATGGGTCCTGAAAAAATTGCTTGAAACTGACTCATATCAACAGAGGGTCCAGAAAGACCATGGAAATCAGGACCAGGCAGAAAATCAGGGCTCAGACAGGTAGGAAGGATTCACAGTAGCAGCCAGTCTGGAATTCATCTAGTTGTCCAGACAATTTCCTGTGTCTGTTTGTGGTTTAGTTAGCTGGAGCATCCCATCCAAGTAAGGTGGCTATCTCCCGAAGTCAGAATCTTTGTGGGTAGGAGCCTTTGCAATCTAGATCGCCATTGCCTCCTTTTTCTACTTAGTCAGGTGAGTTGGTGGTTGGTAGCCTTGTTGTGAGGATTGTGTAAGGAAATCCGGGCTGAAGTTCAAGAACTGTGATTGACTGCATAGATTTTCATGACCACGTTAAAGCATAGCGGCATCATCTTATAATAACACTTTGTGATATATCCTGTTAGAAAAGCAAATTATAGAGAAAGCATTGGGTGTGTCTGGTGCATTTTTCTTTTTCTTTTTACAACAGTGGTCTGGAAGATCAGTAGATCAGAAATAGAGCATTGAAAGTTAAGGCTGGATATAAATATTGTTATACATTGAACTAAGACAAGCCACACAACCCAGTCAAAAGCCTTCTGAGCATGAAAGATGGTGAAAACGTTGCTTGACATTTTGCTGTCCAGTGGTGATCAGAAAAGCAGCTCCCAGTTATAAGTACAAATGTATATGGATATATTTATTTGTATATTACTTTTCCCATTCTAATAGTGTGTGTCAAACTGTTTTCCAGAGGCTACCAACCTCACTGCAGTATGAGAAAACAGGGCACCAACTTTAAACTGAGTTCTGTGCTTCAATTTAACTGACCAGTTATCAAGTGTCAACTCCTCAGGCACTACAACTGCCTTAATATGGAGTCTAATCTGTCTTTCCACCCAGATAAACTTACATTTGGGTTACATTATTCCTTACACCAAAGATTCTTAGCTTACTTCCAGTCATGAGGAATCACTCACTGACTGCAGGTCAATTGAACCTTATATGAATTTCATATAAAAACATAATTTATAGCCAACCCTATAATAAACTATGTGAATATTTATTTAGAAAAATAAATAAGAGCCTTGTTTTCAAGGTTAAAGCAGGTAAACACATATACATACAAATGAGTGCCACGTTTAAATTTCAATCTAATAATAGAAGCTTCTGTAATGAGCAAACTCTTTATGTCCTTTAGGGCTAACCCAGGCTAAGCACTGGGGATATTTTGCTCATCCTTGCATCTCCAAGTGCAAGCAGCATAAAGATACAGTTCCTTTTTATTAGGTTTTTTTTTAAATCTCTTCTCTTCTTCTGCTTTAAGTGTAAATTTAGATAATGGGAGGAATTCACTTGTGCCTTTTCTCTTCATTGGTGAGAAAAGGAGGAGAAGAGGGGAGAAGGAAGGATGGAAAGGCAGGGTGGAGTAGATCAATTAAAACAATGATTTGTTCTCTTCCATACTAGTTCAGCTGGTGTTCATGGGCTTTTATCCCAAATGGGAAATCTCTACCCTCCTACTAGAGCCTAGTCCTTCACATCAGTTAGTGCTTCTTTCATGTCTTGTGATTTACAGTTATAGAGGCTTACAATGCAAATTTTCAAATATTACCTTCCATTATGGGTGATTGGGAGGTTTAAAGTGGGATTACTTCTTTCAGGAAGGTACAAGCATTCAATAAAGTCTAAACAATAAGTACATGATTATAATACTAATATCTGTCATAATAATGCTAACACACAGGTGAGTTTGATTCCAATTATGTGTTTGTCAGTATTCAGGTGATGCAGGGGGACAATAAATCACAGTATAGACAGAGCCATTACGTTAGTGACATTCATCAAAGAAGGTGGGAGTTAAAACTATTAGAAACTTTCTCTTTTGTAGGCAGCAAGATGAGCTGTAGCATTTATTAGTTTGATTTTTATTTCTTTAATTTTCAGTAGTAGGTATCAACCCAGTTAACAGAACTGAGATATCTGTTATTACTTGCAATTGTTTAGGGAAAATGTCCCAAAAGTTACTCCCTGGAAGGCTCTGCCACATCCTTCATGCATTTTAGTTTATCTTGATGTAGACAGTTTAAACACCATTTGTTTCCCCATTTCTTATTTATTTCTTCTGTTTCCTTTGATAATACACGTGTGTTATATTTCACCAATGGTAGTTCATTATGTTGCTTATTTTAATTCAGTATGTGGGATTACTGATTTATTTAAAGGATAAACTTGCCTATTTACAAAGTTTTTAATAATCCTTCTATATCTGTGACCTAGCTTCTTAGGATCCTGGAGATTTTCCTCTGGTCAAGTCAATAAGTCAGGGACTCTATGGCATCTCCTGATTTTTGAAATAAGGAAACATTGGAAATTACCCAATGAGGAAGAAAATGTGTGATAGGCTCTGTACAAACAACTCATTAATGATAGTCCTTGCCACAGAGAGCTCGCAATATCAAATGAAGTTTCCAGTCTGAAAGACTAAAGCCTCTAAGAGCTAGAAAAAATAACCAATTTCTAATTTCATAAACTACAGTATATACCATACTTTTACATTTGCTGTGCGCACTGACCTAGCATATATGGGATAGACTCCAGTCTTCTGGCAAGGTGAGGATCCTGTTCCCTCCTAGAAATTTAAACAAGTTTCCTGCAATAGTTTTTGGGTGGTGGATTTTCTGGGTCTTTTTAGATCAATGGCAGCACTTGTGGCCTTTATAGAGATTTAATTCAAAAGGTAGGCCATAGGAACAAGTTATTGCCTCTTTCCATTTCTGGTAAATGCAGTAGAGTTTCTGGCTTTGTCTTGTATGTCATCTGTTTGATACACACTTTCAAATAATTATCCTGGGTCAGGCTGAGCCTTATTCCCATTGTGAGGCTTTTCTGGATTCAAGCTTTCAAAACCATAAAGTGAAGTGAGATCCCATTAGCCCCGCCTGGCAGGCCTTGGTGCCCTTCCCTGGATTTCAGATAGATGTAAAAGTCCTGTCATTCTCTCTCAGCTTGTACAGTGACTTCTTCTTTTCCTTGGAGGAGATCATAAATGTACACACTAACTTGGCTGGCACTAGCTCAATGAGACTACAAGAGCCTCAAGTCGGGGACTAAAAAAAATAATATTAGATCGCACATACTACAGCCTTCAGAATTGCCATTGCTCCAGACTTACAATGTTTATTTTGTCATTTGATGCGAAGTTCCGATGACAGGACAACTTACAACAGTAGCTCATAGTGCTTGACAGCAATAATTAAGTACATTTAAACAAAAGAGTCCTTCTCTCATGAGGGTAAAAAGGAAAAAAGACCGAGGAGTTATTGTGAGAGCCCTAAAACCAAAGCATAACAGTGTCTCCGGAGAGAGGAAAGCTCCTACAGATTCAATAGAAGGACCATAAATAGCTAGTAGCCGACTTTGTATTTCCGTCGCTAGGTGTCGCTGTTGACTGAAAATAGGTTTCCCTGCGAAAGGAAAAACCCAGCTCCTCCTCCCGTCCCACATTTACATCGGAGGAAATCAGGACCCACCCGCACTGCCTGACGCAGGGCTCCAAATACAAAGACTTGGAAGCAGAGTCTGTTCTGCATATTTATTTTCGGCCAAAACCTGGGATTTTATTGGTCAGCTGGCTCAGTTCGGATCGCATCCGCCATGGCCCTTCTGCGGCGAGAGGCGCTGGGCGCGGGGCAGCTGCTGCGCTGGGTTCTGCTCCAGGCGGCCTGGGCGGCGGGCGGCGGCCAGCTCCATTATTCCGTGCCGGAGGAAGCCGAGCCCGGCACGCTCGTGGGCCGCCTGGCCCAGGACGTGGGTCTGGAGGTGGCGGAGCTGGTGTCTCGGCGGTTGCGGGCGGTGGCCAAGGGCGGCAGAGACTGTTTCGAGGTAAATGCGCAGAGCGGCGCGTTGCTGGTGAAGTCGCGGCTGGACCGGGAAGAGCTGTGCGGGCCGAGCCCCCGGTGCGCCCTGGACCTGGAGGTGCTAGTGGACAAACCGCTGCGGCTGTTCCCCGTGGAGGTGGAGATACGGGACATCAATGACAACGCCCCGGCGTTCGCTGTAAGCAAAGAAAATCTGTTTATCTTAGAATCCAGACCTCCCGAGTCGCGGTTCCCGCTAGAGGGCGCGTCTGACGCAGATATTGGCACAAACTCGCTGCTCAGCTACACACTGAGCCCCAGTGACTATTTCAGTCTAGACGTACAATGGAAAAACGAGAAAAGCAAATCGGTTGAGCTGGTGCTAAAGAAGCCCCTGGACCGAGAGCAAACCCCCGAGCACCGTTTATTGCTCACGGCCACCGACGGGGGCAAACCGGAGCTGACGGGCACAGCGCAGCTGGTGATCTCGGTGCTGGACGTGAATGACAACGCGCCGGTGTTTAACCAGTCGGTCTACGAAGTAACAGTATCAGAAAACGCAGCTAATGGGACATTCGTGGTCAAACTCAGCGCCACCGACATGGATGAAGGGACTAACCGGAACATTTCCTATTCGTTTGGTAACTTTGTGCCCCCCAACGTCAGAGCCGTGTTCAGCCTCAATCCTGATACCGGTGAAATCAACGTGAAAGGACACCTGGACTATGAACTCGCCCATTACTATGAAATCCGAGTTGAAGCTCACGATAAAGGCCACCAGCCGTTGACGGGACAGTGCAGTGTTTTGCTGCACGTTTTAGACGTGAACGACCACGCCCCCGAGCTGGCGGTGACTTCCCTGTCGCTGCCGGTGCCGGAGGACGCCCCCCCGGGGACAGTGGTGGCTCTTCTGAGCGTCTCGGACCGGGACTCGGGAGACAACGGTAAAGTCAGCTGCTCCATCGGGCCGGGCCTGCCCTTCCGCCTCGTGTCCACCTTTAAGAATTACCACTCGCTGGTGGTGGCGGAGGCGCTGGATCGGGAGCGCGTGGCTGAATACGAGGTCGTGGTGCGGGCCAGGGACCAAGGGGCCCCGCCTCTGTGGGCCAGCAGGCGGCTGGTGGTGCCGCTGTCGGACGTGAACGACAACGCGCCCGCGTTCCCGCAGGCCGTGTACACGGTGTTCGTGCGGGAGAACAACCCGGCCGGGGCCCCTGTGCTGAGCGTGTCGGCCTGGGACCCGGACTTGGGGGCGAACGGGCGGGTGAGCTACTGGGCGGTGGAGAGGCGCGTGGGCGAGCGGCCCCTGTCCAGCTACATCTCGGTGCACTCGGAGAGCGGGCAGGTGTCCGCCCTGCAGCCCCTGGACTACGAGGAGCTGCAGGTGCTGCAGTTCGAGGTGAGCGCGAGGGACGCGGGGCTGCCGGCCTTGTGCGGGAACGTGAGCGTGCAGCTCTTCGTGCTGGATGCCAATGACAACGCGCCCGTGGTGTCCCCGCCTGGGTCCGGGCGCGGCGCGCTGGGGCCCGAGCTGGTGCCGCTGTCGGCCGGCGCCGGGCACGTGGTGGGCAAGGTGCGAGCGGTGGACGCGGATTCCGGCTACAACGCCTGGCTGCGCTACGAGCTGCAGGAGCCGCGGGCGGCGGGGCCTTTCCGCGTGGGTGTGTACAGCGGGGAGATCAGCACGGCGCGGGCCTTGGAGGAGGCGGACGGCCCCAGCCGGAGCCTGGTGATCGTGGTGCGGGACCACGGGGAGCCGGCGCTGTCCGCGACCGCCACCGTGAGCCTGTCGCTGTCGGAGCGTGCCCAGGCGGTGGCCTGGGAGTCGGGGCCGCCGCGTGCGGGGAGCGCAGGGCCGGCGGGCGCCATGAACGTGTCTCTGATGATCGCCATTTGCTCGGTGTCCGGGCTGTTCGTGCTGGTGATTGTCCTGTACGTCGGGCTGCGCTGCCCGGGGGCCCCGGAAGTGACGTGCGGGCCCGGGAAAGGCCCGGGGGCGAGCGCGAGCGAAGCGGGGAGTTGGTCCTATTCGCAGCGCCAGAGCCGGCTGGTGTGTGTCGGGGAAGGCACCGTCCGGAGCGACCTGATGGTTTTCAGCCCCGTCTGCCTGAGCTCCGCGGAGAACGGGGAGGCAGGGAAGGGGCAGCGGCTGACACCAAATGCATCTGGCCAGGTGAGTTTTTCTTAAATCTCTTCTATATTTTTGTAATCAAGTATTTTGAGATCCTAATGTGTGTTGTAATGATTGTTTTCCATTACAAGGTGCATATGGAATAGGAGAATAGGTGAAGCCCGGGGGTGTTGCTTTGGTAGACTAGTTGATGAGGACCGTGACTGTATTTTAATTGCAGTGGAAGTTCGTTTTGGGAAATGAAATGTTGGGGTTACACGCGCGGTATCCGGACTGGTGCCCTTTTGTGTGGGACCTTGTCTGGGAAGTTGACCAGTTATAGATGTTGCTCAGGGATCTGATAATGGGCAGGAATAACCTCACTGTGTGAAACCCAAAACTAACCCCTGGCATTTTGTTGTTGGCTAATGCGCATAACAGCTGGGTCTGCTATCCCCTTTAGTTATACTTTATTACAGTGTCTCGCAACCTTTGCAGACTATTGCAGCCTTTCAGGAGCCCGATTTGTTTTGCCTCTTCCCGCCCCCTCCTGCAGTCTTAGCCGTAGAAACTACTTCCTTACAACGTCAGACAGAGCAATGCAAGTGTCACTGCACCCTCCTCCTGAATAGGTTCTTATCTCCTCGTTTGTACCACATCATTCCAAAACAAATCAGTTGGAAGATAAACATAGTACTGACATTGCACAGCATATGGAGCGCTATAAAGAGGTCACTAGTGCTTTCTATGGAGCGTTGTAAAATTAGGCAAGTATCTGGAGAAGTTGATGTACCTCAAAGAAGGTCTCTGTATCCCAGGCTGTATGTGCAATCCTGGCTGACAACCCTCGTTTTGTTAATTTAAAACCATAACATTATTTTAGATATATCTAGATAAATCTAATCCTTTTTGTGTCCCAGTAAACTCTGTGTCTCTGTAATGTCTCCTGGTAGAGAGTTCATGAGGTGAATGAATCCTGGTGAAAAACTTTGCTTTCTTTTTTACAGTTTACAGTTAGTTCCTCCTCAGTTTTATTGAATGCCCCCTAATTACTATATGAGGAGAAATGGGAAACCAGAGTATGTTACTGTCCTTGCTCTGTGCCATTCATTGTTATGGTTCTATCATGCCACCTCTACATAGCCCGGCCATATAAAACTGATTTGCCTGAGGCTTAAAGTAACCCTGCGATCTACTCCCCCACATGCTCAGAGGCAGCAGCGGAACAGTGGAAATCCTATCAAACTATCAGGACTGAACCTTGGAAGGGCAGCAAAGTGTTTCTCAACCATGCTGAGGTAAATGGCATCGATTGCTGAAAGGACAGAGCATCCCAAGTCACTTTGCTCAAGGAAAGTTTGATACTTCTTTGGAGATAGGGACATAATGCAAAATGACCTTAGCAAGTTAGAGAAATGGTCAGAGGTAAACAGGATGAAGTTTAATAAAGAGAAATGCAAAGTGCTCCACTTAGGAAGGAACAATCAGTTCCATACATACAAGATGGGAAGCGACTGTCTAGGAAGGAGCATGGCGGAAAGGGATCTAGGGGTCATAGTGGACCACAAGTTGAATATGAGACAACAGTGTGATGCTGTTGCAAAAAAAGCAAATATGATTCTAGGTTGTATCAACAGGTGTGTTGTAAGCAAAACTCGTGAAGTCATTCTGCCGCTCTACTCTGCACTAGTTAGGCCTCAGCTGGAGTACTGTGTCCAGTTCTGGGCGCCACATTTCAAGAAAGATGTGGAGAAATTGGAAAGGGTACAGAGAAGAGCGACAAGAATGATTAAAGGTTTAGAGAACATGACCTATGAAGCCAGGCTTCATGAACTGGGCTTGTTTAGTTTGGAAAAAAGAAGATTAAGGGGGGACATGATAGCGGTTTTCAAATATCTAAAAGGGTGTCACAAGGAGGAAGGCGAAAATTTGTTCCTCTTGGTTTCTGAGGACAGGACAAGGAGTAATGGGCTTAAAGTGCAGCAGGGGAGGTTTAGATTGGACATTAGGAAAAAATTCCTAACTGTCAGGGTGGTCAAATATTGGAATAAATTGCCAAGGGAGGTGGTGGAATCTCCCTCTCTGGAGATATTTAAGAACAGGTTAGATAGACATCTGCCAGGGATGGTGTAGACGGAGCTTGATCCTGCCTTGAGGGCGGGGGGCTGGACTCGATGACCTCTCGAGGTCCCTTCCAGTCCTATTATTCTATGATTCTATGATTCTAAAGGAGAATGACACTGCTGGTAAAAACTGAAATATATTGGCTTTGGCTGAATTGCCTATAACTGTGCCATTGGCCAAGGTCTACCCCAGTACAAGAATTATAAAGGAGTTGCTGTTAATATTGGGAATTTCCATCCCACTGATGTTTTAACTGGTAATGATATTTTAGCCATGCCTAGGCAAGCCTCAACTCAGTCAGAAGGAGTATGGCTTTGACTTACCTGGCTTGTGTATAGACAACAAGGAGGGCATTGGGGGTGTGTGTGTGGGGGGGAGTAATGCCCCAGTCCTTTGTCAGCTGAATGTAACAGTTTGTCCCTGGAGGAGGGGTTTGGTGATAAACCCTAGTCTGCTTTTAACGGAAGTGAGACTCACAAGGAATTTGCAGGGACCCAACATGCTGATCCTTCCCTGGACAAGGAGAAGGATGAGGCTCAGAGTTCAACTCCTTCCCGGGAAGAAAGGGGCAGATTTATTTTCTAGAAAGAGGCTTATTGTACAAGGAAGCTCCCATAGGTATGTCTACACTGCAATGCCATTTTGTCATATCTGAGTATCCCGAAATAGCCCCCCCACGTCTTCACAGCAAGCCTGTTATTTTGGGCTTGCTATTCCTACGTCCCTGTAAACCTCATTCTATAGGAGTAAGGGACGTTTCAGAATAGCACTTTATTTTGAAATAGCATCCGGTGTTGCTCAAATTGCGTATCTTATTTTGAGTTACGGTGCAGTGTAGTCGCACCCATAGTGAAACCCTGCTGAGATTTACAAGTGGGTATTGATGCCTGGTGAGTGCTAGATAGAGGTGATGAAGGTAGCTCATGATTGTCCCTTTGCCGGAGGCTGAGGAGTGGAGAGAATCCTGTGATAGGCCGAAGCAAAATTTCCACACAGACGTTTGAGATGGTGAAAGATTATGATGATATTTGTGCTTTGTCAAAAGAGTTAGGGGTTAAAGGAACCCATCAAGACACCCTTGCAGCCTGTGCCCATCACTGAGGCAGTGTTTGTCAGAGTGTTGGTAGATATTGTGGGACCCAGATCTAGACCTTCTAGGAATGGGAAGAAATATAATGTGTGATGGGTTCTGCCAGCAAGTATCCTTCAGCCACAGCTCCATCTAATATAGACTGCTGCCCTAATTGCTTTTCTGGCAGACTAGGTTTTCCCAGAGAAATTTTGTCAGGCAATGGTCCAAAGGCCATGTCTTTAGGTCTCAAGCAATTTGTGAGTTGTGTTGACTGCAGCTTATAGAAGCCTCCCCCTATCATCCAGAAACCAACTATCTAGAAGAAAGAGTCAATGGAAAATTGAAGTTCATATTGAGAATGTACATTGCTTGATGAGGGAATGACAGGGGTGTGTGAATCCCTTCTTTGTTACTCATTACAGATGTACAGTCCAATCATGTACGGTGTGGGTCTCCTTTGATCTCCTTTAAGGGGGTCAGGTAAGATGCCTCAGTGTACATTGAGAGCCATGGGAGGGCTGTAAAGAAGTGCAGAGATGCCTGTGGAGGACCATGTCACTCCTTTTAAAGCAAAATACAGGACAATGTAGCACTTTAAAGACTAACAAGATGGTTTATTAGATGATGAGCTTTCGTGGGCCAGACCCACTTCCTCAGATCAAATAGTGGAAGAAAATAGTCACAACCATATATACCAAAGGATACAATTTAAAAAAATGTAACAAATATGAAAAGGACAAATCACATTGCAGAACAGGAGGGGGATGCGGGGGGGGGGGGGTAGGGGGGAGGAAGGAAGGTAAGTGTCTGTGAATTGATGATATTAGAGGTAGGGAGAGTGGGATGTTTGTGAGTTAATGGTATTAGAGGTGATAATTGGGGAAACTATCTTGGTAATGGGTGAGAGAGTTCAAATAACCTCCCCAATAATACCATCCTTGCCACCATGGATGTAGAAGCTCTATATCCCAACATCCCACATGAAGACGGATTACAAGCAATTAGAAACACTATCCCAGAGGACACTACTGCCAACCTGACAGCAGACCTATGTAACTTTGTTCTCACCCACAATTATTTCCAGTTTGAGAACAACTTATACCTCCAGATCAGCGGCACAGCCATGGGTACACGCATGGCCCCACAGTATGCTAACATCTTTATGGCTGACCTAGAACAACGTTTCCTCAACTCCCGTCCCCTTTCACCCCTCCTCTACCTACGGTACATCGATGACATCTTTATGATCTGGACTCATGGCCAAGAAACACTGGAGATATTCCACAGAGATTTCAACAACCTACACCCCACCATCAACCTCAGCCTGGACCGTTCTACACGAGAGATCCACTTCCTGGACACCACTGTACAAATCAACAATGGAAAATTAGACACCACTCTCTACAGAAAACCCACCGACTCATACAGTTACCTACATGCATCCAGCTCCCATCCAGAACACACCACACGATCCATCGTCTATAGCCAAGCCCTTCGATACAACCGCATCTGCTCTAATCCCACTGACAGGGACCAGAAGCTTCAGGATCTCTACCAAGCATTTATAAACCTCAACTACCCACCCAGAGAAATAAAAAAGCAAATTGAAAGAGCCAGACGAATACCTAGAAACCATCTACTTCAAGACAGACCCAAGAAAACCAACAATAGAACACCACTTGTCATCACCTACAACCCCCAACTTAAACCTGTCCAACATATTATCAATAAACTACAGCCTATTGGAACAGGATACCATACTCAAAGAGGCTCTGGGAGACAGACCCATAGTCTCCTATAGACAACCACCTAACCTCAAGATGATTCTTACCAACCACCATAGGATATACCACACTAATACCAACCCTGGTACCTTCCCTTGCAACAAACCCCATTGCCAGCTTTGTCCACATATTCATTCTGCTGATACCATTATTGGACCTAACCAAGTGAGTTATAAGATCAAGAACACATATTCCTGCGCATCCAGAAATATAATCTATGCTATCATGTGCCGAAAGTGTCCGTCTGCTATGTACATTGGACAAACATCTCAGACATTTCGCCAAAGGATCAATGCCCACAAAACAGATATCAGACAAGATCACAAAGAGAAAACAGTTTCTTGCCATTTTAACCAGAAAGGACACTCTCTCAATGACTTAACCACCTGCATTCTGCTACAAAGACCTTTTACATCTGCACTTGAAAGGGAATCCTCTGAACTGTCATTCATGTTAAAATTCGACACTTTCCAAAAAGGACTCAACAAACATTTGAACTATCTCACCCATTACCAAGATAGTTTCCACAATTATCACCTCTAATACCATTAACTCACAAACATCCCACTCTCCCTACCTCTAATATCATCAATTCACAGACACTTACCTTCCTTCCTCCCCCCGCCCGTATCCCCCTCCTGTTCTGCATTGTGATTTGTCCTTTTCATATGTGTTCATTTTTTTTAATTGTATCCTTTGGTATATATGGTTGTGACTACTTTCTTCCACTATTTGATCTGAGGAAGTGGGTCTGGCCCACGAAAGCTCATCATCTAATAAACCATCTTGTTAGTCTTTAAAGTGCTACATTGTCCTGCATTTTGCTTCAGCTACCCCAGACTAACACGGCTACATCTCTATCACTACTCCTTTTAAAGACATTTTAAAGGCTCTGATGGACTTCATGCACTAGAACCTGGAAAAGAGCCCGCAGTCTAAAGAAATAAAATGGCAATGAATATGATCTGTTGTGCTGATGAGGGAGCATTTGCTGTGCTTGTAATTGATTTGGTAAGGGAGCATAAGGAAGAAACTCCTCTGGAGAGCACTGAGATTTGGGGAAAGGGGAAGTTGGACACAACCCAAAAGCAGGAGACGTTGGCCCTCTTAAAATACCACAAATAGGTATTTTCCAGCCTGCCAGATTTAACTACCAAAATAGTGCGTTGTATTGAAACTATAGGGCCAGCATGCAAAAGGAGAAATGCAAAACCAGTTCAGGAGGAGATGGAAAGCATGCTAGACATGGGAGTGATTACTAAATCAAAAAGCCAAAAGAGGTAAAATTATAAGATTTTGCGTGGGTTATAGAAGGACAAATGTCATCACCCACCCTGATCCTTCCCCGAGGCACGTGACAGAGAACATAAGAACGGTCCAGGAGCCCAGTAAGCAGTCTTTTGACTGAGGCCAATGCCAGGTGCTCCACAGGGAATTAACAGAATATGTAAACATTAGGTTATTCATGCCTTGTTGCCCATTCCAAGCTTCTGACAAATAGAAGCAAGGAACACTTTCCTTGCCCATGTTGGCTAATAACTATTCATGCACCAATCTTCCATGAATGTACCTACTTCTTTTTTGAACCCTGTTATACTCTTGGCCTTCACAACATGTTTTAGCAAGGAGTTCCACAGATTGACCGTGCATTGTGTGAAGAAGTACTCCCTTTTGTTTGTTTTAATCCTGCTGCCTATTAATTCATTTGGTGACCTCTAGTTCTAGTGTTATAAGAGAGTAAATGACACTTCTTTATCTACTTTTTACACACTGATCATGATTTTATACACTTCTATCATATCCTCCCCTTAGTCATCTCATCTGAGAATGATCTGTATTCTGGTGGCTGGCTGAGAGTGGTCCAGGTTGCAGGCTACAGCAGCAAGGCCTCGCAAGGCACCCCAGGTTACATGGCAGGGATGACACAGCCCTCTGATGGTCTAGATTGTACTGCAGTTTGACACACTTATCCACTTCATTATTAAGAGTCCTGGACTTTAGATGTTTCTTTTTTAAAGGAAAAAGATGTTTAATTTCCAAATCCTCTCCCTGCATCTATGAGATGCTGACTTCTTGGATCCCTGGACACTTTGACTCTAATTGTAAAAATTATGCAATGAAATGTGACATCTTTTTGTGTTTGAAATGCCGGAAAAGTTAGGTCTGGAAAGTACCCAGAGCAATTCAGGGTAGTAGAGAGCAAATCCATGCTATGCACTGTGCAAGCATTGAATCAGTCATGGTCTCTGTCCTGAAGAGCATACAATCTGCCATAGAGCCCGCAGCCCAAAAGGCTTAAAGCCTCTGAAAGGTCAAATTCTGAAAGGTTTTTTTCATTCATATATTTGAAACACAATTAAATAACCTGCTTTTACATTGGGCTTCTGCACTATTTTGTCTCCTGAGACTATGTGAACTTCTTATGTTTAAGGATAAAAAGCTTGTCCCTTCCACCTGCACAAGTTGGTCCATTAAAAGACATTACTTCCCTACCTTGTCTGTTACACGATCACTATCCCTACTTTTTCCCAGTGTACATTCAGACACATGTACTCAGTCAGCTGTTGAAGATTTTCTGCTGGTCCAAATGAAAACAGACATGATATATAACCAAGGTAGACACTAAATAACACTAATGCAATGTCCATGGCAGATACTTTGAGAACATCAAGTCCCACCAACTGGGGAACCTCAACAAACCCGACTACATGAAAGAAACCTCCTAGTATTAGACTTATTCCAGGATTTTAATGATCATATGGTCTGAAATTAAGATCGGCTGTCAAGAAAATCTTCAAAATTTCCCAAAATAATTTATATTTACCAATAAAATAAACCTTACATAGAATTATAGGTGATGTTTATAAAGTAAATATAATTACACATTTCTTTCCTTGAGAAATTAGGCCAACTGTAAGGAGTAAACAGTGTCCAGGCCGAGAGGAAAGGTAAGCTAAGAATGGAAATCGCTAGACCAGACTTTATACCTTCACGCCACAAGGTGCCACTGTTGGCTAAAAATACGTTTTCACAGAAAGGGAAAAACACAGCTCCTCCCACCGACCCCTATTCAGCCCTGCAACACAGCAGAGATTCAGCGGCACTGCCCCACGGAGCGCTTGGAATCGCACCTCCGCCAAGACTGCCGAGAAGATTTTTCTGGAGAAATTCGGGGATTTTATTGTTAACCGGCGTCCGCCATGGACCTTCTGCGGCGAGAGGCGCTGGGCGCGGGGCAGCTGCTGCGCTGGGTTCTGCTCCAGGCGGCCTGGGCGGCGGGCGGCGGCCAGCTCCATTATTCCGTGCCGGAGGAAGCCGAGCCCGGCACGCTCGTGGGCCGCCTGGCCCAGGACGTGGGTCTGGAGGTGGCGGAGCTGGTGTCTCGGCGGTTGCGGGCGGTGGCCAAGGGCGGCAGAGACTGTTTCGAGGTAAATGCGCAGAGCGGCGCGTTGCTGGTGAAGTCGCGGCTGGACCGGGAAGAGCTGTGCGGGCCGAGCCCCCGGTGCGCCCTGGACCTGGAGGTGCTAGTGGACAAACCGCTGCGGCTGTTCCCCGTGGAGGTGGAGATACGGGACATCAATGACAACGCCCCGGCGTTCCCTGTAAGCAAAGAAAATCTGTTTATCTTAGAATCCAGACCTCCCGAGTCGCGGTTCCCGCTAGAGGGCGCGTCCGACGCAGATATTGGCACAAACTCGCTGCTCAGCTACACACTGAGCCCCAGTGACTATTTTACTGTAGAAACACGAACGAATGATGAACAAAGTAAATCGGTTGAGCTGGTGCTAAAGAAGCCCCTGGACCGAGAGCAAACCCCCGAGCACCGTTTATTGCTCACGGCCACCGACGGGGGCAAACCAGAGCTGACGGGCACAGCGCAGCTGGTGATCTCGGTCCTGGACGTCAATGACAACGCGCCGGTGTTTAACCAGTCTCTTTACAAGGTCCAGATATTAGAAAATGCACCAAATGGGTCACTAGTAATGAAACTCAACGCCACAGATTTGGATGAGGGGCTAAGTAAGGATATTTCATATTCCATACGCAGTGTCACTGCGCACGCTCAGAGCCCCATGTTTATCATTGATCCGGACACTGGTGAGCTGAGAGTGAACGGAAAATTGGATTTCGAAGATACTAATTTATACGAGATTCAAGTGCAGGCAACAGATAAAAGCACGTACCCTTTGTCCGGACACTGCAAAGTGCTGGTGGAAGTGCTGGACGTGAACGACCACGCCCCCGAGCTGGCGGTGACTTCCCTGTCGCTGCCGGTGCCGGAGGACGCCTCCCCGGGGACAGTGGTGGCTCTTCTGAGCGTCTCGGACCGGGACTCGGGAGACAACGGCAAAGTCAGCTGCTCCATCGGGCCGGGCCTGCCCTTCCGCCTCGTGTCCACCTTTAAGAATTACCACTCGCTGGTGGTGGCGGAGGCGCTGGATCGGGAGCGCGTGGCTGAATACGAGGTCGTGGTGCGGGCCAGGGACCAAGGGGCCCCGCCTCTGTGGGCCAGCAGGCGGCTGGTGGTGCCGCTGTCGGACGTGAACGACAACGCGCCCGCGTTCCCGCAGGCCGTGTACACGGTGTTCGTGCGGGAGAACAACCCGGCCGGGGCCCCTGTGCTGAGCGTGTCGGCCTGGGACCCGGACTTGGGGGCGAACGGGCGGGTGAGCTACTGGGCGGTGGAGAGGCGCGTGGGCGAGCGGCCCCTGTCCAGCTACATCTCGGTGCACTCGGAGAGCGGGCAGGTGTCCGCCCTGCAGCCCCTGGACTACGAGGAGCTGCAGGTGCTGCAGTTCGAGGTGAGCGCGAGGGACGCGGGGCTGCCGGCCTTGTGCGGGAACGTGAGCGTGCAGCTCTTCGTGCTGGATGCCAATGACAACGCGCCCGTGGTGTCCCCGCCTGGGTCCGGGCGCGGCGCGCTGGGGCCCGAGCTGGTGCCGCTGTCGGCCGGCGCCGGGCACGTGGTGGGCAAGGTGCGAGCGGTGGACGCGGATTCCGGCTACAACGCCTGGCTGCGCTACGAGCTGCAGGAGCCGCGGGCGGCGGGGCCTTTCCGCGTGGGTGTGTACAGCGGGGAGATCAGCACGGCGCGGGCCTTGGAGGAGGCGGACGGCCCCAGCCGGAGCCTGGTGATCGTGGTGCGGGACCACGGGGAGCCGGCGCTGTCCGCGACCGCCACCGTGAGCCTGTCGCTGTCGGAGCGTGCCCAGGCGGTGGCCTGGGAGTCGGGGCCGCCGCGTGCGGGGAGCGCAGGGCCGGCGGGCGCCATGAACGTGTCTCTGATGATCGCCATTTGCTCGGTGTCCGGGCTGTTCGTGCTGGTGATTGTCCTGTACGTCGGGCTGCGCTGCCCGGGGGCCCCGGAAGTGACGTGCGGGCCCGGGAAAGGCCCGGGGGTGAGCGCGAGCGAAGCGGGGAGTTGGTCCTATTCGCAGCGCCAGAGCCGGCTGGTGTGTGTCGGGGAAGGCACCGTCCGGAGCGACCTGATGGTTTTCAGCCCCGTCTGCCCGAGTTCTGCAAAGATTGAGGGGAACGTGAAACAGGAGCAGCTGCTCAGTGATGGCCAGGTTAGTCATGCCATAAGTTCTATGAGAGTTTGTTAGAAAATGTTTAATTTCTGTAAAGTTTATGATTTCATGATGTGATGTTGGTGAAATCCAGAAATTGAAGTAAGAATCGCATTCAGGAAAATTTCCAAAAGGGACTCTTGGTGAGTTGGGTGAGCGGTAATTGTTATGGGGATGTTTTTTTTTTTTAACAGAGTGAGGTCGATGTAAACTTCTTTGCTGTTGGATATATTACCCCAAAGTTATTTATTTAAGAAAAATATGGGCTAGCATTTTAAGGTGCATTGTGAACGTGTCTTTTCCATTGGGTGATATTCTGTTGGGTCATATTCTCTATTTCTTCAAACGGATATATTTTAAAGGAATGGACCCCAGGTTTTCTCTAGGAATATTGTGACTTTCACTCTTTGGCTGATAAAATCTGATTGCTGCGTTTCTAGGGCTTTTGTGCCCAATACAGTGACACATTTCAGAAATGTAGTTGTGCATGGTGTTCAAGGAGGCATCCCCGTGTGTGCAGTCCTTTGGGTCAATTCAATGGTATTCTTCAGAACTCTAAAATATGTTTCGGAGAAAAATCTTGCTCAGAAACATTTTCATGGGTGATACTTTCTGAAGCCTGGGGGACACTGGAATTAAGGGCTAATTCACCCAAAATCCTTTCCGAAAGGGGAGTCGTTACTTCGTATTTTTTAAAATCTGGATTTGAGACCATGTCTGTACCAGGTTCTCGTAATAAGAAAATATTGGGATGATGAGATTTTTACAGTTCTTGTTTATCCATAAAGTAAATGATAGCAAGTAAAGAGAAAAAGTCAAATGGAAAAGAATCGCTCACAATTGCATCACATGAAGGCAAATAACTAAAAAGTGACAAGAATTTGATACCTTAAACCTGATATTAAATGAGGATAGTAGTACAATAAACATCACAGAAACTTGGTGGGATGATGATAGTTGGAAATCATAGTACTTGGAAACAACATATGTAGTCAAGATACAGTAGGTCCTGCTGATAGGGGAGTGGCACTCTATGTGAAAGAAAGCACATAGTCATGAGTCAAATATAGTAAACAGCTTAAATCAGATTATAGTAGAATTTCTATGGCTAGAAATCCAGCGTTTAAATAAGAACAATGCCCGAAAAGGAATGGTTTCTCTAGCCTTTGTTTGTCGGAGGCTGGGAATGGGCAACAGGGAGGGATCACTTGATGATTCCCTGTTCTGTTCACTACCTCTGGGACACCTGGCATCGGCCCCTGTGGGCAGACAGGACAGTGGGCCAGATAGACCTTTGGCCTGACCCAATATGGTCCTTGTGTAAGAGTATATCGCCTAAATGAACCACTGTACTAGATGATTGGAGGATAACTAAGATTACACAAATTTTTATAGTGGCTTCAGAGGCCATCCTCACAATTACAGACTGGTCAGCATAACTTTGGTACCGGGAAAATTGGTTGAAATGATAATAAAGATCATAATTATCAGGTAGATGAACATGATTTATTGGGGAGAGTCAATGTGGCTTTTGTAAACGGAAATCATACCCCACCAATCTACACAAATTCTTTGAATGGGTCAACAAACGTGGACCAGTGAGATGCAGGGGCTGGTGTACTTGGGCTTTCAGAAAGCCTTTACTTTAACAAGGTCCCTTCTCGCAGGCTCTTAAGCGGAGTAAACCGGTATGGGAAGGTCCTCTCCTGGATTACTACTGGTTAAAAGATAGGAAACAAGATGTAGGATAAATGGTCAGTTTCCAGAATGGGGAGAGGTAAATAGTGGTTTCTCTGAGGCATCTTTATTGGGACCAGTCCTTCTCAACATATTAATAAATGATCTGGGCAAAGGGGTAAACTGTGAGGTAGAAAAGGTTGCAAATACTAGAAAATTACTCTCTACAGTGCAGTTTAGAGCAGATTGTGAAGAGTTACAAAGGGATCTCTCAAAACTGCGTGACTGAGCAACATAACTGCAGATGAAATTAAATTCTGATAAATGAAAAATAAAACATATTGTAAAACATAATTCCAACCATACATTCACCAACCATACATGTGAATGACACAGACAAAATTAGCTTTTTCTACCTAAGAAAGAGATCTTGGAGTCATTATAGGTAAATTCTCTGTAAACATCCACTCAATGTGCAGTGGTAGTCAAAAAAGATAACGATGTTAAGAACAATTAGGAAATAGTTACTCTGGTGGGCTATATCTATCATAATGCTTCTATATACACACATGAAATATTCACATCTTGAGTAATGTTTGCAGTTCTTGTCATCCCATCTCAGAAAAGATCTATTAAAAATGAAAAGGGCACAGGAAATGATTAGGAGTATGGAACAGCTTGCATGTGAGGAGAGATTTAAAAGACTGTAACTTTTCAGCTGTATCATAAAAATCTATACCATCGATGACGTGGAGAAAGTGAATAAGAAAGGTGAAGGCATAAATAATACTAACAAAAGAACCCTGGGGGGGGGGGGGGGGGGTTCACATGATGAAATAAATAGGCACCAGGTTTAAAACAAACAAAAAGGAATGCTTCTTCACAAAATGTTCAGTCAGCCTCTTCAACTCATTGCCGGGGATATTGTGAGGCCAAAACTATAGCTGGGTTCAAAGAAGATATAGATAAGTATATGGAAGTTAGGCTAACCAGTGGCTATTGGGAAAGATGGCCAGGGTGCTACCCCTGCTCTGAGTGTCCCTAAGCCTCTGAAAGTGAGATACTGGTACTGAACAGCAAGGATCTGATCACTTGATAATTGCTCTGTTCTGTTAATCCTATTGAAGCCTCTGGCATGGGTCACTGTTGAAAGGCAATATACTGGGCTGGATGGAACTTTCGTCTGGTCCAATTGGTCAGGTTTATGTTTTTATCTTCAGGGTATTTAGCATATCGAGGAACAGCTAATTGCAGACATCTTGTTAAATAAAGGCAACATTAAATCTACATCAGAGAGGGCCGTGGAGTGATTTCCAAATGTGGAGAAGAAGAAAGCTACCCTTCCAGAATCAACATCTTCCTACCGTGTGCATACTGTGAGGCTATGTCTACACTGGCAGCTTCTTGTGCAAAAACTCTTCCAGAAGAGAGCGTCTACACTGGCATGTACTTTTGCGCAAAAGATGTGGTTTTGCGCAAGAGCATCCATGCCAGTGTAGATGCTCTCTTGCGCAAGAAAGCTCTGATGGCCATTTTAACCATAGGGCTTTCTTGCGCAAGAAATTCATGTTGCCTGTCTACACTGGTCTCTTGCGCAAGAAGAGTTGCGCAAAAGGGCTTATTCCTGAGCGGGAGCATCAGAGTTCTGGTGCAAGAAGCCTTGATTTCATACATTAGAATGTCACTTTACTTGCGCAAGAACACGCAGCCAGTGTAGACAGGCAGCAAGTTTTTGTGCAAGATGACGCCAGTGTAGACACAGCCACAGGGTACATCTACATGGCAGGGCAAAAGTCAAATTAAGATGTGCAACCTCAGCTACATCAATTGCATAGATGAAGTCTAAACAGCTTAATTTGGCTTTTGATGCTGTCTACACAGCAGAAAGTCAAAGGAAGAGCACTCTTTGATTTCGCTTACTCCTTGTGAAATGAGAATTACAGGGATTGAGTAAGAAGTCCTTCTCCATCTCCGTATTATTTCAAAATAATGGCTTGAACTTTTGTTATTTCAAAATAACATTAGTTATTCTGAAATAATGCTGCTGAATAGATGTACCCTTACTGGCCTGAGAAGATACACTATGTTGCTTTCCGAAATGATTGATGTGAAGAAGAGCCCTTGAAGACATCTAAGACCTATTGAAATTCTTGATGGTTAGAGTCTACTGATCTTTCTTCAGTTTTTGGAAAATTGAACTGGCTGATTAGAAGTTGTCTGATGCCAGAGACTCCTATCCAGTGCTCTCGGCTAGAAAAATTCCTAAAGGCAGAGAAGAAATCCAAATCTGTTCCACGAATTGTACTAATAACTTGAAGCTCCGTGTCATTTCATTTTGTAGTTACTGTAGTGCACAGTTGCTGTGCATGATTATTAAAGTTGGTGTTTGCCCACGTTACATGGCAATCTGAGGTAGATAAAGGAAAGACATTATTTAACTGAAGATTCAGGAAAAGCAGACACAAAAGTGTTGTTTAAACCCTGATCAGATGTATATTGAATGGGAAGCCAATTTCTAAATGCTGAATTTTGTGGAAGAGACGGGACATATTTCTGCAGTTGAGGAGATGGAAAGGAGTATCGACATAGATTAACTTTCTCCTGAAGATGCAGATATGAAGCCATAGTCTATATAAAATAATATTTTAAATTCAAGATGTAAAAATGTTTTGCACACAAGAACCTATTCTGTGCCCTGTTTGTCTATATGAAAGCACCCACATTGAATGTTCTCAGAGAGGAGATCTTTATCTTCAAGGGATCTCTTCTGAGATGTACTAGTGTAAGTTGATAGGAAAATTTCCCTCCAGTTAGGGAAGTTACCTTCTGTCCATCCAATCTCCATGGCATGTATAATAAGGTGAGTGCATAACACTATACCTATCTAGAAATGGTTGTGTGCTGATAATGCAATCTGGTTGATATGATAAAGACACATATTGCTACATCCCAATCCAACAAATCAATGATCCTTATGTAGAGTCTGAAAGATTTTGTATCCTAGAATATGAGTGTTGCTAAGAGAATTTAAATTCTTCTCCAGAGAAGCAGCATGAACAAAACTATGGATAATTAATATAATATTTAGAAGCTTCAGGGGGTAGCTGAGTTAGTCTGTACAGGATAAACTTAAAAAACAACAAATGGTCTGGTAGCATTTTATAGAGTAACAAAACATGTAGATGGTATCATGAGTTTTTGTGGGCACAGCCCACTTCTTCAGATGACTAGAGTTTTTAGGTTCAGGAAAATATTGTATAAATATCACATGTATTGGAAAAATGCTAGAAGTTTTGAATAATTTCCTACAAGTGTTGTGTGTCAGATGCTGATGGAAATCAGAAAAAGGATTCTCATGATTCCCCCATGTACTTAAATAATAAAAATACAGAATAACTGGTGACTACTGAAGAATTAGAAAACAGTAATTCAATTACAACCCATAATTTTTTACTCTTCTGCTTACCCTCAAGTACCACACTTGTGGTGGGAGAGGTCCAGGTTGGATATTAGGAAAAACTATTTCACTAGGAGGGTGGTGAAGCACTGGAATGGGTTACCTAGGGAAGTAGTGGAGTCTCCATCCCTAGAGGTGTTTAAGTCTCAACTTGACAAAGCCCTGGCCGGGTTGATTTAGATGGGATTGGTCCTGCCTAGAGCAGGGGGCTGGACTTGATGACCTTCTGAGATCTCTTCCAGTTCTATGATTCTATGATAAGGGGATGGGTTGATGAGAGAATATGATCTTGGTAACTAATTGACCATTCATTTTCAGTGGGAAATATGTCAATGGAGGGATGATAGGAGTTACTATAGAGAATTTCTGGGTGTCTGGCTGGTGAGTCTTGCCCACATGCTCAGGGTTTAGCTGATCACCATATTTGGGGTCGGGAAGGAATTTTCCTCCAGGGTAGATTGTCAGAGACCCTGGAGGTTTTTCGCCTTCCTCTGTAGCATGGGGCGCAGATCACAGCTGGCGGATTCTCTGCATCTTGGGACCTTCAAAGTATTTGAAGGCTTCAATATTGGAGATATAGGTGAGAGGATTATTCTAAGAGGGGTGGGTGAGATTCTGTGGCCTGCAGCGTGCTGGGGATCAGACTAGATGATCATAATGGTCCCTTCTGACCTTTAATCATTTCATAGATTCATAGACTTTGTCTTTATCGATGAGAAATTAGGGTGGCATTGTCCTGCATGCAGACAGGTGTCAGGAAAATAGATTTCAACTGTGTGCGATCATAGACATCGATGGGCACTAGAGGGAATTACACAACAGGGAATTACACAACGTTCAATGGTTAAACAGCTAAGTGCACTTCAGAATTTACTCCTGTTGGATTCTGCAGTTGTTGCATTAAGAGACATTGTAAAACTGAAGAATTCCAAAAAGTATAGTAATTGCAGTATCATGTTCTAACCATGTCCTTGCAATCTGTATTCACTTTACATACTGATTTCAGTAGGTATGAAGTAGTTATTAAGGGTGAAACACACAGGACTGTGTCTTCAGAGTCTAAGATCTTGAAGAGAGGGAATAGGAGTTATCTGTAGACTACAATATAAATGTAAAGCGTGTACACAGCAAAAGAGAGGTAAAATACATAATGAAAGACTGAGTTTACAAGCTGATAGAGCAAACAATGCACTTCAGGTGCCCTCCGGCTGTTTGAAGATAACCATTCTAAAGGGGCCCAGGCTCTGAAGTCATCACAACAGAAAATAAACGACTAACATAATAAAGTTTCATACAATGAAAAGATGAGGGCAGCCAGGCGCTACTAATGTTGCCACTGGATATCTAATGAAAACAAGGCATTTCAATATACTCCAACTTGTTACACATTTAAATACTCCGATTGCCACAACATTTACAAACGTTCTGTGAAAAGACTTTTTTGAAAATGTGACAAGACTAAAACAATAAGAAAAAACCTACAAGCACAGGAAAGGAAAAGAAAATGTCGCATTTATACATTTGGTCGCATGGTGCCGCTGTAGACCACAAAAAGCCTTCTCCGAGAAAGGAAAAGGGAAGCCCCTCCCAGGATTATACTGGGATTCACGTCAACAGCAAGGGCGGATCAAATCAGACGCGACCCGCTCCGAAGAGAAGGGAACCGGCATTTCAAAATTACCTGCATTCGCCCCGTCTCAAACAGCGAATTTTAAACGGGAGCGTCCGCCATGGCCGGTCCGAGGCGAGAGGCGCTGGGCGCGGGGCAGCTGCTGCGCTGGGTTCTGCTCCAGGCGGCCTGGGCGGCGGGCGGCGGCCAGCTCCATTATTCCGTGCCGGAGGAAGCCGAGCCCGGCACGCTCGTGGGCCGCCTGGCCCAGGACGTGGGTCTGGAGGTGGCGGAGCTGGTGTCTCGGCGGTTGCGGGCGGTGGCCAAGGGCGGCAGAGACTGTTTCGAGGTAAATGCGCAGAGCGGCGCGTTGCTGGTGAAGTCGCGGCTGGACCGGGAAGAGCTGTGCGGGCCGAGCCCCCGGTGCGCCCTGGACCTGGAGGTGCTAGTGGACAAACCGCTGCGGCTGTTCCCCGTGGAGGTGGAGATACGGGACATCAATGACAACGCCCCGGCGTTCGCGGTGAGCGAGTTAAATCTGTTCATCGCAGAGTCCAGACTGCCGGGCTCGCGGTTCCCGCTAGAGGGCGCGTCCGACGCAGATATTGGCACAAACTCGCTGCTCAGCTACACACTGAGCCCCAATGAACATTTCAGCCTAGACTTGCAAACGAAAAACGATCAAACCGCGTCTCCAGATCTGGTCTTAAAGAAACCGCTGGACAGAGAGGAAAGCCCCAAGCATCGTTTAGTGCTCACAGCCACTGATGCGGGCAAACCCGGGCTCTCCGGCTCAGTTGAGCTGCACGTGACTGTCCTGGACGCCAATGACAATCCGCCCGAGTTTAGCCAGCCCGTCTATGAAATAAAGTTGTGGGAAAACGCGGCGAGCGGTGTGCTAGTGGCGACACTCAATGCCACCGATTTGGACGAGGGAACTAATAAGGACATTTTCTATTCTTTCATCAGCCTCCTTCCGCCTAGTGGCAGAGACTTGTTCAGTATAGACACAGACTCTGGGGAGATCAGAGTGAAAGGAGAGATTGATTATGAAGAGCACAATTTATACGAAATCCGAGTTGAGGCCAAGGATAAAGGGAATCTCCCACTGGCGGGACACTGCAAAGTGCTGGTGGAAGTGCTGGACGTGAACGACCACGCCCCCGAGCTGGCGGTGACTTCCCTGTCGCTGCCGGTGCCGGAGGACGCCCCCCCGGGGACAGTGGTGGCTCTTCTGAGCGTCTCGGACCGGGACTCGGGAGACAACGGCAAAGTCAGCTGCTCCATCGGGCCGGGCCTGCCCTTCCGCCTCGTGTCCACCTTTAAGAATTACCACTCGCTGGTGGTGGCGGAGGCGCTGGATCGGGAGCGCGTGGCTGAATACGAGGTCGTGGTGCGGGCCAGGGACCAAGGGGCCCCGCCTCTGTGGGCCAGCAGGCGGCTGGTGGTGCCGCTGTCGGACGTGAACGACAACGCGCCCGCGTTCCCGCAGGCCGTGTACACGGTGTTCGTGCGGGAGAACAACCCGGCCGGGGCCCCTGTGCTGAGCGTGTCGGCCTGGGACCCGGACTTGGGGGCGAACGGGCGGGTGAGCTACTGGGCGGTGGAGAGGCGCGTGGGCGAGCGGCCCCTGTCCAGCTACATCTCGGTGCACTCGGAGAGCGGGCAGGTGTCCGCCCTGCAGCCCCTGGACTACGAGGAGCTGCAGGTGCTGCAGTTCGAGGTGAGCGCGAGGGACGCGGGGCTGCCGGCCTTGTGCGGGAACGTGAGCGTGCAGCTCTTCGTGCTGGATGCCAATGACAACGCGCCCGTGGTGTCCCCGCCTGGGTCCGGGCGCGGCGCGCTGGGGCCCGAGCTGGTGCCGCTGTCGGCCGGCGCCGGGCACGTGGTGGGCAAGGTGCGAGCGGTGGACGCGGATTCCGGCTACAACGCCTGGCTGCGCTACGAGCTGCAGGAGCCGCGGGCGGCGGGGCCTTTCCGCGTGGGTGTGTACAGCGGGGAGATCAGCACGGCGCGGGCCTTGGAGGAGGCGGACGGCCCCAGCCGGAGCCTGGTGATCGTGGTGCGGGACCACGGGGAGCCGGCGCTGTCCGCGACCGCCACCGTGAGCCTGTCGCTGGTGGAGCGTGCCCAGGCGGTGGCCTGGGAGTCGGGGCCGCCGCGTGCGGGCAGCGCAGGGCCGGCGGGCGCCATGAACGTGTCTCTGATGATCGCCATTTGCTCGGTGTCCGGGCTGTTCGTGCTGGTGATTGTCCTGTACGTCGGGCTGCGCTGCCCGGGGGCCCCGGAAGTGACGTGCGGGCCCGGGAAAGGCCCGGGGGTGAGCGCGAGCGAAGCGGGGAGTTGGTCCTATTCGCAGCGCCAGAGCCGGCTGGTGTGTGTCGGGGAAGGCACCGTCCGGAGCGACCTGATGGTTTTCAGCCCCGTCTGCCCGAGCGGCGCGGAGAAGCAGCAGGCGCTGACACCAAGTGCGGCAGGACAGGTGAGTCCATGCGCGGAGTGTGTGAGGAGTCGCCCGGAGCCGCGGTTTGGGGGATTGTGCTGCAGGTGTCTCGCAGAGTGGCGAGGATGACGCTGTGTAGTGGTGGGTGGGCTGAAACGTCTGTGAAACCGACCGGCAGCGCTTAGTTCCGGGAGCAGGTCGATTCTTTTTCATAATGAACGTTAATATATTTAACGTATTTTTCTCCTGAGTCCGTGTGTAACCCGGAGACATTTTAACGATGCTCTGCGGGGAAATCCCATGTTTGACTTCGCAGTGAAACACAGTTCCCGCCGCGGCGTGGTTTGATTCTGATCAGCTGGAGCTGTGCAATAGCCGCATCTGTTTGCAGTTCGTTTCAATTAGCTCTGGTTGCGAAGCTGTCAGATCTGCTGGACTGATTGATAACGAAATCAATAGGAATACTCTGTCAAGGAGAAGGTCTGCTTCAAACCCATCAGTCGATCAATCCGGAGATAGACGCTTGAATGGAAATAGTCGTTTGAATCAGTTAATTAAAACGTTGCTGGTCCCCCCCCTCTCCCCCAGTTCCTGACTGTTCGTTAAAATGCGGGAATGGAGAGACTGTGCTCATAGGGAAGATGAAGGTTCCTGTTAGGAACAGACACACACAAAAAATCACTTTTTTCAGTGTCCCAAGTTCATTTGGAGAGAAAAGTCCATTCCTGTTTTCCAATTCTGTACAAAATTCTCCCGGCGAGGTGAGAGTTCCTGTCCGCGAGTAGATTTGGAATCAATGGCGGACCGGTGTTTCCTCTTCCCGACTCTGGGGCAAACCCATTGGCATAATAGTGTGTGGTGAAAAGCAATGACAAGTGTTAGATGGAAGCGCCGAGTTTCAACTGTCCTCTCTAAATACAAAAGCTAAATAAATACTGGAGATGGGTGGATCTGACAAATGGAGTTTAGGAAAGTCTCTAATTATGGGTTTAGATTTCAGAAATTTCAGCTATTGATGTACTGAGAAGAAGTGGTTGAAAAGAGGAGAGGGTCTTATCTTGATTACACTAGTGTAAATCCAGTGTAAGTAGCGGCTCCAATGGCCCCATCCTCTTTCTGCATGAAACAAAATACAGCTATTGGCTACAATAGGCAGCACTCACACGCTGGAAATCCCACTTTCTAAGTATTGATTCATAAAGATCGTTTATTCTCTAGACCCGTGGAAAGTGCCTTACCGGATCACCCCAACGTCTGTAGCACACTAGTAGATGTCTCCCGGAAGGGGGAAAATGACAAACGCTAGCATGCCTGTGAGAAGCTTCTTCTTAACCCAGGGCAGTTATTGGTTGCTTGGATCTTGAAGTAGGAGGGTTATATTTTTAATGTCTTTTTATTCTGCCTGGTGAGAGAGAAGGTATCTCCGAAACGCAGAGTCGTGAGGATGAAGATCCAGGTAATGGCTGTTAATTGTAGCATAATCATAGAACCAGAGAAATGTAGGGCTGCAAGGGCGGCCAGAAGTCATCAGATCCAGTCCCTACTCTGGTGAGCCAAATGACCACCTCCCAGACAGGTGTTTGTTCAAGCTGTTATTAAAGATGGGGGTTCCACAAGCACTCTTGGAAGCCTGTTCTAAAGTTTAGCTGCCTGTCAGTTGGAAAGTTTTTCCTAATTTGTAACGTGCTGCTGCTTCTGCGTGCATTAGGCCAATAAGCACTGAAAGAAGGCAATTAGATTGGCTTAACGTGATTTGTTGTTTACAAAGCTATGCTGGCTATTCCTTAAAACCCTGTTACCCTCCTAGTGCTCATCCATTCACCGATTAATCATTTATTCCAGAATCTGCCCAGCTATGGAAGTTATTATGCTGACTGGTCTATAATGCTCAGGTCCTTGGTCTCCCTTTTTAAGAATGGGTACTATGTCCCTCCTTCAGTCTTCTGGAACTCAGCAGACCTCTACTTCTCTAAGATAATTGCAAATGGTTCCGAAATTGCTTCAGCTGGTTCTTTAAATACCCGAGAATGAATTTCATAAGGCCCTCTTGACTGGAATTATAGCTAAGAAGGTATCTAAATATTCCTTGACCTGTTCTTTCCCTACTTAAGTTTTCATTCCTCAAATTATTTTCTGCTGGTCAGTCTCGTTTTTAACACTGAATTTATGTTTGGTCATGAGGCATTGATATAATGCTTGCCCCCCAAAAAGGAAATTGCAAGTAAGCTTAAGTTTAAATTAAACTCTAGAGTTCATGGATGTCAGGGACGACCACCCTTTTTCTATTTGATAGTAAACAAGAAATAAAATTGGATTATAGGAATGGATAGATATTCATCTGAATGTTCTTTCCCTTTTATCTGAGGTAAGACTATCCAGCAGCTCTCCCGTCACTGTAAAATTTAGTTTATTAGAAAATACGCAGCAATTACCGAGAACCAGAATATTGTTTGAGTGAAAGCAGAACAACGCGACACTGAAGGAAACAAAATAAATATTGTCAGCGCTTAGGTATCTACCAGGGAATCTATGCCAATGGCAATCTGTGTAATTGTCTGTTACGCTGGTCTAGGGAAAATCCATACATTCCCCCTTACAGAAATTAAGGTTAATAGAAATTAGCTGTAAATTAAACTGGGGTGGCAGGCACATTGCAACAGAGGAGCCGCAACTTCTAAGAGGAATTTGAGCGCACGGAAGCTACTCGTTGAAGGAACACACTTAGATCAAGACTGATTGTTTCTGGGTTCTCCTCGGAGCAACTACCACTTTCAAGAAACACGAGGCGGCGCTGCCCGAGATAGTTAACCGGAAAAGTCCCCACTGGTGCTGGTTGATTTGAGGATTTGGGGAGAAGGAGATGCCGAATCTTTCCGGGCTCTAGGACTGGGACACAAACAGGAAAGAATTAAGATGCTGTTGTTGGGTTTTGTTTTGTTTTTTAAATAAATTGTTTTTTCCTGCTTCCACACTCCGAATTGCCCAGCGAGGAAAGACACAGTGAAACATTTTTAAAGATTTCATTCAATTAACAATCGTTTAGAAAGGAAGTTAATGAAGCTGCTGAATTCAGGTAATATGTTTACAAACGAACACACAGGACACAAGTGTTATGGTGAAGTAGAGGCGACAAAATGCTTAATTTTTGTGTCGAATCCATTTCTCCGTGATCACTTCAAATGCTCTGGCGCACTCGGTCGGTCACAACTAATGAAACTATTTTGCAACTGGGGAGTCATGAGACCATCGCAAATTCTTGATAAAAATCCCTGTCCTGCATACCGCCATCGCATGCAGCTGAGTCCTTTGTAGAGACAGATGGCTCCGTATCCGAATGTGAAAATAATCTCCCTTAATTGTACCATGCGTAGGATGGGTGAGTGTGGTTTTCTGTGTAACTAATTCCCAGTTTGCGAGCACTTCAGCATCTCCCGATGCGACCACTTACAGAAAGCTAGAAGAAGAAATGTTGCCTATTTTGCAGATAAACTTTTAAAAGCAGAGTAGCGGCACAGATCGGCCGCGCAGCAGAGAAAACAAAGAAACCAAACCAGTGTATTTTCGCAGGTAACGCCTGTTTAAATTACTTTCCCCCTCTCCTCAGTCCTGCTCCTGCTGGTCTCACGTGATTTATGTCGTGGCTTTTGCTCATTGTACAACGAAAATAACAAGAACAAACTTCAGGGGCACAATTAAAGCCCAAATAAAAGTTTGTACTAAAGATATAAACATGCAACTCCTAACTACTCCTACCATCCTGCTTCTCTGGCTGATTCCCAACAGACAGCACAGTAAGCTCTGATCCCCAGAGGGATCACTGACTAGTCAAAGAGACACCACCCTGTCCCTATAGATTATAACGTGGAACTGGGGGGGATATTCTATCATTCAGAGCCGCAGTGAAACACTTGACCTGCCTACGGAGCCTCGTCGTATTGCCTTTTAGAAATTCGGAGACCTTTTTCCTGTCCCTATCTTTGACACCATTAAGAGGAAATTCTCTGATATATTGACCTATGTTCGCTGATTACACATAGTTATCTGTTATCTTACATATGGCCAGTGAGCTGACTGTAACTTGATAATGAGAAGATTGTATTTTCTATGCTTTCTGAAAGTTAGTTTAAGAGAAAATATTTTCCAGTACAATTTGGTTCATTCCCATATACAGTTATTACACATGTACTCCTCTACATCCCAGGTCATAGATCTCCACATTATCACCGTCTGCCTACATCGATCTGTCAATCAAACGACAAACCACCAGCAGCTATTTCTAGGCAGTGTTAATAACGATTTAAAACATCAGCAGACATAATTATTTCCCCTGAATATAATTCTCCATAATATCCGAAAAGATCACCTTACGCGAGAACCGAAGACAGACACACACCGGTAGCCAGGGCCCATGGGCGGAGAATCAAAATATTAAGGAACAATCGTGGAGAAAAATAAAGTGGTTTTGCATTTATAACTTAAGTCACAAGATGGCGCTGTCTACTTAAAAAGGACTTGCCTTAAACATGGAAAATCAGAGCGCAAGTGCGACTGAGAGCAGTGGGAATGACGCTCGGGAAGATGGCGGAATAATGCGGCAGAAGGGGCTGGATTTAAAGCGTTAACTTATGATATTTTCATACGTAGTTGCAAGAATTCTCTACATTTACCAGCCACGAAGCAGTGACACTTGACAAAGAAAAAGGCAGCGGCCACAGTCCGCCATGGCCTTTGTGCGGCGAGAGGCGCTGGGCGCGGGGCAGCTGCTGCGCTGGGTTCTGCTCCAGGCGGCCTGGGCGGCGAGCGGCGGCCAGCTCCATTATTCCGTGCCGGAGGAAGCCGAGCCCGGCACGCTCGTGGGCCGCCTGGCCCAGGACGTGGGTCTGGAGGTGGCGGAGCTGGTGTCTCGGCGGTTGCGGGCGGTGGCCAAGGGCGGCAGAGACTGTTTCGAGGTAAATGCGCAGAGCGGCGCGTTGCTGGTGAAGTCGCGGCTGGACCGGGAAGAGCTGTGCGGGCCGAGCCCCCGGTGCGCCCTGGACCTGGAGGTGCTAGTGGACAAACCGCTGCGGCTGTTCCCCGTGGAGGTGGAGATACGGGACATCAATGACAACGCCCCGGCGTTCGCGGTGAATGAAGATTTCTTGTTCATATCAGAATCCAGACTGCCGGGCTCGCGGTTCCCGCTAGAGGGCGCGTCCGACGCAGATATTGGCACAAACTCGCTGCTCAGCTACACACTGAGCCCCAATGAATATTTCTCTTTAGACGTGCAAAGAAAAAATGATCTGAGTAAATCGTTAGTTTTGGTGTTAAAGAAACCGCTAGACAGGGAGGAAACCCCCGAGCACCGTTTACTACTCACGGCCACCGACGGGGGCAAACCGGAGCTGACGGGCACAGCGCAGCTGGTGATCTCGGTGCTGGACGTGAATGACAACGCGCCGGTGTTTAACCAGCCCGTCTATGAAGTCAGAATATTAGAAGGCACCGCGAATGGGACATTAGTTATCAAACTGAACGCCACGGATTCGGATGAGGGGGTTAATAAAGATGTCTTATATTTCTTCAACAATCGTGTTCCCTCAAGTGTCAAACAGATGTTTAGCATAGATCGAAATACAGGAGAGTTCCGAGTTAATGACGAACTAGATTTCGAAGACACTAATTTATATGAAATTCAAATCGAAGCCATTGACAAAGGAACCCCACCTATGGTCGGACACTGCAAAGTGCTGGTGGAAGTGCTGGACGTGAACGACCACGCCCCCGAGCTGGCGGTGACTTCCCTGTCGCTGCCGGTGCCGGAGGACGCCCCCCCGGGGACAGTGGTGGCTCTTCTGAGCGTCTCGGACCGGGACTCGGGAGACAACGGCAAAGTCAGCTGCTCCATCGGGCCGGGCCTGCCCTTCCGCCTCGTGTCCACCTTTAAGAATTACCACTCGCTGGTGGTGGCGGAGGCGCTGGATCGGGAGCGCGTGGCTGAATACGAGGTCGTGGTGCGGGCCAGGGACCAAGGGGCCCCGCCTCTGTGGGCCAGCAGGCGGCTGGTGGTGCCGCTGTCGGACGTGAACGACAACGCGCCCGCGTTCCCGCAGGCCGTGTACACGGTGTTCGTGCGGGAGAACAACCCGGCCGGGGCCCCTGTGCTGAGCGTGTCGGCCTGGGACCCGGACTTGGGGGCGAACGGGCGGGTGAGCTACTGGGCGGTGGAGAGGCGCGTGGGCGAGCGGCCCCTGTCCAGCTACATCTCGGTGCACTCGGAGAGCGGGCAGGTGTCCGCCCTGCAGCCCCTGGACTACGAGGAGCTGCAGGTGCTGCAGTTCGAGGTGAGCGCGAGGGACGCGGGGCTGCCGGCCTTGTGCGGGAACGTGAGCGTGCAGCTCTTCGTGCTGGATGCCAATGACAACGCGCCCGTGGTGTCCCCGCCTGGGTCCGGGCGCGGCGCGCTGGGGCCCGAGCTGGTGCCGCTGTCGGCCGGCGCCGGGCACGTGGTGGGCAAGGTGCGAGCGGTGGACGCGGATTCCGGCTACAACGCCTGGCTGCGCTACGAGCTGCAGGAGCCGCGGGCGGCGGGGCCTTTCCGCGTGGGTGTGTACAGCGGGGAGATCAGCACGGCGCGGGCCTTGGAGGAGGCGGACGGCCCCAGCCGGAGCCTGGTGATCGTGGTGCGGGACCACGGGGAGCCGGCGCTGTCCGCGACCGCCACCGTGAGCCTGTCGCTGTCGGAGCGTGCCCAGGCGGTGGCCTGGGAGTCGGGGCCGCCGCGTGCGGGGAGCGCAGGGCCGGCGGGCGCCATGAACGTGTCTCTGATGATCGCCATTTGCTCGGTGTCCGGGCTGTTCGTGCTGGTGATTGTCCTGTACGTCGGGCTGCGCTGCCCGGGGGCCCCGGAAGTGACGTGCGGGCCCGGGAAAGGCCCGGGGGCGAGCGCGAGCGAAGCGGGGAGTTGGTCCTATTCGCAGCGCCAGAGCCGGCTGGTGTGTGTCGGGGAAGGCACCGTCCGGAGCGACCTGATGGTTTTCAGCCCCGTCTGCCCGAGCTCTGCAGAGAACAGGGAGAGAAAAATAGACCCGGAGTTGACAGGCAACGAGAATGGAATGGTGAGTTTCTCTTGGGTATATTCGCCTTGTAGTTTTCTCTAATTTTGTTGGTTATTTGTGTTCACATACCCATTAAAATGGTGAATCCTCCGGGTTTCTCTTCAGCTAATCTTAGGAAATATATCCAGGACAGTACATCGCTTCCCAATCTCCCTTTTTGCGTTCAGTATTATAGCACTGGGCATTCTTGTGTTTCTCACAGGCGTGCCATCCTTCTTTGAGAGCAGTCGTGCGGTTGTCTGATGTTTTTCTTTTCTGTGGTTAACGTTTTCCCAAGTTCAAATAATTTAAAATGAAATTTACCCAAAAAATGTCAGTTAAAACTTTTTATCTGTTTCTGGCAATGAGATAAGGGGCAAAATGATGCTTTGATGTTAAAAAAACAACAACCAGTTCTTACAAATATTTTGTGATGTTCCTCTTTGATGCAGGGACTTAAAATTTGTATCTGGGACTTTCCTATGGCTCTCTCAATGACAGTTCACTCTTATGTAGTCAAGTTTTACTTCTTCCACAAGCTCAGTTAGCACATATTCAGTAGAGACTTTTTATAATTTGCCAGTTTAATTATCTGAAGAGTCTGTATGCAGCGAACATGCTTTATCCCCTTTCAGATGCTGCATGCCAATTGGAGTGAGTACACATGTGGTTCCCCAGATGGTGATTAAGCATCCTTCATCCCAGGAATACAGGGACTCAGGAGGCCTTTCCTCGCAATTCCTCTTGTTGCTGGCTGTGGGACTCTGTAGTGGCAGGCACTGGAACTAAGACTAAGAGACAATGTTGTGACTTAGTGTGGGTACCTTGCTGGTTGCTAGGCTTGGGTTGTGAGTGACCTTCACTGGCTGCTGTCTGCAGCACGGCCCAGCAGGGCAGGGGATGAGTCATTATGCAAGGGGGCTTTGAACCTGTCTGACCAGTTATCTCCCAGGGAGCGGAACAATGGGAAGAAGGGGAGTGGAGCCCTGGCTGGGGGCAGGGCTGGAAGGGAGTGAGCTGTCTGACCAGCTACGCCCAAGGGAGAGAAACAAAGGAAGGTGGAATGCCGCCCCTGGCTGGGGGGCAGGGTTGGAAGTGAATTAGTTTCTGTCTGGGAGCATGGAGGAGACAGCCTAGGGAAAGGGGCTGGAATTTAGAGGCCCAGTCTTCCCCATCTCAAGGGGGGCTGAGGCATCCTAGGCCTGCCCTGTAACCAGATTACATCTGTGCTGTGCTGTATACTGTAGAAGCAATAAACACCCTCTATTCTACTGGCTGGTGGAGTCTGTTTGTGCCATTACGGGGGTGCAGGAGACAGGAAAACCCCAATGCGCTGTCACAAATGTATCTTGTGCTCTCAGGCAGAGTGGATGAAGCACCCTGATTAAAATGCCATGGGGCAAAGAAAGGAAGAGGAGGGTTAAGGATTTCTGGGTGGGATGAGGGTTAGGAGAATTGCTGGGGAGAGACAGGCATAGGAGCAGAAGAGCAGAGCAGAAGGCTGAGCGGAATGAAGAAAGGGGAGGGGCAGGAGTAGGGATACAGTTGGAACCCACTGAGAGTTTCCAAGGATTGCCCATCCACTTTTTCGAGAGAATCTTCCCAGGAAATCTATAATGGCACTCAGTCCACACTTCCAGCTGTCTAGTTTATAGGCTGAGCATTATCCTGGATGTCCCATTTTTCTGTATCTCAGAAGTGGGAACCCTAGGTAGCAGGAAGGTAGGAAAGAGGAGGGTTCATATAGGTGGTAGAAGAGGAGCAGGGCGGGGGAAACATAGGCAGGAGCCAGGGAAGAAAAGTTGGGGTGGAGGGAGGGCAAGACAGGGACACAGTGGCAGGAGTAGAGGATGGATGATCAGGAGGTAGGGATACCAACAGACAGGTTATATGAGCAGGAGGTGAGGAGAAGGGGGGAGGATCAGAAGAGGACAGAGAGAGGCTTGAGTGGGGCTATAGGCAGAAGGGTCTATAAGTCTGGAATACACTCCCCTTCAGAACCTGGAAATGAACCCAACAAGTCTTGTTTTCTAGTAAACTGCTTAGAAACCTACTCAGCCTTCTACACTCCTCCTCTATTGATGCACATGGTAATGACCTGTTCTGTGGATCTAAAGATCCCAGCTGCACTGATGACCCTGTTAAGAATCAATATGGCGCATGAAACATTTGTATGTCAATGTTTAATAAATTACATTAAAAAGATCTATGTTAAAATAAAATTAAGGGCAAGTTATATAAATCTAAATTTAAATTAATGTACGCTCCTCATTTTCTGGGTGCCCAACTTGATACATTTAGGCTCTGATTTGCAAAAGTACTGAACATTAACTAGACTTGAAGTCAGTGGTAGCTCTGTTACAAACCCATAAAGTGCTATAAAAATGATCATGTACTCTGATGATATAGCCCTAAGCGTCTCCCAAATAAGATGATTATTTTGAAAGTTATGATTTTCATCTCTCTGAACCTCATCTCCCATTCACACATGGGGAAAACAACATTACCTTGCATCACAGGGCTGTTGTAAAATACATTGAGTCATGTTTGTAAAGAATTAATATGCTGCTTTGAGAAAGTCTAGAAATACCCAGGAGGAAATTAATAATTATGTATTCCGTGCAAGGTTTGGATGGGGTGACATAATGCATGGTCCCACCCATTTAATGTTGATGATCAAAAGTAATATTGAAGAGTTACCCATTCTGTAGATAAAACACATCTTGACTGAGTCAAAGCTTCTGAACAAAAATACATTATGCACAAGAGCATCGAAAGAAGGTTGCAAGAGAAAACCTATCTGTCAATAACCCTACCGTCATTGCAAATGACAACTTTATTTTGTCTACTATAAGCCTTGTCCCTTTGATCTCTTGGAACTAGATTCATTAAAGAACCTGGGTGTTGTGATGCAGTGTCACGGCACTTAGAAAATTGTTGTGACTCACAAAGCAAGATTTAGTCATGCAGACTCTCTATACAATGAATGGGAATGGATAGGTGCCCAATTCAATTCAACCCTATCAAAGGCTTTTTCTCACATCTATTAATAAGAGAATCCGAGCTTTCTTTTGAATCTGGACTGAATACAGCTTTCTAGTTCCCATCTTAAATTAGTTTGAAATCTGTCTACTATATCTTTTAGAGAGTCTGTGTGTCTTGCTGCCTGTCAGTGTGTCGATCCATCCATCCATCCATGAGTAGGTTTAAGTACTCCTAAATGGTAAGAGTTAGGGCAACCAAATTTGGTATGCAGCTTCCTCTTACCATAACTCAAAGCAAAGTCAGGGTTTGGTTGTGCCAGGACAATGAGATGAGTATATTATGCAATTGTTTCACATCAAACAGAAAGGGAGGGATGTGAGAGCACAGACAGTTATACACATGAATGACCACAGAGGGGCAGCAAGTGTCCCAGCCCTAGGGAGCAGCTGCTGGCTGGAGGCATGGCCCCCACATCCTGGTCTGGTCTGGGGAGCAGCTGTCAGTCACTATGTGACCCTCGCTATCCTGGGAATGTCCTGGGGGCCAGCCAGTGGGCAGGCTGCATGGCCCCCACCTCCCGGGTCAGCCCTTTGGAGAAGCTGGCAGGAATCCGGTGTCCCCCTCCTCCACCTCCTGACCCCAGGCCAGCCCTGGACCTGGGCAATTCCAGGTAAGTCTTCTAGTATTTAATAAATCCTGTTTGGTCTTTATTAATATAGCTCGTGATATGTGAAGTGGTGTACTCCACAGTGCCTTAGCCAGAATCCTTGTATGCTAACTTAGTAAATAAATTGATTTGTATAATTAATTAAAATCCAATTCAGCTTTGGAAATGACTTCTGCACAGAGATATTAATTTTTATTCCTTTTGAATATTGTGTTACACCCATGTGTGAGAAGCCTATGAAATTTTCCTTAGGCTAACCATTAAGTATTGTAAAGCTCCTATCTTGAACTAAAGCTTTGCCATTTTCATATCATCAATGGCTATTAAGATGTCTTCTTTTATGGTTGATTGTTCAAGCATAAGTATATCTAAAACAAAATATGTGGAGGATCATTTTGTTTATGTAAAATATACTGACTCTTAATAATGGATTATCTATGGTGTGTATTTTTGATAGGTTGAAAATGCATCATCTAGTTTTTTGGGATGAGTAACCATTTCTTCAGGACATTTCTAATGTTGAGTTGACTTAGTTAGTTTACGTTATCTTTAATTTTCATAACAATAGTTTGCTTTACCTTTTCTTATTTGTTTCAGGCTTTACTGTTATTTTTTGTACTAGAGATTTGCTTAAAAACATAAGAATGCCCATACTGGGTCACATCAAAGGTCCATGTAGCCCAGGATCCTATCTGCCAACAGTGGCCAATATCCAATCCCCAGATGGAGGGAACAAAACATGTAATCATCACATGATCCCTCTCCTGTCAGCCATTTTCAGACAGAGGCTAGGGACACCATTCCTACTCTTTCTGGCTAATAACAATTGATGGACCTAACCTCCATTAATCTATCTAGCTCTTTTTTGAACCCTGTTAAAATCCTAGTCTTCACAACATCCTCTGGCAAGGACTTCCATAGGTTGACTGTGCACTGAGTGAAGAAAAACTTCCTTTTGTTTGTTTTAAACCTGCTGCCTATTAATTTCATTTGATGATCCCTAGTTCTTATAATTATGGGAATAATTAAATAACTTTTCCTTATTCACTTTTTCCACACCAGTCCTGATTTTATAGACCTCTATCATATCTGCCCTTAGTCTCTTCTTTTCTAAGCTGAAAAGTCCCAGTCTTTTTAATCTTTCTCCATATGGGACCAGTTCCAACTGCTGATCATTTTTTGTTGCCCTTTTCAAAACCTTTTCCTATGCCAATATATCTTTTAGAGATGAGGTGACCACATCTGTTTCTCTGATTTCAATTATAATCTGTGTATTCATTTTGAATTTCAGAGGGACCTAGTAATAAAGCAACTTTTCATTGCTATTTTAAATAGGTCCTAGGTATACATATGTATGTATGAGAATGGTTTGACCATGTAATAGTGCTTATTTCAGTATACATAGTCAGGAAGATGGTGTTTGCAATCAAAATTAACAAGAATAAAAATCAATATTTACATAAAGGCTATATGGGTAAAAATGAGAAATATCATTCATATAAGACCTCAAATACATTTCAATTCCATTGTCCCTATCTTTGAAAAGTCAGTAGCCTAGATTTGTATCTTTGCTTTGCTTAGGACTCAATGTATGGATATAATTTCCTCATACATATTGGATAGCGTCTAACAGCCTATATTGCTTGTTAAAAAACTGTTTTCATTTGAGTGACAGTTAAATCTCCTTTAGGGATAATAAATCTACCATTAGTACCTATAATTTGATCTGATAGGATTACAAGCCTTGTGGATAAGGGGGAAGTGGTAGATGTGGTATACTTAGACTTTAGTAAAGCATTTAATGCAGTTTTGCATGACCTTCTTATAGATAAACTAGGGAAATACAACCTAAAAGGGGTTAGTATAAGGTGGGTGCATAACCATTATCAGAGAGTACTTATGAATGGTTCACAGTTATGCTGGAAGGGAATAACAAGTGGAGTTCCACAAGGATCAGTTTTGGGACACGTTCTGTTCAATAACTTCATCTGGTTTGAGCACCAATAGAGGAAAAACTAGTGATAAATATGTGAATGATTCTGTGAACAACCCTAGAGCTGACTTCCTCTCTCTGATTTTGACTAGGATATTTTTGCTTTGGGTGGTAGGCTATTTTTTCCCTGCTGTATATTCACTATATATTGTTCCTAACCTGCCTATAGTGGATTTTTAGTTTTTTATTATGGTCCTATTTGAAATGCTTCAGTATGTACTTCATACTAGGCAAGACTGAAAGCATCTGGGAGATTTTAGTTAGATAAAATAGAATTAATTGTATATGTTAAAAATCTTCTTTACATGTGACAAGTTTATTAAGAGTTTACTTATAAATATTTTAATCTGAAAATTACAAATACTTTGTATTTTGAAATTTAAATTACATTAAATATTAATTTTATATAAATTTACATCATTTAAAAATATGAATATATTTTAAATTTTACAAAATATGAGAATTTCCATTTTTCAGACAAATACTGAATATCTTTCTCTGCAAAAATTCTAAAGAAGCCAAAGGAAGTGAAGTCAATGGACAATTTGCCTGAATAAGGAGTACATGATCTGCCCACATTTCTTTGACTTATTCAGATCTTTGGGAAAATCATAAAACAAAGGGAAAATTGATCCTGAGTGACACACATAGCATGGCTTTCAACTTCTAATAGCCCAGAAGGAAATAATATCCCACTATTATAACACTGGAATTCCCCCAATTGCAGGTGCATTATAGCAATAGTCATAAAAACGTTATAATTTCTGAAGAGAGAAAATCAAATACAACATTTTTGTACTGAAAAGCTGGTGTTACTAATTACTTTATGCTTATTTATATTGTTCAAGCATTGGATTTGGTTGTCAAAATTTGTATCTTTTAAATATCTAGATTAATTTTTCAGACGTGATATTATTTTCCCCAAAATGTAGAGAATGGTTTCTTGTTTATTGAAGAATAAAAATGAATCCTACCTTTGTGGTTTTAGTTGCTGTCAAGAGTGTGGGTTATTAGGAGACTGGGAGAAATAGTCCAACCACAGAGTTTTTTTTCTGATGAGATATGCCTAATTTTTAAGCCAGAATACTATGGGGGCCAACAGATATATTTGAGATCTGGCCTACAAAAAGTGAATCTGTCCCTGGCCATGTATTTTTGTGTGGTCTTGTTGAACTTGCAGTTAATGAACACACGCTCCATCCTGCAAGAGACCACATGCTATGAGCTCCATTTCTATCTCCTTGGGCAGAGCCCATAGCTGAATAGATTAAAAAAAGTGAGGTTGTGTGACGAGCAATGTTCCATATTTTTATCAAAATAAATCTGCTATTCCAAGTTGGTTCACTTTCTAAAACACTAGTAAGTAGCACAGTAAATTTGTTCAGGGTTCTTTGTTGTTCAAGATTTGCTGATGCTGTCAACAGACATTTGGCAGCAATAACTGGACTGGCAGGGTTTTTTCATTTGCGTTTGTACAGCACAGAGCTGTGCATCCAGGCACCTCAACAACAAATGCAGAGAGTTCTATATCAAATTATAATTCAAACCCACTTTACTGTATCATATTTCTGCCAGTGATCTGACTGTTCTATCAAAACCCATGGAAGTTTGGTATGACTAAAATAATGGTCCTTAGAACATGTTACTTCAGAAATGCACATTTCAGTTGTCATATGTAAAAAACAGCTCACAGGAAGAGCAGGTTTAAGTGCTAGGCAGCCACAACAACTATGTTCTAAGATGCCTGAAAGATGACAATATCAGACTAATCCATGTGACAACAAAGTGAGAGAAACAACAGCTGTTGTTTAATGGAAAACATGGGTGTGTTTCCGAGGTCATTTGGGGTTGCCAGTCAGAAACAAGTGAGGCAAAAATTCCTGGAGATCATTAGTGCCTCCAATCACAAAACTACTTATTAAAAGTAAGGTCCCACACATCCTTATGCATCCAAATAACTGTCTGCATCGGACTGATAGAGTGGGGCCCACAGCATGGCACAGTATTAATGTCACTGTGATTTAAAATGTATATAAAATGTATATTAATGAAATGTGTTCTAAGCACCTAGACACAGAAAACAAAACAAAACCCTATTCAATTCAGGTAAGTACTTAAATAAGCATTTCAAATGTGTCCATCCTACACTTACTCCAACTAAATAATTTCTCTTCTGTTAAATCAAAGAATTCTTTATAATCCTGAAGCCATGTGATCTGTCAGTGATTCCAGTCATAATAAAAAAATTCAAGTGTATCCAAAGTAGGTCTTTAATTTGAATAATGCTTGTTGTTTGAAGTAAAAATGGCTAAAAACAAAGAAGGAAACATGTAGGTATGCAATTAAAGATTTCTTATTCAAATTATGCAAATTGCATAGCTTATTCCAAGTCTAGGTCAAAAGAACTTCTTTTGAAATTTGGTGCTGTGTAGACAGCGCCAAATTTCAAAATAAGGCACTATTCTGACAAATCCGTTAACCCTCCTGGGATAAAGGTTACAGGGATGCTGGAATAGTGTGCACGCTATTTTGGGAAATAGCAGTGGAATAAAGACGCGGTGTCCTGAAATAGCGCTGCAATCTAGATGTACCCTAAGACACATAACTTAAAATGGAATAAATTCCAGTCATAATAAAAATAGCCACAATTACATAAAAATTGCTAACATGCTAGTGTAGTCCCAGAAAAAAATAACAAAAGATTTCTGATTGTAATAAAAAAACTTTAGTGAGAAGGAACTGCTGTTTACTTACAATACACTGAATCTCCAAATTAGAACACGACACTTTTTAGATTTCCAATATCTTCTTAAGTTAGTGTGAAAATCCAGTCTTTTAGCAAAACAGGTACCGCCTATTACGGAATAGGATCTAGATGGACTATTTTCAAAAATAGTACATGCAATTACAGGTGAAAAAAGAGACCATTTTAAAATCAGTTGTTTTTCGACATCATTCCTGGGAGTTTCTTGAATTCTATCACATGGTGGCGCTGTGTCCTAACAAAATATTATCAGAGCAAATGAAACACGCAGCTCCTCCATGATGTGCGCTATTTGGAATCTGCTCAGAGCCAAAGCCTCACAGAAATACTGCGCAACCGATTGAGACAGAGCCCGGATTGACAGAAACGGGATATTTCAAGATTCTGCGTCCGTCCGCCATGGCCCGCCCGCGGCGAGAGGCGCTGGGCGCGGGGCAGCTGCTGCGCTGGGTTCTGCTCCAGGCGGCCTGGGCGGCGGGCGGCGGCCAGCTCCATTATTCCGTGCCGGAGGAAGCCGAGCCCGGCACGCTCGTGGGCCGCCTGGCCCAGGACGTGGGTCTGGAGGTGGCGGAGCTGGTGTCTCGGCGGTTGCGGGCGGTGGCCAAGGGCGGCAGAGACTGTTTCGAGGTAAATGCGCAGAGCGGCGCGTTGCTGGTGAAGTCGCGGCTGGACCGGGAAGAGCTGTGCGGGCCGAGCCCCCGGTGCGCCCTGGACCTGGAGGTGCTAGTGGACAAACCGCTGCGGCTGTTCCCCGTGGAGGTGGAGATACGGGACATCAACGACAACGCCCCGGTTTTCACCCCAGGCACGTACAATCTTTTTATTTTGGAATCCAGACTTCCTGGTTCCCATTTCCCGCTAGAGGGCGCGTCCGACGCAGATATTGGCACAAACTCGCTGCTCACCTACACACTGAGCCCCAATGAACATTTCATTGTGGAGGAGAAAGCCAGTGACGAGCACAGTAAGACCTTAGTTCTGACGTTAAAGAAAGCGCTAGACAGAGAGGAAAGCGATGCACATAAATTAATACTGACAGCCACCGACGGGGGCAAACCGGAGCTGACGGGCACAGCGCAGCTGGTGATCTCGGTGCTGGACGCCAATGACAACGCGCCGGTGTTTAACCAGCCCGTCTATAGGATCCAATTGTTAGAAAATGCGGCTAATGGGACTTTAGTCATTAAACTCAACGCCACGGACTTAGATGAGGGAATTAACAAAGACATTTCATACTCCTTCAGTAATCTCGTGGCTCCGAGTATTAGAAACGTATTTGGCATAGATGGAAATACAGGAGAGATTAGAGTTAAGGGACATTTGGATTTCGAAGAAAGGAAGTTATATGATATTAAAGTTGAAGCAACCGATAAAAGCGCCTTCCCCTTGTCCGGACACTGCAAAGTGCTGGTGGAAGTGCTGGACGTGAACGACCACGCCCCCGAGCTGGCGGTGACTTCCCTGTCGCTGCCGGTGCCGGAGGACGCCCCCCCGGGGACAGTGGTGGCTCTTCTGAGCGTCTCGGACCGGGACTCGGGAGACAACGGCAAAGTCAGCTGCTCCATCGGGCCGGGCCTGCCCTTCCGCCTCGTGTCCACCTTTAAGAATTACCACTCGCTGGTGGTGGCGGAGGCGCTGGATCGGGAGCGCGTGGCTGAATACGAGGTCGTGGTGCGGGCCAGGGACCAAGGGGCCCCGCCTCTGTGGGCCAGCAGGCGGCTGGTGGTGCCGCTGTCGGACGTGAACGACAACGCGCCCGCGTTCCCGCAGGCCGTGTACACGGTGTTCGTGCGGGAGAACAACCCGGCCGGGGCCCCTGTGCTGAGCGTGTCGGCCTGGGACCCGGACTTGGGGGCGAACGGGCGGGTGAGCTACTGGGCGGTGGAGAGGCGCGTGGGCGAGCGGCCCCTGTCCAGCTACATCTCGGTGCACTCGGAGAGCGGGCAGGTGTCCGCCCTGCAGCCCCTGGACTACGAGGAGCTGCAGGTGCTGCAGTTCGAGGTGAGCGCGAGGGACGCGGGGCTGCCGGCCTTGTGCGGGAACGTGAGCGTGCAGCTCTTCGTGCTGGATGCCAATGACAACGCGCCCGTGGTGTCCCCGCCTGGGTCCGGGCGCGGCGCGCTGGGGCCCGAGCTGGTGCCGCTGTCGGCCGGCGCCGGGCACGTGGTGGGCAAGGTGCGAGCGGTGGACGCGGATTCCGGCTACAACGCCTGGCTGCGCTACGAGCTGCAGGAGCCGCGGGCGGCGGGGCCTTTCCGCGTGGGTGTGTACAGCGGGGAGATCAGCACGGCGCGGGCCTTGGAGGAGGCGGACGGCCCCAGCCGGAGCCTGGTGATCGTGGTGCGGGACCACGGGGAGCCGGCGCTGTCCGCGACCGCCACCGTGAGCCTGTCGCTGTCGGAGCGTGCCCAGGCGGTGGCCTGGGAGTCGGGGCCGCCGCGTGCGGGGAGCGCAGGGCCGGCGGGCTCCATGAACGTGTCTCTGATGATCGCCATTTGCTCGGTGTCCGGGCTGTTCGTGCTGGTGATTGTCCTGTACGTCGGGCTGCGCTGCCCGGGGGCCCCGGAAGTGACGTGCGGGCCCGGGAAAGGCCCGGGGGTGAGCGCGAGCGAAGCGGGGAGTTGGTCCTATTCGCAGCGCCAGAGCCGGCTGGTGTGTGTCGGGGAAGGCACCGTCCGGAGCGACCTGATGGTTTTCAGCCCCGTCTGCCCTCAGTCTTCGGAGAAGGGCGAGCACGAGAAACTACAGGTGAGTGCGAGGTGACTGTCTGTGGAATGTTTCTAGCGCTGTGCGGGAGGTCGTGCGCTTTGATATCCGTGGGGAATTTCTTTGGTTTGTAGAATATCATGTTATTTACCGTCTCATGAATAAATCCTTCTTAAAGTTGTTTGTGTAAGGAACACGCTGAACAGGTGTGTAAGGGAAAACATACCGGGCCGGCTGTTTTCCTGTCTTCTAGTCTGTCATCCATTTGCTGTTTCAAAATGTGGATCACCTGGTAAAGTGCGCGAGCGACTGTTTGCATGCGCATAGTATGTGTGTTTGTATAACTCTAATAGTGAGTTGAAATACTAATGAAAGAAGTATTCAGCATGGAGCTCATTGCTCTGTGAGTTGTGACAGTAAAGATACGGACTTCTCCTTCTACTTCAGTTTTCAGAGGACATGCAGCCGATCTTATTTTTTGTGTGCTGTGTATTAGGAGATGTAAGTAAATGCTTTGCTTCTGTCGAGCTGTGTCTGCTTGGAAAGGTGTAATTTGGTGCGTTAGGTTTAGCATCCTGGCATGAAATTCCCGACAATGAACGTGGGAAAATGTGAAACAGAGGGAGAGAAACTTCTGGTTGAAGCGTGCAGGGGGCACTTTTACAGGGATATTGTAATGTAGAATTATTTATGTTGACTCTTTCAAGATTGGAATAACTGTAATTAAAATATATGCTGTAAGCAGAAGGATAAATCACGTGCAGTGTTTGGTCATGTGTGATGGCCGTCTCTCATTGGACCAATTAATAGTCTAATCACAATTGGGTGGAATTCTCCAGCAAGATCCCTGTAGCCTTAAAGTGTCCCTTGTCAGAAATACTGCGCTACTCTTTCTCGTGCCCTTAGTTATGGGTCAGGTGACATTTAAAGTATCCTCACTTGGCGTCTGAGTGAACTCCCTCTGAGATTCAGGAGGCAGGTCACGTCTCTCAGAGCTGTTCTTCCTGGCTCTTGGCAGACTTATCTCTACATCAGTTACATTTGGTCCCTGTTCTTTCATGGCTGCGGTTTTCTCCTTAGAGAGGATAAAAGACTAGAGGGAAAAGAGCAGAAGTTTCATGTACGGATGCCCAGTGAGAGCTGGCCCTGCAGCCGTCCTGACCGCACTCAGATGAACTGGGACAGATTGCATGCGGCGGAATCCCGTGGCATACCCACCTGGGCGTGCTGCGTTTCTTTTCCGCTCTTGGCATGTGTATTTAAGCTATTTAGAAAATGGGAAGTCGTTTCCTGGAGTGTACAGTGAATATAACAAGGGACACTGACTGCAATTGGATACATGGGCGGCTGGTGCCCTTACGTAAGAAAACATGGTGTTTGTGATTTCATATTCCCCGAGTTATTAAAGTTTAGCGAAGACCCAACACGTGTATGGCTGGATTTTGAATGGGGCTGTTGGTGACACTTTGGATTTATTTGGTTACGTCTCTGGATGAACCATCATTTGGCGAATGAAGAGTTATTGTAGCGCTGCTGGGTCTAGGATATTGGAGAGGACCAATTGATGTTGGTGTGAGAGAGACAAGCCTACACAGAGCTCTTCCTGAGTTTATCGGAGAGCTTGCTCCCTCACCGACATACATCGGGCCAACAGGTGATATTACCAATTCTCTCATCTTGTCTCACCAACCGGGTTTTAGCAGTGAGATTAAAATAAACGCAGAAGAAGGGATAAGCTTTTTAATGAATTGAAGCGTTCATGTGGCTTCCTCATTACTTCTAACGGTGATCATGGATGAGGAAGAGTCTATCGACCTTTCTGATCATACTGAGCAGGAAATATAAATTAACATGGGAAAACGAGGGCTGATATAAGGGAATTCCACGCGGCATGCTCTCGGGATGAGTTGCTTTATACATCCTAAACGGAAAACTCCAGTCATCTGAAGAATTGGACTGTTCCCACGAAACACATGATCCCATTGACACGTTTTGTTAGTCTATGAAGTGCTACCAGACCATCTGTTGTTTTTTCCTGTACAGACTAACTTGGCTACCCCCAGAAGTTGCTTTACAAGGTTTGTTTTAAAAGGTGTATTCTTTGTACGCTATATGTCTTCCCCAAGAAGGCAGAAAAACACAGACATGGCACATTTCAATGTTGGTTTCTATTGAAAATGAATTATGTACCTTTCTACTAAGGCAGGCAGTGAGCGGAGAGAGAAAATATCTTCAAACTCCGCCAGACTCTTTCATTTCAGCCTCTCATAGATGATCCCCCAGAGTTAAAATCCAATTCACACTTTACTTAGTTGTGAAACAAATAATGAAAATGACGGTCTGGAGACTGGTTGCTAAGTATCAGGATCAAATGACTCCATTGCCGGTGAAGCCTCGTTTACCTTCTTTCTCCCAGTCTTAGGGAAGGTAATGGAAATTTTACTTGACTAGTAAGAGAGAAATTTAACCCTTATTCACCGCTCACATATTAATTTTTCTCAGACACGCAGCCTAACTCCAATTCAGCCTAACTCCAATTCAGCAAGGTACTTAAATATTTGCCTAATTTTACACAAATTAATACATTCATCAGGTCAATCGGATCACTCTCTTGGAGCACAGCTACCTGATCAAACCCCAAAACCAACACATGAGACAGAGACAGAGGGAAAACCATTGCATACACACCTTCCACAACTGCACAGTTTGCACTGCACAGAAGTTCAATTAATTAAAAAAAAAACCCTTACCGGTAACTGGACAATTTCTCATGTAACAGAATAACGAGTAAAACAGAAAAATTCTGTGAGCGCTATGAAAGTTTTGCACATATCGAATGAGACACCGCAACAATAGATCGCCAGCGTACATGCAGTCATGCTCTAGCTGAGTATCCTTATCGTTCCACTAGGATTTATTTCATGTATTGAAATTATGAAGACTAGTCTACCTGGGCCAGAAACACACAATAATTAGCTACTAACATGACTATTTCAAGAGAATAAAAAAATCCCCAGTTTCACGGAGAAAATATTAAATTTTAAAGGAAATCGGCAATATCTGCATATACCGGACATTAATAAGAAAACTATTCCTGACGGTAGGAAAGCTACAACCACATTCAGACACATGGTGTCGCTGTTCACCAAAGAAACGTTGTAACTGGAATTAGAATCGAACTCCTCCCTGCAGCGACGGAAAATTACAGCCAGTCACAGTCTGGGATCTGGCTGGAATCCTGTCCGCGGATGTTACAGGCTCCCCCATCTGTTTCTACATATACGGAAAGAGATCGCTTACCGCAAGGTGCCCGGGTCCGCCATGGCCTTTGTGCGGCGAGAGGCGCTGGGCGCGGGGCAGCTGCTGCTCTGGGTTCTGCTCCTGGAGGCCTGGGCGGCGGGCGGCGGCCAGCTCCATTATTCCGTGCCGGAGGAAGCCGAGCCCGGCACGCTCGTGGGCCGCCTGGCCCAGGACGTGGGTCTGGAGGTGGCGGAGCTGGTGTCTCGGCGGTTGCGGGCGGTGGCCAAGGGCGGCAGAGACTGTTTCGAGGTAAATGCGCAGAGCGGCGCGTTGCTGGTGAAGTCGCGGCTGGACCGGGAAGAGCTGTGCGGGCCGAGCCCCCGGTGCGCCCTGGACCTGGAGGTGCTAGTGGACAAACCGCTGCGGCTGTTCCCCGTGGAGGTGGAGATACGGGACATCAATGACAATGCGCCTTCTTTTCCTTTAGCTGAAAAAAATCTATTCATTTTAGAATCCAGACTGCCGGGCTCGCGGTTCCCGCTAGAGGGCGCGTCTGACGCAGATATTGGCACAAACTCGCTGCTCAGCTACACACTGAGCCCCAATGAACATTTCAGCCTAGACTTGCAGAAGAATAATGAGCAAAGAAAATCTTTAGTCCTTGTATTAACGAAACCGCTGGACAGGGAGGAAACCTCCGAGCACCGTTTACTGCTCACGGCCACCGACGGGGGCCAACCGGAGCTGACGGGCACAGCGCAGCTGGTGATCTCGGTGCTGGACGCCAATGACAACGCGCCGGTGTTTAACCAGCCCGTCTACGAAGTGCGTTTGTTAGAAAACGCAGCCAATGGGACATTAGTGATCAAACTGAACGCCACGGATTTAGATGAGGGAATCAATCAAGACATTTCGTATTCATTTAGGAACCCGTTGAGTCCCCATGTTAGGAACATGTTTAGCGTAGATCCAGACACGGGTGAAGTCAGACTCACAGGAGAATTGGACTTTGAAACCGTCAGTTTCTATGAAATTCAAATCGATGCGACAGATAAAAGTGCTTTCCCCTTGACTGGTCATTGCACCCTGGTGCTGGAAGTGCTGGACGTGAACGACCACGCCCCCGAGCTGGCGGTGACTTCCCTGTCGCTGCCGGTGCCGGAGGACGCCCCCCCGGGGACAGTGGTGGCTCTCCTGAGCGTCTCGGACCGGGACTCGGGAGACAACGGCAAAGTCAGCTGCTCCATCGGGCCGGGCCTGCCCTTCCGCCTCGTGTCCACCTTTAAGAATTACCACTCGCTGGTGGTGGCGGAGGCGCTGGATCGGGAGCGCGTGGCTGAATACGAGGTCGTGGTGCGGGCCAGGGACCAAGGGGCCCCGCCTCTGTGGGCCAGCAGGCGGCTGGTGGTGCCGCTGTCGGACGTGAACGACAACGCGCCCGCGTTCCCGCAGGCCGTGTACACGGTGTTCGTGCGGGAGAACAACCCGGCCGGGGCCCCTGTGCTGAGCGTGTCGGCCTGGGACCCGGACTTGGGGGCGAACGGGCGGGTGAGCTACTGGGCGGTGGAGAGGCGCGTGGGCGAGCGGCCCCTGTCCAGCTACATCTCGGTGCACTCGGAGAGCGGGCAGGTGTCCGCCCTGCAGCCCCTGGACTACGAGGAGCTGCAGGTGCTGCAGTTCGAGGTGAGCGCGAGGGACGCGGGGCTGCCGGCCTTGTGCGGGAACGTGAGCGTGCAGCTCTTCGTGCTGGATGCCAATGACAACGCGCCCGTGGTGTCCCCGCCTGGGTCCGGGCGCGGCGCGCTGGGGCCCGAGCTGGTGCCGCTGTCGGCCGGCGCCGGGCACGTGGTGGGCAAGGTGCGAGCGGTGGACGCGGATTCCGGCTACAACGCCTGGCTGCGCTACGAGCTGCAGGAGCCGCGGGCGGCGGGGCCTTTCCGCGTGGGTGTGTACAGCGGGGAGATCAGCACGGCGCGGGCCTTGGAGGAGGCGGACGGCCCCAGCCGGAGCCTGGTGATCGTGGTGCGGGACCACGGGGAGCCGGCGCTGTCCGCGACCGCCACCGTGAGCCTGTCGCTGTCGGAGCGTGCCCAGGCGGTGGCCTGGGAGTCGGGGCCGCCGCGTGCGGGGAGCGCAGGGCCGGCGGGCTCCATGAACGTGTCTCTGATGATCGCCATTTGCTCGGTGTCCGGGCTGTTCGTGCTGGTGATTGTCCTGTACGTCGGGCTGCGCTGCCCGGGGGCCCCGGAAGTGACGTGCGGGCCCGGGAAAGGCCCGGGGGCGAGCGCGAGCGAAGCGGGGAGTTGGTCCTATTCGCAGCGCCAGAGCCGGCTGGTGTGTGTCGGGGAAGGCACCGTCCGGAGCGACCTGATGGTTTTCAGCCCCGTCTGCCCGAGCTCCGCGGAGAATGTGGCCACACGGAAGCAGCAGGAGATGGCGCCGAATCTCTGTGGAACGGTGAGTGACCATGTGTATCTCTTTGTCGGATAAATTCTCGTGCTCTCCGCTTGGAGGGTATTTAATAGTCTTCGGAAGGTTCTTTTTTTTTTATACAAAAGCTTGATTAAAATTAAGGGAATGTCGTGTGCACTTGTTCGCCTCCCTGGTGGCACAAGGGAGTGTTGTTCTGAGTGAATAGTGAATCTCCCCTCCGATTTAGTTTGAATTAGTGTAAAAACTTGTAGTTGCGATAAAAACGGTCCTTTTACAAGACCTCAAATGCATTCTGGATTCGGTGCTCAGCTCTTTCCTATGTGGTTTCCCGCCCGAAAGGCAGAATGCTACATGGGGATTGTTCTTCCTCTGTGAACTCCCATTGATTTACATAGAACCAGGTGTCCACAGTTTAGACCAGCATCGGGCTTCTCTTCGTTTGCCCATCTCGCAGTCAGCAGTTCTCAGTGCCTAGCCAAATTCTGCGCAGCAGTGATGGCTATTCTCTGGCTTACTCTTTCAGCGATGACCTTCCTGCGCTCAGTGCCTTTTAGAGTCTAAGCCATTCACAATAAATTAGCAAACGTAGGTGTAAATCAACGCAATAGCAAGACTCCGGTGAATTGCGTCTTGGGCTTTCTAAAAAACTATGTCTCCGCGCGTTTGTGATATTGCTCTTGCCACTGGAAGATGAGCGAGCCAGCCGGAACTGTTCGCCGAAGGTAACTCGGAGAAGTCAAGTTTTCTTAGCACGAGTCTTACCCTCAGGGGCACCTTTCCTCTCTTTGGTTCCCTTGTGGTAGCTGTGTTGTCCTGCTGTTGCTATATCACTTTTCTCTCTTACCTACGATGTGATATATTTCCGCTACAATCAACTGCAGGAATAGTTTTTCTATTATATTTTTCTATTATATTTCATCATCATCCTCCTTCAGGCCATATAGGACAGCAACAAATGTCCTCCACTTCTGTCTGTCTCTGGCCAGCCTCTCAATAGTGCCCCAAGTGTAATTCATGCTCTTCATTTCTACTTCAGCACTCGGCGCCATGTTGTCTTGGGCCCTCTTCATTTCCACTTCCCTTCAGGGGTCCAGTGCACATCAATATTTGTGATGGAGCTTCCATCTTTCCTGAGCACAATGCCCAATCCAGCTCCAGCACCTTTTCATAGTGATGGTAGCCATGTCATCTTGTTTGCATTGGGCAAGCCAGTCCTGATTTGAAATTAGTCTTGGCCAAAAAATACAGAGGATCCTCCGAAGACTTTTGGTGTGAAAAGTCTATTATATTTGTTGCTTAATTATAGTTCCAGAGTCATTTATTTCTCTTAAAGCATGTAAGATTTCAGTGGAGCACAGTGAACACAATCATATAATTATATTGCCCTACGTTCAAGTTTCTGAAATAACTCTGCTCACAGGAATAAAAGTACTAATGTATATTAGTGCCTTCTGTTGGCACTACAAAATATTCAATAGAATCATAGGGATGCTACTTATAGGTCTTAGATGTTTGATTAATAACAGATAATGGCTCTCTGTCATCTTCCCACTGTTTGTTCCATCAGGTGTGATCTAGATTATCATTTAATTGAATATTCTATTATCCTCCCATGGCAATAAACAGTAAGTAACTTTCTGAAGAGGAGCATGTTCTTTTAAAGAACAGGTATCCCCGTTATTTACTGTATTTAAAAAATATTTCAGAGGAATTAAGAGAGCAGGTTGTTTTTATTATTTCCACTGGTGTACATCCATGGACCTGAGCTATTTCAGCTGTCGGGTTAGAGATTTTACTTCCTGTGTGAGGTTGGGTTAGGGAAAATGGCCTAAATCGATGATCTTAGTTCTTTAGAAATTGTATCAGTATATGCTGGTAAGAATAATTAATGTTGATATAACCTCACCCCCAGCAAAATCTAGGGACATTTTACTAACAAATATTACAGAACTGAAAGTTGAATGACATACAAATTAAATTAATGTAGAGCAAGACCACAGGAAGACTGTCAGATGGGATCAGACCAAAGGGCCATCTGGTCCAGCATCCTGCTTCTGACAGTAGCCAGTAACAGATGCTTTAGAGGAAGGACTGTGAAGCCCACAACATCCAGAGGTGGGTTTTTCTGCCTCACCTTTAGGTCTCATTGAGATATCTGAATAATTAGAGATTGATTTAAACCCTGAAGCAAATGGATTAATAGCTCTTCCAGACACCTTGTAACATTAATTATGATAATTCTGGCTATTCTTAATAGCAATATAAATATCCAGTTTCATTATGAATCTTGTAAGTTCTTGGTCTCAAGGATTTTCTGTGACAACAGGTTCCCAGTCTAATGGCACATTGTTTGCAAAATCATTTCCTTGCATTAGTTTTGAATTTCCTACCCTTCAATTGAATATGATGTCCTCTTGCTCTTGTACTATGAGAAAGCAAGAACTCAGGCTCCTTTTTTTAGACCACTTATTTTATATACTTTTTCATCTCCTTTCTTAGACAAGCAATCCCAGTCTTTTCTGTCTTTCTGAGCATAAGACCTTTTCTGGGCCCTGGACCAGCGTCCTCACTGTTCTCTGAACTTTTTCACTTGTGCAATATATTGTTTTGAGGTCAAGTGGCTAGTGCAACATACAGTATCCAGCTGAGGTCACACCACTGATTTACATAAAGATGTAGAGTATTTCCCCATATTATTCTCTTTCCCATTCTTGATTCAGACTAACATCTTGTTGACTTTTTGACAGCAGCTGAACTCTGAACACAGGTTTTAGTTACGCTGTCTACAGTAGCACTTAACTCCTTGTCTTGGGCTGACACAGTTCATTTAGAACTTGATAAGATCCCTTCCAATATGCTTTACTTTGCATTTCTTTACATTCAATTTAATTTTCCATCTTGTTGTCCACTCCTCTAGCTTCCTGAGATCTCTCCGAAGTGCCTAATTATCTTCTCTGCTCCCAACTAACATAAATAAGTTTGTGTCATCTACAGATTTTGATACCTGAATTGCTTTCATTTTCTTCCAGGTCGTTAAATATTAAACAAGGGACTCAGAGAATCTTAGAATCACAGAACACTAGAACTGGAAGGGACCTCAAGAGGTCATCGAGTCCAGTCCCCTGCCCTCCCGATAGGATCAAACACCATCTAGATCGGAGTGGGCAACATACAGCATGCGTTCCATAAGTGGCACACAAGATGTTTGTTGGTGGCATGCACAATGAATGGGTTCTCTCTTGCCTCCCCCGCAACAGGGAGCCATGCTGGTGATCCATCGTTGTGCGCCCTGAAAGATTGGAGCCAGTGCTGGCTTCCTGTGGGTTGGGGGAGAGGCATCGAGGCTCCATGCTGGATTCGGCTTGCGGGGAAGTGCACGTGCTGCTCCTTCCCTCCCTACAGGAAAAGCCGGAGCACAGCCCATGGCAGGACACCAAGTGGGGCATGAGGTGGAGAGAGCCCGTCCCTCCTCCCAGGAAAGTGGCGTGGCCCAGGGCAGGAAGATTAAATCTTGACATATCACTTTGGAAAGGTTGCTGACCCCTGATCTAGATCATCCCTGATAGATGTCTGTCTAACCAGCTCTTAAATATCTCCAATGATGGAGATTCCATGATCTTCCTAGGCAATTTATTCCAGTGTTTAACCCTCCTGACAGTTAGGAAGCTTTTCCGAATGCCCAACCTGTGACGTAATGGGGGTACTTGCTGGGCTGTGGTGACCCCTGCTGTCTGGAGCAAGACCCAGCAGGGAAAACCTCACTATGCAAAGGTAATGCCAAACTTGTTGAACCAGACACCCCCCATGGAGAGGAACAAAGGAAGGTGGAATGCTGCCCTGGCTGGGGGGCAGGGCTGGAAGAGAGTTAGTTAGTTCCTGGCTGGAAGGCAGGGAAGAAGGAGCGGGGGAGGGAGCTGGGACTCCCCTGTCTCAAGGGGGGCACTGAGGCCTCTTAGCCCCAGTTCCTGTAACCAGATTACATCTGTGCTGCGCTGTGCTGGAGGAACAATAAACAACCTCCATTCTACTGGCTGGTGAAGTCTGTTCATGCCATTTCGGGGGTGCAGGAGATGGGAAAATCCCGACGCGTTGTCACACAACCTAAACTGCCCTCGCTGCAAATTAAGCTTCTTTCCAATTAAGCTTCTTGTCCTATCCTCAGAGGTTAAGGAGAACATTTTTCTCCCTCCTCCTTGTAACACCCACTTAGGAACTTGAACCTTGCTATCGTGCCCCCCTCAGTCTTCTCTCTTCCTTTAGTCTTCCCTCATAGGTCATGTTCTCTAGACCTTTAATCATTTTTGTTGCTCTTCTCTGGACCCTCTCCAATTTCTCCACATCTTTCTTGAAATGTGGTGCCTAGAACTGGACACAATATTCCAATTGAAGTCTAGTTCAGAGCCTTTAGAAACCCATGTTAACTTTTCCCATGATGCAACTTGATCACTTACTTCAGCCTTTGCTTTCTGTCTATCTTATACATGGAGATGTTACACAAAATAATTAAACATCCTGAGCTTTGATTACTTGGGGAAAAACAGGAAACTTCAACTAATACAAAATTGCTACACTTGATTATTAAGAGACACGTCTAGCACAGACCCTACTACACCCCTACTCTTTTGTGGTAGTTAGTGAACAGGTCGCTCCTGAATTCAATTGAAAATACTGGTTCTAATCCACCAGGTCCCAAATGGCCCCAGAGTACCTCAGAGATTGTCCGGCCCTTTCTCCTGCTATGATGCCACGCCAGCTGAGATCAAAGGAGACTCTTGACTCAACAGTGTCCTGGTTTCAGTGGGAGACAGCTGCAAGCAGGGCATTTTGACCAAGGGGTCTGTATCTTTCATTAGACCTACCATGGCATGAATATATGAGCTACAAATTCAATACGCGAGTTCGTAGTTGAGATGTCAGGAAGATATTTTCTACTTCCAGTAAAGCTTATTATATTTTATGTTTCAAGCCACTAACAATTTGCCTTTATAAAAAGGAGGGAATATGATTATTAGCAACCATGATTGGGTAAATGTGTGTGTCTTTTGCCAATGCATGGGAGGAGGTGAGGGATAATACATTCATAGTGTCACTGGTAATTTGGAAAAGGAATTTCACTCTTACAAATTCAAATACAGAGACAATATTTACCAAATTTGCAAACTATTCACTGTACATAAAACTAGGAGAAAATGGAAGACGTTTTTTGAAGTAACAGGCTAAGGATAAAAAGAACTACTGCAACAGAGGGGGCGCTATAGTATATGGGTTAGTAAAATTGGTTCTGGACTTCCAACACTCCTGACACCTGAAGAAGTGGGCTGTGCCCACGAAAGCTCATGACAATTGGTAGTCTTTTACGCTTTTAAAATCTAAAAACCATTTCTGGATAAGGAAAAACGGTTGTTAGATTGAGAAACAGGGAGGGGGGATTGGCAGTTGTACTTACACGTTCAGTCACAAGGTGTCACTATCGGCTAGCGAGACGTTTCGGAAAGAAAGAAACACACAGCTCCTCCCCCCCCCGAACCCTGCCAACCCTGCCTGGCAGCGCGTCAGGAGGCTCCCGGATGTGCCTGAAGTGGGTGAATTAAACGGCGTCCCAAGGTCCCGGATCCTCCTTATGCAGCGGATTGTGCTCTTCCTTCAGTAAAAGGATTCACGCACCGGCCTCGCCCCAAGTCCGCCATGGTCCTGCGGCGAGAGGCGCTGGGCGCAGGGCAGCTGCTGCGCTGGGTTCTGCTCCAGGCGGCCTGGGCGGCGGGCGGCGGCCAGCTCCATTATTCCGTGCCGGAGGAAGCCGAGCCCGGCACGCTCGTGGGCCGCCTGGCCCAGGACGTGGGTCTGGAGGTGGCGGAGCTGGTGTCTCGGCGGTTGCGGGCGGTGGCCAAGGGCGGCAGAGACTGTTTCGAGGTAAATGCGCAGAGCGGCGCGTTGCTGGTGAAGTCGCGGCTGGACCGGGAAGAGCTGTGCGGGCCGAGCCCCCGGTGCGCCCTGGACCTGGAGGTGCTAGTGGACAAACCGCTGCGGCTGTTCCCCGTGGAGGTGGAGATACGGGACATCAATGACAACGCCCCGGCGTTCGCGGTGAATGAAAAGATTCTGAGTATTGCGGAATCGAGACCTCCCGACTCGCGGTTCCCGCTAGAGGGCGCGTCCGATGCAGATATTGGCACAAACTCGCTGCTCAGCTACACACTGAGCCCCAATGAACACTTCACACTCAATGTTAAATCAAGTGATGAAAACAAGAAATCGCTAGAGCTGGTGCTAAAGAAACCGCTGGACAGGGAACAAACTCCCGAGCACCGTTTACTGCTCACGGCCACCGACGGGGGCCAACCGGAGCTGACGGGCACAGCGCAGCTGGTGATATCGGTGCTGGACGCCAATGACAACGCGCCGGTGTTTAACCAGTCGATCTATAAGATTCGGATGTTTGAAAACGCGGCCAATGGAACCTTACTCATTAAACTCAACGCCACGGATCTGGATGAAGGAAGTAATAAGGATGTTTCATATTTTTTAACCAGCGTTGTTCCTGCCACTGGAAGAGATGTGTTAAGTCTAGATCCAAATACGGGAGAGGTCAGAGTCAAAGGCCTTTTGGATTTCGAAAAAAACAATGCGTATGACATTCAAGTTGAAGCCAAAGATAAAGGTCATTTCCCATTGTCAGGGTATTGCAGCATTCAGTTGCAAGTTGTAGACGTGAACGACCACGCCCCCGAGCTGGCGGTGACTTCCCTGTCGCTGCCGGTGCCGGAGGACGCCCCCCCGGGGACAGTGGTGGCTCTCCTGAGCGTCTCGGACCGGGACTCGGGAGACAACGGCAAAGTCAGCTGCTCCATCGGGCCGGGCCTGCCCTTCCGCCTCGTGTCCACCTTTAAGAATTACCACTCGCTGGTGGTGGCGGAGGCGCTGGATCGGGAGCGCGTGGCTGAATACGAGGTCGTGGTGCGGGCCAGGGACCAAGGGGCCCCGCCTCTGTGGGCCAGCAGGCGGCTGGTGGTGCCGCTGTCGGACGTGAACGACAACGCGCCCGCGTTCCCGCAGGCCGTGTACACGGTGTTCGTGCGGGAGAACAACCCGGCCGGGGCCCCTGTGCTGAGCGTGTCGGCCTGGGACCCGGACTTGGGGGCGAACGGGCGGGTGAGCTACTGGGCGGTGGAGAGGCGCGTGGGCGAGCGGCCCCTGTCCAGCTACATCTCGGTGCACTCGGAGAGCGGGCAGGTGTCCGCCCTGCAGCCCCTGGACTACGAGGAGCTGCAGGTGCTGCAGTTCGAGGTGAGCGCGAGGGACGCGGGGCTGCCGGCCTTGTGCGGGAACGTGAGCGTGCAGCTCTTCGTGCTGGATGCCAATGACAACGCGCCCGTGGTGTCCCCGCCTGGGTCCGAGCGCGGCGCGTTGGGGCCCGAGCTGGTGCCGCTGTCGGCCGGCGCCGGGCACGTGGTGGGCAAGGTGCGAGCGGTGGACGCGGATTCCGGCTACAACGCCTGGCTGCGCTACGAGCTGCAGGAGCCGCGGGCGGCGGGGCCTTTCCGCGTGGGTGTGTACAGCGGGGAGATCAGCACGGCGCGGGCCTTGGAGGAGGCGGACGGCCCCAGCCGGAGCCTGGTGATCGTGGTGCGGGACCACGGGGAGCCGGCGCTGTCCGCGACCGCCACCGTGAGCCTGTCGCTGGTGGAGCGTGCCCAGGCGGTGGCCTGGGAGTCGGGGCCGCCGCGTGCGGGGAGCGCAGGGCCGGCGGGCGCCATGAACGTGTCTCTGATGATCGCCATTTGCTCGGTGTCCGGGCTGTTCGTGCTGGTGATTGTCCTGTACGTCGGGCTGCGCTGCCCGGGGGCCCCGGAAGTGACGTGCGGGCCCGGGAAAGGCCCGGGGGCGAGCGCGAGCGAAGCGGGGAGTTGGTCCTATTCGCAACGCCAGAGCCGGCTGGTGTGTGTCGGGGAAGGCACCGTCCGGAGCGACCTGATGGTTTTCAGCCCCGTCTGCCCGAGCGGCGCGGAGAAAGAGAAGAAGCAACAGGAGATGGCGCCCAGTCAATGCTGCACGGTTCGTTAAATGTTATTTCCCTTCACGATGTATTGGCCCCAGGTCTCACTGAGGAGGATCCATGTTTTAAGTAGTTTGTAGCAATTCCTAAGGAGTTATGTTTGTGTAAAATAATTTTGTTACCGCCGAATAATGAATAACGATTCAACTTTGCAGAAGGGAATATTTCAGGTCGCGATGCTAAAACGAAAGTGGGTTTTAGTAGCGTTGCAATGTAATTCGAAATGTATCGTTTAGAATGGATACAGGCCAAGGGATGGAATAATGTACCCGCACAGTTATAGTGGTATCTGGATCTCTGCGCTTTCTAAGAGTAGAGCTAGCTTCTAATTCCATTGGAAACGAAAGAAATACATAGCCATGAACCGGTGGTAGCAGCCGTGTTCTTTACCTGGGGAGTGTTCCGCCAAGAGTTACTTCCTGTAGCCTTTCTTGTTAGAGATGGTTTGGTAGATGTCTCTTGTCTGACAGTTTCTATGGACGATGGTGGCACCGTGAAGATCAGTCACTGCAGTGGTTTAATGGCTTCTGGATCCTTCTGGAGAAGTCAGAACTTTTAAAAACATTAGGGTAAGAGGGGGGCTGCACACGCCCAATACAATACTTGATTCCCACCGAAAACCCCTTGTGAATGAGTCCTGAGCCTTCAGAATTGTTTTGAAGTGGCACATGACTTGTGAACAGTCTAGGTGCTAGCTCTGAATGACTCCTCACTATGCCAGTTATCTGTAATTGTGCCCTTCTTTTTGTGGGTGGAATTGAAAACCAGAGAAGGAAGTGAATTTATCTTCCTGATTGCCAGTGTTGTGTCTTACCTAAAGCAGCATCTTTCCGTGATTCCACTTGTCCATTATAATTTTTCTTCTGCTCATTACCTCTTGTTTGTTGTATTTTCAATGCAATTCGGAAGTGTTTTCAAAAAACTGTCAAGTTCTTTTCTTTTCTTTTTTTGACTAACAACCTAAAGCCCTTTGGTATATGAAATCTCCTACAAAACTAAAGGGCATTTAATCAAGGATCCAAATTAATGTAGTTACATAACCATATTTTTAAAATTTTGTGTGTTTAATGTATTATTGATTGCTGTCAGGATACTAGTGGAAACATATTAGTGAAGAATACCTAAGTGTATCTGTCTATGCATTTGTGAGTCTGTCAGTCAGATGAACGGATGAATTCATGAAGTCCTTTTGTTCAAAAACTCCTCCTAAATGGTAAGAGTGAGGACCACCAAATTTGGTATTCAACTTCCTGGTTGTGCCAGAACAAGGGGATGTGCCTGAAATTATATTGGTTCTCATAAAATGGAAAGGGAGGGGTCTATTTGGAGGGACACATCTACTGTAGAATGACCACAAGGGGAATCGGGGCCAGAGATGGGCACCAGGACATCTATAACCCCATTGGGCAGCAGCGGGCAGGGGTGTTGAAAGGGCCAGCTATCTACAGTATTTCAGACAGTTTGTGTGTATCTGTCTGTTCCCTTGCCAGGGAGACATGCACTCTTCCCCTGGCTGTGCCTGCTGTAAGCCATGGACAAGCACTTCTCACCTGACCCACGCTGCTGTGTGAGGGCTGGGGTTGTTCTCTCTCACAGGCACAACCTGCATTCTGAACCGCTCATCCCCAGCTTTGCCCCCAGAACAGTGATTTAAAAGAAGGGAAACAAAATGTATTTGAGTTAAGGACCTGAGCAACACCAGGTAAATCTAGTAGCTTTATATATTGTCTTTGCCTCTGGTTCTAGTATCATAGCATAATCTAAAGAATACTTTCCCCCCGGGGGTATGTGTTACCAGTTTATTAGATACTTCCCAAAAATTATTATAAATACAGAAAATAATTTAGAAACATCTTTAGGAAAATTGCCATAATATTTGTGTTCTTAAGGATCTTTTCCAGTTGCCTATAATTCTACTTAATCTGTTAACTGAATTGCAGGTTTTGTCTCCAAAGAAAGCAGTGTTTAAGAGAGAGTACAAATTATTGTATATAAGTAGCAAAAAGTAAAATGTATTATTTTCCTTCTAAAATATTACATTTAAGACTATAAGAACTGCCATACTGGGTCAGACCAAAGGTCCATCTAGCCCAGTATCCTGTCTGCCAACAGTGGCCAATGACAGATGGCCCAGAGGGAGTGAACCAAATAGGTAATGATCAAGCCATCACTCTCCTGCCACCCATCTCCACCCTCTGACAAACAGAGGCCAGGAACACCATTCCTTACCCATCCTGGCAAACAACTGAAAACAACTCCAGTGCCTAAATAAGAGGCCTGTAAAAACTTTAAACTTGAGGAGGGTGGTCAGATTTTCTTTTCAGTGATCTGTTGAAGCTGTTTTGAGAGGTAACACCTTGGGGAATACAGCGGTGGCTTTCTTTTGAGTGATCGCCTGATGTTCTGCAGGGATTCTGCATTTGTGTACATGTACCGGATGCATTCTGTTTTAGTATCTGGTATCACTCATGTTCTACTGACTGTATGAGTGTGTAAAAAAGATACACACAACTTCACATTCATTATGCAAAGGTTTGTGTAATGTGACCTGCGAAAAATGTGTGCCGATAAAGATCGGGCTGTGAAGGAGCACTACCTATTCCCATGTGAACTTTGAAGCAAGGTACATGATGACCGTGTGGCCATACCTGGTTATATATGTTCAGTTAACCTGGGTATTGTGTGAGGCAGGGTCCAGAAAAATCCTGGATTTACAGAACGCATATACTGTACAGGCCAAGGCATTTCATTTCTGCCTACAAGACAATGGGCATTATTTGTTTTATCACGTGTATTTTTTAAAAATGTAGGAAATTCTATTAAAACAACGTTGAAGAAGAGTAAATTGCAAAAGGAAGTTTCAGAAGTCAGGAAATGTTAAGTTTCACGTTTCCTACATACCAATAACTGTCTTCATGCACGTGCATTCAAACACAGTATTTGGTTACATAATTAGATTGGTTTCTTCTCTAATTGAAAAGGTTGCAAAGTAGATGAAGAGAAATCACGAAGAAATCGGCTTCGCGCTTTGTGGAGAATACTAATCTGCCGATAAGGCAAAGGGCAACCCGTAACATAAGAATAAAAAGTGTTCAACAGCCCCCATTACTCACTGAACTCCATGGATCCCCTGCACTGATGTAAACACAAGGGCAATGCACAATGTAAGTAATTTAAGCTCCCCAAATAAAACAGTGCTTAGAATTTCAACCTGAGCTAGGTAGTTAGAAGAAACCCGCCCAAACCAGCCACCGATGTCATAAAGTAATAATGTAACGCCATACCAGAGTGCTCACGCAGGAGAAGAGTTTGGTATTTCCTGATGTTTGAAATCTTCCCTCTCAAACCCCTACGTGCTTTCACCGCTGTGGGCGTGTGTCGGAGTCGGAGATACCCAGAGCTGTGTGTCTGCGTAACAGAGGCAGAGATATTCAGGAGCAGGCGCCTGTGTCCAGGGGAGAACATCAGGAAGTAACGCAGGATCCAGCGGTGAAATAATCAGTGATGATAAAATATTTAACCCCTCTGGCAGGTGAGAAACCGGTGATTCAGCTACAGGGGCAAGTTTAGACCATTTCTGTGTGTCGCCACGTAGGAACTCCGTTCATGACCACGGAAGGACGTACCAGGATCGGCCGGACACTTCTCTGATAGCTCGGCGGGCCAAGCGCAAGGGGGAGGATGCGGAGATAAACCAACCCCCGGATGCCAGAGGACACGGCTTGGAAGATATTCGCTTCGCAAAGGTCTGAGGCACACGGTGTCGCTGTCGGCTCAGAAGACATTTAAACAGGACGAACACAGCTCCTCCCTCAGAAGCCCTGAGAATCCCGCCTCTTAGCGCGTCTGCCGAGTTCCCGGATATAACGGGACTGGCTTCACTGAAACTGTTGAGACCCTCACAGTGGACTCCTCGTTCGCTTCGTGACAACGCTGATTTCTGACCAGACCGCCATGGCCGGTCCGCGGCGAGAGGCGCTGGGCGCGGGGCAGCTGCTGCGCTGGGTTCTGCTCCAGGCGGCCTGGGCGGCGGGCGGCGGCCAGCTCCATTATTCCGTGCCGGAGGAAGCCGAGCCCGGCACGCTCGTGGGCCGCCTGGCCCAGGACGTGGGTCTGGAGGTGGCGGAGCTGGTGTCTCGGCGGTTGCGGGCGGTGGCCAAGGGCGGCAGAGACTGTTTCGAGGTAAATGCGCAGAGCGGCGCGTTGCTGGTGAAGTCGCGGCTGGACCGGGAAGAGCTGTGCGGGCCGAGCCCCCGGTGCGCCCTGGACCTGGAGGTGCTAGTGGACAAACCGCTGCGGCTGTTCCCCGTGGAGGTGGAGATACGGGACATCAATGACAACGCCCCGGCGTTCCGTGTAGATGAGCAATTTTTGATCATTGCTGAATCGAGACCTCCCGACTCGCGGTTCCCGCTAGAGGGCGCGTCTGACGCAGATATTGGCACAAACTCGCTGCTCAGCTACACACTGAGCCCCAATGAACATTTCAGCCTAGACTTGCAGAGGAATGACGGACACACTGAATCTTTAGTGCTGGTGTTAAAGAAACCCCTGGACAGGGAGCAAACCCCCGAGCACCGTTTACTGCTCACGGCCACCGACGGCGGCAAGCCGGAGCTGATGGGCACAGCGCAGCTGGTGATCTCGGTGCGGGACGTGAATGACAACGCGCCGGTGTTTAACCAGCCCGTCTATAAAATCCAACTGCTAGAAAATGCAGCTAATGGGACGTTAGTAATTAAACTCAATGCCACAGACATCGATGAAGGAAGTAATAAAGAAATCATATATTCGATACGCAGCCTTGGAACTCCCAGAGAAAGAGCCGCGTTTCGCCTCTCTCCAGAAACAGGGGAGATCAGTGTGAACAGAGAATTGGACTTCGAAGACATAAATTTATATGAAATTTGGGTTCAGGCTACGGATAAAGGGAATCCCCCACTGGCGGGACACTGCAAAGTGCTGGTGGAAGTGCTGGACGTGAACGACCACGCCCCCGAGCTGGCGGTGACTTCCCTGTCGCTGCCGGTGCCGGAGGACGCCCCCCCGGGGACAGTGGTGGCTCTCCTGAGCGTCTCGGACCGGGACTCGGGAGACAACGGCAAAGTCAGCTGCTCCATCGGGCCGGGCCTGCCCTTCCGCCTCGTGTCCACCTTTAAGAATTACCACTCGCTGGTGGTGGCGGAGGCGCTGGATCGGGAGCGCGTGGCTGAATACGAGGTCGTGGTGCGGGCCAGGGACCAAGGGGCCCCGCCTCTGTGGGCCAGCAGGCGGCTGGTGGTGCCGCTGTCGGACGTGAACGACAACGCGCCCGCGTTCCCGCAGGCCGTGTACACGGTGTTCGTGCGGGAGAACAACCCGGCCGGGGCCCCTGTGCTGAGCGTGTCGGCCTGGGACCCGGACTTGGGGGCGAACGGGCGGGTGAGCTACTGGGCGGTGGAGAGGCGCGTGGGCGAGCGGCCCCTGTCCAGCTACATCTCGGTGCACTCGGAGAGCGGGCAGGTGTCCGCCCTGCAGCCCCTGGACTACGAGGAGCTGCAGGTGCTGCAGTTCGAGGTGAGCGCGAGGGACGCGGGGCTGCCGGCCTTGTGCGGGAACGTGAGCGTGCAGCTCTTCGTGCTGGATGCCAATGACAACGCGCCCGTGGTGTCCCCGCCTGGGTCCGGGCGCGGCGCGCTGGGGCCCGAGCTGGTGCCGCTGTCGGCCGGCGCCGGGCACGTGGTGGGCAAGGTGCGAGCGGTGGACGCGGATTCCGGCTACAACGCCTGGCTGCGCTACGAGCTGCAGGAGCCGCGGGCGGCGGGGCCTTTCCGCGTGGGTGTGTACAGCGGGGAGATCAGCACGGCGCGGGCCTTGGAGGAGGCGGACGGCCCCAGCCGGAGCCTGGTGATCGTGGTGCGGGACCACGGGGAGCCGGCGCTGTCCGCGACCGCCACCGTGAGCCTGTCGCTGTCGGAGCGTGCCCAGGCGGTGGCCTGGGAGTCGGGGCCGCCGCGTGCGGGGAGCGCAGGGCCGACGGGCTCCATGAACGTGTCTCTGATGATCGCCATTTGCTCGGTGTCCGGGCTGTTCGTGCTGGTGATTGTCCTGTACGTCGGGCTGCGCTGCCCGGGGGCCCCGGAACTGACGTGCGGGCCCGGGAAAGGCCCGGGGGCGAGCGCGAGCGAAGCGGGGAGTTGGTCCTATTCGCAGCGCCAGAGCCGGCTGGTGTGTGTCGGGGAAGGCACCGTCCGGAGCGACCTGATGGTTTTCAGCCCCGTCTGCCCTCAGTCTTCGGAGAATGGCGAGGCAGGGAACGGGAAAGTGCTGACAACAAATGCATCTGGAATGGTGAGTCGTTGGAATCAGTCTTGAGAACTACGAGGGAGGTTTATTAATTCATTTACCATTTGAATATTTTCTCGTGTTGCTTCAGTCCCTCGTGTTGGGTGGGATTCAAAAAGGCAATGGTCTAAATTGTCTTTTTGGTATGAGATGAAGGGAGGGAGTCACACGAAGCATGACTGACGTAGGGAATTATCCCAGTAAACGTTATGAATAGGTTCTTCGGGGGCATGACTCTTAAATGTAGCTCTTTAATATGTAATATTGAAATCTATTATTGATTCTATGGTCATGAATTGATACATGTTTTGTGATGGAAAAAAATGAGGGTTCCCTCTTTGATGTGATTCTGTGATTTAACAAATGTGACTAATTCAGAGTCTGCACCTGTAATTGGTAGAATGTGGATACTTTTAGGGAGTGCTTAAATTATTGAAATTTGTCATTACAATTGGAAGTATCAATACTTGACGATGGGTTGTCATTGAAGCTGAGAGTAGTTTGAGCCCAGACTTCCTATTTATCACCTTGTTGAGTTTAGGTTGTTCAGGTGATTGCTGTCAAACGATTAACTGGAAAAAAAATCAAGGGATTCACTAGTTTTTAGACTATGGATATATCGACAGTATCTGCATTTCATAAATTTCTTCATTCTGAAACCTATGCATAAGCTCCACGGCGAACTCACTTTCAGAAGTACTCATAATGCACACATCTAATTTCTCAGTCCCACTTAAACACAGAACCTTAGCTCTGATCTCAGCACAATTAGTCTGTTACTTAAGACCATCTCCATAATACAGTATTTAAGTCTGAAATGTGTCATTTGTACATGAGGTCAGCTCTTAATCAGCGAGGGATTTTTGACGGAAATTCCCTCATTGCATTTGAAGTATTGTGCATGTGTGGGCCATGGGCCAGGAGACGTAGAGGGCAGTGGTGATTTTGGGAAGGGAGACTTGGAACAGGTGGAGAAACCAGCAGGGACTGGTTGGTGGGGGAGGAGTGATTGGTGGGGGAATAGGGAGACAGAACAGGAGGCTGTGAGTTCATAGGAGCACGGGGAGAGCAAGGCTTTGTGGCATCGTGGGAGGACAGATTGATGTAGGTTTCGTCTGAGCCTCATGCCCCAGGTCCCAGCTGCTGCTCTGTAGGCCAGGGCTTTGCTCCTGGCCTCAGCTGGAGAGGCTGGACAGGGGTAAGGGAAGGGGTGTCCGCTCTCCCACTCTTAGAATTGTTCCTACCCCACCGTGGCCATTACCTGTACCTCTGTGGGAACATCCCAGGAAAGTCCATTCAGTGTAGGTGGGCATCTACCATAGTCCAGTGTGAGTTAAGTGTTGCTTGATGAGCCACTTAATTGGACGATTCCTTTCAAAGTGAGCCGGCTTGTGTCATTCCCCCAGGAGCAAGCATTTGACATACAGTTATAGAGCCAACACACAAACACAAACAGAGCTTGAACAATGAGGTTCGTTACAGCTTGGCTGAACTAACCAGAGTGGATTATGCTTTAACCTTCTTTTCTCAAGGCTACTCTAAAAACTTCTTTTGCTCTGTCAGTTGACTAAGAAGCACTGCTGTTTTGACAATGCTGTATGAGTATGACGGCAAATGCTTGTTGGGGTGCATTCATACGAAGGGGTACAGGTCTCCATCAGATGTGTCTCAAGGGGACTCGCTGAACGGAGCTCATGGTGAGAAGTAGGAGTGCTACAGGTCCAGAGAGCCAGCCTAGGCACGTGGTGAAACTGCCCGGCATAACGTGGAGGAAGTGTGATCCCTAAGCGATCTGGCACACTCTCCCAGGCACTGTTCCAAAGCTGGGGCCATAGTCCTGCTCCTGTGGATGCCTGACACCTCCACAGTAAGAATGTTACACATTTGTATGAAGACTATTTTAGGATTACCCAATATTTATTGATAATAAGGCTTAATTACGTACAGCGAGTCTGCAGCCTTGTTAATGACAACTAACACGTGAATTACGTCACGGGCAATAATTTGGGTCGGTATTTGGGAAGGAGTTTGCATAGTTCCAGAAGTGTCTCCTCCCCCTACTCTTATCCCTAAAATGAACCGAGCGCTGTAGAGAATGTTTATTTCAGATACACACTTTTAGAAAACGTTTATATGTTTTAAGAATCGACTGGCTTGTTTTCTTTTCTGAACTATTACCTGAGGTCTTTTATGATTGAATTTCTTTAATAGAATGTGTTAAAAATATCCTTATCTGTTTATTTAAAATGTGAATGTAACCTCCTTTGACAATGGATACAATTTCATATACACCCCCAAAAACATCATCACTCTGCTACAATTGCTATGTCTCCATTGTCCTTTGAGTGTGTTTAATTGCCCCAATTACTTTGCCAGTAAGGAATATGCCAAAGATTTATATTTCTATGCAAATTAACAGATTATTCCTAGGTTGCTGTATTTGAGCGTTTGGCAAGCTGGCATATAGTCAATACAAAACGCAATAGTGATGTTTACATTTACTTCACATATTAGCATTGTCTTTGATAAATAGTGCAAGCTGAATAGTCATTGTTTAGGACGCAGAAACAGTAGTCACTGCATGACTAAATTAAATAATCACACATGTTTGCAGCTACTCTTGGAAGTGGGCTAAAAACCTTTGTAAACAACAAGAAGTCCTGTGGCACCTAGTAGACTAACAGATTTATAGGAGCATAAGCTTTCGTGGGCAAAGACCCACTTCGTCAGATGCATGAAGTGGGTCTTTGCCCACGAAAGCTTATGCTCCTATAAATCTGTTAGTCTATAAGGTGCCACAGGACTTCTCATTGTTTATGCAGATTCAGACTAACACGGTTACCCCTCTGATACTAAAAGCCTTTGGTGCACGGTCTTTCGCTGGTGCAGTTCTGCCTTTAGACCATAGGTGGCACAGGTACCCGGAAGATGTAAACAAGGAGGAAGGCTACAGTCTCGTTGCTAGAAGGGCGTTCAGGGCGGACTGCGCCGCTCGTTGCAGTGACTCTGGCTCGGAGGACATTTCGCAGCCTGTGTCCTGGAGTGGCGCTTCAAACACAGGATCCCGGAGACGTCTCGCGTCACGGAAGCTCCGAAGGAGCCGCGGGGAATCCGGCGCTCCGGGGCCGATGCTCAGTTCTGGCTGGAAGCCTCTGAGTCTGTTTGTTATTTCAGCTCTTAGCTGGGAGATGCCGGGAGTGCGGATCTCTCCGGAGAGCTGGGGCTGGACGAGCCCCGCAAGGCCCGCCTGGTGTGTGTCTCCAGGGAGAGTTATTGCTCGGAGTGCTGAGGAATGAGCAGCCCTGGGAGTCGGAGAGCGGAGGGTTCACTAGCCCGTAGCTGGCGATGGAGAATCCCTCGGGCTGTGCAGGGTAGCCAGATATCCTGAACAAAAGCGCCTCCCGAAAGAGTCGAATGACTTTGTCGCGCCCCGGAGTTCGTAGCAGCGAACCCTCGCTCTGTGCTCCGCCCGGAGCAGTTCCGAGTTCTGCGTCCAGGGATGGACTCGCCGAGCGCTAGCGACAGCAGCAAATCAGGCTGCGGCTGGAGCAGCCCCTGTATCCTCAGCAGCACCTGGGCCCCGCTGGTCCCCACAGCTCTGGGTGGCGGGACTCCCCTCACACCAGGGACACCCCCACCCCAGTTCCGCTGACAGATGCCTGGTAAGGTTTGAAGCGTCCGCGCGCAGGGACCTGGCGCCCCAGGCGTCACTGGTGCGGCGAGTTCACGTCCCTGAGTCAAAGGCGCACCCGGCGCCGTGACCCGGCCAGTCTCCAGCCCTAGCTCCTGCAAAGCCGGACGGGGCTTCTGCGGGGAGCGGGGCGATCGCACCGAGGATCCCACTGTCCCAACGGGCCATAGACTGCGGGGCCTACGCGCTTCTCCTTGGAGGAGGTCTCCGCTGTTCGTAGCGACGCGCCCGAAGCTTCGCTTTCCGGCCCGGTGCGGTGCCCGAGGACGCTTTGCTGGGGGTCACTGGCAGCTACAGAGATTCCGGAGGGAAGGGGCAGGGGAATTCCCGGTCCGATCCCTCCGCATCTTCCATTCTGGCGGGTCTCGCGTGGAGAGCGATGAGCACCTGCCCCTGGAGAGCCGGGCTCGCTCTGCCTGTGCGATCCGCTTCTCTGCTCTTGGCTCCGGTTCTCCTCTGCCTGCCAGGAAACGTGTCCCGGTTCGGGTCTGCGATGGGTCAGTGCAACGCGCCGGGCTTGCTGTAGCCCCCACGTGGGCATGGGACGGAGAACCGCGCTCCAGGTCTGCAGCCCCCGATCTGGATCCGGACCTGAACGGCCCGGGCGCCGACCCCACACCGGCGCTGCAAAGAGATGGGCCAGGTCATCCCATCCAGCCCCTCTTCTCCCATGCAGCTGGAAGCAGTTCCCATCCCTTCCCTCTTGCGCTGCTGGCCACCTTAAAGGATGCCTTTTTGCCTGCAGTTGTTTCTTTTACTTGATTGTTAACCTCCGTGGCACTTTTATAGGGGTCTGACTAGGTTTTTAATTTGGGGTATTCCTTTAAATTGAGCCTCTATTGTAGCATCTTTGACAGGATTTCACTTTTGCGCTGTATTTTTTGTTTGTTTAACTTTTTCATTTTTGTGTTTTTCCCTTTCTGAAATGAAATACTTCCATGGCGGGCTGCTGTGAACTTTCCCCTTTGTCCTCCAAAGGGATGTTACATTTTATTATGTCATAATCATTATTACAAAATAATTCAGCTATATTCACCTCTGGGACCAGATCCTGTGCTCCATTTAGGACTAAATCAAGAATTGCCTCTCCTCTTGTGGGTTCCAGGACCAGCTGCTCCAAGAAGCAGCCATTTAAGGTGTCAAGAAACTTTTTATCTCTGCCTCCCGTCCTGAGGTTACATGTACACAGGCAGTGGTTGGGATAGTTGAAACCCTCCTTTATCATTGATTTTTAAAATTTGTATCACCTCCCTTATCTCTCTGAACATCCCATAGTCACTATCACTGTCCTGTTCAGGTGGAAGTGTATCTCTACTGCCATAGTCCTATTATTCAGTCATGGCATTATTAGCCATAGAGATTCTATGGTTCAGATTGGGTCATGTAAGACATTTACTTCATTTGAGTCTATGCTTTCTGTCACATGTAGTGCCATCCCCGCTACCAGCACCAACCTGTTCTGTCTTTCCAGTGGAGTTTGGACACAGTATGACTGTGTCCCATTTATTAGCCTCATTCTGTGATGCCTGTTATATCAATATCCTCATTCAATACCTCTCAGAAGAGTAGCCATGTTCACAGAATCATAGAATACTAGGACTGGAAGGGACCTCGAGAGGTCATCGAGTCCAGTCCCCTGCCCCCATGGCAGGACCAAATACTGTCTAGATCATCCCTGATTTATCCAACCTACACTTAAGTATCTCCAGAGATGGGGATTCCATAACTTCCCTGGGCAATTTATTCCAGTGTTTGACCACCCTGACAGTTGGGAACTTTTTCCTAATGTCCAACCTAAACCTCCCTTGCTGCAGTTTAAGCCCATTGCTTCTTGTTCTATCCTCAGAGGCCAAGATGAACACGTTTTCTCCCTCCTCCTTATGGCACCTTTTTAGATTCCTGAAAATGGCTATCATGTCCCCCCTCAGTCTTCTTGGGTATGTCTACACTACCACCCTAGTTCGAACTAGGGTGGTAATGTAGGCAACCGGAGTTGCAAATGAAGCCTGGGATTTGAAATTCCCGGGCTTCATTTGCAAAAAGCTGGGCGCCACCATTTTTAAATGTCCGCACTAGCAGACATTTAAAAATGGCGGTGCCCGGCTTTATGCAAATGAAGCCCGGGAAATTCAAATCCTGCGCTTCATTTGCAACTCCGGTTGCCTACATTACCACCCTAGTTCGAACTAGGGTGGTAGTGTAGACATACCCCTCTTTTCTAAACTAAATAAACCCAGTTCTTTCAGCCTCCTTCATAGGTCATGTTCTCTAGACCTTTCATCATTCTTGTTGCTCTTCTCTGGACCCTCTCCAATTTCTCCACATCTTTCTTGAAATGTGATGCCCAGACCTGGACACAATACTCCCACTGAGGCCTAACCAGGGCAGAGTAGAGTGGAAGAATGACTTCTCGTGTCTTGCTCACAACACACCTGTTAATGCATCTCTGACGGCGCATTGGGGTTTTCCCATCTCCTGCACCCCTGTAGTGGCACAGACAGACTCCACCCACCAGTAGAATAGAGGGAGTTTATTGCTTCTCCAGGATACAGCACAGATGTAATCTGGTTACAGGAACTGCGGCTAGGAGACCTCACTGCCCCCCCCCTTGAGATGGGGGGTGGCTGGACCCTACAGTCCCAGCCCTCCTCCCTAGCTCCTCCTCCCTTGCTTCCCAGACAGAAACCTAATTCACTCACCTCCAGCCCTGCCCCCAGCCAGGGCTCCACTCCCCTTCTTCCCATTGTTCCGCTCCCTGGGAGATAACTCGTCAGACAGGTTCTTAGCCCCCCTGCATAATGACTCATCCCCTGCCCTGCTGGGCCGTACTGCAGACGGAGGTCACTCACAACCCACTGCCCAGCATAGCAACCAGTAAGGTACCCCCCACTACGTCACAGCATCCCAGAATCATGTTTGCTTTTTTTGCAACAGCATCACACTGCTGACTCATATTCATTCATATGTTAGTCTGTGGCTTTAAAAACGAGTGGTCCTGTGGCACCGTAGAAGCTAATAAAAATATACACGGGGTCATGAGCACTTGTGGGTAAAACCCACGTCCTCAGTGTGATCCCCTGTGCCAGGACAGGCCTTGCCTTCTCACTGCACCACTGACCAGAAGCCCCCCGGGGAAAGCTTGTGCCCCAACAGTCCCCTGACCCAGCCCTGAGCCCCTCCAAACACAGAAATGTCTACTGCACACTAAGCACCTCATCCCTGGCCCTGTCCCATAGGCTGCATCCACTTTACACCTCCCATTCCCAGCCCAGAGCCCCTGCCTACATACTGAACCCCAAACCCCTCATCTCTGGTCCCACCTCAGAGCCCACACCCTCAGGCAAAGCCTTCACCCCCTGCACCCCTCATGCCTGCAGCCCCACCCTGGAGCCCCCACTCTGGTCTAAGATATAATTATGCTGGGTCATGGGCCTCAACAATTTTCTTCAACTGGGTCATGAAAAAAAAAGTTTGAAAACCACTGGTCCAGTCTCCTGTGGCTCTCATTCCCCCTGGGTTCAGAATGCTGGTGGTCTCTGTTATACAGGTGATCAGACTAGGGCAGTCGTCACCAACCAGTAGACTTGGATCCACTGGTAGATTTTGGAGCCTCTGACAGGGGATCCTGACTAGTTTGGCCAAGAGGTTATCGAGTGCCAGCACTTCAGCTGCCCCTCCCCCAACTGCTGCTCATCTCCTGCCCTTTGCCTTGGAGGTGCCCCTCCCCCGGGAGCCTCCTGCTTTCTGTGCAGGACAGAGGCAGGAGAAGAGGAAGCTGATGTCAGGGTGCTCCCTCTCCCATGCTGAATCCTTTCTCCACAGAGCAGAGAGGGGGCACAACAGGGTTTGGGATGGAGGGAGTTTGCTGGCTGCTTTAGGGAGTGATCCAGGGCTAGGGCAAGGGTGAGCCTGCCTTAGCCCCACTGCACCAGCACTCAGGAGTCAACAGCAGTGCCCAGATGGAGCCCACATCCCAAACTCCTACCCTAGTCATGAACCCCCTCCTGCACCTACCCCTCGTCCTACCCTCGAGCACCCTTGCATCAAAACTCCATCCCAGAACCTGCACCTAGAACCCCCTCCTACATCCCAACCGCCTGCCCCAAGAGCAGCTCAGAGCCCCTCTCACACTCCAGATCCCTTAATCCAAGACCAGAGTGTGCACCCCCAGCCCTCTGCCTCAGCCCGATGAAAGTGAGTGAGGATGGGCAAGAGAGGGAGGATGGAGTGATCAGGGGTGGGGCCTTGGAGAAGGGGTGGGAAGGAGGCGGGGCCAGGGTATGTATATTTGAAGTAGATCTTGGATTGCACCAACATCAAAAAGTGATCTCATTCTCAAAAAGATTAGAGACCACTGGACTAGGTGGTCGAATTGTCCCTTCTGGCCTTTAACTCTGTGATTCTAAAGAAGCGCTCTATAAGCATCTTTGGAGAGGAAAAGATTAGTGATCTTAGCTCCCTTTTGGAAAACTAACAGCTATTAAAAGGTTGCTAAAATAAGGGCAGGTCTAAACTATAGAATTACTACAGAATAATTATGTGGCTCAGAGGTTGAAAAATCCATACCCCTAAGCACCAGTGTAGCCGGTGCTATGTTGGGTAGGAGCTTTTGGTATCCTCACAGCTACCACCTCTGGTGGATGTGGATTAACTGTCAGCTGGAGAGCTCTTGCCTGACGCCCAGGAAAATAGCTCTCAGACGACTATACCTCTTCCAGGAGTCTGAGTTGTTTTGTGTATCCCCAAATTTCACCTCATTTAAAAACTACTTGCTTTCAAAATTAGACATAAACATAAAAACGTGTCACACCATGGTATTACTGAAAATTACTACATTTTACCTTGTTTTGCCATAAAATTATTGAATAAACCATTTGGGATATAAATATTGTATTTACATTTCCGTGTATTATAGTACTAGAAGACTTACCCAGCACAGTACAGCAGTGCAGCTATATCCATGCAGTTGCACCCAATGCAGTGTTTTGTACAGGGTCAAAGTTGCACACATCTGAGTGTGGAGTTTAAATTAGTTGGTTTTTTTTTCAAAACCTAAGGTACTCCCAAAAGTGTAATATAAAAGGTGTTTAAAAACTGGAATGTGGCAACCACACATTATATCAATGCTTGGGATAAAGTCTCCCTTTGAACTAGGGATGCTGGAGTGTACGTGACTAACTGTTTAATAGATAAATGGATGCTCATCCATTAATGGTGTCAGTTGCACACAGCCTCAGGGAGAGGCGGCTTCACTGTGGCAGGGCAGCAAAGCCTCCGCCCTGGGAGCCCTGTGGGCTATGTCTACACTGGTGGCTTCTTGTGCAAGAACATCTTGTGCAAGGATTCTTGTGAAAGAAGTCTTGCACAAGAAAACGTCCACATTGCCATGTGCAAGCTGTGCTTTTGCCCAGGAGCGCCTATGGCAGTGTAGATGCTTTCTTGTGCAAGAAATCCCTGCCGAGCGTCCACACTGCCCTCTTGTGCAAGAGAGCTTACACCTGATAAAAAAGATCGTAGCGCTTGCTCAAGGAGCCCTCTCTCACCACGCCGTGCTGTAAATTTCCTCGCACAAGAGCGGGCTGGCAGTGTGGACGCTCTGCGGACTCTTGTGTAAGAACAACTGTACTTGCGCAAGAAGCCGTGGGTGTAGACATAGCCCTGTGGAGGAGGCTTTGCTGCAGCAGCATAGCCACCTCCCTGGGAACTGGGCCAGCAGGGGCTGGTGGCCCTGCTTCCAGGAAGGCTTTGCTGAGGGCTCTGCAATATAAAGCTAATCTTTAAATCAGTGGTGGGAAACCTCAGGCCCAGGACCGGTTGCAGCCTCCAGCTTGCCTGGATCCACCCTGAGGCTCGGGGCTCCCCCTCTCACCGTCCCCCCAACCTAAAAAGGTTCCTCACCCCTGCTTTAACCTGCAGTGTGCACGGTGCATGTGACTGTGTAACTGCTGAGATTTTCAGTGGTTACACAGTTACCCCTGTGATCCCTTTTTAACATCCCTACTTTGAATTAGGTCCCGTGATCAGGGCCCTGGAGAAAAACTCCTGTTATCTGTTTTGCACTCTAGCACTGCATCTCAGCTGTGGTAAGATTATGTCACTATCTTCACAAGGCTCCTGGGAGGACTGTTTATCTTTGCAAATCATTTTTGGGCTGATTATAGCCAAGTGAAATCAGTGGGAGTCTTTCCATTTCCTTCAATTTGTAAACACTTGGAAGGTGGCAAGGTGATCGGGAACAGCCAGCATGGATTTGTAAAGAACAAATTGTGTCAAACCAATCTGATAGCTTTCTGTAATAGGATAACTAGTCTTGTGGATAAGGGAGAAGGGGTGGATGTGGTATACCTAGACTTTAGTAAGGCATTTGATACGGTCTCGCATGATATTCTTATCAATAAACTAGGCAAATACAACTTAGATGGGGCTACTATAAGGTGGGTGCATAACTGGCTGGATAACTGTACTCAGAGAGTAGTTATTAATGGTTCACAATCCTGCTGGAAAGGTATAACAAGTGGGGTTCCGCAGGGGTCTGTTTTGGGACCGGCTCTGTTCAATATCTTCATCAACGATTTAGATATTGGCATAGAAAGTACACTTATTAAGTTTACAGATGATACCAAACTGGGAGGGGCTGGGGCTGCAACTGCTCTGGAGGATAGGGTCATAATTCAAAATGACCTGGACAAATTGGAGAAATGGTCTGAGGTAAATAGGATGAAGTTTAATAAAGACAAATACAAAGTGCTCCATTTAGGAAGGAACAATCATACATACAGAATGGGAAGTGACTGTCTGGGAAGGAGTACGGCAGAAAGGGATGTAGGGGTCATAGTGGACCACAAGCTGAATAGGAGTCAGCAGTGTGATGCTGTTGCAAAAAAAGCAAACATGATTCTGGGCTGCATTCACAGGTGTGTTGTGAGCAAGACACGAGAAGTCATTCTTCCTCTCTACTCTGCGCTGGTTAGGCCTCAGTTGGGGTATTGTGTCCAGTTGTGGGCACCGCATTTCAAAAAAGATGTGGAGAAATTGGAGAGGCTCCAGAGAAGAGCAACAAGAATGATGAAAGGTCTAGAGAACATGACCGATGAAGGAAAGCTGAAAGAACTGGGTTTGTTTAGTTTAGAAAAGAGAAGACTGGGGGGGGGGGGGGGGCATGATAGCAGTTTTCAGGTATGTAAAATGGTGTCATAAGGAGGAGGGAGAAAACTTGTTCATCTTGGCCTCTGCGGATAGAACAAGAAGCAAAGAGCTTAAACTGCAACAAGGGAGATTTAGGTTGGACATTAGGAAAAAGTTCCTAACTGTCAGGGTAGTCAAACACTGGAATAAATTGCCCAGAGAGGTTGTGGAATCCCCATCTGTGGAGATATTTAAGAGTAGGTTAGATAAATGTATATCAGGGATGGTCTAGACAGTATTTGGTCCTGCCATGAGGGCAGAGGACTGAACTCTATGACCTCTCAAGGTCTCTTCCAGTCCTAGTATTCTATGATTCTATGATTCAACAGGCTTTGGGTCCGGCCTTTTGAGATCCTGGGATGAAAGATGTTGCAAGAAGTGCAGAGAGGAAAAACAAACCAGGAACTGATTAAGCAGCATTTTTTTCAGACATGGTCGGGAAATTCTTGAAAATTTGGAAGGGGGCAAAGTTTGGATCCTGAGTCAGGGTCTGTGTGTTGTGGTGAGGAACCGAATGGAACTCATCCCATTTACAGGAAACAGGAAGTCACATTAAGTAGTGTGTTGTAAATATGTTCAATTACATTAAATAAAAATACAACATTCTGAATTGGAACCTGATTTGTGGCTTATTTCTAAAAAAGTTTAACAGAAGTATTTTTCTTGTGTACAGAGTCATTGAGAAGGTTTACAATAGAGGTACTGTAATATTGGTGCAACATATTGGAGAGAACACACACAAGATATTCAGTTTCACACCCAAACTCACTTACGGTATGTCTACACTGCATGGCTATTTTGGGATACCAGACGTATCCCGAAATAGCTACCCTGTTTCTATACAAGCCACCTGTTATTTCAAAATATTTTTCGAAATAATGGTCACACGATTTCACCAACCCAGTAAATCTCGTTTCATGAGGGATAAGGGATGGCTCAAAATAGAGCATTATTTTGAAATTTGGCATTGAGTAGATGCGCCAAATTTCAAAATAAGTTATTTTTAAATACATTTGAGATAAGATACTCAATTCGCGTAGTGCAAATTGCACATCTTATTTTGAGTTTAAGGTGCTGTGTAGACGTCTACAACTGCCTACTGTATAGATGTGGACTTAGTTATTTCAAAATAATGTTGCTGTGTAGACTGACCCTTAGTGTTTGTGTGGGAAACTAAGGTGTTTGTTACAGTTATTTGTCAATGTAAAGTGGAAGGTTTGAGAATGTGGCCAGCCCCGGGGAGGTGCAGAAACAGGCAACCTTGTACTGAATATCTTTTAACTTTTATTAAAATGCTTTTAACTATAACTTTCTATTTAACAGTTTTTACAGGCGTGGGCGCCAAATAACTGTTAACAGGAACAGTAAACAAAATGCAGTGCAATAGAGGAAAATGCCCTGAGGTTTTTCCAAGTCCCAGTAATTATCAACAACCACCCAGGGATTTTTAACAGTTATATTTACATTAATTTCACTCATAAGGTCTAACATGTATCTAAACTCCTAACAGTTCTATTTAACAAACTTCTAACTAACTTACTCCTAACACTATTATTTAACAAACCTCTAACTAACTTTACACAGCAATACTCACACTTATCAGACACACAAGGGACAACAGCATATTTGGTATTCGTTACTCTCTGCAGAAGATTCAGTTGATTTGGTGACTGGGAGGGGGCCCTCGGGTGATCAGCCCTCAGAACCTGGCTCGTGTTCTGCCTTCCAAATTTTCGGGAACCCTCAGCTGGATGCAGGAGGAGAAGCTGTTTTATAGAGCGAGCAAGAGCTTTCCCACGCTTCGCTGTGATAGGTTTAACAGATTCTGTCTGCCTAGTGACAGGACTGAGGGGGAAGGAAAGGGGGTGAGATGGCTCTTGGCTGGCACAAACTTTGCATGACCCTTACCTGTCTGGTTTTTTACTCCTGTTTTTTACTGATCGTAAGTCACATAGTGCAGGATTTTTGGTTTGAGGGGAAGGTAATCTTGGCTAGGAAGGCTATGCGCATGAGGCCTGGCCAGAAAAGAGCCTGCTTTTACATTATTGTATATGAAACATTGGTGATACATTGGTCAGTGTAGGAGAAGAATAATACTATTGCCTTAGAGATGGTGTGGAAGAGAACGAGGAAGTGGATATCCAGTGTGAGATTGTTTTTAAGTTCTAAGGCAATATTAAGGATATAGTCTCATTAGAGATATTAACATTATATAACAGAGATTTTCAAGTGTATTAATAGGATTGGTAAAATCAAGAGAAATTCCAGTTTTACACAGAAGCTTCAGGGGGTAGCAGAGTTAGTCTGTACAGAAGAAAACAACAAATGGTCTGGTAGCACTTTATAGACTAACAAAACATGTAGATGGTATCATGAGCGTTTGTGGATACATCCCACTTCTTCAAGTGACCGGAGTTTTGAGTTTAGGATGTGCAGACCCAAAATAAATAGGAGAGAAAGGTGGCGGGAGGAAGGGGGGAGAGGGGTGGGAGACAGGAAGTTAGAGGGAATCAGTAAGTTTCTGAAGATTGGGTAGTCAAAACGAAGCAGATAAGAATCGAAGTCAATTGATAGTATCCTTCCTGACATAGGAATCTACACAAAGAGCTGTTTGTACCTTCATTGACTGTTAAGTTGATAGTGTCCCATCCATCCTTCATCCTGATTGAGTCCATTAGCATGTGAATTGAATTGGTGGATGAACTCTAATTCCAATGCTTCTCTGTGTATCTGGCAAGTAGAATTGGTTAGTGACAAGACAGCCACTTGAAGATCTTTTAAACAGTGATTAGGAAGATTAAACTGTTCTCCAATATATTTCTGTATGTTTCCTATATGTATATCTGATTTCTGTCCATTGATTCTTTCCCACAGAGACTGTCCAGTTTGTCCAATATATATAGCAGTGGGGCATTGCTGTCATAGATAAATTACTGGATGTGCAGTGAAATGACCTTTTGATTTTGGAGCTTATGGTGTTAGCTCTAGTAATGAATTTGCTAGTATAGATATGTGGGCAGAGTTGGCATCGTGTTTGGTTGCAGGGATGGGTTCCTGGATGCTTATGATGTGGTTGTGTGGCATGGTTACTGGAAAGAATTCATTTCAGGCTGGGGAGTTGTCTGTAAGTGAGAATAGGCTTTTCTCCCAAGGCCTCTGAGAAAGAGGGATCATTTTCCAAGATGGATTGTAAATTGTGTATAATGTGCTGGAGGGGTCTGAGTTGTGGACTACAAGTAATAACAAGTGGAGTTCTGTTATTTTCTCTTTTGGGTCTGTCTTGAAGTAGTTCATGTCTGGGTACTTTTTTGGCTCTGTCAGTTTGTTTTTTCACTTCTCCAAGTGGGTATTTCAGTTTTAGGAATGCTCTGTAAAGATTCTGTAGGTGATTGTCTCTGTCTGTGGGACTGGAGCAAATCTGGTTGTATCTTAGGGCTTGTCTGTATACAATAGATTGAGAAATGTGTCTGGGATGGAAGCTGGAGGCATGAAGATAAGTGTAACAGTCAGTGGGTTTCCAATAGCGGGTGGTGGAAATTTGTCCATTATTTAACTGTACTGTAGTGTCTAGGAAGTGGATTTCTCGTGTGGACTGGTTTTACGCAGGTAACTTCAAGAGACAGTTAGATATGTTTATTGATAATGTTTCACATCCCAAATTTTAATATAAATGAAGTGTCATTTTGACAGCTCAGGGCATTGAAGTTGTCTTTCTACAGATCAGTCAGCACATGCCTCTGAATATCAGCCAGCGGTCACAATTTTTTGTTTGCTGTTAAGTTGTCAAAGGTTGCAACATGTCAAAAATGTGGGGCTGGGAAGTCAGGAAAGGGGAGGATTAAAATACAGTTTTAAAAGGCAGGTTCTAGTTACCAGAGATTTTACTCTCTCTCCTTTGTTGCTAGCAATTCAGTCTATTCCAGTGAATGTAGGTAAATTCATTGTGACACTTCCACTGACGGGGAAAGCCGCTTCTGGCAGGGCCAGAGTTTGATTTCTGTTAAGGCTGCTCTGTTTGGTTAAACGCGCTTTCCTACTGTGCTGTGGAATTAGCTGCTATATACAATAAGTGTCTGGAAAAGGCATGAGGAGGAATGCATAAAAATGAAAAATTGACCTTACAATATAGTTATGGACTTTTGTTTTTGACTGTGTATTGTAATTAAAATCATTGTATGAAGGCAGTTAGAAATGCCCGGGAGAGGTAGGTTGCTGATCACTAAAATCAGACAATATAAATAACTGTGAGCAGTAAATGATTTCTGTACTATTGAACAGATAGCAGTGGATGAAGGTCTTCTGAAATGAATGTTATAAATCATGTTCTGCCCCCTTGAAAAGCAATATGAATCGCATACTGTTCATTGTTTATTACAAGACAAATGGTTTAAATGAAAATTTGAACCTTGATTCTATTTTCCCATTTGCCATTTCCGTATAAGTCGCTCCCTAGGTGACATTCTAATTCTGTTCCTTTTCTCTGCTTGAGCAAAAAGGTGGTAGGTGCTAATCGTAACTCAGCAGTTTGCTTCATTTCGCTTTCATTCAGGACATCACAGGGCCACGTGGTTTCTAGTAACCTAGTTCGCCTGACCTATTGCCCGGGGAAGTACCGCTGTTAAATTACAGGGTGTATTGCTCTCTTTAGAAACAACATCCAAGAATGTAAGTTGTCTCTTCCATTTTGAAAGGATGTGAAGTTTATGGGTGCGCACAGCTGAATCGATGGCTTCGACACCCCTCTGATCCGCCAGGGGACACCTCTTCGGCCACCGTCCGCTGCGGGAAAGTTTCTCCTTCGGCCGGGGCAGAGTTTGTGTGCGGCGCTGTCCATTAACAGGGTGCAGTAGTTCTCCGGGGTCCTGCCCGGCGGCTGCTTAGCACTGGGCTGCCTCGGAGCGGGTTCTGCAGCTGCAGCCTCAGGGACAATCACATCATGTTGTCGCTTTTGCTAGTTCTCTGACTTTAGCCTGAAGTCCTTGAGCGACGATCCCTTTGAGGCAAATTTTCTAAGGATTTAGGGGTTGCTGATTCCGGGACCGTCCCCTCTCCCCAGGAGCCGGAGCTGCTGGTGGGATTTCAGGCAAGGGCGTTATTTGTACCATACACCGAGGAACAACGCGTGGCTCCAAGCTAGTCTGCTGGTTGCATCTGACGGGTGATGGAAAATCCCTCTCACGTTCTGCCCATTCAATTCGAAGTGACCCAGGTAAATAGGTGCCGGTTTCCCACGCAGACAATGCGAAGTTGGTTGTGACTCCAGGGCCTTAGAGAGACCCGAGGACCCAGCTGTTGGCGGCGATTCTCTGGAGACCCACCGGCTCGGTTACAAGGAGCTCTTCCGACTGGCTCCGTAGAGCCGGAGCGGGTAGCAGGCGCTTTCTGCCGGCAGGACTGGGAAAGCCCCTGGCGCACGAAGAGGACGCTGAACGCCGCTGCGGAAGGCGCCCCGGCGGTGCCTGTCGCTGTCCAGGGTGCTGGAGTTCAGGGCTCGGTGACAGGCAATGCGCGGCCCGGGTTACTGGCGGGGCGGGGCTCTGGAGGCATTTCACGAGCTTTCAGTGCCAGCAGCTGCCGCAAGCCGGGTCCCTCGGGGAGAGGGTGTCTTGGCTCCGCAGGAACGCGGGACTCAGCGACCTTCCCCCCCCCCCCCCCCCCCGCGCAGACGCTTCTGGCCGCCTGAGTCTCTGAGGTTTCACGTCGGTTCTGAAGGGGCTGATGCAGCGAGGCCCGGGCAGTGCAGCGTGTGGGCAGAGATAGCTGCGGGGATCCCGCCGCCTGGGCTCGCCGAGCGCTCGGCAGAAGACTGCCCTGAAGTTCTGGGAGGGACGCGGGTTCGGGAGCCCAGGGACGAGTTTGCCGGCGGTTCCGGACGAACTTCGGAGCGGAAAGATCTGCGAAGAACCCCGCGGCTCTCTGGGTGCGGGTGCGGCTCTGGGCCGCGGACAGCGACCGAGTTAACGAAACCCTGCCTGGGAGGGTGGCCCCCTCAGGGACACAGAAGCCCGGTCTCTGCCTGGCGTGGAGTGTCGCCATCTCACTCATTCGGAGCAGCTTCCAGGTCCAGCCTTATTGGCGGATCCGGATTACGGCAGCGGCGGCTCCCTCCGTGGGAACTGGACACCCGGGGCGCGCGGCGGCTCCTCAGTGGCGCTCTCAGGAACGTTACCGGGTGACCGAAACCGTGGCTGCTGCGCGGACGCTCAGCCAGAATGGGAGACGGTTACGCTTTGTTTAGCCAACTGCGCCCGTCCTGCGCCTTGTTCCTCTGACTCCGGGCCCCGGGCACTGGTAATGGCGAACCAGCTGCCCAGCCACTGTCGGCTGGTTCTCGCTGGCTCTTCGGGGGTTTAACTAGGGAGCAGGAAATCAAGTCAGTGCTGCTTACTCAGCCGCACGTCAGGGATAGTCTAGACAGTGCTTGGTCCTGTAGTGAGCAGGGGATGGGCCTGCCCTCTCGAGAGCCCTTCCAGTTCTAGATTCCGCGATTTCCACGGGTTCCATTTCCGCCCATACCTGCATCAGAGCGACACTCCCCGAAGGACAGCGTGGACAGAAGAAACTCTCTTACTTAGCACTCCGGGGTCTGTAAGGACTGCATCGCTCTCCCTTCGAAATAGCAGCTAGCACCCCAATTCCCGGAGGAAAGAAGAGACGTTTTCTGTGAGGTCGGTGGTTTTATGGCCTGTTGGGAACCATTCCCCGTACAGCGCGTTTCTAACCTAGCGGCACGAGAACGCAATGGGAACTGGAAAGCCCTTGCAAGGTTTATAGCTAGAAAGGGAAAACCCCAGCAAGTGAAACTGAGGCAAGAGATTACATTAACCAGTGAACATTGTCGAAGGCAAATATAGTTGTTGTTGATGTGACCGTTTAATACTTTTCTGTTTGGAGCACTTCGGTTATATTGCGGTTGTTTTCTGTTAAAAGAGGATTAATTTTGGGTTTGCAACATTAAGCAGCGGCTCGTTCCTCACTCATGGTCCCGAGCAGTCACTCAAACGAGCTTCAGGGGAGCTATCTGCATGAGGAAGAGCCCCCCAAAGTAAGCTCGTCACGGGAGTCATAGCTACGGGAGCTGTTGAGGTCACCCCGCTACATCCACCAACACCGAGTCACTCGACCAAACGCTGTCGGTTTTTCATAACGTCAAGTCTGAAAACACAGAGTGAAAACAAACCACGGCATCCCGCGGCGGTGCGGGGGGAGCGTGGGGTTTCTCACAGCTGGCAGCCCAGTCCCACGCAGCCTTGCGGAGTTCCAGCGCTCTGCTCTCAGGCAAGCGGGATAACACACGGTCTGTGCCTGTGATCCTCTTGTCTCTTAAAGGGGCTCTCCCGCACCTCCCACCTTTCATCCAGACCCCCTGCGTGTCCTTAGAACCCGAGGTCTTTCTGGCTCCCTCAGTTCCCGTTGGCCCGACATCCTAAGGATGCCCGCGGAGTTATAAATCGTGTTTTGCCTCCCGCCCACCAGCGTTAGTATTTCTCTCCCTTGATTCACAGAACGAAGTGCAAAGTCCTCGAGATCTGTGCCACTTTTAGTAGGATGGCCAACTAGCCCTGAGCGGGCCCTGCGCTCTGCACAGAGCTTGGTGTAGTGGAGCAGATCCCAGTGCAGCCAGCCAGCGGCCTGCCGCTAGAAATGCCGGACCTGCCCCTGCCCGCTGAGTTAACGGGAGCTTTGCCCTTGACCTCAGTGGTCGCGGGATGGGAATCTTAGTGCGACGATCATTCGCCTTTCTCCCGAGTGATCCGACGCCCCTTCCATTGCCCCGAGCTCGGAGGCGAGCAGAAAGCGGAGGGGCTCCTGAGGAAATTACCCCGGTGACATCAGCTAGGGGAATACGACCGTTGCCGTCTTCAGACTTAAGGAGCGGAAGAATTTTGCACTAAACCAGGCGCTTGCTAGAGCTTTGGGGAGCTCTGTTAAATGAGAGCGGTCGCCTCCCTCTCCCCGGTCCCGCCCACCCCCAGCTGTACTGACAGCATGGCTTGGGCGGTTCCCCTGCCTCATGCTGCTGGCTGCTGCAGATGTGCAAGGACTCGGCTGGATCTCAGGCAGGGAGAATTTCCCGCGAGTTTGCCGTTTGCGGGACTATGCCCAGATTTTGGAACCAGCCCAGCGGTGTTTCCCGGGGCTTTTAGAAAGCAGCGATCTATTTATTCTGTAATATTCGGAACATTTTGCTCTAATCCAGCGCAGCAGCGAAGAGGGCTCGTTAGGAGGTGGCATGGCAGCGGTTGGGCCCCTAGGTGGCGCTGTCCACTAGTAAGGTATCCAAGTGTGATAGCAGCGCATCACAGGCTGTACAGCGGAGCCAGCTGCGATATAGGGGCTGGCTGGCTGCCTCAGCAGCAGATAACCCGGGGATGGTTTCAGGGAGCATAAGGAAGAGCACAGGCTCTTTCCCCACATTTTAGAAAACTATTTTTTTACTATTTTACCATTTTGCGTTGGTGTGATCACGCCAGCTCTTTGCTGAGCGCTTTGGATTATGTCACTGTTGAAACAGTCTGCAGGGAGCTGAGCCAGGGAAGGAAGAATGCGGGTCCATTTAATGGTGTTCTGCCTTATTTCCTACACCGTGAATGGGCAAGTAAAATATTCCATCTTCGAAGAAACCGAACGTGGTGTCTCTGTTGGGAATATAGCAAAGGATTTAGGAATAGAGGCAGCTGCACTTTCACTCCGGAAATTTCGCATGATCAGCAGTTCAAGTAAGCAATATTTTAATATAGATGTGAGCACGGGGGCTTTGTCCGTGAATGAACCCATCGACCGAGAGCAGGTTTGTGAATTGAAAACTACTTGTTTTCTGAATTACGAACTTGTGCTAGAAAACCCTCTAGAGCTTTATAAAATGGAATTTAAAATACTGGACATAAATGACAACGCCCCCAAGTTCCCTTTAAATGAATATCACTTAAATGTAGCCGAGTTTTTATCTCCCGGGGCTCGGTTTACACTCCCCAATGCCCAGGACTTTGATGAAGGTACCAATAGTGTCCAGACCTATTCTCTGAGCCCTAACGAACATTTCCGACTGGAAATGCAAACACGCGGGGATGGGAGTGAGTACCCGGAGCTGGTGCTGGAGAAGACCTTAGACAGGGAGCAGCAATCCACCCACAGCCTAGTCATCACCGCCAAAGATGGTGGGAATCCCCAGAGGTCCGCTGACGCCCAAGTCATTGTGACTGTTCTTGACACCAATGACAACGCTCCGGCGTTTGAACATTCGCTCTACAGGGCACGGATCTTGGAAAACTCCCCCAGTGGCACCTTGGTAACCAAAGTCCACGCCACTGACTTAGACGAAGGTCAGAATGGAGAGATCAGATACTCCTTTAGCAATAACACGTCCGCTGACCTCCAGAGACTGTTCCTAGTCCACCCCCAGACCGGGGAGGTGAAGGTGAACGGCAGCCTAGACGGGCAGAGACCCGTCCTGGAGATGTTCATTGAGGCGAGGGACAAAGGGGCCTTTGGCATGTCCAGCACCGCGAAGCTGCTGGTGGAGGTCACGGATGTCAATAACAACGCCCCGGAGGTGACAGTCACGTCCCTTTCCAGCCCCATCCCGGAAGACGCCGTGCCCGGCACGGTGATCGCTCTGTTGAGTGTTCTGGACAAAGACCCAGGCGAGAACGGGCGCGTAACCTGCCGGATCCCTGCTGGCCTCCCCTTCCAACTCAAACCCTCTTTCGACAATTACTATAGTTTGGTCACCGAGGGGCCCCTGGACCGAGAAGCGGTCGGCGCCTATAACATCACCATCACCGCCACGGACCTGGGCTCCCCGCCCATCGCCACCCAAAAGACCGTCTTGGTGCAAATCTCCGACGTGAACGACAACCCTCCGCAGTTCACGAGCCAGGCCTGGAACATCTCGGTGGCGGAGAATAATCAGCCGGGGGCATCTCTGCTCCAGGTGTCAGCCTCTGACCCGGACCTGGGCGGGAACGGCCGCATCTCTTACGCGCTCAGGGACACGGACGTTGCGGGTAGCGCCTTGGCCAGTTTTGTCTCCGTGGACTCGGAGAGTGGAACCATCTATGCAAAACGCGCCTTAGACTACGAACAACTCAGGAGTTTTCGTTTCCAGGTGGAAGCCAGGGACAGCGGTTCCCCGGCCCTGAGCGCGGCCTTGTCTGTGAACATCTTCATCGCCGACCAGAACGACAACGCCCCGGTCATCCTGTACCCCGGGACGCGGAACGGCTCGCTGGCGGTGGAGGTGGTGCCGCGGTTAGCCGAGGCCGGCTACCTGGTCACCAAGGTGGTGGCGGATGACGCGGACAGCGGGCAGAACGCCTGGCTCTCCTACCACCTGCTGCAGGCGTCCGACTCCAGCCTCTTCAGGGTGCTGCCCGACACCGGGGAGCTCCGCACCACTCGCTCCATGAGCTCCACGGACTCCATCAAACACAAGGTGGTCGTTCTAGTGCGGGACCACGGGGAGCCGCCCCTCTCCTCCACGGTGGCCCTGGGCATCCTGCTGGCCGACTCCCTTCCCCAGGCCCTCCCGGACTTCGGGGACGGGATGGAGGGACACGAGCAGCTCACGAGCCTGAACCTTTCCTTGATCGCCTCTCTCGCTTCCATTTCCTTCGTCTTCCTGGCCTTCCTGCTCTTCCTGCTGCTCGCCAGGCTGGTGCGCTGCGGAGCGAGCCCCTCGCGCGGCTGGGCCGGGTGCTTCCCCGGGGCGCAGCGGGAGAAGTGCCGCTTCAGCGTGCGCATGCTCCCGCGAGCTCATTTACCCCCTGATCTGGTGGAGGTCTCCGGGGTGGGCAAGCTCACCCACACCTATTTATACCGGGCGTCCTTGGGCCTCGCGCCCAGCAACAACAATTCCCTGCCTAACGGAGACGCCGCGAACCTCCCCAATGGCGCAGGATTGCGAGCGCCCGCGGCCTGCGTGCAAATCCGGAAGGTGAAGAGCGACCACTTCAACGCTATCCTAGTGGTGAGTACCGTCTGTTTCAGTTGTCCCCAGTGCGCTAAAGGCACGTGGCTGTTTGTTCTCAGATGTACCTCTGCAGCGGCTACAGGGCGAATCTGCAAAGCCACGAAGCTTCATCACAGGCTAGCGGATATCCCTATGTTAACACGTGCAAAATGGAGCCTCCCAATCTAATTCGAATTAGGAGCTCTCATTGCGTTTGGCTATGTCTACACAGCAGTTATTTCAGAATAACTGACATTATTGGGAAATAACAAAGTGCATGTCTACATTACAAGCCTTTATTTTGAAATCGTGTCCAGCTGGAGGACTTCTTACTCTGACTCCTGTAACCCTCATTTCACAAGGAGTATGAGAAGTTGGTGTTGTTCCTTCCACTTCCTGCTGTTTAGACAGCTCAAAAGCTGAGTTAAGCTAGGGCAATTGGTGTAGCTGAAGCAGTGTAGCTTAATTTGGCTTTAGTCCTGCTGTGTAGACATACCTTTTTGAAACAAGAAATAGCTTCAAATGTAGCATGGGCATGGTATGCCTGATAGTCAGATAGTCCTCAAGCTGAGGACTATGTCCCATGTGTGCAATCTCACCAAAGAACAATCAGATGGAAAGAGGTTATAAAAGAAGTGAAAAGTACATTAATTTCTTAGTTAAAATATCTAATATATGAGAATAAAAAATCCAGGAAAGAGAGATGCCATCTGAAGTTTCTAAATTCTAAAGTTTTCCACATATAGAGCATTTCCCTTTATGAGGGGAAATGGAGAGAGAAAATGTGGCATGGAGAGGTGGTATGTTCCAACCCTCATGCTGGATATAGACTGTGTGTGTCTAAACTACACTTTCAAAAGAGGGATGTAAATTAGGCAGATCGAAAGTGCAAATGAAGTGGGATTTAAATATCCAGCTCTTCATTTGCATAATTGTGTCACAGTGTTCTTTTGAAAAAGGGTATTTCGGAAGTGAAACTGCTGTCTAGATGTGGTTCTTTTGGAAAAAGGGTTTGGGGTTTTTTCCCCCAAAAAGAACCGCATCTAGATAGCGGTTTCACTTTCAAAATATCCTTTTTCAAAAGAACGCTGTGACACAGTTATGCAAATGAAGCACAGGATATTTAAATCCCCTTTCATTTGCACTTTCAAAAGAGGGGATGTAGTTTAGACATGCACTATGCGCGTGTCTACCAGCACCCTTAGCTCGAAATAATCTACACAATTTGCGCTATGCAAATTGTATAGCTTATTTTGAGTGTATTTTGAAATAACTTATTTTGTAATTTGGTGCTGTCTACAGAGCACCACATTTCAAAATAACTGGCTATTCTGAAATGCCCCTTAAGCCTCGTGAAATAAGTGTTACCTGGATGTTGGAATAAACCACCCATTATTTTGAAATATATTTCAAGATAACGGGCTGCTTCAATAGATATGGAATAGCTATTTTGGATACTTTCGGTATCCTGACATAGCTCCACAGTGTCGGTGTCCCCTGAGTTTAAAGATATGTCTATACTGCAACTCCTGCTATGGCAGCAAGTTTGGGTCAACTGAATTGAGCTTGTACTGTGAGGCTAAAGTAAAAAGAACATAGAACTATAGTCCAATCCTCTGCTCAAGGCAGGACTAACCCCAACTAAATCATCCCAGCCAAGGCTTTGTCAAGCCTGGCCTTAAATACCTCTAGGGATAAAGATTCCTCCATTTCCCTGTATAACCCATTCCAGAGCGTCCCCACCCTCTACAGAAATAGTTTTTCCTAATATCCAACCTAGAGCTCCCCCACTGTAGCTTGAGACCATTGGTCATTGTCCGGCCATCTGCCACCACTGAGAATAGCCTAGATCCATCCTCTTTGGAATCCCTCTTCAAAATAGTTGAAGGCTGCTGTTGAATCCCACTTCACTCTCTTCTATTCTGCATTCTAAATACGTCCAAATTCCCTTAGCTTCTCCTCATAAGTCATGTGTCACAGCCTGCTAGTCATTTTTGTTTCCCTCCATTGGATTCCAATTTGTCCACATCCTTTGGGGGGGGGGGGGGGACAGGGGAAAGGGTAAACTGGATGCAATACTCCATTTGTGGCCTCACCAATACTAAATAGAGGAGAAATAATAATTTCCCTCAATCTGTTGGCAGTGTAGACATTCCTGCTGGGGCTGGAGCCCTGTTTCCAAAATCTTTGGAGAAGGTGGATCCAGGCTCCAGTGCCAAACTATGCACTGCTGCATTTTGTCCTGCAGTCTGAACTCTTCTATTGCAGTCAGTTGATCTGTGCTCAGACACACTGTGCCACATTTTTCTGTGTAGATCAGCAGTGGACAAATACTGGCCTGTGGGTCCGTTCCAGTTCACCAGGGTTACCCCAGTGGGCCACCGCTGCTGTATTCAACTGCAACTCCACAGGTACAGGTGATGGCAGCGCCTGTTGACCACGGATCACTGTTCCTGGCCAATGGGAGCTGCGGGAAGTGGTGTCCCTGTCTGTGTCACTTCCCACAGCGCCTGTTGTCTGGGAATGGTGATCCACACCTGTGGAGAAGTGATCTGCACCTGCCTCCATACCTGTTGAGGCACAAGGAATAAAGTGGTGGTGACACACCAGAAGCTAACCCTGATGAGCTTCCGTTGTTTTATTGTCCACCTCTGGTGTAGATAAACACTGATAGTTATAAACTGGTTATAGTCTGGAAGCATGAGGTATAGTATCATTTCCAGAATTGTTGTTGTCATTCGCTATCTCGTAGGATATTTCTGTCACCCATAGAACTTTCCAGTCCCTTTTGGGGTGTCTCTAGACTACACCTCTCTGTCGACAGAGATGTAGATTAGGCACATCAAAATTGCTAATGAAGTAGGGATTTAAATATCCCGTGCCTCCTTAGCATAAACATGGCCACCGCTTTTTTCTAAAATGGAGCTTTTTTGAAAAAAATGGCAGTCTAGATGCGTCTCTGTCAAAATAAACCCTTTTTTGACAGATCCGGTAAACCTCATTTTTTGAGGAATACAGGATCTGTTGAAAAAGGATTTATTTTCAACAGATCCGCATCTAGACTGCTGTTTTTTTGAAAAAGCGCTGTTTCGAAAAAAGTGGTGGCCATGTTTATGCTAATGAGGCACGGGATATTTAAATCCTTGCTTCATTAGCAATTTTGATGTGCCTAATCTACATCTCTCTGTTGACAGAGAGGTGTAGTCTAGACACACCCTTGGATTCTTGCTAAATTCTGGCCTCAATGACTTCCTTTGAAATGATTTCCATAGACTAATTATCTTCACTATGTACCACCTTTTAATTGAGTGAATATATCCTTGTTTTTGTGTTATGACACAAGAAGAATAGAAAGATCTTCTCTCTCTTTTCTAGACCATTCCATTTTAATATGTTATATCTTCTCTATTATTTGTCTAAGGTACGGAATTCCATTTTCAGTCATGCTTCATATGAAATATTTTTCCATTTCCCTAATCATTCTTGCTGCTGTTCCCTGAACCACCTCTAATTCTTCAGTAGAATCTCGGCCAACTGACTGGGTTGGATGGGTTCTGACTTCAGGCAAAATGTAGCAGTGACAGGTTTAAATGTCTTTTATTGTTTGGTTTACTCAGAATTACTGGACTAATTTTACTATTAGGGTACATCTACATAGTACTGCATACCTCAAAATAAGCTACGCAATTTGAGCTATGCAAATTGCATAGCTTATTTTGAAACAGCTTATTTCAAAATTTGGCTTTGTGTACACAGTGCCAAATTTTGAAATAAATTGCTATTCCCGCATCTTCCTTACTCCTTGTCAAGGCTAATTCCTCACTCTGGCATTATAAATGCAGAAGAGGGGGCCCGCAGAAGTACCCCAAAACCTTATCTTTCCAGGCTTTGGTATAAAACTTCCCCCCCAAAATCTTAAAAACCTACATTTTGGGGATAAAAATCCGCTGCCACCATCAAGTGCTTTTGAACCCATAAACAGGGGTGAACACTTGAAACCAATACCAGGGCAGCCCAAGCTTTTTTCTCCAAAGAGCTTGAAAAAGAAAGAGAAAATATAAACTGCAGTCTGTGACTGCTATCCCCTAGTCCAAGGCATGCAGATCCCACAGACAGATTTTCCAGGACTGAACCAATACCAGGTTAATTAAAAAGAAAGAACTTTTATTATCAAAACAACACTCCTGTTACACGCATAACTGGATTGGTAATATTCCCTATTAATAAACGTATGGGGAATTTTCCCATGGGCTCAAAACTTAGTCACAAAAGAGAGGAATGTCCATTTCTAACAGCACAGACATCAGATCCACAGTCCCAAACCATAAAACAATAAAACCTAACAGATTTATCTAAACTTTACCCTACGTACAGATGGTGAAGAGTCTTTTCTTGGAGAGAGACATGTCTTCTGTCCCCCATAGTATCTGGAGAGCAAAACTGGCACTGAGACAAAGGAGGGAAAACCCCAAAATTCCTTTGTCTCAGTTTGAAATCCCTACCTGCATTTCTACTGGCTGACTGCTACCTGACTAGGCACAGTGAACCCTAGTCCCCAGGCTGCTGGCCATCCCTCATGACCATGACACTCCTTGTGCAATGATGTTTACAGGAAGCTGGAATGAGACTCCCATTATTTCAAATGTATTTTAAAATAATGGCGGGCTGTTAGGACATGCAAAATTCTATTTCGGGTTAACAGACGTTATCCTGAAATAGCACAGCTGTGTAGACATACCCATAATGTGCTCACAGATTTAAGTTCTCTTACTGATCATAACTGTGCTGGTAAATACACGCTCGTTTCAGAGATCTACCACCAAGCAATGAATGAATACAATCAATGAATTTTACAAAACCCAGACTTTTCAAAACTTTTTGGTAAGAACTTGTGTATTCCAAGATAACAGCAGTTACGAGCAACAAAAGGGTGTTTTAAATACTCTGCATGTGGTGAACTTTGGCTGGAAATATCACTGATAACACCGTTTCAGGATTTTCAGAACTGCCCAGCTTAAAATTAATGTAAAGAAGAATTATCAAAGTTTTCCCTAGGCCATAGGGCTTAGTTGGGGAACCTCAGGCCGGGGGGCTGGATGTGGCCCCCGGCTTGCCTGGATCCAGCCCTCAAGGTGCCAGGCCTTCCTAAGCATTGGGGAGTCCGTACTGGCACAAAATTGAAAAGGTTGCTTCCCCCCTCCCCCCAGGCTCTTGTGCAGGAGGCGAATGTGGGGAGGGTCTTTCTCCTTCGCAGTTGGGGGCCACATCAGTGAGGGTTTTTTTGCTTCTCACTCGTGTGCAGCCCCCAACTGATTTTTCAGTGGGTCAGTAGCTCTCAACCCAAAAAAGATTCCTCACCCCTGCCCTAGGGTTACTGCAAGAACTACCTCATTCGTATTCTAAAGTGACTTGCTTGGATGGAAAACCGTACATAAGTGCAAAGGACATAGATGGTGAGTCATATGGACCTGTGGTGCGCTTGGCACCATGAATATTCCTGGGTTGTGGGCAGGCTCAACCAAAACTTGTGGCCTGCTGCCCCTAAGTTCTAAGCACCCTGTGTCCTCTGGCCCCCCTGTGCACTCCCCCCATGCATCCCTTAGCTCCCCTGCCTCCTCTGGGCAACTTAAAACACCCAGGGGCCCCCTGCCACCACCACTGGCAGCACAGTGAGGCTAGAGCGGCTTCCTGCTGCTCTTGTGGCTGGGGGGCGGGGGGGGGGGGGGAGAGAAGGCAGTATGTGTTTCCCCATGCACTGCTCCAGCTGCTGGAGCAGCAAACAGCATGGAGACACCCCCACCTCTGGGCTGCAGGGGTGCACTGAGATGCTAGTGGAATGGAAGAGTGTAATCATCTGACAGAAATACAAAAGAGAAATATTTACTGATCAGTTTTGCCTTTTCTGCATTGTCATTGTAGTTATTATTTATTAATGTTTCCAGTTAGAAATGGCCCAGTACCAGTTTTAGAATTCTCTTTGTTTCTAATACGTGTACAAAAATCCTTATTGTCCTTCTCTCTGCTGACGATGTAATTCTCCTTGTGTCCCTTTGCTTCCCTTATTCATTTTCTAAAATTCCTAATTTCTGATTTATGTTCATTACTATCAACTTCCCCTTTTCCCATTTGCCTTCCTTACCAGCTAACTCAGGTCATTTTTTAAACCAGTGTGGCCTTATTCATTGATTGGGGTGTAACTATAGCACCCTAGTGGCCAAGATGGAGTCTGCTCTGTAGGTGGCTTTGACCAAGAAAAAATGTACATAGGAACACTGCTGGGAACAGGGCTGGATTAAGACCTTTAGAGACCCTAAGCATTGAAAAGATTATGGTGCGCCCCCACCCCCATATGTAATTCAAAATAAAAACAATATTATACGGTAAAATCTCTCTTTTTTGGTGTGCCCCTGCTTTGCTGGTGCCCTAAGCACGTGCTTTGTCTTCCTATTGGGTAATCCAGCCCTGTCTGGGAAACTCTCTTCTCCCAAGGGCACCAGTTCCACTCCCTTCCACTTCCCCCAGAGTAAAGACACACACACTGGGATAATACAATGAGTATAGGAAGGAAATATTTATTTACAGAGGCATGAATGGAGAAGACCATAAGGGCAAGTAGGGAGAAGTAGAAACCTGCAGCTCTAGAATCAAGGAATTCCCAACATTGTGGCTCTTTTGAGTTATGTTCATAGCTGATTTGGCTCCTGAGTCACTGAGGTCTGAGTGTCACTGCTCTAAACCCAGCAATCTGCTTTTCATTGTCACCTGAGCACAGGTGTCTTTTCAAGCTTCTAATTTTGTTCATCACACAAGTTGGGGCTCCTTCCATTTCTGCTTCGCCTTTGTGGAGATGTGGCGATGAAATGAACCCCGTATTCCATCAGTGTAGGTAATAGAAGTGTGAAAATGAAAGCAAACATGACCAATAAATCTAGGTACTTAGATTCAGAGTAATAAGCTCCCAGAACAGAGCGGTAAAAAGATTTCAGGGAATACAAAATCTAGTAAGGGTGTGATGAGAAGAAACATTAAAATCCGCAAAGATTGAAAAAGGCTGAAAAAAGTCAAAGGCATTGGGTTTGATTCTCTTCTCATTACACTGGTTTAGTATCAGTGGAACTGACATCTGGCGATTTTCTCCTGATTCACAGTGGTGTAAAGACCCAGTGGATTGACTGGGACATACACTAAAATACCTCTATGAAATAAAAATGGAGTGAACAAGAAATGAACAGTGCGGTTGTCTGAAGAACAGCTCAAGGTCTGTGGGATCAATATAACAGCGACAAAACCCGCAGCTAGAAATGGAAAAGGGGGGGAGCAAGCATGCGGGAATAAAAAGTCAGTTGCAATATTCAAGGAACAGAAAAGGGCAGCACAAGAGCAGAATGATTTAATACTAGCAGAGGGCTTAGCAGGAGTAAGAATGGCTGTTATAAATATATCGAAGGGAAGATAAATACCATAGAGAAAATGGTCCATTAAGAAATGAAAAGCAGGATTTTATCCTCCAATCTTTAAACCGTCTGTGAGTCTCACTGGTAGTGCCTTGTCCCTGGAATCCTTTTTATATCCAGAGAAATTCTCATTTGTTTTATTCTACATCTCTTTTAACAATCTCTAGGTTTTCCCCTTCCATTTCTGTAATCTGGGTGCTTGTGCAGCTGCCCAGGAGAGATTCAAATGCGGCCCAGCTGATTAGCAGGGCACCCACAGCTAGGGTTTTTGTTTCCACTGGCGGTGCACATTCACACATGCTTTGGTGCACATAAAACATTATTCCTCACATGGATGGAAGAGATTAGAGGGAACATTGCTCCAGAGCTTGGAATGTGACTCAATATCCTGAGTCTCACCATTTCTCTGCCATCAGCAAACATCTGTGAAACTCACAGGCAAAGTTAGACACATTCCCCTCTAGCGGTTGGTCCATAAAGAGGATGACAACCTATTACTGATTCTGTTAACTGGGTCTGTGGTGGAGTGTCCCAGGGCCTTTGAGGCCACCCCCTCGAGGCCCTTTTGTCCCACCCCAGAAAAGAACACCACAATTGGGTCCTCAAGGCCTGCCTAGAGCGGTGTTGTGGAATCAGCCAATCAGAGTCCAGCAGGCTCAGATAAAAGGAGCTACAGGCCCTTCTGAGCAGATCATTTCCTATGGATGGGGTAGCGGGTGCCGACGTTTGGTCTGCTCTGACCAAGGAGCTTTATGGGCTGCATTTGTGACACCTAGAAGGAAGAGGACCCAAGAGCGACAGCCCTAAAGCAATGGGCAGAGATGAGGAGACCAGCTGGGAAGAGGCCCAGGGAACGTAGCAGCAATGAATGAAAGGAAGCAGTAGGTGGCTGCCTCTTATAAGGTCCCTGAGTTGGAACCTGGAGTAGTGCGTGAGCCTGGGCTCCCCATTGCCTAAGTGGCCTAAACCCTGGGAAGGGGACAAGACTCCTTTTGAAGCCTGAGCAAAGGGCCCAGAGATGGGTCTGAAGACCCTGGTGAGGTCTGTTGCCCTGGAAGGGAGGTTCACTTGTGATGCTGTGACTTGGTTGGAGGGCTGAGCTGGTGCAGATCCTTCAAGCAAGGATGAGATGCTGCAAGGGGTGCCAGGAGCAGGGAAATGCCCACAGTGCCACGGGCAGCAGAAGGTGGCAGGAGGTGAGTGCTCCCTGGCATGGGGTGAACTGTGGCATTTATTCACTTTTATTAATTCGAGTCTCAGTTTTATACAGGTAGGTACATTTGTAACTAACCCTGTGAGCATCCACAAATTACATATCTGTCTGATCTGGCTGCCCACGTACAGAGGTTTTACCAGCAGTTTATTGCCTGAGTAAAATGTCAGCAGTCATGGTAGAGGCCCATGGAGTTTGGTCAAATTCTCTCCTGACATGATGTTTCTGAAAACCGAGAGTAGAAAACGTCAAGAAGGAAGATGGTGCGAAAATGTCACATGTTAAAGGAGTAGAACAGATTAGGAACAAAGGCAAAGTAGGGAAATGACAGATATGAGCCAGAAGGATAAACGCTACAAATAGTTACTTAGCAACACGATGGCTCAGTTTAGGGTGCAGAAAATAGACAGAAGGCAGGGTGGAAATGTAGTGACAAAATCTTTGCTAGCTCTAACCCCCAGTAATTGATTCTGCAGAAATAGAGAAGAGTTTCAGAGAGACTGAGCCATCATGCTTGGGAGTAATCAGGGCAAGGTAGAAATGCTTGAAAGCTTTTACACTTCATCAGTGCTTGGGGGAGGGGAGAATCAGCAGGACTGCCATTTGGCAGAGAGCCAAAGCCAGATGGCTCCCATGCCAGGACTCTTCAACAGAGCACTAAAATGAACGAAAACCTGTTGGTCACAATACCTGACCGTGTGTATCTGAGCTTTTACAAAATGTTAAGACTGCGGAGGTTGGAAAATCAAGCGCTGGCAAGTTAGGGAATGCCAGAATGAGGGTTGTGTCCGTGTTCCCCACCCACTCTCTGTTCCCTTCTGCTGCTCTGTCTCCCCTGCCCAACTCCTGCCATTGGCCTCCCAGCTTCCTGCTCCTTTGTGCCTGTGTCCCCTGCTCCTACCTATTCCCCCCACCCAGGTCCTGTGCTTTTCCCTGCATGGCCCCTGCTCTTTCCCCCATTCCAATCCATCCACATCCATGGCGCTCTCTCATTGCCCCGTCACTCTGTTCCTGCTCCCTCCCATTTTATTCCTGTGGTTCTCTTTCTCCATCATCTGTCCCTCTCTGCTCCATTCCCCCTTACTGGCTTCTGCTCTGAACCATGCTCCAAGGTTCCTGTTGTTCCCTCCCCCCGCATCCTTCACTTCTCCCCTGTTCCCAGTGCATTCAAATTTGGATGCTTCCACTTGCTCCACACTTCACAGCCATCAGCAAGAGGAGGCACCGGAGACAGTCTCTCTGCTCTCTGTCCCACTACCACAGTGGCCCCCAACTGATCAGAAAATTGCAGAGAAAAACTTGGGATGGAGCCTACGGCAATTGCTCTCTGGGAAAGGTGCCTGCAGTCTGCTTGCCAAGGAGGAGCTGTGACGTGATGCAGAATGCTCGATACGGACAGACTCTTCAGAGTATTTAGTTAAGGAACATCCCAAGATTCTACTGAAGATGTGTGAACTGGGACTTTTTCAGAGGCTTCTAAATAGACCACAAAAAGCACTCCCATGCCATCAGGGCAGCTCCCCTACCAAATTTCAAGCACCTGTTTCAGAGCATGGATTGCCAGTGTCTCAATAAAACACTTACACGGATGATTTTTAACACGAACAAAACAAGGTATCCTCCCTACTGTTGTTCTCAGAAATGGCTGGGCCATTTTCGCTGCAAGTTTAAAAAAATAACATTGAGCCTGAAGCAGACATCTGGCATGGAAAGGGCCAAACAACTGATTTTGCTGACAGTTATGAACAATTGAAACCAGGTCTTGTCCCAGAAATCGTTGGGTACCCTTTAATAGAAGCATTACTGCCTGCTCTGCCCAGATCACTTTACTCCCCAAGGAATATGGAAAATGATGAGCTTCTCTCCCTGAGTAGATATAAATTTACACAAAACAAGGAGGAGTCCCGTGGTACTTTATACGGGCACAAAGTTTTGTGGACAAAGACCCTCTTGGTCAGATGCATCGTGTGTCTTTGCCCATGAAAGTGTATGACTGTATAAGTCTTAGTCTTTAAGGTACCACAGGAATTCTCGTTGTTTTTGTGTATACAGACTGACACGGCTTCCCCTCTGAGACTTGTAATGAATTTGCATAGTACTCTCCCAAAATATCACCAAAATACTACAGACTCTATCACAATTATTGGCAAATATAAAAGCCCTCCTCCAAGTATACACACAAAACAACAAATTCCCCAGGTCTCTGGGTCTGATTCTAAAAGTGTCCTCATTTCATCTAAACACAGCTTGCCCGGTGCAAACACTCACCTGTCATTGCAGATGGGAGTCTAACACCTTTCTTTGAAAGTAATAGGGCTTCGGTGGGGTTTCAGCAGTACATTTTTTTACCTGCATGCCAACGTGTTAAACTGACAGCAACTGTAGGCAGGGGTATTGCATCTTAAAAAGTGTATGCACAAGTATGTGTGTCTCTATAAAAAGAAGTCAGGATGAAATCTCTCTGTTCTAGTTAAGAAGTTATATCTTTTTGATCACTGATGCATTAACTCATGAAGAAATCTAATTTAGAACCTCCTTAAAATATGTAAAATGTCAATTCTTAAAATGTTTGAGATCTAGTCCCTTCTAGAAAGTGGATCTAACTTCTAAAAGTATGGGCAGGCCAAGCATTACGAGGCTTTCTGTAATTCTAAGCAAGAGCTTATAGACTTCCCATGAAAAATGTACCAAGGCAGAGGGCTCTGTATCTAAGGTATTGATTTAATGTCAGTTACCATAGAATCTAAGCGCCACAGCAAAACCAAAGACTGTTACTTCTCTTGGTTCTCCCCAAACTCTGAAGTTTCTGCCTTTCAGCGGGATTTTATGGATTGTGAGGGTCCGGGCAGAGTTACTGCTGCTATGGGTCCTCTTGAACAGCATCTTCCCAGGGGTTTCATGCTTTGTGATTAGCATGAGGAGGGGCTGACTCTACCCTCTGTAAAGGGGTTTTGTAACTAAGGGACCACTCAGCCAATTTACACTCTATATTCCTTTCATTCACCCCTCAATTTTTTGCTCATCAGCAAAGCATGGTAAAAGCATTTCAAATTAAGAAGGGAAAATATAATCAGGGAGTCCCCTATAAAAAGAATCACATGGAGACATTGCAGATGTGAGGGAATGATGGGTACAAAATTGTAATGAAATCCAAATTTTCTATTTTCATCAGGTGCAGGGGTTATCCATTTCTCTGTAGAGCTCTCTGAAACTAGCATGCCTTACTCTGGTATCTCTTATTTGTTGGTGGCAGAGAAATCCTATTACACTGCAAAATCTTGCTCACAAAATCATTATTTGTGGTTATAATCAATATATGCCAGTTGGAGTTTGATTACTAAAAAAGTTGGTTCATCACATACCTAATCAGTATGGATTCCTAGGACATCCAGGAAATTAGGTAATTATAGTGACTAAAACCTACTAGTAAACAACAAGCTATTAAATGTATACAAGTAAATTAACAGATTGTAAATAGATAAAGGATTTGGCGGTGATTAAAGCAAATGCATTTAAACCACTTGTATAATATTTGTAAGTAATGAGAAATCACAGCTGCTCCTGGGGCTAAGTGTTTAAAGTAAGAAGTACAAACTGGCAGAAGTTGCTTTGGCACCTTATCAGGTATGATTTCAAAGTGCATATTGTACAATTATTTGCAGTTCTGGTAACTTTTAAAGGAAGAATTTTGCTGAGATTGTAAAGGTGTAGTGAAGGGTACAGAGTGGTTTAGGAACATAAATTATGAAGGAGGAATGAAACAACAGATGAAGAAGACCTGGCATGTATATTTTTAAAAAAGGAAACAAGGGATCTCATAGAAGTAAAAGACCCTTAGAAGAAAGGTTAATGTACAACAGACTAATTGAAAGTGTCTGTTATCAAATAGGATAAGATTCTGCCACCTTTCTTCCTGAGTAATGAAATCAGCAGGGTTACCCCTGAAGTAAGATACTTCTCCACAGGAGCAAGGCTGCTAGAATTTGGCCCATAGTATTTAATGGAATATGCTTAAAATAATCAATTCCAAACAGAACATACTCAGTTTTAGCAGATGGATGGTGGTGGTAGGATTTGTGGTGAAATCTTCTAAGCTCAGAAATGCCTGCTGAGAATTAGCAAACAAAATATTTTCTGCCCTAGTTTCTCTGCTCAGCCTTTCCTATACAACCACATGACCTAAAGAAAGCTGTGAAGCAGCGACCGTTACATTTTGGTCTCATAAATATTCTCTCAGGATTGATACGTGTTTTATGGTGCCTGCACTCTCTCATCCACAGCTGCCCATTTAGGCAGTAACCAAAGAAAGCTATAAAATACTTAATTTTCTACCCATATATGAGGCTGTGGTGTGTGCTAGAACCATCTGCCACCAGAGGGGCTATAAGAAACTGCCAGTTTATGAAATATTTGGGAGTAGTAGAAGGCCAAATCCACCCCTTGTGTGTTAAAAGCTGTACCCGTTGCCTTGTGGAGATTTCTCCAGACCATTTGCTTGAGGGGTGTTGTTATTTCCATTCCGTTCACGGAAGGAGCTGTGAGTCTGGCTCTCAACCCTGGAGGGGTACGGGAGGCCAGTGCTATGTGTGGAGACTCTCTGTGCCTCCACGTGAACTCTGGTTCCTGGTGGTCCCCTCGGCTGCACAGGTCTCCTGATGGAGATGTTCTGCTGCCCCACCTCTCTGCTGCAGTGGGGCAGGGACTCATGTTTGGCTACATAGGCTGTATTACTAGTTCTTTGTCCTGGGTTTAGTCTGCAGATCCAGAGAAGGGACAGGGGTTCAGTCTCTGATCCCTCCCCCAGTGAAAACCCTATGCCCTGTGGAGAGAGCTCTGCCAGGTCCGGATGGGGCCCAGTGGAAAGCCATGTGGTAGAGGCGGCTGGGGCTCCTGAGCACAAAGCAATTCCTCACGTCTATAGGAGATGGGGAGGCTCGTCTGTGTTCTAGGAGGTGCTGGTCAAACGATCCCTTTGTGCAACTTAACAAACATGGTTTTGAATCCCACCCCCCAAGCCAGTCATAACATGTCCCCCCGGGAAGGAAGAGTATTTACTCCAGTCATAAACTCTGCCCCACTCGTCCTTCAGAACAGTTTGGGAGACTGCTGTGGGGCCTCTCTGTGCAATCTGGCACCCTCGCCTTTGGGGCCAGAACCTGGCTTAACCCTTTGGTCTGACCCAGTCTGGCTGCTCTTATGTTCTGTCTACCCAAAATGCAGCAGTCCCGCTGCTGACAGACTCCCCCACCCCACCCCAAATGAGCATAGTCAACTCTCCTATTTCCCACTTTGGCTGCCAGTCTATTTCATGAGAGTCTTCTGATGGGGCAGAGCTGGACTAGCCAGGCCTGTAGACTCTCTCCTGTTCCAGGAGACTTGCCTGGGAGGCATGGCTGGAATGCTGCTGGGCTCCAGTGATCCTTGCTAGCTGGGAGTGATTTAGAAATGCCCTTGAGCTACAGCGAGGGTGGAGTTGGCCATCTCGTGTGTGCGCAAAGGTGGAGTGTGGTATCGTTGTCCTTCTCTTAGGTAGTGCAGTTAGTTGACTGATCTTTCTTTTTTATCCTAAGCTGATCTTTCGATGGCTGCGGGATGGGAAGTATGCTGTTAAACGGGGCAGGTGACATTCACGCTTGCACAGAAGGCCAGCAACACCCGGGCTTCTTTTTAGTCCCATATAAACCATAAAAATGGGATTGAAGTTGCATGTAGGTTTATGCTGGATCTCTATATGGAGAAGAAATTCAGTGGATATTAGGAGCACGGTTGAATGGTACAATGTTGGGCCCTAGATGGTCTTGAAATACATTTGGAAAAAAAAATCAGTCATGAAATAGACTGGCAGCCAAAGTGGGAAATAGGAGAGTTGACTATGCTCATTTGGGGTGGGGATGGGGGGACCTGTCAGCAGGGGGACGCTGCATTTTGGGACAGAATATAAGAGCAGCCAGACTGGGTCAGACCAAAGGTCCATCCAGCCCAGTATCCTGTCTGCCAACAATGGCCAATACCAGATGCCCCAGAGGGAGGGATCACAACAGGGAATCCTCCCGTGATCTCTCCCCTGTCATCCACCTCAAGAGAAACAGAGGGCAGGGATACTGAAGATGCATTAAAAAATGATTAGGCAGCCTAATGAATAATTCTCAAGTAATAAAAGCATGAATTAAACATTTTGGATAAGTGGCATTGTCCCATAATTCAAAAACTAAGCACTGTTGCTTAGGTGAAGAAAGGGGACTTGTCCAGCATCTTTTTATGCAGTTTCACAGGCAGCTGTGACCCAAATATGAGTGCCTACATATAGGCCTTACTAAATGAAATGCTGAGACCAGGGCCTGGTATGGGATCACTCGTTAATTTAGTATAATTCTCACTAATGAAGATAAACCATTGAGCTAGTATTGGGAAATAGAGAGAACTTGGACAGTTGTAGGATCTGCAATAGATGGAAAATGAAAAATACAAAGGTGAAAGAAAACACTGAAATTCCCCAAAGCAAAATCAGGTCAAATACAGCAAATACTGTCCACACTTAGAAGAGTGAACTAGTGAGCACTACAGTGAAATACTGGGCGGGGGTTTTGGAGGAGGCTGTAAAGTAACTATGTATGTTTGTTTGAGAGCAGCCACTGGGAAAGAGGGGGAGCTTCACAGTGTGACTCTATGTCCTTGGTTGATTAATGAGAGGCTCTGGTGGGCTTGAAGAAAATCCTACCTCTTTCTTATCTGCTAGGAGGAATGTGACTCTTCCTGATATTACCACTTGCCTGTATTTTTGACTGAGTGATACTTTTGTACCTTCCCCTCCAGGATGCCCCTCTGATTTTGTGGGGGTTGAGAGTTGGGGTGCACCCGTTGTGTGGGAGCACTTGTTTCTAATATTCCCCAAACACAGTTTCAGTTGGTTCATTGCCTGTGCTTAGTGCTAAGCTTCCTACTTCGCTTGAGATCCAGGGTCAGAAAGGAGAACAAAGCGTAGAGGAGATGCACTTAACTAGCATACCCTGGGAACAAAGTAAACATCCCTTTCCTACAGGGGAACACTTGTAGAAATCTGAAGATTTTAAGAAGACACATGATGGGAAGAAGAAGAAATGTAGGAAATCAAGGGAGAAGAAAGGTCATTTGGAATTAGTCAAAGAGGAAGCAGTCTTCTTTGAGGACCAAGGGGAAAAGAAAGGCAGTAGAAGGATAGTGTTAGCAGATGGGAGGGTAAAGATGGGAGAACTGTGGAGGGAGTTAGACAAGGGACAAAGAAACAAGGAGAGCAGTAAAAGGGAAGGAGTTAGACAAGGGACAAAGAAACAAGGAGAGCAGTAAAAGGGAAGTAGAGGAGGGCAGAGACCAAGGGAAGAATAGTTAGTGGGAGGGAACCTGCTGGAGAAAGGGAGAAAGACTGAATTAAAGTGAAAGGCACAAAGTTCGTAACAGACAGAAGGCAGGGGTGAAGCAGGAAGAGCTAATGGAGGGAAGAACTATTGGAAATAGAGGAAGGACAGATGTGCAGGGAGAGAGGAAAGGGAAGAAGATAGAACTCACACAGACAGAAATACATGTGGCTAGGAGAAGCTACGCTCAATGAGCAAGCCTGCAAGGAGATATCATCAGATATTTAAGAGAAGCCAAAGGCCCAGCAGCCACCCAATCAGAAAGTCCTCCGGTCATTAATAAAGGCCCACTGACTCATGGGATAGGCCAGTGACTACTCCAGGCCAGCAGACAAACCTGTTGAATTGGATAAATAAACCACACCTTGACTCTACCTGATGCCAAAATGTGTCTAGTCTTCAGCAATGGGACTAGGTATGGGAGACGACGGTGGAGTTTGAGTCCGATCTTGCCTACTGATAAGGCAGTAAACTTCCCAGTAAAACTGGCCTTCAGAGAAAAGTGATTAAAAAATGGTAAAACTTAGGAGCCCTCCAATTTCAGAGAGATGCAAAGGGTCCATCCAACAAAGACAGGTATACGGACAATGTAAAGTTTGTTTTGCAGTGGAGTAATGGGAGGGAGGATGGGGGTATGAATGTAAAATACTTCCTAACTATAGATGAATGAGACTCCTGAAAGGATGTTGGGGGGGGGGGGGGGGGGGGGGAGGAGCAGCTGATTATAATTACAGAATTTTAAAAAAGGAATAAGAAAAGTCAAATCACAAATTAAATAAAAACACCAAAACATGAAATGAAATGTTTATTTAAATATATGGAAAACTAACAATCTTGCTAAGAATAGAAGGCATCAACAGAGAAGCTAGTTAGACACTGTGATATGGGGTCACCAGGATCATAGTGCTCCAGGCATGAAATGTCTGGGATCACGCAGTGGAAATAATCCCAGTTTCTTAACGCTAACAAATGCCACTAGAGAAAAATCAGGCACCTCTTCAGAGCTTGGTTCTACTATTCTGTTTTGCTAAGGACTATACTGCTGCCTTTTACCTTCCTCCTTTTAAGTGGTATGGCAGAGAGAAAAACTGAATAGATTCTACATGGGAAAGAGAACCCCTGTAAGAGCACAGCATGATGCAAATGCTCTGCTGGGTATAAAACAGGATTACCAGAAGGTAAGAACAGCCAGACTGAGTCAGACCAAAGGCCCATCTAGCCCAGTGTCCTATCTTCTAACAGTGGCCAATGCCAGGTATTCCAGAGGGCATGAACAGACTGGGTAACCCATCGAAGATATTGATAAGATCTGTAAATGAAGGGTCCTAATGCTCCATGAGCATATGGACCATCTCCATAATCCTTAGCAAAACAGAATAGTAGAATAAATTAATGATTCATGGGCTAATACTCTGATGAAAGGGAGAAGGGAAAAAAATAGAGGTTATTGCAATCTGGTCATAAACACACCTGGAAGGAAAATAGCCTGTCACACAGTGCAGCTTCTGAATGTATTCCTTCCCTGGATAGTCATTTAAAAAGCTGAAGATCACACCCCAATGAGTGGGGTACCTGCAGGAGCAATGAACACTGGGGTGGGGAAATATTAAGATGTAAGAAGAAATAACAAGGCAACAATTACCTGAAATGAATCTGAGCCAGTTTATCCCCCACATTGCAATTCACTGACAGTGGTCTGGGCTAAGGAATTACAATCTGTATAAGAGCATGACAAAGCTCAGAGCTACATTGAGAGACATAATGGTGACTAGGGAGAATACACTAACTAAAGCCATCAGCATCTGGCACTAAAATAGGCACCAAAAGGCTTTGTGGAGAAGTTACGCAGGTGAAAGTTGTTTTGGCAATCTAAGGCCTTAATAGCCTTTCATTTACAGCATGTGAAATTACAGTCCCTAAATTACTGGAAGGACTTTGTAGTCATCAGGAAAGTACAGAAGACAAACAGAATGTCAGGTATTTAGTGCTAAATATTGAGGTAAAAGTGAGAAATATTTGCCTGTGCCCCAGAGACCGTGACAAAGGAATATTATTCCAGTGTACTTGTATCTGTCTATCTGAATCCACCTTTACAGCACATCTCTCTCTTGCTCTCTTTCTCTGCATAACGTTTTCTAAAACAACAGCCAGTGTACTACAGGGTAGAAGGAAATAGTTGTGACCTAAATACAGGCAATATTTAGAATACATTTTGTCTGGTTGGCTAGAAGCCCCACATCCAGTAACAGCAGTGCTTAAAATAGACTAGTTTGAGCTGTCTTGAAGATACAAAGGAAATTCTGAACCGATTAGATTCAGTCCAAAAAGAAGAGCAGATACACACTGGTATACATGAAAGAACAGATGAGCAATTTGGCACAATATTTCAAAGAAAGAGGGCATGAGTTACAAATGAGAGGACTTGTCAACAAGCAAGACAAGCACAAAAGATGATTGAAACATGAAAATAAATGTCTAAGGCAGTACCAGAAATAAGAAATTCACACCAGCTCAGGAGGGAGCTAAGAATATATTCAGGGAAGAGAATTACAGCTGCAAGAGCTAGGCACCCAGAAAATCCCATGGAGTGTGAGGGGGAAATGCAGAATACGCACTGGAAGAATACTAGTTCTTTCATTTTCAGAACTGCCCTGTCTTCACTGTGACTCCACTGACGTGCCTCACAGATAGTTTGGGCTAAGCAGTGGGGAGCGTGGCTGGGCAGAGAGGAATGGGGACTGTCACAATGTGTGTGGTTAATCCCTTTCAAATATTCCCCCTTCAATAGCTGTGCAACCCTCAAGTGGCATTTCCTTCTGTAACATGAGCTGATTTTGAAGGTTCCTTCTCCACACTATCAGAGGGGTAGCCGTGTTAGTCTGAATCTGCAAAAGCGGTGAGGCGTCCTGTGGCACCTTATAGACTAACAGAAGTGTTGGAGCATAAACTTTCGTGGGCAAAGACCACGTGGGCATCTGACGAAGTGGGTCTTTGCCCACAAAAGCTTATTCTCCAACACTTCTGTTAGTCTCTAAGGTGCCACAGGACTCCTCGCTGCCTCTCCATGCTAGAATGCCAGTCCCCTTCACAAACATGCCCTGAGGGAGGGAGGAAGGGAGCGGGACAGACAGGAAACCAGTAGGTACAAGGATCCTAAGGGAACCTGCTGCAGGTAAGAAGGGAATTGGGCCTCTCTCAAATATATTGACCCTCTGGATAGAGTCCTACCAAATTCACAGCCATGAAAAACAGGCCATGGACTATGAAATCTGGTCTCCTTCCATTTGCTTTTGCCTTTTATTCATAGATTTATGGAGGTTAGGTCCATCAATGGCAATTAGCCAGGATGGGTAGGAATGGTGTCCCTGGCCACTGTTTCTCTGGAAGTGGGAGACGGGAAGGATCACATGAGGATTGCCTGATGTGATTCTTCCCTCTGGAGCATCTGGCATTGGCCACTGTTGGTAGACAGGACACTGGGTTAGATGGACCTTTGGTCTGACCCAGTCTGGCCGTCCTTATGCCCTACATACCATGTGGATTCCACAGAGGAGACCGGCATTTCTCAAACTGGGGTTGTGACCCAGAAGGGGGTTGCAGGAGGGTTGCAAGGTTATTTAGGGGGGTTGCGGTATTGCCACCCTTGTGCGCTGCTGCCTTCAGAGCTGGGTGGCTTTTGTCCAGGTGCTTAGCTCTGAAGGCAGCGCCCTGTCAGCAGCAGTGCAAAAGTAAGGGTGATAAATCAGACCATGACACCCTTGCTTTGCCTTCAGAACTGGACTCCTGGCCAGCAGCTACCACTCTCCAGCCCCCAGCTCTAAAGTATATCAGGGAAGCCCAAACCCCATGTGGCTGAAATCATGCAGGCCATGTTAAATCACACAATCCACGACCTCTGTGACCAACTCATAGCCTTACTCACAGTTGTCTTGTGATTGCCCTACACACCCATGTTTCTCTCCGTCCCTGTTGCTTTGAGCTGACAAACACCCAGCTTGTATCCGAAATTGCTTTGATTAGACCCTAAGTACATATCCTTAAATTTTGCATTGTTGAATTTCATCCCATTTCTGGTGATTCAGTCTTCAAGATAATCCAGATAATCCTTCTTGTGTAATATTCCAATCTTCCTCTGTCAGCAGCACCTACCAACTTTGCATCCTTGGCAAATTTCATTAACTCACTCCTACTTTTTGTGCCAAGGTCATTAACAAAAATATTGAATAAGATTGAGTCAGACATGTAAAGTTATATCCCTCTCTTGGGTAAAAAATTTACAGAGAAATATTACTTAGGCTCATGACATTCTCCTGACACCAAGGCCTGGTCTATACACAGATTTATAGTGGTATAATTATTTCAATGCAGAGTGTAATTTTATTAACCAAAATTGTATATACTCGTGAATCCAGTAGCATGCATGTCATTATACAGGTGTCTTGTACTGGATTAGCTTCTTCCCTCCCAATACAGGAATAAGCTCCACCAATATAGGCACTTCTATAGCGGTATAATTGTATCCATTTTAGAGGCATTGTACTGTTATTACAATGCTGGTATCATTGGAGCAATATAATCTCGTTGTCAGATAAGGCCTAAATGGGTCTGCTTCTGTAGCTGCTGCACACATGTACTATCCCTTAACTTCAATAGGAGTGGGGCATATGCGAAAGCTGAAGATTTGGGCTCACTATGTTATCTTTGAATGGTTTTGTCTTAAAGGGTCTAATTCTGATATTCTTGCTCATGTTGAATAATACACTGAGTTGAAGTCAGAGAAACCTCTCCTACTGTAAAACATTCATTGTGATTAAGGGTATCAGAACCTGGTTCTTCATCAGGTCTACTTCTAAAAATTGCCAAAATATTAGCTCAGTTGATAGTCTTCCCGTTTATTCCCCATACTTCTTGTATTAATATACAGGCATCTATGATGTTTATTAGATTTCCCTTCTTCTCTCATCTTTATCCATGCTGCAATTTCCTGTGTTCCCCCCAGATTCTGACCCTTCACCCAGGTCTCCATTTTTTGGACTTACCTGTGGTCTTTTGTCTCCTGCTTCTGTCAAACGTACTTTAAAGCTTGCCCCACTAGGTGAGCCAGACTGGATCCAAAGATACCCTTCAACTTCCTTGACAGATAGACCCCATCTCTGCTCAACAGTCCTTCTTGGAGCAGGATCTGATAGTCAAAGAAGCCGAAACCCTCCTGGTGATGCCAGTCCTGCAGCCATATATTTACTTCCAGGGTGTGTCTGTGTTTGCCTGGACCCTACTCCATCCTTGACCGGAGCGTGGATGAGAACACCTGAGACCGCAGCTCCCGCACCCTCCCTTCCCGAGTCCTGTAGTCACTTCTGATATGTTCAGGGTCAGGCCTCACAGCATCATTAGTGCTTACCTGGAGGAGCAGCATGGGGTACTACTAAGAAGGCTGGATGATCCTCGACAAATCTTTCCATAGTGTCTCAGCTGTGGGCCTCTGGCAGGCAGTACTCTTCTCCCCCCCCCCCCCTTTCCAGGATGCAAGGTCAGGCCTGTGGATGGATGCCCAATGGGAAGGGAATCGTTGACCCTTCCACTTTCATTTCCTTTTCCTCCCACTCTTGGCTGTGGCTTCTCCACCGCACCCCACAGGGGAGAGTCCTCATCCCTTTTTGCCAGGGTAGCATGTTGGTTTTTTTAAATCTCTGACTGGGCAGGTTGCAAAATCCATACTCGGGTACCTTTAAAAAGATTTAGAGCCAGATTTTCAAAAGAGCTTTGCTTTCATTTGGGCACAGACCCACAGGAGCCAGATTTTCAAGCATGCTGAGCACCCAGAAGCTCCCACTGGCCTTCCTGATTTGAACATGCCTAATGTGGTCTAACTTTCAAAGTTAAGCAGGTTTGGGTACCTCCCAGGAGAGACTATGGGGGCCAGTGGTTGGCTGCTCAGCATGTTTGAAAATCAGGCCATTTACGTACTTGGATGTAGGAACCTAACTTAGGGGCCCATTAAAAAAAATCTTGATGGAAATGTTCCTGTGTATAGCTGCTGCTCTGTGGTAGAGTATTGGTGTGTGGCCTGTATACCTTCATCAGAACACAGCCATTGCACCCTCGACTGTGATTTTGTCAGTGCTGGTAAATGATGTAAATGTGGCTCTTACTAGTATTTAAGCATGAAACTAAAAGGAGCAGTGGAAAACAAAAGCAACTGCTGTTTCTTCTCCCGAATCTCTACCCCCAGGGCTAGTTGTACTCCTCTGGCCCTTTGCCAATACATTGTGTGGAATCTGATGAAGTCCATGTTAAATAGTCTCCTAAGTGATGGCTGTGACTTGCACATGTCAACCAGTGGGACTAGTGGCAGGGTTGGGCTGTTCCAGGGCCCTTGCAGGGATCAGGGAAGGGGAGGCAGCAGTGAGAGGAAATCACCCCCCAGGGATTGGGTGGGTGATGTAGATGGAGTGAATTCAAGAGGTGCTGATCTTCAGCAAGGCAGGCAACATATGAACTGTAGAGCATTGGCAGCGCCAGCCATAAACAACCACGGGCTGGGGGAGGGGCGCCCAAGCTTCCCAGCGTGTGCTGAGTTCACACGCGCTTCGGCTGGTGCAGTTTAGTCTGCAGCCGCAGCAGGACCAGCAGCGGTGAGACTAGACAGGGATCGTTCCCTGCTCCCCTCCAGCTCCTGGAATGGCAGGGAAAGAGGCCAAGGACCCCTCCCCACCCTCCCTCCCTCCTTCCCCACTTTGCTGCAGCTGCCTTGCTTTTGTGCGCGGCCCCACAGCTTCTATCGGTGGCCTGTGGACAGAAAGACAGGCAGGGGAGCGGGGGGAACATGGGAAGCCGCCTTCCCATCACGGGTATGACGGAGATTAGACCAAAGAGCCGCTGCGGTGCCAGCGGCCAGGCCGGGTCGCAGGGCTGTCCGTCTGTCTGTCCGTCTGTCTCCAGACATAGAACGTGTGTACGCTCAGACACTTGAGAGTGGAGGGCTGGCAGGCCGGGCTGCTGGGAAGTGAAGGGGTTCCTGGGGGTCCCGCTGGGGAGGGGGCGAAGTGTCCGGGAAGGGGGGCTTTGGGCCCCCAGGGTTGACGGTGCGGCCCCCCTGTGTGGGAGATCCGGTGCGGGGGTCGGGCACTCTGGCCCTCCGGGGGCGGCCCCGCCCGCGCTGTCTGGCTGTTGCTCTTGGCTGCCTGCCTCGGTGTCGCTGTTCCCTGCCCAGGTGCTGAATCGGAGCCAGCCGGAGCCAGCGCCCCTCCCCCGCACGCTCCCCGCCGCAGCCGGCGAAGAGGAAGTGGAGCTGCGAGTCCCCGGAGCGGGAGGAGGAGAGGCCGGATCCGCCGCCGCAGGGCCGGGCAGCAGCCGCGCCGGGGGCCATGGCTTTGCAGGGCAGGCGGCCGGCCGGGGAGCCCGCGGCGGCGGTGGCGGCAGGGGCGGCGGCGCTGGGCTAGCCGGTCCATGAACCCGCGGCTGGTGCGGGCGGCGGCTGCGGGATGTGAGGCCGGGCAGGGCTGCGAGCGCGTCGGGTAAAAGCTGCGCTCGGCTCCCCGCCCTCCCTCCCTCCGCCCTCGGCCATGGCGGCGGCTTCTCCCCGCAGCGGTGGCGGGGCGGCGGCGCCCCGGATCCCGGCCCTGCTGCTGCTGCTGCTGTTGCTGCGGGTGGGCCCGGCGGGCGGGCAGCTCCGGTACTCGGTGCAGGAAGAGCTGCGGCGCGGCGCCTTCGTGGGGAACGTGGCGACCGACCTGGGCGTGGAGCCGCAGCGGCTGGCGGCCAGGGGCGCCCGGCTGACCTCGGGCAGCGGCCGGCAGTACCTGGCGCTGGACCTGGGCCGCGGCGCGCTGCTGGTGAAGGAGCCCATGGACCGGGAGGCGCTGTGCGAGCCCAGGCCCCCCTGCCTGCTCAGCCTGGAGCTGGTGCTCGAGCAGCCCATCGAGGTGCACAACGTGGAGGTGGAGGTGCTGGACATCAACGACCACGCGCCCCGCTTCCCGCGGCAGGACTACCGGCTGGAGGTGAGCGAGTCGGCCGTGCCGGGCGCCCGCTTCCCCATCGAGGGCGCGCAGGATCCCGACGTGGGCACCAACTCGGTGGAGAGCTACCGGCTTAGCCCCAACCAGCACTTCGCCCTGGACCTCAAGGGCTTCCAGCGCGGCAGCAAACTCCTGGAGCTGGTGCTGCAGCAGCCCCTGGACCGAGAGCAGAGCGCCACGCAGCAGCTGGTGCTCACCGCGGTGGACGGGGGCAGCCCCGCCAGGTCCGGCACGGCCCAGATCTCCGTCCGGGTCTTGGACACGAACGACAACTCGCCCGTCTTCGACCGATCCACCTACTCGGTGAACCTGCTGGAGAACGCGGCCCCGGGCACGCTGGTGGTGAAGCTGAACGCCTCGGACCCGGACGAGGGCTCCAACGGGGAGGTGCTGTACTCCTTCAGCGGCTACACCCCGCCCAAGGTTCGGCAGCTCTTCGCCATCGACCCGCTCTCCGGGGAGGTGCGGGTCAATGGCACGCTGGACTACGAGGAGGCCTCCTCCTACGAGATTTACGTGCAGGCCACGGATCGGGGCCCTGTCTCCATGGCCGGGCACTGCAAGGTGCTGGTCAACATCGTGGACGCCAACGATAACGCCCCGGAAGTGGTGCTGACCTCCCTGTACAGCCCGGTGCCGGAGAACGCCCGGCCCGAGACCGTGGTGGCTTTGCTGAGTGTCACGGACCAGGACTCGGGGCCCAACAAGCAGGTCAGCCTGAGCATCCCGCCCGGCGTCCCCTTCAAACTCAACTCCTTCAAAAACTCCTACACGCTGGTCACGCAGGGGGAGCTGGACCGCGAACGGGCTGCCTCCTACAACCTGACGGTCACGGCCACGGACGCCGGGACCCCGCCCCTCTCCTCCCTCAGGGTCATACGAGTGGACATCTCCGATGTCAACGACAACCCCCCGCGGTTCGAGGAGCCCGCGTACTCCGTGTACGTCCCCGAGAACAACGCGCTCGGGATTTCGCTCTGCACGGTCAGAGCCACCGACCCCGACGCCCAGGAAAACGCCCAGGTGGCCTATTCCCTCCTGAGCGGGGAAGTTCAAGGGCTGCCCGTCACCTCCTACGTCTCCATCCAAGCCGACTCGGGCACCCTCTCGGCGGTCAGCTCCTTCGACTACGAGCGGCTCCGGGAGTTCCAGGTGGTGGTCCAGGCCCAGGACGCCGGGAGCCCGGCGCTCAGCAGCACGGTCACTGTCCACGTGTACGTGGTGGATCAGAACGACCACGCGCCCCGGATTCTCTACCCCCCCTCGGCCAACGCCTCGGCGGCGCTGGAGATGGTGCCGCGCTCGGCCCACGCCGGGTACCTGGTCACCAAAGTCATCGCCGTCGATGCAGACTCTGGGCAGAACGCCTGGCTCTTCTACCACCTGGCGCCCGCCTCCGACGCGGAGCCCTTCCGGGTGGAGCTGCACAGCGGGGAGATCAGGACTACCCGCCGCCTGGGGGACGACACCGCCCCTGCTTTCAACCTGAGCGTGGTGGTGCGGGACAATGGCGAGCCACCGCTGTCCTCAGCCGTAGCCATCACCGTGGCGGTGGTGGACCGAGTCTCCAAGATCATCCCCGACTCTAGGAGACACGTCAAAAGTGCGAGAAGCTACTCGGAGCTCACCCTGTATCTCATCATTGCCCTGAGCGCCATTTCCTTCATGTTCCTCCTGACAGTCAGCGTCCTCACGGCCGTCAAGTGCTACCGGTACAGTGTGTACGGGGACTCCTGCTGCGGCGGGTTCTGCGGGGTCAGGGAGCGCTGTCCCGCGGAGATGTACAAGCAGGCGAACAACAACATCGACGCCAGGATACCGCAGGGTTTAAAAGTTCAGCCCCATTTTATTGAAGTGCGGGGGAACGGGTCTCTCACTAAGACCTATTGCTACAAGGCCTGTCTCACCGCAGGCTCAGGAAGTGACACGTTCATGTTTTACAATACTGGGGGCCCAACGGGAACGGGGCCCCAGGCAGTGATGGCCGAGAGACACCTGACAGGCCAGAGTGGGCAGAGCGCACAAAACCTGATCATACTTAAAAATGACTCCCTTACGCCTAATGAGGTGAGGATGAATTGATACCTGGCCAGAGCCATGCTCAGATCCAACTTATTCCCTACAGTGGCTGCTGAAGCACAGCAGTAAAAACGTGTGTACAGAATTCTAAAGTAAGAAGCACATTTTGTTTCTAGGCAAATACTGGGGCTTTCAGGTTCATTTGGTAAGTTGGTGGCTCAGTGTGAGAGCACCTTGTTCCAGACTCACTTCATTCCTGCTGTCTATGGCATAAAAAAGGTGTCTTCCTCCCCACCCCCTCACTTCTTCTTTACCCAGTCAGCAAACTCCTGAGGAGTGACACATGTCATCTTAAAATGCAAATGCAGGAGAAATAAAAAACAGATGGTCCTGAAAAGCAATTCACCTCTTTATACTGACTAAAATGTTTGTCAGTGTATTGCTTCCCTACCCAGACAAAACTACCATGCTCAGGTCACTAAGACAGATTTTGCTTTATTATATTAGTATAGGTGCTTTAGTTGTTTGAGAACATGTGACCCATGCTTTGATGTTTACACTGCATGGGGTTGCCTTTTTCTCTTCTGTCTGGCAATACCGTGACACATTTCTAGGCTGTTGACCCAATTTACCAGCCATGATGTTGCCGTGTAACAACCTGTAACCCGCTGGTTTGCAAATGAAAACTGTTTAATACCTATGGTTTGACTGGCAGTATATTAACCTCTGCAATATTTTCCCACAGGTAGGAAACAGTGACTGCTTTCTGTTAGCACATAGCCAGCTTGGGCCTAGTATGCAGTTTGTAGTGTCCTATGTGGTTTTGTAAATGGACAAAGAGACACTTTACTATAGTGATAGTGATTTCACTGCCAGACCAACTTGAGTTTTAATTCTGATGTATAAGGAAACGATTGCATTTACTGCACATTACTTGTGCTCTGGCACTATGGCAGGCACGTGGCTTGTACATTAAAAAGAAGAATGCATGCAGGCACAGGGAAAGATTGTGTCCCTGCACATAGATGGAAGGCTGCTTGGGTTTTTTGTATCTACACAGAAATATTAACCAAATCTTCATGATGATTAGCCCCTCTCCTTTCAGCCAGAATGTTTTTCTTTTGAAAACAAGAACATGTCTTATGAAGCCATGTTTTCTTGTTCTCCTCATTAAGAAACCAGCATCTGCCCAGGATTTAATAACAAGAGTTCTCTTTAAAATAATGCTAATACCAAATAATGGTCCTCCATTTACAATTTAGGTAGCTATTTTACTCTTTTTAGAGACTCAGAAGTACAATTTTGGTGACTTTTGTGACTTTCACAATGTAAGTTCATAATGGCTGTCAAAGATGTAGTGGGGCAAATGACCCGTTTGTTATCTGATTCTTCATATGTATTGCAAATCAGAAATAACTAGAATCTGTTGATCCTAAGACCACATGGTGCAGAAAAGGGAAGGAACAAAGAATTCCAAATATTCTTTAGATCAGAGCTTCTGTGAAAACAGATGGATGGTTATGGAAAATGACTTTGTTTTAGATGTAGAAGTGGCAGAAATTTGTTTAACAGAGTCTCGTTGTGTCTTTAGGGCTAGGCCCTATTCATGTAACAAATTAATAATTTCTGAGGAATTGTGCAGGTAAAGCATACTAATCTCAGTGTTGGTGTACAATAGCAGGGAGGCACAATACAGATGTATTAACTTCTGTTTTTAATGCTGGAATGAAACAATATCTACCACATATTCAGTTGCATAAAGAATCAGAATCCAGATGCTCAAGCAATTATTATTAGTTTTGCAAGACTTGAACTGTAAAGAAATTCTGTCAGATACTATTTACCACAAGTTCACTGAAATTTCCTAAGGCCTTGCATTACAAAAATTGCCTCTAGTGCTGTAATGCAATGAATCTGGGTCTTTATCAGGTGTAAGTGAGACAGTGGAAGCATATAACTGAATTCACAGGTTAATAATTCTTAGCAGATATTCTTTCAAATTCACATATTTTGCCCATTACTCAGTCTCCATATACATATGTTACAAGCAGTCCACTGATTAACAATGTCAAGGTATGTTAGTTTTAGTGGATATTGTTAGTCTTATTAGACCTGCCAAAAACTGTATTTTACTTGTTTCTATAGCAATAGTGAATTTGTATAATTCTTTAAAGGCCCATCCCATCATCTACACAGTGTATTAGCCAGGATTGCTCTATCTTGTGGCTCACAAAGGTGGTAAATGGTGTAACTGTCACCACGGGATGATGTATAAAGAAATATTTTTTCTGTTAAGGCTTGGAGACAGATGTTACTGTTGGTTAACTATAATATGAGAAGAAGCTGCACCAGTTACTCAGGCTTGGCATGGAATATATCTCACATGAAAATATTTCTTGGGTTTCACATATACAGTAAAACTCCAATAGTCTAGCATCCAATAGTCCGGCACTCCTGATAGTCCGACATCAAAATGGCAAGAGCCTAGTGAGTGAGCTTCTGCAAAAAATGAGTCACAAGGCAACAGCGTCAGCAGCTGAACTGAGCAAAAAGGGTAAAAAAAGGCTTAAAAAAACGAAAACATTAGAGTATACTGTATACAGTATGTACAATAAAAAGGGTTAAGAACATTTTATATACAGTATATAATGTATACAGTATATATATAACCAGTTTATAGTACCTCCTGATAGTCCGTCATATCTGATAATCCGGCACCACCTAGGTCCCATAGGTTCCAGATTATCGGAAGTCTATTGTATTACAATGCTGTAAACATTAATTCTGCAGTGGGATAAAAAAATCCTGTCCCCAGGATATGTGGGGGTGTCACAGGTTCTTTTTAGATTTAAAATTAGAGACAGATTCTTCTTTTGGTTACGCCAAGGCAAATCAGGGAGTAGCTTGATTGATATCAGTGGAGTTACATTGGTGTACAAAAGAGCAGGAGCTGACCGATTAAGTTTCACGTTTGCTTTGCCTCAGTTTCCTATATGGGTTTTCTGTACTGTTCCACTAATGTGTTAGATATGGTATAGTAAATTACATCCCTTTTCTTCAAGGCAGCTTCTGCTTCTGCTAATATGCAGCTCGCTGTCTCCTGGGCTCCTCTGCAGGCCTTTATGGCCATCTCAAATGGAATATCAATCAAGTGTGTTTTGTAAAAATCAAACATATTAGCACTTCCAGGAGTAGCCTTTAAACTAGGAAGCAGCAAAGCGATTGTTGTTGGCAGCACTGTAGGGACAAGGATCAAGATACTTGCTTTAATGAATGTCTGGTGCTGTATCACCAGGACTGGATAACCAGGGCAGTCAGCGCAGGGTAATCGCACATGGACATAATTAGCTTGTGCAGAATATTTTGGTTTCAATGTTGGAATTCAGCGAAGTTAAAGCCAGCATGTATGGGATGGGCTTTCTACTGGGATGGGCTGTGAGTGTGTGGAGGGCATACCATTCTATCATTGGGCCCCTGATACTGCTGCCTGTCTGGCCTTTTCAGAAATGATTTATCCTCGCCATTCTGAAACATCAATAGTTGATCCTACTTTCCATTTCTCTCACATGCATTGAATTGCTGAGTGACACTTGGTAATATGTTCTCCTTCCTGTCTTTTTATCTTTGCCATCTTGTTCATGCCCTCTGTGCCCCTAAACCTGTTTGTTATGTTTTGGATGCCATGGCAGCCTTTTCGCTTAGGTGAGGGATGAACAATCAGAGTCATATCTGGTCTTACTCAGAATTCTTAGTAAAAATGCACTGGGGCACATTATTAATTGTCAGCTGGCATAGTCACTCTTTGATGTATAAAAATACAGCCAGCTGTGGGTGCAGGCCTCCCTCTGGTTCCTTTTGTGCACTCATAGGATGATCAATAAAATATAGCTTTCTTTGATTCTAATAAATAAAGCATTGTGCAGCTTTTGTAGGAAAAAATGAAGCTGCACGCTAGTCAAGATAAACCCCGGTGGTTCATTCATTCTGTGGTTGTTTGTACACACTGAAGTATTATTCCCCCGGCCTCGACTACCTCCAATTGGCTGCTTCAATACAGAGTGCTATTCATATGAAGAAAATCAAACTAAAATGTATTACACACATCTTGGTATTTCTTTAGATCCAAGTGTGGTTTGAAATGTCTACCTCTAGCATTGTCCAAAGCAATCTTCCCAAGAGATTTCTCACAACGGCTTTAAAGGTATTAATGTGAGAATATCTTACAATCTCAGTTCATGGACTTAAGCCTTTAAGAAATTCTCTGGACTCTCTGACATTGGAAAGGTTAAACAGAAATGTTTGTGCTTTTGGTTAGAAGCAGCACCAGTTCCTTTTCTTCTGTGCAGGGTCAGTGCTCTGTGCTCCAGGGAAGTCAAACTGTTGGGCTGAGGGTAACTGCTGTGCAGGCAGAAACTTGCATCTAGCATTAAGCAGACAAAGCAGTTTTTCACTGTACCAGGACTCATTAAATATATTTTAAAGAAGCATTGACCTGTTAATTTCATTTTCATTTCCTCAGGGTTAGGAATGCAAATGATCATTGTTAGGGGGAAAGATTCTATACTGAATTTGTTTTTGTTAGTTTTTCATTCTAATTTCCTGAATGATAAGCAGATGCAAAACCATAAATAGTTTTTTCTCTATGTTGAATTTAGTATGAGCATTTTTATATAATCACTCTCTGATTTTACGGTAGGAAATCTAAAATAGCTCCATGAATCCCACAACTGTCAACATATTCTCAGTAGAAAGGAAACTGAGCTGTATGTGGCCTAAGATTTAAAAAGGCCTTTTAGTTATTGCTTCAAAGTGGATATATTTGATAAGAAGATGATATGTTATTTTACTGAGTGTTTGTGTGAACACAGGAATAGAGTGGGATGTGTTTAGCACTCTCAGCATTTGATATCTGTAAATGTTTGATTCACACAGACACAACATGAGCTAACACCCACTGTAGTCCAGGGAGGAGTGGCTTTTACTGATTTCAGTGAACACTGGATCAGGCCTAAAATAAAATTCTCATAATTCAAGCAACAAATACTTTAGCTATCAACATATCAGAACTGAGCAAAATGAATTTTCATTAAAATTTGTTTATAATTCAGCTAAAATGTTTGTGAAATTGGATCAATATTCTGCTATTTTAAAACATTTGTCATGACATTTTGCGTATGTTTTAGGATGATTGCAAACATTTGGTAGCATATATTCACATTCATTATCTGAATTTCAGCTTGGATCGAATACTTTCATCCCTTTGTATTGCTGCTGGTTCCCTAATTGGCTGTAGATACCCCATGTGCTCAGTAGGGCTAGGAGTCCTAGGAGAACATGGTGAGGCTCTCAGATACTGTGGTGATGTCCACCATTAGGAACACCGGGATATAGACTGATTCATTTTTTCAGACAGAGCCATTGTGTTCTGTGTGCTCTCTCCAAGCCAGTCAGGAAGAACTGGTGATAGGACAAATCGGGAGTGCCTTTGTACTGCTTCCTACTGCTGCAGGTGTGACGAAACCTTCCCATTGTGCCCTTTGTCTTGAAGACTGTTGAGGAGTAGAAAGAATTGTGGCCAGTGGCCCTGCCTTGTGGCCTCATCCAGACACTGGATGGGAGCACAGGGTAAGATCATATCGAAGAAGGCAGAATTGGACAGCAGGCCACAGATCATACCTTGGAATGAGACAATATCGAGTAGGAGTGATTGTCACACCATAGTCTCTCTCCATGCAACTGGGCCCGTGACGAGCCCTGCAAAAGATACCAGTTGTCAATTGCCAGTCATTTTTTGGTGACCTGTCACTGGGAATTCCACCAAGACCACCAAACTCATTTCATGTTGACCATGAAGTAGCACCGAGATGCTCGCAATTGTCACTATACAGCAGGGCAGATTTGAATTTTGATCTATAAATGAAAATAATCCATGGGACATCACCAAACTTTGATCCATTTGATGTCCCTAGGGCTCAGAAGTGGCACTGGTCTGTCACAGGAGCTGTGTGATGGAGGGGGATTTTGTGTGGGCAGAGGCATGGGACAGTCCAAACAGCCACATTTTAGCTCATCTGATTTTACCCATGAGTATATATTTAGCTTTATATTTAGCTTTGCTACCGTGATATTGGTTTTCAATCTGCTTGTACAAATAGTTCACCAGTGTTAATGCTGGATTTGATTTTTTTTTTTAACATTCAGTTCCACTTGTAGTGATATAAAGAGCTTAAGAATCCATAAGGCTGAGGGTACATTCTGGAATGCAGATAGGAAACAGGTTGGCTTATCTATTGCCACATGTTAACAACTAACATTAATCATTATGGCATATGCATCAAACTCGCTTCTCCTGCCCTGAATGCCCAAAATTCCGCTTGAAAGTAATCTGCCTCCTTAATTGGCTTCTCTGTTGAGACCTAAGGCAAAAAGTTCTTATAGAGGCAGGACAGACAGTAGGACCAGAGGAGAAGCTTGTTACTGTTAATGCCGCCAAGAAGGGGTTGGCAGTGATTTCCCTTGCTCCTACTAGTACTGCCAGTTAACGGATATTGGCTTAAAACGTCATAAAAGCAGGATGTTTCAATTTGTATTTAGCTTTGTTACCATGATGCTGGTTTTCAATCTGCTTGTCCATGTAGTTTGGCAGTGTTAATGTTGGGTGTGTCTCCTGCAGCTCACTGACAGGTCCCTCTTATCCAGTGTTCAAACCCAGTCCTTAATGGCCAGTAAAACCTAGTGAGAGCAGCCCCAAAGGAATGGGAGTCTGTTCTCATGGGAACCGCTGCTTGCTTCCATGCAGAAGTAAAATGGTTCTAAAAATGAAGGGCTAGATTCTGTGACCCTAAGCAAGCTGAGTCAGACCTGCGCAGGTTCTTAAAAAAAGTAAGAAAATTCCCAGACAAATACATTTAAAAACAGCTTTATAGTTTAAAAAAAATCACTCATCAGCTTATGTATACACATACACCTTATGTGCACAGCAGAACATTTGCAGTTAAGGATGCAGTAGCAGCTTGAAGTGCACCCCCATATTCACCCCCACTCTCCTATATAGGCCAAAGGCACTTCCCCCTTCTGCCTTTTTAATACAAGCTGTTGAGCCTTATTGTCCCTTACTCTGATATGTCGCTGAATCCTGTGAAACACCAAACCACTTCTGCATCTGGACCAGAAACCTGGCCCTTTGCCATTCCTTCACATTAAAGGCAGAGATTACATTTTGCATTTTAAATTTCTATACAAGAGCCAAATACAACATCTTCCCCATTTCACTGTAGGTTGGAGACTTTATGATGCACACAAGATTATCTATGTGGGGGTGTACACTATATATAGCTATAGTGTCCCTATGTACTCTGGCAGTATGTGTCATCTACCAGGCACCCCAAATATATGGTAGTTCAGCATACTCTACTCTGTTCAGCATACACAATGACAACTGGAGAGCTTCTGACAACTGGAAAATCTTCTAATACATCTGGTGGAGAAATAACCCCTTTGAATGCCACACTGACCTCATGGTAGTAATTTGTATTATATTTAAATCCAAAGTGTCAGACACCTGGCTCATGGAGCAGATGCATCCTACTTGATGAATTTATCCTGCTTCCATGACAGATTCATAATCTGCAGAATGAAAGCTTTCATTTAAATAAAGTAACTTTCTAGTTACTAAACAAATTTCCTTTTTGGTGAAAAGAAACCCATCCAAGTTTTGTGACCCAATTCAGCAGGCTTTCCTTTTTTGCCTTTCTGTCTCTCTCTGCATCTTTGAGAATTCCCCAGTTTTCAATCATGACTATAACTTACTTTGGTTTTTACCTGGGACAAAAGGACAAATTCTGCTCCTCATGCTGATTTTCTCTCTTTTTGTACAATCAGACACTCTAAGGACCAGAGTCTTTAACCTACTCCACTCCTGGTGCAGAAAGAGTGAAAACAGGCTCTTTCTTTTGAGTTGGGAATTCCCTTGGTATATGGGAGTCCGCAAGAGAAGAAAAGTCAGGATAGCTAGCTCCTTTACCTGCAGCCTTGTGTAGGAGGTATGTCAGGATGTGGAAAGGTGCAATCAGAGTGTATTGTTTTCTGACAGCCCTCAATAAATGGATGGTTCCTTGACAGCCACTCCCATTTAGCCAAGTTTAGAGCAGTCCTAAATTTGTTCTTTAAAGGTGTGTGTGTGTGTGTGTGTGTGTGTGTGTAAGTGAGTTAGAGAGAGAGAGAGAGAGATCTGGGGCTAGAACAGAAATAAAGAATCTTGAAGCCATAATTGGCGTTTCCACAATTAAGCCCAGCAGAAACTGGACAAAAAGAATCTGGGTTTAAAGGTGAAGACAGTTACTAACACAGATGCTGACTATTTTGTTGCAATAGGTGGAATTTCTCTTTTGTGTATATCAGACTGTGAAGAATGCTATAATGCAGAGTAACAAATAGCTCCTCAAACTCACTTACTGATGGGGCCATATAAATACTGAGATAGCTAGAAAGATGGCACAAAGCACTATTGCTGTATCTTTATTTGTATAAATCTTATTGATCGGGAGAAGAGCATATTGTGGATCTCAAGGGCAAAGACAAAGAAAGCTGGCTTTAAATAATTTAATATAGTCAACACATTTTTAAAAGTAATGGGGCCAAATTCACCGCTGGTCTACCTCCAATGACTTCAGTAGAATCACACCATTACTGTCACGTGTTATTTGTGTATTTGGCACTGTACAAGAAACATCAAGTATGAATGTAAGCCAATAGGCCTGTATTCTAACGGTTTCAAACTCAGATGCCCAAAGTTAGACACCCACATGCACAATTAGCCACCTAAAAAGTACCCTGTCGCTACAATTGAAATCAATGCTTAGCGCTTCCGAATATTAAGTTGCTTATCTGCTTAAATATTTAGGTGCATGATTTAGGCACCCTAATTTGACAATGTTGGGTATAATTTTAATTGATTACAAATGTTCCTATTCTATGGCATGCACAGCAAGAAAAATGGCAATAACTTTTTCTGGAACAATTTGTAATTAGTCAGAAATTTCTCAGGAAACCCTTCCATAGCAAGTCATACTGCAGCGGGTCAGTATGTGCTGAGATGGACTCATTGCGGGGTATTGCTCTCTGTTCCTTCCTGGTTTTATGCCTCTTTAGTCAATGTGGAAAATGTAGCAGCTCAGGCTTATGAAAAAACATGGCTGCTTTCAATAAAAACCGGCTGCAGTCTGCAAGTCTGATACAATCTAATGCAGTCCTTTGCATTCCACTAATCCCAGCAGAAAACTCACAGCAAGCAGACTGGCCCCAATATACTCTTCACAGAGGGCTGCATATTGTATGTGTACAGATGGGTACATTCCAGGGTAAATGCATAAGTGGCCTAGTTTTATAGGGTAAACCAGTAAAGTATTTCTTTTCTTTTCCAGCAATAACCATCTTTTCCTATGTCTAGGATTTTTCTGAACACAGACAAAATAACAGCCCCCCAGTTTACACAAAGAACTTCCTTCCCCACATTAACCCTCACAATCCAAAGCCTCGCTATAGAAACATTTAAGTCCTTATTCAGTGACCTAAGTGCACTCTCACACAAGTTTCTTTAGATTTATTGGGTGATTTGGCAGCTCTGACTGGACAAAATATGTAAATAATTCTATGAGCCATTTGGCTAGAGATGTGCAAATGTTCCGAAACTCTGGAGAAGAGCCTATGTTCAGCAGCATAGATTTTAAATAGGTTTTAATATAAATTAATACAGAGTTTGTTCTTTTTTGTTTCTGCAGCCAAAACAACCCAATCCTGATTGGCGATACTCTGCATCTCTAAGAGCAGGAATACAAAGGTACGACTGTGCTTTCCCTTAAGAGCTTATATATTTCTCCCTTGTGAAGGAGACAGTCTTTCACTCTGGTACATCTGGTGACATAGGTCAATGGAGTTACTATAGAGAACTTTCTGGGTGTCTGGCTGGTGAGTCTTGCCCACATGCTCAGGGTTTAGCTGATCGCCATATTTGGGGTCGGGAAGGAATTTTCCTCCAGGGTAGATTGGCAGAGACCCTGGAGGTTTTTTGCCTTCCTCTGTAGCATGGGGCACAGATCACAGCTGGAGGATTCTCTGCATCCTGGGGCCTTCAACGTATTTGAAGGCTTCAATATCTGAGACATAGGTGAGAGGATTATTCTAAGAGGGGTGGGTGAGAGTCTGTGGCCTGCACTGTGCAGGGGGTCAGACTAGATGATCATAATGGTCCCTTCTGACCTTAAAGTCTATGAGTCTATGAGACATACACTAGTGAAGTGGTTTTCAAACGGCGGGTCATGGCCTAGTACTGGGTGTGGGAATGGCGGGGGCTGGCTCTTGCTGCTGCAGAGTGACTAGCAGGAGGGGAATGGGGGAGGGGGGGCGCTAAGGCAGCTTCCTGCCAGAAGTGGCTGGTAGCTGGCCTAGCTCCTAGGTTGGGGGCGTGCACATGGCTCTGCACACTGCCCCTGCCCTGAGCACTAGCTCTGCACTCCCATTGGCTGGGAACCTGCCGCCGGCTGCTTCTGGGGGCAGCCTGGTCTGCGGGACCAGGAGACAAGGAGAGGCAGGAAGCTGCCTTAGCCCCCCTACTGCACCGCTCACTGGGAGCTGCTTGAGATAAGCCCCTCCTGCCCCCCCCCCAAAGCTGGAGCCCCCTCCCACAGCCGAAAGCTCCAACCTCAGCCCCACCCGGGAGCCCACACTCCAGTCAAAATATGTTGGGCTGTGGGCTCAGCAATTTTCTTCAACTGTGCCCTGAGAAAGAAAAATTGGAAACTGCAGAACTAGTGAGATCTGCCTGCTGTGAAGGAAGCACCCAAGTTCTGCTTCTGAGGCTTTATACCTACAAGTCCTATTGATTTGCTGTAATTGCCTTTTCCACTGTTCTTTGCTGTATTAGTGTTTGTCTGTGCATTCATATTGTTTACCTCATGCTTCTTTATACGTTTACTATCCATGCCTGATAGCTACAATTATTGAATTATTTAACCGATTATACATTCTTAATTCACAGTAAAGCTTCCTGTTGTCATCCACTTTGATAAATGCCAACAGATTGTATGCAGCATCAATAGTTTTCCATCTCACTACCTCTCATTACTATAAAAATGTACCCCCCCCCCGAAAGGAGTTTATTAACTATACTAGCAGATGTTTTATTAACTACATGGTGTGCTGAAGGTGATTACCAAAGTTAAAAGGGCACTGGCATGGGTGTCAGGCAGAGATTTCCAAAGAAATATTTATTAGTCAGATGCCCACCTTAAAAATCCCAGCTTAAGATTCAAAATTTGCCTTATTAAAGTTTGCTGTCTGATAAATTTAAAAAGGGGTAAAACAGTGCTGTTTGTGTAGGACCTAGATAAATTAATATCTTTGCTCTCTGTATCTTAGCAAATTAGCTAACCTGTCTCATTTTCAGATCTATTCTGACCTTACCAATAAGACTGGATTGCAAATTTAGAAATATTTAAAAAGACTGGTAAATTTCAAGAGGCATTAAAAACTCAAATGGAAACTCATTTGGTGAATACAAAGAGACGTAACTTGGAGGGAACTGAAATGTATTTTCATGTCTCTCTGGAGACTATTATAACAAATGCATAGTACACTGGCTGTACATGAAGTATTTGAAATGCCCTTTTAACTAAAAATTGCCTTTTTTTAGTCAATATGAATGTTAATTTTCCTTAGTTAAACCAAGTTTAAATAACATAAGATCACAATCATTTGGAAAGTGATAAGATGAATGATAATGTGAATAGTGGACATTTTGTGGTGTTGTATAAAATCAAAGGTGTATTTTAGGCACCTAAAATTTTTACTCCTAAATCCAGGCTAAATAGGTATTGCTGGGCATCCAGCAGCTTCCAGTGACCCACTGATATCAGTGGGAACTTCTGAATCATGCTGCTTATTTGGGTGCCTAAATATGGACTGTAGAGCCCAATTTTAGGCACCCACGGCTTGAGCCTGCACGTTGTTGAACCCTCTGGCCCCAATCCAGCAAAAAATCGTTGCACGTGTTTAACTTTACGCACATGAGTAGCCCTACTGACTTCAGTTGAATATTTATATTAGTGTGATGGGTGACCTGCGGTGCAAGACATTTTGCTCATGGTGACCGTCTGCAGGCACAACCCTCCACCGCTCCCACTGGCCACGGTTCACCATTCCCAGCCAATAGGAGCTGCGGGAAGCAGGATGGGCCACAGGATTATGCTGAGGCCCTGTCTGCGGATGGCAATGCTAGCAGAATGTCCCGTGGCCTGCCAATTGCCCGCCACTGATTGGCATGGTTAAAATGGAGCATGTGATTAAGTTCTTTGCTGGATTGGGGCCAGCCTGCTCAGCACCTTGCACTATGGAGCCCCAGTTTTCAAAGTCTTGCCCTTTAACATTGAGAAATAAACTTACTAAGCTTTAGAAACTTCCTGTGGTGCACACTGAAGCAGAACTCCCCTTGGAAACGGGGGAGCCTGGCCTGAGGAGAGGAACAGGGGCTATGTCAGGATTTTGCCAAAGTCACTGGTATGGCAAGTGAAGAGGGAAAGCTCATTTGAAAAATGGGCATTTTTTTCATTTTAAGACATCAAGCATCTATATTTTCCTCCATCTCCTCAGGAGTTTCCAGACAGTGTGCAACAATTACATTTGCTGGTCTCATGGGAGACTGTTCATCATTTGACACTGATAAAGCTTGATATTGCATGGTTCCTGTAGTTTGTGACACCTGATTTCTCCCTTCAGAAGTGCTTTCCAAAAGTATAAAGCAATCTACATAGGGCATGGTCAATTGCATTGGGATATTTGCTGTAGAAGGGTGGTTGATAATAGCATGCTTGAAGAAGCCTAGAATGGAATGTCATTATTTAGGTCACTGCTGAGACATTGTAAGCAACATAAGCATGATAGGGATTATGGTACAGGTACTCCGAAGTATGTAGGTGCCTAACTTCTATTTCAGTGCAGGGTAGGTGCCTAAATAGCCCCAGATTCTCAAAGGTATGTCACTTACCTGCAGTGGCAGTAACTTTACATCACATTAATGAAAATAAACCATCCTCTAGAGGTAATACTTCTGTCTGTATGAACTGCATGGGAATTATGTTGAACTATGTTCAAATAACCACCAATGGCAGTTTTTGCAGTTCTTGCAGGATTGACATAATTGATTTGTTAATATAGCAGAAGCTGCTAGCATGATGCAATGTTGCATTAGCCCTGGTGCAACAAAGAACACGATGACTTTGGAGACATAGCCAGAAAAGGGAATGTGGAACAAAAACAGATGGAAACTTTGTAATGTAATCAGTATGTTTGTTTATTCAGTGCTGTGCACATGGAGGAGGCAGGAGTCTTACGAGGAGGACCGGGAGGACCTGAACAGCTGTGGCCAACAGTATCCAGTGCAACACCAGGTTAGGATCAGAATACTGTCATCTACTAACGGGAAATGTGATGAAAAATGTGCTGTCATTCAAAGAGAGGAATGATTGTTATTTGAAATACATTTCCCATTGGATCATTATTGACTTTCTTCCTGCTTCGTGTCTCTGAATCAAGTCCCTATGAAACATGCTCTTGACTATAAATAAGAGGATAATAAAGCAAAGAAACTGTTTCTAAATAGCAGGTGCATGTTAGAGATTAGGAATGTAAAATCCCATTTAAAAAGTTAACAGGTTAAACAGGATCCTGCGCGTGGAAAGCCTGGCTTGGCTGGAGTGCCCTCTGCCTGTGGTGCGGTACGATGGGCCCAGCCGGGTTGGAGCAGCCCTTTGCCCATGTCAGGATGGGGGCTGCTCCAGCCCAGCTGAGCTGCCGGTTAATGGCTTACGCGCTAAGCATCACCCAGTCACGCATTAACCCTTTACAGCCTTACTAGAAATAGAATCAAGCTTCAAAATGTGGAGCCACATCTGAACTCATCCATGTTTTGGCATGGTCAGACCCAGAAATTTGGTACATTTTGCTAGAGGAGGAGGCCTGACTGTGAGATGTGTATTCAGATCCACATTTTCCCATAGTTTGGGAATATTTAGGCTTAGGGTTTTAATTTATCCTCCATTTCCAATTGTCCTCAAAATACCAACTTTGCAAAAAGAGCCGCTCAGTTGGGGACAGAGTAAATAACATAGAACCTCACCGATTCTTACTTTCACTAATTGTTGTTACATACCGACAGGTCTCATGCTGTTGGTTTCTTATTGCTAAGTGTTCACTCCTTGTATAGACTAAACTGCAGTAAATTTATTAGTAAACTATGAAGGGTTAACATAAAACATTTAACTAAACTGCTATTCACTTGTGAAAATAAATGACCAAATCAGCTTTTGTGATACATTCTTGATTATTTTAATTATTTATTTGCTGGCTCAGTAATTGAAAATTCAGTAAGAATCAGCAATGGGTCTCATAGATTACTGGAGATTAGAAAATTCATTCAGTTCTTTTGCAGTGAAAGCACCAACATATTCTCACATTATATTTTAAGATAGAGAGAATTTCATCATTTAAAATGCCTACAAAGTGTTGGGAAATGCTATTTGGTGCTGCTCAGAAGTTCAGGCACCAAGCACGGTATTAGAGAAAAATGGGATAACATGTGGGCACTAAAGCTCTTTCAAAAATAATTGGATAGCTCTCCTATTACTTTGTGGATAGAGAAGCAGGGGCAGAGAGAGAGAGAGATTATGTGTACATTAAACATTGCTATGATTTCTTTTTATGGTTTAGTTCATTAAGTAGGTGGAAGATTGCATTGCGATGTTACAAATACTTTACTGTACAATTAAGCTGAAAGTATTTGAGAATAAAAATACACACGGTTCATCCTGATTGCAAACAATGAAACCAGAAATAATTCACAGAACTATCTTTTAACTTGCTGACTGATTACGTATGGGACGATCCTTAGGGCTCCAACAGGGTCAGAAGGAACTTCCAGGGAAAAAGTTAAATTCTTGTGGACTAGATTATCATTTTATGGTCTGACCTGAAGTAGACCCCGGGAAGAAGACCAGGAGGTGAATTGTAACTCAAAATACAAATTCATTCCCAGCTTCCAGGATGGAGTAAGTAACTTCAGTCCTTTTTGTGAGGAACTTCAGTTCTTTTCCCTATGCACCTGAGTAGCTACTTTGGCTTAGGAATAAGTTGGAGGAGAAGAGGTGAAACCAGGGCATTTACTCCCTGCCCACTTGCTTGCAAAGGGGCACATTGGGCAAGTAGCCCTTGCTCTTTCTACCATAACCAGAGTAACGCTTCAGGCATGGTCAGGCAAGCGAATAAAGAGATAGTAAGAATTTGTGACAACAAGTCCCAGGAAGTCTTTCTGCTCTTTGAAAAAAAAAAAAAAACAGCCTTTAAACAAGTCCAGGCTAGTTCATACTGTTTTGAAATCCAATCCAGTTTGTGTGGATCAAGTGTTTGGTCCTTTCAAATGACTATTCTTCCTCAACAAGAAAGGATCTTTTGTTTCCTTTCTGTTTGGCCTCAAGAGTTTAATGACTGCTAAAATGCCATAAATGGGACCTTTGTTAGTAATAGTTCTTCCAGCGATTTGTGAACCGAAGGTGTGGATTTCATTAGCCTGTAGTAACTAATAGGTTATGCATATACAGGTGTCATTTAGTAGAAAAGGTAAAATTAACACATACTTTTAATACATTACATTTCCAAATACAGTTGTTTATCATAGTGGTTTATAATTACAGCTTTGGGTTCCCACGCGTACTTCCTCTCTCAGTTGTTCTATCTCCTTTCTGCTGCTCATGTTAATGACTTGTGCCATTTTTCATCAGGTCTGGACACAAATGATGTTTTTCATTAGATATTTGACCCATTTCAGCCAATTACACTGGAGAGAGACAACATATGCAGTTGCTTCTGACATGCTATTTACATCTGAACCGTGTTACACCTGTGTCCAGATAAACTCACAAATTAGCTGCTCATTATCTCTATTCCCATCAACATATGCAGCAGTTGCAGCTCTTTACTTCTAATTAGTATGAACCGCCTCAAATCCTGCCTCACATATCCCTGCTTCATGCAGTTGTTTTACTCAATTGATTAATTCCAATCCGTTTGTCACTAAACCATTCATTTAATTTAGCACTCTACAAAAGCCTCAGATAAAATGCTTCAGACTGAAGGAATCAGAGAGTTAATCAATGAGAGCATCAAAAGATGATGTCATAGGACTGTTCTAAGAAGGATGAACAAGTCAAGTGTTAAGTCAGTAAATCCTTAATTCCTATTGCCTAGCTGCACTCAGACACTACACAGCATATTATCAGTTCTATACTTTTCAGGGTAAATCCTGCAATCACCATATGAACAAAGCTTCTACTGACTTCAGTGGGAGTTTCATCCATGTGGCATAGAGCAAAATTTGGCCCATTGTTTTTTGTTCCCTTCACAGGTTCTTACCCAAAGTGATGAAATCCAAATTTAAGGCTTATGCTCTGTCCTCAGCTCACTCGGAGGTGAGCAAAAGGCCCAGTGGTCTAAGTTAAGGATACAGATTCACTTTGAAATTCCTGACTTTTTCTGCACCTGTGTCATAGTTTAAATGCCATTTAAAGAAAGATTTTAAAATTTGGTTTCCTTGTTTGAAAAATGAGCTATAAAAGTTATAAGATGCATATTATATTCCTAAGAGCTTTTCCAGGTAAAGCTCTCAGGTAAAGAGCTTCCCTATGTGTTTGATAAATATTTTATTTAGGTGGTTTTTCTGTGTATTCTAACTAAAAATTTCAGAGAATATTAAAAGAATTAGGCCTCCAACTCCTGTTTAAATATGTTTACATGTAGATTTATTATAGTTATTAGACAGTCTCTTTGCAGACTTGTTATAATAGGATCTACCTGAAAGTTGTAGATCTCTTTAGTCAGTGCTTGTGTGTATTTGAAATTGCACAATGGAGATCCATTTACATCCAAACATTGTTACCTAAAAGAAAGTTAAGGTAGCCAAATCAAGTGCTCCGAAGTTAGGAAATGCCAGCATTCAATTTGCCTATTAATTCAGCCCCTTTATGCATATGCATTATTATACAGAGTGAATCCTGGCTGCACTGAAGTCAATGGGAAATGCTTTGCCCACCACATTATTGCTATTTTTCCACAGAAATTCTGCTTCATTCACAACACAGGATGGACTTTGCCCAGCGAATGAATCAGAGGCCTGCAGACTGGCCCCATTGAAGTCAATTACTAAGCTTCCCTTGACTTCATTGAAGCCAGGAGTTTACTCGGTGCCATTATCGATATGATCAAGGCAGCTGAATGAAGGTGGTACATGAGATTAATCCTGACATTTCCTAACTTCTGAGTATTTGACTTGGAAACTTTATTATTCTTTTAATGATGGTTTTTTAATGCAGCTTCTCAAGGTTTTTTTAAGAGAGCAAATTGGAAAAAAAAATTCTATAATGTGGAACCATATCAATCCCCAAATAGATCATCAGCAGGTTTGGGACCTTTAGATCCAGAGCACAGACCTCTGCTACCATCTGAGCTAGCTGAGGAACTGGTAGCAGTAATACATTGTTATCCCCTTAGTGGATTAGCCAGCATACGGGGAAGAGAGAGACAATTAACCAGTGAGTTTAAGAGCTATTTACGGACAGCAGAAGAATGTTGAGATGTGGGAATGTGGGTTCAATTCTAGATTCTGGGAGGGGGGGGCGTTACCTACTGATTATAAACCCTTCAGTCTGTCTCTGTCCCAGTTTTCTCCACTTCAACTCCTGTCCCAGTCTCCCTTACTCCCCTTTACTCTCACTCTCTTTCCCTGTTTTTCTCATGGTTTCTGTTTCAGTTCTCCCCCCTCCTTCTCCCTGCATTCTTGGCAGGCAATTTCCTTCTCCATGTTGTCTGGGCATAAGCAGGTAGAGAAATGTCTGGACCAATTATGCTGAATGTTTCCAAAATATGTGCCCAGCATGGGAAATTTCAGCCAAAATAATTAAAATTTGGCAAAGTCATAATTAAATAAAAATAGAATTTTATGATGGAAAGTATTATGCAACCTTAAATATCAGCATTGGTACCATGCTATGTAATAGACCATGCTGGTTTTGCAGAATTAAGTCCAATACAGTACATTGTGCACATACACAGTAATGCTCTTCTATGACTAAAGAGAAAAAAGCTATAAGACTATGAAAGATATAAACAGCAGCTGGAATGGAGAAGGAAAGCTCTGAAAACTGTAATGAGAAAACCTAGCAGAGAATATGTACCTCTATTAAATAAATCTGTTTATGCTGAATAGATCAGTTTAGGTGATGGTGGCTAGTTTAAAAGAAAATCTTGCATGCTAAATGACTAATAGAGAACTTAGCCCTACTGATAAAAGTTGAGGAAATAGACTGAGTCATAAATACTGGAACAAAACAACAATTAAAATCATCTGCAAACATGACAAACAAGCATTCAACTGGTCTAATCTGAAAAGCAAGGGAAGCCTTTGTTCAGTCTTTGTAGTGATGTTACTGGGCGGGAGTGGTAAGAATGGGATAGTCCTCTGGGAGATTGTGGAGAGAGAAATGAAGATGGGTGATAAGGGGCCTGGGACAGGTGGCAGAGAGCAAAGAGAGAGCACTGAGCACCTGGTTGGTAGATTTTAAGGCCAAAAAGAACCGTTACGATCATCTGGTCTGACCTTCCGCATAATACAGGCCATAGGATCGCACTCAGTGGTTCTTGAATCAGGATCATAATTTCTGGTTGAACAAGAGCAAATCTTTTAGAAAGATATCTGGCCTTGGGTTAAATACTTCAGGGGGTGAAATGAGATGAGGGATCAAGGAAAAGGGTCATGGGGGTAATGGGACAGGGTTGACAAAAGGATGTACAAAAAGAATGAGAGCCTTGAAAATGTGATTAGAGAAACCCTGGGAAAAAAGAACACAAAGCACTGGGAATAGCATTGAGCACTCAGAATGGGATTGGAAGGGCCCTATTGGGATGGGGTAACAGAAGCCCTATGTTAGGGGACAGAGGACACTGAAAATGGGATTACAGAGACTCTAGAGAGCCTAGAAATGGGAGCTGAAAGCCCTGGTGAGAGTTAATAGGCTACTGTGAAAGAGGACGCAGAGACTGGCTGCAGCTTGCTCCAAGTAATATCATTTCCTTCTGCAAAATATGATTTCAGCTGTCCAAATGTTTGAATCCATTTAGCCTCTCTAAGAAGGGAGTGGATGAGTTTTTTTCCAGTTTGACCCTTTTACTTCTACATCAGACTCAGCTTTTGAAATCGCAAGGCATAACGCTCCAATAACTGCTCGCTGGGATGCCATGATATTGTCATGGGGAACAGCGTTCATGAGAATTTTTTTTCCATTTCATTTTAAAGAGCAAGAATCAAAGCAGATGGTTTGTGTGACTGGGAGATGGCCTTGCCTTTTACATACCTTGTTCCCTTGGATATGTATTGTGATCCTAAATGGGAGACATTTTCTTCCAGTTTCCTGTACGGGGCATTCCCCGTGATCTTGCTTAGCTGAGGAAGGGAGGCTGGAAAGGACTCCCTTTGAACTCCTCAGTGTCTGGCTCAGCCACAGATGTCACTGCAGAGAACCACAGAAGCTGAGGATGCTGCCTCTGCAATTCTCCTGCTGGCCCATCAGAGACCAGAGATGGAAATCAAATCTGGGTCTGATATCACGGTGCAGCATTTTACATCTTTGTGTTAATATCAATTAACCTCCGTGATATTGTTTCACCTGGGGATCTCACCCTCAACTCCCGTTTTTGCATCCCATCACTGGCCCCTTGGATCAAATTCAAGCTAGTTGCTCTCACCTTCAGGATCATGCCGTTGTATCAATGCCTTCATGTCTGCCCTCATGACTGCGTACACTTGCTCACTCCTGGTGCATCTTCCAGTTTTCTCTGCATACTGCTTCCTTTGCTTGCACTCTCGCCTTCTTTCCTGCTATCCCGGACACTTTGAACAGTCTTCCACCTCTCGTCAGTTAAGTGTGCATCCTTCACCTCTTCCTGTTCTTCCTTAAAATCCATTCTCTCATGAACCCTCCCTACTCTGGTCTCCTCTCTGAAGGACTCCATTATATCCTCTACCTGAATTTTTGTCCCGGGAGTGTTGGAAATGAGGGCATCGGCATGGCCACACATGACCTTTGCAATATTTCACGTCGAACTAAGAGTATGTTATGATAAGTGCTTCCCATTTCTGACAGCCCTACAGAAGGCCAAGAATTTCAGGTCTTCTGTGCTCTGAGGTAAAACACTTTGAAATCAAAAAGATTCCCAAAAAGCTATGCTAGAAACAATTAAATATTTATCCTGCAGCTGCAATGTGACAGCCCAGCTATTATTTTTTTAAAGTGCTGATGATCTTTCTGACCAGAAACATGTCTAGTTCACAAGATGTAAATTGCCGCAGAACTTTTAGGTGCAGCTAGGACTCAATAATTGATTGCAATAATTTATGCTTTCTTCAGCAAAATGGTGACCCCGTGCCTCCCTTACATTCAGTGAAGTGGAAGAAACAGACACTATATTATGCAGAGATTCTAGTCGTCATATATTTAATACTGAGGCTAGTAAACATTTGATTTTGGACACTCTGTCAACTTTCTCAAACCCAATCAATCGATCCAAAATTAGGTCTGTGACTTTAGGGTCAATTTTTTCCCCTGAAAAGTGCAAGGTAAATCAGATCATGTACTTGGGAGATGTTGTGGTTCAGAAAATGAGGCGAGCATTCTTGAGCATTTACAAGGTTCCATGGGTTGGGGTGCGGAGGGTGGGGTGGAAAAGGGGTTCATTATAACTCAGATTTGTTATGTCTTGAAAAGGGCTGGTGTGATCGAGTAGGCTTTTTATTTTGTTTTATGAGGAGGGAAGGTTCTCTTGAAAGAATTACGTTGTTATTCATAGCAATGTTATGCATGCCTAGGCTCTAGGAAGTTCTTAATTCCACATGCTAGAAGCCCTGGCATCTGTTTATGAGCTTCCCAAAGTGTGCAGAGGGTCCATGTGCACTCTGTGGTCTCCACATAAGGCATCTGTTCTGGTGCAAACTTCCCTAAAGCCCTGAGTGTGCCACAAATGGAGGCAATAATAAAGAAGGGCTGACAAGTTTCCGTATGTTTCTGGTGCTCATGGCCTCCGAAAAGGAGCCCAATGAGGTACGTGCAGCCCAGCATTGCCTTGTAAGGTTTGAGAGTGTGTTTACAGTGCAGTCATAAGGTATGGCTGCAGCTTGTGTAGACAAACCTGAGCTAATAGCTCGGGTACCAGAGCAGTGAATTTCTGTCAGTGCGCGTTTCAGCATGGCCTAACCAGGCACAGAATTACCCAGCGTTCCTTGCTCAGTGTGCAAGCTCACTAGAGTGAAGCTCCATGATGCCCTAAGGTCTGAAGACCAAATTCAGAAGGGAGATTAAGTGACTATATGCAGAATTAAGAAAGTTAGAGGGTGTCTGAACTAGTGGAACCTACAACTTTCTTCTGGCCTCTCAATGTGTATTGCCAGCTTACCCTTCTCCTAGACTTACTAAGACTCCCTTAGAGCTAATGACTTATTCAGAACCCCTTATAACCAAAGAGCCAATTTCAGAGGTGATGTGCAAGTCATATCCCTTCCATTAAACACTCACTATGCCAGTTTGTAAGGGAGGGGCTAGTAGAATGTAACTCCCCCACCCTTTTATAATTTACACTTTCCTATAATTGCTCCTCAGTATGTGAATTATGGTGGTTGCTTTTAAAGCAAAGTTCTGTGTTGACAGACATTCCCAGTTGTATTACTCATGAGGGCTGCATCTAGACTGGCAAGTTTTTCCACAAAAGCAGTCGCTTTTGCACAAAAACTTGCCTGCTTAAAACCCGGGCGCTTGATTTTGCGCAAAAGCACTGACGTTCTACTGTCTGAAATCAGTGCTTCTTGTGCAAATGCTTTGATGTTCCGGTTCGGGCAAAAGCCCTTTTCTGGAAATGTTTTTGCGCAAGAGGGCCAGTGTAGACAGGTAAAAACTGTTTTGTGCAAAAAAGCCCCAATTGCGAAAATGGTGATCGGGGCTTTCTTGCGCAAAACCGCGTCTAGATTGGCACGGACGCTTTTCCGCAAAAAGTGCTTTTGCGGAAAAGCGTCCGTGCCAATCTAGACGCTCTTTTCCGCAAATGCTTTTAACGGAAAATCTTTTCCGTTAAAAGCATTTGCGGAAAACCATGCCAGTCTAGATGTAGCCGAGGATTATAAGAAATCTCTCTCAAACTGGTGAAATAACAGCCTTATTGATCTGAAAAGGTTTGACTTTAGTATTTGTTACTATTATTAATATATTAGCTGTGCTGCTCCCAAGCATTTGCGAGGCATCTTGAAAAGCGCAAGGTCCCCATGCTGAGGAACCTGAAATCAGGATTTTAGATCTGACACACGTAGGAGGGAACAAGCAAGAAGAGGGCAGATTAAGGAAGGACAGATCTTACAGAAAGATCACCCAGTGACTCAGTTGTTTCACTTACATTTCTTAGTGCATAATTTTGTTACAGATTTTTAAAGCTAATCAGGTTTGTACTTGGCTGGGTGACCTCTGCTTAGTACCTTGATTTACTGCTTGTCTGTGATAGTAACAACAACTCCCGATGATTTATGTATTTGATGTCTCGCATGCCTAGTGGTAATATTCTGCATTTATATAGAAGACATGAATTAGTTTCCCGCACCTGTTATTTCCCGAGGGCTTCAGTAAGTAAAAGCAACAATCCCTGTCCTGCAGCTTTACTACCTTGGGTTGTGATCATGTTGGCTCTTACAAGCTTAGCAAGGATTTGCCTGGTCAGTACTTGGATGCAGTGTGTGGAACTTACACCTTTTTGGCACAAGACTGTCACTGCTATTGGCTGTGCATCTTCTGTCTTTCTAGTTACATTTCTGCTTTCACCAACTTACTTATTTACTCCTTAATAGTCTTTACAATTGTATTTTGAAAAGCAAATTCTATTAAAATGTTAATTCAACACGTTGGTGTTCAGATTCCCAGAGTAACTTCAATTCTGTATGTACATGCATGTGATTTCATTATATGATCATATAGGAGACAATTGTGATGTCTTTCAGCAAATAATATAATGGAAAAGTACTGAAACATTTTCTATAACTGTATATGTACGTATGTGGCCTTTCTCACATAGCACATATACATTGTATGGTCATATCGTGACAAGCTGCATTGTAAAATATAGAAGTGACGGTTGTTATTATTGTAATATAGTGGTGCCTTGCAACTCTGACTAAGATTGGGGTCCCAGTGCGCTTGTCAGCGTACATGCAAAGACACAGGTTTTGGTGGCAATTAAGGGACTTGCCCAAGAACACAGCGTGATACTATAATAGAGCTGGGAATTGATCCTACATCCTTTGTGTTTCAGCTCAGTTCTTTTAAACATAAAACCAAACTTTCTTTCTAAGGATATGTCTACACTGCAGAGTTTTTTCGGAAAAACTTCACTTACGTCCACACTGCTTGGACGTAAGAATCGTGTTCTTTTGAAACAAAATCGAAAGAACAGAGGGATTTTTCTGACATTGGTAAACCTTTTTCCACAGGGAAGAAGCCTTTTTCCGAAAGAGCTTGGAAAAAGGTGTGTGTGGACAGGGAAGAGGGAGTTCTTTCAAAAGAAGAGGAAAGAGGAAAAAGCACAGGTGTCCTGGGGGGCCACTCTGCCCATAGTAATCACAGCTTAAATGCGAGAGAACGTCCATTCAGCGTGGACGCTATCTTTAGAAAAAGCAGATCGCTTTTTTGATGCACTTTTGCTGTGTAGATACTCTCTTTCGGAAGCAGTTTTTTCAGAAGATCTTTTCCGGAAAAGCTTCTTCCACAAGAAGCCTGCAGTCTAAACACAGCCTAAGAGAAGCCAAGTAGGGATGTAAAATCCTGTTTAATTAGTTAACTGGTTCTGTGTTAAGTTTAACTAGTTAACTGATTAAATGCACCACCGGCAGGGGCTGCTCCAGGCCCTGTGCAAAGCTATCGACTCTCAGCCCATGGGGTCGTTCTCGGGTAACAGTTAACCAGTTACCTGTTCACACCCCGAATGCCAAGTACCCCTTGCATGTCACTGAAGCCTTAACCCTTGTTGGATTGCATGAGAGGTACAAAGGTGCTCAGCACCTCCCAGGATGGAACACTACATTTACTCTGGGAATTATGAGGCAGATCAACTGCCCTGTTCCATCCCAGTGTGGCCCCGTCACTTTGCTAAGGAGTACCTCGCAGGAGCAGAACCAGTGTAGCTGGCTTCTAGGTACCCCTAGAGCCAAGACATGCGAGGAGCAGCAAGAAGCCTGAAGCCCATGCAAATGGTTCCTTGGGGATTCTTTTCCCAATGGCACATGCTAAAACAGCTATAAGGAAGCTCTCGCTTGTACCAGGGATGGGCAGAGAATCAGAGATCTGAAGCCATCTCCTTAGGTCCTCCCTCCCCAACTTGGTGCCATAGGGAGCCTGGCCCATTATCTCAGAATTTCTGAGCAGTGTATGATCAAATCTCAGCCTCTGTGTTTCACTGTGCTGCTTCGCAGACCCTACATAAACATCACCAGGCCTTCAGCAGTACAGAAGTTCTTATTTACAGAGCCCAGTAAGGGCTCCTTCTCATCCTTGTTGTCTGTTCTGTTCCCTGTTTAAAGCCCAGGACAGGGCAGGGAAGGGCAGAGCAAGGCATGCTGCTGCAGTGCTCCTTCTCATTCCCTGGCACACAACCTGATTATTTACATAACCCTGACCTAGCAAAGCTGCATTGACGGTGAGGTCTGTAAACTCCGGGCTGTTCAGTCATTACTTTTGTGCACTCAGAGAGTGGAACGAGGGATGCAGAAGAGCAGTAACAGCACTGGAAGGCATCCCCTTCATTACAGGGGTTTAATTCTCAGAAGAACCAGGCTCTGGTTGTGGAGGGAATAAGAGTCTGAGTGCAGCTTCTCCGCTGTTGTCTTATTTAATTATATTCACCCATCCCTAAAAGCAGTTCCTTATTGCTCGCACACACACAGCCAAGAAGGGAACTGGGTCAGGGGAAAACAGCTTCATGGCTGTTGTCAAGATTGTCTCTCTGTGTTTCCATTGAGAAAAACTGGGAATGTTTCCTACAAGTGCAGGTGGGTAGAATAATTGTTGAAGAGGCAGGGCAGAGTGGGCATGATCTCTGGTAGTTGTTGCTGAACCTCTGTCCCCTAGCACTGAGTGCAAACCTTGTCAGATTCACAACCCGATAGGAGACTAAAAGCAAAACTGTGAACAGCTTCCTCTTATCCCACCTCTAATGCTGCCAGGGAGGCGGTAGCTAAAGTCGAATTCATTGGCTAAGCTTTGAACACTATACAATTTCCTTGCTTGCCGTTTGAGCCAGTTTGCTGCTAGGGAAAGAGGAAATGCTGCATTAGTTCTCACTAGCAGCTACTTCTGTCTTGTGGCAGCTTTGCCTGCTTTGTTCTTCATCTTTGAGAAAGGAGCTGGATGGATTTTCACCAGGAAAAACCCAACTATGTTCCTGAAGGGGAAAACCCTACACAAGCTTTCCTGGCTGCAGAACCGACCCAAAAGAAAAGCCACATCTGTGAGACCTGAAAGGGTTTGAATCCCACACGAGCCGGGGGCATCCTGTGCTAGAGCATAAAGATCTTGCAAGTCTGGGAGTGGGAATAAATGATTCATTGCCATGTGGATGGTCCCATCCTCTTCTCAGGGGAGCTACTTCAGTGTTTTTCCCTCTGTGCATCTCCCCAGTTCAGCCACTGGGGCTGGATGCTGGGCTGGGACTTACAGGTTACACACCTTTGGCCCAGACCAGCATCCTGAGGCTACGTCTAAACTGCGTCCCTCTGTCGACAGACGGATGCAAATCTGGCACATCAAAATTGCTAATGAAGCAGGAATTTAAATATCCCATGCTTCATTAGCATAAACATGGCCGCTGCTTTTTTTCGAAACAGTTTTCAGGATCTGTCGAAAAAGGCTTTATTTTCGACAGATCTGCGTCTAGACTGCCTTTTTTTTAAAAAAACTCTGTTTCGAAAAAAGCCATGTTTATGCTAATGAAGCGCGGGATATTTAAATCCCTGCTTCATTAGCAATTTCGATGTGCCTAATCTACATCTCTCTGTCGACAGAGAGGTATAGTCTAGACACACCCTGAGTGCCCAGATCAGATGTATAAAGTCTCTGAAAAAGAAAGGCCCAATTAGTTCCTTCTGTTTTACTCACAAGAGAAGGCCGAGGGTCTCTAAACAAGCTCAGCAAGTTTCTGAACTCCAGGCTTTCACACACCACAGAGTCCGCTGAAGCTGTGTGTGTCCTCTCCTGTTTGAGCAGGCACCCTTCCTGCACAGCTATCAGTGCGGTGTTGAACACTGAGGTCCCTTTTAAATAGCCAGAAATGAACCAGCCTCTCAAAGATGAAAAATGAACGATCTGCGGCAGTCACGCCATTCAGTAATCTTCAGGGCATAAAGAGCAACACATCTCCACTTGTCTTATGGCAGTAGTGCCAACACCAGCCATTCAAAAATCATGTTAGGCCCCCAAAGTTATGAGATTTGTCTAAAAATTTAAAATATTTTTTAAAAAATGATAATATCTGGAGTCATTTCATTTTCCTTCCATTTGCGGTGGTCTTACGTTCTCCAGAGGTTCTCTGTAACCATGAAGATTAGAAACATACTTTTCTAAAAATGAAAGCTGAGATTCTCCCATAATCCACTGAAACCAGGATCTGGGGCTTTAAGATGAGAAACAAGGATCACTAGAGTCACAATAAAATCACAAGTATCAGAGGAGTAGCCATGTTAGTCTGGATCTGCAAAAGTGACAAGGAGTCCTGTGGCACCTTATAGACTAACAGATGTATTGGAGCATAAGCTTTCGTGGGTAAAGACCACATGCATCTGATGAAGTGGGTCTTTGCCCACGAAAGCTTATGCTCCAATACATCTGTTAGTCTATAAGGTGCCACAGGACTCCTTTTTTAATAAAATCACAAGTACCAGTGGCATGGAGTAAAAAATACCAGATTTTTTTTATATTCAAATTATATTATTTGAAAAATTGAGTAATGAAATGATCCCACCACAACCATCATTCAAGACACTGCCTGCTAAGGAGAATATAATATATTTATTTACAAAATATCCAAACAGGAACTAACAAGATGCAGGCATAAGAAGTGCAGCCTATGAACTTCCATTGTTGTAACTCATCTTCCCTTGTCTCCTGCCCTTCTTTTTTGTAGGTATCTCTTTCTGTATTTCTTTTAACCTGTAATGTAAACTCCTTGGGGCTTGATCCTGTTGGTTTATTTGTAAATCAACTTGCACACCTATGGTGCAATATAAATGTTAGCAATTAATAACGATAGTAATGTCATCACTTCTGTCTTCAGCGTCCCACAGTACCAGTCCTAAACACCCCGTCTCCAAAGATTTAAGGCCAGAAGAGATTGTTGTGATTATCTGGTCTAACCTCCTGCACATTTCAGGCTACAGAACCTCTTGTCATAGACCCTGAACCTCTAGGAGTTACAGAAATCCTCATATCATGATTACAAGACTTCATGATATCGAGAATCCACCATTTAAACCTGCAAGTGACCCGTATCCCAAGATGCAGAGGAAGGGAGAAAAATCACAGGGTCTCTGCCAATATGAGCGGAGGAAAATTTCTTCAGGACACTAGATACATTAGTCAGTTAGGTCTGGAAATACTTACTTCGAAATAACAAGTGGAGCATCTACACTACCAAGCCTGTTATTTCAAAATAACTCTGCTTTCCACGAGGAATAACACTTATTTTGAAATAGTTATTTCAAAATACAATAGAGTCCCTATCATTTGACGTAAACGGGACCGACACATGGTTGGATTACCGAATATGTTGGATGATAGGGACTGCTGCCGGGGAAGAAGCGGCCCCGGCAGGAGCCACATCAGCAGCTCCAAGGCACGGGGCAGGCCCCACTCACTGCCCCGTTGTCCTGGGCAGGAGCTGCTCCAAGAGAGTGACGGGGCAGCAAGTGGGGCCGTTGTCCCCGCCCGTGCTGTATCCGACCCTGCAGCTCCTGGGGACAAAGTCCCCGGGAGCTACAGGGTCAGATAAAGCGGAGTGTCGGATTACTGGGAGTCGGATAATCCAGACTCCACTGTAGCTGTAGTGTGGGTGCTCCATTGCTGCTATTTTGAAATAACGACTCCTCAGAGTCATTCACGGTAATTACTCCCCAGTTCTTCCTGGGGATCTAAGTCGAGGTAGCGCGTCCACATGAAGGGAGCCAGCCTTGGACTAATTTCAAGGCTTCCCTGTAGTGTGGACACACTATTTTGAAATAGTTATTTCAGGAGTAGTTATTTCAAAATAAGTTGTTCTGAAATAATTTCCTAGTGTAGACATGCCATTAGACTCTAAATGTGTGGGCAAGACCGACCAGCCAGACACGTAGGAAAGAATTCTCTGTAGTGACTTGTAGCTCCCCCTAAACAATATCCTATCACTGGTCTTCGGAAAAAAAATTGCTACTAGCAATCACAGATCAGCTACATGCTATTGTAAGTACTCACATCATGCCACCCACTCCATACACGTATCAAACTCAGTCTTGAAGTCAGTTAAGTAAGGTTTTTTGTCCCCCCTGCTTCCTGTGGAAGGCTGTTCCAGAACTTTACTCCTCAAATGGTTAGAAGCCTTCATCTAATTTCAAATCTAAACTTGTTGATGGCCAGTTTATATCCATGTCAGATAAAGTGAGCAGAGATTCAGCACCACAACGTATCTGCCAGTCACATTACAAGAGTAAAGGAGACGCAAATGGCAGGAACCAGACATGGATTTAAAATATGGTATTTTTATATCCTAAGCCCCTGATGCACAGCCTCAGTTCTGTGTCTTTACCTGTTTGAAGGATAAAAGTTAGCAGCACTGTGACTGTGTAGTAAAAGTGGCAGCAATCATGCTCAGAAACAGAACTACATACCTACTGTTACAATAGCTTCCTTCATGCGCACACTTTCATGTTACATCTAACCATTTCTGGAATACTGGATGCCCAAGGGGCCTGGTAATGGGAGAGGGAACCTTTGGGTCTGTACGCAAATGATTTGGTGATCACAGTCCATTTCCCAGTAGATATGCCTCTCAGACACCACCATCAGGATTGATGCTAATTGGCAACCTCAGCAGGGAGGCCAGTAGGTCATAGTGCCTCAATCCCCAGAGGTCAATTTCAGGGCATGTCTGTGGCATATTGACTAAGCAATGTGATGGGAAGGCATTCAGTACCTCGGCCTGTGTTCCTGGTATGTGGGTAAATTGTCTTCACCTTTCATTGGAGCTAACGTCAATGTAATCACTTTCTCTTTACTTCTTGAACTTTTCTGTGGGGATTTTCAAAATGTGACAGCTACAGAATTAAAATGAAGCAAACTCACCAAGGGTTACAATTAACTCCAGAATTCCTGTCTTGTTTTATTTCTTCTCGGGCAGCTCCCAGATCACAAGCAGTTGTAACAGACATTATGGACGCTGCATCTGGGGCCCGTGTAGGTAAAGACGGGGCACATCCTGACTGGAGGTCTCCTTTGATGATAACCTCAGTCTGAGTCTGGGAATTCTCCTTGTTCAGCCCATTTCCCCAGATCCATTTGAATTACACCTGATTCTGAGAGTTCTCCACACTTGTTTCCTTTAGGAAAAATCATCACAGGCTGGGTTGCAAGTGGAAGTGAAGTGTTTCTTCTCAGAGCAGTGTTTGTTTGCCACATAGCCTGGAGGTAGGCTTTGGAACAGCATAGCCCGGTGTCATGCTTCCTTCTACTGCATTAAAGGAGAGGAGGGAACAAGCAATTAAAAATTAGGTGTGTCTCCACAGAAGCTGGGAGGTGTGATTCCCAGCTTGGGTAGACAAACATACCAGCTCTGCTTGAGCTAGCGTGCCAACAGTGGCGGTGTGGTGGTGGGAGCTTTGTCTAGCCACCTGAACATGTACCCAGGGGCTGGTAAGCACTGCATTTGGGCTGCTAACCCCATGCTACCACTGCCACACTGTTATTTTTAGCATGTTAGCTCAAGCACAGCTAACAAGTGTAGGTCTACCCAAGTGGGAAATTTCACTTCCCAACTGCTGTTAGCTATATCCCATGTCTCTTGTTTAAAAGAGCAGTGACAACCCTGTGTTAGGCAGGAAATGGCTGCCGCATTTGCCTACAGACAACTAAGTAATCAGGATTTAAATCACTACTTTATAAAGCCTGTTAAGATTTCTTGGGCATGCTGGATGCTCAGAATTGCTCTGACACATTTTGGTATAGTGAGGATAGCAATCTGTATGGAAGTTGGATGGAGGCACACAGTTCGCTGAAGGGAAGAATTTGGAGGAGCCACCAGGAAGCCAGTGTGTGTTTATATGGCTGGAAAGTTAGATGTAGTTTCAACATTTCTGTGCATAGCAGGGCTGGGCAGGAAACTTTTCCTTTGCTTTGAAAAATGCTGAGATTTTGAAAAACATCCCCCATGTGGAATTGGGACCAAAAACCTGAAAAAAAGCTCAAGTCAATCAAAACATTCTATTTTGATAATTTTGAAACCTTTGGATTTTTATGTACATCATTTTTTTTTGTTTTAAAATTTTTACTCTAAGTAGCTCAAATTTAAACACGAAAAGTTGTTTTGAAACCAAAACCTAGAATTTTTCATTTAGAAAATGTCAAAACTGGACAGTTCAACAATAGTTGTGAAGTTCTGAAAACATTTTGGTTGTGAAATTGGTTGAAACAGATCCTTTCCCATAAAACGTTTTATTTCTACAAATTATCATTTTTGCTAGTCATGGAGATGCAGGGGGACTGGTTAGGTCTCTGTGTGGCAGGCACTGACAGACAGTCTCTGCCTGGCACTCCCTCGCTCCCTTGTTGCCTCTGTGGGGCACTGTGCTTACGTGACTAGTCCAGTAGGCACCACGTTACTGCCAGTGTCGTGCCCCATCACACTGCACTCTGTATCTATGGAAACACACGGGCTAGTCAGTCATTATTATCCTAGATTGCGGGTCCCTTCTTTGCCAATGTTTGACACAGATGAGGTCTGACTATGCTGCCCTAAGTACGGTAGGATGCCAAGTGGGTGGCTGCTCTGTCCTTACCCGAGAAAACATCGGCAACTCAGGATATTGGCAAACTTGCTGGTCCTCTTCACATTTTCTCTTTTTGAGAAATTGTATTAGGAAGTTTGTGGTGAGGCAACTTTGGTGTCATCTAGAGGCTCCCGATTACCTGCATCTCTTCTGGCAGTATTTTTGATGTGGGTATGGCGTGGAGATTACATTGGACTTGGTTTGCTCTTTCTAATGATGGACAATGGTTATGTTCAAGCTAATTCTGTTAGGTCTATCAGCAGCTTATTGGCTGAGATTATGGTAACTTGCGGGCAGCCTCTGACTGAGGTACATGGAATGTCTTTGGAGTGGTTCTGAGGTCCCAGAGGCTGGTTTTGGAGAAATAAAATAACAATTTCTTTGGCAATTTGAGCCTTGGAACGGTGATCTGTCCTTTGTGGCTTCCAGATTGATTTACTGCAGCATACTCTGAGGCATCACTTGACGACTTCTTAAGTCCTCCAGAATAATGATATTTGTAAAATAATAAGTATGGGTAATAAGTGTGGGTTTATTTGCCTTTTGATATTTGAATGGTGAAGATTCATGTTTTCAAGCTCTTTTCTGCAGCAATAAGGGCTAGAAACTTACTTTTTGAAACAAAAGCTGAGAATCTCAGTTCATAACCTGATTCCACTAACTGGGGCCCTAACAAATCCTCATATATGTTGAGACTCAATAAAATTGAAAAGAGTTGGCAATATCACACCTGGAAGTCACAGCTGATGGAGAATGAGTCTGTCTGTTAAGTGGTGCTAGTCATAAAGAACATATAATATCGATTCATCTACAACTGTATTGGCTTTCCATTGAAACCAGAATGCAATTCAAGATGTTAATGTTGAACTATGACCCCTTGGATCTTGGCTATCAGATGGACCATCTTACTTCCTATGTATGTGCTAGTGGTGGAGATCAGCTCAGGTAATCAATTAGTAGCCTTTAGCTGATGGCCAGTCTTAATGGCGAGCCTTCAGTTCTGCAGTTTGCAGCCTGCTCTGGTCTGACAGACAATGGGCTTGTTGACCTTGAAGGCACAGGCCAAGGCTAATCTCTTTTCACAGGGAGTTGAGGAGGTGCAGGGGTTGTTTTTTGTTTTGTTTTAGGTTAGGGAATGACCTTTGTTTGCTCTGATAAAGAGCAAATGTGTATTTCCTTAGTTGTACCTGTGCTCTGAGACAAGATAATTGGGGCATTTCTATAAATCTAAATATAAAACGTGCAGATGGTGAAGTGAACGTGAGTTTATTGAGATGAATTGAGCTCTAGTGAAAGGTGGCAGATTGATGCACCTGTGAATTAGGTCTCCTATTCACCAACAGAATAAGCACAGCACAGCGTACGTTTCTGCTTCCGCTGAGTGCCTCTGTGTCTTGTCTTTGACCTGAAGGACCCGCATTTAGGGCTAGTAAGCAGATTGCTCTTCACGGGCTAGCCAGTCTTTGGTTTCTCTGCTGTGCCCAGCAATAAGGGGACACATTTATATGGTGGTCTTTATGACATGGAGATTTGTCCCACCAGGAACGCAACAGTGAGCCATCAACTCAGTTTACATAGGCCACCACATTAACATGAGACAGTAGCATCTTTAAGTATGTTCAAGCCAGTTATACGGAGGTGAAAGTCTCCACATCATGTTAGTCATCTAAGCCTCTAGAAGTATAAAATAAATGGAGGAATCCTCGAAGATGTTCAGTCAGTATTGCCAAGTAACTGGAGTATATATACCCTCTATGTGGAGATAACAGTTTGCACTGTACAAACTGAGCTTCTAGATGAGAATGTCATTGCTTAATCGGTAGAAACATATTCAGGTCAAGTGCCAGATACAGTTATGTTGGAGAAGAGTGTAGGTCCTTGCAGCCTTTAGGGAAGGGACATAATAATGGAATAGAGAACAAGAATCCAGAGATTGGTGCACAGATCTGAAGGAACCCATCGGAAGACATTTTTCTGTCTTACAGACTATGATTATTGATTACTCAGTCCTGTGATTCTGAGATGCAAGCCGTTCATACACAGATTACATTCAACAAGGCTGCTTGTTCTAAAGCAGTAGCACATAGCATGGTCTGTTTATCACAGAACCCGCTCTAAAGAAAACATCTCTTATTAATGCATGATTGTGTAGGGAAGAGGGTATTTAAATAGTCCATGAAAATACATTGTTTCCTATTGACCTGTTCAATATTGCCAACCCCTAGCATTCAAAAACCACCACTCAAGCTCCCAAAATATTGACACCGGCTTAAAAATTTATGAGGCTTTTGAAATAAATAAATGTAAACTTATTTGTATTTACTTTCTGATGCATGAGTCTTTTACAGGTCAAAATTCTTGTTTTCCCCAGCAACTGCAAGGACTAGAAACTTTTTTTTTACTTAATGCTTTAAGAATCTCATATAATCACATAACTCCAGGATCTGAGTCTTTAAGAAAGACAACAAATATTGTGACAGTTGGCAACACAGCCCCTGAGTTAAAGGTAGAAGATGGGTGGGCATCGGCTTCTGGTTAAAATGAATTAGGGAGAAAGAAAGGGAGACACTTACAAAAAAGCCCAGGAGCAGAAAGAGAAAGGGAGAGAGAATAAGCTGAAGTTTATGTTGTGGTGTTATCTGAGTTGCCATTAAATGGAAACACATCAGAAAGGGATGAGTGTGAGCTCACACAGTGTGAGTAGGGTTTGTTGGAGCTGAATGGGATTGCTGCCTACTCAAAGACTGCCTTTATCAACCCTGATTTTGTACTGAGCGCAGAGCAGAATTACCTGGGCAAGCAGCTGGAAAGTTACAGACACACCTGTTGCACTCACAGCTGGCGAGTAGATGGGAGAAAACTGACAGTTCAGTTTCACTTCCAGTGACAAACAATAAGGTACCACAGATTTTCAGTCTGACGGGTTGAGCGTGAAGTTGCTGGTTTATAGCTATCTAGTAATTTCTCTCTCTTAGTTATTGAGATGTCTTTTAGGCAGCAGTTTCTTCTGAGAAAATGCTATTTAATTAGATGTGATCGGTAGAGAGCTGTCCATGGGACCAGTCCTGTCTCCAGTTGGCCAACATAGTAGAGGAGAAAGGATTGAGAGTTGAGTTGTAGGGAGTCAGTCCTCAGGAGAAAGCACTTTATGACTTAGTAGAACCTGTTAAAAATATACAGTGAAACCATCTTTAAATTGTTCCACCTGCCAGGTTTTGTAGGATAGCCCTTACGGCTCATGTGGTTGCCTGATAGATATCAGTCCTCTGTTTTTGCTACTAGGGGATAATCTACTAGCACTGCCAGAGCTGTCCATGCAAGATTTGAGTTGAAGGCTGTTTGGGAGGGGTCCAAGTTATGGGCAATGTATTTGCTGCATGTAGAAATACGATCCTCCTTGCACATTCATTAAATTATGTCATTAAAGGTGCAAAGTGAGTAATCAGTGATGCAAAAAGGTAAAGGGGTGCTAAGTACACATTTGGATGCGCCATTACCCAATTTGCACATGTAGCGGTAATAAATGTTAGTGTAATTATTAGGGCTATCAAGCAATTTAAAATGTAATTTAATTAATCACACAATTTAAAAAAATGAATCACCATTAATCACGTGATTAATTACATTGCTAAACAATAATCAAATACCATTCATTTCAATATTTTGGATGTGGTCTACATTTTCAAATATATTAAATTAAATTACATCACAGAATGCAAAATGTACAGTGCTCATTTTGTAATTTATTTTTATTACAGATTATTGCACTGTAAAGAAATAGTATTTTTCAGTTCACCTAGTACAAGTATTGTAGTGCAACTTTGTTATCATGAAAGTTGAGCTTACAAATGTAGAATTATGTAAAAAAACCCGCATTCAAAAATAAAACAACATAAAATTTTAGAGCCTGTAAGTCCCTCCTACTTCTTGTTCAGCCAGTCACATGGGGCATGTCTACACAGCAGGACTAAAGCCGAAATAAACTAAGCAACTTGAGCTATGTCAATTGCATAGCTTAAGTCGAAATAGCTTATTTTGGCGCTCTCCACACAGCAGGAAGTTCGAGAGAGAGCACTCTTCCTCCGACTTCCCTCACTCCTTGTAAAATGAGGGTTACAGGAGTCAGAATAAGAAGTCCTCCAGCTTGACATTATGTCAAAATAACTGCTTGTAGTGTAGACACAGACTAAATCAAAAAAGTGTGTTTACATTTACACAAGTTAAAACTGCCTGTTTCTTGTTGGCAGTGTCACCTGAAAGAGAGAACTGTCCTTCACATGACACTGCTGTAGCCAGCGTTACATGCCAGAGGCATCAAAGGTTCATATGTCAGTTCATGCTTCAGCCACCATTTCAGAGGACATGCGTCCATGCTGATGATGGTCCAAAGCAGTGTGGATTGATGCGTGTTCATTTTCATCATTGGAGTCAGATGTCACCAGCAGAAGGTTGATTTTCTTTTTTGGTAGTTTGGGCTCTGTAGTTTCCACATACGATTGTTACTTCTGAAAGTATGTTCCAGACCTCATCCCTCTCAGATTTTGGAAGGCATTTCAGAGTTTGGGTTGAGTGCTGTAGCTATCTTTAGAAATCTTACATTGGGTTTTTTTTTTCTTTTTTTTCAAATCTGCAGTGAAAGTGTTTTTACAATGAACAACATATGTTGGGTCATCATCCAAGGCTCCTATAACATGAAATATATGGCAGACTGCAGGTAAAGCAGAACGGGAGACATACAATTCTCTCTAAGGAGTTATGTCACAAATTTAATTAATGCATTTTTTTAACAAGCATCATCAGCATGGATGCATGCCCACTGAAATGGTGGTCAAAACATGAAGGGGTATATGAATGTTTAGCATGTCTGGCATATAAATACCTGGCAATGTCAGTTATAACAGTACCACGTGAATGCCTGTTCTCACTTTCAGGTGATGTAAATAAACAGAGAAGAGCATTATCTTCTGTACATGTAAACAGACTTGTTTATCTTACTGATTGGCTGGACAAAAGTAAAACTGAGTGGACTTGTAGGCTCTCAAGTTTTACATTGATATATTTTTTAGTGCAGTTCTGTAATAAAATCTACATTTGTAAATTGTACTTTCACAATAAAAAGATTGCACTTGTATGCTGGTGTGAGATTAACTGAAAAAACTTTATTTTGCTTATTTTTACAGTGCAAATATTTGTAATCAAAATAATAATATAACATCAGCACTATACACTTTGTATTCTGTTGTAATTGAAATCAATATATTTGAAAATATAGAAAAAATAAAAAAATAATAAATTTCAGTTGGTATTCTGTTGTTTAACAGTGTGATTAAAATGGCGATTAACCACACTTTTAAAAATCACAATTAATATTTTGAATTAATCATATGAGTTAATTGCAATTAATTGATAGCCCTAATAATTGTGACTACACATGTGTTAATGCATTTTTATACACACAGCTTCACCTTCAGGTTTTAAGAATATAGCCCTGGATGTGTATCTGTCTGACTAGTACAGTGAAATAACAGTTCATGCAGCATTCTTAAACATTTTTTAGCTGCGCTCTTTTCTCTGTATAAAACAGGTATCTTTGACTGTACTTCCTATGGCCTCAATGAAGTCTCAGCTGCTGAGCAGCTGTTTATGTGCTTCATTTGATTGAAGTGTTTACTATTCCATGTGTCAGCAGAAAAAGCTATAAATAGAGCTTTCATGCCGCTGTTGAGGTAGTGCTGTGCATGTTTCTGCTGGTTACCTGAAGCTGCAAATTACCATTACTTCAAGTCTGGTGTAAAGGAAATACTTTTAACCTGGATTAAGTGCTACCATTGTGAGTTGAAAGAAGAATGTGAAGAAATATATGGATTGTAGCTTCTTGTTCTTGATGCTGTGACGGCGCGTTGGGGGTCCCCCGTCTCCTGCACCCCGAAATGGCACAAACATACTGCACCAGCCGGTGGAATAGAGGAAGTTTATTGCCTCTCCAGGATACAGCACAGCACAGATGTAATCTGGTCCCAGAGCTGGGCTAGGCTGCCTCAGGCCCCCTTGAGATGGGGGGAGACTGGGCCCCTAAACTCCAGCCCCTTTCCCTAGGCTGTCTCCTCCATGCTCCCAGACAGCCACCAACTCACTCTCCTCCAGCCCTGCCCCCCAGCCAGGGCAGCATTCCACCTTCCTTTGGTCCTCTCCATGGGGGGTGTCTGGCCATACTGGTTGCATAGTGACTCATCCTGTTTTGCTGGGTCGTGGTACCCACGGCAGCCAGTGAGGGTTACCCCAGAGCCAGCAGCATAGAAACCAGCCAGGTACCCCCACTACGTCACAAATGCCTATTAGGAGGAGCAACATTGTAAGATGAATAAACAGCTATTCTTGCTGCTGTCCGGCCTGTCATTCTTGTTCTCTGGTAACTCACCGTGCTGAAAAATATTTTGTAAATATTTCCAAAGAGCTGTTACAATCCCCCTTTTATACAAGTGGGTTTACTATTGATGCTTGTCAATCTGACAGCGTACATGCAGAGTTCATATTGTAATCGGCCTCCCCTCCTTTGTTATCTGAGTTGCAGATAGATATGATTTAAAAGATGTTCGGAAAAGGGAATTGAAACAAGTGTTCTTTTGGAGGGAGTGATGCCTCCTGTTACCAGCTCCTAGGGAGTCAAGTACGGCCACATAAGAGCTCTAGCTACGTGAAAGTTCGTTGGATTTGTAGAGAATGTTGTTTTGCCTCATTCTTTCTGACACTCCATATGCCACAATATTTTTATAGCGAGACTCGCTACATGGACTTTTGGTTTTATTTTTATTTCTTTGCCTGTGAGCAACAGTCAGGCAATGAAGAATTGTTGCTCTAGATTAGTTTGGTAATACAGACTTTCTGGGAACGCTTGTGGTGAACTGCAAGATTGTTTGCTGTCTGCCTTAAACTCTCTAACTGCAGGAAAATCTTGGGAGAGTGTTGCTCCCTGGGCCTTTTGGGGCATTTGGGTTGAGATTTTCAAAAGAGAGGTTTGTCTGCATGCTGTTTGTGTCCACCTCCATTCAAGGACTGGTGTATAGAGTCTAAATAAAACAAGTTACACTAAGAATGTATCTAGGCTCAAAATCACTAATTTCTTTTCCAGTGGAATGCTGATCTGCAAAGCCTCAACATCTGCTGTCACTTAGCAGAGGAACGATAATGCCACAGCCTTCCTTGTATGCATCAATCTGCTAGGGCATGATGGTGTCTAGCTGTTATAAGGATGTCTCACCCAATATGTTTCTATATTGTTCCTGCAAGACTCTTTGTGACCACACTTACACAAATTACAATACGGTATCCTTCTTCTGTGCAACCATTAATTAGCGAGTCTGTCACCTTGTTAACAGTCAAAACCTAATTCATAGCAGATAAACTAAATATATATTTGCTTTAAGACTACAGTAAGGAGATGGAAATTAAAGTGATAGTAAAATCGTAAATATTTAACAGGGATTCCACATACACAGCCTACTAGCTTCTACAATAAAATTCAGTTAATGGGAAAGAAGGTTGAAACAGTATCTCCTGGCAGCTCTCATAACTATTAAATTCTAACACTTGACTGTTTTCTGTCAACTGTCCAGGCTACTTTGGCACATGACAAATTGGGAAGACAAGTAACTGTAAAGATCAGTTCTAATATAGACTTCCCCAGGTCTCTCCTTCCTTTTAATGCAACGGTTGTATGCAGTGTTGTTGTAGCTGTGTCAGTCCCAGGATATTACAGAGACAAGGTGCGTTAGGTAATGTCTTTTACTGGACCAACTTTGGTTGGTGAGAGAGATGAGCTTTCGATCTCTGTGTGAGCTTGAAAGCTGTTCTCTCTCCAGTAGAAGTTGGTCCAACAAAAGATATCATCTCACCCGCCTTGTCTATGTAATGCAAATATGTCACAATTGCAAAATATGTTAGTTCCTTAAAGTTGAGTCAATAAAAGATATTCATTTTGACTTAGCCTTTTTACTATTTGAAATTAGCAATATACACACAAAATGTATTTTCCTTCTTCTTCTGCTTAATAGTTCACCTTCTAAGTTTGGTCACTAGTGTTCATTTCAGATGAGTTCTTCCACTGTTGCTGTTCACAAGGGACAAAACAGCATGCATATTCTTCAATTAGCTTTTTGCTGTGTTACTAAAGAGTGGTAACACCTTTCTTGAAGCTGACTTTATTAACATGCAAATGAGCAATTCATTTATGCAATGCAAAGCTTAATTCTCTGTGCAAGGCAAGGCCAGGCCAGGTCCATTGCTGTAATGAAGATTTTACAATTAAAATGTAAACAATTAAAACACAAAGGAGGTTGCTTATTAATTGTTACACAGGGATTATGGGGAGATGGTTAATCAATTGCATTATTAGTACTATTCCAGGAAAGTCAGTTGAATCAGTAAACAAAAGGGATGGCTTTAGCAACATGTGTTGAGTTTGCTCAGCATTGAAAAGTCTGTGTTTGGTATTTGTTAAATACTGAAAGCTGCACACGGAGAGGGAAGAAGGGTTGTGGGAGGAGGGTTCAGGCTGGAGGCAGGGGGGCAGGCAGGAGTGGTAGCATACTTAATATTTGATGCCGTGTGATGTCAGCCATTTTAAGCATCTGCTTTAAGCATCTGTGCCAGGTACACCAGGTATGGGGCAGGCAGGGTCAACCGGGCTGAATAGGCTCAGTGTGGAGAGATCCAGGGGTGAAGTGACAGGATTCTGCGTGGGACAATTCTGTGCCAGCAGCTCTGTGAGGATTTAGATGTGGGGGATCTGACTGCATAGAGGCTTTGTGTGTGTGTGTGTGTGTGTGTGTGTGTGTGTGTGTGTGTGTGTGTGTGTGTGTGTGTGTGTGTGTGTGTGAGAGAGAGAGAGAGACTGCATAGAGGCTTGGGGTGTGGGTGTGTGGTGTTCCAGGTGCAGGGACATTGGGATTCTGCAGGGAATTCCCGGTGAAGATGGTTGGGGCTTAGAGGAGGGGTCTAGGTTTGGGGGGGGTCTCAGCAGAGGCTCTAGGTGCTGAGGGAGTGATGTCAGATGGGGTGGAAGTATGGGTGCATCTAGTTAGGGGCCAGTGGCATTGGGGGGTCTGGATATAGGTGCTCAGAGTGGGTGTCTGAGTGCAGGGAGCTTAGAGGGGGTGGTTTGGGTGCAGGGGTGGGGTGTCCAGAGGCAGGAGATCTAGATGAAGGGGAGCTCCATATGTAGGAGCTGAGGTGCAGTGGGGTGGGGTTTGGGTGGTTCTGAATGTACCGTCTGAAGCTTGATAGGGATTTCTGTGTATGGGAGGTCTGAATGCATGGGGGTTGGGTAGATTGAGGAGCAGCTCCCATACAATGACCTCTGCTTCTACAGCCGATGAGCAATGTGGGAAGGAAGCCGGAGAGGATGCTGAGCCTCATGCAGCAGGGGCAAGTTTCTAGGAGTGGATCTGACAAAGCCCCAGCCACCTCTGGCAGGAGAAGAGGATGTCCTGTCCTCTCTTGCCTCCAGCCCAGCCAGGACTAGCAGCTGATCCTCAGGGTAGGAGTCACTGGCGGGATGTCCCCAGCCCTGTGGTGATTTATCTCTCTGCTGGACATTTCTGGGTGCCTGACAAAATGTACCTGCACTGCTGGGGGTAGTGCGTGATCTCTCTTCCAGCGCCCCTTTGCTCCCCTGTCAGAAAGTCATTTGACTGTGGGGAAGCAAAGAAATCTGTGGGGAACATGAATTGTGTGCATGCACAGTGTCACAGAAGTTCCCCTGGGGTGTATATTGTGTTGAAGCAGCCTCAGGCCTTTTAAAATGCTCTGGTGGGCTGAGTCCAGTCATAGGTTGGGCACCTCTGCATTAGTGCAGTTGGAGAACATTTGGCGTGATGCTACCCATGCAATATTGCTCTGTGAATTTTAGACTTCAGGCTCCAGGGCTTTCAATCTAACTCTTTTTACCAGCAAAAAAAAAAAAAAAAAAAGATCTTGTTTAAAAAAGAGTGGAGGACACAGGTTAGTGTAAGTTACACTACACCAGTGGTCCCCAACCTTTTGGGGCTGCCGCGTGCCCAGGGCGGGGGCCGTGCATGCACCGGCACCCGGGGTGCAAGAATGGCTTGGGCCGGCCCTGGTCACTAGGCAGGCGCACATAAATGCCCCGGTGGGCGCCAGGGCACCCGGGAGCACCGCATTGGGGACCACTGCACTACACAGTACACACCTTTATATAATGGTACAAGACAGAGCAAGAGGAAGGGTTGGGTGGGCCCTGAGAGCAGCCTGGAAATGGGAGGAGGAAGTCCAGATTTCTTTTCAAGGACACTTTCCTTATTCTCCTTAGCATAGGTTTAAATGAGTCTTGAAAAGAGGAAAAAAATATGTGGCATGCTTATCCAGGGGGCTTATCATATTATATTAGCAATTACCCATCAGATCTAATTAAGTTTTCTTTTTAGTTAATGTGAAATGTTACAATATTAGCCCCATTCCTAGTGTATTAATAAAAAGGAGTAATAGTGGGATGTGATCCTAACAGGACAGGACAGAAAGCTGTTAATGTGAAGTGACTTGCATCTTGTGAAGGGATAGGAAAGCATTTGCTGTGTGTAAATACTGTCTCTGGTTTCACAGGAAAGTTGCAACTTTCAGTGGTGTGAATTAAAGCAGTGCACCTGTTTTAGACCAGCCCGTATGCTGACAGCAGTGTCTGTGAGCATTAAAACTACACATATTTAGTTAATCTGTATTGTATGAACTAATTAACTGGCTTTCAGAGGAAGATCTTGTTTATGAGGATGCTGCCAGGGAGCTGTCGGAGAAATGGTAGGCCAAGTAGCAGATTTTGCATGCCAGTGTTGAATGTAAACTCCTGTGTGGTGCAGTTCATTTTAAAACAGAAGAAATTGCTGGAACCTCCCCCCGCCCCTGACACACACACAAACAGCTTCCTTGCCTGGCTGTTCCTAAACCCAAAATACAAAGACTGGCTTCAGCCCTGCTTCACAAAATGCTAGCAAAATTAAACCTTTTTGCTGCACCTATGAGCAAGAAGGTAACCAGTGCGTAGCCCGGCGCTCGCAACAGCTCCCACCATTGGATTCTGCATCAGATCCACTAAGGGTTGTTCCCGTTAGACAGTAGCACGTTTCAGTAATCTACTCTTGAGGTTATGAAGTCAGGAACTGCTATGGTGAAGCCCATGTCAGAGATGAATGGTTGTAGCTTCTAGGCCAAATATAGATGCAAAACAGACATTTTCTGCTAACGCTATTGCTTGGAAGCCTATAACAAATGCTGAATCCAGTACAGCATCAGCATTATTGGAAAACTTGGGCATACACTTTTAATGCAGAGTACTGCTGCTGCCCAGACGTATTCCTTCACTTTCCCATTCATTGCCTGTCGTTTTTGTTTCTGTTTTCCAGGCTATTTATGTGACAAAAAGAGGCCTGTCCCAAGCATGCCTCCTCATGGCATGGCATGCCGTTCCCTCCGACTTCTCCCACCAATGTGTTCAGAGCCCAGAGTGCTGACAGTTCCCATTCCTGGGGGTCTATTTAGGCCTTGTCTACACTTGCACTCCCACCCTCGTTGCTCTAATCTACGCAACTTCAGCTACACAAATAGCGTAGCTGAAGTCGATGTACTTACCATGATGTCTTCTATGCAGTAAGGTCAATGGGGGCGGCTCTCCTGCTGACTCCAGCTTCTCTTCTCATCCTGAAGGAGTACCAGAGTCAGTGGGAGAGCGCTCGGAGATCAATTTATCGTGTCTAAGCAGACATGATAAATTGACTGCTGGTGGATCTATCACTATAGTGTAGATCCACCTCATAGTGAAGACAAGCCCTTAATAACCCTTAGGGGATACAATCTACTTAGTCTCTTTCAGGTGCAAACCTTTCCCTCTGGAAGTTTCCAATTTCACTGTCAACCCAGGGCTTCAGGTTCTGGGTTCATTGAGCCTGGGGGCTCTGTCAGTCCCATTGTGACCCCTGTTTCCTTTTCCCCCAATCTCTTCTTGTCCTAGTCTTGGCCTCACAGCTTCAGCATCCCTTTGGCTAAGGCCTGGGTTTGCTAACTGGGGGTTGCAATCCCTCAGGGATCATGAGGTCATTACGTGAGGGTCACAAGCTCTCAGCCCGGTGTGTGGCAGGGCTCCGGCTGTCATGGCTGACAGCCAAGTCCCATTAGCCCACCTCCACTCCTGCTTCTCTTCCAGCATTTAAAATAATGTTAATTATAAACCTGTGTTTTTATTTATAAGGTGGGGAATCACATTCAGAGACTTGCTGTGTGAATGGGGTCACCAGTGCAGAAAGTGTGAGAACTACTGGGGTAAGGGATCTCACTGCCCTCTTTCGTGGGCTGTGCACTGTGCATTTTAATATGGCTAAATGGAAATGTATACATTTAGGAACAAAGAGTGCTGACCATGCTTAGAGAATGGGGAAATCTATCCAGGGAAGCAGCGACTTTGAAAAAACGATTTGGGGGTCATGGTGGCTAAACAGTGAAACATGAGCTTCCAGTATGTTGCTGTTGCCAAAAGAGCTCATGTGATTTTTAGGATGCATAAACAGAGGATTCTCGAGTAGGCATAGGAAGGTTATTTTATCTCTGTATTTGGCAGTGCTATAGAATCCTGTGTCCAGTTTCAGTGCCTGCAATTCAAGAAGGATGTTGATCAATTGCAGAGGGTTCAGCTATGAGAATGATTAACAAATTAGAAAATGTCTTATAGCAACAGATTACTTACCGATCTCTGTCTATTTAGCTTGAAGGTTAAGGGGTGACTTGATTACAGTCTATAAGTACCTACATAGGGAACAAATATTTAATAATGGCTCCTGAATCTATCAGAGAAAGGTCCACATTATCTAATAGTTGGAAGTTGAAACTAGACAAATTCAGACCGGAAATGGGGCATAATATTTTTTTAACAATGAAAGTAATTAATCATTGGAACAATTTACCCAGGGTCATGGTGGATTCCTCATCACTGGCCATTTTAAAACCAAGCTTGGATATTTTTTTTAAATATCTGCTCTAGGAATTATTTGAGAGAAGCTTTATGACCTCTAAGAACAACGAGGAGTCCTGTAGCACCTTAGGGTACATCTACATAGCAGCATTATTTCTAAATAATTGAAATTATTTCTAAATAACAGTGTGTGCGTCTACACAGCAAGCCGTTATTTCAAAATAATGTCAAACTGGAGGACTTCTTACTTCAACTCCCGTAACCCTCATTTCACGAGGAGTAAGGGAAGTCAAAGGAAGAACGTTCTTCCTTCGAATTCCTGCTGTGTAGAGAGCGCCAAATACCAAAATAAGCTATTTCAACTTCAGCTACACAATTGACATAGCTGAAGTTGTGTATTCAGCTTTTGCCCTGCAGTATAGACATGCCATTCAGGTCTGTCTACACTACAAAGTTAATTCGAACTAACAGCCATTAGTTCAAATTAATTTTAATAGGGGCTACACATACAAACTGCTAGTTCGAATATAAATCAAACTAGCGGAGCGCTTAATTCGAACTAGGTAAACCTCATTCTACAAGGAGTAACACCTAGTTCGAATTAAGTAGTTCGAATTAAGGGCTGTGTAGCCACTTAATTCGAACTAGTTGGAGGCTAGCCCTTCCCTGGTTGCCCTGATGGCCACTCTGGGCCAAACCAGGGAAACTCTTCTGCTCCCCTCCTGGCCCTGGAGCCCTTAAAGGGGCACTGTCTGGCTACAGTGCTTGTGCCAGTTGCAAGCCTGCCAGCACCCAGCCAGCAGACCCTGCACCTGGCACAGCATGAGCCAGCCACCCACTGCCACCCAGCCCTCCGCCTCTTCCCAGGACCAGGCTGGCGGCTCACAGAAGCCTGACCGGGGCTGCAAGAGGCAGGCACCTGCCTGGTCTGCGGAGATCGTGGACCTCATCCAGGTTTGGGGGGAGGCCTCCAATGTCCACAATCTCTGCACTAGCCACAGGAAAGCAGCCGTCTAGGGCAGGATAGCTGCCAGCCTGGCCACCAAAGGCCACATGCGAACCCAGAAAGCAGATTTGCATGAAAATCAAGTTGATCTAGTGAGGGCTGACAGAGGGATGCAGTCTGGAGGAAGCCCTGGTGCATTGTTGTATTGTTTCACAAAAATGGGCAAATGGTGTCTATTGTTTTGAATATTTAATTCATATTTTAGCTGTACTTCCTACCTCCTCAAAAAGAAGCTTCTTGATTTTTCACACTTGCTATCTGGTCATCCTCGATGGGGCATAGGTACTGCTGAGTCCCCACATCACAAAAGGAGGGAGCTGTCCAGGAAGGGAGAGGATTTTGAGCTGATTTGATGGAGAACTAGGCTTTTCCTCTCACAAGGGAGCAACAGGGCTGTAGATGACTTCTCCTGTTGCTTGTTTGATCAATGTCTGTGAGAAGCTATTCCTCCTGTGTTACACTTGGGCCACAAGAGGCTTGATTCTTAGCCTATGGTAGCTGGCAAGTCCTGTGGTAGTAAGCGCCCAGCACACAGTGGCAGAGCTGTCCCAGTACCCCAGATATTTTTAAAAAATCTTTTCCCTGTAAGAATTTTTCTTTAAACCCTTTTTTATTTCATTTAAAGTCCAGTTGTGCCACAACATTAACAATCCCCACAAACCAAATCAGAAAACACAGCAAGTCTTTGTGGCCTTTCTCCTGTTTGTCCCTGGGTGCTAGAGCAGTGGGGGGTTGGGAATCTCACACGCCATATGTGCTATAATTACCTAGTTTAATGTTACTGTATTTAAACACAGGCAGGGATTATGCAGCAGACTCCCTGGTGGGGGAGCAGCTTTAATTTTGTCCATTCCACCTTTAAATCATTAAGGCAGGACAGGTCAAACAGACGGAAGTGCAAAGAGTGAGTTATTTCTTTGCTTGCCCGGACTATTTGCAGACGTCGGGGTTAGGCTAGTTGAGGTTTAACTTTTTTCTGTCTGCATCACTTCCCTATCTCGAAATTCAGTATCTACCACTTTTCTTGATTAAAAAAAAGATTAAATGGGTATTTTAATCCAGAAAAGGCTTAGGGGAGATCAGTGCAGCCAGCATGTCTGGAGAGATCCCCTGAATGAAACAGAGCGGGTCTCATTTCCAGTGCATATAATGCTTGCACTTGGCGTGCTGTTTCAGAATAAGTGTGCAGTGAATATTCATCATGCCAGCCAGAGGCAGTCACTGCAGCATACGCAAAGGAGGCAGGGAGGAGAAAAATCAGGTTAAGGACTGGCTTGCTCTGTGATTTGCTTCCTGCTTGTTCCATGATCTCCATTTTAAATAAATGCATTTAATTAATCACGGTGTGGTTATGCTGACCGGAGGGCAAGGGGGGGGTCTGTCACTAGGGATGGGGCTATTCCTAGACTCACAAAATCTATAGCGTGCATGTGTTGTTGGCTAGAAAAATCAGACAGTTCTAAAGAATTTCCTTTGAAAAGAATAAGAATAGATGGCTTGGTTGGAAGCTTTTATCTGAATGGCCTCTTGGATTCACAAGCTACTGAAACCTCACACACAGGGACAAAAGGATGAATGGGAAGAAGAGGATCAGAGTGGAAGCAAGCTGCTGTCTCGGCTGAGTATGTCACATCGTCACAAATATCTCTGCCTAGAGCTAGAGCTACCCAGAAATGCTTCTCCCTCCCTTTAGCAGGGGCACAGCTGCTCTCATGCAAAATTCAGCCTTCTTCTGACAAAGGTTCTTTAAGAAAGCACCAGAGACAGAGGAGGCAAAAACAAAGCACGACACTCATAATATATAGACAGTTGTCATTATGGAAAGTAAGCACCACCTGTTCTTAGCAAACACCAGATTTTAGCTGCAGAGCTATGCAGAGAGCGCAAGTATGCACAGGCCCCGAAAAAGAAAAGAAAAGGTCAGTGAGAAAAACAATCCTCTGCGTCCTGGGCCCGGTCTTGATAGGAGCATTGATTTGCTGGCTGAGAGACACCATGTTTCGTGCTCTGTTAGCAGGCCATCTGCCCTGCACTTAGAAGACGTCTCAATTCCAGACTATTTTAACCCATCACTCTGCATGTCAGCTTTGTTCTGCTTCCGCATCATTTGAAATAGAGTACAGACCAGTGAAATCCAACCCCTCCATTGAGTGAATGCACAAATACAGCCTTCCAAAAGAGCCGTGTAAATCTGGGTGATGGACATTTACCTAAGAGTCTTTCATCAAAAGATTGCCAATCCCGCAAACTTCACAGGGGTCAGTCGTTTTGCTCATTTTCGAAATGCAGCCTGTCGGGGATGGAATGACACTGTTCTTTAAACAATTCAATCCTGACCACAACCTTATTTAACTGAACCTACAGGGGGAAGCTAGGGCTGCTGAAAGGTGTCCATGCTGTAATTTCTAACACATGCTTCTTGCAAACAGTAGCCTAGGATTTTTTTATGCCTACTACTGTTCATTAGTTTACTTTTATATTTTGGTTTTAAAAAAAATAAATCCGGCCTGTTCAGCTGCGCAGTATCTCTTACGGCTATGGATGTGGTTCCACCTTAAGTAAGAGCTCTGCGGAGATGCTTGCATTTGTCTCGGAGCCTGTGGGCGGTGGCTGAGGAGGTCAAAAAGGCATCTTCCATTTTAGAACGCAGACACTCACACACATCTGCAGTGGCAGGGTCCAGGAACTGCAGCTGCAGCCTGAATTTAGTTTCTGTTTTGTGCCTATGTTTTAACAATAAATCGCTTGGTCATTGAACATAAGGATTCATCGAGAAGAAAGAAAGTACTACCTACCTAGCACACTCCACTTCAGGGAATGCCTAAGTGCTGGCAAAAACGGGCCAGTCCTGTTTTTCTTTGTGATGACCTCCAACAAGATCATATACAGCTGTAGGGTGCAGAGAAAAGAAGTGTAACACTTTAAATGAAGTGTGATAAATATAGTTTGGGGGCGGTTAGCTTTGTTTAGTCAGTTTTTATAAGTTCAATAAACAGCTTAAAAGCATGTATTAAGCCCCAGAAAATACGCAAGAGCAAAACTTATCCTGTTAAGTGTAACATTATATCTAAATGGAGTGTTTTTGTGTGTGACAGTCTTGTTGATCAGACAGTAAATAAGTCTGAATAGAGGCTTTAGAAGCTGAGGGGTAGCTGACATTTATCCCTGATCTGAAATGCCTGAACATGAAGTGGTAGTAAACTGAACTGTGACCTTCCTGCCTGACATTCCAGATACAAACAGTGTTGTCAGGTAAATCAAGCAGAAGTGAAATTTCTTGAAAAGGCTGCTGAAGCCCTGCTACTAGGAAATGATGGATATTAACCTATTAAGTTCCAGCTGTAACGGTCTCCCTTCTGTGAGTTCCTCAGCCCCCTGTAAGGATAATTAGTTTCCTTTGGCTTAGTGAGTATTAAGGAGTATTAATATGCTTAAGTTTACAGGGGCAACAAATGTATTCAAGGGCTGTGATAAAGACAGAAAAGAGTAGGCAAGCCCCTTAGTCTTGGTGCTCACAGAATCCTGATTCCAGGGTAGATATTTGCTAAATGTGGTTTAAATTACTCACTTAATCTGGTGGGTAGATTGGTGTTAGCTGAACCAGCTTAAAGGGACACTCTCCTGTTTTGCAGTAGATTTGAGTGGTACAAACAGAAAACATGTCTGTCGGCTCAGTGGCATTGTTTAACACTTTCAGGCAATGCAGGGCCCCCTCATTCTGCTATAGGAAATAACCCTTTGCACTGCAGGAAGGGATCTGAAATGGCCCCTGCAGAATGTCGAGATCCCAGTGTCAAGTCTCTGATCAACATAAAGCAGCTGTCGTGGGTCCTCGTTCTGGTAAAGGGACATGTCGCAGACAGGAGCATGGGCGGAGTACACCGTGTGCTCCATTTGCTTTGCTGGGATTGCGACGAGGAGTCCTGTGGCACCTTATAGACTAACTGAAGTGTAGGAGCATAAGCTTTCGTGGGCAAAGACCCACTTCGTCAGACGCATGCGTCTGACGAAGTGGGTCTTTGCCCACGAAAGCTTATGCTCCTACACTTCAGTTAGTCTATAAGGTGCCACAGGACTCCTCGTCGCTTTTGCAGATTCAGACTAACACGGCTACCCCTCTGATACTTTGCTGGGATTGTTACACTCCTCTATGGACCGCAAGTCAACATATGTCGTATAAACCTTGGGAGCGATTCTTCAGTGCACTAGGGCAGGCATCTGACACAAGCCAGAACTGGGAGGTGCAAAAGTGGCATAAGGTCACCTCTGTCTCTCTCTGCCCCATTTGTATGCTGAACGGAGGAAAAGAGAGTCTGTGCCAGAGTTGTTTGGCAGGCGTGCTGAAAAGGAGCAAACATTTCTTTGTCAAAGCTTGATAAGGGTGGAACAAAAGGGGTCACATTTGCTGAGTACAAGAAGAGAGAGGATCAATTCCTGATTTTGAAGTAGGCCAAGACACATGCTGTTCAGTTCTTTAATTTATTATTTCAAGGAAATGGTGTGGGGGGGGGGGGGGGGGGCGGACGACGACTAAATGTACACACAGCCCCAGGCAAGAAACGGAATTAAGATGGAGTGAATGCTGAAAATACACAGTGGTGTCTTGGGTGTTAAATGACTTGCCAGAACGCTGCTACAGGTTGAACTTCTCTGTCCAGGACTCCCTGGTCCATGGTCCGGCAGGATCACAGCTGTTTGCTGGACCAGAGAGCTCCAGCCGCAGAGGTTGAGTGTGGCTGGGATGGGGGAGGGGAGGAGTACCCTGTGGGTAGAGAGCCCTGGGAGCAGCTTCTGCCCAGCTGCTTCCAGGGTTCCCTAATTCTGGTCTCCCCTGCAGCATCAGCTGCTCCTGGGGCTCCCTGTCCATTCCCCCACGGGGAACCCCAGGAACAGCAGCTGCTGTCATGGGGACTGGGGCAGGGAGCAGAGCCCTGGGAGAGGGCTGGGGGCAGCAGACCCAGGCAAGTGAGCCAGGAGAGGTTAGGCCTCCAGGTTTAGATGTCAGCAAGTCACCAGGTCCTGATGAAATGCATCCCAGGATACTCAAGGAGCTGATAGAGGAGGTATCTGAGCCTTTAGCTATGATCTTTGAAAAATCATGGCAGACAGGGGAGATTCCAGAAGACTGGAAAAGGGCAAATATTGTGCCCATCTATAAAAAGGGGAATAAGAACAACCCAGGAAATTATAGACCGGTCAGTTTAACGTCTGTCCCAGGGAAGATAATGGAGCAGGTAATTAAGGAAATCGTATGCAAACACTTGGAAAGTAATAAAGTGATAGGGAATAGCCAGCATGGGTTTGTGAAGAACAAGTCATGCCAAACTAATCTGATAGCTTTCTTTGATAAGATAACGAGCCTTGTGGATAAGGGAGAAGCGGTGGATGTCATATACCTAGACTTTAGTAAGGCATTTGATACGGTCTCGCATGATATTCTTATTGATAAACTAGGCAAATATAACTTAGATAGGGCCACGATAAGGTGGGTGCATAATTGGCTGGATAACCGTAGTCAGAGAGTTGTTGTTAACGGTTCTAAATCCTGCTGGAAAGGGATAACAAGTGGAGTTCCTCAAGGGTCTGTTTTGGGACCCGTACTATTCAATATCTTCATCAATGATGTAGATATTGGGATAGAGAGTACTCTTATTAAGTTTGCAGATGATACCAAACTGGGTGGGGTTGCGACTTCTTTGGAGGATAGGGACATAATTCAAAATGACCTTAGCAAGTTAGAGAAATGGTCAGAGGTAAACAGGATGAGGTTTAATAAAGAGAAATGCAAAGTGCTCCACTTAGGAAGGAACAATCAGTTCCATACATACAAGATGGGAAGCGACTGTCTAGGAAGGAGCATGGCGGAAAGGGATCTAGGGGTCATAGTGGACCACAAGTTGAATATGAGTCAACAGTGTGATGCTGTTGCAAAAAAAGCAAATATGATTCTAGGTTGTATCAACAGGTGTGTTGTAAGCAAAACTCGTGAAGTCATTCTGCCGCTCTATTCTGCACTAGTTAGGCCTCAGCTGGAGTACTGTGTCCAGTTCTGGGCGCCACATTTCAAGAAAGATGTGGAGAAATTGGAAAGGGTGCAGAGAAGAGCGACAAGAATGATTAAAGGTCTAGAGAACATGACCTATGAAGCCAGGCTTCATGAACTGGGCTTGTTTAGTTTGGAAAAAAGAAGATTAAGGGGGGACATGATAGCGGTTTTCAAATATCTAAAAGGGTGTCACAAGGAGGAAGGCGAAAATTTGTTCCTCTTGGTTTCTGAGGACAGGACAAGGAGTAATGGGCTTAAAGTGCAGCAGAGGAGGTTTAGATTGGACATTAGGAAAAAATTCCTAACTGTCAGGGTGGTCAAATATTGGAATAAATTGCCAAGGGAGGTGGTGGAATCTCCCTCTCTGGAGATATTTAAGAACAGGTTAGATAGACATCGGTCAGGGATGGTGTAGACGGAGCTTGATCCTGCCTTGAGGGCGGGGGGCTGGACTCGATGACCTCTCGAGGTCCCTTCCAGTCCTATTATTCTATGATTCTATGATTCTCCCAGGGCAACAGCCAAGAAGGGAGCCCTGAGAGAGCCCGGACGCCTGACCTCCCCTGGTCCAGTAGATTCCCTTGTACACGACCGCTCAGGTCCCAAGGGTGCCGGATCAGGGAGATTCAACCTGTATTGTCAAAAACAAACATGGAAAGTCAAAATTAATATAACACCTACAACCCTTCTGCCAGACAGAGTTGGCAGGAATAAGGGCGAGGTTCAGTATTCGGGGGATCCTTTTCAACAACACAACACCGAAACTGGCTGGAACCTCCACCCAGTGACCTGGGACAATTACACATCACCCCTGCGTGCCTCTCCAAGGCAGTTCTTCCCCTCTCAGAAACAGAGTTGGACTGTAGCAAAAAAGAAAAAAAAAGGAGGGAAGTAACTCAGCATTCATTTGCGAAAATGCTTCAACTAGGGTTCATAAACATAACCCATGAACCCCAAAGTTCGTTTAATGTACCCACCCCTTCTCTGCACCTCACTTACAGTTGCTGACCTTGGTCAGTGCAGCCCCAGATTTCAGAATTCATCTGCAGAGTTCACCTCCTAAGGAAACTCACCAATAGTTTTCCAGTCTAGGAAATCACTGAAATATTTACTTGCCTCTCCAAATCTCTCTGCCACTTCACCCCCCAATTTGACACCCTCATTCCCAACTTTGCATTCCAACAGTGCAGTGAAGACTTTCACTTTCCCAAAGCATTCTAGAGGAGTAGCCACACTTGTCTTTAAAAGGGAAAAAGGCTATGGAGAAGACTGTCCACAGTTTTGAAGGCCAGATTCTGAGTCTGGTTTAAAAGAATCCCTTAGGGACCAAAAGCGTTCCCCATGCCTGCCATGTAAACTGATTTATCATGTAAGATTTTAATGTTTGGGTGTTTTTGTACTTTTTCAGAACCCGAGGCAGGAGAGGTGTCCCCCCCAGTGGGAGCTGGTGTGAACAGCAACAGCTGGACCTTTAAATATGGACCTGGCAATCCCAAACAAGCTGGTCCCGGTGAGTTGCCAGACAAATTCATTATCCCGGGATCTCCTGCGATCATCTCCATCCGGCAGGAACCACCAAACAGCCAAATTGACAAAAGTGACTTCATAACCTTTGGCAAGAAGGAGGAGACCAAGAAAAAGAAGAAAAAGAAGAAGGGAAACAAGACTCAGGAGAAAAAAGAAAAGGGGAACAGCACCACTGACAACAGTGACCAGTGAGGGGTTTATACTGTCAGAACCCACTTAGCCATTTTTTTAATATTGGCAGATCTCTCCTATGTAGCAACTCCCAACTTCTTCCTACTGTTAACACATTTCCTGTATGTATAGACTTCAGCAATCAGCAGGAAGTTCACAGTGTCCGTCTAGATTGCTTAACAGGTTTTGTCTTGAAAGCTTTATTAAGTCTGGTGTTAACTTTTTTTCTCCACTCTGGCTTGTTTTCAGACTCTAAAAAGCAGACACAAGTTTCCTTTCTCCTACGCCGAAAAGGAGAATCTTCACAGTACAGCCAGTGAGAGGTTGGACTCTCTGCATTGTGATTCCTGTGATCCTGTCTTGATGACACTTGCAGGACAAGTTTAAAAGTTTTGATATTGTGCACCCTGTGTCTGATTGGAAACATTTGTGTGCAGGTGTCAGCTAGGTGATATAAGATCAGATTATAAAATGCAAGCAGAGCTGGTAAATTATGAACAACAAAGGAAACACCTAATGAACGTAGTGTTCCGATGTTCAGGATGGGGCGGAAATGTCTCCAAGGAAATTACCAGATTTTTCAAATCTAGAGACTAGATGTGTGGAATACTGAGTCTTTTGCATGACATACTGTCCATGCTCCAGCAAAGAAAAGCTCACATTTACAGCTCTGTAAGATACCAGACAGTATAACTCTCACAAGCCATTGACTATATTGTCATAAATAAGTCCTGATTATCCTAGCTAGGATGCCCCTGACGTGGGACAGCAGGGATGGGCTCACATCTCAGGAATGTCACTGTGATGTTTCCTTTACATCCCTGTTTCCACTCTGTTCAGCATTTTTTGCACTTAATGTCTCTGAAAAGGTCAGAGTATTTTCCACAATGCATATGCAAAAGCGAGAAAAAAGAAACACATTATCTATGCTATTTGTTATTTGATATATTTATTTATAAAGAAAATATAGCTGTAAATGTTAAAGAAATATGATGCCCTTTAACCCAAACAGAAGTCAATCAACAGCCATTAGAAATTATAATTGCTGCTATTAAAGTGCTTTAGAGAAATTGCCAGAAACATCCGTATTATATCGGCCACTTGCCAATCACAGCTTTATTCTGTCGGGTCACTCGGGCACTGCCTCTTGCATGTATTAATAAATACAAGAATATAATTTTGCATTAATCTGCACTTTGAATAGACAACATTTGCAAACAAACTGTCCTAATATAAGGAAGCAGAAGCAAACTGTTTTTCACACAACCAGATCTACTAATCTGCTAGCTCTTTGCAGTGTCTCGGTGTTACCTCCCAACCAACCTTTTTTGGTTTTAGTTTTACTTTTCTATGAGGTTATGAATTGCTGACCCTACTAACACTCATATGTAAAATTCAAGTACTGTATGTATGCTGTATGCTTACAAGAATCCTGAAATATTTATTCTGTGCTTGTGTATGTGAATGTCAATGGAACTATTACCTAGACTGGACTTTAAGCTTTATTGTTGAATGTAAATCCATTCTTTCTTTTTGTACACTTGTGGAAAAGTGGAGTAGTGTTAATTTTTTAAGCCACTGTTGGTTATCAGTTTTTGTGTATGAAACACAAGTAAAATATCTTTCTTAAATCAAGAAATTGGCGACTCAAGGGCTTTTATTCATATATGATTAAAGCAACAGTGCTGTGAATTGCTAAAAGCTAAGACTACAACTGGTGTACTGATTGTATCATTTGTTGGGTTTGTCACATGAATAAAAAATTAATCACAAATGATTGCATGATTTAAAAATTAATTGAAATTAATCCCGTGATTAATGGTGTTGCTAAACAATAATAGAATTATATTTATTTAAATATTTTGGATGTTTTATAAATTTTCAAGTGTATTGATTTTGGATCAATTATAACACAATGCAAAGTGAACAGTGCCCACTTTATATTTATTTTTATTACAAATATGTGCACTGTAAAATGCAAAAGAAATGGTATTTTTCAATTCACCTTATTCAAGTACTGTAGTGCAGTCTTATTATCATGAAAGTTGAACTTACAAATGTAAACTTATGTACAGAAAATAACTGCATTCAGATATAAAACAATATAAAGCCTGAATGTACATCTTCTGGAACGGAGGCTGAAGCATGAAGGGGCTTATGAATATTTAGCATATTTGGCATATAAACCTCTTGCAATGCCAGCTATAACAGTGCCATGTGAATGCCTGTTCTCACTTACAGGTGACATTGTAAATAAGAAGCAGGCAGCATTATCTCCTATAAATGTAAAAAACATGTTTGTTTTAACAATTGGCTGAACAAAAAGTGAAACTGAACGGACTTGTAAGTGCTAAAGTTTTACATTGTTTTGTTTTTGAATGCAGTTATGTAACAAAAAAAATATACGTTCTAAGCTCCACTTTCACAATAAAGAGATTGCACTAATGTGCTTGTACGAGATGGATTGAAAAACACTTTCTTTTGCTTATCATTGTTACAGTGCAAATATTGTAATAAAAATAATATAAAGTGAGCATGTACACTTCATAGTCTATATTGTAATTGAAGTCAATATATTTGAAACTAGAGAAAAAACATAAAAATATTTGATAAAATTCAATTTGTATTCTATTGTTTGATTGATAAAAACTGTGATTGATTGTGATTATTTTTTAAGTGCGGTAATTGTTTGAGTTAATTGCATGAGTTAACGGCTGTTAAATTGACAGTCCTAATTATTTGGTATCCGTGTTTGGGGATAGACTATTATATTGTATTTTTCAAATATAATGTAGCACTACAAGGAATTCTAAAGAGATGCCTAAGGTATTTTACATTCACCAAGTAAAGCTTTAGGTATCCTGTGAACCTGAGTATATGAGATATCACATTGTTCTTAACATTTCAAATGCTCACTGTAATCTAGGATCAAAGAGAAGAGCTTTGTTCTTTGTGACATGTCTGATATGTTTTAAATTTCCATACTGCAGAGTTCAGAGGGGGTCAATTACTACCGAGTTAAAAAACTCTCATTCTTGAAAACCATTGAAGGTAAAAATCTAATTCATAGGATTTCAGAGCTCAAATAATGAATTTTATGACATACCAAAGGTAATTTGTAGTCCAAGAAATAAGGGATTGTTTTGATTCATTTTCATTTGGGTCTGTCAGTCTTGTATTGTTGGCAAAGAAGAAATATTGCTCATATTTATTACTCATTATTACTGAGAAAGAAACTCCTCATTATTGCAGCTCTTTAGAAGACCAGATGCAAAACAAGCACATGTTGTCTTGTCATATGCAGGTTTCTCCTGTTTTTTTCCGGTTTAGCATATGAAATTTTGTATCTGCTGTGAGTGAGCTGAGAACCCTTTTCCACTTAATCACTAATCCAGCAATTCCAAAACACTCATTACCACAGGGGTGGGCAAATACCGGTCAACGGGCTGGATCCAGCTCCCCAGAATGGCCACTGCCGCTATATTTACCTGGGCCTCTGCAGGTACGGGAGATTGCAGCTCCTGCTGGCTGTGGATCACTATTCCTGGCTAATGGGAGTGTGGGAAGTGATGTCCTTGTCCATGGCACTTCCCACAGCTCCTATTGGCCAGGAACAGTGGTCCACGTCCATCTGGAGCTACAATCGCCCGTACCTGTGGAGGTGCAGGTAAATCTAGTGGCAGCAGCCCACCAGGGGCCAGCCTGGGCAAATCGCCACCATTTTATTGCCTGCTCCTGGATTACCAGGAACAGTGACCGTAACAATACTTCATAGTGCTGCCTGTGCTAGGGCCAATCATATATTACATTAATGTGCAGGGGTAGGGAACCTTTTTTGGGTTGGGAGCCACTGACCCACAGAAAAATCAGTCGGGGGCCACACACAAGTGACACATGGCCCCTGAATAACAAGGAGAAAGACACTTCCCACATTCCCCTTGCACACCAGACCCTAGAGTGGCCCCAGCTAGATTTTGTGTGCTCCAGCCTGGCAGGGGCCTGGAGCACCAGCACGGACCCTGCTGTAATGAGTCTTTCCACAGGTTGCGGCCTGGCGTTGAATCATGACATGAATCTTTAACATCGCACATTTGTTTTCTCTTTTAAATGGAATGAATCCTTCAGCTCTGGAAAACAACGGATGAAAGGTAATAAGCATTTTTGGATATGTTCAACAGTTCATTAGCTATCGTCTTGTCTCACTGCCCTCCTCTTTGGGGTGTTGCCCCTTTCCTCATTTGCCTCAATTATTGGTGAAACTACTTCATGCCTCCTCAGTGCTCTTATCCAGCGAGTTTTCAGTGCCACCTCCCCCCACCCCCAAAGAGTAAATCAAAGGTTGCATAATCTTTCTCATTTGATAGTTGAACACAAAAGTGAATTTTCAAACTCCGGAGTGAGTGCAGTGGCTTATTACAAGATGGCAAAGTAGCATTATGGAAAGAAACAGGATAAATGAGGTAAAACATCATAATGCTGGATCTATTCGAATGTAGAACATATTGGCCAAACCTACCAGCTTTCCAAGCAACACACAACAATCTCCCCCCTCCCCCGTGGTGGTGTGGTGGGCAGGCCTGTACGCATGGGGGCTGCGAAGGGTGTGAATACACCCCCCACCCCCACCCCAGTGCTCCAGCTGGCCAGGAGAAAGCTGAGACTGATTCCCTCCCCATTTCCCCAGGAGCAAGGCCAGGTGGGGCTGGGCTGCAGGGGTGGGGCAGCCCCCAACCCATCCCATGTCTCTCAGTCTCCCCCAAAAATTCCTGTGTAAGGGCCTGGTGAGGCAGGGGCTTCTGCCCAACAGGGAGGAAGATCTCTGGGCTTCAACCGGGGGGTGGGGAAGGGCAGAGTTTCTCAGGGCTTTTGCTGCCCAGTCTGGGCTCAGAATTTCAGTTCCACTCCTGCTGAAACCATAAGTCCTTGGGATTGAAACCCTGAGCGGCTCTCTCCTGGGCAGAAGCCAGAGGTAACATGGGGGGGAAGGCGACATATGGGGTCATATGCCCCCAGCTTCCATTTTTTTCAGGATGTGCTGGCTCTGCTCAGTCACATGATGCTTCTGGACCCCCTCTGTGCATGGCAGCTGCAGAAGCTGGGAGCTGCTGCTATGGGGAGAGGCAGTGGCACACAACTGGAAGCCACAGGGAGAACCACTGATTGTAAGGCAGTCATGCGGGGGGAGGGGGCATGACTCAAGCAGTTGGGATGGCACAATCCTTTAAATTGTGCCCATCCACTCTCAGCAGGCACCAGTTGTCTCTCAGGAAACAGGTGGAAGGCCTGACAAGCATATATTATTCATTTTTGCATTGGCAGAAGCATGAATAAAATACTCTTCCAGATGATTTCCTTAAGATTTGCCAAAACACAGTGTTTCATCCGTGAACCTTTGACTCAATTTATAACACTGACATGTCAAAAGCGAAATGTGGTAACGTGGCACAACTGGAATTCTTGGATCAAAGGAATGTCTAGGATTTGGGTAGCAGTGGGATTCTACAGCATAGAACTGGGATGATTTTGCAGAGTTGTGGGTTGGGCTCTGGGCCTTGGCTAACACACAAATTACGTAGAACAGGATCAAGGACTTTTATTTAAACCTTATGTAACCACTGTTTAAGTACTATAGAACAACCAGACTCATGGGTCAGAGAAGACTAAGTCCCATAGAAATCAAAGAACAAGAAAAGGTCTTTCTTTCCCCTCCTATTAACAATTTCTCAAACAAAACTCACCTGAACTTGCTGAGTCCATGTTACAATACCATACTTTTAAGAGATTTTTTTTCAAGCCTGCTTAACAGGAACAGTTTCTTTTTTTCCTGTTCCCTTAGCGCTAAACAGCAAGAAGTCTCTGAAGAAAGTTGTTTTTTGTGGTGCCTATAGGATTTTATAGGGCCAAGTGATCAAAGGTGAAACATGTTCTCATTAAGTTATGTATTTTCATCACAACTTTATAAAGAGCTATCGCTATTACAGCATTTTACATTAGCTTTCTTAGACAGCCTGGTGTAATTTCTTCCTGGTTTACATTTCCTCCATGTCAAACAAAAGCGGACCATTTCAAATTATGGATTATGTGCAAGAAGAAGACCTGAAACTCAGTTTCCCAAATTTGTTTGGAACTCTGTTATTGAGTCAATTGTAGTTAGAGTTGACACACTGGTATCTCTCTAATGATCGTCTGTCCCTACCCACTGTTCCCTCAGTATATTTGAATCTATAGCTTCATTGCTGAACATTTACTAGAATGCTAATAGACTCCTTCCCTTGGAGTTATAAGTATTTACCTCATTGGAACAATGCATGACAGACTGCCATTCATGTAGGACAGCAATTCCCAACCACCAGCCCACAGACTGGTGCTGGGCCACGAATCGTTGGCTGCTAGGCTGTGGTGGCTGCTGGAGCTGAAGCTAGCTGCTGTGCAGCGACTCAGGGGGCCAGGGTGTACCCCAGCCCTGACCCGCCATGAACAACCAGCTTCAGGTCTGGCAGCCGCCTGCCACATGGTGGCTGCCAGAGCTGAAGCCGACTGCTGTGTGGTGGCTCTGGTGGCATTTGGCAGGCCGGTAACATTTTATTTGCATATTCATTGTTTGAATAATGAATATGCAACTAGTCAAAGAAAATGTTACTGGTCCACCAAATGTTTGTGAATGGCTTTGCCAGTCTGTGATATAAAAATGGTTGGGAACCACTGATGTAGGACATAAAATTCATATTGGATGAAAGGCTTAGACCAGCATTGGTCAGATTCCGAGCTTTAAGAAACTCAAGGCTATAGTAAATACTGTTTCTTCCAGAACAGCAACTTATTGTAACAAGCCGGTGCGTGGGTGTGGTGAGGCAGCCTGGCACTACCCACTGATCCAGAGGTGGCGGAGCCCCGCCCAGAGCCTGCACCTAGCACATCACCAGACTAGAAGTCAGGAGGCTATAAAACGCCAACCTGAGAGGCCAGTCAGCCCCTAGAGGAACCAGATTCCTGCTCTGTGCTCTGAAGCTGGGAGATGGAGGTGGACCTAAGAGAGGCTGAGGATTGGCTCAGACCGCCGGGCCTACAGCTTGGAGGAACTGCCCATCCTGCAAGAAGTTTCAGCCCCTCGACAATCAGAGACCTGCATTGGAGCCAGGTATGCCTGGAGGGAGAGGGTGGAAGTGACCCAGAGACAGCAGACTTCAGTCTGGCTGGGCCAGGGCCTCTGAGTCAGTGTGTTGTGGTCAGGATCCCCACTGAGCGAGCGTCAGCCTGAGCTGCCGCTGGTAGGGCCTGGTCTGAGAGGCAGTGGAGCAGGCAGGCCTGTGTACTCCCTCACGTAACCTGTTGGTGACTGTTTCACACTCCCTCTGTGATTGTGGGCCTGTGTGACCTCTCTCTGCAAGTGCTGGGAGACTCCACAGTTTGTGTGCGGCCCCCTCCCCCGCCCTGAACTTAGGCCGGGGGTCTGTTCCCTCCAAACTTTGTGTGTCTGCTGCCCTGCCCTGAACCAGGCCCTGGGTCTGTTCCCTCAGAGCTTTGTGTGTTTGCTGCCCTGAACCAGGCCCTGGGTCTGTTCCCTCAGAGCTTTGTGTGTTTGCTGCCCTGAACCAGGCCCTGGGTCTGTTCCCTCAGAGCTTTGTGTGTCTGCTGCCCTGAACCAGGCCCTGGGTCTGTTCCCTCAGAGCTTTGTGTGTCTGCTGCCCTGAACCAGGCCCTGGGTCTGTTCCCTCAGAGCTTTGTGTGTTTGCTGCCCTGAACCAGGCCCTGGGTCTGTTCCCTCAGAGCTTTGTGTGTCTGCTGCCCTGAACCAGGCCCTGGGTCTGTTCCCTCAGAGCTTTGTGTGTCTGCTGCCCTGAACCAGGCCCTGGGTCTGTTCCCTCAGAGCTTTGTGTGTCTGCTGCTCTGCCCTGAACCAGGCTCTGGGTCTGTTCCCTCAGAACTTTGTGTGTCTGCTGCTCTGCCCTGAACCAGGCTCTGGGTCTGTTCCCTCAGAGCTTTGTGTGTTTGCTGCTCTGCCCTGAACCAGGCTCTGGGTCTGTTCCCTCAGAGCTTTGTGTGTTTGCTGCTCTGCCCTGAACCAGGCCCTGGGTCTGTTCCCTCAGAGCTTTGTGTCTTCGACCCTTGGGTCACTGTGGGACTATTGAACTGCGTTGCCCTGACAAAAGAGGGCGAGCTTTGGACTTGGACCCTTGACTCACTTTGGGGACTATGGGACAGGGCTGTCCTGTCAGCAGGGATGAGATATAGGTTGGGTTGGGCACCTTGAAGGCACAGGGAGTAAACAGACTCCCAAGCAGAAATAGAGGCACCGGCTGGGGAGGAAAAGGGCAGGGATAAGTGTGCTAGGGGCGAGGTGGGCCGCCCCACCCTGCCTAGATAAAGGTCATCCCCGTAGCTGCGTCACACTCCACCAGCAGCATCACAAATATGCATCATTTTCCATTTCCGCACTTATATGATGCCACTCCTCAACTTGAAATGTTTCTTAAACTGAGGGCAGGGTGGGGCAAGAAAGACTGGTTTACAGATGGCTCTTGCAACCCCAGTCCAGCTGAAGAGTCCCCAGAGCTAAAAAAAATCCTTGGCAAATACCTTAAGGTAGCTTCAAGTTCTCGTCACATGGCTGAAGTGACAGAAAGAAGAATGAACAGCTATTCAGATCTCGTATTAATTATGCATATTGTGCCACCCAAGGGAAATTGGACAAATCATTGCAGTTATTACAGTACATTAATCATAAATGCCTTGTATTTTAATATTGTAGTAGATTTTCCTATAATGATACAAATCTCCTAATTTTTCTGGGACTCTGACTTCCACAGGTGCAAAGTCTATGGCCATAACATTGGGAAAACCAGCTATGTTAAAACAAACCCTCACACTCAAATGCTTGGTGCCGCTGAAGGGCTATATCAGAAAATGAAATGTTAGCCATCCATGTGCGCAATGACAACACCTAAAACTCCTAGCCACTGAGCTTTTTACAAATATTTCCTGACACCTCAAAACAGTCAGAGCCCTGAAACACCACCATGACAGGGTTGGGGGCATTTGACATAGGAACTGGCTACTCCAAATGTAAGTCATCTGAGGGCTTCCACACATGAGGGGAATTCTTAGCTGGCCAGTTAGGGTATGTCTACACTACAGAGTTAGTTCGAACTAACGGACGTTAGTTTGAACTAACTTTCATAGGCGCTACACTAGCGCTCCGCTAGTTCGAACTTAATTCTCGTCCACGATCTCCGCACTAGGCACAGGAAAGTGGTCGTCTAGGGCAGGAGAGCTGCCAGCCTGGCCACCCAGGAGCAGGTGTGCATGAAAATCAAGGGGATCCACTGAGACCCCCGACCCTGAGCCCTGAGCTTACAATGGCCGTCCTGGGTCAGACCAAAGGTCCATCTAGCCCAGTAGCCTGTCTGCCGACAGCGGCCAACCCTAGGGACCCTGGAGGGGATGGACCGAAGACAGTGACCAAGCCATTTGTCTCGTGCCATCCCTCTCCAGCCTTCCACAAACCTTGGGCAGGGACACCACTCCTACCCCCTGGCTAATAGCACTCCATGGACCCAACCTCCATGACTTGATCTCACGTCCCTTTAAACTCTGTTCTAGTTCTAGCCTTCACAGCCTCCTGCAGCAAGGAGTTCCACAGGTTGACTCTTTGCTTTGTGAAGAACAACTTTCTGTTACTAGTTTGAAGCCTGCTACCCATTCCTTTCCTTTGGTGTCCTCTAGTCCTTCTTTATGGGAACTAATGAAGAACTTTTCTGTATGCACCGTCTCCACCCAACTCCTGCTTTTAGAGACCTCTATCCTGTCCCCCCTCCGTCTCCTCTTTTCTAAGCTGAAAAGTACCAGTCTCTTTAGCCTCTCTTCATATGGGACCTGTTCCCAACCCCTGATCATTGTAGTTGCCCTCCCTTCTCCCACCCTCTCTCTTCCCCTCTCCCACCTCCTTTTCCCAGTCTCCCCCAGTTTTGTTCAATAAAGACAGATTCCATTTTTGAACACAATTGTCCTTTATTTTGTACATCAAGAAGAGGGGCTAGGGAAGGGTAAGTGGAAGGAGGTGAGGGAGGAATGGGGCACGAGCCCCCGATGGGGAGGACTGGGCTGGCTCTGCGGGCTTCTGGGGGTGGAAGCTCTCCTGCAGCCCCCCAATTGCCCCCTCGCCCCAGATGGCAGCCTGCGGCAAGTGCAGCCGGTCGGATGGCCGAGTGCTGTGATGTGCCCAGTGTGGGCACTCAGGGCACTCCAAGCCAGGACTGCTTTGCAAGCGGGGCACCCCTGAGAACTGTCTGTCCGGGGTGGGCATCGGGTCCCTTTAGGCACAGCCCTCGGCTAGCCTGAGACAGCAGCTCCACGCTCTAAGTCCTCATCTGATGCCCTGCCGGCACTGCTTCCGGCCATCCTTAACCCCGGTTCAGGGTCCACTTAATGTGGACATGCTAGTTCGAATTAGCAAAATGCTAATTCGAACTAGTTTTTTAGTCTGGATGCGTTAGTTCGAATTAGCTTAGTTCGAATTAACTAATTAATTAAGTTAGTTCGAATTAACTAAGTTAGTTCGAATTAGCGCTGTAGTGTAGACATACCCTTAGGGACACATTATGGCCACATTTGTATCATCGTAGTAGTCAGTGGCGAGGGAGCAACAGAGGAAGAGAACCTGGACCTGTGAGCTTCTATTAGCAAGGAGGAGGAGGCAGGTCTTGTGTTAGATCACATCCTTTTAAAATGCTTCACAGATCGAGCTGAAAGCACCAAACTATTCATTTTTCAGACAGAGGGCTGAGCTGATTTGCTTATAGATCCTCTTCTTAATGGACCCCAGGTTGGGCAAGGCCTCATAGACAGCCTGTATTGTCTGCTAACCTGTTAGCGTCTTCCGCTCTGGGTATCAGTATAGTTTTCTGTGTAAATTCAAAAGGTTGCCACTTTCGTCAATGGAAGTTGCTTCAATTAAAAAGATTTCCTCACCCACCCTGTCTCTTAGCTACATAGTTAAGCTGATTGCAGCCATTGCTGACCTCTGAATTGTATTACTGCCGCAGTTTATACTTAGAGCCTTATGTGGACACAGAAGTTGTATCTGTATTTGCATCCATATCCTCACAAATGAGCCGCCGATATCCATGGATGAAGACACCCAAGCTGTGTCTAGACCGGCCAGCTTTTCCGGAAAATCAGCTGCTTTTCTGGAAAAACTTGCCAGCTGTCTACACTGGCCGCTTGAATTTCTGCAAAAGCACTGACATCCTGCTGTAAGAAATCAGTGCTTCTTGCAGAAATACTATTCTGCTCCCGTTCAGGCAAAAGTCCCTTTTGCGCAAAAGGGCCAGTGTAGACAGCTCAGATTTGTTTTCCGCAAAAGAGCCCCGATCGCGAAAATGGCAATTGGGGCTTTTTTGCAGAAAATCATGTCTAGATTGGCATGGACACTTTTCTGCAAAAAGTGCTTTTGCGGAAAAGCGTCCGTGCCAATCTAGATGCTCTCTTCCGAAAAAGCTTTAAACATAAAACTTTTCCGTTAAAAGCATTTCCGGAAAATCATGCCAATCTAGACGCAGCCCCACAGATATCAACAGATCTGCAGGGCTCCATTTATACTCAAAGTTACAATACGATCAGGTGTCTTTACATAATCCTACACTATGAAATGTGCTGGACTCCCAGAGGGAACGTGCCACACAAAGTAACAGACCAATGAGTTAATTCGTGTTTTACTGCATATACACTGACTCAAAACGTAATCAACATATAAGTAACTCAATACTCTAATTGCCAGTATATCAGCTCATTCTAAGACATGTGGCTTTACAATCTGAGCAGGGTGTATGCTGCAATTAGTAAGTTAAAAAGTAAGTTTGCTTTAAAGCACTTGGTGCCACAAGATCTACGTGACCCACCCAGTTTGTGTAAAATAATAAAGCACGCGCAAAGGCACAGTAAGTACTGGAAGCTTACTAAATATGCTCTAATAAAGCTACCCTATACAAACCATGTGGAAACTATTCAATTCTGTGTTGGAATAAATTGCCCAGGGAGGTTGTGGAATCCCCATCTCTGGAGATATTTAAGAGTAGGTTAGATAAATGTCTATCAGGGATGGTCTAGACAGTATTTGGTCCTGCCATGAGGGCAGGGGACTGGACTCGATGACCTCTCAAGGTCCCTTCCAGTCCTAGTATTCTGTGATTTAAAGCTTTGTTGACACTAGCGATTAGGCCTGTTGGAATCACAGTAAAAATCACTAAAAGACAACTACCCCTAAGTCTCTGCGGGAGTGAGCTGAGGCTACAGAAGGAGAAACTCTGTGTCCTTTTCCTCCTGCCCTGAAGCATCAGATTCCCCCCACTATTCTCTCTCTCAATTTTGTTTCAGGGATGCACTATTTAGACTAGTGAACACTCTGCTGTTTTAATTCCATGACCCTGTGGTTCCAATTCAGGTATTTTTGCGGGAGGAGGTAATTCCACTGTCCCCCCATTGGGGACCCTGTTCTGATCTCCACTCAACCCCTACATTGTCCCACAGGGACTTCATGCATGCCTCAGCTGAGGAGTCTCCCTTCTCTCGGACCCACACAGTGCATGTGTGATGCCACCAGAGGTTGAAAATTAGTTTGTCTCTGGTTTCTGTGCTATTTAAAGAACATAATGAAAATAGGTACAGATCTACCTGCCACAAACTCTGGCAAAGGAACGGCACGTCTTTCTCTTGTGTCTTGCATCAGGCAAGTGCATGTGTATTTTCTGCCAGGGAAAAACAAATTTAACTTAAAGTGGCAGATATGAGGATTGAAAGGCCAGGAAGGGCTCTGGGGGTCTACTCCTCTACTGAGCACACCCAGTTAAAGGCATCCTCATAACACAAAGCAGTTTACGCATACTGCACAATGCAGTTGCATCACCCCCAATCTCAGGGACCTCTGCCTTCACACAGCATCTGGAGAGAATTCAGAAACAGGAAGAGCAGTAGAACTGAGTAGGTGTCTTAGCCCAATAGCCAGCTCCTGCTGGTGTCCACTGTAAACAGAGTGAGAACATCATTTTTATTTCTATGCAGTATTGCCTCGACAATCAGCTTTCTTTGCAGCTGTGCGTATGATGGCAATGTCTGAGATGCATAATATCATACCTACTATTATTTACCCTTCATATTTTTGTGGCTGCTGTGTAGGATTGGCACACTCTCCTCTTCCTAGATGCATTTCCTGCTGCCTGTTTGGCTGATGTGCCTTTGATATAGAAAAAGTGAATATCTGGAATTTTTAAAAGAAAATGTTCAAAACCATTATAAAGTCCAGAACAAACAGGCATGCAATATATTTTAAAATCCCTCTCTTACACTCACTGATAGAAATGTCCTCTGTGTGGTCAAGTGAAAAGCAATTATGAATATGTGAAAACCTATAGATGTAATTATCACAATTGAATATAAGCAGATTATTCATCAGTGCATTTTAATTTAATTTATTACAAGCATTTGTCCAGAACTCTAGGCACATTTACAATCTCTGTAAAAAAACAGACATGCACTTATATCAGTATCCCACTAAAAGATCTTCAGAATTCCTCATTCCACAGCAAAATCAAGTTCCTTATTGCTCTCAGCCTAGAGAAAAAACAGGCCGTCACGTGCTCGGAAGAACAAATCATCTTTGTCAGCGCAAGGGAAGAAGTGCATTAGGGCCTTTCTTTGAAAGTGTCCCACTTCCTTCTCATATGAAACAGATGCTCATTAGAACGGCCGTGGTATCACATGGGAAGAAGGACACAAGTATTATGTACTCACTGTGAGAATGTTTAACATGTAATATACACCTGCCTTCTGAAATGTTTAAATGGCCTGCATAGCTCTGACTGCATACCAAAAAATGCATAAACAACCACAGAACGTTGGCTTGTTTCAGGCTTACTTGTCTTGTAATGCTTGTTGGCTAGTTTTTTGCTTGTAGTGCAGGGGTGGGCAATAAGCTGATGGTGGTTCACCAAGGTTAGCCCCAGCAAGACACTGGTGTTTGATTGACCTGCATGCCCACAGGTATGGCTACTTGCAGCTCCCGTTGGTGACAGATTGCCATTCCCAGCCAATGGGGGCTGCAGGAAAGGTATGGATGAGGATGCTGCTTCCCACAGCTCCCATTGGCTGGGAACGGTGATCCGTGGCCAATGGAAATTGCAAGCAGCTGTACCTGCAGACATGCAGGTAAATACAGTGCCAGCAGCCTGCCAGGGGCTAACTCTGGTGAACTACATCCTGTCCATGGGTTGTTTATTGCCCCCTGTTGTAGCATGTTGCAGTTTGTTGCTTCTCTGTTTTTATCAGCTTCTGGCAAGCAGGGACAGGGGGTGGGGGAGAGTTCAGTGGTGCACTGTGGGTCCACCATAGTCCTAGACTGCAGGCAAGGGGCATCTACTCACACGGGCTACGTCTGCATTGGCAAGATTTTGCGCAAATACTTTTAACGATAGAGTTTTTCGTTAAAGTATTTGCGCAAGAGAGCATCTACACTGGCATGTGCCTTTGCGCAAAAGCATCCATGCCAGTGTAGACGCTCTCTTGCGCACTAAAGCTCCGATGGCCATTTTAGCCATCGGGCTTTCTTGCGCAAGAAATTCATGTTGCCTGTCTACACTGGCCTCTTGCGCAAGAGGGCTTATTCCTGAGCGGGAGCATCATAGTTCTTGCGCAAGAAGCTCTGATTTCTTACATTAGAACATCAGTGTTCTTGTGCAAGAACTCATGGCCAGTGCAGACAGGTGGCAAGTTTTTGCGCAAAAGCAAGTGCTTTTGCGCAAAATCTTGCCAATGTAGACACAGCCACAGAGTGTCAGAGTTCTTTTAGGCATCAGTGTGTTTGGGCCTTGTTTTGAAATCAGATTAGCTTGCTTCTTGGCTTATTGTAAAAGTCAGGGTACTTATTTACAGTGTGAAACTTGGCAACCAGCAACCTTCTCCATGGCTGGATGCTGCCTCTTGGGGGCAGCCTGCCAGCGAGTTGCTGGCTAGGATGAGGCCAGTGCTGCTGGTGGGATTGGTGGCTGCACTCCTTGCTTGGTTCCCGATGGAACCAGGAGCTGCTAGCAGGAGCTGAGTGTTACACAGCCAGGCCAGAAGCAACAGGTACCACTGTGGCAGGGCATGGAGGGCATGCACTGGCAAAGGAAGATCCAGGGCTCCCCTCTTTCACAGAGGCACTACCACCGGAGCCCCAGGAGAGGAGATCATCAAAATGGGAGCCAGCTGGGCAGTGGGTGCTGAGAGCCATGTGTGCTGGAGAGCAGGGCCGGATTGAGGCAGGGGCTAGCCAAGCAGCTGCTCAGTGTGCCAACCTATGGGGGGCGCCCAGCTCCCAGATCATGCAGCGCCAGCCAGCAGCGCCCTTCCCCCCGCAGCTGTGGTGCCCTGCACAGCCAGGCTTGGTCCACCCTGGGTGGCCCCGGGCTGCATGCCAGCGGCAGTAGCCGGGCTGAGCCGGGCCGGGCACGTGCATCCTGCCGCCGCCAGCTCCGCGTGCCCTCCCCCATGCGCCGGCGTGAGGGCGGGGCCGCACATGCGCCCTCCCCCAACCTGGGGCGCAATTAAACTGTCTGCCTGGGGCGCCGGAATTGCTCGGTCCAGCCCTGCTGGAGAGCAGTGTCTCCTCCGAGATCCGGGAGTGTGTTGGGGCCCAGAGAGCCCGTGGCCAGAGCTTTCATTGTGCCCAACCCCCACTGGATTATGTTTTACCTTTTTCAGCTAGATGGAAGAGCACATCATTAAATACCCCAGGGGGGTGTTTATAAACTGTAATTTAGTCACCCCTTAACCTTTTCTTTGTTAAGATAAATAGATTGAGCTGCTTGAGGCTAGTGCTATCAGGCAGGGCTTCTAATTATATGATCCGTCTCTGACCCCTTTCAAATTTATCATCATTCTTGAATTGTGGACAGCAGAGCTGGACACATAGCTCAGCAGTAGTTGCACCCGTGCCAAATAGAGGGATATAATAACCTCTCAACTCCATCGCGAGAGTCACCTGCTTATGCACCCAAAAATCACATTAGCCTTTTTGCACACAGTATCACTCTGGGAGCTCATGTTCAGCTGATTATCCACCATAATTTCCCAAATCTTTTTCAGAGTAACTGCTTGCTAGGATAGAGTCTGCTATTGTGTAAGTATGGCCTGCTTTCTTTGTTCCAAGATGTATACATTGACATGTAGCTGTTTTAAAACATGCATTTGCTTGTGAAACTATCCAGATCTCTTTGCATCAGTGACTTACCCTCAACCTTATTTCCCACTCCTCCAATTTTTGTGTCAGCTGCAACTTTTATCAGTGATGATTTTATGGTTTCTTCCAGGCCATTAATACAAATATTTAATAACTTAGGGCCGAGAACTGATCCTTGAAGGACCCCAGAAAAACACACCTATTCAGTCATGATTTTGTATATACAATTATATTTTGAGACTTCCTGAGATACAAGTGGAATGGAAGTAGCCATATCTCCAGTGGGGTGTTTTGCCAAATACAGAACAAATATAATACTTCTGCTTTTTCTGCATTAATATTGGTAATTGCACTATGTCCATGTAGTAATGAACAAATGTCATTGTCAGGCTTTTTGTTGACACTATAGTTTAAAAAATCCTTGTTGTCCTTAACTGTGCTGTCCATGGATTTCTCCTTGTGTTCTTTTGCTGCCCTTATCAATTTCCATCTTCTCACTTATATTCATTACTATCAACTTCCCCTTTCTTTCATTTGTTATATAATTTTTATAAGGTGCTTTCACATTGCCCTAAATCACCTTGATTTTCAAAGCAATACTGCAGGATTATGGCTAGTAAAGTGTTCTTAAATTATTCCCATTATTCAATTTTTTTTATTAAATTCTGTTTTCCTGCTGATTTGGCTCAATTGTTTTTACTTTTGTGAAATTGGCCCTTTTAAAGCACCAAGTATGTATATCCCTAGTCTGTACTTTATTCTGTTTGCACCTATCACGGAAGAGTGCTGACCAGCACCCGGTGACTAAGGAGCTAACTTAAGTACCTAGAAAAGGTGTTGGCCAAGGGGCCGGGAGAACCAATGGAGCTAGAGGGTTGAAATTTGAATGGGATATAGGTTCCCTGCCTGCTTTATTTAGGGGAGAGAGTTAAACCGGGATTTGAGACACACAGAATGATTTAAACCCAGGCAGAACTACTATGCCCCCACCCTCCCCAGCCACGGAGTTCAGGGCATGGGAGTGGACTGAACAAGGAGAAAATTAGAAGTGAATACCAGGGAAATGTGAGTCCAGTCGTGTTCAGGGTAATTTTTCGTTATTCTGTGTGAATCTGTGCCTTCCCTCCCCCTTTACTACCATCTAAACATTGCGCCAGAGGTTTTTTCCCTCTGTTTTCAATTTGTTTTCCTCGGTTGCTCTGTAACATCTAGCAAGCAAGTATGCTTTATGTTTTGTTTTGTAATAAAAATCACTTCTTTTAAGGTGATGATTTGATTCTTGTGTCCTGGAATATCTGTCTGTGTATCTGCAGGTGTCTGACTGAGGGATCAGCTACCAGAGACTGCAGCTTGTTTTTCTCTTTTCTTTTTCAAACTCTTTTGGGGCAAAAAAGCTTGGGGTGCCCCTGGGGGTGGTTTCAAGTGTTCACCTCTTTTTTTAGGGATGAAAAGCACTTGATGGTGGCAGCAAATTCCCAAAAATCTGTGTATTAGGTTTCGGGGGGGAGTTTTTGTAACCAGTGCTTGTAGAAGCAAGGTTTTGAAGCTCTCTTGTGGGCCCTCACCTTCTGCATTTGGAGTGCCAGAGTAGGGAAAAGCCTTGATAGCACCTCATAGATGTGATATAGTCATGAGCATTTGTACTGAAGTTACCAGTTATTTTTAGTTTTTGATCAGGTCTTCTTTGTTTATCAAGACAAGGTCTAATATAGAATTTCTTCATGTTGGATACAATACCTTTTTAGTTAGGAAATGCCATATATAGTATTTAGATCCAGGCTTACCAATTAATCTTGAATACGTTTACACATTCAGATCCCCAATAGATCCATCAATGGCTATTAGCCAGGATGGGCAGGAATAGTGTCTTTAACTTTAGTTTGCCAGAAGCTGGGAGTGGGAGACGGGATGAATCACTTGATTATCTGTTCTGTTTATTCCGTCTAGGGCACCTGGTATTGGCCACTGTTGGAAGACTGGTTACTGGGCTAGATGGACTTTTGGTCTGACCCAGTATGGCTGTTCTTATGTGCTAATGATAATCTCTTGCCTGTTCCACTCCAAGATCCTGGGCATTCTAGGGACCAGCTGGGAGTTGCGAAGTACCAGCCACCGTGCAAGTTTAAAACCATGTGACCATTTCCAAATTTGGTTTGCAGACAATAGAGACTCCAAGGAATTTAACCCACATACCAAGAAACTGCATCAGATTTTTCCTTTTTTCTCTGGCTCATGGACAGCTGAGCCTCTTGAGATTTAATTCAGGGTCCCTATCAACACCTGATAGTCCTCGTTAATGTTTGCTGAGCAATATTCACACTTCTACATATGCAATAAAATCAGAATAGGTTTTATCCATGGGCTCTATGCAGCAGGATATATTTGTTGGCTCTTAACATACAAAACAGTTTTGAATGGATAAGCTGAATTCCTTTTCTGGAGTCACCCCTTCATTCACACTGGGCTAGAATCCTGATACAATGATTGTGTGATGCAAAGCATCTTATTAAGATCTTACATATATAATATACAATTTAGTGCACACATTTCAAGAGCTAATTTCAAATTAGCTCTTGAAATTTGTAATGATACATCAGGCAGAAGGGATCAGACTTTTTAAGGCATTGTTCAAAATAATACGCAAATTGATTATTACATTTTCTTTGTATTTCACATATTATCTGCTTCTCTGTCAAAATGAAATGACCATAGTATCAGCATGACAGAGATGAATGCATTGATGTTTTGCTGCCAAATTGGAAGCCCAAAGATTCTGTGAGCTAAAGTGAGAGTTTTATTACAGTGAATCAATGTGAGTCCCTACGTGTGATCTTTAGCACTGATAACTGTCAAAGCTTATTTTTAATTTCCTCCAAAATGTTAGGTTGTTTTAAAGTGACCATTGTAACTGATTATATTGTTGTGAACATTTTTTGGTGAAATAAAATGACTAACTTTCTAGCTTCACTCTCCTTCATGTATTTGTCTGGTGGTATCTGAAGTAACTCCTTTACAGTAAAAACTTTAAAAACAACAAATGATCCTGCAGCACCTTAGAGACTAAAAAAAAATGTAGATGGTATCATGAGCTTTCATGGGCATAGCCCACTTCTTCAGATAAATGGAGCAAGGAGTCCAGAGTTACAACTTCCATAAGCAGAAAGAACTGGGAGTGCTAATAAATAAGTACAATTATGACATTGTTGGCATCACAGAAACTTGGTGGGATAATACACATGATTGGAATGTTTGTATAGAAGGGTACAGCTTGCTCAGGAAGGATAGACAGGGAAAAAAGGGAGGAGATGTTGCCTTATACATTAAAAATGAACACACTTTGAGTGAGGTGGAAATGGACATAGGAGACGGAAGTGTTAAGAGTCTCTGGGTTAGGCTAAAAGCGATCAAAAACAAAGGTGATGTCATGCTAGGAGTCTACTACAGGCCACCAATCCAAGTGGTAGAAGTGGATGAGGCTTTTTTTAAACAACTAACAAAATCATCCAAAGCCCAAGATTTGGTGATGATGGGGGACTTCAACTATCCAGATATATGTTGGGAAAATAACACTGCGGGGCACAGACTATCCAATAAGTTCTTGGACTGCATTGGTGACAACTTTTTATTTTAGAAGGTTGAAAAAGCTACCAGGGGGGAAGCTGTTCTAGATTTGATCCTAATAAATAGGCAGGAACTGGCTGAGAATTTGAAAGTGGAAGGCAGCTTGGGTGAAAGTGATCATGAAATCATAGGAGTTCACAATTCTAAGGAAGGGTAGAAGGGAGAACAGCAAAATAGAGACAATGGATTTCAGGAAGGCGGATTTTGGTAAGCTCAGAGAGCTGATAAGTAAGGTCCCATGGGAATCGAGACTGAGGGGTAAAACAACCATGGAGAGTTGGCAGTTTTTCAAAGGGACATTGTTAAGGGCCCAAAAGCAAGCTATTCCGATGTGTTGGAAAGATATAAAATATGGCAAAAGTCCACATTGGCTTAACCACAAAATCTTGTATGATCTAAAAATAATAAAGGAGTCATATAAAAAATGGAAAATAGGACAAATTACAAAGGATGAATACAGGCAAACAGCACAGGAATGCAGGCGAAAGATTAGAAAGGCAAAGGCACAGAATGAGCTCAAACTAGCTACGGGAATAAAGGGAAACGAAGACTTTTTATAAATACATTAGAAGCAAGAGGAAGAGCAAGGAGAGGGTAGGCCCACTGGTCAGTGAGGAGGGAGAAAAAGTAACAGGAAACTTGGAAATGGCAGAGATGCTCAATGACTTCATTGTTTCGGTCTTCACCAGGAAGTCTCTAGGAATGCCTAACATACTGAATGCTAGTGGGAAGGGGGTAGTTTTAGAAAGTAAAATTTAAAAAAACGAACAAGTTAAAAATCTCCTAGAAAAGTTAGATGCCTGCAAGTTATCAGGGTCTGATGAAAAGCATCCTAGAATACTCAAGGAGCTGACAGAAGAGGTATCTGAACCTCTAGCTATCATCTTTGGAAAATCATGGGAGACAGGAGAGATTCCAGACAATTGGAAAAGGGCAAATATAGTGTCCATCTATAAAAAGGGAAATAAGAACAATCCAGGAAACTTAGTTAGTTTAACTTCTGTGCCAGGGAAGATAATGGAGCAAGTAATAAAGGAAATCATCTGTAAACACTTGGAAAGTGGCAAGGTGATAGGGAACAGCTAGCATGGATTTGTAAAGAACAAATCATGTCAAACCAATCTGATAGCTTTCTGTAATAGGATAACGAGTCTTGTGGATAAGAGAGAAGCGGTGGATGTGGTATACCTAGACTTTAGTAAGGTGTTTGATACAGTCTCACATGATATTCTTATCAATAAACTAGGTAAATACAACTTAGATGGGGATACTATAAGGTGGGTGCATAACTGGTTGGATAACCGTACTCAGAGAGTAGTTATTAATGGTTCACAATCCTGCTGGAAAGGCATAACAAGTGGGGTTTCGCAAAGGTCTGTTTTGGGACCGGCTCTGTTCAATATCTAAATCATTGTTCAATGATTTAGATATTGGTATTGGCTTATTATGTTTTCAGATAATACCAAACGGTGAGGGGTTGCGACTAATCTGGAGGATAGGGCCATAATTCAAAATGACCTGGACAAATTGGAGAAATGGTCTGAGGGAAATAGGATGAAGTTTAATAAAGACAAATGCAAAGTGCTCCACTTAGAAGGAACAATCAGTTTCATACATACAGAATGGGAAGCGACGGTCTGGGAATGAGTACGGCAGAAAGGGATCTAGGGGTCATAGAGGACCACAAGCTGAATATGAGTCAGCAGTGTGATGCTGTTGCAAAGAAAGCAAATATAATTCTGGGATGCATTAACAGGTGTGTTGTGAGCAAGACACGAGAAGTCATTCTTCCGCTCTACTCTGTGCTGGTTAGTCCTCAATTGGAGTATTGAGTTCAGTTCTGGGCACCAAGTTTCAAGAAAGATATGGAAAAATTGGAGAAGGTCCAGAGAAGATCAACGAGAATGATTAAAGGTCTAGAGAACATGACCTATGAGGGAAGGCTGAAGGAATTGGGTTTGTTTAGGTTAGAAAAGAGAAGAGTGAGGGGGGGACATGATAGCAGTTTTCAGGTATCTAAAAGGAGGAGGGAGAAAACTTGTTCATCTGGGCCTCTGTGGATAGAACAAGAAGCAATGGGCTTAAACTGCAGCCAGGGAGGTTTAGGTTGGACATTAGGAAAAAGTTCCTAACCGTCACGGTAGTTAAACACTGGAATAAATTTCCCAGGGAGATTGTGGAATCTCCATCTGTGGAGATATTTAAGAGTAGGTTAGATAAATGTCTATCAGGGATGGTCTAGACAGTATTTGGTCCTGCCATGAGGGCAGGGGACTGAACTCGATGACCTCTCGAGGTCCCTTCCAGTCCTAGTATTCTATGATTCTATGATCTGAAGAAGTGGGTTATGCCCTGTGCCCACAAAAGCTCAGATACCATCTATATTTTTTGTTAGTTTGTTTTTTTTTCTTTTAAGTTTTTTTCAGTTACAGACTAACAGTGCTATCACTCTGAGTCCTTTACAGTATTTCAACTTTAGCTGTCCTTTAGCAAAGGTTTTGTTTGGAAATGCATTTTAGAACGAGACAAGAGTTGATTCCTCTATAAATTCAAGGTGAGAGTTTTATGGAAGAAGTAGCTGAAGGAGAAGTTGTTGGTTCCGGGGAGCAAAGAGATGGCTTTAAGCAAAGGGAGAGGCTGAAAGAAGATGCAAAAGATTAAATTGGGGGGATACAGAAGGGTCAGTGAGGAAGAGGTTTGTTGCAATAGCACTACTCCGTTTGCAGCAGAACCTGCTCCGATAAAGGATGGAAATGAAGAAATTAAATTGTATTTATTTGTGATTTATAAAATGTGCACATTCTTCTTTACAAGCTCAAGAGACTCAGCAATCTGATGTATTGAGACAGACCTTTTAGGGATTTATAAATTAAATTGCTTGGATTTTCACAGGGTATAGGATCAGATGGTGCCACACCACTATGCAGGTGTTGAAGGAGAGTGTATAAAGACATTCTCCCCATGTATCTTCAGTCAGTGATTGCTCCCCTTGAAGGGCTAGGCAGCCTAAAAAGGAAGAAGGAGGGCTAGAGATGCAAGACATTTGACTCTTCTCTCTGCACCAGCCAGCAGAGCTGAAGAAGTGCAACAGTGGGTGTAGGCCCATTGGTCTGGGGTGTTCCTGGAGGAACTGTCTCCCTCAAGGTACCTGTCAGTGAAATAGTGCAGGTTTGTACTGGTCTCTAAGTGGAGCAATCAGCTACAGCTACAACTGCTGGTTTGTTTGTTTGTTTGTTTGCAGAGGCTGGTAAGGAGCAACGTGCTATGCAAGAGGCAGATCCCTGAATATAGGGTCTATAAGTGCAGCCAAACAGCCAGTCAGTAGCTCAACAGCTAGCAAACAGAGTCAGTAACAAGGGTGACTTTTTGCAGGTGTGTGTAGATGTCTCAAGATCTTAGGAGCAAAGGCTGTGACAGCTACTGAGGCAGCAGGGATAGTGACACGAGCAATAGGGGAGATAATGACGATGGCCTGATGTGGAAGCTTTGGCATGTGCATTATCCTGGAGCAGGAACCTATGAAGTGGAACCTGACAGAGCGGATAGAAGAGAAGATCGGAGGCTTGGAGATGTAGGTGGAAATTGTGGTTGCTTTTCCAAGGGGATTCAAGTAGATGGAGGGAAAGTGAGAGGAGGCTGAAGGGAAAACACAGGACTCATAGATGGCATGGAGAACTGTGAGGGGAGACTACAGAATGAGGCAAGTGGCCAGTGGAAGCATGCGACTGAGAACCAGGCATAGAAAAAGATCAGAGAGTGAGGGCAAACTAGAACTTAGGAACAGTTTGCCATGCTGGAAAATGAAGAAGGGGACAGTGGGCAGTAAAAGGAAGAGGAGAAGAGCAGCTAGTCCCATGAGAGGAGGGAAAAGAGTCAATGGTGATAGCTAGAATTCCTCTATCCTCCTGGGGCTCTGACTCACAGAAGGTTTTAAGTGAGAACAGGAGATGAGGTCTTGCAGGCTGAAAACAGCAGAGGGATGCAGATTAGGCAGGTTGACATTGCAAATGAAGCGGGGATTTAAATATCCCACACTTAATTTGCATAAAAATGGCCACCAGTTTTGCAGACTCAGCACTTTGTTGGCAAAAAGCATCAGTCTAGAGTGGGATCTGTTGAGAAAGAAAGCCTTTTCAACAGATCCCTTCTGCCTCCTGCAAGGAGGTTTACAGTACGTCAAAAACCGCTTTCTTTCTCGACAGATCCCGCTCTAGACTGCCGCTTTTTGCTGATAAAGTGTTGAGTCGGCAAAAACGGGGGCCATTTTTATGCAAATTAAGCACGGGGTATTTAAATCCCGACTTCATTTGCAATGTCAATTTGCCTACTATGCATCCCTCTGCCGACAGAGGGATGCAGTCTAGACATACCCAGTCTAGACATACTCTGGCATTCATGCACAGAGGACAGTTCTTGTGAGATGGACTCTGCTTGAGTAGAGACAGAAATAGATTTTAGGATGCAGGTTTGCACAGCTGATTTGAGCTTTAAGCTGGGACTCCCATGGGTCAGGTGGCAGAACCTAGGTTAAACGATTAACCAGTTAAGCTCCATCATTTAACCATTTTAAAATCCCTATTTCTTTTTTCATGTATATTTTAATATAAAATACTAGAAAATGTACCTACATGGCTAATTTACTCCTTAACTCAGGTAAGTGTTTTCTTCATTTAAATCATTGTTTGGAGCAGTCTGAGGATGAGGGGTTCAGTAGGCAGGCTGCCTTGGAGAGAGAAGACAACCCCAGCCCTCTCTCACTGCAGCGGCTTGGGCCCTGGTGAGAATCACTTATCTATGGCTGCTGCAGCTACAGCAGGCACAGATGGGGGAGCAGTGGATGTCCTCTGGTTGAGGGACAGACAGACACACAAACAGATGTACAAAGAGGGAAACACTCTCAAACATATAGTAAATAGCTGTCCCTTTCTCCACCTCTGCCACTTGCTAGTCCAAGGGGGTATAGCTCTTCTGGTCTTGATCTCTGGTCCCTTTCTGCCCCCCTGTGGTCATTCTGAAGTACAACTATCCCTCCTGCCAGACCCCTCCCTTTCCATTTTATGAGAAACAATCTAATTCCAGACACATCCTATTGTCCTGTCACAATCAAACCCTTACTTTGCTTTAAGTTAGGATAAGATGAAGTTGCATCCCAAATTTGGTGGACCTAGCTCTTCCTGTTTAAGAGGAATTTCTGAACAGACTCACAGATGGATGGACAGACACTAAAATACAGAGTAAGAAAACAGATGGCATGTTTGTCTCTCTAAATATGTCTGCATCTCCAAGGAAAAAAATCAGTGCACCAGAATGGCAATTGTTTAGGTTAGAAGATGTCAGATAATACCAAAGGTATTAGATTATATTAACTCATCCAGTCTGACCTATTTAGCACGACTGAATGAGTTAATATAGTCTATTTTATGTGCTGTCTGTTGGCCAAATGAAAAGTTGATGTAAGTGGGTGCACTACATTCAGGGTATTGATTTCAATCTTTGGTCTGAACTTGGTATTCTGATTCTACATATTTCATTTTAAGCTAGTCCTTTCCTTTTGCAAGTATTTTTCACTGAGCACTATCACTGAAGTTCTAAATAAACAATATATGATACTGTGGCAAATCTGTCCAAAATTCTGGGAAATTATATCCACAACTTTCCCCTCAAATATTTGTTATTTTAAATATTGTGGCAGATTTATTAAGAATAACCTTGCATGTGTGAATCCTCACTGTCCTTAATTAAATCAGAACACTCCAGCTGGTCCCTGTTCCATTTTTATTTAATGACTTCTGTCCATTTCTCATAGCTAGCTTCAGATTTACCAGTTTCAATTTCCTATATTTTTACTTAATATAAAATATAGGCAGTGCACTCAGCTCTCTTTAAATACGTCTTCTGTTTCCAAAGGTGTTTTGAATTTATATGCTAATATTGCCCCATTTCTTTTGGCATTTGCTTCAGAATTCTGGGTTGGAGACTTTCTAATTTTGTACAGTTTCGTAATCTTCAACTGCTCTAATTTTTTAAGCACCTATTCTGGCAAGATTCAGGTTTTCTTCAGCAGGTTTTCCTTTTCCAACATATTCATGTCTGTTTCTGGAGCAAGTGACTCATGTTTACTGATTGTACTTTTATTAGTACTTTCCCCTTACCCTCTCTTGTTCCCTGTGAAATTAAATAAAATGTTATCCCTTCTTTACTGAGTGCTGACTCTGCACTTGGTGGTGTTTAGAAGTGTTAGGCATGGGCCCTAGCCAAAAAGGCATGCAGTGTAGTTCAGGCTCAAATAAATTAGTTTGACATGTAATATATCTGTTGGTGGTGGCCCAGTTGTGAAAGGCTTAATGAAGGAAATGTGCTTGAAGAGGAGGTTGTTTGATTCACAGGTGGAGAGAAGTGGTTCCAAGGATAGGTAATGCCTGAAAGAAGGTACAACAAGTAAAGTGGAAGGAAAATGCAAAGACGGCAGGAGTCGTTCTTCTGCCCACTCTGTCATGATTTTCATAGTCTCCATATTCATCTTCCTGGATTTTCCAAGTTTCCAGGCAGGGTTAGATAGTGCATGCTTCAATGCTTGTGCACTGTCCATTCCTGAGAGAACACAGAGTGCAGTATTGGGACTCTCCCATATAGGGTACATGAGGCTTCCGGTATCTCACGTTTGGATCATGAGGCTATTTGAGAGGCATTGAGGCCTGTAGTGCAGTCAGCATGTAGATGGCACGCTGCCCTGTATCTCTTTTTCATCAGAGCTGACAGGTTCAGTTGATCAACTACTCCTGTCTAAAATAGGGCTTTAGATGAGAGCCACCTGATTCAATAAAGATGAGACTGATATTATGGTAGCATAGCATAGCAGAATTGACCAGAGGAAATGCATAAATTATCAGTGTCCTTGTTGAAGAAGTTTGCGTATCTGTAAATACTCAAGTTTGAAGTCAGTGGGACTACTGGTATGATGAAAATTGAGCACATGTGTAGATGGTCTGTTAGATCAAAGCCTGAGTACTTAGCATCTTCTATAACTGGCCCCAAAGTCTGCATGAATTTAGAGTGAATTCTTTATGTGCAACTTCTTTCATTCATTTATAGCATTACTTTTAAGATATTCATATTATTATGCTCAGGTTCTCCTGAATGTTCACTCTGACTGGCGTAACACATGTTGTATACATAGTTTATAATTTTAGCTTCCTTGGTACTTTATCTTGCAAGCCTTACACCTTTTTCTGTTGTACTATGGTGCTTAAAATGATCATATCTACAGCATCTCATTAACTGCCTACAGCCGGTTTGGGGCCGGGCCTTACTTTAGGCCGGGCAGCAAACACAGTTAGTACAAAGGCCAGGCCCTGGTTCAGGGCAGTAACAAACACAGGTTTGGGGTCTCCTTATTCAGGAGGGGTGCAGGCCAATCGCCTGCAGTGGCAGCAAGGGGGGAGACTGCCACCCAGTAGGTGGGTGGCAGGGGGGGCACAGGCCTGCCCACTTCACTGCGCCCCGGCCCAGGGCGCTAGGAGCAGCAGTGAAAGCTGCTACAGGCTCAGCGGGGACTCCAGCCTGAAATGTGCTGGCCTTGGGCCTTTAACAGCCCCCACTAACCCCTGGTTCATTTCCCTTCTCTCCCTCAGCTAGTACCTGGGTTTCTGGCTGCTCGGCCGAGGCGTCCAGGGTGGTCTCCTCCCACTGGGGTCCAGTCCGGTCCAGTCCTCTGCCACTTGCAGGTTCACAGGGCTCAGCCAGCTCCTTGGTGCAGGCTATGGCAGGTGTCTGGGCCGGTCCTCTAGGTCAGGCTCAGTCAGGGGTTGTGACGACGTGTTGGGGTTTTCCCATCTCCTGCACCCCTGTAATGGCATGGACAGACCCCACCAGCCAGTAGAATAGAGGGAGTTTGTTTCTCCAGGATACAGCACAGATGTAATCTGGTTACAGGGCAGGCCTAGGATGCCTCAGCCCCTCTTGAGATGGGGGAGACTGGGCCCCTAAATCCCAGCCCCTTTCCCTAGGCTGTCTCCTCCATGCTCCCAGACAGAAAACTAACCAACTCTCTTCCAGTCCTGTCCCCAGCCAGGGGCGGCATTCCACCTTCCTTTGTTTCTTTCCCTGGGGGGGTAAGCTGGTCGGACAGGTTGAGAGACCCTTTTTGCATAATGACTCATCCCCTGCCCTGCTGGGCCTTGGTACAGACAACAGCCAGTGGAGGTCACTCACAGCCCATTGCCCAGCATAGCAACCAGCAAGGTACCCCCACTCCGTCACAGGGGTCCAGGCGAAGCCTCAGCCTCCCTGGCAGGGAATGGGTAGTTTGCCTCTGGCTCACAGGTGGTTGGCGGCCGCGGCCTCAGCCTCCCAGGCCAGGAGCACCGAGCAGTCCTTTGATTCCTCTGCAGGCTGGGCCCTGACTGAGTCCACAGGCTGGGCTTTTATAGCTCTGGCCCCGCCCCCTGATTTCCTGTGAGGAGTCCGGGTAGGGTCAGGCTCAGCCCAACATGGTGGCTGGAGGGGTTCCTCTTCTTCTGACTCAGTGGGCAATCACTCCGCCCTACTACACAGCCAAATTCCATGATGTCACAAGGGGAAATATAAAAGAAGTGTCTTTAAACATCAGTCTAGTCTAATCAGGAACCATAAATACTAAAATTCATGAATAATAGTTGTATGTTTTGTGTGGTGTAACAGTTTGCACAGAACCTGGAAGAAGGAGGATAAGTTGCAGAAAGGGAAAGTCTGTAAGTGGATCACTAGGAATATTAGGCTGCAGTTAGAGCTGCTTGCTAAATGAATAAAACATTTAGTTTACCAAAGGCAGAGCCATCTCACAGACCATGGTACTTAAGAGACAGTGTCAGTATAGGGCAGAGTAAAGGCTGTTTGGGTGTTCAAATTGTGCCTTTCCAGTCTCAACTTCTTTGATTTCTTTTAAATTTAAATTCAACTCTAAATGTCTTGCATTTGTAATTCTTGTTTTTAGAATAATTGCAATATACCCTTAATCTATTTGCCCTTAAGTTATGGATACATACTTTCAACCTTAAATCTTTCTTAATGTAGAATTCTACTTGGGAATAGATGTTGCAAGACAAAATATCAAGTTAGTTACTTACTGTAGTCCCTTTCCCCACAGTACAAACTAAACTCTCCCATTAAACAACTTGACTTGCAGAAATGCAGATGTAAACCAACCACAACTTGGTGTAGTGTTTACATTTTTCCCTGAGCCATTTTGGGTAGATGCTCCTAGTTCTGCCTCCCTGAGAGTTCTTTCTCACTTCACTATTGATCAACTTTGCGTTTTTGTGAGCTACTATCTCACCTCTTCATCTTCCTTTCTCCAAACCATACATATTTAACTCTCTTCCCTCACATTTCATTTCCTTCAACTCTTTTATCTCCTGGTAATATTTCTCAGTTTATCAATATACCACATTTGAGCAGTGTGACGATCTTATTATAAAACGGATATTATAAAAATGGAGAAAATAGAAGTCAGAATTATACATGGATCTAGAGACTGTAGTTAATTAAAAATATCACAGAAGCTATATCGCAGCAGTTTAAAAACGGGAAACTTAGTGATGGCTCATTGTACTATACACAACGCAGACAGATGCTACAGGTGTGTCTGAATTGGTGTCTAGTGAAAACTGTAGGGAAACATAAAGAAATATATAAACAAAGTGTCCTCATATAGACTGGGAAATCGGGAGATTGAAAAGGTGAGTTGTATCCTTTATTGTCCCCGATTTATGTCCTGCTCCAAGTACAGCTGAGCTAAACCAGATATAAGGAGCCAGAACATCTGTTACTATTTAGTGTTTCAGTGGTGTCTGGTCAAATAGTCTCAGAGGGATAGCTGTGTTCATCTACAACTTTAAAAATGAGAAATCCTGTGGCACCTTAGAGACTAACAAATATATTTAGTATATACAGTATCATGAGCTTTCGTGGGCAAAACTCACTTCTTCAGATGTGATGATCTTGAGTGGAGAAAAAAAGTGGACTGTCAGAATAAGAAGGGACAGGGAGAAAAATAATTACGGGTCAATTGTAGTCCCGGTGCTAATGAGGCTAAGTGAGTGGGCTGGAAGTGTCCCAGACTTAGCTTTTAATGTCAATAGGGTGTTGAATGTAAGGAAAGCTGGTTTTATAATATGTTAACCAGTTCAAGTCTTTGTTCAGACCGAGGGAGATGGTATAAAATTTTCATATGAACATCAATTCTGCACTCTCTCTATAGTTGGCTTGTGATATTCCTTTGTAGAAGAATGGCTACTTTTAAGTCCATTAATGAGTGTCTAGGTGGGTTAAAATATTCTCCTACACAGACTTCTCTGTGTTACCATTTTGAATATTCTGATTTGTGTTCATCAATCCTTTGCCACAGAGACTGTCTGGTTTGGCCGATGTATATGGCAGAGGAACATTGCTGGCATTTGATCGCCATAGAGGATGTGCAGTTGTATGAGTCTCTGGTGTGGTGGCATATGTGGTTATGTCCTGTGATGGTGTCACTTGTATGGATGTGTGGACAGACTTGGCCATGGGGTTTATTGCAGGGATGGGTTCGTGGGTGTGTGTGTCTGAAGTGTGATGAGTGGCTGCTGGAAAGAATTTGCTTCAGGTTAGGATTTTGAACTGAATTCAGAATTTGCTTCAGTTGTCTGTAGGTGAGGATTGGCCTGTTTCCCAAAGCTTGTGAGAGTGAGTGACTGTTTTCCAGGAAAGGTTATAGATTGTCACTGATGCACTGGAGGGGGTTGAGTTGGGGGCTGTAGGTGATGCCTAATGGTGTTCTGTTGTTTTCCTTATTGGGCCTGGGTACTTGTCTGGCTCTGTCAATCTGTTTTTTCACTTTCCCAGGTGGGTATTTAAGTTTTAAGAATGCCTGATAGTTTCTGATGATAAAAAATGTATCTGGTCAGAAGAATAAACTTGAATGGTGTTTAAATTGGAATAAGATTCATGGATTTTTTTAAAAACCGCAGAAAGGAAAAGAAATCTGTGAATATGAATTATTGCTAGGATCCTATGAATTCCACTGTTGTTGTTCTTAACAATGCATATGAGCCCCACATAGGAACCCAGATGCCACTGTAAATAGCACCCAGCAAACAAACAAACAAAAACAAGATCCCTGGCCAAAGATCTTATCATTTAGATTTACATAATAATTCATTTGGTTCAGACTCTCTGGGACTTCCTGAAGTTCATCTTCCCTGTGATTACAGGGCCCTTTCTGGTCTCATCCTGGCAGACATCACTGCAGATTTTAATGTCATGGTGACCTTAAAGAGCTTAGGGGAGAATCACCTGAAAGAGTCTCTTCTTCCCATTCAAATCCTACCGGGGACCTGCCATGCATATCTAGAAGAGGGTTTCTGTCCTTGACTCACTCCTTTGTGGTCTGGGAGTGTCCAAGACTCTGCTACCTTTATCATCTTCTCCTGTGTCTGCTCTGTGTGGGACTCTCGATCAAAGATCCATTTTTCAGGTTAATTGGTTTTGGGAAGCCATACTGGAAGAAAGCCCTGCCACTGTTCCGTAAATGTTTGACATGGCAGCCATGAAACTGTACAGGCTGGGTCTTGCATGAAGACAGAGACACGACACTGTAGGAGTTTTGTCGCATGTTGAGGGGCAGGGGGCAAACGTGTGGAAGCAAGCAGGAGGCATGTGCTGTGTGGTGTGTCACATGCTGGACTTCAACAGACCAGAACAAGGAGTAGGATGCCAGGGAATCATGATCTATTAAATACCAACCCAATATGAAACTATTAAACCAGCCTAATTGAGAGGGTAGGTCTGGGGAAGGAATTTGTTGCCTATAAAGCCTGTCCGGCCTTTTACATCAATTGTATGTGATTTCCAAGACTTGGTCACTAAGCTTCTTCCAGAATTTTCTCCAAATAGCTCCTGTGAAGGAGGGAATGTGTAGAGTTGCGAGAGGTGTCATGGGAACAGTTTGGGGAGGGAGTTCCCAAGGATCTTTTGGGGACAAAATCCATTAAATTTTATGATGAAGGGACATGTGGAGTAAATAATGCCACGTAAATTCAGGTGCCCCGCTGTGACTGAAAGATCCCTGGGTGCCATCTGGAAAGGGGTTACAAGAATATCCTGATACTGGCATGTAGATTTTGCCTCTCCGATGTCATGTGAGATTTTAAATGAAAGCTACAGTCACCCTTGTTGTTATTGTTGTGACATGTACGTGCAGATACTGTGTTAGCAATTATCTAGGTACAAAGAAAATATTTTCTTGGATTCTGAATCACAGCAGAGGTGGAGAAACAGATGTCCTGTCAGACAAGGGATATTTATTGAAATGTAAATTAAGTATTGTCCCATTCACAATGGATCTGCCATTACCCATCTAAGATGATGCATAGAAAAGGTTGTCAGAATTTCAGAAAGGAGCTAACAAGTGTACACAGAAAGAGACAAAAACCATATCTTGAGATTCAGTGAACTTTTGAAATTTACCATATTTTTAGACCAAACAAGACACTCCATCCTGTGCCTAGAAAAGGGGCAGCACATTCACATTCATGAAAATTGGATCACAACCAGCACTGGCTGAAGTCACAGCAAAAGTGAATGAGGTAAACATTATTATATTGAGGTTAAACTAAAAATGAAGTTTATTCTCCAGAAAGACTGTTATAATCTTATTTTATCGATAGCCTTTTGTTTCCATTATCCAGACTCACTCTGGCTGTGTCTAGACTACACCTCTCTGTCGACAGAGAGATGTAGATTAGGCACGCTGAAATTGCTAATGAAGCAGGGATTTAAATATCCTGCACTTCATTAGCATAAACATGACTGCCGCTTTTTTTTTTAAACGGAACTTTTTTGGAAAAAAACGGCAGTCTAGATGGGGATCTTTCAAAAAAAAACCCTTTTTTGAAAGATCCTGTATTCCTCAAAAAATGAGGTTTACAGAATCTTTTGAAAAAGGGTTTATTTTTTGAAAGATCCCCATCAAGACTGCTGGGTTTTTTTTCCAAAAAGCTCCATTTCGAAAAAAGTGGTGGCCATATTTATGCTAATGAAGCATGGGATATTGAAATGCCTGCTTCATTAGCAATTTCAACGTGCCTAATCTACATTTCTCTGTTGACAGAGAGGTGTAGTCTAGACAGACCCTATATCTTCCATTTTCTGTAATAATTGTTCTCCTTTTAATGTACTGTCAACAGTAAAACTTACCTCTGAGAACTTAGCCAAATTTAGCCTGAAATATTCCTGCTTAAACATTTGTTAGAGAACTGACATTGTATATTCTTTTAAAAATGGGAAGGGTTTCAAAAAAAACTAGATACATTCATGGAGGTTAGGTCCATCAATGGCTATTAGCCAGGATGGGTAGGAATGGTGTTCCTGGACTCTGTTTGTCGGAAGCTGGGAATGGGCAACAGGGGAGGGTTCATGTGATGATTACCTGTTCTCTTCACTCTGTCTGGGGCATGTGGCATTGGCCGCTGTTGGAAGGCAGGATACTGGGCTAAATGGACCTTTGGTCTGATCCAGTATGACTGTTCTTATGTTCTGTTCATTATAGTACCAACTCTTGTGTAGAAATAGTTGTACAGTAAAGCATGCATTTTTGCACAAAATAAAGTATTTTTAGTAGAAGAAAAGGGAATGAGAACTGAAATTGTAAAAGGCCTAGGACTGAAGGTCTAAAAGTGACTCCTGATTTTTGCATGCCTCAGGTTTTGGTGGTTTACTTGAGATGTTTACAAGGAGAATGATTTTCAGGAATGTTTGACACTTCACTTCTGAAGATCAGCCCTCTTTAAGGTGCCACGTGTTGGGAACTCTAATACTGGAGCACCCAAAACCACAAGTTGCTTATAAAATCTTGGCCTAAACATATTTAGGAATATTTTCTTGGAAAAGGATATAAATAGATACAAAAACAGCCTGGAGTAGAAAAATCTGATATGATCCTTTTAAAATTAGGCGTGGCAAGTATTTAGGAAGAGTGAATATTCCAAACTCAGAAGAGCAGCCATTTCTTGAATGAATGGGTGTCTGTTCCTTTCACATTTCCTACATTTCTAAAACATATTAAAATATGAGCTAAAATTATGTGCCATTAATTGTGGTAGCCAAGCCCTTGGAATAAGCATAGCTAATGTAAGAGTAGAGTAAAATGTGGCATTTTCTGCGTTAAATCCCTTTTTCAGGTGCCCCACTCTGACTAGACTGGACAATATTCTTTCTGTCACCTCTCTGACAATTAGATCTGATTCAGATATAGAATCATGGATGATTAGGGTTGGAAGAGACTTCAGGAGGTCAGATATTCCAATCCTCTGCTCAGAGCAGGACCAACTTAAGCTAATCATTCCAGCCTGGGCTTTGTCAAGCTGGGCCTAGAACACCTCTAACATCTGACCTAGGTTGAAAACTCTCTCTTTTTTCATTGCCTTCCAAAAGCAGGAGCAAGGGGAGAAATTGCAAAACACTCATGATCAATTGGCTTTATACCTGTGGGTTAAGCGACACACACACAGAGAGAGAGACAGAGGGTACATCTACACTACATGCTTCTTGTGCAAGAAGCCTTTTGTGCAAAAACTTCTTGAGCAAGAGCAGGTCCACACCTCAAAGCACATCTCAAAAGGGATGTGCTTCTGCGTTAGAGAGTATCCACACTGCATGGATGCTCTTGCACAAGAAAGCTGTGATTGCCATTCACAGAATGGCCATCAGAGAACCTGTGCTTTTTCCCAGAGGGGTTTCTTGCACAAGAAACCCCTCTGGAGTGTCCACACTTGCATTTTTCTGCAAGAACTCTTGCGCAAAACGGAGTTATGCCTCGTAAAAGGAGGTTTACCTACCGGAAAAGCTCTCTGTTCTGCCTTGCTACTCTTGATTTCCTTGCGCAAAAGTGTCTTTGAGGTGTGGACGCCCCCCGGTTTTTGCACAAAACAGCTATTTTTGCACAAAAACCTTGCAATGTAGACATAGCCAGAAAAAAAGCCCGCGCCAAACCCAATGCCTTCCCCACTAGCCTCCAGAGATAAAATGATGGATAGGCATGAGCCACTTGACGGACTTTTCCGCCTAAATCCAGTTCAGTTTGGAGCTCCCTGCTTACGTTTCCTCCTCACCCAGGCTCTAAGGGGTTAGCTGGATGTCCTCTTAGCCCCGATTTATCTTCTGACTCTAGACTTTGGGTCCTTGCCTAAAACTCGTTTGTATCCTGATTTCAAGGCGTTGTGATTTAAGATGGAACCGCCTAGGACTAATAGTCGGCTCGGCTGCTACTAAGGTCAGTGGCAAATTTCGGTTCCGTGGTTGCAATACAAAGCCGCCTGCTGCCGGGCGTTGCCCCCGCGTATCCAGGGCAGTCTTCGGTTCCAGGGATCCTCGGGACTCTGCGAGCTTCTGCCCCTTTTGCAGGCTTAAAGCTCCAGCTGAAATCCCCAGTGGCTTTTGCGCTGTTGAAGCAGGTTCCTGGGTTATGCTGTGGGACTTGCAGAACATAATGTCAAATTCTCTCTACCGGTAGCGCCAAACCTCGGCTGAATCTGCCCTCTGCTGGTTCAAAGCAGGATTTACTGTTTGTTATTACTCGCAACAGGAGAGCGCCGGTACCTCCGAAATAGAGTAACTCGGTGAATAAACATGAAATAGAGGGTATAAATAATCCAGCCATTTCTCATTCACCTCCCACCTCCTTTACCTCCCCTCCCCCGAACCAGCTGAACACGTTTCGGACTTTGAGACTCTCCCTGGGATTTACAGTATGGTTGTGTTTATGTTACCCTTTTAAACCCAAGACAACTCCCTGGTAATTGGATAGACCAGGAAGGGCTTCTGCCTGCTAGTTAAGCAGTAATGCAGTGTTACGGCTCAAATCCGCGAGTGAACCCTAAAAGGAACAGGTATTTAACGGATCCTGTTGCGTCGTGTGTTAATTGCAGACGAAAATTTGGTTCTATGGGGGATTGAACAAAAAAAGCGTTAATGTTAATGGCATGTGTTAAGTCGTCTGTTTTAAAACGGAATTTCATATGGTCCCGTATCTTTAACCTTACAAGATAGAAACCTGCAAACTTCCCAGCCTGCGAGTAGAAAAATCCTGAAGTAAGAGGAAGGCAACATGCATCCCAGACTTCTGTGGTGTAACAAAAGACAGGACTATGCAGCACTTTAAAGACTAACAAGATGGTTTATTAGGTGATGAGCTTTCGTGGGCCAGACCCACTTCCTCAGATCAAATAATGGAAGAAAATTGGCATGACCATATACTCCAAAGTGATACAATCAAAAAAAGTGAACACACATCAAATCAGATTTTAGAACAGAGTGAGGGTGAGGGTGGGGGGAGGTTAGTGTCTATGAGATAATGATATTAGGGGTGATAATCGGGGAAGCTATCTTTGTAATAGCTTCCCCAATTATATGTGTTCACTTTTTTTGGTTGTATCCCTTTGGTATATATGGTCATGCCAATTTTCTTCCACAATTTTATCTGAGGAAGTGGGTCTGGCCCACGAAAGCTCATCACCTAATAAACCATCTTGTTAGTCTTTAAAGTGTTGCATAGTCTCGTCTTTTGTTTCAGCAAGACTAGACTAACACGGCTACATTTATATTACTATTCCATGGTGTAGACACTCTGGGGACTGAATTCTACTCTACAACAATTCAGTACCGGTTTCGGGTAATATGCACTAATAGAAATACGTGTGTACACGCACACGTTATTAGTATGAAACACATTGAGACAAAACGTTGAGGTCCCTATTTAGTTTTCACTCATTCATTGCTTATACGAACTCCCACGGGAGTAAAATTTGGTGCTGAAGTCACTGACAGTTTGCAAGGGTAAGGAACGATTAAAAGGTGAATAGGGATTTGTGTTTCGCCCAATGAATGATTGTGCTGATCCTTTTACCTTCTCACAGAGGAAATGTCCTACCCCATTGCATTAGAGAGATCACAAGTTTAGGTCATTTTTTTTCTGAGGGGTTTTTTTTTAAACAGAATTCTTAGTATAACTTCGTTTCCTTCGTTCTGGTTAAAAACAAAGCAGGACGTCACAAGACAGCGTATCTGAGAACTTGTTGATTCGTAGACAATAAAGGTCTTAAAGTAAGACAAGAGCACCAAGTTGACGAAAACAGTTCAGTAGCTCTTGGTCTTGCCTTTGCTTTGTCAGCAATCAAGTATGAGCTAGAAAGGAGTTAACAGGGCGGGACAGATTCCTGGTTTCCTTTGTACTGAAATGTAACGCGAGATTTCTCTGGTCTGGCTTGCTGTTTGCTGCCGTGGTTGGGTTTGAGTCTTCCGTTGGAAGAGAGCGAGCATCCTCTCGAGTTCCGCTTTTAAAACAATGCTCATGAAAAATGGGTTTTCGGGGCCAGGTATGAACTCAGATTCACCAACTACCGTCCATCCGTCTTCCTTTTCCTGTTTGTCTCTCTAGTGCTGTATGTTGCTGCTTACTCTGGTTGCCCTCCATTCCCCTCCTCCTTTGGTCTGGTCTATTCTACATTCCCCTGCCATAACAAACCTCTCCATCCTCATTACTGCTCTCTTGCTAGCTCTACCCAAGGTGTCTTCTCTGTCTTCAAACGTCTTGACTAGCCTTGCCAAAAACAACAGGCAGGTCTTGCTTTCCTGATTTCTCTTTTTTTGCTTCCTTTGTTTTATGGCCTTCTGGTTCTACTCCTACGTCACTGGCTGCTGCTTTGGCATCTCCTTTAATAGTTCATCTTCTCTGGGTTAATCACCGGGGTTCTGGTCGGGATTCCCTCGTTTTCGCTCTCTCAAATACTTTATCTCCTTTCAAGTCTTCAGCTCAGATTCCGAAATGCACTTATCAGCCCGGACTTCTTTCTCCAGTCTCTGTAGCTGGCAGGCTGACATTTCAAAGTTTTCCTCAAACTGAATATTGCATTATTCCTCCTAATTTTTATACAGGTGCTCCTGACGTTCTCATTACAAATGAGGAAATACAACCTGGATGGCAAGACTGTAAGATGGGTGCTAACTGGCTGGAAAACTATTCCCAGAGAGTAGTTGTCAATGATTCACAGTGATGCTAGAAAGGCATAACAAGTGGAGTTCCACAGAGATCCGTTTTGGGACCAGTTCTGCTCAATATCTTCATCAACTAATTAGATAATGGCAGAGAGAGTACAGTTGCAGATGATACCAAGCTGGGAGGGGTTGCAGGTGCTTTGGAGTATAGGGTTATAATTCAAAATGATCTGAACAAACTGGAGAAATGGTCTGAAGTAAACAGGATGAAATTTAATAAGGTATTCCATTTAGGAAAGGAACAATGAGTTGCATACATACAAAATGGGAAATGAAAGCCTAGGAAAGAGTACTGTGGAAACAGATCTGGAGGTCATAGTGGACCACAAGCTAAATATGAGTCAAAAGTGCAACACTTGCAAAACAACAATAACAAAACACAAACAAAAAAATCATTCTTAGATGTATTAGCGAGAGTGCTATAAATAAGAAATGAGAAGTAGTTTCCCCCTCTACTACTCATGGATTAGGCTGCTACGGGAGTATTGTGTCCAGTTCTGGGTACCACATTTAATAAAATGTGGACAAATTGGAAAAAGTCCCGAGAAGAGTAACAAAAATGATTAAAGATCTAGATAACATGACCCATAAGGGGGAGATTGAAATAATTGGATGTGTTAAGTCTGGAAAAGAGAAGACGGAGAGGGGACTTAACAGTTTTCAAGTACCTAAGGGTATGTCTACACTACCCCGCTAGTTCGAACTAGCGGGGTAATGTATGCATACCGCACTTGCTAATGAAGCCCGGGATTTGAATTTCCCGGGCTTCATTAGCATAAGCGGGGAGCCGCCATTTTTAAATCCCCGCTGCTTCGAACCCCGTGTAGCGCGGCTACACGGGGCTCGAACTAGGTAGTTCGGACTAGGGTCCTATTCCGAACTACCGTTACTCCTCGTGAAACGAGGTGTACCGGTAGTTCGGAATAGGCACCCTAGTCCGAACTACCTAGTTCGAGCCCCGTGTAGCCGCGCTACACGGGGTTCGAAGCAGCGGGGATTTAAAAATGGCGGCTCCCCGCTTATGCTAATGAAGCCCGGGAAATTCAAATCCCGGGCTTCATTAGCAAGTGCGGTATGCATACATTACCCTCCTAGTTCGAACTAGGAGGGTAGTGTAGACATACCCTAAGAGAAGGTTACAAGAAGGAGGGACAAAAATATACTGTCCTTAACCTCTGATGATAAGACAAGAAGCAAGGGGATTAAATTGCAGCAAAGGAGGCTTAGGCTGTTCTTAGGGAAAACTTCCTGTCAGAGTGGTTAAGCAATTAAATAAATTGCCTACGGAGGTTGTGGAATCTCCATCATTGAAGAAGTTTAAGAGCAGATTAGATAAACACCTGTCAAGAATGGTCTAGCTGGTGCTTGGTCCTGCCATGAGTTCAGGGGACTGCACTTGATGACCTCTCAAAGTTCCTTCCAATCCTATGATTCTATTATTGTAATTCCTTCCCTGTGTTACTTCTCCCTTTACTGAAAACACAATTTTCCTTATCTCTCTGGAATCTCTCTGGAATCTCTCTGGAATCTCTGACTCCTTCTGCAGTTTCTCACAAAATCCAGTTACTTTCTTTTTAATAATTCCATACCCATCCTTTCCACATGTATCTCATTGTTGATATTTTTGTTTCTACATTGATAATCTCCTGCAGCAATTAGTGCAATGTTCTGTGTGCCTTCACTGTCGCTCAACTCTCGCCACTCAACTTTGTCCCAAATGTCAATGCTAAAATCTTTTCTTCCCCCATTTCTTTGAGCATGAGGAAGATAACGTGTAGGGGACAGTCATTGCTCCAGAAAATAGTTTCTTTGAGCACAGGTGTGCCCCGGAGTGTGGGGGAGTCCCCAGGCTGTGCACCCTCATCCACCTCCTGATGTGACGCTCAGCCAGCATGTAGAACAGAAAGTTTATTGGTTCACAGGGACACAGCATAGCTCAGACTTCTTGTTACAGGAACCAGGAGCATTCAGTACAATTCATCTTAGGGACAGGGGGGTCCAGAGCCCCAGCTCAGGGCCCTGCCATGGACTCTCAGGCTACCTCAGCTCCTTTCTCCCCCAGCCAGCCGAAAAACTACTGACACACACACCTAGGAACTGCTAGGTGCCACGCTGCCTCCTTTGTTCAGATTCCCCAGGCAAAGTGTCACCTGACTGAATCCTTCACCTAGCTCAGGTGACAGGCTGGCCTGGACCATTCCCTTTGTGCTTCCCCTCAGGAGTTTGCACCCAGAGATTCCATCCCTGCTGGGCACTATGCATGTGCATACACACACACAGATTCGCTACAGAGCAGCACAGGACAGTAGAATCATACATAGCACAACAAAGCAACCATCAAATGTAAAAACCAAGTGACCACCATGCCTACAAGGGTATGTCTACACCAGAGGTATCCTGAAATAGCTACCCCACGTCTTTTGAATGTGAAATATAGCAGATGCGCTATTTCAGCATCCTCATAAGCCTCATTCCACGGGGGATAAGGAATGTCTCAAAAGAGTGTGTTACTTCAAAATGTGATGCCATGTAGATGCTCCAAATTTTGAAATAGCCTAATTCGCAATAAAATTTAAATAAGATACACAATTTGTATCTTATTTTGAGTTTAGGGTGCAGAGTAGATGCACCCCAAGAGTGAATGCAGTCCCCACTACATCACAAGGTGAGAATTAAATAGCAAGCTCACTAATTTCATCTGTGAACAATATGCCATTGCGGAACACCCTTTAATGGGTGAAAAATAAAACGTGAATTAAAACAGTGTTATACTAAAATATTTGTGGGACTCGAGATCAAGGATACAGACTTACATCCCAAGAAAGAAGGGGCAGAAAAGACCTTTCTATGCATTAACAAAATGAAATGTTTTGGCTTTTTGAGAAAACTTAAACATTGGATAAAAAACATTGGACCATATCATGCTCCATTATAAGGCTGAAAGACTGGGAATTGAAAAGCCAAAATGTGATGATAGGTAGGAAGCAGTGTCAAATTGTTTGACTTTCTGAATTACATGAGCCAAGCATACTGTATGAGGGCCATCTCTAGAACCCTGCAAATCTGCGGATATCCGCATCGACTGATATCACTCATATTTGTGGAGACAGATACAGATGAGATACAAAACATTTGGACGGCATTCCCATCTGTAGTTGACCATTGAGGTCAATCACAGCAATGATTCAGATAAACTTCTCAAAGTGCTAATACATTTAAATGAATGTGAAGAATGAAATTTGGATTCTACCTCTCTCATACTGGGTAGATGGAATTTTCGATGCAGATGCCAATGAATTATTGGGAAAAAATGACCTTTTTTGATCACTCAGGATTGTTAACACCTCATGATATTGGAGAACTGTAGCTGTTCCAGACCTTTGTGACTGAAACATCTTATAAGAACCCTATGTTCTACTAAACAGAAAAATTAGCAAGATCAGAACATTAATTTGGCTGATGGACATTAATGGCTTTTAAAGAGACCTTACATGCTGAAACTAAGAGGTGGATATGTCTCTGGAGATAAGGATCATGTCATGGCTAGAGAAGATAATTAGTGTTGTTTCTTTCAAAATATGGAGGTAGGAAAAGGACTGGTTAGAGATCTCATGGAAGGCCAAATCATCCAGTCATGCGCAAGCATTCATCAGACTGCTACAGACAAGGTTAAGTGGAAATGGAAGTACCAGTACCTGAGAATGCTGCGAGTAAAAACCAGATAATTATCTCACCTGAGGGTAGCCTTTGACATGATACAAAGCACAGTTTCCTTTGTTCTCCAAACAGTGAGGGCTGTTTGGAGATTTTTGGATATATGAATTGCCCATGAATTGTGTTCTGAAGCAACCGACGACACAATTACTCTACGTAATAAAATTGGCCCTTAAATTCCGATTACTTCAGCAAGAGGGAAATATTAAAAAGTAATGGGCGTGCCTCCTTAAAAAAGCAAACAATAGCTGCGTTCTCAGCGTGCGATGACCAATCTGTCAGGTAACCCGGCGGGTTTCTTGACCTATGATCTTCACAGTGACTGAGCAATGGCTGGTTTGCTGATGTTTACTATATGATATTTATTAGTCTTAGGTAGGAAAACGTTAGTATAAAATGTCTCTTAAACCATCGTGAAAACCAGATTTTTGTGTGTTGGGTATAATGGATGGCAAATATGCTTGCAAATTGAAAATGTGAATCGTATTCAGGATCTTAATTTGAAACTAGCCAAAACATTGTATAAAAATGGTCGCGGAACAATTTGCATGGAGTTCACGTAGGGTTGCAGTTCTTACTTTGAACACGGCGTGTCGCTCTTGCTGCAGTTTATTGCTGCTGAGACTCAAGACATTTTCCGGCAGGAAGCTGCCAGTTTACTCTGACGTTATCTGGCTGTGCAAATCCCAGCTGCGGTATTGTGCTTAGATTTGACTATTCCCCTCGCTCGCAGCCGGTACAGAGTACAGCGTCGCGGCGGCAGGCAATGAGAATGGAGCCCCTCTTTTCCGTGAAAGGAGATTGGAAATGTGAGCGCAGACCGAAGCCAGGGGGTTTATTGTCTCTTCCGGTCTCTGTACGATGTCGCTTGTTCGCTGATTCCTGCAGAACTGGGGGGGTTGCTGCTGAAGATCTGGAACGATTCAGACACAGACGGTAGGGTGGTAAGATCCGAGTGAATTCCGGGACAAGCGATCTGTTCTATTTACGAGTATGAAGGGGGAGGGAGGAGCATGTAAATGCAGATCGATTAGAGTAAACGTAGGTACTCAACGCCCCTTTTCGTCTGTTGAGTAACAGGCAGGAACGGAAAATCCCCTCGGTGAATTTCCAGTGAAGACGGAGATTCTGGAGCTAAGGATCAATGCTCTGCATTTTCCTGGCGGTCGTGGCAAGCTGTCTTCCAGCTGTTAACACTGTAAGGTATCGCTCTAGAGAGGCAAGGCTGCGAGCTCGCGATAATGAAAGAAAACAACACGATATTTCCTCCCTGAATTTGCTGATGGAAATCCACGAAGATCGGAAGATGGCCGACATTTCTAGTTTGTCGCTATATGTAAAATAAAATGTACCAACAGCGGAGAGCGGCTGGAGAAGTTCGTGACAGGAATGTTGTTTTCATAATCAATACGAGTGATATGGACGTGTGAGGTGGGACAGGAGTCCGTGGCGTCTGGCAGGCAGAGGAAGAGAACAGGTGCTTTCGGCCGTAAGAATTTAGCCAAGTAAAATAATCTTATGTAAATTCTTAACAGGAGACACCTAAATGCCATGCACAGCTTTTAGGAAACCGAAAAACGAACTATTCTTCTGCTACAACTATTGCAGGAAATCACTGAATTTTACGAAGTTGTCACTGAAGTTCTGGAACCTAAGAACCGTACCCCTGGAAATGTGCTAAGAGGAAATGGAGCACGAGGCACCACTACAGGTGCCTTTAATGTCAAGGACTTGCGGGGGGAAGCATTCAGTGCAACAAATGAACATTCCCTCTGTGCTAGAATTCTTAGCAAAACGAAATCGCCTTGTTCATGGAAAGGGCCTTAGACCGTGAGAAGCACATGTACAACCTGGCTATATTTTCGGTGGAGAAGAGCTCGCCCCAAATGACGTCTTTGGAAACATTCGAATATAAAATTACCCATTTTAATCACAGGCTCTGTATATATTTTCAAACCTCATGCAACTTGCACTGGGAAAAACGCAACAACCTAGTTCTACCGACTATGTAAATTCTACTGTTTTAAATAGGGACCAGAAAGCCAATTAGAGATATTCAGCGGTATGCCAAGTGAAGACGTTTTTATTTCTATACACACTGAAAACACTGACAACTATGTTCCAAGAACAATGGATTATGAGTATATAAAAATCTATATTGCATTCAGAACTGCAGATAGAGGATGGTCCCTTCCATTGAGCTCTGAAGTAATTGTCTCAGTTGATGATTAATGAAAACGACAACCCGATAGCTTTTCACGAAGCGGCAGGGTCTGGCCAAAAAGGGATGTGCTTGCGCGTCCAAAGCTCTCTAGTCAGCGCTGTTAACATTCACACTTGATGTTAAGAGTTTTAAAAATCTACAGAATAGACAAAATGAGCGAACCACGAGGGTCTTGTGAGAAAATACTTTGAAATGTTATGTCTGCGGAAGAGGATATCATAACTGAGAAAGTTACTAGAAGCTGTATGTAGAGTATAATCATATTTCAAGTGTCTGTGCTGTATACTCAAAGGAAGATATTTACCGAGCATGTCTGTGGCTCCCTCGACCGCATAATTGCAAGTAAATAATACTTAAGTGGAAAATTAAGACGATAACGCTTTTCATTGAAATCAAGTTAAGGACATTTTAGTGGAGGCGCTGATGACCATAGACCAGCCGATAGGTTTACTCGTACTAAACCAAAGGAGATCCCAGCTGTTCGGGAAGAATGTCTGAATACAGTGTAAGATGTTTTAACTGCATCCAGGGGCAGCAATTTATAACCGAACTACTCGCAATCAAGGTGTAATATCGGACGTCAAGAAAACTGCTACAAAGCACAGTGATTGTTTTTAAAAGACTGTTGTCGTTGACGTAAAATGGCTTGCGAGTTATCAAGCGGCTCCATCAAAAGGAAAGTTTATTCTCTAGTTCGGAGATCGGAGAGAGATCCGAAACAATTCTCTGTTCTTTAGCTTAGATCATGGAACGTGACCGGGAGAGAACATCGGATTCGGAATATAGATGTAACCATCATTGCCATCGACTCAAGGACTCCCAGACTAATCACAGATATTGGATATCGGACTCGAATGACACTTTTCTAGCATTGAACCAGACACTCTACACTCTGTACTTGAAGGAAAACATGGTCCGGATTGGACCATATAAATGCTGGCGCTTAAAAATGTTTAAAAGCAAAAGGTAAAATGAAATATTCCTTAGCGCAGACAGGTAAAGGAGCTGCCTAATAACCCTGGATTAGTAAAGGTAACAGATTGCTGAATTGCTGTGATAGCAGCAGATGGCGGATCTTCTCCATGGAGCGCCGAAGTCGGCATCTGAGTTGTAATTGATAAAAATGACAAAGCTCTGTTCATTTTATACCGGGTGGAGAACAACCGCTGCTTCTATCTCACAGAGGGGACTTGACTCTGTATGAAGATTCCGGTCAGAATTCTTGACTTTCCTGCCAGCTGCTGAACGCCACAGACCCGGGTCTCTTCACTATCGGACTCCATAATGGGGAAGTAAAGCCCGACAGACGAATGACGGGAGGAGACCACATTAAGTCAAAATCAGCTGTTGCATGAAGACAGTGAACACCTTCCTTAATCGAATAGTATTACGGTAAATACAATGATAGTGGATGGATTTTAAGAGGTGAAAATACATCGGTAAGGGCGTAAGAGGAGAAGATGACAAATTGAATATATATTTAGTAAACTATGGTTTCAATTTCATTTTTTCTTCTTCCTGCTGTGGTCTATATTGCTGTACAAAAACGTAACAAGAGAAAATCAGGAAACGATGCACGTGGCTTCTTTCAGTTGGGAGAAACTCCCCGCATCACCAACAAGTACATACAATTTCGCAATAAATGGACAATTTTAAATGTACAATCATGGGCTGCATTATTTTAGCTCAGCCACGAGGTGGCGATATTGGCAAAGACGGTGCTGAAAATTCAGCCTTTACGTCAGCTCTCAGGCTTCAGACGCCTGAATGCCGCGGAAGGCAGCGGCTCTGCGTCGGGAACAGGTAAAAGAGGTTTACAGGGAAAGCGCGGCTGGAATCGCTACAAACAGATTCAGTCTTCGGGATAAACAGATTCCCGTCTAGCACAACATCTGAGCGGCTGCCGGAGCTTGACAGAGAGTCCTGTGTTCACATCTGACTGGGCCTGGCTGGCGCAATGGCGAATCGCTCCAGGACAAGGCAAGTTCTCTCTTTCGCTCTGTGTCTGTGGGTGTCCCTGGCGGAGGGCGGGACGAGCCGCTATTCTGTGCCGGAGGAGAAGAAAAGCGGGTCGCTAGTTGCTAATATAGCAAAGGATTTGAATGTGGCCGTAGGGACCTTGTCTGCTCGCAGGGCGCGGCTGGTTTCTAAAAGCACCAAGCAGTATTTTGAGCTGAACGCGCGGTCCGGGGATGTGAGAATAAAGGAGAAAATAGACCGGGAGGAGCTGTGCGGACAGAGTGACCCGTGTGTGCTGCAATTCGAAATTGTGCTGGAAAACCCACTGCAGCTGTACCCAGTGGAGGTGCAGATCGAAGATGTGAATGACAATTCCCCGAAATTCTCCAAGAGTGAATTCGGTTTACAAATACCAGAACAGATCCCCGTAAACACCCGCTTCCCTTTGGAAGGAGCCCAAGATTCGGACATAGGAACAAACGGCATCCAGAGCTACGCAATCAGCTCTAATGAGCATTTCCGTCTGGATGTGCAAACCCACAGCGACGGCAGCAAATACGCGGAGCTTGTGCTCGAGAAACAATTAGATCGCGAGGCGCAGCCGCAGTTGATGCTGATTCTCACAGCTGCAGATGGGGGCCGCCCACAGAGAACCGGCACAGCCCAAATACGCGTCAGTGTGCTGGATGCTAACGATAACTTCCCCCAGTTCAGCCAGTCGGTGTACAGGGCGCAGTTACCGGAGAACAGTCCTAGAGGTACCTTGGTCACCAGGGTGGAGGCCAGTGATTTGGATCTAGGTTCCAATGCAGAAATCAGCTATTCCTACGGGCAGGTGCCTGAGAGAGTCCTCGAGTTATTTCAGCTCAATCCGTCCACCGGGGAAATCACTGTGCTAGGGTTCATTGACTATGAAGAAACAACCAGCTATGAGATGAACATTCAGGCCACAGACGGGGGCGGTTTCTCTGCGCACTGCAAAGTGCTGGTGGAGATCGAGGACATGAATGACAACGCCCCGGAGGTGACGCTGACGTCCCTCAGCAGCACCATCCCCGAGGACTCCGCCCCGGGCACCGTGGTGGCCTTGTTCAGTGTGAGAGACCGGGACTCCGGGGACAACGGCAGAGCAGCCTGCTCCATTCCGGGCAATGTCCCTTTCGCTCTGAAATCGACTGTGCAGAACTATTACGAGCTTGTCACACGGGGGCCCCTGGACCGTGAGGCGGTGGCGGAGTATAACATCAGCATCACAGCCACGGACCGGGGCGCTCCCCGGCTCGCCTCGGAGAGGGTGATCCGCGTGCAGCTGTCGGATGTCAATGACAACCCGCCGGTGTTTACCGAGCCGTCCTACGTCATGTACCTGAAGGAGAACAACCTCCCGGGGCTCTTGATCGGCTCAGTCCACGCTGCGGACCTGGACACCGAGCAGAATGCCAAAGTGACGTACTCGGCGTTGCCTGGCGACGTGGGCGACCTCCCCTTCTCCTTCTACGTCTCCATAAACTCCGACAGCGGCCACGTGTACGCGCTGCGATCCATGGATTATGAGCGAACGAGGGATTTCGAGGTGCGGGTGCGCGCTGCGGATGGCGGGTCCCCCCCGCTGAGCTCTGAAGCCACCGTCCGGGTTGTGATCTTGGACGAAAACGACAACGCGCCCTTCCTGTTATACCCCCTGCAGAACAGCAGCTCCCCCGCCAGTGAGCTGGTGCCCCGCTCGGCGGGGCCGGGTTACCTGGTGACGAAGGTGGTGGCCGTGGACGGAGACTCGGGCCAGAATTCTTGGCTTTCCTACCAGCTGCTGAGAGCCACGGACCCCGGTCTCTTCACGGTGGGGCTCCAGAGCGGGGAGGTGAGAACCAGCAGGCCGGTAACGAGCCCGGACTCTGTGAAACAGAAACTGCTCGTGCTGGTGAGAGACAACGGCGACCCGCCCAGATCCACCACCTCCACGCTGAACGTGCTCCTGGTGGACGGGTTTTCGGAGGCCCACCTGCAGCTCCTGGACGTGCCCCAAGAGGAGGGGCAGCAGGACACGTTAACCCTGTATCTCGTCATTGCTTTGTCTTGCATTTCGTTCCTTTTCCTGCTGTCCGTGGTGACAGTGATCGCCACCCGGCTGCACAAGGCGAGGCAGGGCCAAGAGCGGTACATGGCATCGTCCAGGAACTTCTATTGTGAGCCCAGCTTCCCCACAAAGCCCGCGGACACTTGTGGCGCCGGGACTCTGCCTCAGTCTTATTGTTACGAGGTTTGCTTGACCACGGGCTCTGGCACCAGCGAATTTAAGTATCTCCGGCCGCTGCTACCGACCGTGCCCGCTGAGCCCAGCGCTGCAGGAGGCTCCGTTCTGGAGACTCAGGTTAGTTGCCAGCTAAAGGAGGAAAAGGAATCTCGGAGAGAGGTGAGTGCTCATGGTACTTCATTCGCGTCAATACCTACTTTGAATATTTGTATTGCTACTCTTAGGAAAATTACTTTACTTCCAGAAATGCCTCACATAATTTTTGTTCTGAATGTATTGTTAAGCTTTTCCACTTGCCTCGTGGTCAAGCGGTGATCAATCCACTGAAGAACTTTTCTTTTCTTCTATTTTCTTTCCTTAACGTCAATTTGTGAAACCTTGATACTGGTCTCTCTGCAGTGTCTCTGATCCCTGCTAGGGAAGATTGATGGTCGTCAAAGAAAAGTGAATTTGGAATTGTTTAGATATTTGTGCTGAACTGAGTAGCAGCGGGATTATTTGACCTAGAAGGAGTGTTCTCCAAGGGGCTTTATGGCATCTGAAATGTTACAAAGAGACTGAGTCCGCCTTTGGTTCTTCAATAGTGTTCTCAGAGGGTAATCCGGATGTAGTGCCAATGGGAGGGCTAGTGCGCCATTATAAAATCGGGCGATAAGAAAAGTGTTAAAGTAAAATTGAAGTATCCAAGGGAAATTTAAAGTGCATCTTATTTGTCCACCCCACCCTTCCAATCTGAGTATCCAGCGGTGGCTGCCGCTTCCAAGTGAGAGGTATTTGCAGAGGGAAGAGGCGCTGTTTATGAAATCATCCTCACTTACAGTCTCTGGGGTTTATGAACCCCCTGCAATCCACAGGGATGTGAAAGGTTCCTGATAACATGCATACCAGTGAGATACTGGCAACTGACGGCATCAGTTGGGTTTTTACACGCAGCAAGTCATTGTGCAAGGCGTTATATGATTAAAGTGACAAAGGTCTGTTCATTTTGTACTGTGTTCAGAGCAGCAGCTCCCCCATTTAATGACATGGTTCGAACAGCAACGGAGGTGACTAAATTTGTGACCAAGGTGCATGGGGATTCCCATCAGAATTCTGCGCTCTCCACCAACCACTGACGGCCACAGACCCAGCTAGCGGGAGGAATGGTGATTGAAAGACCGAGACACCAATTACGGAGCGAGACCACCTTCAGTCAAACTTAGTACCATTGTTAAAGACAACGGACATCTATCACAGTCCAGCCGCCCTTCCTCGCTTAATATATTGCTAGTAGAAGAGTTTTCATGAGCTTTTATGAGAGTCAGGAGACAAGACCATAAGAGCAGCATAATGGGTCAGACCAAAGGTCCATCTAGCCCAGTATCCTGTCTGCCGACAGTGGCTAATACCAGATGCCCCAGAGGGTGGGAACACAACAGGCAATCCTCACGTGATCCTTCCCTTTTCACCCATCTCCGGAGAAAAAAGGATGCAACTGTTATGGAAAAAGGGCGTGATAGCTTGTAAAATATATATTTAGTCACTTTCGCTTAAATTTCCTCTTTCTCGTTTCTGCTCTGTGTATTGCCATAAAATATACGACACACTAAGAAGAAAGGGAGCACGGGAGAGCTATTTTTTGTATAACGGTGTAGAAACCAGGGCTGGATTCGTTCCCGAGATCTAAATTAGTAATGTTTGATAATAAAGGGATCGATCATCACTGAGTTAAAATTTAATGTCACAGTTTTCTAGCTTTCCTACATCTTCATGAGCACCCTATGCGTGGAGACAATCATGAAACTTGGGTGGGTTTCCACATAGCCTAGTGGACGAATGGGAAGAGAGGCGAGCGAACTGCATTGACTTACTTTGCATCTTTACTTGTGTAGACCAGCAGTGCTGGAGTGTGAGAAGAAAACCCATCGTAGAAGTGTCACAAGTCAGATTGCTTTTCTAATAATTTCCGCCTATTTCCACATTAATGTGAAATAACCTGGGTTAATGCTTTCCTTGCTTTCAAATAATCGAACCACAATTTATACGTAAGGGATAAATCATTAGCTAGTTGATAGTAAGTGGACACACTAAATTTAACTATTTTGAGATATGGTGTTCAGCGCAGCCACAAGGTGGCGATAGAGGCAAGACGATGAGGAAAATGCAATTCTTTGAGTCCAGCAGCGATAGGTGGAAGAGGCACTGCAAAGAGAGCTGAAAGCAGAAGGAAACGTCGCCTTGTCGGGAAAGGACGGAAACGGATTACAGGGGAGAAGAGCTGCTCTCATAATTACAAAAAGGCAATAGTGGAGGAGAAATCATTTCCCGTCTCGCACCACAGCTGAGCGGCTGCCGCGGCTCGGCAAAGGGGCCTGTGTTCAGATCAGATTGGGCCTGGCTGGCGCAATGGCGAATCGCTCCAGGACAAGGCAAGTTCTCTCTTTCGCTCTGTGTCTGTGGGTTTCCCTTGCGGAGGGCGGGACGAGCCGCTATTCTGTGCCGGAGGAGAAGAAAAGCGGGTCGCTAGTTGCTAATATCGCAAATGATTTGAATGTGGCTGTAGGGACCTTGTCTGCTCGCAGGGCGCGGCTGGTTTCTAAAAGCACCAGGCAGTATTTTGAGCTGAACGCGCGGTCCGGGGATGTGAGAATAAAGGAGAAAATAGACCGGGAGGAGCTGTGCGGTCAGAGTGACCCGTGTGTGCTGCAATTCGAAATTGTGCTGGAAAACCCACTGCAGCTGTACCGAGTGGAGGTGCAGATCGAAGATGTGAATGACAATTCCCCGAAATTCTCCAAGAGTGAATTCGGTTTACAAATACCAGAACAGGTCCCCGTCAACACCCGCTTCCCTTTGGAAGAAGCCGAAGATGCAGACATAGGAACAAACGGCATCCAGAGCTACGCAATCAGCTCTAATGAGCATTTCTGTCTGGATGTGCAAACCCACAGCGACGGCAGCAAATACGCGGAGCTTGTGCTCGAGAAACAATTAGATCGCGAGGCGCAGGCGCAGTTGATGCTGATTCTCACAGCTGCAGATGGGGGCCGCCCACAGCGAACCGGCACAGCCCAAATACGCGTCACTGTGCTGGATGCTAACGATAACTTCCCCCAGTTCAGCCAGTCGGTGTACAGGGCGCAGTTACCGGAGAACAGTCCTAGAGGTACCTTAGTCACCAGGGTAGAGGCCAGTGATTTGGATGAAGGCTCAAATGCAGAAATCACCTATTCTTTCAGGAAGATGCCTGACAAAGTCCTTAAATTATTCGAACTAAATCAATTATCCGGGGAAATCACTGTGCTAGGGTTCATTGACTATGAAGAAACAACCAGCTATGAGATGAACATTCAGGCCACAGACGGCGGGGGTCTATATGCGCACTGCAAAGTGCTGGTGGAGATCGAGGACACGAATGACAACGCCCCGGAGGTGACGCTGACGTCCCTCAGCAGCACCATCCCCGAGGACTCCGCCCCGGGCACCGTGGTGGCCTTGTTCAGTGTGAGAGACCGGGACTCCGGGGACAACGGCAGAGCAGCCTGCTCCATTCCGGGCAATGTCCCCTTCGCTTTGAAATCGACTGTGCAGAACTATTACGAGCTTGTCACACGGGGGCCCCTGGACCGTGAGGCGGTGGCCGAGTATAACATCAGCATCACAGCCACGGACCGGGGCGCTCCCCGGCTCGCCTCGGAGAGGGTGATCCGCGTGCAGCTGTCGGATGTCAATGACAACCCGCCGGTGTTTACCGAGCCGTCCTACGTCATGTACCTGAAGGAGAACAACCTCCCGGGGCTCTTGATCGGCTCTGTCCACGCTGCGGACCTGGACACCGAGCAGAATGCCAAAGTGACGTACTCGGCGTTGCCTGGCGACGTGGGCGACCTCCCCTTCTCCTCCTACGTCTCCATAAACTCCGACAGCGGCCACGTGTACGCGCTGCGATCCATGGATTATGAGCGAACGAGGGATTTCGAGGTGCGGGTGCGCGCTGCGGATGGCGGGTCCCCCCCGCTGAGCTCTGAAGCCACCGTCCGGGTTGTGATCTTGGACGAAAACGACAACGCGCCCTTCCTGTTATACCCTCTGCAGAACAGCAGCACCCCCGCCAATGAGCTGGTGCCCCGCTCGGCGGGGCCGGGTTACCTGGTGACGAAGGTGGTGGCCGTGGACGGAGACTCGGGCCAGAATTCTTGGCTTTCCTACCAGCTGCTGAGAGCCACGGACCCCGGTCTCTTCACGGTGGGGCTCCAGAGCGGGGAGGTGAGAACCAGCAGGCCGGTAACGAGCCCGGACTCTGTGAAACAGAAACTGCTCGTGCTGGTGAGAGACAACGGCGACCCGCCCAGATCCACCACCTCCACGCTGAACGTGCTCCTGGTGGACGGGTTTTCGGAGGCCCACCTGCAGCTCCTGGACGTGCCCCAAGAGGAGGGGCAGCAGGACACGTTAACCCTGTATCTCGTCATTGCTTTGTCCTGCATTTCGTTCCTTTTCCTGCTGTCCGTGGTGACAGTGATCGCCACCCGGCTGCACAAGGCGAGGCAGGGCCAAGAGCGGTACGTGGCATCGTCCAGGAACTTCTATTGTGAGCCCAGCTTCCCCACAAACCCCGCGGACACGAGTGGCGCCGGGACTCTGCCTCAGTCTTATTGTTACGAGGTTTGCTTGACCACGGGCTCTGGCACCAGCGAATTTAAGTATCTCCGGCCGCTGCTACCGACCGTGCCCGCTGAGCCCAGAACTGCAGGAGGGTCCCTTCTCGACTCTCAGCTTAGCTCCCAGCTGAAGGAGGGGAAGGAATCTGTGTGCGAGGTGAGTGCTCATGTTACTCCTTGTACATTAATCTCTTCTTTGAAAATTTGTGATACTCTGGAAACTATTTCAAAAGAGTCGGAACCATTTATGTGGAGGGCTGCCCTCTCTCGTTCTAGGAATAGAGCCCGGGAAGGGAGAGCGCATGGCCGGAGGTGAAGGACATGAGGGACTTCAGTGCTGTGCAGCTCTGATGGCTCATGGGCGTCTTCCTCTCCCTGCCCCATAGGTTCTTAGGCCTCCGCGTGAACTGAGAGAGCCTGCCAGCATGTTCTTGACCCACAATGTCACTGTCTGTTTCCCTGGCAAGCTCCCTGTAACGCGTTCTCCACGTTCCCCCTCCTACATAGGCTTCGGTCGAAGAGAAGTGGCAATCCGATAGGATACCAGTGAGCAGATGAGGCTGAGAAACCTGCATAATATGTTACCGCACCTGTCCTTGCTGTACTGCCAGCCATTCTGAAACACCCTTCAGCTGTTGTACAGTGTTATGGTTCCCCCTAGTGAAGTGCTCTCTGTGTCTAGGTAAGGACTAGGAGCGTGGTTGTGTTCTGCTCACATAAGGAGCCTAGTGTGCACATGCAGTGTGAGTTTACTTGTAGTATCATAACTTTTTTCACAATACTTTGTAGTGTAGCTAAGGCCTAAGTTTATTTCCTCAAGTATCGCGTTATATTTATGTAGGGATCTTTTCCTATAGTTTTTACATCTTTCTCACTTATATGATTTTCAAGCTAATAAATTTATACATAACTTTTCTTTATGTGCTTTCTCCTCTCAAAGACCACTAGCAATCTATGCCGAATGTATCCTCTTTATAAAGGAAGGTTGAACCTTCTCAATGGAAAATCAAAGAAGTAATTGTTTCTGTATTAAAAAACACCATGATAGGGAAACTGTGTGACCTAAAGCCCTCTGCAGAACACACTATGGCATGCGAAATGTTACAAAGAATCTGAATCTATCCTTGCTTCTTCAGTAGTGTTTACCGATGCTAATTAGGAATATATGTGAGTTGCAGGGCTACTGCATGAATGTGGAACGAGGGAGATTAGGAAACACTAAAGTAAAATACAAATATCTTATGAAAATGTCAGCTGCGCTTTACATGTCCATCAAACCCTTTACCAAGTGAAAGGCTAACAGTAGTTGAGGTTTTGATGAGGAAGGTGCTCATAGGAGGAAGAGGCAATGTTTATTTTCATCCTATGAACTCACCATCATTTTACAGCTTGTAGAGTTTATGAACCCATTCCAATCAACACTTATGAGAAAGTAGCTAGTTAGTTACATGCATACCAGTGATATAGAGGCACCCGATGGCATCAAGAAGATGTTTTATTCAACAAGTCATTGTCAGCGGTTTTTGATGAACATGACAACGGCCTCTTCGTTTTGTACCATCTTCAGACCTTCACCTCTCCACTTAATAACATGATTGGCATAGCAAAGAAACCCGAATACCGTTGTGACCAAGATGATGGCTGTAAATGGAGATTCTGGTCTCAATTTTTGACATTCTAACCAGTTGTTTCAGATCACTGATACAGATCTGTTAATTGATGTACTGAAAATTTGGAAGAAAAGTCACGAAGCCCATTACGGGCATGCTCCTTTAGACAAAAGCTAAAATTTGTGAAAGAGAATGGTTACAGCCCCAATACGCTATTGAGATTCTAAATTAACTAGTTTTGCGTTGGTTTTCTAGTGCGCGTACATAATTTAGCGACCTAGATACAGAAGAGGAATACGATGGGATGTTACCTATATACTTAGTAATTTCTTTTATATTAATTTCGGTGGGATTGTTGTTTGTTTCTTTTTGGACCGTATTGCTATAAAATATATGAGAAAAATAGAAAGTTACTGACCTGCTTCTTTCAGAGGAAAAGAGGACCCAGTTTCTCGAATAAGTGTATAGAGGCCAGGACAGGAATCCCTGCTAGCAACTACATATATGATGTTGGCGTAACCACTAGGTCTATCACTAGTTACATGTATTCTATTAGCCCCCCAATTTCCCAGTTTTCCTTTTGAGCAGCCTAATAAGGAAGGGATACAGAAGATTCAGGATTTACAAGCTATCATTGACCTCGTGGACAAAAGAGAAGCCGGTTGTAGAGGGAATCCACTTCTAGTGATTTGCATTATTAATGTACTGTGCAGAATAAAGCTGTTGGGAGGTGAGGGAAGAAAATGGGATATTTGCGGATTACCATTCATATTAATATTAAATAATTTTGAAACTCTCTTCTCGAAACAGTAATAATCTTCCTTCATATTTCACAATTCGTACCATGCAATTTTATGACCACAATTTCTACAGTTTACGGAAAGTTTTGTCATGCAGATAACAGCGCGAAATACATTTACACTGTAAAATACTGGTCAGCCTTGTTTTGGCAGAGCCACAAGGTGGCGCTATTGCCAAGGAAGGTGCTGCGACTTCAGCTTTTACGAGTCCATCAGCGCTCAGTGGGGAGCTGCGCTCAGACGTCTGAATGCCCCGGGAGGCAGCGGCTGTGCGCCGGGAACGGGTGACAAAGGATTATTACAGGGAAGCGCGGCTGGAATCGCTACACACAGAGTCAGTCTTGAGGAGAAATCGTTTCCCGTCTAGCACAAGTAGAGAAGCTGCCGCAGCTTGACAGGGGGGCCTGTGTTCAGATCTGACTGGGCCTGGCTGGCGCAATGGCGAATCTCTTCAGGACAAGGCAAGTTCTCTCTCTCGCTCTGTGTCTGTGGGTGTACCTGGCGGAGGGCGGGACGAGCCGCTATTCTGTGCCGGAGGAGAAGAAAAGCGGGTCGCTAGTTGCTAATATCGCAAAGGATTTGAATGTAGCCGTAGGGACCTTGTCTGCTCGCAGGGCGCGGCTGGTTTCTAAAAGCACCAGGCAGTATTTTGAGTTGAACGCGCGCTCCGGGGATGTGAGAATAAAGGAGAAAATGGACCGGGAGGAGCTGTGCGGACAGAGTGACCCGTGTGTGCTGCAATTCGAAATTGTGCTGGAAAACCCACTGCAGCTGTACCCAGTGGAGGTGCAGATCGAAGATGTGAATGACAATTCCCCGAAATTCTCCAAGAGTGAATTCGGTTTACAAATACCAGAACAGATCCCCGTAAACACCCGCTTCCCTTTGGAAGGAGCCGAAGATGCAGACATAGGAACAAACGGCATCCAGAGCTACGCAATCAGCTCTAATGAGCATTTCCGTCTGGATGTGCAAACCCACAGCGACGGCAGCAAATACGCGGAGCTTGTGCTCGAGAAACAATTAGATCGCGAGGCGCAGGCGCAGTTGATGCTGATTCTCACCGCTGCAGATGGGGGCCGCCCACAGCGAACCGGCACAGCCCAAATACGCGTCAGTGTGCTGGATAACAACGATAACTTCCCCCAGTTCAGCCAGTCGGTGTACAGGGCGCAGTTACCGGAGAACAGTCCTAGAGGTACCTTGGTCACGAGGGTGGAGGCCAGTGATTTGGATGAAGGCTCAAATGCAGAAATCACCTATTCTTTCAGGAAGATGCCTGACAAAGTCCTTAAATTATTCCAACTAAATCAATTATCTGGAGAAATCACTGTGCTAGGGTTCATTGACTATGAAGAAACAACCAGCTATGAGATGAACATTCAGGCCACAGACGGGGGCGGTTTCTCTGCGCACTGCAAAGTGCTGGTGGAGATCGAGGACATGAATGACAACGCCCCGGAGGTGACGCTGACGTCCCTCAGCAGCACCATCCCCGAGGACTCCGCCCCGGGCACCGTGGTGGCCTTGTTCAGTGTGAGAGACCGGGACTCCGGGGACAACGGCAGAGCAGCCTGCTCCATTCCGGGCAATGTCCCTTTCGCTCTGAAATCGACTGTGCAGAACTATTACGAGCTTGTCACACGGGGGCCCCTGGACCGTGAGGCGGTGGCGGAGTATAACATCAGCATCACAGCCACGGACCAGGGCGCTCCCCGGCTCGCCTCGGAGAGGGTGATCCGCGTGCAGCTGTCGGATGTCAATGACAACCAGCCGGTGTTTACCGAGCCGTCCTACGTCATGTACCTGAAGGAGAACAACCTCCCGGGGCTCTTGATTGGCTCTGTACACGCTGCGGACCTGGACACCGAGCAGAATGCCAAAGTGACGTACTCGGCGTTGCCTGGCGACGTGGGCGACCTCCCCTTCTCCTCCTACGTCTCCATAAACTCCGACAGCGGCCACGTGTACGCGCTGCGATCCATGGATTATGAGCGAACGAGGGATTTCGAGGTGCGGGTGCGCGCTGCGGATGGCGGGTCCCCCCCGCTGAGCTCTGAAGCCACCGTCCGGGTTGTGATCTTGGACGAAAACGACAACGCGCCCTTCCTGTTATACCCCCTGCAGAACAGCAGCTCCCCCGCCAGTGAGCTGGTGCCCCGCTCGGCGGGGCCGGGTTACCTGGTGACGAAGGTGGTGGCCGTGGACGGAGACTCGGGCCAGAATTCTTGGCTTTCCTACCAGCTGCTGAGAGCCACGGACCCCGGTCTCTTCACGGTGGGGCTCCAGAGCGGGGAGGTGAGAACCAGCAGGCCGGTAACGAGCCCGGACTCTGTGAAACAGAAACTGCTCGTGCTGGTGAGAGACAACGGCGACCCGCCCAGATCCACCACCTCCACGCTGAACGTGCTCCTGGTGGACGGGTTTTCGGAGGCCCACCTGCAGCTCGTGGATGTGCCCCAAGAGGAGGGGCAGCAGGACACGTTAACCCTGTATCTCGTCATTGCTTTGTCTTGCATTTCGTTCCTTTTCCTGCTGTCCGTGGTGACAGTGATCGCCACCCGGCTGTACAAGGCGAGGCAGGGCCAGGAGCGGTACATGGCATCGTCCAGGAACTTCTATTGTGAGCCCAGCTTCCCCACAAACCCCGCGGACACGAGTGGCGCCGGGACTCTGCCTCAGTCTTATTGTTACGAGGTTTGCTTGACCACGGGCTCTGGCACCAGCGAATTTAAGTATCTTCGGCCGCTGCTACCGACCGTGCCTGCTGAGCCCAGCGCTGCAGGAGGCTCCGTTCTGGACTCTCAGGTTAGTTCCCAGCTAAAGGAGGAAAAGGAATCTCGGAGAGAGGTGAGTGCTCATGGTACTTCATTCGCGTCAATACCTACTTTGAATGTTCGTATTTGTGATGCTCTGGAAACCGTTTCAAAGGGAATCAGAACCATTCATGTGGATGCTACTCTCTGGTACTGGGACTACAGCCTTCTGCAAGGAGCGTCAGTGGTTGCCGCGTAAATGCACGAGAGGGTGCTGTGTGGAACAGATGATTGTGTGTGTGTGTGCAAGGAGCGGCATCTCACTGCCTCATCGTGGGTTCTTAGGCTCCTGTCTGAAATTAGAGAACATGGCAGCTCATTCTTCCCCAACAAACGCGCACACAGCCTGTCCCGCACAGAAATTCCTTTCTATACATTCTCTTCCACTTGCCCCTGTTACATATACTTCTGTTGAAGACGGGTTGCAATCTGATAGGATACTAGTCGACAGATGGGGTTGAGAAACCCGCATTGTGTCACTGTACCTGCTCCCTGCCGCATTGCAAACCATTTCCAAAGCACCCCTGCAGCCAGTAGCACAGTGGAATGGCTCCCTCTTCTTCCTGCACTTCTCTGTGTGTCCAAGTAAGGGTTCTTAGTGTGGGTGTGTTCTGCTGGTAGTAGGAGCCTAGTGTGCACATGGAATATCAGTTTACTTAAAGCATCCTGACTTTTTTTCACAAAACTTTGTTGTGTATAGAAGACCAAAGATTATTTCCATGAATGTCTAGCAATATTTACGCAGGGATCTTTCTCACTTGTATGATGTTCAAGCTAATAAATCTGTATTTAAGAAGTGTTCTTTATGTATTCCCATACTATTTTCTCTTCTGAAAGACCATTCTCAGTCTGTGATATTAACCTCTATTAATTTCCTCTATTATTTCCTCTTTGCAAAGGAAAGTTGAACCTTCTCAATGGAAAATCAAAGAGGTAATTGGGGGTTGTGTTTTTTTTCATTAACTCAGTATCCAGGGAACTATGTGACTTTATTAGAGTCTTCTGCAGAACAGTCTATGGAATCCACAATGTTACAAGGTTTCTGAGTTTGTCCTTCTTGAGTAGTGTTTTCTGGTGCCAATGGGTGTGTCTGCGCTGCACCTGTAGCTCCAAATTAGCTACGCAATTTGAGCTATGCAAATTGGGTACCTTAATTCGAGAGTATTTCAAAACAGATTATTTTGTAAATTAGCACTGTCTGCACAGTGCCAAATTTTGAAATAGAGCACTATTCCAAAACATCCCTTAATCCTTATGGAATGATGTTTATATGGATGTGGGAATAGTGAGCCCATTATTTTGAAAGCTATTGTTTAAAGATGCAGAATAGTTATATTGGGAAACCATAAGTCTCCCAAAATAACAGCAGTGTATACATACTCTGGCAGGGCTACTGTGTGATTGTCAATCAAGGGAGGTCAGGAAACATTAAAGTAAATAGAAGTGTTTAACAAATATGTAAAATGCACTTTATTGGTATGTCTACACTATGGTGGAATTAAGATACACACCTTAACTCGATTTTTGGCATTGTTCACACTATACGAAGTTGAAGGAAGAACACTCTCCCTTCGACTTCCATTACTTCTCCTGGTAGCAGGATTTCTGGCATCCATGAGAGTTCCCCTTTCAGCTCGAATTAGCGTGTCCTCGCTATACTTCTAGTTTGAACCCTGGAAGATTGACAGTGACAGCCTTGATATTCTCTGTAGTGTAGGCATACCTCTGTAGTGTAGGCATACTCTGTAGTGTAGGCATGTCCATTAAAGCCTTTGAAATGTGAGAAGCTAGTAGTGGCTGAGATATCAATGGGGAGGAGATACTCGTACAAAGGAGAAGCAATGTTTACTTAACTCATAAACTCATCACCTTTCACAGCTTCTGTAGTTTATGAACTCATAGCAATTGACATGTACGAGAAATACGACTATTACAGGTATATCAGTTCAGTGATAAAGTGGCAGCCGATAGCATGAAAAGGATTTTTGCATGGAGCAAGTGATTGTCTAAGATGCTATTTGATTAAAATGACAGCGACCCCTTCATTTTGTACCATCTTCAGAACATCACCTCTCAATTTAACAACCTTCTCCGCAGAGCAAAGAAACCCGAATAACTTGTGATCAAAGTGGTGGCTACAAATGGATATTCTGGTCAGAATTCCTGGCTTTCCGACTAAGTGTTGAAGGCCAGTGATTTAGATCTGGTCACTGGTGGACTGAAAATAGGAAGAATAACCATGTGTGACATAGTGGGGGTACCTGGCTGGTTTCTATGCGGCTGGCTCTGGGGTAACCCCCACTGGCTGTCTGGGGACCACGACCCAGCAAAACAGGATGAGTCACTATGCAAACCAGTGGCCAGACACCCCCCATGGAGAGGAACAAAGGAAGGTGGAATGCTGCCCTGGCTGGGGGGCAGGGCTGGAAGTTAGTTAGTTGGTTGCTGGCTGTCTGAGAACATGGAGGAGAGCCTAGGGGAAGGGGCTGGAGTTTAGGGGCCCAGTCTCCCCCATCTCAAGGGGGCCTGAGGCAACCTAGCCCAGCTCTGTGACCAGATTACATCTGTGCTGTGCTGTATCCTGGAGAGGCAATAAACTTCCTCTATTCCACCGGCTGGTGCAGTCTGTTTGTGCCACTTCGGGGTGCAGGAGACGGGGGACCCCAATGCGCCGTCACACCATGATACCAAGTAGAGTGCAAGATTCTTTTAAGCAAAACCTAACTATTGTTAAAGACAATGGTCATTGTCCCGATCGCTAAGGATACTACATTTACAGTGATTGTGCGGCTTTTTAGATGCACGTATGCCAGGGATGGGCAACCTGCAGCCCGAGAGCCACGTTCAGCCCATAAAGGTTCTCTTGTGGTCCATGAGACATTGTGTTTACTGTTGCCCATTTCTTGCCAGATTCCGATGCTTTCCTTACGCCTGGTTTTTTCCCTACTGGTATTGCTAAGGTGACATGCACATAAAGCAAGGGCAGGTGAAGTGCGGTGTGTGATGCACACAACACTGACTGTGGGAGCTTTTGGCTGCCTCTATATTCAGTCTGAACAGTTAGCATACCCTGCAAACCCTAGATATAGAAGCGCAGTTGGAAAACCTACCCTATGGGATTGTGACAAACTTGTGGCCCACTGAATGAAGGAGGTCCACTTAGGGGCCCACTCACTAGTGTAGGTGGCCCATGGCTGACGTATGCAATTCAGTGACATAACTATGAAAGAGGAAAGAGCTGGGTGATTAAATATGTTCTTAGTAATTTCTTAGTCTTACATTTAATTGGGATTTTTGCTTGTTTCTCTTTAGCCCCTATTCCCATAAATTACATAAAATAGGAAAATAGAGAGAAAATTACTGTTTTGCTTCTTTCAGTTGCCATGCTGGGAAACCCAGTTATTCAAGTAACTGTACTGGCGGGGACTGGATCTCTTTTCCACAACTAGTTAGTTATACGATGTTAGTTTAACCCTGGGTCTCTCACCTCTACTTTATGAGCCCTCAGTTTCCCAGTTTTCCTTTTGTACACCCTAATAAGCAAGGGAAATGTGGGACTTAGATCTTTCTAGGCTATCGCTGATCTCCAGGATAAAGAAAAGCAGTGGCTTGGCGGGGGAGGGGGGTGGGCGGGGCGGGGAGAGACTTTAGGGACTCGTTTACTATCTTAGCTCTGAGGAATAAAAGTCTTGGGAGGTGAGAGAAGAAAATATGGTGTGGAAGAATCGCAATTCAATATATATTTTATTATTTTGCAACTCTATCTCCTCCAAACGCAAATAACCTTGATTCTTATTTCACGGTTGTTAAAGTGCAATTCTAGAACCACAGAAAGTACTGAAAAGAGAACGCTTTGCCATACAAATGCTAACAGGGCGAAATACATTTTCACTGTAGAATTATGGGCTGCTTAATTGTAGCTGAGCCACGAGGTGGCGGTATTGGCAAATAAGGAGCTAAAATCAGCTTTTACGGGTCCGTCAACATTCAGAGGGGAGCTGCGCTCAGACGTCTGAATGCCACTGAAGGCAGCGGCTCTGCGCCGGGAACTGTGTTAAGGATTACAGGAAAAGCGTGGCTGGAATCAATACGAACAGAGTCAGTCTTCAGGAGAAATCGCATACAGTGTAGCAAAACATCTGAGCGGTTGCCGCGGCTCGGCAGCGGGGCCTGTGTTCAGATGTGACTGGGCCTGGCTGGCGCAATGGCGAATCGCTCCAGGACAAGGCAAGTTCTCTCTTTCGCTCTGTGTCTGTGGGTGTCCCTGGCGGAGGGCGGGACGAGCCGCTATTCTGTGCCGGAGGAGAAGAAAAGCGGGTCGCTAGTTGCTAATATCGCAAAGGATTTGAATGTGGCCGTAGGGATCTTGTCTGCTCGCAGGGCGCGGCTGGTTTCTAAAAGCACCAGGCCGTATTTTGAGCTGAACGCGCGGTCCGGGGATGTGAGAATAAAGGAGAAAATAGACCGGGAGGAGCTGTGCGGACAGAGTGACCCGTGTGTGCTGCAATTCGAAATTGTGCTGGAAAACCCACTGCAGCTGTACCCAGTGGAGGTGCAGATCGAAGATGTGAATGACAATTCCCCGAAATTCTCCAAGAGTGAATTCACTTTGGAGGCGCCTGAACAGATTCCCGTAAACTCCCGCTTCCCTTTGGAAGGAGCCCAAGATTCGGACATAGGAACAAACGGCATCCAGAGCTACGCAATCAGCTCTAACAAGCATTTCCGTCTGGATGTGCAAACCCACAGCGACGGCAGCAAATACGCGGAGCTTGTGCTCGAGAAACAATTAGATCGCGAGGCGCAGGCGCAGTTGATGCTGATTCTCACCGCTGCAGATGGGGGCCGCCCACAGCGAACCGGCACAGCCCAAATACGCGTCAGTGTGCTGGATGTTAACGATAATTTCCCCCAGTTCAGCCAGTCCGTGTACAGGGCGCAGTTACCGGAGAACAGTCCTAGAGGTACCTTGGTCAACAGGGTGGAGGCCAGTGACTTGGATCAAGGCTCAAATGCAAAAATCAGCTATTCCTACGGGCAGGTGCCTGACAAAATCCTGGAGTTATTTCAGCTCAATCCGTCCACTGGGGAAATCACTGTGCTGGGGTTGATTGACTATGAAGAAACAACCAGCTATGAGATAAACATTCAGGCCACAGACGGCGGGGGCCTATATGCGCACTGCAAAGTGCTGGTGGAGATCGAGGACATGAATGACAACGCCCCGGAGGTGACGCTGACGTCCCTCAGCAGCACCATCCCCGAGGACTCCGCCCCGGGCACCGTGGTGGCCTTGTTCAGTGTGAGAGACCGGGACTCCGGGGACAACGGCAGAGCAGCCTGCTCCATTCCGGGCAATGTTCCTTTCGCTTTGAAATCGACTGTGCAGAACTATTACGAGCTTGTCACACGGGGGCCCCTGGACCGTGAGGCGGTGGCCGAGTATAACATCAGCATCACAGCCACGGACCGGGGCGCTCCCCGGCTCGCCTCGGAGAGGGTAATCCGCGTGCAGCTGTCGGATGTCAATGACAACCCGCCGGTGTTTACCGAGCCGTCCTACGTCATGTACCTGAAGGAGAACAACCTCCCGGGGCTCTTGATCGGCTCAGTCCACGCTGCGGACCTGGACACCGAGCAGAATGCCAAAGTGACGTACTCGGCGTTGCCTGGCGACGTGGGCGACCTCCCCTTCTCCTCCTACGTCTCCATAAACTCCGACAGCGGCCACGTGTACGCGCTGCGATCCATGGATTATGAGCGAACGAGGGATTTCGAGGTGCGGGTGCGCGCTGCGGATGGCGGGTCCCCCCCGCTGAGCTCTGAAGCCACCGTCCGGGTTGTGATCTTGGACGAAAACGACAACGCGCCCTTCCTGTTATACCCTCTGCAGAACAGCAGCTCCCCCGCCAGTGAGTTGGTGCCCCGCTCGGCGGGGCCGGGTTACCTGGTGACGAAGGTGGTGGCCGTGGACGGAGACTCGGGCCAGAATTCTTGGCTTTCCTACCAGCTGCTGAGGGCCACGGACCCCGGTCTCTTCACGGTGGGGCTCCAGAGCGGGGAGGTGAGAACCAGCAGGCCGGTAACGAGCCCGGACTCTGTGAAACAGAAACTGCTCGTGCTGGTGAGAGACAACGGCGACCCGCCCAGATCCACCACCTCCACGCTGAACGTGCTCCTGGTGGACGGGTTTTCGGAGGCCCACCTGCAGCTCGTGGATGTGCCCCAAGAGGAGGGGCAGCAGGACACGTTAACCCTGTATCTCGTCATTGCTTTGTCTTGCATTTCGTTCCTTTTCCTGCTGTCCGTGGTGACAGTGATCGCCACCCGGCTGTACAAGGCGAGGCAGGGCCAGGAGCGGTACATGGCATCGTCCAGGAACTTCTATTGTGAGCCCAGCTTCCCCACAAACCCCGCGGACACGAGTGGCGCCGGGACTCTGCCTCAGTCTTATTGTTACGAGGTTTGCTTGAGCACGGGCTCTGGCACCAGCGAATTTAAGTATCTCCGGCCGCTGCTACCGTCTGGGCCCGCTGAGCTCAGTGCTGCAGGGGACTCCGTTTTCGACTCTCAGGCCAGTTCCCATGTAGAGAAGGGGAAGGAATCTCTGAGCGAGGTGAGTGCTCATGTTACTCCATTCGTATTTTAATATGAGATTTTGAGCGTGTTTGTTGGTATTGCAGTGAAAACTGCTTGGCAGGAATTCAAAACCATGAATTTGGGATGCTGCTCTCTCTGCCGCTAGGAATACAGATCGCCCTCTCCTCTTCCCTCCCCCACCCAAACTCTCATCGCAACAATGGGATCCGGAGTGACTCTGGAGCGTGCTCCGTCCCACTGCCATCTTCCCACCTATTGCCCTGGGCTTCTCCATGGAAACCAACATCCAGAACCCACCGAGTGCAGCAGGCTCCGAGAGAGGGGAGGAATAGAGCGCAGTCTGCCAACCTTCTCTGGGTCCTGCCACCATGGTAGGTTTTGGGGGGATGTGAGACTCCTGCTGACACGCTCGACCAGACGCCGGACAGTCCAGTGGCTTGTGTTGAACAGAGGAGGGAACAAGGGAGGGCGGAATAGTGCGGGAAGCAGCCGTGAAGGGGCAGAAAGGAGTGGAGTTTGGTGAAGGGACGGAGTTGGGAGTTGCTCTGGGTTGGGACAGAGCAGAGGTGGAGCAGAGAATTTGTGATCCCAAGCCCCGCTCCTGTGGCACTGGGGAACGGGTTGACTTAGGCCACGCACCCCGCTAGAGATGGCAATGCTCACAGTTTATTGTTCGCTGTGTCCATGTAAGAGCTCTGCTGTGGATGAGTTCTGATCACATAGTATAGTCTAATGTGGTCATGCAGTACTGTTTAGTTGAAGTGTCATAACTTTTCCCCTGAAAACTATGTTGTGTGAAGAAGGCCGAAGTTTGCTTCCATAAATGTCTTGTGATGTTTGCAGGGATCTTTTTCTGTAGTTCACTCAGATGATATTCAAGCTAAATCATTTCCATTTAAGAACATTTCTTTATGTATCCCTATGTTTTTATCCTGTCTAAAAGACCATTTTTCAAACTGGGATAGTGGACTATGTGCCGGGTTTGTGATTTTTGCTGAGGAAGGTTGAAGCTTTTCAGGGGAAAATTTAAAAAGGAATTGTTTGTTTGTTTCATTAACTCAAGTGCAGGGGAAGTATGTGAATTAGAAACCCCTGTAGATTAGTCTATAGAATCTGAAATGTTGCAAAAAATCTGTCTGCCCCGGCTTCTTCAGTCGTGTTTTCACAGAGTACTCTGGATGAGGTGTGAGTTGCAGTGTTTTTGCATGAATGGGAAATGAGACAGATCAGGGAAGCATTAAAGTAAAATGGAAGTATCTAATGAAGTGTCAAGTGCACTTTATGTATCTATGTAACCTTGTGCAGTGTGACAAACCAGCAGCGTCTGAGGTTTCGATGAGGGAGGAACTCATCCGAAGAAGAGTCAATGTTTATTTAAATCCTCTGAACTCGTCGTCCATTTTACAGCTCCTGGAGTTTATGACCTGATAGCAATGAACACTTATGAGAAAGTACCGTGTTACATACACACCGTGGTAGAGCGGCAGCAGATGGCAAAGAGGATTATTCAATACAGCAAGTAATTGTCCAATTTGTTATTTGGTTAAAATGGCAATGGTCCCATCATTTTGTGCTGTCTTCAGAATATGACCTCATCATTTAATAACCTGGTTCCCAGAGCAAAGAAACCCCAGTACTTCGTGACCAAAGTTGTGGCTGTAAATGGAGATTGTGGCCAGAATTCTTCTCTTTCTTACCAACTGTTGCAGGCCACTCATCAAGATCTGTTCACTGGCAGACTGAAACTAGGGATAAAATGTATGGAGAATGACTTCTTCTGGCAAAGACTAAATATTGTTACAGACAATGCTCACTGTCCCAATCCGCTACTGCGATGCTAATTTCACTCTGATTGGCTGGGTTTTAAGGAGCGCACATTCGTTCAGCGACAGAACCACGGAAGAGGAATGTAATGGGATGTTAAGTATATTATTTATATTCTTAGTAATCTATTTAGTTTCAATTTCATTTGAGCCATTGTTTGTTTGTTTGGCCTCTATTGCCATAAAATGTATAAAACAAGAAAATCGGAATGAAGATACTGACTTGCTTCTTTCAGTTGCCATGGGAGCCAGTTTTTCCAATGATTATGTAGAGGCCAGAACTGGATCTCTTCTTAGCGACTCCCTTTACATGTTTGCTGAACCTCTAGATTCCTTACTAGTTCTAGCTTAGTTGTCCTTCAGTTTTAGAGTTTTTCTTGTGCACACTCTGCTCAGCAAGGGAACCACAGGACCTAGAGATTTCCAAGCTATCGCTGACCTCATGGACAAAAGAGAAGTGGTGGCAGAGGGGATCGACTTTTAGGGACTCGTTTACTTGCTTAGCTGTGAGGAATAAAGGAACTAGACAAAGAGAAGAAAATGTGAAAAATCACAATTTAATTTACTATTTTATTATTTTGCAACTATCTTATCTCCTCCAAACAATAATAGCCTTCCTTCACATTTCCCAATTCTCAGAGTGCAATTTTATAGACACAACTTGTACTAAATAGGGAAAGCTTTGCCATGTAGAAAACAATTGCACGCAATAAATTTTCATTCCAAAATATTGGGCTGCCTTAATTTAGCTGAGCCACGAGGTGGCGATATTGGCAAAGATGGAGCTGAAAAATCAGCTTCTCCGAGTTCATCAGCTCTCAGTGGGGAGCTGCGCTCAGACATCTGAATGCCACAGAAGGAAGCGGCTCTGAGCCGGGAAGGGGTGACAAAAGATTACAGGGAAAGCGCGGCTGGAATCGCTACAAACAGTATACTGGTGAAATCTGTTCCTGTCCAGCACAACAACTGAGCGGCTACCGGGGCTTGGCAACAAAGCCTGTCTCCAGATCTGACTGGGCCTGGCTGGCGCAATGGCGAATCGCTCCAGGACAAGGCAAGTTCTCTCTTTCGCTCTGTGTCTGTGCGTTTCCCTGGCGGAGGGCGGGACGAGCCGCTATTCTGTGCCGGAGGAGAAGAAAAGCGGGTCGCTAGTTGCTAATATCGCAAAGGATTTGAATGTGGCCGTAGGGACCTTGTCTGCTCGCAGGGCGCGGCTGGTTTCTAAAAGCACCAGGCAGTATTTTGAGCTGAACGCGCGGTCCGGGGATGTGAGAATAAAGGAGAAAATAGACCGGGAGGAGCTGTGCGGACAGAGTGACCCGTGTGTGCTGCAATTCGAAATTGTGCTGGAAAACCCACTGCAGCTGTACCCAGTGGAGGTGCAGATCGAAGATGTGAATGACAATTCCCCGAAATTCTCCAAGAGCGAATTCACTTTGGAGCTTCCTGAACAGATCCCCCTAAACACCCGCTTCCCCCTGGAAAGGGCTCAAGATTCGGACATAGCAACAAACGGCATCCAGAGCTACGCAATCAGCTCTAATGAGCATTTCCGTCTGGATGTGCAAACCCACAGCGACGGAAGCAAATACGCGGAGCTTCTGCTCGAGAAACAATTAGATCGGGAGGCGCAGGCGCAGTTGATGCTGATTCTCACAGCTGCAGATGGGGGCCGCCCACAGAGAACCGGCACAGCCCAAATACGCGTCAGTGTGCTGGATGTTAACGATAACTTCCCCCAGTTCAGCCAGTCCGTGTACAGGGCGCAGTTACCGGAGAACAGTCCTAGAGGTACCTTGGTCACGAGGGTGGAGGCCAGTGATTTGGATGAAGGCTCAAATGCAGAAATCGCGTATTCATACCGGCAGGTGCCTGAGAGAGTCCTCGAGTTATTTCAGCTCAATCCGTCCACCGGGGAAATCACTCTGCTGGGGACAGTTGATTATGAAGAAGCGACAATGTATGAAATGGAAATTCAGGCCACAGACGGCGGGGGTCTATATGCTCACTGCAAAGTGCTGGTGGAGATCGAGGACATGAATGACAACGCCCCGGAGGTGACGCTGACGTCCCTCAGCAGCACCATCCCCGAGGACTCCGCCCCGGGCACCGTGGTGGCCTTGTTCAGTGTGAGAGACCGGGACTCCGGGGACAACGGCAGAGCAGCCTGCTCCATTCCGGGCAATGTCCCTTTCGCTTTGAAATCGACTGTGCAGAACTATTACGAGCTTGTCACACGGGGGCCCCTGGACCGCGAGGCGGTGGCCGGGTATAACATCAGCATCACAGCCACGGACCGGGGCGCTCCCCGGCTCGCCTCGGAGAGGGTGATCCGCGTGCAGCTGTCGGATGTCAATGACAACCCGCCGGTGTTTACCGAGCAGTCCTACGTCATGTACCTGAAGGAGAACAACCTCCCGGGGCTCTTGATCGGCTCTGTCCACGCTGCGGACCTGGACACCGAGCAGAATGCCAAAGTGACGTACTCGGCGTTGCCTGGCGACGTGGGCGACCTCCCCTTTTCGTCCTACGTCTCCATAAACTCCGACAGCGGCCACGTGTATGCGCTGCGATCCATGGATTATGAGCGAACGAGGGATTTCGAGGTGCGGGTGCGCGCTGCGGATGGCGGGTCCCCCCCGCTGAGCTCTGAAGCCACCGTCCGGGTTGTGGTCTTGGACGAAAACGACAACGCGCCCTTCCTGTTATACCCTCTGCAGAATAGCAGCTCCCCCGCCAGTGAGCTGGTGCCCCGCTCGGCGGGGCCGGGTTACCTGGTGACGAAGGTGGTGGCCGTGGACGGAGACTCGGGCCAGAATTCTTGGCTTTCCTACCAGCTGCTGAGAGCCACGGACCCCGGTCTCTTCACGGTGGGGCTCCAGAGCGGGGAGGTGAGAACCAGCAGGCCGGTAACGAGCCCGGACTCTGTGAAACAGAAACTGCTCGTGCTGGTGAGAGACAACGGCGACCCGCCCAGATCCACCACCTCCACGCTGAACGTGCTCCTGGTGGACGGGTTTTCGGAGGCCCACCTGCAGCTCGTGGATGTGCCCCAAGAGGAGGGGCAGCAGGACACGTTAACCCTGTATCTCGTCATTGCTTTGTCTTGCATTTCGTTCCTTTTCCTGCTGTCCGTGGTGACAGTGATCGCCACCCGGCTGTACAAGGCGAGGCAGGGCCAAGAGCGGTACATGGCATCGTCCAGGAACTTCTATTGTGAGCCCAGCTTCCCCACAAACCCCGCGGACACGAGTGGCGCCGGGACTCTGCCTCAGTCTTATTGTTACGAGGTTTGCTTGACCACGGGCTCTGGCACCAGCGAATTTAAGTATCTCCGGCCGCTGCTACCGACCGTGCCCGCTGAGCCCAGCGCTGCCGAAGGGTCGGTTCTGGATTCTCAGCTCAACTTCCAGCTAGAGGAGGGGAAGGAATCTGTGTGCGAGGTGAGTGCTCATGTTACTCCTTGTACATTAATCCCTTCTTTGAATATTTGTGATACTCTGGAAACTATTTCAAAACAGTCAGAACCATTTATGTCGAGGGCTGCCCTCTCTCGTTCTAGGAATAGATCCCCGCGAAGGGAGAGCCGATGGCTGCAGGGAAGGACATGAGAGACTGCTGTTCTGTGCAGCTCTGATGGCTCTTTGGTTTATTCCTCTCCCTGCCATACTGGTTCTTAGGCTGGTGCCTGAACTGACAGAGCCTGCCAGCATATTCTTGGCCCACAATGTCACTGTCTGTTTCCCAGACAAACTCCCTTGAACGCGTTCTCCTTTTTCTCCTCCTACATAGACTTCGGTCGAAGAGAAGTGGCAATCTGATAGGATACCACTGGGCAGATGAAGGTGAGAAACTTGCACAATATGTTACTGCATCTGTCCTGCCAGCCATTTTGAAACACCCTAGAGCTAGTTGTACGGTGGTATGATTCCCCCTAGTGAAGTGCTGTCTGTGTCTAGGTAAGGATTAGGAGTGTGGTTGTGTTCCGCTCACGTAAGGAACTTAGTGTGCACATGCAATGTCAGTTTACTTGTAGTATTATAACTTTTTTCACAAAACTCTGTAGTGTAGATGTCATGGTCATGAGGGATGGTCAGCAGCCTGTGGATTAAGGGGTGAACTGTAGCTAGCCAAGTAGCAGTCAGCCAATAGAAATGCAGATAGGGATTTCAAACTGAGATAAAGGAATTTTGGGTTTTTCCCTCCTTTGTCTCTGGCCCGTTTGCTCTAGATACGTAGGGAGACAGAAGACATGTCTCTCTCTCCAAGAAAAAGACTCTTCATAATGTGTAAGTAGGGTAAATCTTAGATAAATCCATCAGGTTTTATTGTTTTCTGTGTGGGACTTTGGATCTGATGTCTGTGCTGTTAGAAATGGGTTTTCCTCTCTGTTGTAACTAAGCTTTGGCTCATGAGATTCTCTATAATTGTATTAATTGGTGGCTGTTACAATTTAGCCTATCAAATTATGCTTGTAACAGGAGTATTGTTTTTATAATAAAAGTTCCTTTTTTATTAACCTGGTATTGATTCACTTCTGTGTCCTGGAAAATCTGTCTGTGGATATCTGAATGCCTCTGTGACGTAGTGGGGGTACCTGGCTGGTTTCTATGCTGCTGGCTCTGGGGTAACCCCCACTGGCTGCTGTGGGTAACACGACCCAGCAAAACAGGATGAGTCACTATGCAAACCAGTGGCCGGCCCCCCCCATGGAGAGGAACAAAGGAAGGTGGAATGCTGCCCTGGCTGGGGGGCAGGGCTGGAAGGGAGTTGGTTAGTTCCTGTCTGGAAAGCAGGGGAGAAGGAGCTGGGGAGGGGGGCTGGGACTCCCCTATCTCAAGGGGGGCACTGAGGCCTCTTAGCCCCAGTTCCTGTAACCAGATTACATCTGTGCTGTGCTGTATCCTGGAGGAGCAATAAACCACCCTCAATTCCACTGGCTGGTGGAGTCTGTTTGTGCCATTTCGGGGTGCAGGAGACGGGGGACCCCCAACGCGCCATCACAGCCTCTAACTAGAGGGCAGCAACCACAGCCTGCAGTTCATCATTTCTCTTTGTTTTTCAACCTCTTTGCAGAAAAGAGCTTGGGGTGCCCTGGGGTTGGGTTCAAGTGTCCACCCCTGGTTTTGGGTTCAAAAGCACTTGATGGTGGCATCAGATTTTTATCCCCAAAATCTAGGTTTTTACGATTTTGGGGAGAAGTTTTATACCAAAGCCTGGAGAGATAAGGTTTTGAGGTACATTTGCGGGCCCCCACTTTTGCATTCATCCTCTCAGAGTGGGGAATCACCCTTGAGAGTAGATAAGGCCTACGATTATATCCACAAGTATCTAGTCATATTTACTCGGGATCTTTCCCTGTAGTTTTTACATGTGTCTCACTTCTATGATGTTCAAGCTTATACAGTTATACTTCAGAACTTTTATTTAGGTATTCATATACTATTTGCTTCTCTAAAACACCATTAGCAATCTATGCAGGGTCTGTCAACTTTGCAAAGGAATGTTGAACCTTCTCAATGGGAAATCAAAGAAGTAATTGTTTATTTATTCAAGAACACCAAGATAGGGACACTGTGTGACCTAAAGCCCTCTGCAGAACACTCTATGGCATGCAAAATGTTACAAAGAATCTGAATCTATCCTTGCGTCTTCAGTAGTGTTTACCGACGGTAATTAGGAAGATATGTGAGTTGCAGGGCTACTGTGTGAATGCGAAAGGAGGGAGATCAGGAAACACTAAAGTATCATACAAATATCTTACGAAAATGTAAACTACACTTTATATGTCCATCAAACACTTACAAAGTGAAAAGCTAACAGTGGTTGAGGTTTTGATGAGGGAAGTGCTCATTGGAGGAAGAGACAATGTTTACTTACATCCTATGAACTCACCATCATTTTACAGCTTGTACAGTTTATGACCCCATTCCAATCAACACTTCTGAGAAAGAAGTTAGTTACTTGCATACCAGTGATATAGAGGCAGCTGATGGCATCGAGAAGATGTTTTCATGCAACAAGTCTTTGTCAGTGGTTTTTTTTATGAACATGACAATGGCCCCTTCATTTTGTACCTTTGTCAGACCTTCAACTCTCCAATTAATAATATGATTTGCAAAGCAAAGAAACCGAGATACCATTGTGACCAAGATAATGGCTGTAAATGGAGATTCTGGTCACAATTCTGGACTTTCTAACCAGTTGTTTCAGATCACTGATACAGATCTGTTCATTGATGCACTGAAACTGGGGAAGAAAAATCATGAAGCCCATTACGAGCATCTTCCTTTAACCAAAACCTAAACTTTGTGAAAGACCATGGTCATAGCCCCAATATGCTACTGAGATGCTAAATTCACTACTTTTAGGTTGGTTTTCAAATGCACATGTACAATTTAGCGACCTAAGTACAGAAGAGGAATACGATGGGATATTACCTATATACTTAGTAATTTCTTTGATATCAGTTTCTGTGGGATTTTTGTTTTTTTCTTTTTGGCCTGGATTGCCATAAAATATATGAGAAAAAATAGAGAGAAAGCTACTGGCCTGCTTTTTTCAGATGCCATGGTAGACCCAGTTTCTCAAATACGTATATAGAGTCCAGGTCAGGATTTCCTGCTGGCAACTAGATATATGATGGTGGCGTAAACATTAGGTCTATCAGTAGTTGCATCTAGTTTTTTTAGCTCCCCCAATTTCCCAGTTTTCCTTTCGAGCAGCCTAATAAGAAAGGTTTAATGATTTCCAAGCTATCACTGACCTCGTGGACAAAAGACAAGCGGTGGTAGAAGGAATCCACTTCTAGTGGTTCGTACATTTAATTTACTGTGAAGAATAAATATATTGGGAGATAAGGAAAGAAAATGGGGTATGTACGGATTACCATTCAAATTATTATTTAATAATTTTGAAACTGGCTTCCCCAAACGGTAATAACCTTCCTTCATATTTCACAGTTCGTACCGTGCAACTTTATAACCTCAATTTCTACTGATTAGGGAAAGCTTTGACATGCAGATAACTGCAAGCAATACATTTTCTCTGTAAAATACTGGGCTGCCTTGTTTTGGTTAAGCCACGAGGTGGCGATATTGGCAAAGACGAAGCTGAAAATGCAGGTTTTACAAGTCCAACAACAAAGCTGCGCTCAGACGTCTGAATGCCACGGAAGGCAGCGGCTCTGCGCCGGGAACAGGTGACAAAGGATTACAGGGAAAGCGCGGCTGGAATCGCTACAATCAGTCTTCAGGTGAAATCGGTTCCTGTCCAGCACAACGACTTAGCGGCTGCCGGGACTTGGCAACAAGGCCTGCATCTAGATCTGAGTGGGCCTGGCTGGCGCAATGGTGAACCGCTCCAGGACAAGGCAAGTTCTCTCTTTCGCTCTGTGTCTGTGGGTGTCCCTGGCGGAGGGCGGGACGAGCCGCTATTCTGTGCCGGAGGAGAAGAAAAGCGGGTCGCTAGTTGCTAATATCGCAAAGGATTTGAATGTGGCCGTAGGGACCTTGTCTGCTCGCAGGGCGCGGCTGGTTTCTAAAAGCACCAAGCAGTATTTTGAGCTGAACGCGCGGTCCGGGGATGTGAGAATAAAGGAGAAAATAGACCGGGAGGAGCTGTGCGGACAGAGTGACCCGTGTGTGCTGCAATTCGAAATTGTGCTGGAAAACCCACTGCAGCTGTACCCAGTGGAGGTTCAGATCGAAGATGTGAATGACAATTCCCCGAAATTCTCTAAGAATGAGCTCCTTTTTAAAATGCCCGAACAGATCCCCGTAAACACCCGCTTCCCCCTGGAAAGGGCCCAAGATGCAGACATAGGAACAAACGGCATCCAGAGCTACGCAATCAGCTCTAATGAGCATTTTCGTCTGGATGTGCAAACCCACAGCGACGGCAGCAAATACGCGGAGCTTCTGCTGGAGAAACAATTAGATCGGGAGGCGCAGGCGCAGTTGATGCTGATTCTCACCGCTGCAGATGGGGGACTCCCACAGCGAACCGGCACAGCCCAAATACGCGTCAGTGTGCTGGATAACAACGATAACTTCCCCCAGTTCAGCCAGTCCGTGTACAGGACGCAGTTACCGGAGAACAGTCCTAGAGGTACCTTGGTCACCAGGGTGGAGGCCAGTGATTTGGATGAAGGCTCAAACGCAGAAATCACCTATTCCTACGGGCAAGTGCCTGAGCGAGTCCTCGAGTTATTTCAGCTCAATCCGTCCACCGGGGAAATCACTGTGCTGGGGACAATTGATTATGAACAAACGACAAAGTATGAAATAGAAATTCAGGCCACAGACGGGGGCGGTTTCTCTGCGCACTGCAAAGTGCTGGTGGAGATCGAGGACAGGAATGACAACGCCCCGGAGGTGACGCTGACGACCCTCAGCAGCACCATCCCCGAGGACTCCGCCCCGGGCACCGTGGTGGCCTTGTTCAGTGTGAGAGACCGGGACTCCGGGGACAACGGCAGAGCAGCCTGCTCCATTCCGGGCAATGTCCCTTTCGCTTTGAAATCGACTGTGCAGAACTATTACGAGCTTGTCACACGGGGGCCCCTGGACCGTGAGGCGGTGGCCGAGTATAACATCAGCATCACAGCCACGGACCGGGGCGCTCCTCGGCTCGCCTCGGAGAGGGTGATCCGCGTGCAGCTGTCGGATGTCAATGACAACCCGCCGGTGTTTACCGAGCCGTCCTACGTCATGTACCTGAAGGAGAACAACCTCCCGGGGCTCTTGATCGGCTCAGTCCACGCTGCGGACCTGGACACCGAGCAGAATGCCAAAGTGACGTACTCGGCGTTGCCTGGCGACGTGGGCGACCTCCCCTTCTCCTCCTACGTCTCCATAAACTCCGACAGCGGCCACGTGTACGCGCTGCGATCCATGGATTATGAGCGAACGAGGGATTTCCAGGTGCGGGTGCGCGCTGCGGATGGCGGGTCCCCCCTGCTGAGCTCTGAAGCCACCGTCCGGGTTGTGATCTTGGACGAAAACGACAACGCGCCCTTCCTGTTATACCCCCTGCAGAACAGCAGCTCCCCCGCCAGTGAGCTGGTGCCCCGCTCGGCGGGGCCGGGTTACCTGGTGACGAAGGTGGTGGCCGTGGACGGAGACTCGGGCCAGAATTCCTGGCTTTCCTACCAGCTACTGAGGGCCACGGACCCCGGTCTCTTCACGGTGGGGCGCCAGAGCGGGGAGGTGAGAACCAGCAGGCAGGTAACGAGCCCGGACTCTGTGAAACAGAAACTGCTCGTGCTGGTGAGAGACAACGGCGACCCGCCCAGATCCACCACCTCCACGCTGAACGTGCTCCTGGTGGACGGGTTTTCGGAGGCCCACCTGCAGCTCGTGGATGTGCCCCAAGAGGAGGGGCAGCAGGACACGTTAACCCTGTATCTCGTCATTGCTTTGTCTTGCATTTCGTTCCTTTTCCTGCTGTCCGTGGTGACAGTGATCGCCACCCGGCTGTACAAGGCGAGGCAGGGCCAGGAGCGGTACATGGCATCGTCCAGGAACTTCTACTGTGAGCCCAGCTTCCCCACAAACCCCGCGGACACGAGTGGCGCCGGGACTCTGCCTCAGTCTTATTGTTACGAGGTTTGCTTGACCACGGGCTCTGGCACCAGCGAATTTAAGTATCTCCGGCCTCTGCTACCGTCCGTGCCCGCTGAGCCCAGCGCTGCCGGAGGGTCCCTTCTGGACTCTCAGGTTAGTTCCCAGCTAAAGGAGGGGAAGGAATCTGTGTGCGAGGTGAGTGCTCATGGTACTTTTTGTACATTAATACCTTGTTTAATGTTTATTTTTGAACTGGTCTGAAAATTATTTTAATTGCTTCTAGAAATTTCTGTGTTTTACGTAGGAATCTTTTCCGCTATTTATTTATTTATTTGTTTCCACTTGTATAATCTTCGGGCTCATATTCTTTTACTTAAGTGCCTTTTTATCTACCCCAATGTTTGTTTCCTGTCTAAAATACCGTTTATCAAATTGCGATATTGGTCGCCGTGAACAGTCTCTCATCCGTGGAAGGGAAGTTTGAAGTTCGTGAGAGGAAAATTACAAAAACTACAACTTGCATTTCTCATAAACTCAGTCGCGGAATTGTGTGACCTACGCAGGGTGTTCTGCCGAGGTAATCTATTTGAGGTGCGAGTTGCATAGCTACTGTTTGAAGGTGAAATGTCAGAGATCAGGGAAATGTTAAAGAAAAATGAATGTATCCAAAACAGGAATATCTTTTCCTCCTCCCTGACTTCCGCATCACCCACCCACACCTTCCGCCTCTCTAGTCATTTGGTCGTGGTGTGAATTTGTTTTTTGGCGAGAATTTTGAATTCAATTTAACATATTATTACACACTTTAAATGCTCGTACAGCAGAAGCTAAAATAGGCATATAGACAAAGCCAGCTTCTTCAACCACTATTGTTTTTTGTGACATTTTTGACACTTTTCTCTCAGGGATTTTGGCCAACTTAAAGGTAATCAAGGGCTGAGTGAGCTCTCCTCTGACAATTCGTGATGAATGGGGGTAGGGAGTGAAGGGAGGAACGCTTTAGAACCAGACTGTACCTACATTGCCTAGGTATCCAGTGGACACCGTGTTGCCAAAATGATCAGTTTTGACTGGTGTTGAATGTGGGTGTACTGAAATGTTATCCTTGTCCTAATAAGTGACTTCAGTGTTTGATTCGTGCCAGGGCTGAGTCCTGGTGCATGTAGGCCTGCTAGTTCATTACCGGAAGACGGATGGGCTTTCCACATCTGTTTTGAAAGTTAAAAAAATAATTACTTGAGTGCTGGCACATCTTTCATTAGAAATTAAGTCTTGGTCATCCTCAACTGAACTGCAGTTGCTAAGCAGAGGGCAGATCCCAGAAAGGCAAGAGAAGCGATGGAACAGGTGTTCTGCTTCATTGTGTGGGCTTTGCCTAAGTCACTGGCATATTTGATCTGCTCTTTCCGCTGTTTAAAGATAAAAGATATTAGGCTCCATGGACAATCTTTTACTATTTACCTGAGCACTAAAGCCAAAATCACTGATAATCAGGTCTAAGTGTTCAAACCTGCAGTTTCTGTGGAAGAGACTGACCAGCCTGCACTAGCAGTGCAGTTCCCTTGCTCGCAGCTGAAATCACTGAGAGCTGGATGGAATCTCAAGAGTCCAATTCCCGGAGGTGGCAGTGGAAAGTGACAGCACAGGGCCATTGGTGACAGAACCATGGAATAAACAGTGGTACAATACACAAGAGTAGCCAGAGTGAGTGACTGAGTGAATGGTCAGCGGCTGAAAGAATGACCTTTCTCTTCTACACTTCAGGGTGGGAGTTGAATTCATGCAAAAGCACCTCTAAACTCTGGGTCACCTCTGACTAAGAACAACTAGTAGTCCGTGGCACCTTGAAGACTAACAAAAATATATGGGATCCTGAGCTTTCCCACATGAGTTGGAGTGGAAGTAACAGAATTCAATATATATATATATATATATATGAACATGATCCTACAATTGACAGGTACTTCATTTGATATATATATATATATCAAATGAAGTACCTGTTGTGACGGCGCGTTGGGGGTCCCCCGTCTCCTGCATCCCGAAATGGCACAAACAGACTGCACCAGCCGGTGGAATAGAGGAAGTTTATTGCCTCTCCAGGATACAGCACAGCACAGATGTAATCTGGTCACAGAGCTGGGCTAGGATGCCTCAGGCCCCCTTGAGATGGGGGAGACTGGGCCCCTAAACTCCAGTACCTTTCCCTAGGCTCTCCTCCATGCTCCCAGACAGCCAGCAACCAACTAACCCTCTTCCAGCCCTGCCCCCCAGCCAGGGCAGCATTCCACCTTCCTTTGTTCCTCTCCATGGGGGGTGTCTGGCCACTGGTTTGCATAGTGACTCATCCTGTTTTGCTGGGTCGTGGTACCCACGGCAGCCAGTGGGGGTTACCCCAGAGCCAGCAGCATAGAAACCAGCCAGGTACCCCCACTACGTCACAGTTCTCCCCCCTCCTAGAGCGAACTGAGCAGGGTCACTCCGCTCGTGACCTAGGGAAGTTCAGGTCCTCTGCGTGGGAACCCGCCCTGGGGACATGGGTGCTCCCCTTGACTCGGGCCGGCCGTGGTGAGGCCCCACATGAGCTGGCTTCCCTCTGTCCACTCGCCGCCCCGCTCCAGGGTGACTGGCACAGGCCTGTCCTTGGGGGTCACACCTACCCTTCCGCTGGCCTTGATCTCTGGCCAGGGTCTCTCGGGCCGGGGCCATGAGCCCAGCGAGCCTTCTCTGGACAGCCAGGGCGGCTTCCATCCCCGATGCTCCATCCAGGGAGGACTTCCCCTCCCATAACTCTCTCAGCAAACCCAGAGGGTCCTCTATCTGGGGTAGAGACCCCCAATCCGCTTTCCTACTGTCTTGGGCCTTCCCGCCCCTCTGGCAGGAGTCACAGGACCGGCAGTACCGCTGCATGGCTGTAAAGATTCCCGGCCAATAGAAGTGCTGGAGCAGCCTCAGCCGGGTGCTCCGGATCCCCCGGTGGCTCCCAACGGGGACATCGTGGGCCAAATACAGCAGCTTGAGGCGATACTTTCGGGGGACGACCAGCTGCCGCTGGACCCTCCATGCCCTCACCTTCCTGGGGGGAAGCCATTCACGGAACAGGAGTCCATGCTCCCGCAGGAATCTCTCCTGGCCACCTCTCCCCCGGGGCTGAGCTGCACGGAGGCCAGCCTGGTCCCTCAGCCTCTGCAAGGAGGGGTCTGCCTGCACCTCAGCCTGGAATTCAGCTGCTGAGGCAGGGATCGGGACCTGTTCCCCACCTTTGCCTAGGTCCGGAGTCCCAGCCTGGCTGGACCCCGTGTCCACTGGGATGGGACCCTGAGGACGCTGCCAGGAGTCCTTCCCTGGACCCACGTTGTCAGCCCCCCGCTGGCTCTGGCTCCGGGTAGTGACTAGAGCCCGCTGGGATTCATGGGGCCACTCCTCTAGGTCATTCCCCATCAGTACCTCGGTGGGCAAGTGCGGGTGCACCCCCACTTTCTTGAGGCCTTTCTTCGCCCCCCATTTCAGATGCACCCGGGCTACAGGCACCTTAAACGGGGACCCATCTATGCCCTTCAGGGTCAGCTGGGTGTGTGGTAGTATCCGCTCTGGGGCCACTATATCGGATCGGGCCAGAGTCTCCTCCGCCGCCGTGTCCCAGAAGCCCGTCACCTTCCTACCATCCACCTCCAGGGGTATGAGGCACTCGCTCTGCAGGGGCCATCCTGCCCCCACCCGGTACACAGAGAAATCCGCCTCCTGAGAATCAGACCTCCCAGGGGAGGTGCACTGAGCATCCTTCCCCTCTCTGAGCTGAGGTTTGCCTGCCAGCCCCTGCTTCTGGGGCAGCCTGCCCTTCCTCCCGCCCCAGCCAGTTAACCCTGGAAAGTCCCCAGTCCTGGGACCTGGTGCACTGAGCCCTCTTGTGGCCTTTTTGCCCACAGTGATGGCAAGTTAGGCTTTGGGCTGTCTCTGTCCAGGGCCTGGCTGGTTCTGTGGGGCACAGACGACCTGTTCCTTGGTCTCGCCCCGTAGTTGACTCCCACCGTCGCTCAGCCGAGATCCGGTCTCTGCGCGGTTCCCTTTCTCTCCGGGACTCCCGTTCACACCCGGACCGGCTCTCCGTGAACTCGTCCGCCAGCCTCCCGGCCTCCTGGGAGTTCTCTGGTCTTCGGTCCTTGAGCCACAGCCTCAGTTTGGGTGGGCACGCTTCATAGAGCTGCTCCATCATGACCAGCTTGAGCAGCTCCTCTGCAGTCTGGGCTCCGACTCCAGACACCCACTTGCGGCAGTATTGCGCCAGGCGGGAGGCCAGGTCCACATGGGTCTCCCGTGGTCCTTTCTGTACCCCCCCGGAACTTCTTCCTGTACATCTCGGGGGTCAGCCCGAACTTGTGCAGCAGGGCCTCCTTGACTCGGTTGTAATCCCCTGGCTGTAGGTCCTCCAGCTGACTGAGCACTCCGGCCGCCTCCTGGTTCAGTGCGGGGACGAGCTCCTGTAGCCAGTCAGCTGGGGGAACCCGTTGCAGTCCACAGGCCCTCTCAAAGGAGCTGAGGAACCCGTCTATGTCGCCCACGTCCTTCAATTGGGCCACGGTGAGCCTCTCCAAGCGCCTGGCAGCTCTGGGACCCTGGGGCCCATCCGCACTTGGCCCAGCCGGTGCCCCGCCGGTTCTCCGCTCTGCCATGGCCAGCTCATGCTGCCGCTGCCTCTCTCGGTCCTGGCGGTCCCTCTCTCAATCTTGGCGCTCCTTCTCTCGGTCCTGGCGGTCCCTCTCTCGGTCCTCTACTTCCAATTCCTTGATCCGCAGCTGGATCTCCAGCCGCCGTAGCTCCGCTGGGCTGGCCCCTGTCCTAGATGGGCTATGACTTGCAGGCCTCCCGGGAGACGCTGTCTCATCTCTCCGGTGGGTTCCAGCGCTCCTCCCCCTCTCTGAGTCTGACACACTCTCGGGGGGGGGGGGGGGGGTCTGGCTGCTTCCCCTGGGGACAAGATCCTGGCCTTGTGGCTGGACATTCTCTTCCAGCTGGGCAATCAGTTGGGCCTTGGCTGCTTTCCACACAGGCAAGCCCCTCTCTCTGCACAGCCCCACCAGCTCTGCCTTCAAGAGTCGGGCGTAGGCCATCTGCCCGCTGGTCCCCTTGGTGCAGACTCACCAGTCTAGTGCTGCAGCACCCCACGATTCCCCGGAACCGCTTCGCTCTGCCTCCAGCACGCCTGGCTCCAGGGCTCTTGCTTCTACGGCGCCTTGTCGCTTGCCGCTGGGAGCTTCATCCATGGGATGCAGTGCATCCCACCCCTGACACCAGTGGGACGGCGCGTTGGGGGTCCCCCGTCTCCTGCACCCCGAAATGGCACAAACAGACTGCACCAGCCGGTGGAATAGAGGAAGTTTATTGCCTCTCCAGGATACAGCACAGCACAGATGTAATCTGGTCACAGAGCTGGGCTAGGATGCCTCAGGCCCCCTTGAAATGGGGGAGACTGGGCCCCTAAACTCCAGTACCTTTCCCTAGGCTGTCTCCTCCATGCTCCCAGACAGCCAGCAACCAACTAACCCCCTTCCAGCCCTGCCCCCCAGCCAGGGCAGCATTCCACCTTCCGTTGTTCCTCTCCATGGGGGGTGTCTGGCCACTGGTTTGCATATTGACTCATCCTGTTTTGCTGGGTCGTGGTACCCACGGCAGCCAGTGGGGGTTACCCCAGAGCCAGCAGCATAGAAACCAGCCAGGTACCCCCACTACGTCACACCTGTCAATTGTAGGATCATTTTCATGAAGCTAATTAAGTGGACTGGATGTCATAGCTTTGATGTGGAAAATGCCTTAGAGTTGACAGGTACTTATTTTGCTGTTATAGATATCTATTGGCTGTTAAGTATGCTGGAGATACAGCATAGTGTATGGGAATGGGGTCACATCATGCTTTCTATTTAAGCAATAGATATCACACACTACAAACTGGAGGCCAATTTTCAGTGCACTGTCACTTGTTAATTTTGAAGTCAACACTGGTTCTGAACAAAACAGGCAAATGCTCACACTTTCACAAGCAACTCAACTGAATGGAAGTATGCAGTGCAACAATGAATGGCTCAGGGACAGAAAAAGTAAATCATTCATATTCAAAATATGCATACATGGCTGATAAGTGCACCTATGCAAATGGACATCAAGTATTAAGCCACTTTGTATATTATCTTAATATCAGTGATAAGCCAATGCATGTGTGTCTAGATTTTCAAGTTATTGAAGACATATTGTCTGCATCTGTGACAACCCACATCTTAGAAGAGCTAAATTGAACCCCAAGCACATGACTGCTTTTGCATTTGATGGAGCTTCAAACTTCTCTGAAAGTCATAGTGGAGTACAAGCTTTGCTCAGAGAAAAGTGTACTGTTAATCTCTCCTATACACCCTGCAGAGGCTATCTACTCTAACTACCAATACACAAACTGCAGAATATTCAGAAGACTGTTTAAAAAGTCACAAATGTAATGTCCTCATTAAACTCTATTTTTCAGAAGGAGTCCCAAAGGACTAGACATCATTTAATAAATAGAAGATTAAGTTCAAATTAGTCCAACCTGGGAAAACCCATTAGCTTTCTTACAAGTTCTCTTTGACTATTGTGTTGGGCCACGTCTATACTTACATGTCAGGGATTGGTCTTCTGTCATTCAATTTAGGAGGTCTAGTTAAGACCACTAAATCAAATGCTGTAGATGCCTCCAGTTGGTGCCAGTATTCCATGCAGTCAGGAGGCATGAGGGAAATTGACAGGAGTATTTATTCCAGTTGGCCTCCCACTGTAAGGATGCTGGTTTCAGGTACGCAACTCCAACCACTTAGTGTGATGGATTTATGTCTACACTATGGCAGAATGTTGACCTAAGCTACACAACTCAGATTCATGAATGTAGCTGGAGCTGACATCCCACAGGTGGAGTTACAGTGGGATCTACACTGCAGAAGGTTGATAGGATAAAACTCAATTTTTAAATCACACAAATTAAAGATGACTACTAAAGCCTACGTGAAGCACTACATCTACATTCTTCTTGATTTCTTGTAATTTTGCAGGAACTCCTAGTGAGCTTCTCGAATGCAGTGCATTCACGTTTAGTGACTTCTTGTGTGTCCATTACTGCCATTCCTTCATGGCTTGCACTTTCCAGTGGGCCCCTTTACCAGAGACAAGAAGAGAAAGGGAAGTCAACAGGAGAAGTAACTAGGATTATATTCAGTAAAGACAGATACAAATTACTCCACTTTAGAAGGAACGATCAGCTGCACACATGCAACATGGGAAATGACTCCCTAGGGATATATCTACATAGACATTATTCCAAAATAACATAGTGTGGGTCTACATATAAGCCATTATTCTGAAATAATGTTGAGCTGGAGGACTTCTTATTCTGACTCCTGTAACCCTCATTTTATGAGGAACAAGTGAATTCAAAGGAAGAGTGTTCTTCCTTCCACTTCCTACTGTGTAGACTGTGCTAGAAGTCCAATTAAGCTATTTTGACTTAAGATACACAATTGATGTAGCTGAAGTTGCGTAGCTTAATTTTAGTTTTTCCCTGTTGTGTAGACATGCCCTTGGAAGGAGTAGTGTGAAAAGGTTTCTGGGGGTCATAGTGGCCCATAAACTAAATAAGAGTGAAAAGTGTAACATTGTTGTGAAAAAGCAAACATCCTTCTGGGATGTGTTACCAAGAGTGTTGTAAGACAAAAGAAGTAATTCTTTTGCTCTATTCTGTGTTAATTAGGTTTCAACTGGAGTATTGTGTTCAATTCTGGGCACAACTTTTCAGGAAACATGTGGACACACTAGAAAGACTCCAAAGAAGAGCAAGAAAATGATTAAACATCTGGAAAATATGACCTATGAAGGATGATTTTAAAAAATGGGTTTAGTTCATCTTGAAAAAATGAAGATTGAAAGGGGACATAACAATTTTCAAATACAGAAAAGTCTGTTAGAAGGAGGAGGGAGAAAAATGTTTTTAATTTTTGAAGCTAGGAGAAGAAGCAATGGTCTTAAATTGCAGCAAAGAGGATTTAGGTTGGATATTGGGAAGAACATCTGAATTGTCAGGGTGGTTAAGCACTGGAATAAATTGCCTGAGGGTGTTGTGGCATCTCCATCACTGGAGATTTTTGAGAGCAGGTTAAACAAACTCCTAACAGGGATGGCCTGTATAATACTTAGTCCTGCCATGAGTACAAGGGACTGGACTAGATAACTTCCTGGGGTCCTTTCCAGCCCTTTGATTCTGATCAAAGTTCTCATTTTTTTTACACCAGCTGCTGGAGGCCTGCAATGCAGATCTATTCACTATCAAATAGAAAAATGGAAAACAAAACTATGAGATCAATTACAGAGTGTACTCTGCTTGATGCAAAATCTAAATATAATACAAGCAAAGACAATGGACACTTGACCACCTACATTTGCTGTTGGGATGCTAAATATATTGGTAGCGCATGGTTCTTCAGATACACATATGCAATCCAGGGACACATCTCATGCAAGAGGAATGTGATGGGATAGTAAATGTATACAGTACTTAGAAATCTCTTACTTCAGTTTAATTTTTCTTTCTTTTGTGACCACTATTGCCATAAAATATGTGAGATAAGAATATTACAAGGAAGATGTTTCTCTGCTTCTTCAAATGCAACGGGACACCTATTTTGTTTGAATAATTGTATAGTTGCCAGCACAACATCTCTTCCCCAGAACTAACTATATGCTGGATTAACCACTGGGTCGACCACTAAATACATCTAGGTTATTAGGATGCAGTTTTAGTTTTACTGTAGAGCACTGTAACACAAAAGGGGATAATCGATTTAAGGATTTCTGTAGTTGAGAGAAATGATAATGGGAGGTGAGAGAAGAAACCCGGTGTCGAATATTTTATGATTTTCAACAGTCTAGCTCATCCAATGGGTAATAACAATATTTAATATCATATAGTTTTTAATCTGCAATTTATTAACCATACGTTGTAGTTAATAGAGAAATCTTTACCATGCACAGAATAACAGCGGGCAATACATTTTCACCGCAAAATGCTGGCCTGCCTTATTTTAGCTAAGCCACAGGGTGGCGATATTGGCAAAGACGGTGTTGAAAATGCAGTTTTTCCCAGTCCATCAGCGCTTAGTGAGGAGCTGCTCTCAGACGCCTGAATGCCGCAGAAGGCAGCGGCTCTGCGCCGGGAACGGGTGACAAAGGAATACAAGAAAAGGCCTCTGTAAGAACTAGAAACTGATAGTATCTGGCTCAATCTCTTGTACTGTAAACTGAGCTCGAATTGAGGAGAAATCGTTTCCCGTCTCGCACAACATCCGAGCGGCTACCGCGCCTTGGCAGAGGGGCCTGTTTTCAGATCTGACTGGGCCTGGCTGGCGCAATGGTGAACCGCTCCAGGACAAGGCAAGTTCTCTCTTTCGCTCTGTGTCTGTGGGTGTCCCTGGCGGAGGGCGGGACGAGCCGCTATTCTGTGCCGGAGGAGAAGAAAAGCGGGTCGCTAGTTGCTAATATCGCAAAGGATTTGAATGTGGCCGTAGGGACCTTGTCTGCTCGCAGGGCGCGGCTGGTTTCTAAAAGCACCAGGCAGTATTTTGAGCTGAACGCGCGCTCCGGGGATGTGAGAATAAAGGAGAAAATAGACCGGGAGGAGCTGTGCGGACAGAGTGACCCGTGTGTGCTGCAATTCGAAATTGTGCTGGAAAACCCACTGCAGCTGTACCCAGTGGAGGTGCAGATCGAAGATGTGAATGACAATTCCCCGAAATTCTCCAAGAGCGAATTCACTTTGGAGGCGCCTGAACAGATCCCGATAAACACCCGCTTCCCCCTGGAAAGGGCTCAAGATTCGGACGTAGGAACAAACGGCATCCAGAGCTACGCAATCAGCTCTAACGAGCATTTCCGTCTGGATGTGCAAACCCACAGCGACGGCAGCAAATACGCGGAGCTTGTGCTCGAGAAACAATTAGATCGCGAGGCGCAGGCGCAGTTGATGCTGATTCTCACCGCTGCAGATGGGGGCCGCCCACAGCGAACCGGCACAGCCCAAATACGCGTCAGTGTGCTGGATAACAACGATAACTTCCCCCAGTTCAGCCAGTCCGTGTACAGGGCGCAGTTACCGGAGAACAGTCCTAGAGGTACCTTGGTCACGAGGGTGGAGGCCAGTGATTTGGATGAAGGCTCAAATGCAGAAATCACCTATTCCTACGGGCAAGTGCCTGAGAGAGTCCTCGAGTTATTTCAGCTCAATCCGTCCACCGGGGAAATCACTGTGCTGGGGACAATTGATTATGAACAAACGACAAAGTATGAAATAGAATTTCGGGCCAAGGATGGGGGCGGGTTGTCTGCGCACTGCAAAGTGCTGGTGGAGATCGAGGACATGAATGACAACGCCCCGGAGGTGACGCTGACGTCCCTCAGCAGCACCATCCCCGAGGACTCCGCCCCGGGCACCGTGGTGGCCTTGTTCAGTGTGAGAGACCGGGACTCCGGGGACAACGGCAGAGCAGCCTGCTCCATTCCGGGCAATGTCCCTTTCGCTTTGAAATCGACTGTGCAGAACTATTACGAGCTTGTCACACGGGGGCCCCTGGACCGCGAGGCGGTGGCCGAGTATAACATCAGCATCACAGCCACGGACCGGGGCGCTCCCCGGCTCGCCTCGGAGAGGGTGATCCGCGTGCAGCTGTCGGATGTCAATGACAACCCGCCGGTGTTTACCGAGCAGTCCTACGTCATGTACCTGAAGGAGAACAACCTCCCGGGGCTCTTGATCGGCTCTGTCCACGCTGCGGACCTGGACACCGAGCAGAATGCCAAAGTGACGTACTCGGCGTTGCCTGGCGACGTGGGCGACCTCCCCTTTTCGTCCTACGTCTCCATAAACTCCGACAGCGGCCACGTGTACGCGCTGCGATCCATGGATTATGAGCGAACGAGGGATTTCGAGGTGCGGGTGCGCGCTGCGGATGGCGGGTCCCCCCCGCTGAGCTCTGAAGCCACCGTCCGGGTTGTGATCTTGGACGAAAACGACAACGCGCCCTTCCTGTTATACCCCCTGCAGAACAGCAGCTCCCCCGCCAGTGAGCTGGTGCCCCGCTCGGCGGGGCCGGGTTACCTGGTGACGAAGGTGGTGGCCGTGGACGGAGACTCGGGTCAGAATTCTTGGCTTTCCTACCAGCTGCTGAGAGCCACGGACCCCGGTCTCTTCACGGTGGGGCTCCAGAGCGGGGAGGTGAGAACCAGCAGGCCGGTAACGAGCCCGGACACTGTGAAACAGAAACTGCTCGTGCTGGTGAGAGACAACGGCGACCCGCCCAGATCCACCACCTCCACGCTGAACGTGCTCCTGGTGGACGGGTTTTCGGAGGCCCACCTGCAGCTCGTGGACGTGCCCCAAGAGGAGGGGCAGCAGGACACGTTAACCCTGTATCTCGTCATTGCTTTGTCTTGCATTTCGTTCCTTTTCCTGCTGTCCGTGGTGACAGTGATCGCCACCCGGCTGTACAAGGCGAGGCAGGGCCAAGAGCGGTACATGGCATCGTCCAGGAACTTCTATTGTGAGCCCAGCTTCCCCACAAACCCCGCGGACACGAGTGGCGCCGGGACTCTGCCTCAGTCTTATTGTTACGAGGTTTGCTTGACCACGGGCTCTGGCACCAGCGAATTTAAGTATCTCCGGCCGCTGCTACCGTCTGTGGCAGCTGAGTCCAGCGCTGCAGGAGGGTCGGTTCTGGACTCTCAGGTTAGTTCCCAGCTAAAGGAGGGGAAGGAATCCGTGAGCAAGGTGAGTGCTCATGTTACTCCATGTGCGTTAATGCCTAGGTTGGATTATTGTATTGTTCTTGGTCTGTAAATTACTTGACTCGGATATTCAGAAATGTTTGGAAATATGTGATTGTCTAGGAAGCTTTTCTGTTCATTGTCCAAAGTATTGATGTATTTTTAGCATGTGCTGGCTAATATAATTGCACAGTAGCGTTCTGTTCAGTTGTTTGTCGGATTTGTTCTGATCTTCTTGTATTGTTTGTGGTATCTACCAAAAAAGATTGAAGTTTGTCCAAAGAATTATTTGGATATTATTTATGGAGCTCTTGTTACCATCGGAATTTTCTCACCTTCGTTCAATATTCCGAATGTGGTTCTATATACTCTGAATTTTTACAAGGGATTTACAACTTGTTTTTTCTGTAGAATTTTTTGCGGCAATCTTGCTGAGATTAGAATTTCAGAACACAGGTGTCAGTATGTAGCAAGGCAGATAAGGAATAATGTTACAACGGAAAATACACACCCAGCAAAATATATAAACTACTCCTTACTTGTCCGTCAAGCCTTTGCAATGGGAGCAATTATCAGTGGCAGAGGTTTCAATGAGGGGGATATTTGTTGAAGAAATGGACAAAATTTATAAAGCAGTTAGAGCTTCATAAATGTTTGTACACATGACCATCAGCGTGGATGTTCAGGGCTGGTGTGATATTGCACCCAACTGATATAGCAGCGGTTGGTGGTATTAGCAAGATTTTTGTAAGCAACAAGTGTGTGAGAAGTCGGTGAGCAAAGGAATATAGTGTTGAGTCCAAAGAGAGGCCATAATCTAGAATAACCAAGGAAACTCTCCGTGTACACGCACTGTCCGGTTGCGGATGTGCAGAAACACCACTGGCTCATCAGTTGTCCAACAATGCTAAAAATGAAGGATCAGGTCCGATAAGCGAAATCGAGGTTGGAAGTGCAATATAAAGCAGCCAATTTGGTACTATTTAGTTCTCTTTTTGGGTTGAACGGACGGAAGTTTATAGCCCGTGAGAAGTAACACAGTAGTATGACTCTTTCGCATTACGAAATGGAATGTGTTTAACGTTTGTAGGGTAACACACAGGACCCATATCCAAACGCAATCTCCTGACGTTACACTTGCTAATGGATAATATTAATGTAATTTGGGTTTAACTATGGCACTAGCTCATGTTGTACTTTTCCGGAGGCAAAACCACGGGATGAGAAGGTCTAGATAGGAGATTCCACTTACTGGAACTTGCTACCGGTCTGGCCCTGGGGATGTGTTGCGGGATAAGACGGTGCACAGAGAACACAAGCGTGGATCGATGGGGGAAGAAATCTGACTCCTCAGAGGGGTTTTTCCCCATGTTCTTTCTGGCCTGCCTCACTCTGCATCAGCGTCCTCCCCTTTTCCTCTGTGTTCGGGGGAAATCCCGGAATCAAATTTGGGAGATCATTACCAATCACCGGTCTGAAGTATTTCTGCTAGTTCAGGTGGGGAGCAGGCATTAGAAAGAACTGTAAAGACATAGGAATGCGATGCGAAACCAATACCCCACGATCTGCCTACCTTGGCCAAATTCCATCATGTTCTTCTCTCTATCACCAGAACAAAGGTGAAAAGGAGCATCTGCCCTTTGGTAACCAAGAGATGCCTTAATTCTAGCTCTTCGTTTTCCAGACAATGGATACAATTTAAAGGAGGTTTTACATGTTTATTTTCCTCCAAAGACAGTGTTACTATAATCGAGCAATGTGTCAGAGTTTGTCATTCGAGAATAATTTTGTGACACCAGTCCTAACACATGTCTTGAATCTAGGAATTTGCAGTTATTGTGACTATTAGCAATGCGTAATTGGTGAATTATTATCAAGGAATATGTGTATGGTTTTTAAAAATACGGAGCCGTTTATTTCGCTGTAAAAATGTATAGGATGTTTTAGATATCTTAATATACTGCCAATGACCCTGAATTATTTAAAACACATATCTTTTTGAGACAGGCATATGTACTCCCAGAGACATTTTACTATAAATCATAATTCCTCATTATTTGCTAAATATAACTTGGAATTCAATATAATTCATGAATTATTTGCTTATAGCATTTTTCTGATACTACAATCTGGATTTAGATACCTAACAATAGAATGACAACGTGCTCCCAAAAAAATCTTCACTTCCCTTTCAGGAAATGTGAACAATAAATACAAAACTGATATTAAAAGTATCGATATCCCAGCTGATGTAAATCGAACTAGCGCCTCTGATGGTGGCAGCTAACTTTACACTATCTGCATATCTAGAACATTGACAGACCTGATAATTTTAAACAAACAAAAAACAATGTTTATGGTGGCACTTTATAGCAGTTACTTAGCGTTCCTGCAGGAAGTATTAACCAAAGGTTAGAATCATAGAGCTGGAAGAGACCTCAGGAGGTCATCAAGTCCAGCCCCCTGCCCAAGGCAGGACCAATCCCAACTAGAGGTTAATTAGAGGCTATCAAAATAAGTTATTCTTAACTCTTTCAAATCTATTTAAAAAATAAAATCGATCTAGTTGCCTGCGACTGCTAACAATCCTGGCCAAAATGTATAAAATCCTTTCTTGACTTGGAAGCCTGCCTTTTTGGTGCTCAGTATTAGATACTCAGGCCCTATCCCCTAGGCCACTCCACCTCCCTCCTGTGGAGGGGCTCTTATCCTGTGTTGGTTGTCTAGTCATTTCCAGGATGGGTTGGAGGGGGCACCACTAGAGCCATGGAGGGGGGCTCTGTCCGCCCCCATCCACCCACTCTGTAAGGGGCCGGACAGCCAACACAGGCTGCCCAGGATTGGAGCTGGCTCCCGCATTAGGAAGGGAGGGTAAGGGACGGGTTGAAGGTGGGGACGTGGGGTGGATTCTGGAGTGGCTTTGGGGATAGGGCACTCGCTCGGGGGTGCAGGGCTGCGGGCTTGAGCATGTGAAGGTAAGGTGGTGGGATAGGTTCTGGAGTGTCTTAAGGGGTAGAGCAAAATAACAATCTTTTGAATGAGTCACCTGAATTACCATAAAGTTGAATTACCTGCATTACCTTCTGAATGTTCACAAGGTAAAATTTCTCAGCAAGTTATACAGGGACACAGTGTCACCCTTTTGGATTTCAACAAATAGGAGCATTTGTGCTATAAGATGTACTTACGGGCCAGGTGCTTTTCCCATTGAAATCAATAACAAAACTATTGAGTTTAAATAGACCGGTATCCCAGCCACAGTTCTCTAAGATGAAGTCCCGCTTGCATGTACTCCAATGCACAATAGTGCCTGACTTCTTTGCAACAGCCGATAATGACACCTCACCATTCTGTATTGTTTGCAGGGCAGAGCATCCGTTTCTGAGGACTCCATACCCAGATCTTCAGGCGCAGGCTGTATTGCTAACAAGGTGTTAGGGATAAATGAGGACTGTGGTCAAAACGGTTGGCTTTCCTACCAATAGATGAGAACAACCAACTCCGCTCTGTTCAACTATCAGACACCATAAACAAGAATTGAGAATCAAGAGGCTTGTCGCCTTCAAAGAAACTTTCAAGAAGATATACGTCCTTTATGTAAGAGACCCTTTCTATATTGTGTAGTTGTTTATTCCTGTTTAATAGGCATTTCAAGTAGACCTTTGCATTTGTGACCTAGTTACTGAAGAAGAACAGGAGCTCGTATATCATGCTTGCTTTGTAGATGCCAGCTAGTCCTTAGTTTATTATGATTATTAGAATTTAGAAACTTCTACTTTGTCTAGATAAGTCAAACCTAAACTTTAACAGTGATTTATCATAAACTACCTTCCCTATCACTCTCCGGCCAGGAGATGATTATGTAATAGTGTGTTGATTTTTTGCAAGTTCTTTTCAGTGTACAAGTTTAACATTCAATGAAAATTAAGAATATTTTCTCTTACAAAGTAATTATATATCAGCAAACAGAAAAAGATTACATTAAAAATGATTGACTACAATGTACCATTGCATATTTGGTTGGAAGGTTGAGCCTCATGTATATTGTGTAAACTGTGTATTTTCAAAATTGCAGTCTTTTTTCTGATCATATGAAACTGAAACTAATAGTTATAAAGTATTTCGAGATCCTTCGTTAAAAAATGCTGTAGAAGTGAAGAACAAATATTTCATTAATAGTATGATAGTAACATAGGTTAAAAGTGATACTATAAACCTTAGACACTTTGCTGTGTGTAATGAGTATATTTTCTTTCTGCCTTTATTTAATGTCATTACCAAGTGTAACATTTAAGATAAAGGGAACATGATGTAATTTTCCGCGTTGATCACATGGTTTAAAAATCGAGTTTCTGGTGACCATAACAATAATAAAAACAATTTTTGAAAATGGCTTTAGTTTGACTTTGTTATCCGTTGAGTCTCAGGATTGGTAGCTGCGCAGCCAGCCAGGGAACAATTTCTAATGACCTGTTCTGGTGTCCGGTAGGCTGGCTGGTCTGTCCCAAACGTGACAGCTGGTGGCCCACATATGCAGGAAATAGCATACAGAAAGTGGGCTATCTGCAGCACATGGCTATGGAATGCAATCCCATCACCGGCAGATGGAGAGGAAAAGAGTGTGGGAAAGTGCCTACCTGCAAGCAGAGGAAATGCAGCTCTCACTGAAGTCAGGCAAACATTGGTTCTGTCTACAAAACTTCAATAGATGGGAGAAGTCGGCGACATTTCTGCTAACATTTAACTAAGACAAAAGGGGATGAGAAATGCATCAGGCAAGTGCAATGCCAGCAAGTTTGAATAGTGGAATGCAGAATGAGGTTAAAATCTTGATATAGCTAATAGTGCCTCAAGAACCTGCCTTGTTAACATGGCATTTTACACCCCTACTTTTATGAGGGTCTGGATGTGGTACCCACTGTTTGGTGAGGCCAGGTCAGGACTGTAAAACTTAAACCTAAGCTTCAGGGAGGTTGCAGTGGTTGGGGATGGGGCTTGTGCATGAATCGCTACCCAGCCCCAACCCTGTTCTAGTGCTGGCCCAGGTTACAGTGGCAGTGGTGGTGGCTCCAATTCCAAGGTCTTCCCGCTGCCTCTTCTTTATTAAAAATAAAGTGAATTTTAATAGCTATGAAATGATACATTGTGCAGGAATGAGAGATGTCAAAAGTCGGGGGGGAAGGGGGGAATAAGATGGCAGCAGTCACCAGGGTTAGCTCCTAACGGGCCACTGTATTCACCTGTGCCTCAGCAGGTATGGGTAACTGCAGATCACCGTTCGTGGCCAATGAGAGCAGCGGGAAGTGGCGCACACCGGGACACTGCTTTCCGCAGCTTCCATTGGCCAGGAACAGCAATCTGTGGCCAACGGGAGCTGCAATCGTCCATACCTGTGGAGGCGCAGGTAAATACAGTGGTAGTGACCCGCCAGGGGCTAACCCTGGTGAACCGGAAGTGGTGCATTTGATTTTTCCTCTTTAAAGGGGGTACTCTGTCTTCACTGCATTTCATATTGTTGATTTCACATAAATTCTCGGATTTCTCAAGATCATGTAGAAGTCTAATCCTCTCCTTCAAAGTGCTGGAAACCCCTTCCATCTTGGTGTCATACATCTTTCTAAGGAAATTAAGAGTACTTTTAACTGACATCAGAGATCTGAGAACAGCAACACTGGCAGCACTAACAGCATCGAGTAGGACAAACTGACACCGAAAACATTTTGCCGAAAACTGCTCTATGGAGTACAATATAGCCTCCTCCCTTCCCTAGATTTGACAATCGAAAAAAGTGACCAGGCCTTAGATGTGCTGAGTAAACGGTGAACTTTGGCTGCTTTGCACCTCTGAGTTTTCGGATTAGGCACTACTTGAAAAAAAAAGACTAAAATGCAGATAAAGTATTCAGCATGCCTTTTCTTGCTTTCCGTATTATAACGTTACCTCGATAGATGTGTGTGTTCCAAGAAAAGTTTATTAATTAAGAGTATCTACAAAGAAAACAATGTAATAGTCCTTTTTAATGGAGACAGCAGAAGCATCAAAAACAGATTTTTTTCCAACCGGTTTCCCGACGAGGAAAACCTCGTTCAGACACATGGTGGCGCTGTTGGCTAAGCAGGGGCGCGATTACAACAGGCAATTCTGGCTGTGAGAACTTAATATCTCCCGATTGCAGAAGCAGAGATACGGGAGCTTTGTCTGGTACCGCTGAGAGAAACAGCCCTAAAAAGGGCGTCTCGTTCACTGAATCCCTGGACAGGAAATAGCCAGACTAAAGTAAATCTTTCGGCAATCTGAATTCGGCAGCGAAACTCCACTGGAGTCGTTATTTCTCGCCCCATCTGTGCGTTCTCTCCTATTGGGAATGGCGGACAACGAGAGGAGAAAAACAATCGAAAGGCAAGTGGCGTTTCTCGTTCTGTTTCTTTGCATGTGGGGCGTCGGGTGCGAGACGGCTCTCTACTCTGTGCCCGAGGAAATGGAAAGCGGGTCCTTTGTGGCGAATGTAGCAAAGGATCTGAGACTAGACCCGAAGAGACTGTCCGCTCGCAGGGCCCGTGTGGTGTCTGAAGGCAGCCGCCAGCATTTCCAGCTAGACAGAGACACCGGGGACTTGTTTATTAAAGAGAAACTGGACCGAGAGGAGCTGTGCGGGCAAACTGACCCCTGCACGGTGCAATTTAAAATGATACTGGAAAATCCCCTGCAAGCCTTTCCCGCTGAGATAAGAGTTTATGACATAAATGATCATTCTCCTGAGTTCTCCGAACAGGAATTTATTTTAAAAATCTTGGAAACGTCTGAACCTGGGTCTCGGTTTCCCTTGGACAATGCCCAGGATTTAGATGTGGGAAGGAACAGCTTGCAGAACTACAGCCTTAGCAACAATGACTATTTCCATGTTGATACGCGGGAGCAGAGCACCGGCAGGAAATTCGCAGAGCTCGTGCTGGATAAGCTGCTAGACCGCGAGGAGCTGCCAGAGGTGAGTCTCGTGCTCACGGCCGTGGATGGCGGCTCCCCGCCGAGGTCTGGCACAGCACAAATCCGTGTCACTGTCTTGGATGCCAATGACAATTCCCCGGTCTTCTCTCAGGCCATTTACCAAGCTCGAGTTCCGGAAAACAGCCCCAAAGATCATCCGATTGTCACTGTTTCTGCTACTGATTTAGACGAGGGAAATAATGGGGAAATAGCCTATTCTTTTAGCCAGAAATCCAAAGAAAATAGCAAAACCTTTCACATACACGGACTGACTGGAGAAATTCGACTCACAGGACAACTAGATTTTGAAACGATAGAAGCGTATGAGCTAGATGTTCGGGCTACGGATGGCGGGGGTATTTTCTCCCACACTAAAGTGCTTGTAGAGGTGGTGGATGTAAATGACAATCCCCCGGAAGTTGAATTAATATCCCTCAACAGCCCCATACCCGAGGACTCGTCGCCTGAGACTGTGGTGGCGCTTTTTAGTGTCAGGGACCGGGACTCTGGGGACAACGGGAGAACAGTCTGCTCCATAGACGATGACCTTCCATTTTCATTGAAAACAACTTTCAGAAATTCCTACTCGCTGGTGACTGAACACGCGCTTGACCGAGAGACAGTGTCGGAGTATAACATAACCATCACCGCCAGGGACATGGGATCTCCCAGTCTCTCCACTGAAAAGACCATCACCGTGAAAATCTCCGACATTAATGACAACTCCCCGGTGTTCAGCCAAACGTCATACACTCTGCACGTCCGAGAAAACAGCGGCCCCGCCCTGTTGCTAGGGCAGGTCCGTGCTTTTGATTCGGACTCGGAGCAGAACGCCAAGGTGACATACTCGCTCTTGCCTGCTGAGGCCGGTGGCCTTCCGCTGCTCTCCTATATCTCCATCAACTCGGAGAACGGGAACGTGTACGCGCTGCGATCCGTGGATTATGAGCAGATCAGAGAGTTCCAGGTGCGGGTGCGCGCTGCGGATGGCGGGTCTCCCCCGCTGAGCTCTGAAGCCACCGTCCGGGTTGTGATCTTGGACGAAAACGACAACGCGCCCTTCCTCTTATACCCCCTGCAGAACAGCAGCTCCCCCGCCAGTGAGCTGGTGCCCCGCTCGGCGGGGCCGGGTTACCTGGTGACGAAGGTGGTGGCAGTGGACGGAGACTCGGGCCAGAATTCTTGGCTTTCCTACCAGCTGCTGAGGGCCACGGACCCCGGTCTCTTCACGGTGGCTTCCCACAATGGGGAAATCAGAACCACGAGGCTCATAACAGAACGAGATTCCAAGAAGCAGAAACTCATTGTGGTTGTTCGAGACAGCGGCGAATCGGCTCTTTCTTCCTCTGCAACTCTCACCATAGCTCTGGTGGATGGGTTTTCGGACGCACACCTGCAGTATACCGAGGTCGCTGTGGAAGAGGAAGAGAATGGCCCGTTAACGCTTTATTTAGTCATTTCCCTGTGCTTAGTGTCGTTTGGCTTCTTGGTTTCAGTGATAATATTTATATGTATCAAGCTTTATAGAAGAAGGAATTATGGTGAAAAATACGTGTCTGCTTCTGCCAATGGCTACGGTGATAGCAACTTCCAAACTAATCTGGTAGATGTGTCGGGCACCGGGACTCTGTCTCAGAGCCATCGCTATGAAGTCTGTTTAACGACTGGATCAGGAAACAGCGAATTCAAATTCCTGAGGCCCGTTCTCCCCTCCTTGCCACCTGGGCAGGGCCCCCCTGGAACGGGCTCTGGGCGAGACCAGGACCTTCTTGCTAACTTTCACCTGAACCCGGACCTGGAGCCAGCGAATCAGGTTAGATTAACTTTCTCGTTCTCTATAGTTTTTTATTTGTTTGTTATTTTTCTTAATCATTGGTTTAACAGAAGTCCGGAGTTTGAAGAAAATATTATAAATATTTCACAAGTATTCAGAACGGAACTCATTTTTGTTCTTTTGGTTCTTGCAAATAAGTTTCGGATTGGTCTGTGTATTTCATGTTTCCTAGTCTGTGTTTTGGTGTAGAAACATTTGGAATATTACATCTCTTCAGCGGACGTGCGTGTATCGGGGAGCCTTCATAGACTACTGGTCGACTGAATAGGAACGAGCATGCAAGAAAATGATCAGTTTTGGGGAAACACTTTAATGTCCTAGTAGAGAGAACTGATTTTCGCTTTTGAGCAAAGAATGCTGGTGTCATTAAAGACTTTTGGCCAAGTGCGGTTTAACAGGGTTGTAAATGATAAATGAATGCACCCAGCTACTTCCCCATTGTTATTTTTACAGTCACCTGTGATCGAATTAAGGCACAAGGGGTAATGGAAAATGTCTCGATGCACATTCTTGACTTTACATACTGTATAGTGCATTTTTAGAAAACATCAGAAGGTGCATTAACTATTAGGTTGAATTGAATCGCATTCGAATTCTACATGATTTTTCATAACGGGTTGTGTTCGTCCAGTAGAACACTATTTTATCTGCTCTCCCTGGTGTTGTGAAATGATTTGATTCTGTTGTGTCCTTACAGTATCGAACTTGCAAGTTTGTATTTAATCTATATTTTACAATTATTTGTGTTGTTTATATCTTTTCATAATAAATAATGTAGGATTTTTTAGAAATAGACTCCTAGAGTAGAAAACGGGAATTTCAAAATCTGTCTTTGTTATTTTGGCCTTTGCAAGTAATTTTGCATTTTGTTTCTGGTATGAAAATACTAGATAGTGAAAGACACTATGGCAGATTTCCAGACTTTCTTCTTTTGCTGGTTAAGAATGTTTCTAATATGTGGGTGTGTTATATTCTTGGATTCAATTGTCATTCACTTTCAACCGTTCTTAACTATTGCTTTCACATATTTTTTATTTTGGAATTTTCCACACACAAACGTTTTTTTAATGGGGTTGGGATATAAAAGCCAAAAGAGTTGGGCAGTGCTCCCAGACATATGTAGAAATCTGCTGAAGTGGAGCTGCAAGTTAATAGGAAGTTTGTTGTGAGGAGTTTTATACTTAAGAACATAAGAAGGGCCATACTGGGTCAGACCAACAGTCCATCCTGCCCAGTATCCTGTCTGCCAACAGTAGACAATACCAGATGCCTCAGTGGGAGAGAACACAACAGGTAATCCTCACGTGATCCCTCCCCTGTCACCCACCTCCAGAGAAACAGATGCTAGGGACACCATTCCTGCCCATCCTGGATAATAGCCATTGATGGACCTAACCTCCATTAATCTATCTAGCTCTTTTTTAGCTCTTCTTCCACCTGTCAGCAGGGGATGGAGGAGACAGGAGCTGAGGAAGCAGCATAGGCCAAGGGACGATTCCATTATTAAGTAATGGAATGTTTGAAAACAGCTATATTGTTGGGGGTGGAGTCTGTACAATTTTATTAGATTGAAAAGGGGTCTGTATGCTCAAAAAGTTTGGGAAGTATTGATCTAGAAAATGTTAAGCATTTACATTTTAAAACAGAGAAAAAGCCATTTTTGCAAGTTCCCCACTATGCTTCCTTATTCCCATGAACCAATCCCATATCTGTTCCAACCCACTGCACTACCATTTCTCTCCTGGTACCCTGAATTCTTTTTCTTCGATTACCTTCCTGACCTTAACTCATGTCCCTTGTCCCCTTTCCATTCTTGTTACCATGTAACCTGGGATATAAGACTGGTCTTTGTGATTTTTGGTGTCAGAGACTATCTGACAAAGGTAAATTTACTTGGGTGTTGAGATAGATTGGGGTATCAAATTAACTGCTTGTGACTTCATGGTTAGGTTGTTATAGTGCCTGGCTTTACACTTAATCACTGGTTGTGAAATCTAAGTATATTACAATGAAGTTCGATTTGTGCCATGCTTACTAACTCACACTCTTGAGTCTCTGCTTGACAATAGGTCTAAAATTGCTCTGTATAAACTCTTAGTGATATTGTAAATTCCCTTCCCCTGCCCCCTCCAAACAATACTCAGCAGGCTGCTATTCTCAGTAAGGCCAATAAAACAAAATATATCTGTAATTTGCAATCAAAGTAATTTTGGAAGCATAATGAGCAATTTTAAGAGGATTCTCTTCAGACATTGAACATTAACTAAAAATTAAAATCCTCATAACTTTCAAACTCCTTTTCTGATTTTTACCAAACTTCTTTGAAAATAAATCATTTCGTTCATCTCATCATAGGATAAGATGGACAAAATACATTTCTAGAAGGTTGATTACCTTTTTGAGGAGACTGGGATTCAGGAGAGACAGTTTTAAAATTCAAGTTACTAAAACAAAACTACCATCAGTCTTGACTTTGGAGCACCTATTGTTACAGGAGGATTTTGTTTTAAAAATGGAAATAAAATAAATTTTGTATCTGTTTACAGAACAGTGCAAAAGAGTCTAATGAAGGATTTTACAGCTCAAATAATTTATTCAAAAATTGACAAAAAATTATTTAACATTATTTTCTGAAGGTATAGGTGGTTATGTTTTCAGTGGATGTATTCATGTCTATTCTATTTTACTTTCTTTCCATGTACAAATCAAGAAAAGTGGGGAGGGACAATCTACCTTTTATTTTCTGAAGGTATAGGTGGTTATGTTTTCAGTGGATGTATTAATGTCTATTCTATTTTACTTTCTTTCCATGTACAAATCAAGAAAAGTGGGGAGGGACAATCTATAGCTGAATCTGAGTAGATGTTACTTGAATCCAAAAAAATAAAATAATGCATTATAATTACAGGAAAACAGGAAGGCTATGTTTAGACTGGCATGATTTTCTGGAAATGCTTTTAACGGAAAAAGTTTCCGTTAAAAGCATTTTCAGAAAAGAGCGTCTAGATTGGTACGGACGCTTTTCCGCAAAAGCACTTTTTGCGGAAAAGCGTCCATGGCCAATCTAGACGTGCTTTTGCGCAAAAAAGCCCCGATCGCCATTTTTGCGATCGGGGCTTTTTTGTGCAAAACAAATCTCAGCTGTCTACACTAGCCCTTTTGTGCAAAAGTTTTGCACAAAGGGGACTTTTCCCCGAACGGGAGCAGCATAGTATTTCTGCAAAAAGCATTGATTTCTTACAGTAGGAAGTCAGTGCTTTTGCGGAAATTCAAGCGGCCAGTGTAGACAGCTGGCAAGTTTTTCCAGAAAAGTGGCTGATTTTCCGGAAAAACTGGCCAGTCTAGACACAGCCGAAATGTAAATATTCACTTCTGCATATATTAGAGCATAAGCAACTCATTGTGAGTAACCATGGTTAAATCACTTTCAGCATCATCACATGCACAACATTTATGAGATATATACATCAACATTGACAGGTAAGATTAAGTGTAACTTCTCTGTGTGCTGGAATTCCTATGAGCATCTCTAAACTAACTTCACCTTCTCCCTCTGTGCATAGAATTTATTTCCCTTCTTTGAGTTGCATCGTATGGAGACTCTATTCTACACTTGCCAAACTGGTCAGCAAACTGCTAGTCATACACATAAAGTGACTTTTAAGAGTACTTCCATCCAGTCACTGAGCTTGATACTGAATTGCAGCATCTAAGAATAAATTTAGCTTCCATTTACGTGCCCTACATACATATTGCCATTATCTAATACCCACAACTAGACCCCTATTGTCTTCAGGCAGCTGCTGACAGGTGGAAGAAAAGACTAGTTGTTCAAGATTTGAAAGCAGTTGGAGGGAGGTCAGACCCCACATGGGATCATGGGGGAATGTTAAAGGAGCAGAGGACCTAGTGATGGCACAGAAGGGTTTAAAGAAAACCTGTGAGTTCATCTAGCCCTGCCCTGTTATCCCTACAGACCTGGAGGGGACAGAAAAGAAGGGAGCCTGGCATAGTGAGGGATTAACTGTCAAAGAGTTGGGAACTTTCTCTTTGCCTTCCTGAAGGACCAGCAACCTGCGAGTCAGTGCAGACACTGGACGCAAGAAGGGAGCTGCTTGGTAAATGGCCCAGCAAGGCCCACCCCAAATTAAAAAGATCTTTCATAGGAATCAACCCAAGAAAACACGTCCTGAAACTACCCTCATGACCTGGAAAAAAATCCATTTCCTCTGCACAGTGGTTTGAGCACACAGAACCATTAGCCAGGATCTGAGGGAGAAGAAGAGGTCAGGTCCCCAATAGTCTTCCTAACCAATGATCTAGGCACGAAGCTGTCCAGCTACTGAAGGCCCTATCACATATCATGGAGATTGCAGTCATTGACCTAGTCCCTGATGATTGGAATTTTAAAAAAAGGCAAAAAAAAACCTCCCAAGAACATGAGGTCAAAACCTTGAATGGAGATGGAACAGCTGTTGAAATGGAAGGCCTAGCAAAACAACCACCATCAACAGCAACAGCAGCAACTCCTGAAGCATATGGCCTTGCAGCAGCAGTAGAATCAGCTAATTAATAAATTGGCAGCGCAGCAACAGCAGTAGCAGCTGCTGCTGGTGGTCCAATAGGTGGTCTCCATATTGCGACCAACTGCTGCACCTGAACTGCCTAGCTCACCCCATCACGTTTGCCAAGATGGGGCCTGATGATGAGCCTGAGGGTTTCTTAGCAACTTTTGCATGGGTAGCCACAGTAACCTGGTGAATTCAGGCCCTTGAAGAACATTTGCATACTTCCCTCTTAAAAGAATCCCTGTGCGCTAGAGGACAAAGACCCCAGTGTTCCCTAATCCATTTACCCACACACCAACTGAGGAGACCACAGTCCTCTGAAGGCTCAACCAATGCTCTTGGTTTGCTCAGAATTTGGGGAGACCTGTCATCACCAGATCACCCAAGTATCCAGGCAGGAAACCCATGTGCCACCCAAGATCACAGTGGCCATTCTGGGCACTGGTCCAAAGAGTGTCCTTAAATGGAATGTATCTTTGCGAAACCACTCTGAAGCCCTCTCACATGCCAAGTGCCCTATTTAGACATGCATCTGATGAAGTGTGTCTTTGCCCATGAAAGCTTATGCTCCAATAAATCTGTTAGTCTATAAGGTGCTACTGGACATCCCGTTGTTTATTCAGATTCAAACTAACACAGCTACCTGTCTGATACTTGTCACCATGCAAGGCACTACATTTAGCCATAGGGAGTGAAAATCCATCAACCTCATGAAAAAACTTGCACAAGTACAGACATATCATCTTCCTCTCCAAATGCAAATGGATGGACATCATACCAAATCGAATGAAGGTGAAAAATCCATTGTAATCAACATACTGCACAGACTATGGTGAGAGATTGTGCCATACACTCTCAAAGAAACTGAGGAACCACCTGAGGAGCCTCCTGTACAGCAAACAGGAAAACATCAAAAATGAGCTCGCAAATCTGGAAACGCTCATAAAAAACCAACCTTCCACGCAAACTTCCACATGGCTGGACTTTACTAAAACAAGACAGGAGATTTACATTGCACACTTCACTTCTCTACAGAGGAAAAAGGACTGTAAGCTGTCTAAACTCCTACTTTCCACATAGGGCCACAACAGTGGTACCCTTAACTCACCCAGCAATATTGTCAAGCTATCCAACTATACACTCAGCCCAGCAGAAGAGCCTGTCCTATCTCAGGGACTCTCTTTTTGGCCAACCACCCCCACAAGCATGATACAGTTCTGTGGTGGTCTGGAAGCCTACTTTCGCCATCTCCAACTCTAGGAATACTTTCAACACAACACTGAACAGCACATTAACACAGAGATACCCTCCTACCAACAGAATTCTGCATGGACTCCTCCTAATGGTCAAAATGACAGACTGGACCTATACATAGAATACTTCTGCCAACATGCACAGGCAGAAATTGTGGGAAAGCAGCATCGCTTGCCCCATAACCTCAGCCATGAGGAACACAATGTCATCCACAGCCTCAGAAACAACCCTGAGATTATAATCAAAGAGGCTGATAAAGGAGGTGCTGTTGTAATCATGAACAGGTCAGACTACCAAAAGGAGGCTGTCAGACAACTCTCCAATACCACATTCTACAGTCCACTTTCCTCAGATTCCACTGAGGAGTACTCAAAGAAACTGCACCATCTGCTCAAGACAGTCCCTACACAAGCACAGGAACAAATCTGCACAGACACACCCCTAGAGCCCCGACCAGAGTTATTCTATCTACTACCCAAGATCCATAAACCTGGAAATCCTGGACACCCCATCATCTTGGGCATTGGCATTCTCACTGCAGAACTCTCTGGATATGTGGACTCTCTACTCAGACCCTAAGCCACCAGCTCTCCCAGCTATCTCCGAGACACCACTGACTTCCTGAGAAAACTACAATGCATTGGTGATCTTCCAGAAAACACCATCCTAGCCACCATGGATATAGAGGTTCTCTGCACCAACATCCCACACATAGATGGAGTACAAGCTGTCAGGAACAGTATCCCTGATGATGCCATAGCACAACTGGTGGCCGAGCTATGTGAGTTTATTCTCACACTCAACTATTTCAGATTTGGGGACAATTTATACCTTCAAACCATTGGCACTGCTATGGGCACCTGAATTGCCCAAAAATATGCCAACATTTTTATGGCTGACCTGGAGCAACGCTTTCTCAGCTCTCGTCCACTAGCACACCTCCTCTACTTACACTATATTGATGACATCTTCATCATCTGGACCCATGGGAAGGAGGCTCTGAAAGAATTCCAGCATGATTTCAATAGTTTCCACCTCACAATCGACCTCAACCTGGACCAGTCTATACAACAGATCCACTTCCTGGACACTACAGTGCGAATAAGTGATGGTCACATAAACACCACCCTATACTAAAAACCTACTGACCACTATGTTTAACTACATGCCTCCAGCTTCCATACCGGACACACCACACAATCCATTGTCTACAGCCAAGTGCTAAGGTACAACTCCATTTGCTCCAACCCCTCATCCAGAGACAAACACCTGCAAGATCAGTGGTCCCCAGCACGGTGCCCGTGGGTGCCATGGTGCCCGCCGGGGCATTTGTGCACACCTGCCGACAACCTGGGCTGGCCCGCCCACGGCGCACGGGAGGCGCCGGCCCCAGGCGCGCAGCGCTCGGGAGGCCTCAGTCCTGGGGCACATGCGGGCGCGCAGCACTCAAGCAGTGCCGGTGTCGGCCCCAGGCATGTGGCTTGGGCAGTGGCGCCGGCCCCGGTCCCATGGCACAAGGCTCTCGGGCAGCCCCAGCCCCGGCCCTGGGGCACATGCCGGCGCCGGCGCCAGGTGCAAGGGCATCCCCGTCCCCTGGCGTGCCCCCGGACATGCGGCCCTGCCCCTGGGTGCCCGGCGCGTGAGTGGCCCCATCCCCGGGCGCCCGGGAGCCTCTAAAGGTTGGGGACCACTGTGCAAGATCTTCATCAAGCATTCTTAAAACTATAATACCCGCCTGAGGAAGTGAGAAAACAGATTGACAGAGCCAGAAGTGTACCCAGAAGCCTCCTGCTACAAATACAGGACCAACAAATAAAATAAGAACACAACTGGATATCACCTACAGTCCCCAGCTAAAACCTCTCCAATGCATCATCAGTGATCTACAACCCATCCTGGACAATGATCCCTCACTCTCACAGACTTTGAGAGGCAGGCCAGTCCTCGCCCACAGACAGCCTGCCAACCTGAAGCAAATTCTCACCAGCAATTATACACCACAGCACAGTAACTCTAACTCAGGAACCAATCCCTGCAACAAACTTCGGTGCCAACTCTGCCTACATATCTACACCAGCAACACCATCACAGGACCTAACCATATCATCCACACCATCACAGGCTCATTCACCTGCACATCTACCAATGTAATATATGCCATCATGTGCCAGCAATATCCCTCTGCCATATACATTGGCCAAACTGGACAGTCCCTATGTAAAAGAATAAACAGACACAAATCAGATATCAGGAATGGTAAAGTACAAAAACCTGTAGGAGAACACTTCAGTCTGCCTGGACACACAGTAGCAGATTTAAAAGTAGCAATCCTGCAACAACAAAAATTTCAAAAACAAACTTCAAAGAGAAACTGCAGAGCTACAATTCATTTGCTTAGGATTAAACAAATACTGTGAATGGCTAGCCAACTACAAAAGCAGTTTCTCCTCTCTTGTTGTTCACACCTCCACATCAGTTGCTAGAAGTGGGCCTCATCCTCCCTGACTGAATTGACCTTATTATCTCTAACCTTACTCTTGATTGGAGCTCTTTTCATATGCCTGTATATTTATACCTGCTCTGGAATTTCCACTACATGCTTCTGACCAAGTGGGTCTTTGCCCATGAAAGCTTATGCTCCAATAAATTTGTTAGTCTGTAAGATGCCACAGGACTTCTCGTCATTTATGCAGATTCAGACTAACACGGCTACCCATCTGATATTTAGACCCAGGGGTTGCTCCAGTGCTAGACAATTGTCTGGGCAACCATACAGACTTTGGCCTTCTGTGACTCCAGACTTAACTTTGTCTCCTCATCTGCCATCTCCATTCCCAGCCACTCTGGCTATGTCTACACTAGCAAAGTTTGGCAATGAAAGTGGTGTCAACAGGCAGAAGACACCAAAACTCAAACTGTTTTTTCTGGTATCTGCTGTTGACAGCTATTGGCCACATATGCAGCTCTCTTGTCAACAGAAAGAGCAAAGCTTTGTGGGCACACATACCACAGTGCCTTGTACCACCTTCACACACTAAGCACTATAGGAACATGCAACATAGCAGTAGGCATGATGGGAACATGAAAAATGTCCTGTCTGACTCTGATTTCTGCCTCCTGATTCCAGCCTGGTATTACTGCTGACCTCTGGTCCCTGAACTCAACCTAAGTCTGCTTATTGAACCTGGCTGTTATGATTCCAATTCCTGGTCTATGACTACTGCCCCAGCTATGCTGTCCTATGCCCAGTTGTGACTGATAGGCCAGGCCACACCACCTATGCTGAGGTTCCTTACACCCAGGTAAATAGGGTTGTCAGTTGAACAAGTCTTTCTGCTAAGATAATAGAGCAAGATATAGGTATTATTCATTAATAAAGACATAAAGGAGGTAATATAGTAATGCCAATCAACATGGTTTGTGGATAATAAATGCTGTCAAACTAATTTGATTTTTTTTGTTGATGAGATTCCAAATTTAGTTGACAAAGGAAATAATGGACTTTTGTAAGTTCTTTGATTTGCTACTACATAACATTTGGGTAGAAACCTGGACTGATAAAATTAGCACAGTACTCATTAAAGTGATTTAAAAACTGGCCAACTGATAGGTCTCAAAATGTAATTGTAAATGGAGAATCATCACCAAAAGAATCTTTTCTAGAGCAGTCCCACAGGGGCCAGTTCATAACCTATTTAACATTGTTATCAATGGCCTGGAAGAAAACAAAATAAACTCAGTTAATGTTTGCAGATGATGCAAACATTGAGGAATGACAGGTCGCTGGTACTGTGTGATCTGGATCATTTGGTAAGTTGGATGCAAGCAAACAATATGTCTTTTAAATAAGTCAAAATGCAAAGGTAATATTTAGAAACAAAGAACAGGGACTGTCTTTACTGGATGGGGAACTGTGTCTTTGTAAAAGTTGTAAAGGTGGTTGATTTTCTGCTGATCTTGCACTCCCAGTACAATGCCGTGGCTAATATGATCATTGGATGCATTAACAGGGGAAACTTGAGCAGAATAGATAAGTTATTTTATCTCTCTACTGGACATGATGGCTACTGGAATACTGTGTCCAGTTCTGGTGTCAGAATTCAAGAGGATGTTGATAAATAGGAGTGGGTACAGAAAAGAGCTTCTAGAATGAATATTGAAAGATTAAAAAACCTGCCTTATAGTGACAGACTCAAGGGACTAATTCTAATGATCTTAACAAAGAAAAGGTTAGGGGATGATCTGATTGTAGTTTATAAGTACTTACAAGGGGGAGATATTTCACAGAGGGCTCTTCAATGTAGCAGAGAAAGGTGTAGCAGGATCCCATGGATGGAAACAGAAGCTAGACAAATTCAGAAGGGAAATAATATGTATCTTTTAAACAGCAAATAAGTTACCATTATTTTATACATTTTAAAAAAATGGGGTGGGGGCTGCGAACATAAAGTTCAGACACCTGGTGGCGCTGTTGGCTAAGAAGGGCTCTCAGCTACAGCCTGTAATTCACTTCTGCGGAACAAGAAGTCGCACGACTACGGGAGCAGAGTTCCAGACGCTTTTGTCTAGAATTGCTGAGAACGTCACCAAATAATTCGGCTCAATTAAAACTCTGGAAAGGAAATATTGAAATTACAGTAAATCTTCCGGAAAGGAGAATCCTGCTGGGATGAATCTCGACTAAGGATACTATTTCAGCAGCACCCTGGCTTGTGTTTCTACGTACACAATGGCGGGCGCCGAGAGGAGAACAGCATGCAGAAGGAAAGTCATCTCTCTCGTTCTGTTTCTTTGCGCTCGGGCCAGCGGGTCCGGGACCGTTCGCTATTCTGTTCCCGAGGAAATGGAAAGCGGGTCCTTTGTGGCGAATGTAGGGCAGGATCTCGGGCTAGCCCCGCAGGGACTATCCGCTCGCAGGGCTCGCATTGTTACCGAAGACGGCAGTGAGTATTTCCAGCTAAATGGCAACACAGGCGACTTGTTTATTAAAGAGAAACTGGACAGAGAAAAACTGTGCGGGCAGACGGACCCCTGCACGGTGCAATTCGAAATAATCCTGGAAAATCCCTTACAATCGTATCGAGCTGAGGTCAGGGTTTATGATGTAAATGATCATTCCCCAGTGTTCCTGGAAAGCGAACTACGTTTTAAAATCGTGGAAACGACTCCCCCAGGAACTCGGTTTCCCCTGGAGAGCGCCCAGGACTTAGATGTGGGAAACAACAGCCTGCAGAACTACAGCCTGAGCCCCAATGCCCATTTCCGTCTGCAAACAGGGGAACTCGCTAATGGCAGGAAATATGCCGAACTGGTGCTGGACAACGCGCTAGATAGAGAGCGCCAGCCAGAGGTGAGTCTCGTGCTCACGGCCGTGGATGGCGGCTCCCCGCCGAGGTCCGGCACAGCACAAATCCGTGTCACTGTCCTGGACGCCAATGACAATCCCCCGCTCTTCTCTCAGGCCATTTACCAAGCTCGAGTTCCGGAAAACAGCCCCAAAGATCATCCGGTTGTCACTGTTTCTGCTACTGATTTAGATGAGGGGACTCACGGGGAAATAGCCTATTCTTTTAGCCAGAACTCCAAAGAAAATAGCAAAACATTTCACATAAACCCAGCCACGGGGGAAATTCGACTCCGAGGTGCCATTGACTTTGAAACGACAGAGAACTACGAGTTGAACATTCGGGCCACGGACGGCGGGGGGCTCTCTGCGCACTGCAAGGTGCTGGTTGTCGTTCTCGATGTGAATGACAACGCCCCGGAAGCGATAGTAACATCCCTCAGGAGCCCGATTCTCGAGGACTCCTCCCCGGGGACAGTGGTGGCGCTGTTCATTGTCAGGGACCGGGACTCCGGGGACAACGGGAGAACAGTCTGCTCCATAGACGATGACCTTCCATTTTCATTGAAAACAACTTTCAAAAATTCCTACTCGCTGGTGACTGAACACGCGCTTGACCGAGAGACAGTGTCGGAGTATAACATAACCATCACCGCCAGGGACATGGGATCTCCCAGTCTCTCCACTGAAAAGACCATCACCGTGAAAATCTCCGACATTAATGACAACTCCCCGGTGTTCAGCCAAACGTCATACACTCTGCACGTCCGAGAAAACAGCGGCCCCGCCCTGTTGCTAGGGCAGGTCCGTGCTTTTGATTCGGACTCGGAGCAGAACGCCAGGATGACATACTCGCTCTTGCCTGCTGAGGCCGGTGGCCTTCCGCTGCTCTCCTATATCTCCATCAACTCGGAGAACGGGAACGTGTACGCGCTGCGATCCGTGGATTATGAGCAGATCAGAGAGTTCCAGGTGCGGGTGCGCGCTGCGGATGGCGGGTCCCCCCCGCTGAGCTCTGAAGCCACCGTCCGGGTTGTGATCTTGGACGAAAACGACAACGCGCCCTTCCTCTTATACCCCCTGCAGAACAGCAGCTCCCCCGCCAGTGAGCTGGTGCCCCGCTCGGCGGGGCCGGGTTACCTGGTGACGAAGGTGGTGGCCGTGGACGGAGACTCGGGCCAGAATTCTTGGCTTTCCTACCAGCTGCAGAGGGCCACGGACCCCGGTCTCTTCACGGTGGTTTCCCACAATGGGGAAATCAGAACCACGAGGCTCATAACAGAGCGAGATTCCAAGAAGCAGAAACTCATTGTGGTTGTTCGAGACAGCGGCGAATCGGCTCTTTCTTCCTCTGCAACTCTCACCATAGCTCTGGTGGATGGGTTTTCGGACGCACACCTGCAGTTCACTGAAGTAGTTGAAGCAGAAGAAAAGGATGACACGTTAACTCCGTATTTAGTCATTTCTTTGTGTTTAGTTTCTTTTCTTTTCCTGATTTCAATAATTATATTTTCAATAATGAAGCTACTTCGGAGAAAGAATTATGGAGGAAGGTTCGTGTCTGCATCTGACAATGTTTATGGCGATGGGAACTTCTCGAGTAATTTGTTGGATGTAACGGGTAACGGAACTCTGCCGCAGAGCCTTCGGTATGAAGTTTGTTTAACATCTGGTTCGGGAACTAGTGAATTCAAATTCCTGAGACCCGTTCTCTCCACTCTCCCCGCTGAGGACAGGAATTTTGGGAAAGCACAAACACAGGATCTTGTAAATAACTCGCATTTGAATAACGAAACGGAATCTGCTGCCCCGGTGAGTCTCACTGATGCTTAAATGTCCTTTTTCTGTCTCTGTAGCGCAATATAAAATATTGTTTTTTCAATAATATTAATTGGATTTTTATGTTGAAATTATTTTCAGTCTCCCTCTGTCTATCCTCCAGTTTGCATGTGGTATATGGGAGTGTTATTAATACGGGTGATAGTTAATTGTGTAATTTTCAATTGCGAAAGTTTTAGTGGGATATCGATGTTACTCTTTCTTAAAGATGCTACCTTCTTGTTTTCGCGGAAGTGGAAATTTAAGATGATTTCTAGATTCAAACGGTTTTACTGATTGACATATGGTCAGTAAATCTTTGGCTGGGAGGAGAGAGAGTTTCCCAAGTGATTGTGAGCGATCAGATGCAATATAAATGCAACAATGAGCGATGTGCTTTCTAAGAAGATTATAAGGAACCTCTGGATTTATTGCTCTCCAGAGTGTAATTAGCTGCTCCGGAAGCGCAGATTTGTGCCCCTAGACAAGGACACTGTTGTCCTAAGCTGTCAAGGTTTCATAAGGCGGGCTCTTCTCTTTCCTTTCCGGGTGACTAGTGCATTTGTGCTATGCAAACTCGGGCGGTGCCTAACTCGTAAGTCTAATATAGGAACAGTTCCTCTCTCTGATAGATATCTTGGACTCGTAAAGAAGACCAATAGAACAGTTAAACTCCATTAATTAAAGTTTTTAAAGTATAAATTAACGGCTTCATGTTAATCTCCTTGCCAGTGATTCAGTGCAGAGGCTAATGATGTGTTTTGCAATTCTTTGTCTATTAATTATTTCCGGAAATCTGAAGCAGCATATTAAGCCCGCGTATCCTGCTAAACGTATCGGTAAATGGCATTGTTTTTTTCTTTCTTCCTCGGTATTCTCTCTGATTTAGAGCCCAATTATGGACAAGAGAAATTAGGAGAAAATAAACGTTCAAAAATTGACAAGTATATAATATTTTAACGAGTTATAAAAACATTCAAATCGTAACGTCTTATTATCTTGAAAAAAATGACATAAAATAATCCGTGTTGGTAAAGATTTCAGTGACAATACAGAGTGATTTAAGAGTGTTTTGACAAGATAAACTGAAAACAAGAAAATAACGTAGCCTTTTGAAAGTTACATCCTTCCTCTGTACTGTCTTTTCATAGCTCTGTCTCTCTCCCGTGCTTTCATTTCGGTGTGTTATCTGAGTACCTATTGTGTATGTGCGTATGTGCGCACACATCCTCACACACAGAAAGACTGTATGCATTCAAATTATTCGTCATCATTCAATGAAAGACTTGATTTCAAACAGAGGAAGCAGCATGAATTCAAGGGGTGAAATGCTAGACAACTTAAATTAATGGTAAAACTCCCCACTAACTTCAATGGGTCAGGGTTTCACCCAATATCTCTTCTCGGGGTAAGTCAGAGGGCTCAGATGAGGAAATCCATAAACCGAAGAATCGACGCAGTAGTTCAACCAAATTTTCTCTGTGTTGGTCATTGCGGAAGGTAGATGTAGTTAAAACTTCAGCAAACTTCCTGCTGATTTGTATACTGGTCTTTACTTTCCTGCCACTTATACATTTAAGAAAAGACTAGTAACAAAAATGAAATTGAGGAGATGTTCTGGTAAATGGAGTGTATAACGCGAGGTATTCTAATGCAAAATGGGGAAATTAACTTTCTGTTGTATCTGTGGACATTAGCGCATAATGGCTGGTTTCCATCCTGTGACTGAATTTAACACTTGTCCCATAGTACTCCACCAAATTCCTTGCGACTCAGACGACAAGACTGATTTCCTGCTGGCCAAACCAGTGCAAATATTGTTTCACTTTCTCACTCTAGACCTGGAAAACGTGGATCTCCCCTGTTAATCTCAGTGAATTCAATTCAATTCAGAATTGGATCACCCCCTTGTATCCCACTTGGCCACTACTTACACTGGTTTGGGAGCCAGGTACATAGTTAGGGGTTTCCAGGGCATGAGAAAGTGTTAAAAATTAGCTTAGACTGGCTATGTAATTGTTGCATCCGATGACACCAGGGCTGAATTTGCTTCTCACTATATTCGACCGGAGATTTAAGTGCAGACCCTTGTGATCCATTTGCAGCATCTCTACATGATGCACCATAATAGTCTCCATACCTTTAAAACCACATAAGCTCTAACTTCTGAAACATACTGTAATAGGAAGACAGACTGAGACATAAGACCTTGTATCAGAGAGGTCCGGTATAAGGCAGGGCCTGCCCACAGAATCCAACAAGAGCAGGGCTGATATTGCAGAAATACTAGTGATAGAGTATTCGGGCAAATTCATCCCGACGTTAAATGGTACCAGAACAATCCTATGTAAAGGATGGTACAAAAACATTTTCCAAGGATAACAGGAACACATTGACTCATCTTAAAGATACGGTTAAAATAACAGTAAGTAATAAAATTTGAATTGAACGAACATATACAAGACTAAGTCAGTGACAGTAACTATGTTAAGGGCAATACTAACTCGTTTTCATTGGGGTACAAAGATGTATTTTAGAGGGAGTATTTTTGTCAGGCGGGAGGAGAGGAAATGCCCACCATTCACTGAGCTGCATTCATTGTTAAAAAGTATTTTTAAAAAGTATTCTTGTAGAATTTGCTAGATGTTATTACCTTGTTTTGCTGACAGCGAACCTGGCTGGTGCCTTGATTTTTTTAAGGGAGCTTGTGGTCATTGGGGGTTTGCTTGTCTGCCATGACTGCTGTCTGCGCAAGGCGGGGGTGGTATACACAGGGAACACACACAGCAGCCAAACATCTATCAAAATCTCACCACACATATACTTCTGTCTTTGCTTATATGAAATTCGCTTTATACAATAAGCAAAAAATGTTAGTGCGGTTGATCCCTGCCAAATTGTATCAAAGTAAAGTGCGATGTACACTTAAGAGCGGTTCATTGATATTTACTCCGCCTTTCAAGCTTCTCGTGAACGAGCCGCAATCTCATGAATTTTATGAGACGTGCAATCCTTCTTTCTGTTGAATCTAGCAGCAAAAGAATGACAATCCTTCCTTGTGTTGTTAAAGGGACTTTCAGAGGAGGAAAGGGATTTTAGAAGGATTATAATCCTCAAACGCATAGAGAAGCTCTGCCTTTTACATTCCCCTTTAAAGTCATTTCTGTTTTACACTAAACAGCCCTAAAGATCCAGCAGATTACATTGTTCCATTTACATGGGATGCTGGTAGCTGCTGGTGAATATACAACCCATTTCCAGATCTTTGTAAATGGATTCAGAATCGAATCGTTATCATCTGAGACGCTTGGTGGCAGTATTGGCTAAGGAAGAACAAAGAGCCACAACCTGAAACATTCGCGCGAGACTGGATCCGTTCATGTGCGCAGGAGCAGGGATACATCTAGCTCTCGGAACTGCAGAAGACGCTGTGGCAAAGCGACATTCTTTCAACGCGGAGCTCGCTGGATTCGCACAGTAAGAATGGCGGGTGAGCAGAGGAGAACACTCCTCAGAAGGCAAGCGGTGTTTCTCGCCTTGTTTCTTTGCGCGTGGGCTGTCGGATCCGGACCAGTTCACTACTCTGTGCCCGAGGAAATGGAAAGCGGGTCCTTTGTGGCGAATGTAGCAAAGGATCTGGGACAAGACCCAAAGAGACTGTCCGCTCGCAGGGCCCGTGTGGTGTCCGAGGACAGCCGCCAGCATTTCCAGCTAGACAGCGACACCGGGGACTTGTTTATTAAAGAGAAACTGGACAGGGAGGAGCTATGCGGGGAAGCAGACCCCTGTATCGTGCACTTGGAAATCATCCTGGAAAACCCCTTGCAGTCCTATCGGGCTGAGGTTTCGGTTTATGATGTAAACGATTACGCTCCGGAATTCTCCGATAAAGAACTGATCCTAAAGATGCCGGAAACCACTCCTCCTGGGTCCCGCTTCCCTCTGGGAAAAGCCCGGGATTTAGATGTCGGAAACAACAGCCTGCAGGGCTATGCCATCAGCTCAGCCGACCATTTCCGCGTCTACACGCGCCATCGCAGCGACGGAGGGAAGTACGCGGAGCTGGTGTTGGAGCGGCCGCTGGATCGGGAAAAGCAGGCAGAGATCAGCTTTGTGCTGACGGCGATAGACGGAGGCTCCCCGGCGCGGTCAGGCACAGCGCAGGTCCGCGTCATTGTTCTTGACAGCAATGACAATGTTCCCGAGTTTTCCCGGGCACTTTACAAAGCACAGATTTTGGAAAACACCCAACCAGATTCTGTGGTTCTGACGGTTTCCGCAACTGATGCAGACGAAGGAATTAACGGAGCAATCTCGTATTCATTTAGCCAGAAATCCGAAACGAATCTCAACGCATTCGGCATAAACCCGCTTACGGGAGATATTCGACTTTTGGCCCCACTGGATTTTGAGGAAACAGACGCCTGTGAGATAGACGTTCAGGCGACAGACGGCGGGGGGCTGTCAGCGCACAGCAAAGTCCTGGTGGAAGTGACAGATGTGAATGACAATGCCCCAGAGGTTAAAATCACGTCTCTTATTAGCCCCATACCCGAAGATTCGTCACTTGAGACTGTGGTGGCCCTCTTCAATGTGAGAGACCGGGACTCCGGGGACAACGGGAGAACAGTCTGCTCCATAGAAGACGATCTGCCGTTTTTTCTAAAATCAACTTCAAAAAATTCCTACTCTCTGGTGACCCAAAATACATTTGACCGAGAGACGGTGTCGGAGTATAACATAACCATCACCGCCAGGGACATGGGATCTCCCAGTCTCTCCACTGAAAAAACCATCACCGTGAAAATCTCCGACATTAATGACAACTCCCCGGTGTTCAGCCAAACGTCATACACTCTGCACGTCCGAGAAAACAGCGGCCCCGCCCTGTTGCTAGGGCAGGTCCGTGCTTTTGATTCGGACTCGGAGCAGAACGCCAAGGTGACATACTCGCTCTTGCCTGCTGAGGCCGGTGGCCTTCCGCTGCTCTCCTATATCTCCATCAACTCGGAGAACGGGAACGTGTACGCGCTGCGATCCGTGGATTATGAGCAGATCAGAGAGTTCCAGGTGCGGGTGCGCGCTGCGGATGGCGGGTCCCCCCCGCTGAGCTCTGAAGCCACCGTCCGGGTTGTGATCTTGGACGAAAACGACAACGCGCCCTTCCTCTTATACCCCCTGCAGAACAGCAGCTCCCCCGCCAGTGAGCTGGTGCCCCGCTCGGCGGGGCCGGGTTACCTGGTGACGAAGGTGGTGGCCGTGGACGGAGACTCGGGCCAGAATTCTTGGCTTTCCTACCAGCTGCTGAGGGCCACGGACCCCGGTCTCTTCACGGTGGCTTCCCACAATGGGGAAATCAGAACCACGAGGCTCATAACAGAACGAGATTCCAAGAAACAGAAACTCATTGTGGTTGTTCGAGACAGCGGAGAATCGGCTCTTTCTTCCTCTGCAACTCTCACCATAGCTCTGGTGGATGGGTTTTCGGACGCACACCTGCAGTATACCGAGGTCGCTGTGGAAGAGGAAGAGAATGGCCCGTTAACGCTTTATTTAGTCATTTCCTTGTGCTTAGTGTCGTTTGGCTTCTTGGTTTCAGTGATAATATTTATATGTATCAAGCTTTATAGAAGAAGGAATTATGGTGAAAAATACGTGTCTGCTTCTGCCAATGGCTACGGTGATAGCAACTTCCAAACTAATCTGGTAGATGTGTCGGGCACCGGGACTCTGTCTCAGAGCTATCGCTATGAAGTCTGTTTAACGACTGGATCAGGAAACAGCGAATTCAAATTCCTGAGGCCCGTTCTCCCCTCCTTGCCACCTGGGCAGGGCCCCCCTGGAACGGGCTCTGGGCGAGACCAGGACCTTCTTGCTAACTTTCCCCTGAACCAGGACCTGGAGCCAGCGAATCAGGTTAGATCAACTTCTGATTTTCTATAATTTTATTTCGTTCTCGTTATAATTTGTTTATCGTGTATCCATCATTGAAATATACTATCATAAATTTTTATTTTTAAAATTATGGGGAAAGCTATTCTTTTTCCTGCTAAAGATATGTAGACATCGGTTCATACAATTTGGCTTTAATAGAGATTTGTGTGGGTTTAATGTTTCTTACTTTATGTACTTTGGTTTAGAAATGTCAAAGAAGAGATGTGAAAAGATCTGGAGAATATTAAAATACTAGTGTATTGTGCGTGTATGTTATAAGAACTATATTAGCCTGCTATTTTGGGAAATACTCTTGAATCGCCTAGTAGGATGTATTGATCTGTGTTTTGGGTAAAGAGTGTCGGTGTTATTCAAATCAGACTTTGCCGCCAGGGTCAATTCATAGGTATTTGGAAAATGATATTTTTATAGCCTGAGCCAGCTGCATGCTATTATGTTGACTCATTGTTACCCGATTCTCCATATGGAGTCTTGTAGCCCCATCCACTTGGATAGGCCCTGCCTCTCTCCCATGTGAGATGACTGCTTCTCTCCTAAACATCTGTTTAATTCTGTCCTTGTGACGTAGTGGGGGTACCTGGCTGGTTTCTATGCTGCTGGCTCTGGGGTAACCCCCACTGGCTGCCGTGGGTACCACGACCCAGCACAACAGGATGAGTCACTATGCAAACCAGTATGGCCAGACACCCCCCATGGAGAGGAACAAAGGAAGGTGGAATGCTGCCCTGGCTGGGGGGCAGGGCTGGAGGAGAGTTAGTTAGTTGCTGGCTGGAAGCATGGAGGAGACAGCCTAGGGAAAGGGGCTGGAGTTTAGGGGCCCAGTCTCCCCCATCTCAAGGGGGCCTGAGGCAGCCTAGCCCAGCTCTGTGACCAGACTACATCTGTGCTGTGCTGTAACCTGGAGAGGCAATAAACTTCCTCTATCCCACCGGCTGGTGCAGTCTGTTTGTGCCATTTCGGGGTGCAGGAGACGGGGGACCCCCAATGCGCCGTCACAGTCCTTCTTTATAGAATTTCTCTCCTTGTATGACTTCAGGATAGAGTTAGGTTGGACATTAGGAAAAACCTTCTTAACTGTCAGGGTAGTTAAGCACCAAAATAAATTGCTTAGGGCCTTGTGGACTCCCCATCTTTAGGAGCAGGTTAGACAAACGTCTGTCAGGGATGGTCTGTTCTAGTTGGTCCTTAGTCCTGCCATGAGCGCAGGGAACTGGACTTGTTGGCTCCTTAGGGTTCCTTCCAGTTCTTTGATTCTATTATACGTTTTAAACAATTTTGTAAACTATACACGTGGTAATGCCCCCTTCATTTTATTCCTTCTTCAGAATAGCATCTCCCCTGCTAATAAACTGCTCCACAGAATAGCAGAAGCCGGTTACCTTGTCAGTAGCATAGTTTCTGCTCAGAATACTAGGAATGGCTTTCCTATGAAACTCCAAAAGCCACTGAGCCAGGACATTGTAGAAGTCCACAATAGTGAAGTAAGAACCATTAGGATGATAATTGACCAGAACAGTATAGAAGGAAGGTTAATTATTATGGGATAGGCGCATTGTCCACAATACATGATCCTGTATGCTAAATCAAGATTTCAACATCGATAGGCAAGTTTGGAATAGCCCAAATTTTCAAAAGATCTTTTTGCAAAACGAATTGTTACCTATCAGTGACTAAGCGAACGATTCGCTTTTAAATTTCTATTTTTGATGTTTTCATTTAATCAAGCAGCCATGTCCGTAATAACTTTTCAGTGTTTGTTACACTGGGCATCTATTTTATTATATAGTGCCAATCCACTCTATTTGTGTGACACTCCCATCTCTGTATACTTTTCTCTGTTTTTCTTTCTTTTTCTCTTCAACGCCTGAGAAAGTGAGTTGTAGTTCATGAAAACTTATGCTCTAATACATTAATAAAGCTGTTAGTCTTTAAAGTGCCTCCGACTCCTTGTTGTTTTTGTTGAAACAGAATAACACGGCTACCGCTCTGAAATCTGTGTGTGTACTTTCCTAATATGAGAATATGTGATAGTTAATGCATTGCTTATAGAAGAGTGCATGTATGTCTGATAGGCATAGATGAACTACTTTGATATAATTGTGTTCAGATTTTAAATATTTGATTTATTTAATATTTTTTATCGCAAAACTGTAAACATTGTACTTTACTATTGAGTTATTTTGCTCTTTATTTTTTGACTTTGTCCACGAATGTACTTAATTTAGTTCTTACAATGCCACACTCTGGTTATCAGGAGAGGAAAGAGCATTGCTGGTTTTTTAAATTTAATTCGGAAGGATGTGGGGAGACCTAAAGCTTGGCTTTGTCAGATGCATTTGAGCCTATGAACACTCTTGACCTCTTTATGGACATTTCTTACATGGGATGATAAGGAAAAGAGACCGACTACTTTCTGATTAATGTGCCCTTGAGTTGACTACCTGCTGGGGCTTTTCAAACATTTTGGCAAGACCCCCGCTGTGAGGAATTCACAGTCTAAGGGATCCCTGTAAGGAGACCTTTGGGAAGGAGGAGCAGTTGCCCTGGAATCTACTGAATGGGAACCACAGGCGAGTTTCCTCTCTAGGCCTGCTCAGTTTTGAAGCGTGACAGGAACTTCCAGCAGTTCAGGTAATTATAGGTTGGCTATACCTAATGAAGGTCGGATAAAGAACAATTGGAAAGGTTATTGGCATCCTAGGAGTCAGCCTGATCATGGCCCATGTAGAGTGAGTGACTGGGAGAGTTTCTTCTCTGAAGGATACATTGATTTATTTCCCTGGGTAAGGGACCCAAGCGCTCTTCTCAACTTTTCAATAGCACACGGGCAAAGATCCCTTTTTGATGGCCGGCATTTCCAAGACGGCATGAATGGATAATGTGATTTCAAGATGTTCTTATCCTTGTGCTGCTGCATCTTGAGCCACCGGGATTCTTACCTTCCACGTTCCTACACCATCTGTCTCAGCTCATCAATGAACCAAGGTCAGTTATATTGCGGTGAGAGACTAGGAGCAGAATATCAGTGACATAGGGCATCGCGTGGTTACTTTATTCTCTAGGGCTGTAAGACACTGTCTGTATTGGTGTCTGGCTCCCTGTATCCTTTAGGACAAATTGGAAATTTGTGGCAGGATGACCATTTGTTTTTTAGACTGTTGGTTTAAGGGTTGAGAAAAGCAATTATCATCTCTAGCCATTGCGAGTGGGGGTCTGATCAGGGAAACTAGTGTTCGTTATTTCTTCCATGTATATGCTCCAGACAAATATTAGGTCCGGTATGTGGTCAACTTTGTGTGGAGCTCCAGTGACCACTCCGGAAAATGATCTTGCTGACTCCGTGAATATGAGGCTTTGGGCCAGATTTTCCATGCTGTTGTCTGTGTGGGTATTTAAAATAACTGAACAGACTATTTTGATTCATAGATGTTTAGTTTAAAACGATTTTATTCTCGTCTAGCTTGAGAGTAGATGAAAGCAGGGTGGCGCCACATCCTCATTCCTCGACTCTGATTTCCGGTTGAAATGCGCAATTGGTAGGAACGAGCTGTGCCGTCCAAGTCCCGGCCGGGCTTTCCATCCCCTCCGGCTACAGGAAAGTCTGGAGCGTGCTCAGTTATTGGGTCGTGCCTGGCCACAGCCGAAATGGGGATTTGACAACAGAATGAAACAGGGCCATGTTATGTAGTCATAACACGGGTAAGGGCAAGAGACATTCCTCTTTGTATAACTCCGCTTACTAAGTCCAGCTAGTCCCTGCGAGAACTCCCTGATAAGGAATAAGTTATCCCCGGATAAGAGAGAGGGCAGGATTTGTCACATACACTCAAAGACAGGAGTTAATAAAACAGTACAAATATTTGTTTGGGAAAATGTGCTCTTAAGTTGTCTTGGCTTTAAACGATCTGAAGTGTGCGAAGACATTGTGCACAATCATTTTTTTCTGTTTTAATATATTCTGTATTTATATGTATATTTATGTTTGTGTATCAGTATATATATGGGCATGCATTTTATATCTCTGAAAGAAAGATATTTCTTTACTCAGAATTTATACAGCGATTTTATACATTTGGTTATTTCTATTAATCGCCTTATTCTTTTTTTCTCAAGCTCATAGGAGGAAAATAATCTGGAAGAATAATTCAAAATGGGAAGAATCCCATTTTAAAACTGCTTGGTGGTGCTGTTGGCCAAGACGGCGCCGAAACAGAACTGTAGGTCCTGTAAACTTTGTTCGGCCAGACAGCACAAAGAGTATAGAACAGAATCTACTTCCCGCATTCTGCAATATTTCGTCTGGAAAATAAAGGCGCTTGCTGTCAGTTTTACAGGAGAGCTGTGAGAGGAATGGTGACTACAAAGATGAAAAATGAATTAACAAGGCAAATTCTGTGTTTCTGTACTTTTATCTCTACACTTTACATTCTCCGTGAAAAAGATTCGCTATTCTGTACCGGAAGAGATGGAAATGGATCCGTTGTAACTAACTTTGCAAAGGATTGAGAAAACTGTTTGCTCGCAGGGCCTGGGTTTCAGAAGATAGCAAATAACACTTTCAGGTTGAATGCCCTATGGGGCTTTATTAATTAAAAACCTAATAGATCTCGAGGACATTTGTAGGAAAAGTGGCTCGGATACTGTATATTTTCAATTATTACTGGAAAATCCCTTGCTGTTCTTTCAAGAGGAAGGATATCAATGACCTCTCTCCTCTGAAGACAAATTAACTTTCAAGATCCTGGAAATAATTGATCCAGGATCTCGTTTTCCACTAGAGGGCATTCAACATTTGGGTGCGGGAAGTAAAAACCTGCAGAATTATCCAATCGTTCCTCCTAATTGTTCCTTTTAACGTATTTGTTCGGGAACAAAAGGATGGCAATAAATAGTGTTGGAAAAGTCATTGCACAGAGAAGAGCAGCCTGAGGTCAGGTTAATTCTCACTGCTACCTCCTCCTCCCCCGGATCCAGTGGAACTCAAATTCACATCATGGTTCTGGATGTAAATGATTATGCTCCAATCTTTACGCGGAAGTTGTACAAAGCGAAGAATTTAGAAAACAGCCAAGAAGATTGACTGGTTCTCATTGTCACTGCAACTGATAAAGGACTTAATGACTTATTCAGTCAACATGCAGAAAAGAGCCATTCAGCTTTCAAGACAAAACTGAGTGGTGAAATCCGAATCGTAAAACCCCTGGACTTGGAACTTACTGAAAAATATGAGATCGGAGTTCGAGCCACAGACTGTGGAGATCTGTCTGCACTTTGCAAAGTCCTCTTGGAAGTTTGGACGTGAATGACAATCCCCCCACAAGTGAAAATAAATTCGCTCATTATCCTGATAACAAAAAACTCACCTGGTAAGATTGATGGCTGTTTTCAGCGTTAAGGATCTCGACTCCGGGGACAATGGGATAACGTCTTGTTCCATTGCAGATCAACTGGCCTTTGCTCTAAGACCAGCTTTCAGGAATTATTATGAACTGGTGACAAAAACCTCTGGAGAGAAAGCTTCATAGTGTGTGATAACCATCACTGCTACCGACTCAGAGTCCCCTGCGCTCACTACCACCGAAGCCATTATGGTGCAGATATTAGACATCTGTGCATTTTACACCACCTGTGTGAATGAGAACAATGACCCAGATACATTGATTGGCACCGTAACAGCTCTTGATCAGGATTTAAGGCAAAATATATTCCATATTGCCTTCTCAGAATACTGACCAATCCTTATATTCCTACATATCTGTTGATTCTGCAAGGGAAATGTATATATGTTCTAGGGCAGGGGTCAGCAACTTATGCCTCTGAAGCCAAATATGGCTAGTTTGTCATTCCCAAAATTCATGGATAAGGCATCAGCTGAAGGGGGGGAGGTCCCAGTGACCTAATGAAGAAGGCATCAGCCTACAGAGCTTGGGATGCTGGGTTTCAGTCACACACACACACCAGAGGCTGGATCACCAACACCATCTCCTGGAAGCTTTCCCCGCTGCTCCTATTGGCCAAATTGCGGTCAATAGGAGCATCGGGAGGTGGTGCTCCCCCATCACTTTCATGGTCAGAGCAGCATTCCCATCCCTTCTCTGTAGCACACAGACCCACCAAGACCCCAGTAATACAAATGAGCATTCTTATACGGCTCTTTGTTGACCACTGGTTCTGAATTGTGATGTATTTTGGCTCTTTGGTATTGATTTGGAAAGGTTGCTGACCCCTTCAATTAAAAGTGTATTTATTGATTAACAAACTCTTAATTTCTCCTTCAGTTTCTTGGTGAAATGTCTCTCATTCTCTAATTTGTTCAAGTTAATATATTAATCTGGAGGTACATTTCAAGAAGTGAAATAGTCTACTACTTCCAATGTTACTCTAAAAAATTATGAAGCATGATAAGTAACAGTATTTGAAGATTAATAATGCTAAATATAATGATAAGCTGCATTTGTACAGTACAGTAATTCCTCATTTAACACTACAGATGCGTTTCTGAAAATGTTCATCCTAAGTGAAAACCTGCTATGAGGGATAAATTTTCACATTAAAAATAATGGAAAAGGTGGGGGTTGCGTTTCAGGTGGTGATTGAAAAGTCAATTTTTTTGTTGGTTCTGGGTCATCAACATGATATCTAGCAATACAAGATAACTAGAAACACAAGTCACCATGGTTTCTTAAAACACAAAGATAAACAAGTGAGTGAACAGCGGAGTGCTGTGACCACGTGTATTCATCCACTCATGTGTATTACCACTGTTTTCACCAATTTATACCGGCACTTGATTATTTTCATGTTATTTTGGGGACTGTCGTGTTACTCAAAAAATGTTCCCTAAAAATAAAATCATGCTATTGCGAAAATGTGTTAAGCAGGCACGTGTTAAATGAGTAATTACTGTATCTGCATGTGACAGCCCTGGGATTTTCCCATCTCCTGCACCCCCATAGTGGCATGGACAGACTCCACCATCCAGTAGAATAGAGGGAGTTTATTGCTTCTCCAGGATACAGCACAGATGTTATCTGGTTACAGGAACTGGGGCTAGGAGGCCTCAGTGCCCCCCTTTGAGTTGGGGGGTGTGTGGGCCCTACAATCACATCCCCCCTCCCTAGCTTCTTCTCCCCTGCTTCCCAGCCAGAAACCTAATTCACTCCTCTCCAGCCCTGCCCCCAGATAGGGCTCCACTCCCCTTCTTCCCATTGTTCCGCTCCCTGGGAGATAACTTGTCAGACAGGGTCAAAGCCCCCTAGCATAATGACTCATCCCCTGCCCTGCTGGGCCCTGCTGCAGCCAGCAGCCAGTGGAGATCACTCACAACCCACTGCCCAGCATAGCAACCAGCAAGGTACCCCCCCATTAGGTCACACTACATTTATTTGATGGTAATAGAAGTGGCACTTTTAACATTTTATGTCATTATAATGAAGCATCATTTCTTTCATTCCAAAACGTAAGGGTATTGCTACTATATTGGAAAATGTGTGTTGCCACAAAATATGGGCTCATATGTGAAATGACTCTACAGAGACAAATTTATTCACCGATGTAATTTATTTTAGGTCAAGTGTTCTAGGACATTAATTAAATCGTCATTGTCATGGCCTTGGACATAGATCACTTAATTTCTCCATGGGTTTACTCACAGGTCTGCTTTTGGCCAACTGGGTGACATTCATCTCTGTGTGCCTCAATTTCTTCATCTTTAAAATGTGGATGATTATACTAAGCCCTTCTGTAAAGCATTTTGAAATTTATTTATTAAAAGTCCTGTATAACAGGTAAGTATTATGACTATTTTAATGTTGTGTCTGTTATCGCTTGATGCCTAGTATCTCAACTATCTAATGCTTCAACATATGTCCATATTCCTCTATATGGCTATTAATAAGTGAACTTCTATAGGTGTTCCATTGCTGGAAGTGTTTTCAACACAAAATTAAATCAATTTCAAAGATTTGCACTTCACAATTCAATAGATATGTAGATGGAAATTTTATTAAGACCTGATGTATGCCAATAAAAACCATGAATATCATATTTCTTTATGTACCTTCATCTCTCACACTGAGATCCAATGTCTTTCTAAAAGATATGTCCTGATTCAGTCAAAACTTATCGGACTGTAAAGTGTTCCATTATAATGTAAAGAAGAATAATTTATTTCCATGCAGGAATTACTTTGAGAATTCACTGGCGTTTTTATGTAGGAAGGCAGACTACGTTGTCATAGTGGTCCCTTCTGTCACAGTGGTCCCTTCTTGCTTCATACTCTATGAATTTATTAGTCTATCTTCACAATTGTCACCAGTTGTGCATGCTTTCCCTTTTACTGTTTCCATAAAATGCACAAAATGTAAAACCTCCTTCATGTCTCCATGTATAACTTTGTGTTATTTCCAGCTTCCAAGCTGTTACTATTTAATCCAAAAAGGTTATCCGATAAATGTTCTACTGGGGTTTCTGAGTTCCTCATTTATTTCGAATATACTCAAAAGGACCCAACCATGGGACTCTTCACTACACTGTATCTTACATAATAACATTTTACTATACCGAAGTTAGATGGATGTTTGAGTTGCTTTCATTTTATTCTGTATCAGTGAAAGACATTTTGTGAAATAAAATAAGAAAAAGGTTTAAAATGTTAACGAAATAGCATTTGAATTAAGCACTAGATATGTAATTGCACTTGTCATATTATGCTAAGTGAGCTGTCCTGTGAACTGTCATGCTTACAGGTGTAAATATATATATTGTGTAAAACTGAACAATTGAAATGTCATCATTAAAAACAAAACAACCCGTTACAATGGAATACACTGCAGTCATTGATATGGACTCTGGGTGTCGCTGTTTGCTAACTAAGCACGAGAAGTCTAATACCAGACGGAGGAAACCTCTAGTAAAGACAAAGAAGCCGCAGGATGGTATGGTCTGAATAGAAAAACAGACCCTTGAGGGGTTGAATGTAGCCCTGACATACGATACCGGATGGGAGATTTGTCCCGAGACAACAGGATACAAATTCCTGATTCCTAATCTCTGCAGACATCGGCAAGAGAACTGGGAGGCAGCTCTTCGTTGCTTTTGCAATGGCGGACACCCCGAGCCGGCAGGGTTGCAAAAGGCGAGCCTTGTTTTCCTGTATCTTGGTCACAATTTGGGCGGCAGTTTCAGGACAGATTCGCTATTCGATTCCTGAGGAAATGGAGAAGGGATCCTTCGTAGGGAACATCGCAAAGGACCTGGGACTGGCTGTAAAGGAGCTCTCGGACCGCGGAATCAGCCTTGTTAACAGAGGTGGGACACAGTATTTTGGCTTGAATATGAAAAATGGGGATTTGCTTGTTAATGAAAGGATAGACAGAGAGCAGCTCTGTGGTCATGCTGCAAAATGTGTGGTAAATGTAGAGGTTCTTGCGGAAAATCCAGTAAAGCTCTACCGAGGAGAGGTAGAAATAAAGGATATAAATGATAACTCGCCCAGTTTTACAGAAAAAGAAAGCTTGTTAGAAATCAGCGAGTTTACTGCCAGAGGTACACGTTTCCCTCTAGAAAAAGCCCACGATCCTGATGTAGGCATGAATTCTCTACAAAATTACAAATGTAGCCCGAGCAGCTATTTTATCCTGAATGTAGAAACCGGAGATGATGGCGTAAAGTACCCGGAGTTAATACTGGAGACAACTTTGGATCGAGAACAACAATCGGTTCATAATTTGATCCTCACAGCCACTGACGGTGGGGATCCTGTAAAATCAGGATCATCCATAATCCGGATTATAGTGTTAGATGGAAACGACAATGCCCCCGAATTTACGCAATCGGTGTATAAAGTGAGCGTGAAGGAAGACACCCCCGTGGGGAGTGTGGTGCTCCGCGTCACAGCCTCGGACCGGGATGAAGGCGCAAACGCGCGGGTCAAGTATTCCTTTCTCAAAATCTCCGAAAGGTTTGACAAAACATTTAAACTGGATCCCGAAACTGGGGCCATTCAAGTAACGGCAAAGCTCGATTTTGAAGATTTAGCATGGTATGAACTGGACATACAAGCGAGGGACGAGGGCGGGCTCTCTGCCCACTGCAAGGCTCTGATAGAGGTTGCTGACGTCAATAATCACGTCCCTGAGATCACCGTCACATCTACCTTCAGTCCCATGGCCGAAGAGTCCCCCTCAGGGGCAGTAGTTGCTATTCTGAATGTGCATGATCGAGACTCCGGGGAGAATGGCGAGGTCACGTGTGGCATAATCCCAGAAAGTCTCCCCTTCAAACTAGAGAGGTCATTTGATAATTTCTACACTCTGGTGACGGATAGAGCCTTGGACAGGGAGCAAGTCTCCGAATACAATATCACTGTGACAGCCTCAGACCGAGGGACCCCTCCTCTCACTTCAAATAAAACCGTCTTTGTAGAAATTTTGGATAAAAATGACAACGAGCCTGTCTTCGATCACAAACACTACACTATTTATATCCCAGAAAACAGCCCCCCTGGCGTGTCCGTGTTTCATGTGAAAGCAAACGATATGGACCAGGGAGAGAACGCCAGAATCACTTACTCCATTGCTGAAGGAGACGGAAGCGAAGTGCCTTTGTCTTCCGCCGTGTCCATTAACTCGGAGACCGGGGCTGTGTACGCGCTGCGCTCCTTCGACTACGAGCAGCTGCGGGAGCTTCGGTTCCGGGTGCAGGCTCGGGACGGGGGGTCCCCGCCGCTCCGCAGCAATGTCTCCGTCAGGCTCTTGGTGCTGGACCAGAATGACAACAGCCCGCACATCCTGCACCCCGCCTCCCCCAGCGATGGCTCCACGGGAGTGGAGCTGGCCCCTCGCTCCTCCGAGCCGGGCTACCTGGTCACCAAGGTGGTGGCGGTGGATGCGGACTCCGGGCAGAACGCCTGGCTCTCCTACCAGCTGCTGAAGGCCACGGAGCCGGGGCTCTTCTCGGTCGGAGTCCACAGCGGCGAGGTGCGGACAGCGCGCTACTTTGTGGACAGGGACGGCCTGAAGCAGAGCCTGGTGGTGCTGGTGAAGGACAACGGGCAGCCCCCTCTCTCGGCCACCGTCACTGTCACGGTGGCGGTGGCTGACAGCATCCCCGAGCTCCTGTCGGACCTGAGCAGCCTCTCGGCTCCCGCGCAGCCGCAGTCCGGCCTCACCTTGTACCTGGTGATCGCGGTGGCGTCCGTGTCCTGCGTCTTCCTCACCTTCGTCATAGCGCTGGTGGCCCTGCGGCTCCGGCGGTGGCGCGAGTCGCAGCTGTTGGACTCCTCGAGTGGGACTTTCAGCGGAGTTCCCGTCTCGCACTTCGTGGGCATCGATGGGGTCAGAGCGTTTCTCCACTCCTACTCCCAGGAGGCGTCGCTCACCGCGGGCTCCGGGAAGAGCCAGTGGAAATTTCCTACTGGAAGTGTTTCAAATACTCTGATAGGTCAACAGCCTTCTGAAAAGGCAGGTAGTCTTGTAACTACCGAAGATTCCAATATTAATAAAGAAGGTCAAGTCATCAGCCAGGTAGGTTTCATAGCTTTGTTTTTAAATGTCGAATGTTAGCTTTTAGTACAATAAAAAATCCACGCGCGCGAGCGTCTATAAATATTAAGAATGAATCTGTGCATATACTTCTCAAAACAATGGTTGGCATTCTATGAAGTTAACATTTTTAGATTTAAAATATAATCGCACGAAAGCATGTTTTTTCACTGAACAAGCTATCACACTGTATCTCTATTCCGTAACAAAAAAATCAATTACTTGGTTAATGTATTAATTAATGTAATTAGAATGACTGGTTTTGACATCCTGCTGCATTCATTTATTTCTTTTCTCGTCTTCATTTTTGTTTTATTGTGGGTATCTATTTACACAAGTCTTTGATGTACACTATAACTCGGTTCCTCATTTCAGGAGATAATTTAATCACCTGATTAATTTTAAACATCTTCCTAAATCCCATCAATATAAAGTTAATAGATGCTTTCCTGAATACTAGAAACGTTCAGTGTTAATTTCCACATTGTGATGTATTCTTTAGTCTCTTAACTAGCACAGAAATTAGTTTGCCTCTAACTTCTGGAAACTTCTTCCTAATTATCCTTTAGGTCATAGAGGAGGAGATGGGCTTTGCTGTGATGCAGAAAATATGTTAACATATGCCTAATTCAGATGCCTGAAGTTGAGCACTCGCAAGTATGATGCTGAATTTGGGCCCGAGAGATTTTAGAGTGGAGTCTAGATTCACAATAAGATTTAGGCACCTTACTTCCACTTCTGATGTCTAAATTACAGAATCAGACCACACTGGAATTCACAAAGCCCTCAGTCGACTACCGCTGCACCTTGTATGTGCTTAAAGTTTCTGGATCTGTGTTTTTCCCAGTTAAACCTCCCTAGCTGCCTAATTTTCTGGTTTTTCCTATGAGTAATTCCACCCCACAAGAAGTATCTGGATGCCTAAACCTCAGAACAATGGGTAAAGATAGGCATTCTTCTGCAGACTTGCCCAACCGGGCCCAATCCGGCAGGCAGGCCCAGACATCACCTACCAGATTAGGTGCTCATAGAAAAATTTACACAAAAGGGCGGAGAGGCTGAACTTCCATGAGTGCTTGGAGCCTTGGAGTTGAGATACTCCTCTAGGATGAGGGGAGAACCTCGGTTCCAGAACCCCTTTTGGCTGAGGGGGAGAAGATTTGTATTGAAATGTGCTGCCTCTGTGCTGAATGCGAGTGTCTTAGCCACGAAGTTATAGGGCATTTTGCTTTGAGGCTCCCTCAGTCTCTCTTGTTGGAGCTGTTTCACTGTGGATTGAATAATGAAAGGATCGCTACGGGGGAGGACAGACAGAGCACGCCAATGGCGCTGTAGCGTGATGGCTAAGCACTCGCTTGTGAAATGTGAGATCCAGGAGCTAGTCACCTTGCTCCAATGACTTTTTAAATTTAGTTACCCATAGTGGTCCAGCTCACCAGGGAAGACTGAAGGAGACCTGTATCTGAAAGTCCATCAGCTCAATGGCTAGGCCCGGGAGTATACCGGAAAGCTAGTCGATCTCAATTCACACCTTTTCTACTCCTCAGCTGGAGAGGGATCTTGATTTAGGCTACTCTGAAATTCCACGTGACCGCCCTAATCGCTGGGCTAACCGTTATGAGAGATGTTCAGGTTCTTCTTCCTTCTTCCGTCCCCTTCCCTCAGAGGCAAAGACACCTAACTCCAGAGCGTTTGCAGAGAAGGATCTCAAGCAGGAGGCAACCCGGATTTAGGCAGCTATCTCCAGAAGTGGGTGGGGCTTAGCGGACACTCCTCCTCCTGGCATTTTTTGGGTATCCTAGGCGAGGAGCCACTTGACTTTTTGAAGCCCATTCTGAGATGCCTGTTTCTCACCATTCATTTTAGAGGGAGCTACGCCTCAAACTCAGGCTTCCCGAATCACACTGATTTCCTAGGTGCTTATAAGTTAGGTGTGCTAATACTGGGTGGTCTGGGCTTAACTTAAATTGTCAAAGTTCTGTGGAACCGACTATCTTATTTGCTCTGTAAAATAAAATAACTGTTTATTGCCACTGTTATTACTACTATCAATACACAGGATACTAGTGATGGTGCTCCTTATACTTTTAAAACGCAAGCACAGGCTAGAAGTAATTGAGTGGGAAGAAGATATTTGCAAGCAATTTTGGAGAATGGCGTTCCGAGTGGAGACAATTTTTCTTCCAGATATACAAGACCATTGGCACCTCTAGGATCAGTGTGATTTCTCTTACGGTTTAATGCTGACACTTAGAAATTTCTGCGACTTCTCTCAAAATTTTAAGAAAATATTTGAAATTTTGCACAGGAACGAACAAGATGTCAATTGACTTGGGGTAAATCTTCACAGTCTTTAGTGTTTATCAGTTATACTTTAGCTATTGCATTGTATTTTTCTTGTTTCGGTGGAACTAGGATTATGCCTTTCTTTCTGTTCAAGAGACAGGATAGGAGGGTCCTATATTTTATTAGACCAAAGAAGAACTCGTTCAAGCTCCAATGTTTGTGTCTCTCACCAACAGAAGTTGGTTCAATAAAAAGTAATACCTCATTCACTTTGTCTCGCTAGTCTCCTGGGTCCATCAGGGCTACAACAACCTTGATTTCTGCTAGTGCGTTGCCATTCGTTTCAATCTTACTCATTGCAAAGGATTTACAAAAAGAGGTGTCGTAATAGCACTGATTACATTTTCCCATTGTGCCTAATTATACTGATGTTAGTAAAAGGAGCTCTGTCACACTTATGTTCTGGCAGAATGGAGAATGAATAGGGGCTATGGTCTGAGCTGATAATCTCACCTTCTCTCGCTCACACACGCACTGTTCCACAGAATTCTGAAATACATGAATAACTGTAGCGTAAGGGACACAGTAACATACCTAAACCTCAATTATAAACATATGAAGCATACATTTAAGCCACCTATTTACAATATCTATTTCACCAAGAGTGGAAAGATCTATTTGACGTAAGTTTCAAAATGTTTTACATTTTAAATGTGCACAGAGAATGTACAGAAGAAAAATGTCTATCTATAAACTGCACGGGCGTTTACATTAGCTCAGACTGGCTGCAATTCTCCGGCAGAACCTCAGGGTGCCGCTGTTGGCCAATGCCACGCCAGAGCTGCTGCTGTAGGCTGGCTGGAGCTTCCTGACTGGTGATTGCGCAGTCACACCGCGCAGCTCCGAGAAGAGAAGCGGCCGGGGGATTTCACACGGTGCAGCTCAGCTAAGAAATCATCCCTCTGGAAAGGGACAGGAAGAGAGAACGGCGCGATTTTAGTGCTCCTCATTAATGCGAGTGTTTCGTCCCAACGGGAATATACAAAGCGCTATCTCGGATTCTCTTCGGCACACACCGGACCAGAAATCCAGCGGGGCCGGGATGACGTCACAGCGGAGAAAGGTCGGCGGATTAAGACTGCAAGTACTGTCCCCCTGGTTATTACTTTTGTTCAGCGGCGCGCTCTCAGAGCAGGCCTACTATTCAATTCCCGAGGAAATGGGAAAGGGGTCCCTTGTGGGCAATCTGGCTAAGGATCTGGGTCTGAATATCAAAGATCTGGGACACAGGAAACTGCGAGTTGTCTCCACAGCGACAAACCAGTACTTTAGAATCAGTACAGAAAATGGGAATTTATACGTAAATGATAGAATTGACCGGGAGGAAATATGTGGGAAAGCGTCGCTTTGTGTTCTAAAGTTAGAAGCCGTGGTTGAAAACCCATTAAACATTTTTCATGTGAATGTTGCAATCGAGGATGTAAATGATAATGCACCCAGCTTCGGCAGGGATACTGTGGATTTAGAAATCAGTGAATCCACCTTGCCAGGAGCAACATTCCCTGTAGGGAGTGCCTTGGATTCGGATGTCGGGAGTAATTCGCTGCAGAATTACGACCTCAGCTCGAACCAGTATTTTATCTTGAGAGTGAAAGAGAACAAGGATGGAAATAAATATGCTGATTTGCAACTGGAAAAACTTTTAGATCGTGAAAAGCAAAGTTCCCATCTCTTGATCCTGACATCTGTAGATGGGGGAGATCCAGTAAGGACTGGGACAGTTCAGATTAGGATTAATGTTACTGACGCCAATGACAATCCTCCCATATTCACTGAAAACGTGTACAAAATCAGACTCCGGGAAAACCTACCAAAGGGCTCGCTAGTTCTTCAGGTGAAAGCCAGTGATGCGGACGAAGGGTCCAATGCGCGAATTACATATTCGTTCAGCAACACACCAGACCGTGTACGTCAGTTATTCTTTCTGGATCCCGGAAACGGAACCATTACAACTAGCGGTATTATTGATTATGAAGAGGCAACCAGTTATACCCTTAGTATGGAAGCCAAAGATGGAGGAGGACTAGTTGGCCACAGTAAAATTGAAATCGATATTACAGATGAAAATGACAATTCCCCCAAACTGACACTTACCTCTGTGTCCAGTCCCATTCCCGAAGATTCTCTGCCTGGGACAGTGATCGCTCTGATCAATGTATATGATAAGGATTCTGGAGAAAATGGCCAGGTCAGCTGTCTCATTAAAGAGGACTCTGCTTTTAAAATAATATCGTCTTCCAATAATTACTACAAGCTGCTGACGGTCAGCACCCTGGACAGGGAGCGGGCCCCGGAGTACAACATCACAATCACGGCCACAGACAAAGGCTCCCCCCCGCTCTCCACCCAGAAAACCATCCTCTTGCAGATCTCGGATGTCAATGACAACGCCCCTGTCTTCGAGAAACCTTCCTACAGCGCCTACGTGCCCGAGAACAACCCCTCGGGGGCCTCCATTTTGAGCGTCAAAGCCTCAGACCGGGATCTGGACGGCAACGCCCGGGTCACTTACTCCATCCTGCGCAGCAGCATCCAGAAGCTGCCTGTCTCCTCCTACGTGTCCATCAACTCCCAGACCGGAACGCTGTACGCGCAGCGCTCCTTCGACTACGAGCAGTTCCGGGCGTTCGAGCTGCAAGTGAGAGCCGAAGACGGCGGGTCCCCGCCCCTCAGCACAAACGTCACCGTCGGCGTGTTTATCCTTGATCGGAACGACAACGCCCCTCGCATCCTGTATCCCTCGCTCGGGCCCGAGGGCTCGGCCGTGTTCGAGATGGTCCCTCGCTCTGCCGAGGCGGGTTATCTGGTGACGAAGGTGGTGGCGATGGATGCGGACTCGGGACACAACGCCTGGCTCTCCTACCATGTGCTGCAGGCCACGGAACCGGCGCTCTTCCGGCTGGGGCTGCACAGCGGGGAGATCCGGACCGCCCGCGCCTTTTCGGACAGAGATGCGGTGAAGCACCGGCTGGTCGCCCTGGTGAAGGACAACGGGCAGCCGCCTCTCTCCGCCACCGTGACTCTGAGCCTGGTGTTCGCCGAGAACTTCCAAGAGGCTCTTCCGGAAATGAGCGACCGGTCGGCTGAGTCGGCGCCGCAGTCTGATTTGCAGTTCTACTTGGTGTTGGCCTTGGCCTTGGTCTCGTTTCTCTTCCTCCTGACGGTGACACTGGCCATTGCGGTGAGATTGCGAAGGTCGAGGCATCTCCCTGTTTTGCAGTGTTTCGCTTCTGATCATTCTTGCAACTCAGGTCCTGTATTCGCACCAAACTACTGCGATGGAACTTTACCTTACACCTACAATCTGTGTATGGCCGCAGATTCCGGAAGAATTTACTCTAATTTTCTAAAACCGAGTCGCCAGGATAGTGCTGGAGACACCAACCTTTCTGATGAGAACTCTGTCATGATATTTCAGAAAAAGAATGAAGCCACACCCGAAAAGGATAGCATTCCTCCGGTACGTTTGTGCGTTGATTTGTTTACTTTTTGCCATAATATAATCTGGTTAATATAAAGACGTGTTTTCTGTTTATAAGAAAGATTTGCGGACCAAGTACGGTTATGTATGCAGTGGAATAATTAGCTTTTTTTAAAAAAAATAATTCACTGTTTATTTCATGAGGGGCATCATATGTTTTTGTTACATGAATGTTAAACTGTTGAAAATATCAGTTAAGAAATTGTATTCGATTTATCAGCTTTTTTCTCTTCCTCTTTCACATTCGTCAATCCTCACTGTATAATAGGAGAGGGAGATTCTCACAGCCGAGTCGTTCTTTTAAATTGGCAAATCTAGGGAACCGTCCCAGACTGAGGTGTCAGTACAGAAGGCTTTGGAACACATTGATTACTTAAATCAGGAATGGGAATCTTTTTTCGGGTCCGGGGTCACAGCCCCATAAAAAATCAGTCCGAGGCCGCACACAAGTGAGAAGAAAATAAAACCACGTCCCACATCATCCTTGTACACCAGAGCCTATGAGGCCTCAGCCTAGTAGAATTTGTGTGTGCCAGATCCATGGGGTCCCTGAGCCTTTGGGGGCAAGGTCCAGGCAAGCCAGGGGCCGCATCCAGCCCCTGGGCCTGAGGTTCCTCACCCCTGCTTTAAATCGTAAGTTCCCAGTGCCAGGTCATATTCACCTTCCAAGTCTGAAGGAACTCAAATAGGAAATTGCAGACCTGCTAACTGTGGTGTGTAATTTATCCCTTAAATCAGCCTGCCAGCCAGATAACTGGAAGATAGCTAATGTAAGGACAACTTTTTTAAGACATCAGAGGTGATCCTGGCTATTGTAGACCGGTGAGCCTACACTCAGTACCTGATAAATGGGTTGAAACACTAGTAAAGAACAGAAAATCAGACACACAGATGAACAGAAAGTGCTGGGGGGAAGTCAAAACATGTTTTGTAAAGGAAAACCAGGCCTCACCAACCTATTAGAATTATTTAAGTCTGTCAACAAGCATATGGTTAAGTGTGATCCAGTTGATACAGGGTACTTAGATTTCCAGAAAGTCTTTCTCAAGGTCCTGCACCAAAGACTCTTAAGCAAAGTAGGTAGTGAAGGGATCAGAGAGTGGGTCCTCTCCTGGATGGGTAACTGGTTAAAATATAGGCCATTTATTCCTATCCTTTGTTTTGTGTTTTCACTAGAGAGAGAGGTAAACCGAGGGATCCCCCAGGGATCTGTACTGGAACCATTGCTATTCCACAGATGTATAAATGATCTAGAAACAGGATAAACTATAGATGCAAAGTCCAGTACAAAATTACTCGGGATAGTTAAGTCCAGTGCTGACTGCTAAAAACGTAACAAAAGGCACAAGACTGAATGACAGAGCAACAAAATAACAGATAAATGTAATGCTGACAAATGGAGAGTAATGAACCCTGGAAAATGTAATTTCAGTAATATATACAAAATGATGGGGTCTAAATTAGCTCAAGAAAGAGTTCCTGGAATCATGGTGAATAGACCCCTGAAAACATCTGCTCAATGTACAGGAGGAATAAAACAAACAACAAACAATGCTGCCTGCTTTTCTTCCTGTTCCCCTGACTATCAGGGAGCGAGTGGAATCTAGGGGGCTTGTGTGCCTGCCTGTCACTCCTGGCAGGGGAGGGGAGAAGCAGAGACGTAATTCACGTTTCTCCTCACTCCCCGATAGAGAAGCAAGCAGCGTCCTGGTGTGCAGGGGTGCTGCCCCGACTCCCCTCCCCAAATGGCGCCCTTGATAGAACCAACTCCTTCCACCAGCGCTTTCTGCTCTATGGCGGGCCGCCAGTCAGCGCTTCTCCCTTCCATCGCTTACAGCTGTGGGAAGAAGCAGAGCAGGCCGGGGTGGGGCCTGGGCAGAGGGGATAGTGTCTCTCAGCAGATTAGAAACTGGGCAACTATGTTCCTGAACCTGCATCCTCCTGAGGAGGGCCCTGGTGTGACCCAGTATGGCCATTCTTATATTCTAATCACTAGAGTCTTCTCTAACGGGTGAGGAAGGAGCCCTGTTGTTACGTCATATATGATCATACCATTAAATGGTGAATTGACAGATAGCTATAATAGGAAATTAGGTTAGACACACACACACACAGTTAGCAAAATTGAGGTTGGACGGACAATTGGGAGAATGGAAAAATTCTAGATATGTAAGCATTCGGTTTGTAACTTTAATTGCCTTTTAGCCTCTTTGTGGTGTTATAAAACTTTGAATTTAGGAAACAATTTTCTACTGTTCAAGTTCTTATTTCTACAATGTAAAGTTGCAATCCAATTTCAACTGCATAGAGGTGGGGTATAAGCGTAGCCTGAGTTAAAGAAGACTCTTTACAAGACCTTGTTTTTAAGAAGCTCCCCACATTTAAATATTTCACATTTTGTGCTGAAAATTAGCATTCGTTGCTTCTAGCTGACTTTTAAGATTTCTAACAAGTTGGGACAAAAACGAACCACTTTTGAGGCCCAGGACAACGAAAAAAATCTCACAAATATTTCTATTATAAAATCTCAGTGCCTTTTCAAACATCATTAGCGCTGATTGGGAAAGGTTCAACACTGACGCCTTCGGGCAGATTGTATTTAGATTAAATTAATTTTATCGTTCTCATTAAATTAGTTCTATTTGGTCAAACTATAAGGTTTTTAAAGCAATAGTTTGCTTTTGATTGTGATGAGGGTGATGGTGGTGAAAAAATGCTAACTTTTTAACCAAGGCTTCCTTTATTCAAAATATTAACTAGCCATTGCTAACCAAAAGAAGCAAAGCTGCATATAGTTAAACCAAAAAGGCCTTTCCCCTCTTAATGAATCAACTTTCACTTTTTTTCTTCTTGGCATGTCATCCTGTATAGTAGCTCTCTTGAGTCTTACAGTCTAAGAAGAAACTGAGTTCCTTGTGTAAAAAAACAAACAAAAATACTTCTCTGTTCTTTGTACAATACCAAGGGAAAATATTTGTTCTCTTTTTGCAGACCTTCAAAGTCTGATATGACCAGCGGACATTTCTGGTCACTTCAAGTAAATAAACATGCATTATTTTAAATGCCCCTCCTTTAGAAAATATTATTCTTTGTCGTTTAGGAGAGATTTTTCTCTTACTCTCACATTAGTCAATAATCCCATCATTTTATACTTATTTGTTAATTAAAATATTCAGATTACTGATGGCATAGTGTGTGAAAAGTTTTTGTTCCGCAATGCAGCAATAACATCTCTAAAATATTATATGATCATTTGGAAAAGAAGAAGCTATTTATTGTCTTCGTTGACAATAAATAGCTACATTTTTCATGTTATATTTGAAATATCTTTTTTTTTATCGAATCCTCAGTTCATTACAGCAAATCAAAATCAGGGGAAATGATTATTTTCCATTTCAATATATTTTAAGTAACGCGAGTGTATAATTACTCGATTTTAAGAAAAAGTTCCCTAATTTAATTATTTCGATCACGTGCCTATCTCTGTTGCTGTTTATCATGTGCTCATTTAAAAAAACAGAAGGGTACATACCTAAATGATTAACACAACTAGGCACCATAAATTCAGGGCACGCAAGGTGGATATTTATCTGAGCTGATGCAGTTATTGTTTGAGACTCTGAGCGTCGCTGTTCACCGACCAGGGAGCTAAACGCGCTGGGAGAACCAGCCAGCCCACAAGCGCTGTTACACAGCGCGGAACACAAGAGCTCAGATTCCCGGCCCGTCAGAGAGATTGTAAGGAAGATTTTGGTAGTGGAATAATCCCTGTACCAGTCTCGATGCAAACAGCAGTTACTGCGGAGACAGAGGACTGGATATAATGCCACAGTACTGACATCGGTGACGGGGAACCGAGTACACCAGTACGAGAAACGGAAATGGCCGATACACAACGACTGCGGGATTGCAGGCAGCTGCTGGCTTGCTTTACGCTGCTTCTCGTTTGGGAGGCAGTTTCTGGGCAGATTCGCTATTCGATTCCTGAGGAAATGCAGAAAGGCGCTTTCGTGGGGAACCTCGCAAAGGATGCGGGGCTGGACACACAAAAGCTGACGGATGGTGGAGTCCGAATTCTTACAGAAGGTAGGACGAAACATTTTGCTCTCAATGTGCAGACCGGCTATTTGTATATTCGTGAAAAAGTGGATAGAGAAGAAATATGTGGCCGCATCTCAGAATGTTTGCTACCCTTGGAGATTTTTGTTGAGGAACAGGTTACCCTTTACACCGTTGAAATTGAAATCGGCGACATTAATGATAACGCCCCAGCCTTCCAAGTAGAGGAATTAGAGCTAAAAATCAGTGAGACCACAAGCACTGGCTCGCGCTTTCTTCTGCCAGACGCACAGGACCCGGATATAGGAAGTAACTCTATACAGAGTTTCCAAGTCAGCAGAAATGGGCATTTCTCCCTGGACGTGCAAACGGGAGCTGACGGGGCAAAATTCGCTGAGCTGGTGCTGGAAAAAATTCTGGACCGAGAAGAACAAGCTGTTCACGATCTAATCCTCACAGCCACTGACGGAGGAGACCCTGTCAGGTCCGGCACTGCGAGAATCCGCGTTATTGTTGAGGATGCAAATGACAACGCGCCGATTTTCACACAATCAGTTTATAAGGTGAATGTTTTGGAAAATGTCCCCGTAGGCTCCCTTTTAGTCACAGTAAATGCCACTGACCGGGATGAAGGAGTGAACTCCGAGGTAACATACTCCTTCCGGAAGATCTCAGAGAAAGCTGCCAATATATTCCAGCTGGATTCTAAAACCGGGGACGTGACGGTGACCGGGGACTTGGACTTCGAAGAATGTGAATTCTATGAAATAGAGGTTCAAGCCCGCGACGGAAGAGGACTCTCTGCTCGCGCAAGAGTTTCGTTGGTTCTAGTGGACGTAAATGACAACGTTCCGGAAATTACAGTCACATCTCTCGCCAGCTCGATCCCCGAAGACTCCCCAGAGGGAACTTTGATCGCCTTTCTCAAAATCCGAGACCGAGATTCCAGAGAGAATGGTGAGGTCACGTGCTCCATCCCCAGCGGCCTACCCTGTCGGTTACAGAAATTATTTGACAATTATTACAGGTTGGTGACAGACAGCGCACTCGACAGGGAGCAGGTCTCGGGTTACAATGTAACGATCACAGCCATAGACCGAGGAACTCCTGCTCTTTCCACAACCACGTTCTTCCTGTTGAAGGTTTTAGACAAAAACGACAACCCGCCAGTCTTCAACCAGACACACTACACCTCCTACATCGCAGAGAATACGCCTAAAGGCGCTTCCATAATGATGGTGAAGGCGAATGACCCCGACTGGGGGGAGAACGCCCGAGTGACTTACTCTCTGCTGGAGGGCGAGGGCCGCGAAGCTCCGCTCTCCTCCGCCGTGTCCATTAACTCGGAGACCGGGGCTGTGTACGCGCTGCGCTCCTTCGACTACGAGCAGCTGCGGGAGCTTCGGTTCCGGGTGCAGGCTCGGGACGGGGGGTCCCCGCCGCTCCGCAGCAATGTCTCCGTCAGGCTCTTGGTGCTGGACCAGAATGACAACAGCCCGCACATCCTGCACCCCGCCTCCCCCAGCGATGGCTCCACGGGAGTGGAGCTGGCCCCTCGCTCCTCCGAGCCGGGCTACCTGGTCACCAAGGTGGTGGCGGTGGATGCGGACTCCGGGCAGAACGCCTGGCTCTCCTACCAGCTGCTGAAGGCCACGGAGCCGGGGCTCTTCTCGGTCGGAGTCCACAGCGGCGAGGTGCGGACAGCGCGCTACTTTGTGGACAGGGACGGCCTGAAGCAGAGCCTGGTGGTGCTGGTGAAGGACAACGGGCAGCCCCCTCTCTCGGCCACCGTCACTGTCACGGTGGCGGTGGCTGACAGCATCCCCGAGCTCCTGTCGGACCTGAGCAGCCTCTCGGCTCCCGCGCAGCCGCAGTCCGGCCTCACCTTGTACCTGGTGATCGCGGTGGCGTCCGTGTCCTGCGTCTTCCTCACCTTCGTCATAGCGCTGGTGGCCCTGCGGCTGCGGCGGTGGCGCGAGTCGCAGCTGTTGGACTCCTCGAGTGGGACTTTCAGCGGAGTTCCCGTCTCGCACTTCGTGGGCATCGATGGGGTCAGAGCGTTTCTCCACTCCTACTCCCAGGAGGCGTCGCTCACCGCGGGCTCTAGAAAAAATCAGCCCTCGTTTCCTAATGTCAGTTGTTCAAATACATTCACGGGTGAGAATCCGTCTGAGAAACCTGGGCCTCTTCTAGTGGGAGACCTTTCAAATATCGATACTGTCGATCAAGTCTCCCTTCAGGTGAGTTTCTTAAACCCCAAGTTTCATTTTGATGGAGAAGGGCAGGTAGTAGCTTTTGATGTAGCTATCCCCTGTCTTCACAGCAAGACCATTATTTTGGACTCCCTAATCTGGGGTCCCTGTAAATCTCATTCTTCCAGGAGTAGGGGTTGTTTTGGAATAGTGCTTTATTTTAAAATGTGGCATTATGCAGACAGCACGAAATGATGAAATAAGCTATTTCAAAATAGCATCAAAATAAGATACACAATTTGTATAGCATAAATTTTGTATCTTATTTTGAGTAATGGTGCAGTGTAGACGCAACCTAAGGGAAGTCAAAGGGGGAGTGTTCTCCCTTCCACTTCCTGCACTGTGGAAAGTGCCAATTAATGTAGCTGAAGTTGTGTATCTTAATTCGACCTTATCCCATAGCGTAGCTATACTCTGGCTATAACTTACCTTTCATGCGCTATATGTTCTCATATTTCCAAGTAGTAATCGAATTTTCTATTTATTTTGTGTTTGTTAAAAAAAAAAGCCCTTCAGCCCTTCTTTTCTACCATGACTTGCATTCTAAGGCTATCAACCACATTTTAAACATTTCTAAAAATAGTTTTCTGTGGATTGTGCCTTAGTTTATAATTGACAGCCAACTGCATAATTTAATTTAGATTGTTTTAAAATTTGCAGTTTTCTCTGAGAGAGATCTGCTTAAACAACAGTATCAGTTGTTTAAGTTAGCTAAAATTAATGTCATAATTCCATATTAAAGCAGGGAATTCCTGAGTAAGGTTCTTGTTCTGAATATTCCTTATTTTTATGTATCTTTACCTGCTATTATGTTTGGGGTCTATTTTCTTCGATCTCCAGAAGCATGTAATCTTATCTCCGAGAAAATATTTAATAGGGGTAATGACAAGATCTCAAAAAATGGATAAACGGGGTCTTATTCCTGAATGGGAACTTGGTGGAATATTCATATAGCGAGAACATTTGTTTTTAGAAGTCAGTTTTTTCTCCTTTGAATCAAGCTGTTTACTTTATTCCCCAAGTGAAAATACTGTGGGTAATTTTACTGGCATAAGCTTGCTTGTATTTCGAGCACTGGTAGTTTGACGGAGACAATTTTGCTTTAAATAATTATTTAAATGATGTTACTTTTAACCTTTATTCAGATAAGTTGGGGGTCGTCTCTAGTCAGCGCTAGCTGTGTAGTTGCACTAAGATCAGCCGAGCTGCAGTTCTCCAGCAGAGACGCAGAGTGTCGCTCTTAGCCAGCGCGATGAGGGAGCGGCGCAGGGGATCTGTCAGGGACTCGGGCAGTGGCGCAGTCAGGCTGCGCAGAGCGGAGAGGAGTCGTAGCGAGGACAGATCCACGCAGAGTCACTGAACACGTCGGGCTTTGCCAGGGTAGAGAAGCGACTCTGTTCAACCTTCTCGCGGGAGGTTTCCATTTAGCTGGAATCTAAAGACTCCCGGGGGCTCGGGATGGAGGAGAGCGGGCCAGCGGAATCCAGAGGGAGCTGGCGAAAGGCAAGAGACAGACACAGGGGCCGGAGATACGAGAGGCAAGTACTCTTCTTTCCTTTGTTGTTCTCCCTGTTCTGCCCGGCGCTCTCTGAGCAGCTACGCTATGTGATTCCCGAGGAAATGGCCAAAGGCGCCCTAGTGGGGAGCCTTGCGCAGGATCTGGGGGTGAATGTGGGAGGCCTGGCACCCCGGAAGCTCCGCGTGGTCTCCAGTGCCAAAAGGCAGCATTTCACCATCGGTGCAGACACAGGGAATCTACATGTAAATGATAGAATAGACCGAGAAGAAATATGTGGAAACGCGCCCCTCTGCGTCCTAACCGTGGAGGCAGTGACAGAAAACCCTTTCAACGTTTTCCCTGTGGCTGTTCAAATCCAAGATATTAACGATAACTCCCCCTACTTCACTAGAAGCCGCATTGATTTTAAAATAAGCGAGTCTGCGCTACCCGGGGCTTCGTTTCCATTGGAAATGGCGCAAGATCCCGATGTTGGGAGCAACACGATACAGAATTACCAGCTCAGCCAGAACCAGTATTTTGTCCTGTCAGTGAAGGAGAGCTCAAATGGCAACAAATACGCAGAATTGGTTCTCGGTGAGCAATTGGATCGCGAAAAGCAAAGTTCCCATCACTTGATCCTGACAGCTGTGGATGGGGGGGACCCGGTCAGAACCGGGACGACTCAGATAAGGGTTAATGTCACTGACGCCAATGACAATACCCCCTTATTCAGTGAAAAGCTCTACAAAGTCAGCCTGAGCGAAACTCTGCCAAACGGCTCCTTAGTGCTTCGGGTGCAAGCCACAGATAAAGATGAAGGGTTGCATGCAAAGATTGCCTATTCCTTTAGCAACATACCCGACAGTGTTTTTAAACTGTTCACAATTGATCCGGATAGCGGAGAAATTAGAACTCGATGGAATCTGGATTATGAAATGGAAAACAGCTTCTTATTAGACGTGGAAGCGACAGACGGCGGAGGTCTGAGCGCTCACTGCAAACTTCAGATACAAATTCTAGATGAGAATGACAATGCCCCAGAGATGACACTGACACCTGTGACCAGTCCCGCCCCTGAAAACTCTCTGGTGGGGACAGTGATCGCTCTAATCAAAGTCATTGACCAAGACACTGCTGAGAACGGAAAGGTCTCCTGCCGTTTAGAAGAAAATTTACCCTTTAAAATAGCATCTTCTTCCGATAGTTACTACAAGCTGGTGACTGACAGCCCCCTGGACAGGGAGCGTGCCCCGGAGTACAACATCACAATCACGGCCACAGACAAGGGCTCCCCCCCGCTCTCCACCCAGAAAACCATCCTCTTGCAGATCTCGGATGTCAATGACAACGCCCCTGTCTTCGAGAAACCTTCCTACAGCGCCTACGTGCCCGAGAACAACCCCTCGGGGGCCTCCATTTTCAGTGTCAAAGCCTCAGACCGGGATCTGGACGGCAACGCCCGGGTCACTTACTCCATCCTGCGCAGCAGCATCCAGGAGCTGCCTGTCTCCTCCTACGTGTCCATCAACTCCCAGACTGGAGCGCTGTACGCGCAGCGCTCCTTTGACTACGAGCAGTTCCGGGCGTTCGAGCTGCAAGTGAGAGCCGAAGACGGCGGGTCGCCGCCTCTCAGCAGCAACGTCACCGTCAGCGTGTTTATCCTGGATCGGAACGACAACGCCCCTCGCATCCTGTATCCCTCGCTCGGGCCCGAGGGCTCGGCCGTGTTCGAGATGGTCCCTCGCTCTGCCGAGGCGGGTTATCTGGTGACGAAGGTGGTGGCGGTGGATGCGGACTCGGGACACAACGCCTGGCTCTCCTACCATGTGCTGCAGGCCACGGAGCCGGCGCTCTTCAGACTGGGGCTGCACAGCGGGGAGATCCGGACCGCGCGCGCCTTTTCGGACAGAGATGCGGTGAAGCACCGGCTGGTCGCCCTGGTGAAGGACAACGGGCAGCCGCCTCTTTCCGCCACCGTGACTCTGAGCCTGGTGTTCGCCGAGAACTTCCAAGAGGCTCTTCCGGAAATGAGCGACCGGTCGGCTGAGTCGGCGCCGCAGTCTGATTTGCAGTTCTACTTGGTGTTGGCCTTGGCCTTGGTCTCGTTTCTCTTCCTCCTGACGGTGACACTGGCCATTGCGATGAGATTGCGGCGGTCGGGAGAACTTAGCATTCTTCGATGCTTGAATCCTGATATTTATTCCAAAGACTGTCCCAGTTATCCAGCTAACTACTGCGATGGGACTTTACCTTATTCCTACAATATCTGTTTTCCCACAACTTCCGGTGACAACGGCCTTAATATCCTGGTAACCGATACTCAAAATGATACACCAGGGAAAGTTCTTTGCAGTAAAAACCCTGGGAAGTTGTATCTGAGCAGCAACATAAACGATCCAAATTCTCAGTCCGAATCTCTACTGGAGGTGAGCGAAAGATCCGAACCTTTGGTATTCTGAATATTTCCATGTCTCGATTTTTTTAGAGGATACCTGAATACTGATCATCTTAATTAACATGTTTAGTGTCTACAAGTTTGTATATTAATCCCAAAGAAGTATTTTTAATTTTTCGGGTTTTTTATTTATGTTGAGGTAGCATATAGTAGGAGATTGTGCATTTTTGGGAAGCGACACTGATTTTTGCATGATTGTGATACTGGAATGCCAAGTGCCAGCTTATGCCAAAGCCCCCAGGTCTGAAATTGACCAATACATGTCTGGAATCTGTCTAGGTCAGTTATGGGTTAATATTCATAGAACTGATATTAGAATTAGAAGAAAGTGCTTCGTCTGTATTGATTGCTTGTGAGTTGCTGCCTGCAGTAATCTTGTTATATTTGAGGTTCATATTGTCAGGTGGTATCTGAGCTGTTGTATTGTGAGCTTCTGTGACCATATGAATAAGTCATGTGGAAGAGGGGCATCTGTTAGTGGGAAGAGGTTCTGTTGTACAGTAATTATACCCATCTTTAACGGGGAGACCTGTGGATATCAGGCAGGGGTGAGCAAATGCCAGCCTGTGGCTGGATCCAGTTCACCAAGTTTAGCCCCTGACTGGTGTCCCCCTCTCTGAGTACCTACCTGCACAGCCACCATTACTAAGCTATTGCAGTTCTCATTGGCCAGTGATCACTATTCATGACCAGTGGCAGGAAACCTCCACCTCACTTCCTGCAGCTCCCATTGACCAACAACAGTGGGCCCCTGCTCTTTTATTGTCAATCCTGTTCTCAGGGGTCATTTTATTCTTTAATAACTATTATTTTTTTAAACGTTTAAGCTAAAGTATTTTATCCTTTTAGAGAAAAAAGATATATTTTTAAAATGTACACTTGGCTTCTGTGAAATAGTGGTGTCCTTTATTTGTCCATATCCTAGTATCTCAGCAAGAGCTGGTGTAATATAGAAATGTCCTGGACACACAGTTTCTTAGTCACCTCTGTCAATTTCAGTTGTCTAGTGTATATCTGTTTTGTTCTAAAGTCCTGCAGCACTTTAAAGACTAACAGATTTATCTGGGAATTAACTTTCATAGTAAAAACCACTTGGTCAGATGCATTTGAGTGGAAATTACAGAGGCAGGCTGGTGTTTGTAGCATGGTAACAAATGACTAATGATGTGCCTTTTTCACTCTTTTGCATACCTACATTCATAACCTGATATTTGCTTTTAGTTTACAGTCCTAAGCTTAGAATCATTTGATTAGCTCTCAGCATGTGTGGAATATAATTTTATTTGTACTTATATGAGGGGAAAAAGTATGTTTTTCATTAATTGTAGCAAGTGCTTCATTCTGTGGTTAGTGGTGCCACATATGGAATTGGCCTGATTGTAGATTAGGTGTTCCACATTCCTTTTAATTTGATCTGTCCTTTTGCACTTCCTGTGCTATGGACAGTGCATTAAGTGGGAGATGATATTTAAAAGAACATCCCTCAATTATGTCACAGTTCTTTTCTAGATAAAACTTTTCACATGTCCTTCATAAATAGCTCTGACTTCTTTGTTCTCTAGTTAAAAAAGAAAATTAAAAAATCCCTGGTTTTTCATTGTGATCTGTCAGAGGGATTCACACTGGAGTTACTCACTTATTTAGGGTGCTCTGCAAAGAATGGGGGCAAACAATCACCAAGCCAGCACAAAACAGCTTCAGTAATACATTATTTGTTACCCAGAAGCCAACAACACAGCTCCTTTAAAAAGCAACCAACTCTGAAATCTCCACCCAGGCACCCAGATCAACTGTGATTACTGAAAATCTTATTCAGCATATAAAAAAAAATTCTACCAATCCCAAAGGATCAGCCACATTGTTTCCCAAGTTAATTAATATTTCAGATCTTACCCAAGACATGTTTACAGCCAATTCTTATTAACTAAACTACAATTTATTAGAAAAAATAGGTAGAGTATTGGTTAAAGGATCAGTACACAGAGAGACATGAATACAGTTTCTGAGATCAGAGTCATGGTAGAGATGGGGAGCTTTGTAGTTGTAAAGAGTCTTTAAGAAATAGCCCTATGTTATGGTCTAATGTTTGTATTCAAGGTGTTCCAATTTAGGAATGGGATCTCAATCCTGTGACTTCAAACTTCCCTTGATGAAGCTTAAATGTTATCTATTGGTATGTCCCTAAATGTTGAATTTTGGACAGTTATCCTGCCGAATGCTTAATACTTTCTGGTTAAGTGTCACAGTCACACAAACAGATGTGTTGAAAATAAAATAGGTTGCCAGCTGACACATTTTATAGTGTGGAAATGCCAAACTTAAGACTGCAAATGCAGCCCTGTTGTAAAAATACATTATAGTACTGCATATTCTTTCATGGTCAGATGCTGCTTTTTATTAAGAGACCATGTCTCAGTCAGAGCCCATAAATAGAACAATGGATGAGTCAGAGTTCTGCAATGAACCGAGCAAGGACTCAGGGAATGCAGAAGTTGAACCATGTGCTGTGAAAATGGCAACAATCTGGAGGGATCATGCAGGAATGAGGCAGGAGACCAGAGAGTGAATAAAGAGTATAACATTAAATAGCAAACTACCTTGACTTGTACACTGAATGAGACAGGGCCTGCATGGAAAAGGGGTTTGGTCATATAATTTAATAATAATATGCAAAACTAATAGCTTTAAAGTGTCATCAAAAATTTTATCTATGGCATTTCTAGATTTTTAAAGCATTTTATATTGCAACAGTATTTATATTTTTATTTGTTTTATGGAATTTTGCCACTGTCTTATTTTCTCAGGTGTTTCTAATTTCTGATATGTAAAAGTTGGTTTTAGTCGGAATACTCAGAAAAATGTAAATTTAGATTTTCTCATTATTTTCTTACCTTATTTTCATTTGCTTACAATTTTGTGATTTGTTTTAACATTATGTTCTGATAGTGTCAAATCTCTAAATCATAGTGAATCTTTCTGGAAAATTTGGAGGAAAATAGTTTAGCCATTTCTGATAATGACCATAGTCTGAAACTTTTCCCCAATTATTGAAAATAATGGTATATGTTCAAATCACTGCTCCTGCTTTTTTCAGTTGTGGTTGAGAATGATCAGTACTTCTGTAAATCAGGTCCCCGTTATCTGAAATTAAACTTTGAGAAGACGATGAACATGCTATGAATGGCCATCTGTGAAAAGTTTGGTTTAAGTGACTTGCCCATCCACCTAAGAACTTTGTTGGAGATGCAGGTATAAAATCCATTTATCCAGGGTGGAATTCAATGGAAAGCACCCTTTCCCTTCCTGTAATACCCCATTTATTACACAACTTCCACATTTTGCGACACTTAAGCAACTTTAATTCTGGCATTTCCTTTATTATGAGTGCTTGATTTCACAAGTTTAACATGATTCTAGTGTAGGGTTCAGCTTTTGGTGTTTCCATTTAAAGAAACTAATTTGGGTGAAATAAAAAAGTCTGTTGTGTGGAACCATATTAACCTCCCACATAAGGCATCAATGAGGCTGAGACCTTCACAGCCACTAAAGAGGGCAGAGGCAAACATTTCCCCAGTGAGTTTCACACCTATTTGTGAGGCAGCAGAGGACTGCTGAGAATCAAAAATACTATTTTTGGTTCCAACTTCTGAAGGGAAGTGTGCTGTAGTGTGATAGGCCCTTCCTCCTTGTTCTCCCCCAAGAAAGCCATTTCCATGCTTTCTGCTTCCAGCCTGTGCTTGTGCCAGTCATTCCTTAAACCCAGCTGTCATCTGTTTTCCTGAACACTGAGGTGAATCTAGGCTACTCCTGCTAAAAGGTGGATGCATAATTAGCTAGAAAACCATCCTCAGAGAGTATTTATCAATGGTTCCCTGTCATGTCTGAGGGACACAATGAGTGGGGTCCCACAGGGATCAGTTTTGGTTGCAGATTTGTTCAATATCTTCATCAATGATGGGATAATAGAAAGGACACTTATGAATTCTGTGGACAATATCAAGATAGGAGGGTTTGTAAGTGCTTTGGAGGATAGGATTATCATTCAAAATGATCTGAATACACCAGAGAAATGGTTTGAAGTAAATATATATTCACTGAACAGGTCTACAAAGTCAGGGAGAAAATCTACCAAAAGAATTCTTTGTACTGCAGGTGAAAGCAAGGAATGAGGAAGAAGGTCGAATACATACATCTTGGGAAGCCAAAAACAGAGGGGAAATGGCTGCCCACAGCCATTTGGAGTGGTTATTGATAATCAGAAGGAGAATCCATCACTCCTCCCTTCCCATCGCTGATATCTGCATCAGAATCCAGCCCAAGTCTCTCTTGGACAGGATAGCTCTGATTCGTGTATCTGTCCAGGATGCAGGAGAAAACGGAAAGGTCAAATGCCAAATAAAGGTCAAATGTATCAAATAATATCCTTTACGAATAATTATTATAAGATGGTCACAGAGAACACCTTTGGGCAGAGAAAGGTCATTGGAGTATACTCCAGTGACAACCAGAGACAAAGGCACCCCCGTTCTCCACTCAGAAATCCATCCTGTGTTCTGGTAATTACTTTTAACAGTATAGAGTTTTGCTTTCTGTGCTCAGTTTTAAAATATACTTTTATTAGGATATCAAAAGTATATGCAGTGCTGAAAAATTAACTGGCACACACAGAAAATCAGCCTCATTTATCTCATCACATGCAATTATTAGTTAAGACTGTGAGCGCCGCTGTTCACCACTGGAGGAGAGGAATGCAAGGAGAAATCAAGCAGACAGACCAGTCTCTGTTTCACAGCACAGAACAGGAGTCAAATTATCTTCTAACTCCAGCACCGCCGAATAAATCCCCCTCACTCGGCTTGGATTAGAACCCAGAAAAAGGAAGATTGTCTGTTTCCAAACGCTGCCTGCTGGTTCAATTTCAGATGCCTGCTTGGAGTAGGAAATGGCAAATATAAACATGCTGCGGGGAAACAAAGGACGAGCTCTGCTCTGCCTCATATTGCTCCGGGTTTGGGAGGCAGTTTCTGGACAGATTCGATATTCGATTGCCGAGGAGCTGCCGAAAGGCGCTTTCGTGGGGAATATCGCTCAGGACCTGGGGCTGGACCTAAAGGAGCTCGCAGGCCGCGGAGTGCGCCTTGTTGGCAGAGGTAGGACTCAATATTTTACTCTGAATCTGAGAAGCGGCCATTTGTATTGCGCGGAAAGAGCAGACAGGGAGCAGATCTGTGGCCAGATGGCGACGTGCCTCCTACATTTTGAAATTATAGTAGAGGACACAATGAAGGTTTTCGGAGTTGACGTTGAAATAACGGATATTAACGACAATGCTCCCCACTTCCAGGAAGCTCAATTCGAATTTAGAATCAGTGAGACAACCGCCGTGGGAACCCGGTACCCGCTGGAGGAGGCGCAGGATCCGGACGTGGGCACCAATTCCCTGCAGGGGTATCAGCTCAGCAGCAACGAGCACTTCTCTCTGGAGGCGCAGGCGGGAGCCGATGCGGACGGACACCTGGACCTGGTGCTGCAAAAGCCTCTGGACCGGGAAGAACGAGCCGTTCACGATCTAATCCTCACAGCCACGGACGGGGGGGATCCCGTCAGGTCCGGCACCGCGCGGGTCCGCGTCGTTGTCCTGGACGCCAATGACAACGCGCCAGCTTTCAGCCAGCCGGTCTATACAGTGAGTGTTCTGGAAAACGTGCCCGTCGGGTCCCTGCTGCTGACAGTGAACGCCACCGACCCGGACGAAGCGATGCACTCGGCGCTCACCTACTCGCTCCGGAAACTGAAAGACAAAGCGTCGCAGGTGTTCCGCGTGGACGCCAGAACGGGAGAAATATCGACGGCGGGGAACCTGGACTATGAGGAAGCTGCGTCGTATGAGATGGAGGTTCAAGCCAAGGACAGTGGAGACCTCTCGGCCAGGTCCAAAGTCCTGGTTACTGTGATCGATGTCAATGACAATGTGCCGGAAATCACAGTCACCTCCCTCACCAGCTCAGTGAGTGAGGACAGCCCGCCGGGAACTGTGATCGCCCTCTTCAATTTCCACGATCGAGATTCAGGCCCGAATGGAGAGGTCACATGCTCCATCGCAGCCAATCTGCCGTTCCGCTTGCAGAAGACATTGGACAATTACTACAGCTTGGTGACTGACAGAGCCCTGGACCGGGAGCGGGTCTCGGGTTACAATGTGACGGTCACAGCCACAGACCGCGGGACTCCCCCGTTATCCTCCACCACAAGCATCTCAGTGCAACTTTCGGACATAAACGACAACGCGCCCATCTTCAGCCAGACATCCTACACTGTGTCCATCCCCGAGAACAACCCCAGCGGGGCCTCCGTGTGCTCCGTGAGGGCCACTGACCGCGACTCGGGGGAGAACGCCCGAGTGACTTACTCTCTGCTGGAGGGCGAGGGCCGCGAAGCTCCGCTCTCCTCCGCCGTGTCCATTAACTCGGAGACCGGGGCTGTGTACGCGCTGCGCTCCTTCGACTACGAGCAGCTGCGGGAGCTTCGGTTCCGGGTGCAGGCTCGGGACGGGGGGTCCCCGCCGCTCCGCAGCAATGTCTCCGTCAGGCTCTTGGTGCTGGACCAGAATGACAACAGCCCGCACATCCTGCACCCCGCCTCCCCCAGCGATGGCTCCACGGGAGTGGAGCTGGCCCCTCGCTCCTCCGAGCCGGGCTACCTGGTCACCAAGGTGGTGGCGGTGGATGCGGACTCCGGGCAGAACGCCTGGCTCTCCTACCAGCTGCTGAAGGCCACGGAGCCGGGGCTCTTCTCGGTCGGAGTCCACAGCGGCGAGGTGCGGACAGCGCGCTACTTTGTGGACAGGGACGGCCTGAAGCAGAGCCTGGTGGTGCTGGTGAAGGACAACGGGCAGCCCCCTCTCTCGGCCACCGTCACTGTCACGGTGGCGGTGGCTGACAGCATCCCCGAGCTCCTGTCGGACCTGAGCAGCCTCTCGGCTCCCGCGCAGCCGCAGTCCGGCCTCACCTTGTACCTGGTGATCGCGGTGGCGTCCGTGTCCTGCGTCTTCCTCACCTTCGTCATAGCGCTGGTGGCCCTGCGGCTCCGGCGGTGGCGCGAGTCGCAGCTGTTGGACTCCTCGAGTGGGACTTTCGGCGGAGTTCCCGTCTCGCACTTCGTGGGCATCGATGGGGTCAGAGCGTTTCTCCACTCCTACTCCCAGGAGGCGTCGCTCAGCGCTGGCTCCGGGAAGAGTCAGTGTACCCAGTCAGAATTAAACTATTCAAATACCCTCACTAATCGGCCGATTGATGAGAATGCGGAAGACCTCTTAATTGCAGAGAACTTGAAGAATAATGAGGGGAAGGAGGCATTTGGTCGGGTAAGTTTTCCTTGGTTGTTTTTTTAAACGTTTTCACGGATCAAATTACAGTTTTATTCAGTGGGTACTGGTAGCCGCTCTTGTGCAGAGCGAACACTCGGGGAAATCCTGCTGTTGTGTCTTTCTGTGATCTTGGTAGTGATTTCCGTTCGGAATTCCGTAAATAGTCGGAAAAGGAAGAATTAGAATCTAATTAGAATCAGTCATACAACAATAGGAGATGAAACTGTGATGTTTTTGTTATTCAAGTGTGTCATACTCCAGTTCATATTTTAAAAACCGTCTTTGTTAGGGCGCGAGCCGAAGAAACACAATTCATTGTAACGTTCTAGAATGGGTTTTTATCAAGAATTCAACCGGAATTCCTAAGGAATCCGTATTTTTCTAACACCGAATACTCTTCTGAAAGCGGCTTCTATTCGAATCCTGTTCAAGTTACTAACTTTTGTGTTACAGTATTTGTGAGGGAATAAAATAAAATATCGTTCGATCTACCAAAGTTTGTATATTCAGGGTGAGGCGCCTCTTTTTTGGTACAACATTACAGTGGAGGAGGGAAATATCTTTAAAGCCAACTTTGAAAAACCTTTGCATAAAAAATTACTTAGAGCAAGAAAATGTATTTTACATTTGTTCATGTCATTTCAAGGCCCAGACATTCGCAGTTTTCTTTAGGGACAGAAAGCATGACAGCCATTTTCTCATAATTTGGCTCATTTATGTTAAGTGACGTTACATCTGGTGATAATAAAATATTGATAGTAGGTAAAGGGAGTGGAACGCCTGTTGGAATTGAATCTAGGAACTCTGCATCTTAGTGTAAGAGCCCCTGTCACATGAGCTAAAAGCTATCTGGCTGTTGACTAAGACTGTAGTGGTCTGAGGATACTACAGGGGGCATAAGGTCTGTGGGTTACAGAAGCCCCTGTGACACCTGGCTAGAATGCATCAATACTTCACGTCCTGTCTTACGAGTGTAAAGACATTATGTGCCCTCACGAGCCTGCTAGACTTTTCTATACGCCTAGGTTTCCAAATAGCAGTGAACGACGATAAAAAAAAAACTTTCTTGCTATCTTTGCCCAGCCCAATTGCTGCATCCAACAGGAAGTAGCAAGATTTAGCCACAGAGACAGATGAATTTGTAACCTCAGAATCAACCGCAATTATCTGTATTTAAAACCAAAGTGCCCTTTAAAACGATAAATAGTTAACACAGGTACTCTCAGGAAAGGAAATCAACTTGAACCCATCATCCCAATGACACGCTGGCTGCCTATTCAATTGCAAATCAAATTCAGAGTACTTGTACTGACTTTCAAGGCTCTCTCCAGGATACATCTAAATTAGAGGAACTATTTAAGTGACTCGTTCACTCCCCTGGCCATGGTTGTTCCTACCAAATTCACGTCCAGTTCGGTCAATTTTTTTAAAATGTAAATGTAATGATTTCGGTTATTTCAATCTGAAATGTCACCTTCTAGGAATTGTGCAGGGGCTGACTCACGGAAGAGTTGTAGAGGAGAGATCAGCAGGTTATTGGGGGGGGGGGGGGGCTGCGGTTCTGCTACCCTTACCTCTGTGCTATTCCAGGAGGCAGCTCTGTCTTCAGAGGCGGGGGCCTGGCTCTTGGGAGGAAATGCAATAATAAAACATAAGGATTACACTTAATTTGGAAGCAAATCAACGTTGATAAATACAAAAGAGAATGCTGCTATAAATTATAGAGCAGCATTATTATTATTGGGTGTTCGGACGAACCGTTTAAGACCCAGTTCAAGAACTGACTGGATTGAGAATAATGTTATCACATTTACATTACACACAGTAGATTTATTACGTCTTTAGTGCTGCGAGCTGCAGTTCTCCGGCTGAGCTCAGAGTGTCGCTGCTGGCCAACGCGGCGCGGAGCTCCAGCCAGAGGTCTCTTACAGACTGCAGCAGCGGAATTTCTCGGTAATACAGCACAAATCACAGGGAAAACAACGCAGAGAAACGCTGCCGGCTCGGAGAACGCCTCACTCCGGACCCTGGTGCTCAATTAGCCTCAGAAGCCGAATGAGTTTTCTCTTCATTACTTGGGGTATAGACCATATATCCGGATTTGTAAGCGCTGTTTTGCACGAAATATAGAAGAGAGCGTACGTGGAAGTGCACCGGATGGAGACCAGGCGCCGGGCGCCGGGCCGGGCGGCCCCACGGCAAGTACTGCTCCTCTCCTGCTTCTTCCCTTTGTTCTGCCGCGCGGCCCCGGAGCTGACTCGCTACTCGATCCCCGAGGAAATGGCCAAAGGCTCCCTCGTGGGAAACCTCGCCCAGGATCTGGGGCTGGAGCTGAGGGAGCTGCCGCTGCGGAGGCTCCGTGTCAGTTCGGAACAGCAGCACTTCAGTGTGAATGGGGAGAACGGGGACTTGTCTGTGAATGGCCGCATAGACCGGGAGGAGATCTGCGGGGAGACTCCCCTTTGTGTGCTGACGCTGGAAACGGTGGTGGAAAACCCTCTGAATGTTTTCCAGGTGACTGTAGCGATCCAGGACATTAATGATAACGCCCCGCGCTTCAAGACAGACAACATCGATCTGGAAATTATTGAATCCGCACTGCCGGGTGCCCGATTTCCTCTAGAATCTGCGCACGACCCAGACGTTGGGGTCAACTCACTGCGGAGTTACCAGCTCAGCAAGAACCCGCATTTTATCCTGTCACTGAAGGAGAGTCCAGATGAAAACAAATATGCCGAGTTAATTTTGGAAAAGCCTTTGGATCGGGAAAAGCAAAACTCTTATCACTTGATCCTGACGGCCGTGGACGGGGGAGACCCGGTGAGAACCGGGACCGTTCAGATTAGGATCAATGTTACTGACAGTAATGACAACCCCCCTCTATTTACTGAAGAGACCTACAAAGTCAGCGTAAGAGAAAATCTGCCAACGGGCTCCCTGGTGCTTCAGGTGAAAGCCACAGACCAGGACGAAGGGCTGAATGCGCAAATCACATACACTTTTAGCAACATTAAAGAGAATGCTCGTAAACTATTTAATTTAGATCCTGTGGATGGAAGAATTACAAATACAGGGACCCTGGATTTTGAGAAAGCAAACACACACACCATGCGCGTGGAAGCCAGGGATGGCGGAGGACAAGCTGCTCACTGCAAAGTTCAGATCGAAATTCTTGATGAGAACGACAACGCCCCGGAAGTGACGCTCACATCCGTGTCCAGCCCCATCCCAGAAGACGCACTTCCAGGCACAGTGACCGCTCTCATTAAAGTTCGTGACCTGGATGCTGCAGATAATGGAGACGTCACCTGTCACATTGAAAACACTTTGCCTTTTAAAATAGTGTCCTCCTCTGCTAACTACTATAAAATAGTCACTGACCTACCCCTGGACAGGGAGCGGGCCCCGGAGTACAACATCACAATCACGGCTACAGACAAGGGCTCCCCCCCGCTCTCCACCCAGAAAACCATCCTCTTACAGATCTCGGATATCAATGACAACGCCCCTGTCTTCGAGAAACCTTCCTACAGCGCCTACGTGCCCGAGAACAACCCCTCGGGGGCCTCCATTTTCAGTGTCAAAGCCTCAGACCGGGATCTGGACGGCAACGCCCGGGTCACTTACGCCATCCTGCGCAGCAGCATCCAGGAGCTGCCTGTCTCCTCCTACGTGTCCATCAACTCCCAGACTGGAGCGCTGTACGCGCAGCGCTCCTTCGACTACGAGCAGTTCCGGGCGTTCGAGCTGCAAGTGAAGGCCCAAGACGGCGGGTCGCCGCCTCTCAGCAGCAACGTCACCGTCAGCGTGTTTATCCTGGATCGGAACGACAACGCCCCTCGTATCCTGTATCCCTCGCTCGAGACCGAGGGCTCGGCCGTGTTCGAGATGGTCCCTCGCTCGGCCGAGGCGGGTTATCTGGTGACAAAGGTGGTGGCGGTGGATGCGGACTCGGGACACAACGCCTGGCTCTCCTACCATGTGCTGCAGGCCACGGAGCCGGCGCTCTTCCGGCTGGGGCTGCACAGCGGGGAGATCCGGACCGCGCGCGCCTTTTCGGACAGAGATGCGGTGAAGCACCGGCTGGTCGCCCTGGTGAAGGACAACGGGCAGCCGCCTCTCTCCGCCACCGTGACTCTGAGCCTGGTGTTCGCCGAGAACTTCCAAGAGGCTCTTCCGGAAATGAGCGACCGGTCGGCTGAGTCGGCGCCGCAGTCTGATTTGCAGTTCTACTTGGTGTTGGCCTTGGCCTTGGTCTCGTTTCTCTTCCTCCTGACGGTGACACTGGCCATTGCGGTGAGATTGCGAAAGGCTGCGAATTGCTCAGGTTTGCGATGTTTGGGTTCCGATTATTCCAAGGCGGGTCCCGGATTCCCACCAGGCTACTGCGAGGGGACTTTGCCGTACAGCTACAACCTGTGTTTAGCCGCAGACTCCGGAATTAAGACGTTTAGTGTCCTAAAATCAACTGTTCAGAACTTCTCAGAGGAGAATATTGTTTGCAGAGACAACTCGGGAATGCTGCCTGTGAACGGTAATTCTGCCCGTGAGACTGATGCGAGCCTTACGGTGAGTTTCTGTTTTGGTGCGCTAGGGTGTCTATGTTTTGAAACCGTTCAAATTCTGCCCAAAATAGCTGGCTTGACCGTCTTAGCACTGTGCTATTTATTATAAACTAGCCAATTAGCCCTTCATAAAACGGGATTTTCAGGTCTCTCCTCCACATCTATCTTCTCTCCTGAGCCTCCTGGGTCTCCCTCAGTCTCTCTTTTTCTGGCTCTCCTTCTCCTCCTGCCTCCCCCCCCCCCCCTCAGCTCTCCTCTGCCTCCTGCCTCTCTCTCTGTCTCTCTCTTTCTCTTCTCCTCCCCCTCCTGCCTCTCACTCAGGACTTGGAGCCCAAATGCTGCACTCCCCATGCTGCATGAGGGGTGTGGAGCCAAAACGGTCACTTGTGCCACTTGCTCCCATGCAGCGACCTGGCTGAGCAGTGCAGAAGTCAGCGAGTACTGTGGCGGGAGGCAAAGGGGGGTGGGGTGATGATGTTCATGCCCAGGGGCAGGGCCTGGAGCTGCTGTCACACCGCACGTCACCGCCTTGTCCCCTTTCACCTCCTGCCGTGGTGTTCGGCTGACTTCTGTGCTGCTCAGTCAACTTCTGCACTGCTCAGCGGAGCTGCCACAGGGGAGCAAGTGGCACAAGCAGCCATTTGGGCCCTGCACTTGGCATGCAGCATGGCTGCCCAGAGGGAACAGCCAGCATTTCAGGCAACAACACCCCCCAGAGAGAACAGCCAGCATTTCAGCATTACAGACACTGGGCTGCTATATATATGATTCTTGCTTGAGTAATTATCTTATTAATGCATTTTATAGTTTTTATTTTATTTTATATAATGACACTTGTCTTCAGTTAAGACCTCTTTTTAAATAAATGGTTTCATGTGCTGTTACCATGTTAATTGCTGGGAGAAATTAAAAACCATTGACTTCCTAATGAGTGTGGTATGTCAAGATGCACTATTAGTGCAAAGGAGATACGGTATCACTAAGGAGTTTGAATGCATATGTCTCTTTTTGATACATTACTATTTCCATGTTATCTTATCTTCCTCGCCCTTTGACTTGGAATGGGCATTAATCAGAATGCAACCATAAAGAATGTGCCTCATCCACTTTATTGCATGGGACAATAAAGTGAAACAGAAATAAGTATTGTTACATACATAGACAAATGTTCTGATCACGTGATTAAATATTTCCCTAAACATTAAAATATGGTTCTAGGATAGTAGTTTAATTTCTGGGCTCTTACAGTTTGCTCTCCCTCTCATTCCTGCCTTTGTTTCGCTCTTTTTCCTTCTGTTCACCCCTGTCAGAGTATTAGAGCCTTAATAAGCCATCTAAAACAAAGCAACTAGCGACAAACGTTTCCTTTTTCCATTATCTGCATTGCCTGTCTTTTGATTTCTAAGTGGAGCTTAAGGTGCTCAAAATCAACTACGCATTCCTGTTACTTGAGACCAGTTTACATGAGAGATCATTTCTCCTGCAATGAGAGTGTGATGTGCTGGCTTAACTGGAAAAGGCGAAAGCACTGGAACTGGAGTCACAACAGGGTAAATTAGAGAAAGGGGAGGGACGATGACGTCAGGGTATTTTTCTGTAAATGTCCTTCCCCTTGCAAACCTGTATCAACCTCCAAATCTGATGATCTTTAGGGCATGCAACAAAAAGTTTTCAGGAGCTCTTAAGAAAGAACCTTGTTGGTGAGGAATGTGAAGCATTATAGATTAATACTTCTTAGCCAGAATAGGTAGGAATTTGTCTTTAGGCTTGGTTAGAGGCTGGGAATGGATTACGGGAAAGGGATCACGTTAGGATTACCTGTTCTGTTCACTCCCACTGCGGCATATGGCATTGGCCGCTGTCCGCAGAGAGGACAATGGGCTAGATGGACTTTGGTGTGACCCAATATGGCCATTCTTATGGTCTTCTTATAGATATTTTAATTTCCTAGGAATATGAGTCTTCCTTTCCGGGGGTAGTAGATCCTGCTGGATTTGCTTTTGCTTACACTGAATTTTATATGTGCAAAATTTCTTAGAGCAGTGCAAATACATTTTTGTTCTGGTGAAAAAATAACATACGAATGAAAAGTAAATACATTAATGGTGCAATCTCAAAAGAGGGGAGAAAAATATCTATGGAAAGAGAATGAAAGAATGTTCCTTACGCATTCATATGTGAAATGTGTAAATTGGAATGATTTGACCTGTTCCTAGTATGAAACATAGTTGTGAGTTATCCCCAGTCTGAAGCGGAGGGAGAGAGCGGAATAGTTTCGCTCGTTTAACACATTTGTATGAAATTACTACATCATGATGGGGGTATAGTTAATACTAAGTACGCCATCTGGCGTAGACATATTTGCACGTTTATTACGTAGTTAGAGGATTCCCTAACGCATATGGAACCGGTCAAAAGTACCTATTGAAAGACAATTTTCAAAATATTTATCGGCGCTGTTGCAGTTATGGATTGAGACTCTGGATGCCGCTGTGCACCAGTGAGCGGAGAAATGCAGTCAGAGACCCAGCCTAGCCCAGCCGCAGCTCAGAGCGCTAGGACACTAGAACGGAGCCTTCACATTCACGGCTGCAGGAATGAAACCCGCAGCGAATTGTTACTTGAACTAGTATCTCCAAAACCAGACCAATAAACGTTTCGGCGCCGGGGATTGCGATTCTGCGATTTCTAGTTCAGAGATCTGGAAATGGCGGCTAAAGCCGGGCTGGGCAGCGCACCAGGGCGGTCTCTGGTCTGCTTTGCTTTGCTTATCGCTTGGCAGACAGTGGCTGGGGAAATTCGCTACTCGATTCCTGAGGAAATGCAGAAAGGCTCTTTCGTGGGAAATCTCCTAAAGGATCTGGGACTGGATCTACAGGAGCTCCCAGACAGCGGAGTCCGTATTGTTTCCACAGGTAGGACTCCCTATTTTGCTCTGAATCTTAAGAGCGGCCATTTAATCGCCACAGAGAGAATGGACAGAGAGCAAATATGTGGCCAGCTAGAGAGGTGTCTGTTGCATCTAGAGGTTCTTGTTGAGGATAAAGTGAGGCTTGTCATAGTGGACGTTGAAATAACGGATATTAACGACAATGCGCCCCGCTTCCAGGAAGCTCAATTCGAATTTAGAATCAGTGAGTTAACCGCCGTGGGAACCCGGTACCCGCTGGAGGAGGCGCAGGATCCGGACGTGGGCACCAATTCCCTGCAGGGGTATCAGCTCAGCAGCAACGAGCACTTCTCTCTGGAGGCGCAGGCGGGAGCCGATGCGGACGGACACCTGGACCTGGTGCTGCAAAAGCCTCTGGACCGGGAAGAACGAGCCGTTCACGATCTAATCCTCACAGCCACGGACGGGGGGGATCCCGTCAGGTCCGGCACCGCGCGGGTCCGCGTCGTTGTCCTGGACGCCAATGACAACGCGCCAGCTTTCAGCCAGCCGGTCTATACAGTGAGTGTTCTGGAAAACGTGCCCGTCGGGTCCCTGCTGCTGACAGTGAACGCCACCGACCCGGACGAAGCGATGCACTCGGCGCTCACCTACTCGCTCCGGAAACTGAAAGACAAAGCGTCGCAGGTGTTCCGCGTGGACGCCAGAACGGGAGAAATATCGACGGCGGGGAACCTGGACTATGAGGAAGCTGCGTCGTATGAGATGGAGGTTCAAGCCAAGGACAGTGGAGACCTCTCGGCCAGGTCCAAAGTCCTGGTTACTGTGATCGATGTCAATGATAACGTTCCCACCATCACAATGACATCTCTCTTCAGCTCAGTCAGGGAGGACAGCCCGCCTGGAACACTGATTGCGCTACTGAACATCAGAGATGAAGATTCAGGTCGGAATGGAGAGGTCACGTGCTCCATCGCAGCCAATCTGCCGTTCCGCTTGCAGAAGACATTGGACAATTACTACAGCTTGGTGACTGACAGAGCCCTGGACCGGGAGCGGGTCTCGGGTTACAATGTGACGGTCACAGCCACAGACCGCGGGACTCCCCCGTTATCCTCCACCACAAGCATCTCAGTGCAACTTTCGGACATAAACGACAACGCGCCCATCTTCAGCCAGACATCCTACACTGTGTCCATCCCCGAGAACAACCCCAGCGGGGCCTCCGTGTGCTCCGTGAGGGCCACTGACCGCGACTGGGGGGAGAACGCCCGAGTGACTTACTCTCTGCTGGAGGGCGAGGGCCGCGAAGCTCCGCTCTCCTCCGCCGTCTCCATTAACTCGGAGACCGGGGCTGTGTACGCGCTGCGCTCCTTCGACTACGAGCAGCTGCGGGAGCTTCGGTTCCGGGTGCAGGCTCGGGACGGGGGGTCCCCGCCGCTCCGCAGCAATGTCTCCGTCAGGCTCTTGGTGCTGGACCAGAATGACAACAGCCCGCACATCCTGCACCCCGCCTCCCCCAGCGATGGCTCCACGGGAGTGGAGCTGGCCCCTCGCTCCTCCGAGCCGGGCTACCTGGTCACCAAGGTGGTGGCGGTGGATGCGGACTCCGGGCAGAACGCCTGGCTCTCCTACCAACTGCTGAAGGCCACGGAGCCGGGGCTCTTCTCGGTCGGAGTCCACAGCGGCGAGGTGCGGACAGCGCGCTACTTTGTGGACAGGGACGGCCTGAAGCAGAGCCTGGTGGTGCTGGTGAAGGACAACGGGCAGCCCCCTCTCTCGGCCACCGTCACTGTCACGGTGGCGGTGGCTGACAGCATCCCCGAGCTCCTGTCGGACCTGAGCAGCCTCTCGGCTCCCGCGCAGCCGCAGTCCGGCCTCACCTTGTACCTGGTGATCGCGGTGGCGTCCGTGTCCTGCGTCTTCCTCACCTTCGTCATAGCGCTGGTGGCCCTGCGGCTGCGGCGGTGGCGCGAGTCGCAGCTGTTGGACTCCTCGAGTGGGACTTTCAGCGGAGTTCCCGTCTCGCACTTCGTGGGCATCGATGGGGTCAGAGCGTTTCTCCACTCCTACTCCCAGGAGGCGTCGCTCACCGCGGGCTCCGGGAAGTGCCAGTTTACCCTGCCAAAGTTAACCTGTTCAAGTACATGTCAATCAATTGAAAAGAAAAATGAACCGGTCCTGATGTCGGATGACCTGAGTGTGAGCAAAGGGGATCAGCCCTTACTTCAGGTGAGTCTTTCTCTTTCCATGATGAGGTTTGGCATGTGCATGCCCGACGGTGGAAGTGTTACTCCGAAGCTGATTGGTATTCCCGGTGTTGCTTTTCCATATGAGAAACAGAGATGATCGTGAGTTCATTACCGTTGGCTGATGCATTATCTTATTCTAGCAGATGTACCCGGTCTTCCTGCAGTCTTGTACTGAAGTCTTTTTTTTTTTTTTTTTTTTTTTTTGGAGGGCGGGAAGGGAAGTAAATTTGCACATGCTTTATTTCAAGTACTGTGTTTTTAAAAACTGACGAAAAATGAAGGGTGGAGTGTTGGTTGCGGTAAGAAGAGGTAGGGAGTGCCTGGCTTAGGACAGGGGGAAGGTGGTGGCCTATGTTGAGGCAGGTGGGTGGTGCAGGTCTCAGGAGACTGGGTTCACAGGTCCCACCCATACCTGGTCCTGGGACCAGTAGGGCAGCCACCAGCAGCTTGCCCATGGCTGGAGATGGCATCAGCTGAAAGTAGGGAGGTGAGGTGGGTTCCAGTGTTGTAATGGACAAGGCATCAGCCTCCAGAGCCTGGGACAGTGGGTTAGAGGTAGGTCTGTGTGCTTGCAGGGTGTGTGGGGAGTCTGGGTCCTGCACTCTGTTAGACGTGCAGGCCCTGGTCTTCTGCTGCTCCCTCCAGCCTGCATCTTCTCTAAGAGAGGTCAGCTCCTGTACTCTTAGTACCCCTCCCCTGTCTGCAGCTGCTCTGGGGGGCTTTGCTTCAGGAAGTGGCCTTCCAGTCCTGCAGCCTTTGTGCAGGGTGTTCTGCTGGCTCCAGTCTGCAGCTCTCACCCAGCCCTGCAGCTGGTCTGGGGGGATGCTTTGGGGGCTATGAGCTTCAGTGGTCCCCTGCAGCCTGTTTGTAGGGCACTCCAGGTGGCTGGCCAGGCTCCAAGGGCTGCCCCCAGCCTTCAGCACCCCCATCCATCGCCTTCAGGTTGTCTTAAGAGGCTGTGCCCCTGCCAGCTGCTCCTCCCTCCAGCTGCTTCCCAGTGGCCTCTAGGCTGGCTGGGGAAGGTTGCCCCCTTTAGCAATCCCCCCCCCCCCCCCCCGTTTGCAGGATCTCCACGGGGGCAGGCTCCAGGTTTGGGGAAGAGGGATCCTGATGAGTGTGCTGGCAGGCAAGATGGTGGAGCCCAAACTCTGTTGGCCACTCTCCTTGTGCTGCAGCTGCCCCCAATGGCCTCTCTCAGTCTCACATCACTTCTCTCTGTGTCCCTCCTTTTCACATCCCTCCGCTCTCTGCCCCCTCCCTTTTCATGTTATGGGAAATAGTACTTTTCCTGGTGCTTCCTTTTTTGTAGGCACAGCCAACCCCTGACCTTGGTTTAAGTTAGGGTAAGAGGGTGCTAGATACCAAATTTGGTGGTCCTGGCTCTTATGGTTTAGGATGAGGTCTTGAACAAATGGACTCTCAGATGCACAGACAGATGGACTCACAGACAGACAGATATATGCTGAAATAGATAGGTTCTCTATAACCTACATTTGGAAATGTAATATATATCATTTTGGCATTTTAATAATAGAATCCATTTGCTCAGCTGTGTTTTAAAGTGGGCACTTTAGTTTTGTATCCACATGCATCTTTACATGGCTTGTAATACTATAAATATATTGAAATATGAATAACAATTATATTTGTAACATAATGGAAGGCATTGTTCACCTAGAAACATACTTCTTAATTTGTAATTGGTATTACTTATATCCCGCAATGAATAGAGAAATCTACAGAAAAATCCCAAATATATGATCACTTGTGTTTACTAATTATAACTATGTGAAAGATAAAATAGGTTATAGAATGTATAACTGAAGCTAAGAGTTATTTGATTAATGGGAACTGCTATGTATTAAAAGTTGAATATAACTTTCCTTTACACCAGATTTTTGAACCTTACTAAACTTCCCTCAACAGAAAACCTGTTTCCCTAAAGTACCATGAAACCTCACCCCATAGTAAAGCATGTCTGTGTGATGTGGCAAAAATAAGAAAATATGTTTTAAACTTATCTTGTTTTTTTACAGTATCGTGGAGCAGAGGCCCATTGGTGGTTCTCTGTTTTGTGTCAGCAACTCTGGTTAGGCCTGATGTACTCAATACACCTAGCACACTGTTATGACATATACCCAAAAGGTGGTGTGTGATATATGACTGGAAAACTAATAACTCAGTTATCAATATTCTTGTGTGATGTATGTACCAAGTTATGGGTGTTGGCTTTTACTATGTTCTTAAAATGTGGACAGTGTGGAAGGTAGCTGGACTCCATAGACACCTCCTTAGGCCCTGCCTACATTTACTTTCTCTGCTCCCCTTTGGCTTCCTCTTACCCCAACTTAAAGCAAGGTCAGGGTTATGCCTGGAAAACAGGAAGTGCCAGGAATGGGTCTGGGCTTATGGATACTTCAGATTGGTAAAATGGTAAATAACATGGAAGACAGGCAACTGATATAGGAGCATGTGGACTGTTCCTATGATGGATGTATTGAACAGCGTTTATTTTAATACAATCAAATGCAAACCATCTTTCTAGGAACAAAGAATATATGCCAAATAGATGGAATAATGTCAGCACACGATGGCATGTATTACATTAGTAGATGTGCACGTGAATGAGCCTTCGATAGGATAATTGATGTGGTGAGGTCCTGTGATGGTGTCACTGGGGCAGATGCATGGACAGAGTTGGCAAGAGGGTTTGTTGCAGGGATCAGTTCCTAGATTATTGTGTCTGTTGTGGGGTGTGAAGTTGGTGGTGAGTATTTGCCTGACATTGTAAGTAAGGACTGGCCTGTCTCCCAAAGTCTGTGAAAGTGTGTAATTGTCTTCTGTGATGGGTTCTAGATCCTTGATGATGTGGGGCTGTACGTAATGACTAGTGGCATTCTGTTGCTTTCTTTGTTGGGTCTGTCCTGTAGAAGGTTACTTCTGGGTAGCTGACTGGCTTTATCAGTCTTTTTGTTCACTTCTCCAGGTGGTTACTGTAGTTTTAAGAAAGCTTGATAAAGATCCTGTAGATGTTTGTCTAAAGAATTGGAACAAATGTAGTTGTATCTTAGGGCTTGACTGTAGACAGTGGCCCATTTTGCTGCTCTGGTATTTTTAATTGCATTGCTTGAGCTTCTATCAGCTTCATACATGCGCCTTCCACTTCTTCACTAGCGTTGATTGGTGTTATTCCTTCCAAGTGTCTGTGGCGTAGCTTCTCCTAAGCTGACTTGGCTGCTTCCCCCTGCCTGATCCACAATTCTGTGACCATTCTCTGGTCCCTTGGCTCTCAGGTGCTAAAGTCCAACCAGTTCTATCATAATGGTGCCCCCTGTGACATGTGGGAGAGGCCTGTTGATCATACTCCATGTGCTCTCCTTCCTTTGGCACACAGTCAAAATTTGTGAGCAAAACTCTCAACTCCTGATCTGAGGATTTCCTTTTAAATGATATTCCATTCTGCAAAGATACGTATTCAAGGTCTTTCCCCTTATGACTCTCTTAGGACTGTGGCTCAGTCTATTCTTTAACCTTTAAAACTCTCAATACCAGGTTTAAACTGGAACAGCTCTGGGTTATGATCCATAACCTAATTGACCTGTGGTATGTGAATCTTTTCAGCTATGTCAGTGTAACTGCCTGCAATGACTTAAGAGTGTGGGTACCAACCCCAAGGAGGACAGTAAGGAAGCAGGTCACAAATCACAAATAGGTAATGAATTCTGTACTTGGATTTTCTCAAGCAGTTATCAAGTGGAAACTCTGCAGTCACCATGACATCATTAACATGGCATCCTGGATGGTCCCCTTGAGTCCACTGATCTATCATCACCCATGTGAGCTTACCCCAGGTCAGTTACACCTTAGATCTCACACCAAAGACAATACTGTAATCAATGGTATAACAAACTCTATGAAGAGTTATTAAATAGGAAAAGGAAACAAAGGAGTTATTTATAAGGTTAAAGGTTAAAGCAGATAAACACATACAAAAAAGAAATACAGATTGGACCTCCCTAGTCCAGCACCCTTGGGACCTGACTGGTCCAAACAAGAGGATTTGCGGGAACCCTCTCTTCCAGTTACCAATGGGGAAACTGAGATGGGGATAACAGAAATTAGGCCAGGAACAGGCAAAGGCACTGTGTAACTCGGATCCCATGATTCTTACAGCACTGTATTCTCTCTTGCATTCTTCACTTTAGATGAGTTCCCCTGTCTGTGCATTGCTGTAACTAAGATTAAAATCAGGCTCCAGGTGTGGAAGAAGGACAAATGTGTCACAGATTGCAGAAGTTCAGAGAAGCTTTGTTCTGTGGGTTTGGGTTTCCAGACTGAAATTTTTCGTTCTTGGAAATATAAGAAATGACCCCTTTATTCTTAATCAATCGGTCTTGTCACTGAACACACAAAACTCACAGGAAACAGAGGGGAGTGGGCGTGTCTCTCGCTGCAGTATTTGCCCGTTCGTTCAAACTTTAGCTGCTTCTGATCCACAGGACTGGCTATCAGAGGGCGTTCGAGGAAGGAAAGGGTTCGCCAGGAACTGTTTAACGGGATCGGCCAGTTGCAGTTCTGTACCGAGACGCAGCGTGGCGCTGTCGGCCAGCGCAGAGCCGGAGAGCTACTGCACCAGCTAGAGCTGCGACTGCTCGCTGAGCTATTGCACGAACCGACACGCAGCTCGGTGCAGAGACACCGCGCGGCTCGGCTCTGGCGAGCAAAATTGGACTAAGAGGCTCCTTGGATTTACTCGCCAGCCCCGCGGAGTCTGACGTGCTCACCGGGACTTAAAGCGCAGACTCGGGGGGAGGATAAATAAGAAAAAGAAGAGAGAACGGGATGGAAAACAGGCAGAGACCGAGCGGCCGGGCAGTCACACGGCAAGTACTTTTATATCCCTCCTTACTCTCTTTGCTCTTCTGCCGCGCGGCCCCGGAGCAGACTCGCTACTCGATCCCCGAGGAAATGGCCAAAGGCTCCCTCGTGGGGAACCTCGCCCAGGATCTGGGGCTGGAGCTGAGGGAGCTGCCGCTGCGGAGGCTCCGTGTCAGTTCGGAACAGCAGCACTTCAGTGTGAATGGGAAAAATGGCGACTTGTATGTGAATGGCCGCATAGACCGGGAGGAGATCTGCGGGGAGACTCCGCTTTGTGTGCTGACATTCGAAACGGTGGTGGAAAACCCTCTGAATGTTTACAACATGGATGTAGCAATTCAGGACATTAATGATAACGCCCCGAGCTTCGACAAAAATGTCCTTGTGTTAGAGATCAATGAATTTACACTGCCGGGGGCGCGCTTCCCACTGGAACCGGCACAAGATCCAGATGTTGGAGTGAACTCAGTGCAGAATTACCAACTCCGCCCAAATCAGTATTTTACCCTGGCGGTGAAGGAGAGTGCAGATGGCGACAAATACGCAGAATTAGTTTTAGACAGGCCTTTGGATCGGGAGCAACAAAGTTCTCATAAATTGATCTTGACGGCTGTGGATGGGGGGGACCCTGTGAGATCCGGGACCGCTCAGATTAACATTAAAATCATAGATGCCAACGACAACCCCCCAGTATTCACTGAAGAGACCTATAAAGTCAGAATAAATGAAAATCTACCCAGGGACTCCATAGTGATACAAGTGAAAGCCATGGACAAGGATGAAGGATTATATGGGGAAATCAGATACTCCTTCAGTAATACACCCAAAAACATCCTGCAATTATTCAAAATAGATGCAGCAAATGGGAAGATAACAAATAGAGAGTCTCTGGATTTTGAAGAGATGACTAAATATATCATGAGCATAGAAGCCCGGGATGGGGGTAACCTGACTGGTCATTCTAAAGTTCAAATAGAAATTTTGGACGAGAACGACAACGCCCCTGAAGTTACCCTGACATCCGTTTCTAGTCTTATCCCCGAAGACTCAGAGCCCGGCACAGTGATCGCTCTTATAAGAGCCCGTGACAGAGATGCAGGAGAAAATGGAAAAGTCACCGTTCACCTTCCAAACAACTTGCCTTTTAAAATAGTGTCCTCCTCCAATAACTACTACAAGCTGCTGACTGACAGCCCCCTGGACAGGGAGCGGGCCCCGGAGTACAACATCACAATCACGGCCACAGACAAGGGCTCCCCCCCGCTCTCCACCCAGAAAACCATCCTCTTGCAGATCTCGGATGTCAATGACAACGCCCCTGTCTTCGAGAAACCTTCCTACAGCGCCTACGTGCCCGAGAACAACCCCTCGGGGGCCTCCATTTTGAGCGTCAAAGCCTCAGACCGGGATCTGGACGGCAACGCCCGGGTCACTTACTCGATTCTGCGCAGCAGCATCCAGGAGCTGCCTGTCTCCTCCTATGTGTCCATCAACTCCCAGACTGGAGCGCTGTACGCGCAGCGCTCCTTCGACTACGAGCAGTTCCGGGCGTTCGAGCTGCAAGTGAAGGCCCAAGACGGCGGGTCGCCGCCTCTCAGCAGCAACGTCACCGTCAGCGTGTTTATCCTGGATCGGAACGACAACGCCCCTAGTATCCTGTATCCCTCGCTCGAGACCGAGGGCTCGGCCGTGTTCGAGATGGTCCCTCGCTCTGCCGAGGCGGGTTATCTGGTGACGAAGGTGGTGGCGGTGGATGCGGACTCGGGACACAACGCCTGGCTCTCCTACCATGTGCTGCAGACCACGGAGCCGGCGCTCTTCCGGCTGGGGCTGCACAGCGGGGAGATCCGGACCGCCCGCGCCTTTGCGGACAGAGATGCGGTGAAGCACCGGCTGGTCGCCCTGGTGAAGGATAACGGGCAGCCGCCTCTCTCCGCCACCGTGACTCTGAGCCTGGCGTTCGCCGAGAACTTCCAAGAGGCTCTCCCGGAAATGAGCGACCGGTCGGCTGAGTCGGCGCCGCAGTCTGATTTGCAGTTCTACTTGGTGTTGGCCTTGGCCTTGGTCTCGTTTCTCTTCCTCCTGACGGTGACACTGGCCATTGCGATGAGATTGGGAAAGGCTGCGAATTGCTCAGGTTTGCGATGTTTGGGTTCCGATTATTCCAAGGCGGGTCCCGGATTCCCACCAGGCCACTGCGAGGGGACTTTGCCGTACAGCTACAACCTGTGTTTAGCCGCAGACTCCGGAAGGAACAACTCTAACTCTCTGAAACCAAACGGCCAGAACGGAATGGGAGAGATTATCTTTGCCAGTGACATCTCCCAGATGTTTCTCACCAGCAGTAGGAGCTCGGCTTCTGTAGAGCAAAAGTCTGAGCCTGACAGCGTTGGGAAGGTGAGCCCCTGTGCTAACGCGCTTGCATGTTGCTTGTGTTCTTCTATGTTTTAGCACTGGCAAATCAAGGGCAATCATTTAATGTTAAACCTGATTAATTGAAAATAGTAATTCTCTCAACAGCCAGTTTTATACGGGCTTTTATTGATATAAATATCATTGATATTGCTCGTGTTTTGCAATATTGAATTGGTATCAAGTTGATAAAGCACAAAATATATTGCGCTGACGAGAGAAACTGTATCGGTAGTTTTATTCCTATGTTAATGGTTGTGTGGATAACCAGTTACTCGTGGGTTTTAATTCCTGATCTTTTGCTCTTGGGTTTTCAATCAATTTTTAGAAGACAACTCTATTACAACACTGTAATTTTAAAATTTCACAGAATTAGGTAGCACATACATAACACAACCGCCACACAGATGCCTTCAAAACAAGTTTATAAAAACTAAAGCCAAAATTGGAACAGTAAAGTAGATATTGGATGGTCACGTTTCGGGTCTAGCCTCCTGACGTCCTTCTCTTCATTGGTCTATGAGAATGAACTCACCATTCAGAGTTGACATTCCAGAAACAAAGCAATCTGGGATATATCCTGGGCTACCCACAAGGAATAACATTTTAAAATATCCTAGTTTACATATCGACGAAACACGTAAACAACAGGTATGTGATATTCGTGTGATATTCACATTTTCTATTGCTCTCTGACGGGATACAGTAATTCCTCATTTAACACTATAGATGCATTTCTGAAAATGTTCGTGCTATGCGGGGTCAATTTTCTCATTAAAATAATGGAAAAGGTGGGGGTTGCGTTTCAGGTTTGCGTTTCAGAGCAAAGTCAATTTTTGTCAGCATTAGATATTTAGCAACACAAGATAACTAGCAACACAAATCGCTGTGGTTTGTTAAAACACAAAGATAAACAGTGAGTAAGCGGAGGAGTGCTGTGACCAGTGTATTCATCCGCTCATGCATATTACCACTGTTTTCACCAACTTATACCGCCAGGCGAAGTATTCTTCCACTTGATTATTATTTTCGTGTTATTTTGGGGACTGTTGTTTTATTTGAAAAACGTTCCCTAAAAATAAAATCATGCTCTTGTGAAAACGTGTTAAGCAGGCATGTGTGAAATGAGTAATTACTGTAGTCAGCTCAGCAATGGCTGCATATTTGTTTCTAATGGCAGCAGGGGTTCAATAGGCTGGTTTTGAATTATAAACTCCTGAATGGGTGGGGGCCCATCTATTTCGGATCATCTCTCCCTGTCTCACTCACTGCTTTAAATGCATCCCACTGCAGCACCACAGCCCCTGGCAGGGCTTTCTCTGCCCTCTGCTTGGGAACTGATTGCCAGTCCACTTGGGCCAAACTAGCCACATTGTCTGACCTTTGGAGCCCGCTGCAAAGGTGCTTTGTTTCACGGGCGCTTGGAACCAAGGGAGACTGATGGGAATTTGTGCTGGTGGGTAGGTTACGTTTATATTTTAGTTTTCTGCCTCCATGAATCTTAATGTAATTAGGGTAGACTAGTGGATTTGAGAACGTTCACGTATATGTATTAGAAGACTTACCGGCCATTGCCTAAGTCCTTTGGGGCAAGGGGCTGGTGATGGGGAGAGGGGGCAGGAGGAGTGAAGGCAGGGCCTTTGGAACGTGGCGAGGGGGAAAGGCAGGAGACTGGAGGTGTGAGGGATGAGAGTGATGGTTGGAGGATGAGGAGGGGCTAAGGGTGGGGCGGTCCTACCCAGCAGGGATTTCTTCCCTCCCCCCCCCCCCCCACTCTGAGCCCTTTTCACCCCCACACTTCCCTCCAGCTGGCAGGGCCCTTCTCTCTCTCCCCCAAGTCTCTCTCCGCCCCACCACCAGGTGACTTCTCTCTCCCCCCAACTTCCCCAGCCGCTAGGGGCCTTCTCTGTCCCCCCAACACCTCCCACTGCCAGTGGCCTTTTCTCTACCTTCCTGGTGCTGCAGGCAAGGGAGTGGGAAAGGGTTTGGGGCAGGGAAGCTATTTATCTGATCTGGTTGCAGGCAAGATAGTGAGCAGCCAGCCCTCCTGGCCACTCTCTTGGTTGGGCAGCTGTCCCACGTGGTCATTTTCCGGTATAGCTCTCCCCTGAGCTCATTGCCCTCTGTGGCAACTCTCAGGCTAGTACCTGCTCTCTGTGCCGCCTCCCTCTGAATGTAATGGAAAACAGTCCCATTCCTGACACTTCCCATTTTCCTGGTAGAACCAAAGCCTGGCCCTGCTTTAAATTAGGAGAAGAGGAAGCTGCCTACCAAATGTGGTGTTCCTAGCTGGTAGTGTTTTGGAGAAGTTCTTGGACAAATAGACTCTCATTCAGACAGACATTTCTAAAATATATAGCTAGATCTTGTAAAAGTCTCTAAAGCACTGAATAGGTACTTGTGCTGTATGATGAATGCTTAAATTAATATCTAAATAAACAAATAAATAGATGCTAACTCTAGCCAGAAAAGGGAGCAAACTGTTCACAGGGACAGAAAGCGAATGGGACTATATGCGTCTTCAGACATTAACGTGAAAACTAAAACGAGTCGTCTGTTTATTAGAATGTGGTATAAATACAGGATTACTGTGACATATTATGCAAAAGTAAGTTTGTGCGTCGTTTCAGAATGAGGGAATAAAGCGAAGAAGTTTTATTCCATGTGCAACCAGTTTGTTTTGTGATTAATGGATCGTAGAGAAGAGTTCAGCATCACAGTATCTCTCAGGTCAGACAAAATGAGGTTTGCATCTATATTTGTTTCGTTAACAAGTAATACAGACGGGAGATTAAAGATGCTGGAGGTTAAACACACTGACCAAACGCGACTGCTGCAGTTATTTCCTGAGACTCTGAGCGTCGCTGCTCACCAATGCGGGAGAGAGACGCTGAGCGATCGGCCCCGCCCGGCTGTAACCGCTCACACAGCGGACACAGCAGACACTACGTAACCGCCAGGATACAGCATCGCAGCCCTAGATGCCGTGGGGAAGCCCGCGACCCAGGAACTAGGGATCGCACCGCGGGATTCTGTCAATCGCTTTGTATTGATACAGTCCTGGCAGAAGGCTCCCAGGCATCTAGTCCCACAGCGAGAGATGGCGGCTATCAAAAGGCTCCGGCACTGCAGCGGGCGCCTCCTCTTCTGCTTCCTATTCCTTACCGTTTGGGACGCACTTGCTGGGCGCGTTCGCTATTCCATCCCGGAGGAGCTACCAAAAGGCGCTTTCGCGGGGAATATCGCTCAGGACCTGGGGCTGGATACGAGGGAGCTCTCAGGCCGCGGAGTGCGCCTTGTTTCCAGAGGTAGGACTCAGTATTTTGCGTTGAATTTCCAGAGCGGTTATTTGTACCCCACGGAAAGGATAGACAGGGAGCAGATCTGCGGGCGGCTGGAGAAATGTCTGTTACATTTTGAGGTTCTGGTTGAGGATAAAGCTAAACTTTTCGCTGTTGACGTTGAAATAACGGATATTAACGACAATGCTCCCCGCTTCCAGGAAGCTCAATTCGAATTTAGAATCAGTGAGACAACCGCCGTGGGAACCCGGTACCCGCTGGAGGAGGCGCAGGATCCGGACGTGGGCACCAATTCCCTGCAGGGGTATCAGCTCAGCAGCAACGAGCACTTCTCTCTGGAGGCGCAGGCGGGAGCCGATGCGGACGGACACCTGGACCTGGTGCTGCAAAAGCCTCTGGACCGGGAAGAACGAGCCGTTCACGATCTAATCCTCACAGCCACGGACGGGGGGGATCCCGTCAGGTCCGGCACCGCGCGGGTCCGCGTCGTTGTCCTGGACGCCAATGACAACGCGCCAGCTTTCAGCCAGCCGGTCTATACAGTGAGTGTTCTGGAAAACGTGCCCGTCGGGTCCCTGCTGCTGACAGTGAACGCCACCGACGCGGACGAAGCGATGCACTCGGCGCTCACCTACTCGCTCCGGAAACTGAAAGACAAAGCGTCGCAGGTGTTCCGCGTGGACGCCAGAACGGGAGAAATATCGACGGCGGGGAACCTGGACTATGAGGAAGCTGCGTCGTATGAGATGGAGGTTCAAGCCAAGGACAGTGGAGACCTCTCGGCCAGGTCCAAAGTCCTGGTTACTGTGATCGATGTCAATGACAATCTGCCGGAAATCACAGTCACCTCCCTCACCAGCTCAGTGAGTGAGGACAGCCCGCCGGGAACTGTGATCGCCTTCATAAACCTGCAGGACCTGGATTCAGGCCCGAATGGAGAGGTCACGTGCTCCATCGCAGCCAATCTGCCGTTCCGCTTGCAGAAGACATTGGACAATTACTACAGCTTGGTGACTGACAGAGCCCTGGACCGGGAGCGGGTCTCGGGTTACAATGTGACGGTCACAGCCACAGACCGCGGGACTCCCCCGTTATCCTCCACCACAAGCATCTCAGTGCAACTTTCGGACATAAACGACAACGCGCCCGTCTTCAGCCAGACATCCTACACTGTGTCCATCCCCGAGAACAACCCCAGCGGGGCCTCCGTGTGCTCCGTGAGGGCCACTGACCGCGACTGGGGGGAGAACGCCCGAGTGACTTACTCTCTGCTGGAGGGCGAGGGCCGCGAAGCTCCGCTCTCCTCCGCCGTCTCCATTAACTCGGAGACCGGGGCTGTGTACGCGCTGCGCTCCTTCGACTACGAGCAGCTGCGGGAGCTTCGGTTCCGGGTGCAGGCTCGGGACGGGGGGTCCCCGCCGCTCCGCAGCAATGTCTCCGTCAGGCTCTTGGTGCTGGACCAGAATGACAACAGCCCGCACATCCTGCACCCCGCCTCCCCCAGCGATGGCTCCACGGGAGTGGAGCTGGCCCCTCGCTCCTCCGAGCCGGGCTACCTGGTCACCAAGGTGGTGGCGGTGGATGCGGACTCCGGGCAGAACGCCTGGCTCTCCTACCAGCTGCTGAAGGCCACGGAGCCGGGGCTCTTCTCGGTCGGAGTCCACAGCGGCGAGGTGCGGACAGCGCGCTACTTTGTGGACAGGGACGGCCTGAAGCAGAGCCTGGTGGTGCTGGTGAAGGACAACGGGCAGCCCCCTCTCTCGGCCACCGTCACTGTCACGGTGGCGGTGGCTGACAGCATCCCCGAGCTCCTGTCGGACCTGAGCAGCCTCTCGGCTCCCGCGCAGCCGCAGTCCGGCCTCACCTTGTACCTGGTGATCGCGGTGGCGTCCGTGTCCTCCGTCTTCCTCACCTTCGTCATAGCGCTGGTGGCCCTGCGGCTCCGGCGGTGGCGCGAGTCGCAGCTGTTGGACTCCTCGAGTGGGACTTTCAGCGGAGTTCCCGTCTCTCACTTCGTGGGCATCGATGGGGTCAGAGCGTTTCTCCACTCCTACTCCCAGGAGGCGTCGCTCACCGCGGGCTCTAGAAAAAAGCAGCCCTCGTTTCCTAATGTCAGTTGTTCAAATACTCTCACGGGTCAGAATTCGTCTGAGAAGCTTGGGCCTCTTCTAGTGGGAGACCTTTCAAATATCGATACTGTCGATCAAGTCTCCCTTCAGGTGAGTTTCTTAAGCCCCAAGTTTCATTTTGCTGCAGAAAGGCTTATCTCTTTGCATGATTTGCATGTTATGATTCCTCTTTGAGCAACAGTTCATAGGAGCATCCTGGAAGTTAACAATGTTTTACTTAATACAGTCTGCAATTATCAATAGTATTTCCTGATTACTGACTTGTAATTTAAAGGCTACTTTTTTTTCTCTCACACTTTTCAAAACTTGAATGAGCGCGTCCATTGAATGGGTGAAAACGAATATACTAGTATATGTATATTTATTTGGCTGCTAATTTACAGTATTTTACTTATAGTGGTGTCTCGTGCATCTATCCGTTTGAGAAGTTTTTATTTTCCTATCCCTGCGAATTGTTAAAGCGGAACATATCACAATGTTTCCCAACTCACAGAATAATCTGAAGAAGTTTAAACTTCTTATTACAATGAAATCCTGATTATGCACAAGGGATATTCAGTTGCCTTAAGTTATCTGTAACGGTCTTTCAAAGGAAATGCCGTCAGGAAACACGTAGTGGTTTGTCATTCGCTAAACATTCCCTGTCTTCTGCACCATGAGCCTGCAAATCCGGAGACTTTGCGAAAGCTTCCTTGTTGCTTGGAGCAATGAGGGCGGAGCATAAGGAGACAGGCTCAGGAAAGCGCAGGAGAGTAATCAAGTGTGGAGACTGAAGCACAATAAAATCAACTGATTTTGTAAATTAAAGTTAATACAGTTTGTGAGTGTGGGATGCTCCTTAAGAGAAAAAGTGTGGAGAGGAGAGACATCTGAATGATACATTAGCTGAAATCTCCATTTGCCTTGAGGTTTCTCTAACCACCGTCCGCAGAAAGAGCCACTCTTGCTTTCCCAGATTATTAAACGGTTCAAATACACTGACCCGTCAGCAGCCGTGTGATATTAACGCTCCTGTATCAATATGGGCGGGTTTAAAGAGAGGCGAAGGCGGGCAGGAATTTGTTCAGGAGAGTTTTCTTCTTTTCTTTGTAACAATTTGATGCATTCTAGGAGCAGGAAATATTAACGATTCAATTAATAATGTATAAATTAATCCCATCCTGTCATTTGGAACCACAGCGCCGCAACGTTAACCTTGTGCTAAAAGCCACCTACTATTAGAGTGGTTCCTTTGCTTATGGCCGTTGGCCACGGTTACCTCTTCTATAGTTTTCCCCTGTGCTTAATGACTCAGGTTCATGTAACATAACAGCTCTTCCAGGCAAGTATGAGGTGTACCTGCCTTTTATACACAGATGCTGATCTTCATCCGCGCTTTCCGGCGCTACTGCAATTCAAATACAAATAAATACAAGGGAAACATAACATGTATTTTTAAAGGGGGTGCAGTTGTTTGTTGGAAGGAAGGCTCCGTTTACAGGAGTTTTAACAAACTCCGAGTAACCTTTTTCACAGAGGCTTCATTCTCCTCTGTTGCGCATGTATTGTGCTTACTTATTTAGTGTCGTGTTCTTGACCTTGACAATCGTGCGCTCGCTTTGAAAGGAAGTAACGTTTTCAGGCCAAGTTTGCTCTTATTTGCGTCATTTAAATACCAAGGAAACTCACCGGACCGCAATCTGGCCTTTTCCACAGAAAGAGATCAGAAAGGATTTTATTTTTTGAGGTAGTTCTCAAGAGAAATTACTTTGTTGTGCCAGCACCTGATTCTGGGCAGGGAAATTTTGCAAAAATAAAAAATTCAGACTGCTTTTTTTAAAGCCACTTTTGCGAGAGAACATGAGAACTGCGACCAGAAAACCGACAACCTGGAGACCCATAACAGTCAGCTGGCCTAAATTCTTCGTTCGTTCTACCTCAGGGTGGACCAATGAATGCAAAGGTTCCGACGCATTTCCATCACCCTCTCTGAACCTGCCTCCAGGCTTTGATATTATCGTTCGAGCTGAAGTTCTCCAGCAGAGACTCACGGTGTCGCTGTTGGCCAACGCCGTGAGGCGCTAAAGTCGGAAATCCTTTGGAGCGGGCTGCTGTGGGATTGCTCCGTCACACGGTGCAGCACAGAGACAAAAGCGCATATAGCCTCGCTCCATCGGGACTCGGGTGTACAATTGGAGTGAAACATGGATTTCATTTTATTTTTATCGCTGGTGAGATGTACAGTACAGGCGGGATTTTAACCACAGAATCTGAACGGAGTAAAAGAGAAAGGAAAAGAGCCAGATGGAATCCAGACAAGCACAGAACGGCTGGACACTAACTCGGCAAGTACTGCTGTTTCCTTTCTTATTCCCTTTGTTCTGCCGCGCGGCCCCGGCTCAGACTCGCTACTCGATCCCCGAGGAAATGGCCAAAGGCTCCCTCGTGGGGAACCTCGCCCAGGATCTGGGGCTGGAGCTGAGGGAGCTGCCGCTGCGGAGGCTCCGTGTCAGTTCGGAACAGCAGCACTTCAGTGTGAATGGGGAGAACGGGGACTTGTCTGTGAATGGCCGCATAGACCGGGAGGAGATCTGCGGGAAGACTCCGCTTTGTGTGCTGACGCTGGAAACGGTGGTGGAAAACCCTCTGAACGTTTACATCGTGAATGTAGCGATCCAGGACATTAATGATAACGCCCCGCGGTTCGTGAAGAGTGAAATTGATCTAGAAATCAGTGAATCCGCACTTCCGGGTGCGCGATTTAGACTGGAATCTGCCCAAGACCCGGATTTGGGGAGCAATTCACTGCAGAATTATCAACTCAGTAAAAACCCGTCTTTTACTCTGTCAGTGAAGGAGAGCCCGGATGGAAAAAAACAAGCAGAATTAGTCTTGGGAAAGTCTTTGGATCGAGAGGAGGAAAGTTCATACGAGTTGATCCTGACAGCGCTGGATGGGGGAGATCCAGTCAGATCTGGGACAGCGCAGATTAGGATTAAAATTTCTGACGCCAATGACAATCCCCCAGTATTCACTGAACAGATCTACAAAGTCAGCCTGAGGGAAAATCTGCCAAAGGGTTCCCTAGTGCTTCAGGTGAAAGCGAGTGACAAAGACGAAGGTGTAAATGGCTATGTAACCTACTCTTTCGATAGCGTTCCGGAAAATACCCGCAAATTCTTCCATTTAAACCCTGAAAACGGAGAAATAATAAATACAGCTATTCTGGATTTTGAAGAGACAAATGAATACACCATGGAATTGGAAGCTAAGGATGGGGGCGGGATGACCGATCACTGCAAAGTATATATAGAAATTCTGGATGAAAACGACAACGCCCCGGAAGTGACGATTTTATCACTATCCAGTCCTATTCCGGAAGACTCAATGCCCGGAACAGTGATAGCTTTGATCAAAGCTCGTGACGCAGATGCCAGAGAAAATGGAGAACTCAGTTGCCATATTCAACACAATTTACCTTTTACAATAATATCGTCTTCCAGTAGCTACTACAAGCTGGTGACTGACAGCCCCCTGGACAGGGAGCGGGCCCCGGAGTACAACATCACAATCACGGCTACAGACAAGGGCTCCCCCCCGCTCTCCACCCAGAAAACCATCCTCTTGCAGATCTCGGATGTCAATGACAACGCCCCTGTCTTCGAGAAACCTTCCTACAGCGCCTACGTGCCCGAGAACAACCCCTCGGGGGCCTCCATTTTGAGCGTCAAAGCCTCAGACCGGGATCTGGACGGCAACGCCCGGGTCACTTACTCCATCCTGCGCAGCAGCATCCAGGAGCTGCCTGTCTCCTCCTACGTGTCCATCAACTCCCAGACCGGAACGCTGTACGCGCAGCGCTCCTTCGACTACGAGCAGTTCCGGGCGTTCGAGCTGCAAGTGAAGGCCCAAGATGGCGGGTCGCCGGCTCTGAGCAGCAACGTCACCGTCAGCGTGTTTATCCTGGATCGGAACGACAACGCCCCTCGCATCCTGTATCCCTTGCTCGGGCCCGAGGGCTCGGCAGTGTTCGAGATGGTCCCTCGCTCTGCCGAGGCGGGTTATCTGGTGACGAAGGTGGTGGCGGTGGATGCGGACTCGGGACACAACGCCTGGCTCTCCTACCATGTGCTGCAGGCCACGGAGCCGGCGCTCTTCCGACTGGGGCTGCACAGCGGGGAGATCCGGACCGCGCGCGCCTTTGCGGACAGAGATGCGGTAAAGCACCGGCTGGTCGCCCTGGTGAAGGACAACGGGCAGCCGCCTCTCTCCGCCACCGTGACTCTGAGCCTGGTGTTCGCCGAGAACTTCCAAGAGGCTCTTCCGGAAATGAACGACCGGTCGGCTGAGTCGGCGCCGCAGTCTGATTTGCAGTTCTACTTGGTGTTGGCCTTGGCCTTGGTCTCGTTTCTGTTTCTGCTTTCAGTGATAGCGGTGATAGCCATGAGAGTTCGAAGTTCAAACAACTCCCCTTTTCTGCAGTATGCCAGGCCGGCTCTGTATTCCAATGATGATCCGAGATTCCCGCCAGACTACAAGGAAGGGACCTTGCCCTATTCCTATAACTTGTGCTTGGCTACAGACTGCGGGGAAAATGGATTTAATTTGCTTAAAGGTAGCGAGCAGAACTTTACCTCTGAGAATATCCTGGGCAATGACACCTCTGGGATTTTACTTTTGGGTAATTCTGGTTCTGAAGCACGAAAATGTGGATCGGAAACTCTTCTCAAGGTGAGATTTTTTTCCTCAATGCATCCATTGATTTACTTATTCCTCTCTTTCGCTCTCATCTGTTTTCCCCCTGTTAATATTTTTACCGGTTTCAAAATCATGACATTCCGAACATCAAAGAATTTCTGTGTTCTTCAGTACCTCAGTTGTAATCTTTATTCCATGGAACACCCCCGATTTCTGCCAAAATTCTACGATGCGATGCTGCTTAGTCCTTTCTTATACCCTGTATGGCGCTAAGGAGACTGGAAAATGTTATTATACTTTGTGAAAACGAATGGGCAGAGTAATACAATTGAGAATAATTGGTGTAATGACAATTCTGTGATTCTAATTTTAAGCAGGAATTCTGGTTAAAGGATTCAAAATTTGACACTGAAAGGATTCTACGGTTAAGCTGTTTGATGTATTGAAGGTGAAGTCTACACTTTGTTTTTTCTAAAATTAGCACATTATCGTATGATGTTTATGAAATTTAGATTAGTTGATATTGAGATTTTCAGGAGAAAAAATCCTCTCTTTTTTTCTGAGTTAGCTTGTGTGTAATTTCTGTAATAGGTGTTTCATGTTTTGATAGCAAGAGATTGTTGGCTCCTGCTGCTTAGTGTCAGACTTGTAGAAGAAGAAATCTTCTCTTTCTCTTCCGATTCATATCTTGTCCATATGTGTCCAGTATCAGACCGCCTTCCAATAGTGCATTAAGTTCCTATCCCCTCTTTCTCATCGCCTTTCCATAGGAAAAAATTGTGTGTATAGTGTTGGTCAAAGTTTTGATTTTGACTGAAGTGTAATGAAGCACCAATGAGCTAAGTTTCCCAATAATAATTTACCTTCCTGGGATTGATGGCATCCTTACCATGAGGCGAACTGAGGCTGCTGGCTCAGGTACCAAACTGTGGGTTGGGAGTGGTGGTGAGGGTGCCACTAGGCCCTAGAGTGTAAACAAATTGTGTCTGCTGCTGGTGCATATGTATTTTCTGTGCTCTAGATGCACAGAGATGGTGGAGTGCTGTGCTGGAGAAACTAGTGCACATAACAGGCAGGCAGGAGAAAAGGGGGCATGGGGACGTCATTTGAGCTCCCCACCTCAGCTTCCAAATCTTGTGGGCCAGCCCTGGCTGTAACTATATTCCCATTTGCTTAATACAATCTTTTAATGAGATACTTCAGACATTTAAGGAGCTATTTATTCAAAGAATTATTAAATTAGTTATTTTCCATTCCATTTCAGAAAGTGTTAACATCCTTAATATCAAGGAACATCAATATCATTTCAAGCGAAAGAATGAAATGCCAAATTTCATAATTTTTGAACCGTCACATAAATTTACTATGATTTCTGAAGGTTTACGGTCTATTAATTTGTAAAGCTTTGTAAAAAAACTAATTAATTTGGACCTATCTAAATTAATTAAAACTCGCATTTCCTCCAGCACAAAAGTTATGGAATTTAAAGAGAAATGATGAGGAAAGGACGGAATATGCTCACATCTTCATGGGGAGCCTACAACAGTCCACAATACACCCATACAGATTTCTTTTTATTCCTCGAATTCAGTGCCCTCTTACTGTCCTTCCCTCAGTGCATCACCCTTTCAAGGTGAACAGCTAATTAGCACGCAGAAAAGAAAACCAAGAAGGAGCAAACATTGGGAGTACCATTTCTCTTTGGTTAGAATGTAAAAGGTGTTAATTTGAAAGAGACTGTCAGCTGTCCCCATTATACACAAGTATATACCTCAGACATTTTGTACTTGTGGGTTGAAAACAACAGGTGTGATGTAGTGTGGGTACCTTGCTGGTTGCTAGGCTTGGGTGGTGAGTGACCACTACTGGCTGCTGGCTGCAGTATGGCCCAGCAGGGCAGGGGATGAGTCATTATGCAAGGGGGCTTCAAACCTGTCTGAAGAGTTATCTCCCAGGGAGCAGAACAATGGGAAGAAGGGGAGTGGAGCCCTGGCTGGGGGCAGGGCTGGAAGTGAATTAGTTAGGTTTCTGGCTGGTTTCATGGAGGAGACAGCCTGGGGAAAGGGGATGGAATTTAGGGGCCCAGTCTCCCCCATCTCAAGGGGGGATGAGGCATCCTAGGCCTGCCCTGGAACCAGATTACATCTGTGCTGTGCTGTATCCTGGAGAATCAATAAACTCCCTCTTTTCTACTGGCTGGTGGAGTCTGTCCTGCCATTACAGGGGGGAAGGAGAGGGGGAAAACCCCAACGGGCCGACACAACAGGGTTTATTGATGAGATGGAAATACAATATTACAGCTACAAATATCCCTTACCGTTCAAACATAACGTCCGAGTGAGATCATGGTTCTTCAAATCTCTGTTTGAAGGGGAGTAATCTACAGGAAGTGTGTAAACATACATGGTATTTTCATGTTTATAAATTTTTCTGAGTCCCTAGCATAGACCCCCCAAATAACCTTGCTTTCTTGTGAGGAATACAAGTGAGATTTCTCTCGCTACTTACAAGCCTAAATGGCACATCAGTGTTTGAATGGCTCCGTGATCTTTATTGTGAATGGACAAGGAACCGACCGCCTCACTACAACCTAAAGGAAATACAGACGTCACTCAGTAACGCTACAGAAGTGGGCTGTCCCCACGAAAGCTCATGATGCCATCTACATGTTCACTTAGTCTTTAGGGTGCTGCGGGACTATTCGTGGGGTTTAAAGTGTTAATAGCGCTGGAGCGTTGAACTGAGATTAAAAGGCAGCTTTTAAAGGACTGTCTGCAGTAATTGGTTGAGACTCTGAGCGCCGCTGTTGACCTATCAGGCAGAGAATCGCGCTGAGCGATCCAGCCCGTCACGCCGAGCCGAGCGCTGAGCTCAGACTCCTTGAGAGGAATGGGCAAGGGACGTGGCTGCGGGGGGTTCTATAAAGCAACACTGCTTACAACATCAGTGGCTGTGGACGCAGAGGACTCCAGTGAGGGGAAATACGTGGCCGGGGATCCGAGCGCCTGTCACCGGAGAGCGATGGCGGATACACCAAGGAGCCGCGGCCGCACACAGAGAGCCCAGTTCTACTTTATACTGGCTACGGTTTGGGAGGCGGTGTCTGGGCACATTCGCTACTCGATTCCCGAGGAAATGCAGAAAGGCTCCGTTGTGGGGGACGTGGCAAAGGGGATGGGGCTGGACTCGGAGCGGCTCTCGGAGCGCGCGGTCCGCCTTGTTTCCGGAGGTAGGACGCAGTACTTCGCTCTGAATGCGGAGAGCGGCCATTTGATCACCGCGGAGCGCATAGACAGGGAGCGGATCTGCGGCCGGGCCGAGACGTGTCTCTTGCAATGTGAGATTCTGGTTGAGGATAAAGTGAAGCTGTTCGCAGTGGAAGTGGAAATCACGGACATTAATGACAACGCCCCCAGCTTCCCGGCGAAGGAGCTGGAGTTAAAAATCAGTGAGATTACAGCTGTGGGGACTCGGATCTCCCTGCCGGAGGCGCAGGATCCGGATGTGGGAATTAACTCCATCCAGAACTACCGACTGAGCGACAGCGCGCACTTTTCCCTGGCTGTGCAGGCCGGATCGGATGGTGCTAAGTATGCGGAGCTGGTGCTGGAAAAGGCTCTGGACCGGGAAACGCGGCCTGTCCACGTATTAACTCTCACAGCAGCCGACGGCGGAGACCCAGTGAGAGCCGCCACTGCTCACATCCGCGTTGTGGTTGGTGACATTAATGACAACGCCCCGGTCTTCACTCAGCCGCTCTATAACGTGAGTGTTTTGGAAAACGCGCCTCGCGGGTCCCTGGTTCTCACGGTAAACGCCACGGACCGCGATGAGGGACCGAATTCCGAGGTGACCTTTTCGTTCAGAAAAATTACAGACAAGGCCGCTCAGATATTCCAGCTTGAGCCTAGAACAGGAGAAATATCGACGAGAGGCGACCTGGACCACGAGGAGGCTGCGGCATTTGAAATGGAAGTGGAGGCCAAGGATATCGGAGCCCTCTCGGGCAGGTGCAAAGTGCTGGTAACGGTGCTCGATGTGAACGATAATTCCCCGGCGATTGCAATCACTTCCCTGCTCGGCCCGGTGCCTGAAGACGCACCCCCCGGCACAGTCATCTCACTGCTACATGTCCAGGACAGGGACTCCGGCCCGAATGGAGAGGTCACGTGCTCCATCGCAGCCAATCTGCCGTTCCGCTTGCAGAAGACATTGGACAATTACTACAGCTTGGTGACTGACAGAGCCCTGGACCGGGAGCGGGTCTCGGGTTACAATGTGACGGTCACAGCCACAGACCGCGGGACTCCCCCGTTATCCTCCACCACAAGCATCTCAGTGCAACTTTCGGACATAAACGACAACGCGCCCGTCTTCAGCCAGACATCCTACACTGTGTCCATCCCCGAGAACAACCCCAGCGGGGCCTCCGTGTGCTCCGTGAGGGCCACTGACCGCGACTGGGGGGAGAACGCCCGAGTGACTTACTCTCTGCTGGAGGGCGAGGGCCGCGAAGCTCCGCTCTCCTCCGCCGTCTCCATTAACTCGGAGACCGGGGCTGTGTACGCGCTGCGCTCCTTCGACTACGAGCAGCTGCGGGAGCTTCGGTTCCGGGTGCAGGCTCGGGACGGGGGGTCCCCGCCGCTCCGCAGCAATGTCTCCGTCAGGCTCTTGGTGCTGGACCAGAATGACAACAGCCCGCACATCCTGCACCCCGCCTCCCCCAGCGATGGCTCCACGGGAGTGGAGCTGGCCCCTCGCTCCTCCGAGCCGGGCTACCTGGTCACCAAGGTGGTGGCGGTGGATGCGGACTCCGGGCAGAACGCCTGGCTCTCCTACCAGCTGCTGAAGGCCACGGAGCCGGGGCTCTTCTCGGTCGGAGTCCACAGCGGCGAGGTGCGGACAGCGCGCTACTTTGTGGACAGGGACGGCCTGAAGCAGAGCCTGGTGGTGCTGGTGAAGGACAACGGGCAGCCCCCTCTCTCGGCCACCGTCACTGTCACGGTGGCGGTGGCTGACAGCATCCCCGAGCTCCTGTCGGACCTGAGCAGCCTCTCGGCTCCCGCGCAGCCGCAGTCCGGCCTCACCTTGTACCTGGTGATCGCGGTGGCGTCCGTGTCCTGCGTCTTCCTCACCTTCGTCATAGCGCTGGTGGCCCTGCGGCTGCGGCGGTGGCGCGAGTCGCAGCTGTTGGACTCCTCGAGTGGGACTTTCAGCGGAGTTCCCGTCTCGCACTTCGTGGGCATCGATGGGGTCAGAGCGTTTCTCCACTCCTACTCCCAGGAGGCGTCGCTCAGCGCGGGCTCCGGGAAGAGCCAGTTCAACTTCCCCCAGTCAAACTATGCAAACACTCTGACCAGCGAGCAGACGTGTGAGGTAAAGGATCCTTTCCTAATGGCCGAGGAGTTAAACGTTAGTAACGCGGATCAGTCCTCCATTCAGGTGAGCTGATAGAAGATGTGGGGTTTTGTGTTAGTTTTTCGTGTTTAAGATTAATCTTCCGCTGTCTGTTCGATTAGTTGAAAAGCGAGGATGAGAGACCTGAATTATTGAGGTTAGTGGGAATTTAGCTTTTGACTTCCATTAGCATAGGACCAAGCTCTCTGTGGCTGAGAGAATGTAGTGCACTTGCTTGTTCTGGGGGAGGAGGGTATTTTGGTGTGTTGGGGACTGGTGATATGTACACAGTTGGTTTGGAAATGGCACAAACGTCTTCTCCCCTTTTTAGTTTTCAATGAAATTATTCCAGATTGAACTTTTGCTTTAAGACACGATACCTTTTTCAGAGTTCTTCCGACTCAGCATGGGAAGTTACAAATGCACAGACATTTCTGACTGTGAAAAATACTAAGTTTAGTGAAAGGCAAGTTGGTGAGACATAGAAGAGCTTCGAACCCTCCCTTACTTCAATGGGGGGGAAAATCTCTCAGGGTTAATATAATCCCGCTGTCATATGACTTCAGTTTTTATTATTTTAGGTAGAACAACTGTAGTACAGAATTAAACTGAGTAATTCATCTAAGGGTCTGTCAAGTTGTCTGCACTATTGCTTTTCTTGTTTCCAGTAATTTGGCGTTTGCAAGTTGGGTGTTGTGGATGCAGATTTAAGCATCAGATTTTATTGTCATTGTTTTTATTTTCATGACGTACATGTTTTGACACGTGTTTTTAACTTTTACGAAGGACAATTTTTTTCGGTATTTATATAGAGGAACTGACTCAGTTGACCAAATATCTTGACATTTTGTACCTCTAATAAATGCTTGTCTCTAGAATCCTATTGAAGGAGAAGAAAAGTAAAAGACCTAATGTTCTGTTTTATTTCTAATCAGTTCTACAGATGTAGGTACATTTATATATATTTACATGTAGGAAATTTTCAATTCAAAATGACAAATTAACTTCATGTATAGCATGTTGTAGGCTTTTTGTCCAACAGTATTAGAGAGACAAGGAGAGTGAGCCATTAACTTTTGTTGGTGAGAGAGACAAGTTTTACTCTGGGAAATAAGCTCAGAGCATCACAGCTAAATATCAGGTGGATCACACTGTAGATAACACATCTTTCAAGGCCCAGGTCAAGGTGAAGGGGCAAGTGAACATCTCTTCAGTCAAATGGAGAAAAGGGGGGGAAATACTGTCCTGCCCTCTTAGAATGTAAAATCCCCTTTAATCAGTTAACCAGTTAAACATTAGGTTTAAGTGGTTAACAAGGGAAATGAGGTCCTGGTGGGGAAGTGCTTCAGCTCATTTGGAGGATCCCCCAGCCTCTGGGGCTGCCCGCTCTGCCAGCCCGTGCTGGGTTGAGGCTCCCAGTCCCTCACGGATTCCTGTGGTGTGTTTGGCCTGGCAGGGCTGGAGCAGCCTTCTGCCCTTGGCAGGCAGCCGGCAGGGGGCTGCTCTGGGGCACCAGTTAACCATTACCAGGTAAGCATCAGCCAGGTTAACCGGTTACCGGTTCCCATCCTTATCCCCCACCCCATTCTTAGGCGGGGACAGTCATCCAGACAGAGTCTTGGTGGACAGATACTGACAGATGGACTGCACTGTGACATAGTGGGGGTACTTGCTGGGCTGTGGTGACCCCTGCTGTCTGGAGCAAGACCCAGCAGGGAAAACCTCACTATGCAAAGGTAGTGCCAAACTTGTTGAACCAGTGGCCAGACACCCCCCCATGGAGAGGAACAAAGGAAGGTGTAATGCTGCCCTGACTGGGGGGCAGGGCTGGAAGGGAATTTAGTTAGTTACTGTCGGAGAGCATGGAGGAGAGCCTAGGGGAAGGGGCTGGAGTTTAGGGGCCCAGTCTCCCCCATCTCAAGGGGGGCTGAGGCATCCTAGCCCAGCTCTGTGACCAGATTCCATCTGTGCTGTGCTGTATCCTGGAGAGACAATAAACTTCCTCTATTCCACCGGCTGGTGCAGTCTGTTTGTGCCATTTCGGGGTGCAGGAGACGGGGGACCCCCAACGCGCCGTCACATGCACACACACAGAGAAGGTGCACTCATACACACCCAGGACATACACATGCAGGGCCGCACAGAATTTTTGATACAGCCAGAAACTATTTGCTTTCCATTTTCTGTTGTGCACAAATTTAGGTACATTTGAATCCCAAGTACGTAGTGAAATGTCATAGAAAAGTGTTACCGCCTGGATTTCATAATGCTCTACAATGAATAGATCTTAATATCATTTTCACCCTCACCTAACTTTTAGTTTCACATTTACTCATCTCACTCATGGAGAATTATGAAAGTAGCATAAATTGTTTATAATAAAATCCTAAATAATAGGTTAAATTTCTATAAAGGTCCATCCTATTTTAGTTGTGTGTGTCTTACAATTTCACCTTTTTAGGTTTAGTGAAATTCATTAAAGTTTATATAATGGCTTTATCATTTATTTATTTATCTGAGAAAAATTATCAAACATTTCTTTAATGTTTACTTAAGGAAAAACATATGTTTGATATCTCACAGATATAATGAATGGGTCTTCAGCTGAAATGCTGGTGTCTGCGGTAGTGCTGTGAACTGTGATGAATTCACAAAAACAAATGTATCAATGGCATATATACTTTACATCTGGTGATATCTTCTAATGAAGGTATTTACAATGAATAATTTCAACATTCCATATCTCATATTTGGAACTCGTCTGGGACACTTAATTTTGTCTCTATGGCAGTGTCTTTTTGGGACATGGATTCCTTTTCAATTATGGAATTACATGTGTGGTCTTATTCAGGAATTACCTTACAGCTTTTGATTGTAGTTTATGTCAATAGGAACAATATGTGAATAAGAACATCATCATATACCTCACATTATAGTTTACATAGTGCCTTCTACCCAGGGACCTCAAAGTGTGTTTCAGATGAAAATTGTTTAATTAAGTTTCTCAAAAACTGAGCCAGAAGGAGAATACATAATTTACATATAGGCAGATGAGAAAGCTAAAACACAGAGAGTGCAATTAAGCTTTTCAATCTTGTAAATGCATAGACCTGTACTGGAGTGTTATATGAGGGGCCTCATTTCATATGTACTCAATTCCACAAATCCTAATGACATCTGCAGGAGCCAGCACATGGTGTCCCGGCATCACTTATTGATATTTTTAAACATCTTTCCAAATGTCACACTGTCAAACTGCTGGGAATGGATGAAAAGCACTGCAGTGCTTGGGTTCCAAAAGGTAATACAAGCTGCTGTAATAGGCACACTCTTTAGGTCCTTTAGCAATAAGTAACTGGAGCTCCCCTGCCTATGCTTAGAAATTCTGACGTCTCCAAACTCCAAGCAGCATAGAGATCTAATTTGTCTTTGTCTGGGATTTTTATTCTCTTTCTCTCAGGGTATGTCTACACTACCCCACTAGTTCGAACTAGCGGGGTAATGTATGCATACCGAACTTGCTAATGAAGCCCGGGATTTGAATTTCCCGGGCTTCATTAGCATAAAGCCGGCGCCGCCATTTTTAAAAGCTGGCTAGTGCGAACCCCGTGCCGCGCGGCTAGTTCGAACTAGCGGGGTAGTGTAGACATACCCTCAGAGATGAAGCTGATGGGATGATTTCAGGCTCATATCTCCTTTTTATGGGGGAATGGGGAGAAGAGATTAATTAATAAATTCTTTGTTGTTTTACAATGGTTCATTTGGTTTCAATGCTCCTTCTTATGAGCAGGACTTAACACCTTCTGTAGTAAGTCAGCATTACATTAGGTAATGACAGGCAACTGGTTTTACTGTTATATATGCTCTGGATTCTATAATTTCCACTCTAGTTTAGCCAACGAAGTGGCTTTTGCCCATAAGCCTCATGATATAATGTATTTGTTAATCTCTGTGAAGGGGCTCACCATCTCAAGAGTGCCCTTTAGTGGCTGTGGGTGTGTCTGCAACTTCTCCTCCCCTTGGGCTTTCCTGGTTGGTCACCTGAGAGCAGACTTCTTATCCCCCTTTTGTAGATGTTGGGGAATTGTAGGGACTCAGGCCAATTCATGTCTCTGGGTCCCAGCCTAAGGACCCTATAAATAGCAGTTGACTCCTAAGTATCACAATGGTCCACTACTATTTCACTCTCTGGGCCACTTCCCCAAGAAGCTGCTCTGTCCAGATCTCTCTCGGGCTTTGAGGTCAAGTTCTCCCCACAGCTGTCCAGGGTTCTGCAAATTGTTGTAGTCTGTCAACATTAGCTGCTGGACTTGGGTTTTAGCCAGGTCTGAATTCCAGCTCACACTCGGAGCTGTCCAAAGTGCTGCTGTTCTCCCAGTCAATCGCTACATCTGATTGGGTTCAGCTCCAGCGAGGTACTGCCAAGCCCTAGCCTATCAGCTTCTTTGATATCAGCTTGCTGAATCCTGATTGGCTGCAGCAGAAGCAGTCATTCTAGTCTGCCCGAAGGACCTCTTTTATGCTCTTCTCTCTGGGGCCTGGTGTGGGAAAGCCTTCCAGCAGGGATGTTTGGGTCTAGTCCACCCCATCACAATCTCTGGTGCCACAGAGCTACTCATTGTTTTCATAGTCACAGAGGTTTACATTGAAAACACTCAATGTAACCTTAACATGTGGAGTAAAGACGTTATAAGTGAGATTAGTACGTGCATCCGAGGACCATTTAATAAAATCTAAACACTTAATACATTCGTCCAAATTTAAATCTAATGGTTGCCTTAGGGACAGTCACGTGCTCTGTCCTGACAAAGATTATAAGTCACTAGATGAAATGCTTTGATGTGAGGCATTTGCCATGGATTCAGACAACTAACTAAAGAAATTTATTAAAGACCTATAATATGTCACTTCACCTACTGACATTTTTTAAGAATAATTTTATGTCAGTATTTTCACAGTTTCATTAAATGTTTCATAGTTGGAGTACCTAATATTTCTCTTGATAACTGTTTGTTTTATTTATAAGAAAACGTTATTTTTGGTAACTGACTTGGATTAAAATTATTGAATGGATACAGGAAAAAAGGAAAATTTCTTACTTTTAGTTATCTCGTATTTGTTATACTCTCTCTCTTAGTCCCTTCTCATTAGAACATCTCTGTCATACTTCACACTTATGTTGCCTTCCATCCAATCATATTAAAGGGCCTGATCCAAAAACCTATTGTATTCAGGGGAATTCTCATTTTATTAATTTCAGTGGGCATTAGGTCGGGCTCAGAGTAACTACAAACAGTGATAAATTAGTCTCACAACAATCCTGTGAGTTAGGAAAGTTACATTATTCTGAAATTAACTGTGAGAAAGCTCAGGCACAGAAAGGTTTCGACCAACGTTTTCAAATATGCGCTAGGAATGTGAGCCAATACTTAGGCCAAAGGGCTTCCTATTCTAGTTGCTGGGGGCTCACAGACCCCCCCCCCTCGAGAGTGAGTGGCAGCTGAAGTTGTCCAGTGTCTCTGAAAATCAAGCTATTTATTTAATCTCCTCGGAATGGAATTTGGAACCTAACAGGTCGCGGACCCTCCACCTGCCGGGCCCGAGGAGTCGAGAGCAGCTGCCGACCATGTTCCGGTTCCTCGGGAAATGGAGGGTCAGTGGCTGCCTACAGCTTCCCAGCTGGGAAATCGGCACTCGAGCCCTCGAGCCCCCGCCCCAGGCCAGGCGGGAAGCTGGAATCAGCGCGGCCCCTCCAGCTGCAGTGGGCAGGGGTCCTGCGAGACAGGGACTCGGGGCCGGAGATGTTCTCATGTCCCACCAGGAACCGGGACCCGAGCTTCGCAGCCTGGCTTCCGGGTTGGCCGGGGCGGGACCCTGAGAGAGGAAACGGGAGGGGAAAGGCGGAGTTCCCTGTCTCTGTCTTTTAGGCAGACTCCTCCCCTGTCTGGAGTTTTATGTCGGAGCTGGGGAGAGATCCCAGTTTCTCAAGAGAGAAATCCTGGCACAGCTGCACTGAAGTACTCACTCTGCGAGGATAGCGTCACGCTGTAGGTCCCAGGCCCCGCTGAGACACGTAGCTGGAGATTGTTAGAACAAAATAAGAACGGGCTCATCTAGCCGCGAACTAAACTACCTTGCCGGAAATGCCTTATAGCGCGGAAAGGCCACGTGAGGGCATTTTATTACACCAACAGGCATTTCCATCGTTGGTTTAATATTCAGTGTGTTAAAAAGTCTATTTTATTCTTAAAGGGAAACAAAATTAAGTTTCTCACAATGCGCTGAGCTTGAGAGCTGATTCATTATACGTTGGCCAGGCGCGCGGAGTCGCCGCTTCTCAGATCTGTATGATTTTTAACTCTGAAAAGGTCAGTTTGTGAAGGAACTGACGCCTACTGACATCTCGGTGTTTCCGACGCGGGATCTGAGTTTCTCGCCTGCAGTTTCCTCCCTGAGACTCAGGGTGTCGCTGTTGGCCAACGCCGAGCCAGGGCTGCAGCCGGGAACCGAGCCGAGCCCCTTGCAAAGCTCCGCACGGAGCAGATCTCCGGAGAAACGCAGCAGAGAGACAGTGTCGCCGAAACACCAAACCCTCCCTCGGATCGCTGCAATCCGGCCGGGAAACAGCCGCCATTTCCTCTCACTACGGACCCCGGCACTCCTACAAGCGCAGGGAATTTGGAACGTAGGATCGATCACAAGAAAAGCGGCGAGAAAACAGAGACGGGAGATGGAGACCAGGCGCCGGGCGGCCCCACGGCAAGTACTGCTCCTCGCCTTCTTCTTCCCTTTGCTCTGCCGCGCGGCCCCGGAGCAGACTCGCTACTCGATCCCCGAGGAAATGGCCAAAGGCTCCCTCGTGGGGAACCTGGCCCAGGATCTGGGGCTGGAGCTGAGGGAGCTGCCGCTGCGGAAGCTCCGTGTCAGTTCGGAACAGCAGCACTTCAGTGTGAATGGGGAGAACGGGGACTTGTCTGTGAATGGCCGCATAGACCGGGAGGAGATCTGCGGGAAATCACCGACTTGTTTCCTAAATGTAGAAGTTGTGGTTGAAAACCCTTTGAACGTTTTCCACCTGAATGTCGCAGTCCAGGACATTAACGATAATGCACCGCGGTTTGTTAAAAATACGGTTGATTTAGAAATTAATGAATTCGCACAGCCTGGTGCGCGATTTCCTCTAGAACCTGCTCAAGATCCCGATGTTGGAGCTAATTCGCTGCAGAGCTACCAGCTCAGTCCAAATTCATGCTTTAGCTTGAAATTGAAGGAAAATCCAGCTGGGAAAAAACAAGCAGAATTAGTGTTAGAGAAAGCTTTGGATAGAGAGAAGCAGAGTTACCATCACTTGGTTCTGAGGGCTGTGGATGGGGGAGATCCCGTCCGCACTGGAACAGTTCAGATTAACATCAGTGTCACTGACGCTAATGACAATGCCCCCGCCTTCTCCGAAGAGGTCTACAAAGTCAGCCTGAAGGAAAATCTACCGAAGGACTCCTTAGTGCTTCAGGTTAGAGCCACTGATAAAGATGAGGGCACAAATGCGAAAATAGCATATTCTTTCAGCAACATGCCGCAGAGTGCAAGACAGCTCTTCAGCTTAGCTTCCGATGGAACAATCACAACAAAAGGGTCTCTGGATTTTGAAGAGGCACATAATTACATCCTGGGTGTAGAAGCCCGGGATGGCGGCGGTCTGACAGGCCACTGCAACGTTCACATAGAACTTCTGGATGAGAACGACAATAGTCCCGAAGTGACCTTGACATCCCTGTTTAGTCCCATTCCCGAAGACTCGGTGCCCGGGACAGTGATCGCGCTGATCAAAGCCCGGGACCCAGACGATGGAGGAAATGAAGAAGTCACGTGTCGCATTCAAGATAATCTGCCTTTCAAAATAGTGTCCTCCTCCAGTAGCTACTACAAGCTGGTGACGGACAGCCCCCTGGACAGGGAGCGGGCCCCGGAGTACAACATCACAATCACAGCCACAGACAAGGGCTCCCCCCCGCTCTCCACCCAGAAAACCATCCTCTTGCAGATCTCGGATGTCAATGACAACGCCCCAGTCTTCGAGAAACCTTCCTACAGCGCCTACGTGCCCGAGAACAACCCCTCGGGGGCCTCCATTTTGAGCGTCAAAGCCTCAGACCGGGATCTGGACGGCAACGCCCGGGTCACTTACTCCATCCTGCGCAGCAGCATCCAGGAGCTGCCTGTCTCCTCCTACGTGTCCATCAACTCCCAGACCGGAGCGCTGTACGCGCAGCGCTCCTTCGACTACGAGCAGTTCCGGGCGTTCGAGCTGCAAGTGAGGGCCGAAGACGGCGGGTCGCCGCCTCTCAGCAGCAACGTCACCGTCAGCGTGTTTATCCTGGATCGGAACGACAACGCCCCTCGCATCCTGTATCCCTCGCTCGGGCCCGAGGGCTCGGCCGTGTTCGAGATGGTCCCTCGCTCGGCCGAGGCGGGTTATCTGGTGACGAAGGTGGTGGCGGTGGATGCGGACTCGGGACACAACGCCTGGCTCTCCTACCATGTGCTGCAGGCCACGGAGCCGGCGCTCTTCCGGCTGGGGCTGCACAGCGGGGAGATCCGGACCGCGCGCGCCTTTGCGGACAGAGATGCGGTGAAGCACCGGCTGGTCGCTCTGGTGCAGGACAACGGGCAGCCGCCTCTCTCCGCCACCGTGACTCTGAGCCTGGTGTTCGCCGAGAACTTCCAAGAGGCTCTTCCGGAAATGAGCGACCGGTCTGCTGACTCGGCGCCACAGTCTGATTTGCAGTTCTACTTGGTGTTGGCCTTGGCCTTGGTCTCGTTTCTGTTTCTGCTTTCAGTGATAGCGGTGATAGCCATAAGAGTTCGAAGTTCAAACAACTCCCCTTTTCTGCAGTATGCCAGGCCAGCTCTGTATTCCAATGATGATCCCAGATTCCCGCCAGACTTCAAAGAAGGGACCTTGCCCTATTCCTATAACTTGTGCTTGGCTACAGACTGCGGGAAAAATGTATTTAATTTGCTCAAAAGTAGTGACCAAAACTTTACAGCTGATGATATCCTGGGGAATGACACCTCTGGGATTTTACTTGTGAATAATTCTGGTTCTGAAGGACCAAAATCCGGATCAGAAACTCTTCTTAAGGTGAGATTTTGCAATATCGATTTACGGTGTCTGTTCTGTGATTCTGAATTAAATTATTCAGGCAATGAAGAATGATCATACTGAATTTGAATAATTTGAATTAGAGGATTTTTAGAATAATTGTATTTGATATGCGCGTTTTTTGTCTTCCTTGTAGCATAAATTTAGTTCCAACGGGTATCTAATGTGTAATGAATGGTGCAGGACTATATCCAAAATTCTAGTATAATTGCGCCTTGCACCAGCTGTTTTACCCGAGGTTTATGGAATGTGGATTAAGGAAAGAGGTCAGTAAGTGAAGATTATAAACATTTGACATTTTAAATATTCCTTTTACCGGTATGCTGCATTTCATAATTGGCAGGGAACATTAGTATAGTTTCAAAGCAAAGTGTGTAACAGAACTGGAGCCAATTATTAATTCTAAATGGTTTATGAAGGAAATACGTGTCGTTTTCTATGCATTTTTATGTAATGAAAATATGTAAGTAGCACAGACGTGTGTTACATCCAAACCCAAATATTTTCTTAATAGAAAAGTTAGAGAAACCAAACTAGAAATTAAATGTAAAACATTCCACGGATATATTTACATGTAGTTATTAATTCTGCAGGAGTTTACGGGACATTAACCAATAATTGTCTCTCTCTTTGGAGACAGAGCTCTCGAAACCTCTTTACCTCTCAGGTGATGATTTTGCATTTGAGTACATATTAGATTACCACAAACGAATAAACGTTAGGAATGTCATTTCACCTGATTTAGCGTTTAAATAGAAGGAGATAGTAACCCGGTCCATTTTGAGAGTTACTGCCCGTTTCCCCCCTCACAGACGGCAGTTTACATCTGTATTCCGTCCTCATTCCTCGTCAATAACAGTCTTTAATTGTTGCATTTTCAAATGTCTCCCTCGTGCCTCCATGATCAATGTATGACACCGCGAAAGAAGATTAGAGGAGCGAGAAACACTCATGTTCTCTGTATCTAAAGCACATTGCTTGGAGTAAACATGTACGATATTTTTTTCCATTAGAACATCTTTGTGAGTCCCTGACACATGAGAGGTGTGTTTTATTCAGGCAGATAAATCTGTGATATCACCCGCTAGACTAGGAAATAAATAATCCGTCTGTCTTCCCCGTGTTAGCACAACCAACTCTATTTAGATAATTGTTTATTAAGGACTCTTTATTTTAACGGATTCCATGGACAATTTAAACAGGCTTATTGGTGGGTGGGTTTATTTTAAATAGTGGAAGCAACTACAAATAAAAAGTCCTGGGGAAATATGAATTAACAGAGCGGAGAGATACAAGACTTGGGATTTTTTTAAATGCAGTTATTGGTTGAGACTCTGAGCGCCGCTGTTGACCAATAAGGGAGAGGAACGCATTGGGAGATCCAGCCCGCCCCGCCCGCCGCTGCACGCCCAGCGCAGAGATCTGACTCTCACTCGCGGGGTTTTAACCGGGAAAAAGCAGAGACGCGGGTTAATGTAACAGCAGCGAATGCGGAAACCCAGGACTGCGATACAGGGAAATACATACGGGACTGGGGCTCCGAGCGCTGTACTCGCCCCAGGGACATGGCACGCACAGCCGGTCTCCGGGAGCGAAAGGGGCGAGCGCTGCTTTGTGTTTTATTGGTTACCGTGGCGGAGGCAGTTTCTGGGCAAATTCGCTACTCGATCCCGGAGGAAACGCACAAAGGCTCGTTCGTGGGGGACGTCGCGAAGGATTTGGAGCTGGACGCGGAGCAGCTCTCAGACGGCCGGGTCCGCATTGTCTCCCGAGGTAGGAGTCAGTATTTTGCTTTGAATGTTAAGAGCGGCCATTTATACACCGCAGACACAATAGACAGAGAGGAGATCTGCGGCCGGGTGGAGATCTGTGTGATAAAGTTTGAGGTTCTTTGTGAGGATTCAGCGAAGCTTTTTCCAGTTGAAGTGGAAATAACCGATATTAATGATAATGCTCCAGGCTTCCCGTCAGAGAAATTAGAGTTAAGAATCAGCGAGACAACAGCTGTGGGGACCCGGATTTCCCTGCAGCTGTCGCAGGATCCAGACGTGGGAACTAATTCCGTCCAGAGATACCAACTCAGCACTAATAGGCATTTCTCTCTGGATGTGCACACTAGGTCCGACCGTGTTAAATATGCGGAAATGGTGCTTGAAAAACCTCTGGACAGGGAAGAACAAAGTACTCACGAGTTAATCCTCACAGCCATTGATGGCGGAGATCCCGTCAGGTCTGGCACTGCGCAGATCCGCATTATTGTCCTGGATGCAAATGACAATGCTCCAGTTTTTACTGAGCCTGTCTATAGAGCGAGCGTTTTCGAAAATACACCTATAGGTTCCCCGGTGGTATCAGTCAAAGCCACGGATCTGGATGAAGGAGTTAACCAAGAGCTAAAATACACTTTCAAAACAATCACAGACGAGGCTGCCCAAACATTCCGCTTGGATTCGAGGACGGGGGAAGTGACACTGGTGGGGGACATGGATTTCGAGAAAGCCGCGTTGTATGAAATCGAGGTGCAAGCGGGAGACGGGGGAGGCCTTTTCAACAGATCCAAACTCCTGATCGAGGTCAGCGATGTCAATGACAACGCCCCAGAACTGACCATCACGTCGCTCCTCAATGCGATCCCCGAGGACGCTCCCCCCGGGACTGTGGTCGCCCTTCTAAACGTCCAGGATCCGGATTCGGGGGAGAACGGGGAGGTCACGTGCTCCATACCCAGCAGCCTCCCCTTCCAGCTGAGGCGGTCGCTGGACAAGTACTACAGCCTGGTGACCGAGCGAGCCCTGGACAGGGAGCAGGTGGCCGCCTACAACATCACAGTCACCGCCACGGACAGCGGGACTCCGCCCCTTGCCACCGCCATCACCATCCCGCTCCGGGTCCTGGACACCAACGACAACGCTCCGCTCTTCGGCCAAGCGTCCTACACCGCCTACGTGCCGGAGAACAACCCCAGCGGGGCCTCCGTGTGCTCCGTGAGGGCCACTGACCGCGACTGGGGGGAGAACGCCCGAGTGACTTACTCTCTGCTGGAGGGCGAGGGCCGCGAAGCTCCGCTCTCCTCCGCCGTGTCCATTAACTCGGAGACCGGGGCTGTGTACGCGCTGCGCTCCTTCGACTACGAGCAGCTGCGGGAGCTTCGGTTCCGGGTGCAGGCTCGGGACGGGGGGTCCCCGCCGCTCCGCAGCAATGTCTCCGTCAGGCTCTTGGTGCTGGACCAGAATGACAACAGCCCGCACATCCTGCACCCCGCCTCCCCCAGCGATGGCTCCACGGGAGTGGAGCTGGCCCCTCGCTCCTCCGAGCCGGGCTACCTGGTCACCAAGGTGGTGGCGGTGGATGCGGACTCCGGGCAGAACGCCTGGCTCTCCTACCAGCTGCTGAAGGCCACGGAGCCGGGGCTCTTCTCGGTCGGAGTCCACAGCGGCGAGGTGCGGACAGCGCGCTACTTTGTGGACAGGGACGGCCTGAAGCAGAGCCTGGTGGTGCTGGTGAAGGACAACGGGCAGCCCCCTCTCTCGGCCACCGTCACTGTCACGGTGGCGGTGGCTGACAGCATCCCCGAGCTCCTGTCGGACCTGAGCAGCCTCTCGGCTCCCGCGCAGCCGCAGTCCGGCCTCACCTTGTACCTGGTGATCGCGGTGGCGTCCGTGTCCTGCGTCTTCCTCACCTTCGTCATAGCGCTGGTGGCCCTGCGGCTGCGGCGGTGGCGCGAGTCGCAGCTGTTGGACTCCTCGAGTGGGACTTTCGGCGGAGTTCCCGTCTCGCACTTCGTGGGCATCGATGGGGTCAGAGCGTTTCTCCACTCCTACTCCCAGGAGGCGTCGCTCACCGCGGGCTCCGGGAAGAGCCAGTTCAACTTCCCCCAGTCAAACTATGCAAACACTCTGACCAGCGAGCAGACGTGTGAGGTAAAGGATCCTTTCCTAATGGCCGAGGAGTTAAACGTTAGTAACGCGGATCAAACGTCGGTTCAGGTGAGCTAAGGTCATTGCGTCTTGGTTCTGTGAGTCCAGAGGATCTGATGTTGGATTCTCCGGGAACGCCTAGTGAGAAGGAAGGGAGGGTTTATGTTTGTAGAGAAAGAAAGGGGACAATTCCAGGCTATTGATGTCAATTGTCTTTTCCGTGCTGCAGACAGAGTTGGCTCTGGGGCAGCAAGGTATTTGTAACTTGTCTATTAACTTTTAATCTTCTGCCTTTCCTTTTGCAATGGCACAATCTCAGTGTCTCCTTTTTACTGACAGTACTCCTTTTAGAGTGTTTGTTGAAACCGGACTCCCTTCCTGCATCTTCCTCTGTCTGTTATGCACTTGGGATAGTAGGGAAATGTCACTATATATAGTACTTTAATTGTATTGAAAGACAGTTTGATTTGAAGGCAGTGACCTTCTTACCTTTAATCTGGTAAAAGGCCTGCCTTATTTTTAATAATTTAATTTATTTACGCATCAAATCATGGTTTTGTCCTATAATACATTTCATGTTGTTTTGTTTTCCTGTTGACATTCATGTTCCCAATAGTGTGGCATTTCACCTTTGGAAGTTATGGGCATTTTTAAAAAGTGCAGGTGATATAAGCATCTATTCAGCAGGCCCCTTAAGCCACATGTATACATTTAAGCAAGTGAGTAGCCCTACTGTGAGAGAGAGACTTTGGTTATTTGTAGCTTACTGACTTGTTTTTGGAAGTTATACCTCTCTGCTTTAAGAGAGTTAACCCAATTTTATAACAAGTTCGTTTACATTCCAGACCTTTCTATTATTATGTAAATGTCAGACATACAGAATTATGAAACTTGTATATATACCATCATTAGAATATGAGATGGCTATAATTTTTGTTGTTTATGTACTACTATTGGGCCTTGAAACATTTAATAATTTGTTTCAACATTTATAAAATGTCTTTGGAATACGGCTATCAAGAGAATAATTGTGATTATATTAATCATGATTAAAAACATGATTAATTGTGCTGTTGAACTCTAATATAAAATTATTTACGTAAATATGTTGGTGCATTCTACATTCTGAAATACTTTATATCAATTATCACACAGAACATGAAGTATACTGTGTTCCCTTTATTTTTATTACAAATACTTGTATTGTAAAAAAAAAGATATTGTTTTTCAATTCACCTAATACAAGTAATGTAGTGCCAGCTGTTTATTACCAAAGGTGAACTTACAAATGTAGAATTATGTACAAAAATAACTGCATCTAAAAATAAAACAATGTAAAATTTTAGAGTCTAGAATGGGGTGAGCAATAAAAAAAACCAGAAGCCCACCAGGGTTAATCCCTGGCTGGCTTCTGCCACTATATTTACCTGCCCCTCCACAGGTATTGGATGATCATCATCTGTACATCACCATTTTCACTAATGGAAGGGGCAGGAAGCAGTGTGGACTGGGAAGGTACTTCCCACCACTCCCATTAACTACAAACATCTATCCATGGCCAACAAGAGCTGAAATCACTGGATACCTAAGGAGGAACAGGTCAATATGGAGGTGGTGGCTTGAGAGAGAACAAACCTGCAGATCCTTCCTGTGGGCCAGAATTTTCCCACTCATGGCCTAGAAAGTCCATTCAATCATAGTTCTTCTATTGCTTAGACAAGCAAGTTTATTTACATTTTCAGGAGCTAATGCTGTCCACTTCTTGTTTACAGTGTCATCTGAGAGCGAGACCAGGCATTTGTATGGCACTTGTATAGCTGGTGTTACAAGGTATTTACATGGCAGATATGCCAAAGATTTATATGTCCCTTCATACATCAACCACTATTCCAGAGGACATGCGTCCATACTGATGATGGGTTTTGCTAGATAATGATCCAAGTTGTGCAGTTTCACCATCTGAGCTAGCTGCCACCAGCCAAAAGTTTATTTTTCTTTGAGGTGGGTCAGGTTCTGTAATTTCCATATAGGAATGCTGCACTTTTAAGACTCGTGAAAGCATGCTCCACTCTTACCAGAATTTGGAAGGCATTTTAGATTCTTAAACCTTGGGTGAAGTGTTGTCACTATCTTTAGAAATTTCACATAGATATCTTCATTGTATTTTGTCAAATTGGCAGTGAAAGTGTTCTTAAAATGAGCAATATGTGCCGGATCATCACCCGAGACTGCTATAAGTGAAATAAATGGCAGAGTGTGGGTAAAACAGCAAGAAGCATTTGATGGCAGCCTTCAGCTTCCTGAAGGGAGGTTCCAAAGAGTATGGAGAAAGGCTGTTCTCGGTAATGACAGATGGCAGAACAAGGAGCAATCATCTCAAGTTATGGTGGGGGAGCTCTAGGTTGGATATTAAGAAAAACTATTTCACTAGGTGAGTGAGGAAGCACTGGAATGGGTTACCTAGGGAGGTAGTGGAACCTCCATCCCTAGAGGTTTTTAAGTCTCAGCATGACAAAGCCTTGGATGGGTTGATTTAGTTGGGATTGGTCCTGCCTTGGGCAGCGGGCTGATGACCTCCTGAGGTCTCTTCCAGCTCTATGATTCTATGATTGTAAGCAACCAATTCTCCCCAAGGAGTTCAGCCATAAATTTAATTAATGCATTATTTTTAACAAGTGTTGTCAGCATAGAAGTGTGTCCTCTGGAATGTTGGCTGAAGCATGAAGAGGCATGCGGACGTTTAAATGTTTGTATCTGGTGGGTAAATACCTTGGAGTGCCAGCTACAACAGAGCCCTGTAAATGACTGTTCTCTTTCAGGTGACATTGTAAATGAAGAGAGGACAGCATTATCTCCTATCAATCCCATTCCTAAGGGAGTGCGGCCCAGTCCACCCCCCTCCAGTGTCCCAGGACAACTTCCCTTGCCACAGGCCCTGACCCTGTCCCACCTCTGTTTCACCCCCCACTCTGCCCCATTCCGTCCCTTGCTCCAAGCTCTCCTCCTGCCCCCGCTCTACCCCTTCTACTTCTATTGCATCCCTTTCCCCAACCCCACTCCCACACATCCAAAACCAGGAGATTCGTGGTGGGCCTTGTGCAGGGCAGCATCAAGGGTTGGCCGTCTGCATTCTCTACGGTGGAAGGAGCTGGAGCTACCCAGGAGCCGGAACTACCCAGCTACCTGCTGTGCTCCACTGCCCTCTTTCAGCCTGCTGTGATCTGCTTCATCGCAACAGTGGGAAGAGGAGTACCCTGGTCCCAGCCTGCTCCTCTGGAAGGGCTTGGGGGGAACAGGCTGGGGCTGGAGTGTAGTGGAGTGCAGTGAGCTGGGAGATGGGTGGGATGGCAGAGCAGATAAGGCTGCTGGGTTGCTCTGGCTCCCAACACTGTGGTAAGGTCAGGGGGCCCCCAGCTCCTCCTGGCTCCCCATGCCAGGTCCCTCAGGTAATGCCCTAGGTCACCCTGATCCCTGTGGCTAACATGGGGGACCATTCCATCCAGAGGGTGATTGAGGGAAAGATGGGACAGCTCTGTCTCCTGTAAACATAAACTTTTTAAAAAGCGATTGGCTGTACAAAAGGTGGAAAGAAGAGGGCATGCAAGCTCAGAAGTTTTACATTGTTTTGGTTTTGAGGACAGTTATGTAACAAAAGAAATCTACATTTCTGAGTTGCACTTTCAGGTTAAAGAGATTGTATTACTATGCTTGTAGGAGATGAATTGAAAAATACAAATTCTTTTTATATTTTTCAGTGCAAATATTTGTAATAAAAATAATACAAAGTGAGCACTACACACTCTGTATTCTGTGTTGTAATTGAAATCAATCTATTTGAAAATGTAGAAAAACATCCACAAATATTTAATGTATTTCTATTAGTATTTTATTGTTTAACACTACAATTGTAACTACAGTGACTCATGAGTAATTCTTTAATCATGATTATTTTGAGTTAATCACATTGAGTTAATCAACAACCCTACTTTATAATCATTTTTATTATTAAAGAAAACATTCTCATGGCTAGCTCTCATATCAGATATGTAATCATGGCTAACAGGCAAGCTTTGCCTTTCTGGTGGAGTCCATTTTGCCAGAGGAGAAAAATTGCCACCGTGGTCTTCTTCCCACATCTTTAGGTAGCCTTTTAGATATCTTAGGCCAGGCCAAACAGCACTTTGATTATGACTGTTACCTTGAACTTTATTCCATTGTTGTGTGGGATGCCAGAGAGTGGAGGATAGGTCTGGTGTGGTGCTTGAATACTCTGTTGCTGAGAAGACGCACTACATGCTCTGTAGTGGTTGGCGTTTCCTTAACAAGGAAGGATTTATGCCAGTCATATCACATAACTGTAGTCCAGTCAAGAGAATAATTGAAGTCCGTTCATCTTTTGCCAAGATGCGACAGTCTCTTCTAGCTCCCTGGAGATCCTAGAAAGTGTTACTTGTCCAAGAAGATGGGAATGGATGTCTGTCTTTTATCCATTGACTGAGGGAAATTATCCATCAGTGGCAATAATGCAGTTTCAGTTCCATCTCCTGCCCTGAATCCAGATTGAACCAGGTCTAGAATATTAATGCATGTTAGCTGAGATTGTGGTTGGTCTTTAGATAGTTGGTTGGTAGTAGACGGCATCTATATTCCCTGTGCTTACTTGGAAACTGGAGTTTGACTTTGGGTAGTAAATGGTAAGATCTGATGTATTCCGGGTGGGTTTTTTGATGTTGGTCATGTGATGTGTGTTTGAAGAAAGAAGGGTAGATGAGGTCACTGTCTGAAGCAATGGCTATTTTTATCATGAGTGGCACCAGGTGTTCATGATTCTTTCACAAGTCAGGAAGGGCCTGGATATGATTCACAAGTCTTGTGTAAGAACTTTTTTAGAGTGTCCTTAACTGCTTGATGAGTGAATGCTATGGAGAGAAGGTGGACTAGCATTGGTGTCATCCAGAAAAATGTCAGTGATGCAGGCTATACTGGGTGCTTCATCACTGACTGGGTGCTTTAGTCTCCTGTGAATTGTTCCATGTGTTCCTCAGGTACGCTCTTAGGAACCTGACCTGGACTATAACTATTGAATCCCTTATGAGAACAAGAAATCCTTATCTTAAATTATCTGAATGCTTTATCAGCAGTGGGCAAGCTAGGCTAGTGAGTGGCTGTAAGAATGGCCCTTGTTGTCTTAGTTGGCTGCAAGATTGTCATAATCAAGATGGTCTCCTGAGTTAGGCTAGTTTTGCTAATTGTGCTTGCATGCCTAGAATTTGCAGGCTGTGCCAGTTGAACCATACCAGTGCTTTGTTTAGATGCAGAGAAAGTATACCGTTCTCATAGTCAGTGCTCTGTGCAATCAGCACACACCTCACTTCATGTGTGCTTTACCTGTGTGTCACTTTAGTAATGCCAGTAGGAAAAAACATATGTGGATGGAAAGCGAAATCTGGCTCCATGTGAGCCACCGTAAACAAAGTGTTTTGTGGGCTACACATAAAACCCAGATGTGCTGCATGTGGCCTGTAGGCCGCAGTCAGCCCATCACTGTGCTTTATTTTCTGTATGACGGATTGCTCTCATTGGAACATCACTGTTATGCTTCATAATTCTGTAATGTTGTCCAAGGGAGCACTTAACCCTGGCTTACAGAAATCAACAGGAATCTTTCTCCTCTTTCATCAGTTGGTGAGCCCCCAGGGCATTAAAATTACAATGTATATTAGTTTCACAACATTCTGTCTATTTAATAAAATATCACAGTTTCAAAAATAAAACACAAGGTCAAGCACAGACATTTAGGCCAATTTCTTTCTCCTTCTACATGCTTAAAATTAGGCACCTATATTTTAAACACTTAAATAAGTTTGAAGAGTTATTATAGGCAAAAATCTCCATGAAGTCAGTCGGGAAATATGAAACATGTTCCTGAGCATCATGTCCCATATTTCTATTTCTAATTATGCATTTCATTAACTTACTTGAAGCACACAACGTTGTAAAAAATTGCCTAAGTGCCTTTCCAAATGTCATACACAGGAGTTTTGTGGCAGGGTGTGACGTAGTGGGGGTACTTGCTGGGCTGTGGTGACCTCTGCTGTCTGGAGCAAGACCCAGCAGGGAAAACCTCGCTAGGCAGAGGTAAGGACAAACTTGTTGAACCAGTGGCCAGACACCCCCCATGGAGAGGAACAAAGGAAGGTGAATGCGGCCCTGGCTGGGGGCAGGGCTGGAAGGGAGTTAGTTGGTTGGTGGCTGTCTGTGAGGATGGATGAGACAGCCTAGGGAGAGGAGCTGGAGTTTTAGGGGCCCAGTCTCCCCCATCTCAAGGGGGCCTGAGGCATCCTAGCCCAGTTCCTGTAACCAGATTACATCTGTGCTGCGCTGTGCTGGAGGAGCAATAAACCACCCTCAATTCCACTGGCTGGTACAGTCTGTTTGTGCCATTTCGGGGTGCAGGAGACGGGGAACCCCCAACGTGCCGTCACACAGGGCTGAGAAGAGAATTCATCCAGATCTCTAGACTCCAGCTCATAAAACTTTTCATAGGTCATTTTAAACAAAAATCCAAAATGGGAAAGGGTTTTGCACTTATGTTTTAATCCTGAAAAATGTTTAGTCTTATCATGAAAGCGTGCTGTGCGTTTTCAGCGTCGCAAATGGTTGACTTTCTTTGCTCTCTAGAGAGGAAAAACAATGTTATGTCTGTTGAAAACAGAAAGTCCACACAAGATTTCTCAGGGGACTGCGAAGTGTTACATCATATTAATCAGAATATTATTTAATGGCACGTTAATCCTCCAGTCAATGACTTCCATTGTATTGAATCAACTGGTTGGTATCTCGGAGACAGATATATCGTAACACAAAAGCACAGGGCGACTTTGCAGTTTCCCATAGTGACTCGACCTGTTCGCTCTGTTTTACTGCATTCCCCAAAGACCTGTCTTGACTGTCTAGCTGCCGGCCGCTTCCATAACCTAGATCCTCCGAAATGGATCCGGAGGAAGAAGGCAGCTGCACTCCCCCTCTTCCCTCAGGACGCGATTCATTCAGCGCTGCAATTCTCTCACTGAGGCTCCGAGTGCCGCTGTCGGCCAATGCGGAGCCAGGCTGCAGCCTGGATCCACCGGCGCCTCCCATTGTGGGGAAGCGCAGGTCTCGGGGAAGGAAGGCGGAGGCACAGCGCTGCTTCCACAGAGAGTCCTTCCGCGCAATCGGATTTCTGGGGTAAAATTCCGCTCAGAGATGGGCTTTCGTTTTGCTTTATGACCGAGGATCCTCACAGGCTGATCGGGTCGGAAGCAGGCGCCGAGAGTGGCTGAGATGGAGACCAGGCGCCGGGCGGCCCCACGGCAAGTACTGCTCCTCGCCTGCTTCTTCCCTTTGTTCTGCCGCGCGGCCCCGGAGCAGACTCGCTACTCGATCCCCGAGGAAATGGCCAAAGGCTCCCTCGTGGGGAACCTCGCCCAGGATCTGGGGCTGGAGCTGAGGGAGCTGCCGCTGCGGAAGCTCCGTGTCAGTTCGGAACAGCAGCACTTCAGTGTGAATGGGGAGAACGGGGACTTGTCTGTGAATGGCCGCATAGACCGGGAGGAGATCTGCGGGGAGACTCCGCTTTGTGTGCTGACGCTGGAAACCGTGGTGGAAAACCCTCTGAACGTTTTCCATGTGACTGTAGCGATCCAGGACATTAATGATAACGCCCCGCGGTTCCTTAAAAATAACATCGCTTTAGACATTAATGAATTCGCACAGCCTGGTGCGCGATTTCCGCTGGACCCTGCTCAGGATCCGGATGTAGGAACCAACTCCCTACAGAGCTACCGGCTTAGTTCCAACCCCTATTTTGGTCTGGAAATGAAGGAAAATCCGGACGGCAACAAATACGCAGAATTAGTGCTGCAGAAACCGTTGGATCGGGAAAAAGACAGATCCCTTCATTTAGTCCTTGCCTCTGTGGACGGCGGAGCACCAGTGAAAACCGGGACAGTTGAGATTAATATTAACATCACTGATGCTAATGACAATCCCCCCATGTTCCCTGAAAAACTGTACAAAGTCAGCGTGAGAGAGAATCTTCCGAAGGGCACGTTGGTGCTGCAAGTGAAAGCCACGGATGCCGATGAAGGTACAAATGCGCAAATCACCTATTATCTCAGCAACCTGCCGCAGAGCGCGCAACGACTCTTCGCCTTGGACCCTGGAAATGGGCGGATCACAACACAGGGCACGCTGGACTTTGAAGAAAAAAGCAGCTACACAATTGGCGTGGAAGCCCGGGATGGGGGCGGTCTGACGGGCCACTGCAAAGTTCAAATAGAAATTCTCGATGAGAACGACAACGCCCCTGAAGTGACGCTCACATCCGTGTCCAGTCCCGTTCCCGAAGACTCGGTGCCCGGGACAGTGATCGCGCTGATCAAAGCCCGGGACCCAGACGATGGAGGAAATGAAGAAGTCACGTGTCGCATTCAAGATAATCTGCCGTTCAAAATAGTGTCCTCCTCCAGTAACTACTACAAGCTGGTGACGGTCAGCACCCTGGACAGGGAGCGGGCCCCGGAGTACAACATCACAATCACGGCCACAGACAAGGGCTCCCCCCCGCTCTCCACCCAGAAAACCATCCTCTTGCAGATCTCGGATGTCAATGACAACGCCCCCGTCTTCGAGAAACCTTCCTACAGCGCCTACGTGCCCGAGAACAACCCCTCGGGGGCCTCCATTTTGAGCGTCAAAGCCTCAGACCGGGATCTGGACGGCAACGCCCGGGTCACTTACTCCATCCTGCGCAGCAGCATCCAGGAGCTGCCTGTCTCCTCCTACGTGTCCATCAACTCCCAGACTGGAGCGCTGTACGCGCAGCGCTCCTTCGACTACGAGCAGTTCCGGGCGTTCGAGCTGCAAGTGAAGGCCGAAGATGGCGGGTCGCCGCCTCTCAGCAGCAACGTCACCGTCAGCGTGTTTATCCTGGATCGGAACGACAACGCCCCTCGCATCCTGTATCCCTCGCTCGGGCCCGAGGGCTCGGCCGTGTTCGAGATGGTCCCTCGCTCGGCCGAGGCGGGTTATCTGGTGACGAAGGTGGTGGCAGTGGATGCGGACTCGGGACACAACGCCTGGCTCTCCTACCATGTGCTGCAGGCCACGGAGCCGGCGCTCTTCCGGCTGGGGCTGCACAGCGGGGAGATCCGGACCGCGCGCGCCTTTGCGGACAGAGATGCGGTGAAGCACCGGCTGGTCGCCCTGGTGAAGGACAAAGGGCAGCCGCCTCTCTCCGCCACCGTGACTCTGAGCCTGGTGTTCGCCGAGAACTTCCAAGAGGCTCTTCCGGAAATGAGCGACCGGTCGGCTGACTCAACGCCGCAGTCTGATTTGCAGTTCTACTTGGTGTTGGCCTTGGCCTTGGTCTCGTTTCTCTTCCTCCTGACGGTGACACTGGCCATTGCGATGAGATTGCGGCGGTCAGGAAATCCCCAGTTACTTCAGTGTTTTGGGCCTGAGCCTTATTCCAAGACGGGCTCCATGTTCCCACCAAACTATGAAGATGGGACTTTGCCTTATTCCTACCAGCTGTGTTTGTCCTCGGACTTAAAGGGGAATAACTGCACCTTCCTGAGACCCAGTGCACAGGTAGCGGAGCATGTTCTGCGCAGTGAGAGCTCTGGGATGTCACTAGTGAGCAATGGATGTAGCGTCTTAAAATCTGAAACAGAGACTACTGACATGGTAAGGTTCTGCTGCTGTGGTTTATGTGATTTTTAGATTTATTACTTGTTTTCACAATTGTCCAAGGCTAGTGTTCCTTAAATGTTATAGGAGAGCATTTTTAAACTGTTGGTTTTTTGTTGGGGATTTTCCGGCGCTGACTATTGCATTTTACAATCACAAAATTGCATGAGTCTGCTTTCACTTTACCCCATTTGGGTAAGTGGGTCAGTTTTATTCCCATTTTAGAGGGCACGAAGGACTAAAACAACCTGCTTACGGTCTGGAAGGAGAAGTAGGATGGAATAGATTAAGATTTAAAGTCCCCTCCATGAACAACCAACCACTCCATCCCGCATCTCCAATAATGAATATTCTTCCTTGCATTTCAGTGGATTTCTTCATGGTAGTTGCATTTTAGGAGCCTGTTTATACTTTCAGTGGGGTCTATCGCTTATTTTGGTAGGAAAAAATAGTAATTCCAATATGCTAACAATGTTTTAAAAATACTTTTTAAATTCCTTCTTTGTAGGTATTCCTTTTTTGCTGTTCCATGAGAAATTACATAGTTCTTCCTGAATATAAAAAGATCATGTTAGTTGTTTTAAGTGACACATCTCTTTCATTTTACAGATACACGAAGGGTACGTCTGCACAGGCCCCTTCTTCAGAAGAGGCATGCTAATTTCTAACTTTGGAATAGGGTAGGAATAAGACATCCTCCGGAAAAGGGCTTTATTCCGGAGGATCATGCCAGTCTGGACGCTCTTTTCCGGCTTTTCCCCAAGCTGGAAAAAAAAGCGGCGGACATGTTTATTTAAATCCCGCGGGGGATATTTAAATCCCCCGTGGATTTCCCTATTCCAAAGTTAGAAATTAGCATGCCTCTTCCGAAGAAGGGGCCAGTGTAGACGTAGCCAGACACTTGTGTATCTATCAACTACACCAAAACCCAGTGGGAAGATTGCGTTGATATGGCTTTGTAACCGGAATTAGTTGCTTGTGGCAAAATCACGAGTGAAGTATTCACGTCACTCTAGGTAATAAGAAAATCTTTATGCCAAACCTTCCTATAACCTATGTGTACCATAGATATTGTTGATATACTTTTTGAAGTATTTGAATAGAAGCTATGTAAGGTTCAATAGCTTCAAATCATTTAGTGCCCTAGATCAGTTTCTGTGCCATGAAAGAGATAGACACCTCTCCTTTTCAGTGACATAGCAATTCTATTTCTTCAGCATCACTGTTATATAATTAAAGAAAGCCTAATTGTGCCGGGAACCTCTATAATTACAAGGGGACTTTGCATAGTTAGGATATGAAAGGTGTATTCTTCTGGGAGTTGCTGTTATGTCAGCTCTTCAAACCTCAACCATGGATTGGAATGCTGGGTGTTTTCCAGGGCAGAGCACTGGTGATAGATTGCGTCGGATTGTGTACATTCCCAAAATGTCTCTGCATAGTTGGGGCATATGTAATGCTGTTGCAGTACAAAGGAGTCCATAGCTTCTTCTACTACTAGATCTTCTGAAACTTAATGTGTATATTGCCAGAAAAAAATGCTGAATACATTTTTAATATTTTTAATATCACCCATTTAAGACAGTGCCTACACAGACAACTTTCCCAGCTTCTCTTTAGTACTCATATGTCATCCATTAATAGATTTGAGGCCAGAAGGTCTTTTTTATCATAGAATCTGGCTTTGCCTATAGTATAGGCAATGGCGCTACCACACAATAATTACTAGAGCATATCATTTGGAGAAACATCCAATCTTAATCTAAAGATGGTCCATGATGGACAATGTACCACGTCCTTTGGAACCGTTGGACTCTTGCTACATTGTTCCAGTGGTTAATTCTTCTCTCTATTGAATATTTACACCTTATTTCTGATCTGATTTTGTCTAGCTTCAACTTCCAGCCATTAGCCATTAGACTCAAGGAGACAGGTTTTCCAATCTTTTAATTATTCTCATGGCTCTTCTCTGACCAGTCTCTAATTTATCAACATTGTTCTGGAATTGTTGGCACCAAAACTGCACATAGTGTTCCAATAATAGTCACAACAGTACCAGGTAGTAAAATAATCTCTCCGTTTTGAGATTCCCCTCTTTATGTATCCCAGGATCATACTGGTTCTTCTCGTTTCTTTTGGGTATGAGAATGAGTAGAAATACACAATGAAGAAATTGCCGTGAGTCCCCTACTTATGATTAACTGCTTAATTCAACCTTTCAGAGAGAATCTTTTAATTCTTCTTTGTTCTATACCTATCTCATAGAGTTAGAAAGGACCTAGAGAGGTCATCAAGTCCAGTCCGCTGCCCGTTGGGTAGGATCAAGTACTATCCTTGACAGATTTGCTCTATTCCTAAATCCCCCGATGGATAGAACTCACAACACTGGGTTTAAGCAGGCCAATGCTCAAACCACTGAGCTATCCCTCCCCTCTTTTTAAAGAATTAAATTTGAAACTTATGTGGACAGACATAGATTAATACCTAAGTGAAATATGTTGGTGTAATGGTCGCTTAGTAACAGATTTGTCTGACTTGCTCTGACATCACAGATTGTCTGACTTTAGATTTGCATCATGGGAAAGCTGTTGCATGCTGGGCTTTTCGAAGAACATTCCCATGATTCTAGGGATGCTCATGTAATCTGATGAGGTTCAACAAGGACTCTGCACTTGGGATGGAAAAATCCCAAGCATTGTTACAGGCTGGGGACCAACCAGGTAAGTAGTAGTTCTGCAGAAAAGGACCTGGGGGTTACAGTGGATGAGAAGCTGGATATAAGTCAACAGGGTGCCCTTGTAGCCAAGAAGGCTAATGGCATATTAGGTTGCATTAAGAGGAGCATTGCCAGCAGATCCAGAGATGTCATTATTCCCCTTTATTCGGCTTTGGTGAAGCCACATCTTGAGTATTGTGTTAAGTTTTGGGCCCCCCACTATAGAAAGGATGTGGGTGCATTGGAGAGGGTCCAGCGGAGGGCAACCAAAATGATTAGGGGCCTGGAGCATATGACCTATGAGGAGAGGCAGAGGGATTTGGGCTTGTTAAGTCTGCAGAAGAGAAGAGTGAGGGGGGATTTGATAGCAGCCTTCAACTTCCTGAAGGGAGGTTCCAAAGAGGCTGGAGAGAGGCTGTTCTCAGTGGTGACAGATGACAGAACAAGGAGCAATGGTCTCAAGTTGTGGTGGGAGAGGTCCAGGTTGGATATTAGGAAAAACTATTTCCCTAGGAGGGTGGTAAAGCACTGGGATGGGTTACCTAGGGAAGTAGTGGAGTCTCCATCCCTAGAGGTGTTTAAGTCTCGGCGTGACAAAGTCCTGGCCTGGTTGATTTAGTTGGGATTGGCCTAGAGCAGGGGGCTGGACTTGATGACCTTCTGAGGTCTCTTCCAGCTCTATGGTTCTATAATTCTATGATTCTATGTATGGAACGCATAACGGTTCCTCTGGACTCCTTTTATTTCAGTTCTTGGGATTTATGAGGAAACGTAGCTTTTAGGGGCAGTGTCACTTAAAGGAGTAGGATCTTCTTCATCTTTCTTTTGCAGTTGTGGAAACAGGCTCTGCGTTCTTAGTAGGCAGATTTATTTTTTAAGAAGCTTAAACTGGATGATATATACCTAGGTGTGAAATGGGTTTTATATGCAGCCTCACTAGTATATAAACCCACAATGGTTCCTGCTCTTCTCATTCAGAAAATAATTCTCTCAAAAATATTGCATAATTACAACTTGCTGGAGGTGTGAATGTGGATATTTGAGGACTGTGATACACAAACGAGAGCTCTTTGCAAGTGTTGGGAAGTTGTTGTTTCTACTCATTTCATACGGGTTGCAAATAATAACTATAAATCATCCGTATACATGCTTAGATTCACCAGACAGCTATTTGTCTTACTGCGAATCAAACGTATCAGCTTGCAGAAACCGACTCGATTTCAGGCTATAACTTCCACATACAGAGCAATAGCTACAAAGAAATGGAGACTATATTTATAGTTCCGCTCTGGAATGAAGTAATTAACAGTGAGCAGCGAAAGCAACCTGCTTCCGAGCGCATTCTTCCCATTATTACAAAGTGGCACGTTAATAAAAATAAATACAAACGGATTGAGCTGCGCCGGCGCCGTGATGGGACCGCGGCTGCTGCAGTTCTGGACTGAGGCTCCGAGTGCCGCTGTTGGCCAATGCGGAGCCGGCGCTGCAGCCGGGATCCACTGGCGGCTCCTGCCTGCGCTTGCTCCGTCACACGGCGCCGGGCGGGGCGGGGAGAAAGCAGCGGAGGGACCTGCCCAAGGCGTCCGGCAAGAGGGAGCCGCCGCGGAGCGCTCTGCCCCATAGCAAACCCCCGGCTCGGTTTGCGCTACGTGAGCGCGCCTCTCGGCACCGGGCGGGGGGCGCCGCATGAATGGGAACGGAGAAGGCAGCAAGGACGGGGCGAATCTGACAGCGACCGGGATGGAGACCAGGCGCCGGGCGGCCCCACGGCAAGTACTGCTCCTCGCCTGCTTCTTCCCTTTGCTCTGCCGCGCGGCCCCGGAGCAGACTCGCTACTCGATCCCCGAGGAAATGGCCAAAGGCTCCCTCGTGGGGAACCTCGCCCAGGATCTGGGGCTGGAGCTGAGGGAGCTGCCGCTGCGGAAGCTCCGTGTCAGTTCGGAACAGCAGCACTTCAGTGTGAATGGGGAGAACGGGGACTTGTCTGTGAATGGCCGCATAGACCGGGAGGAGATCTGCGGGGAGACTCCGCTTTGTGTGCTGACTCTGGAAACGGTGGTGGAAAACCCTCTGAACGTTTTCCATGTGACTGTAGCGATCCAGGACATTAATGATAACGCCCCGCGGTTCATCAAGAGTAGCGCTGACCTAGCAATCAATGAGTTAGCCCTGCCGGGTGCGCGATTTCAGCTGGAATCTGCGCACGACCCAGATACGGGGGTGAACTCGGTGCAAATGTACCGGCTCAGCGGGGACCCGCATTTCTCCCTGTCTGTGAAGGAGAGCCCGGATGGAAACAAATACCCAGAGTTAGTGCTGGAAAAGGCTTTGGACCGGGAAACGCAGCAGTCCCATCGGTTGGTCCTGACGGCCGTGGATGGGGGGGAGCCGGTCAGAACCGGGACGGCTCAGATTAGGGTCAATGTCACTGACGCCAATGACAATGCCCCCGAATTTTCCGAGGAGATTTACAGAGTGAGCGTGAGGGAGAACGTGCCGAAGGGCTCCCTGGTGCTTGAAGTGAAAGCCACGGACAAGGATGAAGGGCTAAATGCCCAGATCACGTACTCCTTCGGCAACACTCCGGAAAACGCTCTTAAAATATATCAGTTAGACCCTGAAAACGGAAGAATTACAAATATAGGGAATCTGGATTTTGAAGAGACACACAAATACACGCTGGGAGTAGAAGCCAGGGATGGAGGTGGCCAGACTGCTCAATGCAAAGTTCAAATATCAATACTTGACGAAAATGACAACGCACCAGAAATGACATTCAGATCTGTCTTCAGTCCCATTCCCGAAGACTCGGTGCCCGGGACAGTGATCGCGCTGATCAAAGCCCGGGACCCAGATAGTGGGAAAAACGGAGAAGTGACGTGTCACCTGCAACACAATTTACCTTTTACAATAATATCGTCTTCCAGTAGCTACTACAAGCTGGTTACGGACAGTCCCCTGGACAGGGAGCGGGCCCCGGAGTACAACATCACAATCACAGCCACAGACAAGGGCTCCCCCCCGCTCTCCACCCAGAAAACCATCCTCTTGCAGATCTCGGATGTCAATGACAACGCCCCTGTCTTCGAGAAACCTTCCTACACCGCCTACGTGCCCGAGAACAACCCCTCGGGGGCCTCCATTTTCAGTGTCAAAGCCTCAGACCGGGATCTGGACGGCAACGCCCGGGTCACTTACGCCATCCTGCGCAGCAGCATCCAGGAGCTGCCTGTCTCCTCCTACGTGTCCATCAACTCCCAGACTGGAGCGCTGTACGCGCAGCGCTCCTTCGACTACGAGCAGTTCCGGGCGTTCGAGCTGCAAGTGAGAGCCGAAGACGGCGGGTCGCCGCCTCTCAGCAGCAACGTCACCGTCAGCGTGTTTATCCTGGATCGGAACGACAACGCTCCGCGCATCCTGTATCCCTCGCTCGGGCCCGAGGGCTCGGCCGTGTTCGAGATGGTCCCTCGCTCGGCCGAGGCGGGTTATCTGGTGACGAAGGTGGTGGCGGTGGATGCGGACTCGGGACACAACGCCTGGCTCTCCTACCATGTGCTGCAGGCCACGGAGCCGGCGCTCTTCCGACTGGGGCTGCACAGCGGGGAGATCCGGACCGCGCGCGCCTTTGCGGACAGAGATGCGGTGAAGCACCGGCTGGTCGCTCTGGTGAAGGACAACGGGCAGCCGCCTCTCTCCGCCACCGTGACTCTGAGCCTGGTGTTCGCCGAGAACTTCCAAGAGGCTCTTCCGGAAATGAGCGACCGGTCGGCTGACTCAGCGCCGCAGTCTGATTTGCAGTTCTACTTGGTGTTGGCCTTGGCCTTGGTCTCGTTTCTCTTCCTCCTGACGGTGACACTGGCCATTGCGATGAGATTGCGGCGGTCAGGAAATCCCCAGTTACTTCAGTGTTTTGGTCCTGAGCCTTATTCCAAGACGGGCTCCATGTTCCCACCAAACTATGAAGATGGGACTTTGCCTTATTCCTACCAGCTGTGTTTGTCCTCGGACTTAAAGGGGAATAACTGCACCTTCCTGAGACCCAGTTCCCAGGTAGCGGAGCATGTTCTGTGCGGTGAAAACTCGAGGACCTTACTTCTGAACAACGGATGTAGTGTCTTAAAATCTGAAACGGAGACTACTGACGTGGTAAGGTTCTGCTGCTGTGCTTTATGTGATTTTTAGATCCGTGACTTGTTTTCACAGTTGTCCAAGGCTAATGTTCCTTAAATGTCAGAGGTAACAGAGAATATTCTGTACAGAGACAGCTCTAGGATGTCATTTATGGGCAAGGGATGTAGCAGTGTAAGTGATGAGACGGGGTCTGCTGGGCTGCAGAGCTTTATGCTTTACGTTGTGGTTTTGCAGAATACCGGCTTTTATTATGTAAATGACTTGCTCATTCTCATATTTTCCATGGTCTGAAAATATGAATGAGTTTTCAAGGTAGAGAAACTTATGTTTACTTCACATAAGTGTGTGAGGTAGCATGGGATCTCAGAACGGAACCCTGTTAATCTGTAACTTTGTAAACCACCAATAGTTCTGTGGCACCTTAGAGACTAACTAACATATAGAATCATGAACTTTCATGAACAAAATCCATTCCATCTGATGAATCAGAGTGGAAATAGCAGAAACAACCATAGTACCTTTTAATTTCTCCTGTCTTTAACATTTACATTTCCACATCAAAAGCTATGTATGGCACACAGGTAGTCCATTTATTTAGCCTCATTAACATGGGTCCTACAATTGACAGGTACTTCTGCTGAAACAAAAAAAAATCAATTACCACTTCTTCTGCCATTACCACATTTTCTGGTATTGTTTTCCCTCTTCTCTTTGTTGTGGGCCTGCCCTGTGCTCAGTTTTTCTCTTACTTCTAATGCTTAAAATGTTAGTGGGTATTGGCCAACTTAATCCAGTGAATGCCAGTGAAAATGGAGTAGAATCGGAGGCTAAAATATGGAAAGAGAACAAGGTAGAATTACTTAAACAAGTTAAATGAACTCAAGTCACCAGGACCTGATGAAATACATTGTAGATTACTTAAGGAGCTAATTGAGAAAACATCTGAGCCGTTAACAATTATCTGTGAAAATCCATTTAAGACAAAAGAGATTCCAGAGAACTGGAAAATGTTAACTCTAGTGCCAATCTATTAAAAAGGAAATAAGGACAATCTGGGGAATTACAGACCAGACATCTTAATTTCAGTACCAGGACACATAATGGAAATAATTAATCAGTTTGCAAACACCTAGAAGATCAGATGGTGATTGAGTAATGGTCAGCATGGATTTGTCAAGAACAAATTGTGTCCAACCAATGTAATAGCTTTTTTTGAGAAAGTAATGAGCCTTGTGGATGGGGAAAATGGTAAATGTGGTACATTTTGACTTTAGGGAGGCTACTAGTGTTTTGCATGGCCTTCTCATAAACAAACTAGGAAAATACAACCTAAATGTAGCTTCTATAATGCGGACTCGGGACACATTGTAATTTGCAATCAAGCTGGAAGGGCATATCTTGTGGGGTCTCTCAGGAACCAGTCCTACATCCAGTTCTGTCCCATATCTTCATCAAGTATGTAGATAGTAGCATATAGATTATATTTATAAAGTTTGTAAACAATAACAAGCTGGGGGCAGGGGAGATTGCAAATGCTTTGGAGGATATGCTTAAAAGTTACAATGATCTGAACAAACTGTGGAAACGGTTTAAAGCAAATAAAAATTCAATCAGGACAAATGTGAAGTACTCCACTGAGGAAGGAACAATCAGTAGTACACATATAAAATTGCTGATTGCATAGGGAGGAGTATTTAAAAAAAACTGAGGATCACAGTGAATCACAAGCTAAATATGAGTCATTGGTGTAACATTAGTACAAAAAAAAGCATTTAGGGATGCATTGGTCGGACTATTGTCAAGATACCAGAAGTAATTCTACTCTACAGTGATAGGCCTCCGCTGGAGTATTTTGTCCAGTTCTGGGTGATGCATTTCAGGAAAGGTGTGGACAAACTGGAGAAAGCCAAGAGAAGAGAAAGAAAAATAATTAAATTCTAGAAAACTATGATCTATGAGGGAAGATTGAAAATATTAGGTTTATTTAGTCTGGAGAAAACTGAAGAGGGGACATGACAGTTTTCAAGTACATAAAAGGTTGTTACAAGGAGAAGTGAAAAAAAGTGTTCTCCTTAATGTCTGAGGATAGACGAGAAGCAACAGACTTACATTCAGAAAGAGCACTTTAGGTTGCACATTAGCAAAAACTTCCTATCGTTTGATTGAGCACTGGAATAAGTTGCCTAGGGAGCTTGTGGAATCTCCATCGTTGGAGTTTTTAAGAGCAGGTGTGACGTAGTGGGGGTACCTGGCTGGTTTCTATGCTGCTGGCTCTGGGGTAACCCCCACTGGCTGCCGTGGGTACCACGACCCAGCAAAACAGGATGAGTCACTATGCAAACCAGTATGGCCAGACACCCTCCATGGAGAGGAACAAAGGAGGGTGGAATGCTGCCCTGGCTGGGGGGCAGGGCTGGAAGGGGGGTGGTTAGTTGCTGGCTGGAAGCATGGAGGAGACAGCCTAGGGAAAGGGGCTGGAGTTTAGGGGCCCAGTCTCCCCCATCTCAAGGGGGCCTGAGGCATCCTAGCCCAGCTCTGTGACCAGATTACATCTGTGCTGTGCTGTATCCTGGAGAGGCAATAAACTTCCTCTATTCCACCGGCTGGTGCAGTCTGTTTGTGCCATTTCGGGGTGCAGGAGATGGGGGACCCCCAACGCGCCGTCACACTGGTGTCAGAAGTGGGATGCACTGCACCCCGTGGATGGAGCTTCCAGCGGCGAGCGACAAGGCACCGTAGAAGCAAGAGCCCTGGAGCCAGGCGTGCTGGAGACAGAGCGAAGCGGTTCCTGGGAATCGTGGGGCGCTGCAGCACTAGACTGGTGAGTCTGCACCGAGGGGACCAGCGGGCAGATGGCCTACACCCGACTCTTGAAGGCAGAGCTGGTGGGGCTGTGCAGAGAGAGGGGCTTGCCTGTGCAGAAAGCAACCAAGGCCCAGCTGATTGCTCAGCTGGAAGAGAATGACCAGCCACAGGGCCAGGATCTTGTCCCCAGGGGAAGCAGCCAGACCCCCCTGAGAGTGTGTCAGGCTCAGAGAGGGGGAGGAGTGCTGGAACCCACTGGAGAGATGAGACAGCGTCTCCTGGGAGGCCTGCAAGCCGTAGCCCATCTAGGGCAGGGGCCAGCCCAGCGGAGCTGCGGCGGCTGGAGATCCAGCTGCAGATAAAGGAATTGGAAGCAGAGGACCAAGAGAGGGACCGCCAGGACCGAGAGAAGGAGCGCCAAGATCGAGAAAGAAACCAGCCAGGTACCCCCACTACGTCACAGCAGGTTAGATAAACACCATCAGGAATGGTCTAGATGATATTTAGTGCTGCTGTATGAGCAGGAAACTAAACTGGATGATCTCTCAAAGTGCATTCCAGTCTTATGATTCTATGATTGTATAAGATCTTAGGTTATAGCCACAAATAAAGTAAAATACACTTATTGCTTAGAAAAAGTTCAGATGTTTCCCATTATAGGGTTGTGTTAGACTATGGTGTGTTATAGAAATTTTATTGGCATAAGTGTTTATGATTTTATTCCTCAGCAGTGGCAGAGCCTGGGTATAGTTATGCTATGTAAGTGATAATAAAGTATTTATGCAACAGTCTTATTCATTCTGGGTATTCCACACAATTAAAGGGGAAAACACCTTTACAAATACTTGCAAGATTAAAAAAGTTGTAAGGCAATTTTTCTTTGAAGTTGTAATGCCAGATTTCTGTCAGCTACCCTGATCCAGTGTTAAGTGTTCATAAGCAGGTATGCAAATATTTAAAAATGTCATTTGAAAGCCTATGTCTACATACAAATGTCAAGTTTGGGGAAATTTCTTTGTGTCACTTTTATGAGTTATGAATAAGTTTTGAATCCCAATGGGAATATGAAACTCTCCTTTATAGTAACATAGATCTACCTAACAGCCCTTCAGGATCTCCAGGTAGTGAACCTTAGGCCTTGTCTACACTTATCAGTGCCACTGAAGTTGACATACTCACTGCAGCATCTTTTATTAGGTGAGGTTGGTGGGGGCTACTCTTCTCATCTTAATGGGGTACCTGGCATGGACAGGAGTACACCCAGAGATTGGTTTATCATGTCTAAATAGACACAAAAATTGACGGCCAGTAGATCGATTGCTACAGTGTTGAGGTAATCAGGGGCAGCCCGTCCGTATAGGCAACCTAGGTGGTCGCCTAGAGTGCCAAGTTAATGGGACGCCAAATGGTGGTGCAATATCATTGAGGGGTTTGGAGATGGGGGCGCTGATTGCATGGTTTGTGTAGGGCTCGAGTTGCTGGCAGCTAACCTAGGGCCACCCCTGAGCGTAATGAAGACAGGGCCTTAGAACTGTTCCTTGTTTTGTTACCATTTAAATATTTCTAGGTGTGGTGAGGAAGCAGAGTCCACATTTGGAGAGGGTAAGAAAATATTTCTCTCAAAACATTTCCATGTTGGAAGAGCTCAGTGATTTGGGACCTCTGAAGTGCTCCTGAAAAATTACGTTGCAGACAGATTGTAACTGAATGAATCTGTAAACTTGGAGTCATGACTTATGACTACAACAGCAGTTTTCAAACTGTGGGTGAGGACCCCCAAGTTGATTGTGACCCCATTTTAATGGGGTCATCAGGGATGGCATTAGATTTGCTGTAACCTGGGGCCGAAGCCCTAGTCTCATCACCGAGGGCCAAAACCCAAGCCTGAGTCACACTGCCATCAGCAGCAGGGCTCAGGATTTGGCTTTGATCCCCTCACCTGGGGTTCAGGCTGGCTCAGGCTTTGTTCCGTGCTTCTGGATTCATGTAGTAATTTTGTTGTCAGATGAGGCAGTGTGATGCAATGATGTGTGAGAACCCCTGGACTAGAAAATTGCTAATATACAGACCTATTTATACGAAAGGTGGTGGAGAGGTGATCCAGGATTCTAGAGGCCTTTTTGTTTGACCTCAACTGTATGCAAGGTTGTAGAACAAATTTTAAAAGAGAAAGTAAATAAGGACAGAGAGTTAAACAGCGATTAGGATGAAATACAATGAGATTTTATAAAAGGCAAATGAGATCATGCCAGATCAACTTGATCTCCTTCTGTAACGTAGTGGGGGGTACCTTGCTGGTTGCTATGCTGGGCAGTGGGTTGTGAGTGACCTTCACTGGCTGCTGGCTGCAGCATGGCCCAGCAGGGCAGGGGATGAGTCATTATGCAAGGGGGCTCCGAACCTGTCTGACCAGTGATCTCCCAGGGAGCGGAACAATGGGAAGAAGGGGAGTGGAGCCCTGGCTGGGGGTAGGGCTGGAAGTGAGGGGGTTAGGTTTCTGCTGGTTTCATGGAGGAAGCAGCCTAGGCAATGGGCTAGGATTTAGGGGCCCAGTCTCCCCCATCTCAAGGGGGGCTGAGGCATCCTAAGCCTGCCCTGTAACCAGATGACATCTGTGCTGTGCTGTATCCTGGAGAAGCAATAAACTCCCTCTGTTCTACCAGCTGGTGGAGTCTGTCGGGGCCATTACAGGGGTGCAGGAGACGGGAAAACCCCAATGCGCCATCACACCTTCTTGGAGAAGACAACCAAGTTTTTAAACAAAGGAAATGTGGTTGATCCAAGCTACCTGGATTTCAGGAAGGCATTTGATAGTTCTACATGGGAAATTATTACAGTGGAGAAGATGGCAATATGAGAATTGAAATGTGGATAAGGAAGTGTTTAATGGGGACACTAGAATGAGTCATATTGAAAGGTGAATTGTCAGGCTGGATGTCATCTGTTAGGGGAGTTCCTCAGAGATCAATTTTGGGAGCAATATTATTTAACATTTTTATTAATGATGTCAGCACCAAAGGCAGGAGTGTGCTAATAAAATATGAGACTGGCACAAGTCAAGATTGGGAGGTATTGACAAAATGGAAGTGGACTGGAATAACATATCTGAACATATGAATGACCTTTTGAAATTTAGAGAAATAGTAATGGGATTAAATTTAATAGTGTAAAGTGAAAACTCATGCACTTGGAGACTAAACAAGAATTTTGGCTGTAAGCTATGTATGTGTCAGTTGTATGTGACAGAGGAGGAGAATGGCCAGGTGTACTAACCAGTCAAACAGAGAGAGACTATGAGCCACCAAAATGATGTATCCATGAAAAAACTAATGCAATCTTATGACTCATCAGGTAAGGTGTTTCCTGTAGAAATATACACTGATACAAGACTCTGGAGAGACCTCATTTGGAATATTGGATGTAATTATCATATTCTATGATTAAGAAACATGAATTTAATCTGGAAGAGATGCAGGGAAAGGCTGTTTTGATAATCAGAGGAATGGAAGTCCTACACCAAGAGGAGATTCTGGAAGCGTAACTTGTTTAGTCTAACCAAAAGAAGGCTGAGGGGAAGATCTGAATGCTCTCTATAAATAAGTCAGAAGGATCAATACCAGAGAGGGAAACAGTTATTTAAATTAAGCACCCATGTTGGCACAAGAACAATAGACTATAACAAGCTTAGGCTTGAAATTTGATACTATTTTCCAGCGGTCAGAAGGCTGAAGTTCTAGAACACTCTGATTAGGGGAGTAGTGATGGCAAAAAACGTAGCTAGCTTCAAGACAGAGCTTGATAACTTTATGGAATCGAAGGTATGATGAGGTTGCCTACAATGGCAAGTAGTTTGTGCTCCATCAATGACTGTTAGTACCAAATATCCTCACTGGAAGGAGATGGTGCACTAGATGGGAAGGCTTTGAGTTACTACCAACACAATTTCCTCAGATGTCCAGCTGGTGGGTCTTGCCAACATGCACAACATCTAACTGATTGCCATATTTTGGGTTGGGAAGGAACTGGGTCAAATTGGCAGAGACCTTATGTGTGGTTCACCTACCTTTGCAGCATGGGGCATGGCATACTTACTGGTTTAACTAGAATTAATGGTGAATTCTCTTTAATTTGAACTCTAGATCATGATGTGTGGTTTTTAGTAACTCACACAATGGTTATGGGTCTGTCAAAGGAGTGAGTGGCTGGCCTGCGATATTGCAAGCTGTCAGACTAGATGACCACAGTGGTTTCTTTCTGGCATTGAAGTCTGTGAAATTCAGTGACCCAAGATGTAGGATAAACCACTTAATGGAGTGATTTTCTTCACCACATGGGTAGACAGTCTGTCAAATTGCAATCGCTACCATATATGTTATATATCTGCATAACATCTGTATGTTGGGCATCTATACATAAATATCAAGTTTGTCCATTTCATATTTTACATTTCTGCGTTATTGGCATATTATCCCTCATCTGGTGGAATTGTCAATGAAACCTATCATTCTGTTCTCTTTTATTAACTGAATGTGAAAATCACAAGACTTGAAAATATATGGAGTACAGATTATTGTATATCACACATTTCAGAGATCTCATCCACAGACTGGCATTTATATTTTCTGTATTCCTATTTCATCCACTGAGCTGACAATGAACACGGTGGCTAAAATAGCAAATGTGGCCGAGTCAAAAATACCTGAAATGTGAACAAAATGTTACTTCATGCGTCAAGTGTGTATGTCAGGAGTCAGGTCCTAGAAAGGGAGCATTCGAATATAACAACTGAAGAACACAAAAATGAAATGCAAACGGATGGACGGTAAAACTGAAAGATTCTCTCTCGCTCGCGAGCTCTGTCTCTCTCCCCCCCCCCCCCCCCCCCATTTACCCATCCTGGTTCATACACAGAGATATGACGAATCTGGAAAATCCATACAGGGGATCTTTCAACAACACAAGCTTATTACCAGTAATTCCTTCAGAGATTCGCCACCGCCCAGCAGTTTGTTCCTTCCCGCGACGCTTATTTGCGACATTAAATACGACAGAAAACGACGGGTTTAAAACTTCCAGCGCGGAGCTGCAGTTATTGGCTGAGGCGCTGAGCGCCGCTGTTCACCAATCAGGGAGGAAGACGCGCCGAGCGATCCACCCCGCCCCGCCCGCAGCCGCAGAGCCCGGAGCGGATCCGGACCGCAGCAGAGGGGAATATTCGGGGAAACTGGCCTTGGTTTAACAGCTGGTGTTTTCGGAAGCGTTTGCTCAAGGACAGAGCCCTTCGCTGAGCGAGAATCGGAGGCGTCTCCCGGAATGGCTGCGGCACCGCGGCTCCGGCGGAATCAGAGGCGAGCCCTGCTCTGCTGGATGCTGGTTACCTTTTGGGATGCGGTTTCTGGGCAGATTCGTTACTCGATCCCGGAGGAAACGGAGAGAGGCGCTTTCGTGGGGGACGTGGCAAAGGACCTGGGGCTGAACGCGGAGCAGCCCTCGGAGCGCGGAGTCCGAATCGTTTCCGGAGGTAGGGCGCAGTACTTTGCTCTCAATGCGGAGAGCGGCCATTTGATCACCGCGGAGCGCATAGACAGGGAGCGGATCTGCGGCCGGGCGGGCAAGTGTCTGCTGAGCTGTGAGCTCATAGTGGAGGATACAATGAAGCTGTACGGAGTGGAAGTGGAAATCACGGACATTAATGACAACGCCCCCAGCTTCCCGACTGAAGAAATGGAGTTAAAAGTCAGCGAGACAACGGCGCCGGGATCTCGCATTCTCCTCCCAGAGGCGCAGGATTCAGATCTAGGGACTAATTCCATCCAGAGCTACCAGCTCAGCAGCGACGGGCATTTCTCACTGGATGTTCAGACGGAACCGGATGGAGTGAAACACGCGGAACTCGTGCTGGAAAAGTCCCTGGACCGGGAAGAACAAGCCGTTCACACGCTGATTCCTCACGGCCACTGATGGGGGAGACCCGGTCAGGTCCGGCACCGCGCAGATCCGCGTTACTGTCCTCGATGCTAATGACAACGCGCCGGTTTTCAGTCAGCCTGTCTACACGGTGAGTGTGTGGGAAAATGTGCCGGCAGGGTCCACGATCCTTACAGTAAAAGCCACCGACCTGGATGAAGGAGTCAACAAAGAGATAAAATACTCATTCAGGAAAATCACAGACAAGGCTTCCCAAATATTCCGCCTGGACGCGAAGACGGGCAACATAACAGCAATGGGCAACGTGAACTTCGAGGAATCCGCGTTGTATGAAATCGAGGTGCAAGCGCAAGACGGGGGAGGCCGATTTGACAAATCCAAAGTTGTGATCGAGGTTACCGATGTGAATGACAACGCCCCGGAAATCGCTGTCAGGTCCCTCGTAAGCGCGATCCCCGAGGACGCTCCCCCCGGGACTGTGGTCGCCCTTCTAAACGTCCAGGATCCGGATTCGGGGGAGAACGGGGAGGTCACGTGCTCCATACCCAGCAGCCTCCCCTTCCAGCTGAGGCGGTCGCTGGACAAGTACTACAGCCTGGTGACCGAGCGAGCCCTGGACAGGGAGCAGGTGGCCGCCTACAACATCACAGTCACCGCCACGGACAGCGGGACTCCGCCCCTTGCCACCGCCATCACCATCCCGCTCCGGGTCCTGGACACCAACGACAACGCTCCGCTCTTCGGCCAAGCGTCCTACACCGCCTACGTGCCGGAGAACAACCCCAGCGGGGCCTCCGTGTGCTCCGTGAGGGCCACTGACCGCGACTGGGGGGAGAACGCCCGAGTGACTTACTCTCTGCTGGAGGGCGAGGGCCGCGAAGCTCCGCTCTCCTCCGCCGTGTCCATTAACTCGGAGACCGGGGCTGTGTACGCGCTGCGCTCCTTCGACTACGAGCAGCTGCGGGAGCTTCGGTTCCGGGTGCAGGCTCGGGACGGGGGGTCCCCGCCGCTCCGCAGCAATGTCTCCGTCAGGCTCTTGGTGCTGGACCAGAATGACAACAGCCCGCACATCCTGCACCCCCGCCTCCCCCAGCGATGGCTCCACGGGAGTGGAGCTGGCCCCTCGCTCCTCCGAGCCGGGCTACCTGGTCACCAAGGTGGTGGCGGTGGATGCGGACTCCGGGCAGAACGCCTGGCTCTCCTACCAGCTGCTGAAGGCCACGGAGCCGGGGCTCTTCTCTCGGTCGGAGTCCACAGCGGCGAGGTGCGGACAGCGCGCGTACTTTGTGGACAGGGACGGCCTGAAGCAGAGCCTGGTGGTGCTGGTGAAGGACAACGGGCAGCCCCCCTCTCTCGGCCACCGTCACTGTCACGGTGGCGGTGGCTGACAGCATCCCCGAGCTCCTGTCGGACCTGAGCAGCCTCTCGGCTCCCGCGCAGCCCGCAGTCCGGCCTCACCTTGTACCTGGTGATCGCGGTGGCGTCCGTGTCCTGCGTCTTCCTCACCTTCGTCATAGCGCTGGTGGCCCTGCGGCTGCGGCGGTGGGCGCGAGTCGCAGCTGTTGGACTCCTCGAGTGGGACTTTCGGCGGAGTTCCCGTCTCGCACTTCGTGGGCATCGATGGGGTCAGAGCGTTTCTCCACTCCTACTCCCAGGAGGCGTCGCTCACCGCGGGCTCCGGGAAGAGCCAGTTCAACTTCCCCCAGTCAAACTATGCAAACACTCTGACCAGCGCGCAGACGTGTGGGGTAAAGGATCCTTTCCTAATGGCCGAGGAGTTAGACAGTAACAGGGATCAGTCCAACATTCAGGTGAGCTAATATCTGTTTAATCTCGTGGTTTATATTTTTAAATGCAGGTTGCTGTTAATCTCTAAGAATTACTGAACACATCTAATCTAATCACCTAATAAAGCATCTTGTTAGTCTTTAAAGTGCTACATAGTCCTGTTTTTTTTTTTTTTTGTTTTTTTTTAACACATCGAGTGTTTCGGGGGACTGTATTAGAGGGAGGGTTGGGCTCTGTCTTAGAGAGATTTCCTTGGTTATTATAGATGTTTTCAGTTAAGCCTTGATAATCCGAAGTGGATTCCATCGTGCTCTTCACTATTGTGTTTGGAATTAGTGTTGTCTTGAGAGAATTGGGCCTATACGTACATAGATTTATGTGATAATATTCACACTATGAACCCATTTAGAAAACAGATTTTTATGTGCCTTTTGCAGATCTCTTGAAATGGTGATTTGTTCAAAATTTGAGTCTGTCTTTAATTTGTGATATTATATAAATTATGTTACCTGAGGTATTAGAAAGTAAAGACATTTTCTTATATTTTCAGAAATATAGATGATGGAACAGGAATGTTACAATAGGGCAAAATGTTTCAATATTAACTTATTTGATAAACCAAAATATTTAACTCCCAGAATGGTTTCCTCTGTCCTTCCGTACTACAAATAATACAGGGTAGTTATACACAATCAATGTTAATGTTTGATTAAGAAGAGCATTGAGCATTTGGGAGAATTTGACGATACATTACACTAATATATTTTTGCTAGAAGACTTACCCCGGGGTCCTTGAAGACCTTAACTCAGATACGTTTTGTTTTTCTGTATTTAAATCGTTCTGGGGCGGGACTGAGGATAAGGGGTTCAGTCTGCAGGCTGTCCTGGGGAGAGTGGAGAACCCCAGCTCTCTCTCACTACAGCATCTTGGGGCCAGGTAAGAAGCCTCTGTCCATGTCTTGTGCAGTGGGCACACCCAGGGGAGGGGTGCATGTCCCCTGGCTGGGGCACAGACAGACACGTAGACAAACAGACAAAGTCTCTGAAACGTATGGTAAAGGGGTGAGCAAATACCAGCCCACTGGCCTGATCTGGCCTGTCAGGGTTAGTCCACTATCGCTATATTTACCTTTGTCTCTGCAGGTAAAGGGCGACCACAATTCTCTTTGACCACAGATCACTATTCACGGCCAATAGGAAAGGCAGGAAGTGGTGTCCCCAGCCACATCACTTGGTGGCACTGACGTTTGCTGTGAACAGCGCTCTGTGGCCAACTAGAGCTGTGCTTGCTAACACCTGTAGAGGCATAGGTAAATATAGTGGCCCTCCAGACCTAACCCTGGTGGACCCCCAGTTTTTATTGCCCAGCTCTGTTATAGTAGACGGCTGTCCTTTTCTCCGCTCCTGCTCCTGCTGGCCAAATAGTGCTATAGCTGTTCCAGTCCCCATTTCTGGTCCCTTGCTGCTCCCCCCTCCCCCCGCCCGTCATTCTGCAGTATAACCGTCCCTCCTGCCAAACTCCTGTCTTTCTATTGTATGAGAAACAATTTAATTCCTGGCACATTCTATTGTCCTGGCACAGCCAAACCCTGACCTGGCTTTAAGTTAGGAGAAGAGGAAGCGGCTTACCAAATTTGGAGGTCCTAGCTCTTACAGCTTACCATGAGTTCTTGAACAACCAGACTCACAGACAGTCTGTATATCCCTGGGAAGAGTTTGAATACACTGGCTCCTTAGAACTGCTTTTCCATTCATGTTTGGTATTTGGAATGTATGGGAAACTACTAACGTGTTCTTTTGCACGCTTCTATGACAGAAAGGACCTGGGTTTTAATTTTAATAGATGAATGTTCTCGGTAGTTTTTTGGAACAGCCTGTGCATTCTGAGTGGGGTGATTACTCTCAAAGGAAAGATAAACTAAAAGGGACAATAAGGGCAAAACACAACCATGGTCCAGCTGTGCCGTTTACATTTATATTTTTCGCGTCATTGGGTTGAATACCCATTGCTTTTTCTCAAACAGTTTAGAAACGCGCTTTGCGGAATCTCGCCGGTAAGAGAATGTAGTTGCGGAGAATGTAGTTTATTCCATGCAAATTGTTGTCCTTGTATTTAATGGATGACACACACAGCGGGACGCACTGGTCCACATACACGCAAAAAATTGTAAACAGCGGCAAAAAAACTCTTGAGAACTGTTACCTTTTATCAGTAGATACAACACGCATATTGAAAACATGTCGAATTTCCATTTGGGCTCACGCTGGGAAACGCAGCCCTGTCAGCTTCTCGCAGTGCTTTTCCTAGGCCGCATGTCTTGCGCTACGTGCACAATAGGAGGAGAACACAAAACAAAACCAGCAAACCCCCACGATTGTCGCTAAGCTGCGCCGGCGCCGTGCTGAGACCGCTGCTGCTGCAGTTCTGGGCTGAGGCTCCGAGTGCCGCTGTTGGCCAATGCGGAGCCGGCGCTGCAGCCGGGATCCACTGGCGGCTCCTGCCCTGCGCTTGCTCCGTCACACGGCGCCGGGCGGGGCGGGGAGAAAGCAGCGGAGGGACCTGCCCAAGGCGTCCGGCAAGAGGGAGCCGCCGCGGAGCGCTCTGCCCCATAGCAAACCCCCGGCTCGGTTTGCGCTACGTGAGCGCGCCTCTCGGCACCGGGCGGGGGGCGCCGCATGAATGGGAACGGAGAAGGCAGCAAGGACGGGGCGAATCTGAAAGCGACCGGGATGGAGACCAGGCGCCGGGCGGCCCCACGGCAAGTACTGCTCCTCGCCTGCTTCTTCCCTTTGTTCTGCCGCGCGGCCCCGGAGCAGACTCGCTACTCGATCCCCGAGGAAATGGCCAAAGGCTCCCTCGTGGGGAACCTCGCCCAGGATCTGGGGCTGGAGCTGAGGGAGCTGCCGCTGCGGAAGCTCCGTGTCAGTTCGGAACAGCAGCACTTCAGTGTGAATGGGGAGAACGGGGACTTGTCTGTGAATGGCCGCATAGACCGGGAGGAGATCTGCGGGGAGACTCCGCTTTGTGTGCTGACGCTGGAAACGGTGGTGGAAAACCCTCTGAACGTTTTCCACGTGACTGTAGCGATCCAGGACATTAATGATAACGCCCCGCGGTTCAAGACAGACAACATCGATCTGGAAATTATTGAATCCGCACTGCCGGGCGCGCGCTTTCCACTAGAATCTGCGCACGACCCAGATACGGGGGTGAACTCGGTGCAAATGTACCGGCTCAGCGGGGACCCGCATTTCTCCCTGTCTGTGAAGGAGAGCCCGGATGGAAACAAATACCCAGAGTTAGTGCTGGAAAAGGCTTTGGATCGGGAAACGCAGCAGTCCCATCGGTTGGTCCTGACGGCCGTGGATGGGGGGGAGCCGGTCAGAACCGGGACGGCTCAGATTAGGGTCAATGTCACTGACGCCAATGACAATGCCCCCGAATTTTCCGAGGAGATTTACAGAGTGAGCGTGAGGGAGAACGTGCCGAAGGGCTCCCTGGTGCTTGAGGTGAAAGCCACGGACAAGGATGAAGGGCTAAATGCGCAAATCACGTACTCCTTCGGCAAACTTCCAGACAATGCTCGTGCGGCGTTTTCTATAGATCCCAAGGAAGGAAGAATTATAGCTACACGGATTTTAGATTTTGAAGACGCACGTACATACCTGCTGGGCATAGAAGCCAGGGATGGGGGTGGCCAGTCAGCTCACTCCAAAGCTCAAATAGAAATTCTTGACGAGAACGACAATGCTCCGGAAGTGACATTTACATCCCAGTTCAGCTTGGTAGCTGAAGACTCGGTGGCCGGGACAGTGATCGCGCTGATCAAAGTCCGGGACCCAGATAGTGGGAAAAACGGAGAAGTGACGTGTCACCTGCAACACAATTTACCTTTTACAATAATATCGTCTTCCAGTAGCTACTACAAGCTGGTGACTGACAGCCCCCTGGACAGGGAGCGGGCCCCGGAGTACAACATCACAATCACGGCCACAGACAAGGGCTCCCCCCCGCTCTCCACCCAGAAAACCATCCTCTTGCAGATCTCGGATGTCAATGACAACGCCCCCGTCTTCGAGAAACCTTCCTACAGCGCCTACGTGCCCGAGAACAACCCCTCGGGGGCCTCCATTTTGAGCGTCAAAGCCTCAGACCGGGATCTGGACGGCAACGCCCGGGTCACTTACTCCATCCTGCGCAGCAGCATCCAGGACCTGCCTGTCTCCTCCTACGTGTCCATCAACTCCCAGACCGGAGCGCTGTACGCGCAGCGCTCCTTCGACTACGAGCAGTTCCGGGCGTTCGAGCTGCAAGTGAAGGCCCAAGACGGCGGGTCGCCGGCTCTGAGCAGCAACGTCACCGTCAGCGTGTTTATCCTGGATCGGAACGACAACGCTCCTCGCATCCTGTATCCCTCGCTCGGGCCCGAGGGCTCAGCCGTGTTCGAGATGGTCCCTCGCTCTGCCGAGGCGGGTTATCTGGTGACGAAGGTGGTGGCGGTGGATGCGGACTCGGGACACAACGCCTGGCTCTCCTACCATGTGCTGCAGGCCACGGAGCCGGCGCTCTTCCGACTGGGGCTGCACAGCGGGGAGATCCGCACCGCGCGCGCCTTTGCGGACAGAGATGCGGTGAAGCACCGGCTGGTCGCTCTGGTGAAGGACAACGGGCAGCCGCCTCTCTCGGCCACCGTGACTCTGAGCCTGGTGTTCGCCGAGAACTTCCAAGAGGCTCTTCCGGAAATGAGCGACCGGTCGGCTGAGTCGGCGCCCCAGTCTGATTTGCAGTTCTACTTGGTGTTGGCCTTGGCCTTGGTCTCGTTTCTCTTCCTCCTGACGGTGACACTGGCCATTGCGATGAGATTGCGGCGGTCAGGAAATCCCCAGTTACTTCAGTGTTTTGGTCCTGAGCCTTATTCCAAGACGGGCTCCATGTTCCCACCAAACTATGAAGATGGGACTTTGCCTTATTCCTACCAGCTGTATTTGTCCTCGGACTTAAAGGGGAATAACTGCACCTTCCTGAGACCCAGTGCCCAGGGAGCGGAGCATGTTCTGCGCAGTGAGAGCTCTGGGATGTCACTAGTGAGCAATGGATGTAGCCGTTCCCGTGGGGAGACGGAGGTAACTGGGCTGGTGAGTTGCGGTTTTCCTTTTTCGGTATTTTTGCATCGTAGATTGGCATTCTGAAGTATTGCATTGATTATTTTAGATGTTTCTCTTGACTGTATTTCTATGGTGCTTGAAGTATCACATATGCCAAAAAAAAACCCTTAAAAACAACAAATAGTCTAGTAGCACTTTAAAGACAAACAATGCATGTAGATGGTATTATGAGCTTTGATGGACAAAACCCACTTCTTCGGATGACCAGAGTATAATGGAGTCCAGAACCAAGGATAAATAAGTGAAGGAGGGACGGGGGAGGGGAGAAAAAGAGAGACCGTGAGTAAATAAAACAGCTTAGCAGCACTCTAACATGTAGATGTTGGGTAGATAGTTCATGTAGTTACAGGAGTCTGTTAAGAACCATTATCACCTCCATTGTTTTGTGGGTATTTTAAGTTATTAAAAGTTTGAAGATAGTGTGTAAGCCAGCCTATTTCCTTGTTTAGACAATTAATTGGCATAAGAATTAAACTTGTGAATGAAGTTAAGTTCCAATCCTTCTCTGTGTATTTGGCTTGTGGAATTGGTCTGAAACAAAACAGTGACTTGAACATCCATTAATGAGTGTCCAGGAAGATTAAAGTGTTCTCCAACAGGCTTTTGTATGTTGCCTTTTTTGGATACTTGATTTGTGTCCATTAATTCTTTCCCATAGAGATTGTCCAGTATGGCCAATATACATTGAGGTTGGGATTTCCTGCATTTGATTGCATTAGTGGATATGCAGTGAAATGAGACTTTGATATGGTGGCTGATGTCATTGGGTCCAGTGATGAAATCATTAGTATAGATGTATGTGCAGAGTTGGCAATGGGGCTGATTGCACGGATGGGTTCCTGCATGCTTATGATGGAGGTGTGTTGAGTGGTTACTGGAAAGAATTTGTTTGAGGCTAGATAGTTGTCTGTAAGCGAGAAAAGGCCTTTCCTGCCAAGGCCTCTGAGAGTGAAGGTTCATGGTCCAGGATAGGTCGTAGATTGTTGATAATGGCGTTGGAGGGGTTCAAGTTGTGGACTGTAGGTGACAACAAGTGGAATTCTGTTGTTTTCTCTTCTGGGCCTGTCTTGAAGTAGTTCATGTCGGCTACTTGTTTGGATCTGTCAATCTGTTTTTTCACTTCTCCAGGTGGGTATTTCAGTTTTAAGAACGCTCTGTATAGATCTTTTAGGTGTTTGTCTCTATCTGTGGGGTTGGAGCAAATACAGTTGTCTCTTAGGACTTGGCTGTATATAAGAGATTGAGAAATGTGTCTGGGATGGAAGCTAGAGGCATGAAGGTAAGTGTGGATGTTGGTAGGTTTCCGATATAGGGTGGTGGAAATTTGTCCATCATTTGATAGTAATATAGTGTCAAGGAAGTGGATTTCTCATGTGGACTAATCCAGGCTGAGATTGATGGTGGGGTGGAAGTTGTTGAAATCCCTGTGAAATTCTTTAAGGGTTTCTTTCCTGTGGGTCCATATGATAAAGATGTCATCAATGTAGGGTAAATAGAGTAAGAGTCTTAGGGGGCAAGAGCTGAGGAAACATTGTTCCATGTCAGCCATAAAGACCTGGTGATTGGCATATTGTGATGCCATGAGGGTGCCCATGGCTGTGCCACTGACTTGAAGATACAAATTGTCTCCAAATCGGAAGCAGTTGTGAGTGAGGACAAAGTTGCAGAGTTCTGTAATCAGGTGTGCAGTGCTGTCATCGGGGATGGTGTTCCTGATAGCCCGGAATCCATCTTGATGTGGAATGTTGTTGTATGCAACATATGAAAAGGAATTTGTTTTCAGAACAAAAATCCCTGCATGACAAAGAAAGACTGTCTCCATTAATAGATGAAGAAATGGGGGTCAAAGATAATTGATTTGAGTGTGTCGCAGAGGAGCTCTGCATTTGAATCTGAGATAAAACTCTGCCTTTCCAATTCCCTTGTGTTTCCATAAGTGCACATCCATTTTTACTATTCATATCCCATTATAAAACATTTAACTGAAATAAATGCAATCTGTGGAAATATGTGTGCATCTCAGGTAAGATGTGCTTCTTCCAATGATGGCAAAAATATTAAAATTATGTAACGATAATAGTAAATTTTCTGTAACACTTTTCCATATATTTTTGAATACCTCTTCTTTAAGCTATTAGGTGGTTGTTATCACCACTAATATTCAAATATGTTTTACCAACTTTTCACCTTGGTCTTTGAGATTTTCTGGCATGATATTGAAGTATGGTATCATAGAAGGGAGTTATTGGCATAATTTTGTGGTGATTTCTTTTTCTGCAGGTGGCAGAACTGTAACATAATTATGCAGATCAACAGAAGCAAACAATGATTTAAAAACATTGACAAAATATCATAATATGTTCTGCATATGTCTCGCAATTTACAGGATGGAAATATTTTACAATTATCTGAGGGACTAACAATTTTTTTGTCTTTCTTCAAGCCAAGTTTTCATAGCTGCCATGCATCCTAATGTTCACAGATCATAGGGGTTATTACAACTCTTAAAATGTCTTTCTATGCATACCCATGGCATGTTCTGGAGTTAACTCTCTTTCCTTTTTCCAGAGCTAGGAGAAAGTGCTTAATCCAATGGATTGGTTACATTCTTATTTTTCAGTTATTGACCCTTAAAATTGTCTTTGGAGCAGGACAAAATATTGACTGTCATGTCTGTCAGGTAAATATTTTGGGAGGGGAAGAGTGTAATCCACTACTGAGGGGAGGAACGAAACATTTCCTTGGAACGTTGATATTTCAGAATATCACATTTCTGAAGGCCTTATGTTTTGAAAATTTTAGAACATTGGTTGCCCTCAAAAGTGTGCAATCATGCTCAAAGTGCAGTTGAAGTGGCTAAAGATGCCTACAAAATTGAATACATTTGATCCTATTCACCTCATGGCTCTGTAATTTATTAAATGTAATTTATTTATTATCTCCACATATATAGTATATAACTATGTATATGTGTAGGCTGCTGGTTCTACTTCTGGGGTGTGTCTAGACTACAGAGTTTTGTCAACAAAAGTCCACTTTTGTCGACAAAACTATACCGGCGTCGACACTGCCGCTGAGTTCTGTTGACATAACGTTGACAGAACTCGGCAGTTTTGTCGACGTTGTAAACCTCATTCTATGAGGAATAATGCCTTTTGTCAACAGAGTTCTGTCAACAGAAGGCATTATTGCATCTACACTGTCCTTTGTGTCTACACTGCTATGTCGACAAAGCGGCTTGCTTTGTTGACAGAACTGGATGTAGTCTAGATGCTCTTTGTTGACAGAAGCTTTGTCGACAGTATCTGTCAACAAAACTTCTGTCGCCAAAGCCTGTAGTCTAGACGTACCCATTGAGAGAGAGAGAGAGAGAGAGAGAGAGAATGAGAATCATAGAATCCTAGAATACGAGAAGTGGAAGGGACATGGAGAGGATATCAAGCTCAGTCCCCTGCACTCATGGAAGGACCAGTCATCACCTAGCGCCTAGACGACCTCTGACAGATGTTTGTCTAACCAGCTCTTAAAAATCTCCAATGATGGAGATTCCAAAACCTCCATAGGCAATTTATTCCAGTGCGTAACCCCTCTGTTTTTCCTAATGTCCAACATCCACTTCCCTTGCTGCAATTTTAGCTCATTGCTTCGTGCCCTGTCATCAGAGGTTAAGGAGAATATTTTACTCCCTCCTCCTTGTAACACTATTTTGGGTACCTGAAACCTGAAAGCTGTTATGTCTCTTCTCAGTCTTCTCTTTTGTAAACTAAACAAACCCAGTTATTTCAGTCTTCTCTCACAGGTCACATTTTCTAGACCTCTGATAATTTTTGTTGCTATTTTCTGGACCTTCTCCAATTTGTCCACATCTTTCCTGAAATATGATGCCCAGAACTGGACACAGTACTCCTTTTGACGCCTCATCAGAACAGATTAGAGTAGAAGAATTACTTTTTGTGTCTTGCTCATGACACTCCCGTTAAAAATAAAATAAAACTAAAAAACAGTGGTCCTTCAGCGCCTTAAAGACCAGCAAATAATGTAGATAGTATCATGAGCTTTCGTGGGCACAATCCTCTTCTTCAGATGAATGGAGCAAGGGGTCCAGAGATACAAATAAATAGCAGAAAAAGAGGAAGATTTGGGAATTTTGACAGTGTACCGCAGAAGGTTATTTGCTTTATTTGCACAGTGCCACACTACTGAGTCATATGTAGCTTGTGGTCCACTGTGACCCAATGTGTGTCCCTTCCATATTTTGACTTCATGCATTATTAGAATATGTGTTTCTTTTGCAGTAGTATTATAAAAGGAAATTAAACTAGATATTATAAAGTTGAATGTGAAAACTACCAGAATGGAAATTTACAGAGTAAACTTATTTTATAGTATCTTTGTGACAAAGCTAACTCATAGATAATACTCACAGGTTTCATTTAATCCATTGATTTGGTAATGAATAATATGAATTAAATGACAAATGTGACCTAGTCAAAATATCTGAAATGTGAACAAAACATACAACGCAACGCTACAGATGTAAACGTCAACTACCATGTTACTAAACGAGGATATTAGTGTATAACAACTGCACCGTATTTGAGGGCAATTCTCAAAATCCACTTACATTTAAAGACTACATCTAAACATAACTCCAGAGGAAAAGGGATTTATGTCAAATTCATGTGCAGCCCGATTAAAATTACAAAAATATGATCAGCAAATCTTCACAAGGGATAAAGAGATTCGCCACGAATTTGTGGATTTCCTTTGCATTCATCAGAGCCAGCTGTGCCTAGTGACAGGAACGCGCCTGTTTACAAAGATACGAGTCACGTGTACATACGAATCTACCGAAGTCGCGCCGGAGGCTGCAGTTATTGGTTGAGACACTGAGCGCCGCTGTTCACCAATCAGGGAGAGAAACGCGCTGAGCGATCCGCCCCGCCCGCCGCTCTGCTGCAGAACAAGGAGAGATCAGACGCTCACTGCCCGGTCTCTACGGAGCATTCTCGGCTGATACCGGCTGCAAGTGGCTTCCGATTTCGCACCCGCTGCTTTCGGAAACCTTCGGCAGCCATTCCTGAGGGAGAATCGGCGGCGCTTCCGCCTCAGCATGGGCGCTGCAGATGCACACGGGCGCCGGCGCTGCGAATGGCGACCCCTCTTCTGTTTCATCCTGGTGGCCGTTTGCCAGGAGACTTCCGGGCAGACTCGGTATTTCATCCCGGAGGAAATGGAGAAAGGCTCTTTCGTGGGGGACATCGCGCAGGACCTGGGGCTGGACGCGGAGCAGCTCTCGGAGCGCGGAGTCCGAATCGTTTCCGGAGGTAGGACGCAGTACTTTGCTCTCAATGCGGAGAGCGGCCATTTGATCACCGCGGAGCGCATAGACAGGGAGCGGATCTGCGGCCGGGCGGGGAAGTGTCTGCTGAGCTGTGAGCTCATAGTGGAGGATACAATGAAGCTGTACGGAGTGGAAGTGGAAATCACGGACATTAATGACAACGCCCCCAGCTTCCCGGCAGAAGAGTTACATTTAAAAATCAGTGAAACAGCGGCCCCCGGATCGCGGTTTTCCGTGCATCAGGCAGAGGACCCAGACGTGGGATTAAATTCCATCCAGAGCTACCAGCTCAGCAGCGACGGGCATTTCTCACTGGACCTTCAGACGCGATCGGATGGAGTGAAATATGCGGAAGTGATTCTGGAAAAGTCCCTGGACCGGGAAGAACAAGCCGTTCACACGCTGATCCTCACGGCCACTGATGGGGGAGACCCGGTCAGGTCCGGCACCGCGCAGATCCGCGTTACTGTCCTCGATGCTAATGACAACGCGCCGGTTTTCAGTCAGCCTGTCTACACGGTGAGTGTGTGGGAAAATGTGCCGGCAGGGTCCACGATCCTTACAGTAAAAGCCACCGACCTGGATGAAGGAGTCAACAAAGAGGTGACCTACTCGTTCCTCAAAATCACAGACAAAACTCCCCAGATGTTCCATTTAGATGCTAAAACGGGTGAAATAACACTGGTGGGAAACCTGGACTTCGAGGAATCCGCGTTGTATGAAATCGAGGTGCAAGCCCACGACGTAGGAGGCCTTTTCGACAAATCCAAAGTTGTGATCGAGGTTACCGATGTGAATGACAACGCCCCGGAAATCGCTGTCAGGTCCCTCGTAAGCGCGATCCCCGAGGACGCTCCCCCCGGGACTGTGGTCGCCCTTCTAAACGTCCAGGATCCGGATTCGGGGGAGAACGGGGAGGTCACGTGCTCCATACCCAGCAGCCTCCCCTTCCAGCTGAGACGGTCTCTGGACAAGTACTACAGCCTGGTGACCGAGCGAGCCCTGGACAGGGAGCAGGTGGCCGCCTACAACATCACAGTCACCGCCACGGACAGCGGGACTCCGCCCCTTGCCACCGCCATCACCATCCCGCTCCGGGTCCTGGACACCAACGACAACGCTCCGCTCTTCGGCCAAGCGTCCTACACCGCCTACGTGCCGGAGAACAACCCCAGCGGGGCCTCCGTGTGCTCCGTGAGGGCCACTGACCGCGACTGGGGGGAGAACGCCCGAGTGACTTACTCTCTGCTGGAGGGCGAGGGCCGCGAAGCTCCGCTCTCCTCCGCCGTGTCCATTAACTCGGAGACCGGGGCTGTGTACGCGCTGCGCTCCTTCGACTACGAGCAGCTGCGGGAGCTTCGGTTCCGGGTGCAGGCTCGGGACGGGGGGTCCCCGCCGCTCCGCAGCAATGTCTCCGTCAGGCTCCTGGTGCTGGACCAGAATGACAACAGCCCGCACATCCTGCACCCCGCCTCCCCCAGCGATGGCTCCACGGGAGTGGAGCTGGCCCCTCGCTCCTCCGAGCCGGGCTACCTGGTCACCAAGGTGGTGGCGGTGGATGCGGACTCCGGGCAGAACGCCTGGCTCTCCTACCAGCTGCTGAAGGCCACGGAGCCGGGGCTCTTCTCGGTCGGAGTCCACAGCGGCGAGGTGCGGACAGCGCGCTACTTTGTGGACAGGGACGGCCTGAAGCAGAGCCTGGTGGTGCTGGTGAAGGACAACGGGCAGCCCCCTCTCTCGGCCACCGTCACTGTCACGGTGGCGGTGGCTGACAGCATCCCCGAGCTCCTGTCGGACCTGAGCAGCCTCTCGGCTCCCGCGCAGCCGCAGTCCGGCCTCACCTTGTACCTGGTGATCGCGGTGGCGTCCGTGTCCTGCGTCTTCCTCACCTTCGTCATAGCGCTGGTGGCCCTGCGGCTGCGGCGGTGGCGCGAGTCGCAGCTGTTGGACTCCTCGAGTGGGACTTTCAGCGGAGTTCCCGTCTCGCACTTCGTGGGCATCGATGGGGTCAGAGCGTTTCTCCACTCCTACTCCCAGGAGGCGTCGCTCACCGCGGGCTCCGGGAAGAGCCAGTTCAACTTCCCCCAGTCAAACTATGCAAACACTCTGACCAGCGAGCAGACGTGTGAGGTAAAGGATCCTTTCCTAATGGCCGAGGAGTTAAACGTTAGTAACGCGGATCAGTCCTCAGTTCAGGTGAGCTAATATCTCCTTAAACTTGTGATTTGTGTTTATATGGGTAGGCAGCTGTTAATCTGTAGCTAATTGCTGATCTCATCAATATCCGTGTGTTAGAAAGTGGTGTGTGTGTGTAGGTGAGACAGAGAGATTGAGATTGCTTCTGGTTTATCCTGGATGTTTTTCATTTAGGCTACGCCAAGGGGGAAAGTTGATTTAAGACATGTTAATTACATAGCTCTGTGTGGGAGATTCCCGGGAGCTCCGGCTCCCATCAGCTTCCTTACTCCAGGAGAGGAGCAAGACTACCCGTGCCAATGAGAGTGCTCTCTCAATTCAAATTAGCAGCTGTTCTTTAGACTGGCGAATTCGACCCCCGGAATGTTGACAACCTAAGAACTAGGGGTCATGAATCAAAATTAATATCAGGTTTAAAACAAACAAAAGGAGGTTTTTCTTCACCCAGTGCAGAGTCAACCTGTGGAACTGCTTGGCACAGGATGTTGTGAAGACCAGGATTTTAACAGGGTTCAATAAAGAACTAGATAATTTATGGAGGTTAGGTCCATCAATGGCTATTAGTCAGGATGAGTAGAAAGGGTGTCTCTGGACTCTGTTTTTCAGTCAGAGCCTGGGAATGGGAGACAGGGGAGGGATCACTTGATTCCCTGTTCTATTCATTCCCTCTTGGGCACCTGACATTGGCCCCTGTTGGAAGACAGGACACTGGGCTGGATGGACTTTTGTTCTCACGCAGTCTAGGCGCTCTTATGTTCTTATGTTGACTGTGGCAGGGTCAATGTTCTCCATAGTTCAGACAAACCCTTAGAGCCTTGATAATGCAAACCAGACTCTAGCATGCAATTTGGAATTGCAGTTTTAGCCAATGTAATCCTCAGAGTATCCGGCTGACGTGCATAAATGTATTTTATTTAATAATATATTTGCATTGTGAACCCAGTTAGAGAACAGATTACCTAATTCCTTTTCCAGATATCATGAGTGATCTACTCAAAACTGGATTCTTCCTTTAATCTATGATTCTATATACGTTCCTGTACCTGAGATGAACGTATGTAAGTTTTCTTGAATTTCTGGAAACATGGATCACCATAGAGAACAAGCATGGTAGTGAAGGACAAAATGTTTCAGTGATATCACAGATCTCAATATTAAATTATATTATAAACTAGTGTATTTAACTCCAAATATCATTTCTTGATGTTTCTGTATTGCAAATAATAGATGCTCAAAATGTGTTGACATGAAACTGAACTAGGGGTAGGCAATAATTTGTGAAGGGGGGGATTTCACAAATTTGTGAAGTGATCCCATGTTTCCCAGAAGCAGCAGGACCTCAGCTGGAAGGAGCAAGACCAGGACACTCCTCATGCTGTCCCACTCACAGACAGGAGGTGGGGGAGCACATAAAGTATTTCCCCCCATCCATGACACCTAGAGAGAACCGCCAGATGTTTGAACAGCTGGCAGTTTGCTCTAGTTGCAGCTCAAGCCTTGTGGTAGGAAGAGACTTCATGCTCTCCCCTCCTCCCCCAGTGGTAGGAAGAGACTTCATGCTCTCCCCTCCTCCCCCAGGCCAATCGGGGCCTGGAGGTGGGGGAGAGTGTGAAGTCTTTGCCCTCTGTCCCCACTCTGAAGGGGCATTCCACACCTAGAGGGAAACACCATCTGTTTTAAACAGCTGGTAGTTTCATCTGGTGCCATGCACCCTTGGTGGGGGGAGGAGACTTTGTTCATGCTCCTATCCCCAGGTCTCCATTGGCATGGTGGTGGGGGTGTGGCAAGGCAGCCAGGGGCCGGATCAGCCAGCTTAGCCCAGAGAGGCTGTCCTGCCCACACTTGAACTAAGCTATGTAAATGTTTGATTAAAAAGAAGAAACAATTTCAATGTTCTTTTCTTAAAGGTTTTTTCCCAGTAATGTTATTTTGCCTTATATTTGAGCCTTGAGAATTTGAGAGGAATTGATGAGGTGACACCAATGTGTTTTACTATATTGTGGTTAGCAGTAATGGTTAATTCTCCTGCTCTACAATCTAACTTTTGTTTTGTTAAAGTACTAGAAAATGTTTCCACAGCACATTTTTAAAACAGTCAAAGAGAGCAAGAAACAATCATTTGCACAAAAAGGAAGTGACTGCCTAGGAAGGAGTAGTGCAGAAAGGAATTTGGCTTGAGAATCACAGTGGATCACAAGCTAATTATCAATCAGCAGTGTAACATGCTGGTAAGAAAGGGAACAGCATTCTGAAGGTGTAAGTGGAAGTGCGACAAGAAATATACTAGAAGTAATTTTTACATTACTTTGTAGTGATTGGGCTTCAACTGGAATTTTGTGTCCAGTTCTGGAGGCCACATTTTTTTTAAAAAATGTACAAATTAAAGGAAGACCAGATAGGAGCAATAACATTTCTTGAACATGTAGAGGACACACCCTATGAGGGAAAGTTGTAATAAAAAAAAAACCCTGAGTTTCTCTAGTCTGGAGAAGAGAAAGCTGAGAAGGGACTTGATAAAAATTTTCAATATATACAAGATTATTACCAGGAAGAGAGTGAATAATTGTTCCTCTTAACCTCCATAAGCCAGGGCCCTAAATTGCAACAAGTGAGGTTTAGGTTGGACATCAGGAAAAACTTCCTAACAGAGTGGTTAAGCACTGGGATAAATTGCTGAGGGAGGTTGTGGAATGTCTGTAACTGGAGAATTTTATGATCAGGTTAGACAAACATCTCTCAGGGATGGTCTAGAGCCTTCCTGTGGGGGACTGGACTGGAGGACCCCTGGCGCCCCTTCCTGTTCTATGTTCCTATGAAATGTATGAAAGGGTAACCTAAGAATATTTGTCTTTGTTTCTTAGAAACAAGATATGTGCTTTGAATCAGCAGATTTCCTAGAGGGAAAGATAACTTTAAAAGGAAAGTAAGAGCTAAAAGAGAAACATAGTTTTACTCAGTTGTTCAAAGTATTTTCAACCCGCTGTAGTTCGTGCTGTCCTTGGTTTAAACCTGATTCTGTGAAACGCTTTAGCATCCTTAGAATCTTTAAGGATATTTGGAATCTCTCCCCCGGCTGTGATCGTTCCATGGACGTTTCTGTCAACGACAGAACTCATTGTATGTGATAATTGGAGAGACAGAGAGAGACACATGCACACAAACACAAGAATGAGAATAGAACTACCCATACATGTATACACCGCTATAACTATCCATTTCCATTTGGGCTCACGCTGGGAAACGCAGCCCTGTCAGCTTCTCGCAGTGCTTTTCCTAGGCCGCATGTCTTGCGCTACGTGCACAATAGGAGGAGAACACAAAACAAAACCAGCAAACCCCCACGATTGTCGCTAAGCTGCGCCGGCGCCGTGCTGCGACCGCTGCTGCTGCAGTTCTGGGCTGATGCTCCGAGTGCCGCTGTTGGCCAATGCGGAGCCGGCGCTGCAGCCGGGATCCACTGGCGGCTCCTGCCTGCGCTTGCTCCGTCACACGGCGCCGGGCGGGGCGGGGAGAAAGCAGCGGAGGGACCTGCCCAAGGCGTCCGGCAAGAGGGAGCCGCCGCGGAGCGCTCTGCCCCATAGCAAACCCCCGGCTCGGTTTGCGCTACGTGAGCGCGCCTCTCGGCACCGGGCGGGGGGCGCCGCATGAATGGGAACGGAGAAGGCAGCAAGGACGGGGCGAATCTGACAGCGACCGGGATGGAGACCAGGCGCCGGGCGGCCCCACGGCAAGTACTGCTCCTCGCCTGCTTCTTCCCTTTGTTCTGCCGCGCGGCCCCGGAGCAGACTCGCTACTCGATCCCCGAGGAAATGGCCAAAGGCTCCCTCGTGGGGAACCTCGCCCAGGATCTGGGGCTGGAGCTGAGGGAGCTGCCGCTGCGGAAGCTCCGTGTCAGTTCGGAACAGCAGCACTTCAGTGTGAATGGGGAGAACGGGGACTTGTCTGTGAATGGCCGCATAGACCGGGAGGAGATCTGCGGGGAGACTCCGCTTTGTGTGCTGACGCTGGAAACGGTGGTGGAAAACCCTCTGAACGTTTTCCATGTGACTGTAGCGATCCAGGACATTAATGATAACGCCCCGCGGTTCATCAAGAGTAGCGCTGACCTAGCAATCAATGAGTTAGCCCTGCCGGGTGCGCGATTTCCGCTACCGCGAGCGCGAGACACAGATACGGGGGTGAATTCGGTGCAGATCTACCGGCTCAGCGGGGACCCGCATTTCTCCCTGTCTGTGAAGGAGAGCCCGGATGGAAACAAATACCCAGAGTTAGTGCTGGAAAAGGCTTTGGATCGGGAAACGCAGCAGTCCCATCGGTTGGTCCTGACGGCCGTGGATGGCGGGCAGCCGGTCAGAACCGGGACGGCTCAGATTAGGGTCAATGTCACTGACGCCAATGACAATGCCCCCGAATTTTCCGAGGAGATTTACAGAGTGAGCGTGAGGGAGAACGTGCCGAAGGGCTCCCTGGTGCTTGAGGTGAAAGCCACGGACAAGGATGAAGGGCTAAATGCCCAGATCACGTACTCCTTCGGCAACACTCCGGAAAACGCTCGTGCGGCGTTTCATTTAGACCCTGAGAACGGAAGAATCACAGCGGCAGAGAATTTAGATTTTGAAGACGCAAAGACCCACGTGCTGGAAGTAGAAGCCAGCGATTCGGGTGGACAAATTGCTCACTGCAAAATTCAAATAGACATTCTTGATGAGAACGACAACGCCCCCGAATTGACTTTTACCTCCGTGTCCAGCCAAATACCGGAAAACTCAGAGCCCGGGACCGTGATCGCGCTGATCAAAGCCCACGACAGAGATACCAGGGAGAACGGAGACGTCGCGTGTTTCATCCAACAGAGTCTGCCATTCACTATAGTGTCCTCCTCCCTCAACTACTATAAAATAATCACGGAATCTTCTCTGGACAGGGAGCGGGCCCCGGAGTACAACATCACAATCACGGCCACAGACAAGGGCTCCCCCCCGCTCTCCACCCAGAAAACCATCCTCTTGCAGATCTCGGATGTCAATGACAACGCCCCTGTCTTCGAGAAACCTTCCTACAGCGCCTACGTGCCCGAGAACAACCCCTCGGGGGCCTCCATTTTGAGCGTCAAAGCCTCAGACCGGGATCTGGACGGCAACGCCCGGGTCACTTACTCGATTCTGCGCAGCAGCATCCAGGAGCTGCCTGTCTCCTCCTATGTGTCCATCAACTCCCAGACTGGAGCGCTGTACGCGCAGCGCTCCTTCGACTACGAGCAGTTCCGGGCGTTCGAGCTGCAAGTGAAGGCCGAAGACGGCGGGTCGCCGCCTCTCAGCAGCAACGTCACCATCAGCGTGTTTATCCTGGATCGGAACGACAACGCCCCTCGCATCCTGTATCCCTCGCTCGGGCCCGAGGGCTCGGCCGTCTTCGAGATGGTCCCTCGCTCTGCCGAGGCGGGTTATCTGGTGACGAAGGTGGTGGCGGTGGATGCGGACTCGGGACACAACGCCTGGCTCTCCTACCATGTGCTGCAGGCCACGGAGCCGGCGCTCTTCCGGATGGGGCTGCACAGCGGGGAGATCCGGACCGCGCGCGCCTTTGCGGACAGAGATGCGGTGAAGCACCGGCTGGTCGCCCTGGTGAAGGACAACGGGCAGCCGCCTCTCTCCGCCACCGTGACTCTGAGCCTGGTGTTCGCCGAGAACTTCCAAGAGGCTCTTCCGGAAATGAGCGACCGGTCGGCTGAGTCGGCGCCGCAATCTGATTTGCAGTTCTACTTGGTGTTGGCCTTGGCCTTGGTCTCGTTTCTCTTCCTCCTGACGGTGACACTGGCCATTGCGATGAGATTGCGGCGGTCAGGAAATCCCCAGTTACTTCAGTGTTTTGGTCCTGAGCCTTATTCCAAGACGGGCTCCATGTTCCCACCAAGCTATGAAGATGGGACTTTGCCTTATTCCTACCAGCTGTGTTTGTCCTCGGATGCCGGGAAGAAGGAATTTACTTTCCTGAAATCCAGCGTGCCGAGGGGCGGGAATATTCTGTGCGGTGACAGCTCTGGGAAGGTGTTTGCGGGCGATGGATCTGACAGTTTACATGATGAGATGGAGACCGTTGGGGAGGTGAGTTTCTATGTTCATGTTTTGTGATGTAGTTATGAAGAATAGGCTGCCCTATTTTAGTGCTGTCTTATGGCATATTTACACAACAACATAATTTTGCAATAACTAGCTATTATTTTGAAGTAACAGCCTGCTGCATAGACGTATTATTTTAAAAATAATGTTGAAATATTGTCTAGCTGGAGGTATGTCTACACTGCATGCTTATTTTGAAAGAAACTATTCCAGAATAGTTGGATATATCTAGACTATAAGCTTCTTTCAAAAGAGAGCCTCTTGACAGCAACCAGTATTATTGAAAAAGAGAGCTGGTTTTTCGAAAGAGAGCACCCAGGCAGTCTGGATGCTCTCTTTCAAAAAAGCTCTGTTTGCATTCAATAATGCCTTTTTTTGAAAGAGGATTTTCGAAAAAAGGCATTATTCCTCCTAAAATGAGATTCTCAATTATCAAAAAAACTGCTGCATTCTTTTGATTTCATTTTGAAAGACCACAGCAGCAGTCTAGATGCAGGTGAAGTTTTTTCGAAAAAAGGCCATTTTAAAAAAAATCCTTGTAGTCTAGACACACTCGTTATTTTGAAAGAACTTATTTCCCAATAGCAGGGAATCCTCAAAATTAGTCTAAGGCAGTCTTCCATAGTGTAGATGTGCAATCTCAATTTATAGCCTCAGGAAGCACTTGGGAAGAATAATTTAAAATGGCCCTAATGAGAGGCTATTTCAAAATAGCAGCAGTGCAGCGTCTACCCACACCTTATTTTGAAATATCTATTTCAGAATAAAGGCTCATCTAGACTACGCCGAAGTGCCGAAAGCAGATATAAAAATTCTGTGAAAATGTACATATCTTCTGATCTCACTAATTTGGACATGTCTTTTTCAGTGAACTTCCCCCCCTTGTTGAAAAGCTACGTAAACCTCATTTTTTGAGAAAAAGCGGATTTTCAAAAAAGGGGGGGATTCGCCAAAAAAGCCCAGTCCAAACTACTTTCACAGAATTTGCATATCCTCTTTTGGCACTTCGGCATAGTCTAGATGACCCCTAAGTGTTATTCCTCATAGAATGAGGTTTATAGATTTTGGAATAAGCTGTCCCTTATTTTGAAAGTTGAAGGGAGAGCGGTCTCTGATGTCCTGCAGTGTGGACAGCACCAAAAGTCAAGTTAAGGTACTTAAACTTAAACTGCACAATTAACATGGCTCTTGTGATGTAGTGGGGGGTACCTTGTGTGACGTAGTGGGGGTACCTGGCTGGTTTCTATGCTGCTGGCTCTGGGGGAACCCCCACTGGCTGCCGTGGGTACCACGACCCAGCAAAACAGGATGAGTCACTATGCAAACCAGTGGCCAGACACCCCCCATGGAGAGGAACAAAGGAAGGGGGAATGCTGCCTTGGCTTGGGGGCAGGGCTGGAAGTTAGTGAGTTGGTTGCTGGCTGTCGGAGGGCATGGAGGAGAGCCTAGGGGAAGGGGCTGGAGTTTAGGGGCCCAGTCTCCCCCATCTCAAGGGGGCCTGAGGCATCCTAGCCCAGTTCCTGTGACCAGACTACATCTGTGCTGCGCTGTGCTGGAGGAGCAATAAACCACCCTCAATTCCACTGGCTGGTGCAGTCTGTTTGTGCCATTTCGGGGTGCAGGAGACGGGGAACCCCCAACGCGCCGTCACACTGGTGTCAGGGGTGGGATGCACTGCACCCCGTGGATGGAGCTTCCAGCGGCAAGCGACAAGGCGCAGTAGAAGCAAGAGCCCTGGAGCCAGGCGTGCTGGAGACAGAGCGAAGCGGTTCCTGGGAATCGTGGGGCGCTGCAGCACTAGACTGGTGAGTCTGCACCGAGGGGCCCAGCGGGCAGATGGCCTACGCCCAACTCTTGAAGGCAGAGCTGGTGGGGCTGTGCAGAGAGAGGGGCTTGCCTGTGCAGAAAGCAACCAAGGCCCAGCTGATTGCTCAGCTAGAAGAGAACGACCAGCCACAGGGCCAGGATCTTGTCCCCAGGGGAAGCAGCCAGACCCCCCCTGAGAGTGTGTCAGGCTCAGAGAGGGGGAGGAGCGCTGGAACCCACAGGAGAGATGAGACAGCTTCCCCCAGGAGGCCTGCAAGCTGCAGCCCATCTAGGGCAGGGGCCAGCCAAGCAGAGCTGCGGCGGCTGGAGATCCAGCTGCGGATCAAGGAATTGGAAGTAGAGGACCGAGAAAGGGATCGCCAAGATCGAGAGAGGCAGCGGCAGCATGAGCTGGCCATGGCAGAGCGGAGAACCGGCGGGGCACCGGCTGCGCCAAGTGCGGATGGGCCCCAGGGTCCCAGGACTGCCAGATGCTTGGAGAGGCCCGTGGTGGCCCAATTGAAGGACATGGGTGACATAGACGGGTTCCTCAGTGCCTTTGAGAGGGCCTGTGGACTGCAACGGGTTCCCCCAGCTGACTGGCTGCAGGAGCTCATCCCCGCACTGAGCCAGGAGGCGGCCGGAGTGCTCAGTCAGCTGGAGGACCTACAGCCCGGGGATTACAACCGAGTCAAGGAGGCCCTGCTGCACAAGTTCGGGCTGACCCCCGAGATGTACAGGAAGAAGTTCCGGGGGGTACAGAAAGGGCCACGGGAGACCTATGTGGATCTGGTCTCCCGCCTGGCGCAATACTGCCGCAAGTGGGTGTCTGGAGTCGGAGCCCAGACTGCAGAGGAGCTGCTCAAGCTGGTCATGATGGAGCAGTTCTATGCAGCGTGCCCACCCAAACTGAGGCTGTGGCTCAAGGACCGGAGACCAGAGAACCCCCAGGAGGCCGGGAGACTGGCGGATGAGTTCACGGAGAGCCGGTCCGGGTGTGAACGGGAGTCCCGGAGAGAAAGGGAACCGCGCAGAGACCGGATCTCGGCTGAGCGACGGAGGGAGTCAACTACGGGGCGAGACCAAGGAACAGGTCGTCTGCGCCCCAGAGAACCAGCCAGGGCCTGGACAGAGACAGCCCAAAGCCTAACTTGCCAGCGCTGTGGGCAAAAAGGCCACAAGAGGGCTCAGTGCACCAGGTCCCAGGACCGGGGACTTTCCAGGGTTAACTGGCTGGGGCGGGAGGAAGGGCAGGCTGCCCCAGAGGCAGGGGCTGGCAGGCAAACCTCAGCTCAGAGAGAGGGGAAGGATGCTCAGTGCACCTCCCCTGGGAGGTCTGATTCTCAGGAGGCGGATTTCTCCGTGTACCGGATGGGGGCAGGACGGCCCCTGCGGAGCGAGTGCCTCATACCCCTGGAGGTGGATGGTAGGAAGGTGACGGGCTTCTGGGACACGGGGGCGGAGGTGACTCTGGCCCGATCCGACATAGTGGCCCCGGAGCGGATACTACCCCACGCGCAGCTGACCCTGAAGGGCATAGACGGGTCCCCGTTTAAGGTGCCTGTAGCCAGGGTGCATCTGAAATGGGGGGCCAAGGAGGGCCTCAAGGAAGTGGGGGTGCACCCGCACTTGCCCACCGAGGTGCTGATGGGGAACGACCTAGAGGAGTGGCCCCATGAATCCCAGCGGGCTCTAGTCACTACCCGGAGCCAGAGCCAGCGGGGGGCTGACAACGTGGGTCCAGGGAAGGACTCCTGGCAGCGTCCTCAGGGTCCCATCCCAGTGGACACGGGGTCCCGCCAGGCTGGGACTCCGGACCTAGGCAGAGGTGGGGGACAGGTCCCGATCCCTGCCTCAGCAGCTGAATTCCAGGCTGAGGTGCAGGCAGACCCCTCCTTGCAGAGGCTGAGGGACCAGGCTGGCCTCCGTGCAGCTCAGCCCCGGGGGAGAGGTGGCCAGGAGAGATTCCTGCGGGAGCGTGGGCTCCTGTTCCGTGAGCGTGGGCTCCTGTTCCGTGAGTGGCTCCCCCCCAGGAAGGCGAGGGCATGGAGGGTAGAGCGGCAGCTGGTCGTCCCCCGAAAGTATCGCCTCAAGCTGCTGTATTTGGCCCACGATTCCCCCGTTGGGGGCCACCGGGGGATCCGGAGCACCCAGCTGAAGCTGCTCCAGCACTTCTATTGGCCGGGAATCTTTACAGCCGTGCAGCGGTACTGCCGGTCCTGTGACTCCTGCCAGAGGGGCGGGAAGGCCCAAGACAGGAGGAAAGCGGCTTGGGGGTCTCTACCCCAGATAGACCCTCTGGGCTGGCTGAGAGAGTTATGGGAGGGGAAGTCCTCCCTGGATGGAGCATCGGGGGTGGAAGCCGCCCTGGCTGTCCAGAGAAGGCTCGCTGGGCTCATGGCCCCGGCCCGAGAAACCCCGGCCAGAGATCAAGGCCAGCGGAAGGGTGGGTGTGACCCCCGAGGACAGGCCTGCGCCAGTCGCCCTGGAGCGGGGCGGCGAGTGGACAGAGGGAAGCCAATTCATGTGGGGCCTCGCCACGGCCGGCCCGAGTCAAGGGGAGCACCCATGTCCCCAGGGCGGGTTCCCACGCAGAGGACCCGAACTTCCCCAGGTCACGAGCGGAGTGACCCTGCTCAGTTCGCTCTCGGAGGGGGGAGAACTGTGACGTAGTGGGGGTACCTGGCTGGTTTCTATGCTGCTGGCTCTGGGGGAACCCCCACTGGCTGCCGTGGGTACCACGACCCAGCAAAACAGGATGAGTCACTATGCAAACCAGTGGCCAGACACCCCCCATGGAGAGGAACAAAGGAAGGGGGAATGCTGCCTTGGCTTGGGGGCAGGGCTGGAAGTTAGTGAGTTGGTTGCTGGCTGTCGGAGGGCATGGAGGAGAGCCTAGGGGAAGGGGCTGGAGTTTAGGGGCCCAGTCTCCCCCATCTCAAGGGGGCCTGAGGCATCCTAGCCCAGTTCCTGTGACCAGACTACATCTGTGCTGCGCTGTGCTGGAGGAGCAATAAACCACCCTCAATTCCACTGGCTGGTGCAGTCTGTTTGTGCCATTTCGGGGTGCAGGAGACGGGGAACCCCCAACGCGCCGTCACACCTTGCTGGTTGCTATGCTGGGCAGTGGGCTGCAGGTGACCTCCACTGTCTGCTGTCTGTAACACGGCCCAGGGCAGGGGATGAGTCATTATGCAAGGGGGCTCCGCACCTGTCCGACCAGTTATCTACCAGGGAGTGGAACAATGGGAAGAAAGCAGAGTGGAGCCCTGGCTGGGAGGCAGGGCTGGAAGAGAGTGGTAGTTTCAGTCTGGGAAGCAGGGGGGAGGAGGGCTGGGATTGTAGGGCCCAGCCACCCCCATCTTAAGGGGGGGCACTGAGGCCTCCTAGCCCCAGTTCCTGTAACCAGATTACATCTGTGCTGTGCTGTATCATGGAGAACCAATAAACTCCCTCTATTCTACTGGCTGGTGGAGTCTGTTCGTGCCACTACGGGGGGTGCAGGAGGCGGGGAAACCCCATCGCACCGTCACAGCTGTCCATTTCCTTATCTGCAAATCCCTGTGCCCTTTTTAAAACACTGCCCCTCTGGCATTTGAAAGGGTTTAAAGTAAATGAGTGCATTCTCCAGTGATGTTATGAACTATTCACCAATAAGATGTGCTTCTGCTAACGACAGAGAAAACAGGACACCTATTATTTGCTGTATGTTATTATGCTTTAATACTCTTTATAGTGCATCTTTTGAACTCCGTTATTTGTTAAAAATGCCAAAAGTCAAAGTGGTTTTAATCACAAATATAGAAAATTAACTTATTGGTTAAACAATATCTTGCTGCTTTCATGTGACTTTTATAACATGATATTGGGATTTGGAGTCATATAAAGTTTTAGAAGACTTTGTTATTCATCTATGGGAGACTAGTGAAGAAATTTTGCAGGCCAGATTAAATAAGGGATGATAAAATCTTAACATATTATCATAATGTATTCTGGTTATGGCTCATCATTTACATGGTGGAAGGTGTTTCACAAATATCTTAGTGTTTAAATATTATAGGGCTATTTTTCTATCTTATCCTGCACTTGTCAGGCCAAGTTCTCTTAGCAACTATGAATTCAAATATTCAGGGGACCATTGTGATTGATAAATAGTCATTAAATATTATTTTAAACCTTTTTATACATACAGCTGGGATGTGTGTGTGGGAGGGCGGGCCTTTCTGCACTTTCCAGGGCTAGGAGCAAGTGCTGGGTCCAATGGGAATGTTAAACTCCTCCTGTGAAATAGAGTAGATCTCTTTATAATCATTCAAGCTCTAGACTTATGGCATCCAACCAGTTCTGAAGCAGTAGCTGCTTTAGTTGAGTGTGGCTAGTTTGCGATCGCAGAAGCCACTATAAGGTATGTCTATATTACAGAGATGATGGAAGCAACCAGTGTTGATCTTCCAGGATTTGAATTAGTGGGTCTAGTGAAGACAGGCCTTTTGATCTGAGAGGGGCACTCAGGTCAATGCCGGTAGTCCTGCTTCCATAAGGAGTAAGAGAAGTCGAAGGGAGAGTATTTGCCCTTTGACTTCCTGCAGTGTGAAAAGTGCCAAAAGTTGAGTTGAAGTATTTCAACTTCAAGTAGGCAATTAATGTAGTTGAAGTTGAGTATCTTAATTCATCCTTATCCTGTGGCGTAGACATACCCATAAGGGCTACTGCTATAGCGAACTAGCCACACTCAACCAGCCAAATAGCCACATTGTTCAAGCCAACTAGCTACGCCTGTATAGCCACATGTGGCTAGTGGCTAGCATGTTGGATACCAGGGCTCTAGAGTTATGCATCCAAGTGCCCTGGATATGACTGGATATTAGCTACCAGGAAGGCAATTCAAATATTTCAAGGTAAGGGAAGCACATAGTCCCTAACTTCCCCAGAAAGTTTATAGGTCAAAAATTCAGGTTGTTTGAAGCGTCTTAGTGGAGTGCAGCAGTGGCCAGAGTGCAGCGAAATGGTCAGATATGCCTGTGGAATTACTCAATCATGTGATTTGATTAATCCTAGAGCTCTGTTGATTATCACACTGATATCCGCTCCCCACCACATATCTGGCATGTCTGCATATGTGTCTGTCGCCTGTGTACATACTTGGACTCGTGTACTCTTTCATATTTTCAGTTTATGTACTTTCCGCTTGTGACAGCATTTCCCAGAAAGCTGACAGCTTCTTACTGTACTGGATACTATAAAACGGAATGGCAAGTTATATTTGTGACGTAGTGGGGGTACCTGGCTGGTTTCTATGCTGCTGGCTCTGGGGGAACCCCCACTGGCTGCCGTGGGTACCACGACCCAGCAAAACAGGATGAGTCACTATGCAAACCAGTGGCCAGACACCCCCCATGGAGAGGAACAAAGGAAGGTGGATGCTGCCTTGGCTGGGGGGCAGGGCTGGAAGTTAGTGAGTTGGTTGGTGGCTGTCTGTGAGGATGGAGGAGACAGCCTAGGGAGAGGAGCTGGAGTTTAGGGGCCCAGCCTCCCCCATCTCAAGGGGGCCTGAGGCATCCTAGCCCAGTTCCTGTAACCAGATTACATCTGTGCTGCGCTGTGCTGGAGGAGCAATAAACCACCCTCAATTCCACTGGCTGGTGCAGTCTGTTTGTGCCATTTCGGGGTGCAGGAGACGGGGAACCCCCAACGCGCCGTCACAATATTATTCAAGTTTTGTATCAGCATTTTGACAGACCCCACCCATAGATAGAAATAAAGGAGTGATGTGTCATCGGTTGCGCTGATAACGACTATAGTAAGTGAATGACAACATTTGATTGCCTCAAAATACCTGACTGTGAGCGAAGTATCATTGGATGCGAGAGATGTACAAGTGAGGGATAAGGTCGCTAAACACGGGTATCAGTGCGGTACAGCTGCACAGGTAGCGAAATTCTCGCAACCTACACTGACAGATGCAAGAGTCACATGGAAAGGGAGAGCAATAGCTTTGGCAAAACGGATTAATGCGTGATTCATAGCAAACGAATTACAATTGCAAATGTGTCCCCGTAACTCTTCCCAGACACAGTCCGATTGGCCACTGAGAACAATGGGGTCGGTCGTCCAGGGGGATATCGGACTCCCTAATCCCCACAGAGCAGAACGCTGCGTATTTAGACAGACGCTGTCAAATAGCAAAGCCAGGGCGAGCCCAGCCGCGCGGGGCTGCAGTTATTGGCTGAGGCGCTGAGCGCCGCTGTTCACCAATCAGAGAGGGAGACGCGCCGAGCGATCCACCCCGCCCCTCTCCGCCCGCAGCCACAGGGACCCGAGTTCAGACAGTGTCAGTGCGCGGAGATCAGACCGATGGGCGACGCTGGCTGACACAGGCTTCGGACTTCACTCCCCGTCTTTCCGAAAGTGGGTCCAAGGACAAAATCCAACCCGGGAGGTTCCCTCGCGGGATCTCGGCGGCGTCACAGCAGCAGCAAAGCTATGGCGGGTGAACGCAGGCTCCGGCACCGGATGGCGCGAGTCCTTCTCTGCTGTGCCTTGCTCTCCGTTTCGGAAGCGCTATCCGGGCAGACTCGGTATTTCATCCCGGAGGAAATGGAGAAAGGCTCTTTCGTGGGGGACATCGCGCAGGACCTGGGGCTGGACGCGGAGCAGCTCTCGGAGCGCGGAGTCCGAATCGTTTCCGGAGGTAGGACGCAGTACTTTGCTCTCAATGCGGAGAGCGGCCATTTGATCACCGCGGAGCGCATAGACAGGGAGCGGATCTGCGGCCGGGCGGGGAAGTGTCTGCTGAGCTGTGAGCTCATAGTGGAGGATACAATGAAGCTGTACGGAGTGGAAGTGGAAATCACGGACATTAATGACAACGCCCCCAGCTTCCCGGCAGAAGAGTTACATTTAAAAATCAGTGAAACAGCGGCCCCCGGATCGCGGTTTTCCGTGCGTCAGGCAGAGGACCCAGACGTGGGATTAAATTCCATCCAGAGCTACCAGCTCAGCAGCGACGGGCATTTCTCACTGGACCTTCAGACGGGACCGGATGGAGTGAAACACGCGGAACTCGTCCTGGAAAAGTCCCTGGACCGGGAAGAACAAGCCGTTCACACGCTGATCCTCACGGCCACTGATGGGGGAGACCCGGTCAGATCCGGCACTGCGCAGATCCGCGTTACTGTCCTCGATGCTAATGACAACGCGCCGGTTTTCAGTCAGCCTGTCTACACGGTGAGTGTGTGGGAAAATGTGCCGGCAGGGTCCACGATCCTTACAGTAAAAGCCACCGACCTGGATGAAGGAGTCAACAAAGAGGTGACCTACTCGTTCCTCAAAATCACAGACAAAGCTGCTCAAACATTCCACATGGACTCTGGGACGGGGGAAGTGACACTGGTGGGGAACTTGGACTTCGAGGAATCCGCGTTGTATGAAATCGAGGTGCAAGCGCAAGACGGGGGAGGCCGATTTGACAAATCCAAAGTTGTGATCGTGGTTAGCGATGTGAATGACAACGCCCCGGAAATCGCTGTCAGGTCCCTCATAAGCGCGATCCTCGAGGACGCTCCCCCCGGGACTGTGGTCGCCCTTCTAAACGTCCAGGATCCGGATTCGGGCGAGAACGGGGAGGTCACGTGCTCCATACCCAGCAGCCTCCCCTTCCAGCTGAGGCGGTCGCTGGACAAGTACTACAGCCTGGTGACCGAGCGAGCCCTGGACAGGGAGCAGGTGGCCGCCTACAACATCACAGTCACCGCCACGGACAGCGGGACTCCGCCCCTTGCCACCGCCATCACCATCCCGCTCCGGGTCCTGGACACCAACGACAACGCTCCGCTCTTCGGCCAAGCGTCCTACACCGCCTACGTGCCGGAGAACAACCCCAGCGGGGCCTCCGTGTGCTCCGTGAGGGCCACTGACCGCGACTGGGGGGAGAACGCCCGAGTGACTTACTCTCTGCTGGAGGGCGAGGGCCGCGAAGCTCCGCTCTCCTCCGCCGTGTCCATTAACTCGGAGACCGGGGCTGTGTACGCGCTGCGCTCCTTCGACTACGAGCAGCTGCGGGAGCTTCGGTTCCGGGTGCAGGCTCGGGACGGGGGGTCCCCGCCGCTCCGCAGCAATGTCTCCGTCAGGCTCTTGGTGCTGGACCAGAATGACAACAGCCCGCACATCCTGCACCCCGCCTCCCCCAGCGATGGCTCCACGGGAGTGGAGCTGGCCCCTCGCTCCTCCGAGCCGGGCTACCTGGTCACCAAGGTGGTGGCGGTGGATGCGGACTCCGGGCAGAACGCCTGGCTCTCCTACCAGCTGCTGAAGGCCACGGAGCCGGGGCTCTTCTCGGTCGGAGTCCACAGCGGCGAGGTGCGGACAGCGCGCTACTTTGTGGACAGGGACGGCCTGAAGCAGAGCCTGGTGGTGCTGGTGAAGGACAACGGGCAGCCCCCTCTCTCGGCCACCGTCACTGTCACGGTGGCGGTGGCTGACAGCATCCCCGAGCTCCTGTCGGACCTGAGCAGCCTCTCGGCTCCCGCGCAGCCGCAGTCCGGCCTCACCTTGTACCTGGTGATCGCGGTGGCGTCCGTGTCCTGCGTCTTCCTCACCTTCGTCATAGCGCTGGTGGCCCTGCGGCTCCGGCGGTGGCGCGAGTCGCAGCTGTTGGACTCCTCGAGTGGGACTTTCAGCGGAGTTCCCGTCTCTCACTTCGTGGGCATCGATGGGGTCAGAGCGTTTCTCCACTCCTACTCCCAGGAGGCGTCGCTCACCGCGGGCTCCGGGAAGAGCCAGTTCAACTTCCCCCAGTCAAACTATGCAAACACTCTGACCAGCGAGCAGACGTGTGAGGTAAAGGATCCTTTCCTAATGGCCGAGGAGTTAAACGTTAGTAACGCGGATCAGTCCTCCATTCAGGTGAGCTAATCTTTGTATTGCCTTTTGTCTGCAGGAGCTATGACTCTTTGTGAATCTGTTACAGTTGTCAGGATATATTTGTGGAGTCAGTAAGGGCACCTGTGTTGCCTTAGGAATTGGATTAGGTGATATTGTAACCGGTGGAATATTGGTCAGTACACAAAAATAAAATGGTGTGTGTGTATTTCTGTCTGGACCAATGTTTGTGTCGAAATAAGCTTCCCAATTTCGTTTTAATAACGAGTGATACCAAACCTGGCGCTGCCTTTATCTAGGTTGGGTGAAGTTAACCTAGAATTGTGTTTACGCTAATCTGTAGTTGCTATAGGGGTGTTGCAAGATTTTATTTTTTCTTTACGTAGTGGGATAGATTTTTGAGCACACGGGTTTATTATAATCGATTTTACCTGCCCGGAGATGCTTGAAATGTGAGACATCTGAGGGTATGTCAGGGAACCTTTTCCTGAGTTCTTCAGGGCACTTCTGTAGGAGAAGTTTGTCCAGTGCTCAGTGCAATTCTTTTCCTTATTGATGTAGAAACATTTTCTGGGCGTGGATAAGTTTGAAAGGAGAAGATAAAACGTACAAGAAGGCTGTAAAGGTGAGTAAGGACATTGGTTCTCTTAGAAGTTTCCCTTGAAGTTTATGGCCTATGGCGGCTCATTTCACTCTATTAAAAATATTGTCTCGTGTGCAACGCTCGGTACATATGACATGAATTCCTATAAAGATTGGGACGCTCCTGTCATTATTCATGGACATAGCTGTGTAGAAAGACATGCTTAAAGAAAAAGGGCCGCCGCATGCGCGCACACGGCAGAGATCTGCGCCCTGGCACGCCCCTCGCCCGGAGAGATGCCGCGCACATGTCACTAGCATTCAGGGATGAGGCGTTTCCATCTTTTCTCCGGGTCGCTTACTTGCAATCGCGGACAGTCACTTTCAATCGCTGCAGGACTCCAATGAGCGGAAGAGGAAACCGCCCACAGAAGTCCCTGGAGCTGCGCCGGCGCCGTGCTGCAAAAGCAGCTGCTGCAATTCTGGGCTGATGCTCCGAGTGCCGCTGTCTGCCAATGCGGAGCTGGGATCCACTGGCGGCTCCTGCCCTGCGCTTGCTCCGTCACACGGCGCCGGGCAGGGCGGGGAGAAAGCAGCGGAGGGACCTGCCCAAGGCGTCCGGCAAGAGGGAGCCGCCGCGGAGCGCTCTGCCCCATAGCAAACCCCCGGCTCGGTTTGCGCTACGTGAGCGCGCCTCTCGGCACCGGGCGGGGGGCGCCGCATGAATGGGAACGGAGAAGGCAGCAAGGACGGGGAGAATCTGACAGCGACCGGGATGGAGACCAGGCGCCGGGCGGCCCCACGGCAAGTACTGCTCCTCGCCTGCTTCTTCCCTTTGCTCTGCCGCGCGGCCCCGGAGCAGACTCGCTACTCGATCCCCGAGGAAATGGCCGAAGGTTCCCTCGTGGGGAACCTCGCCCAGGATCTGGGGCTGGAGCTGAGGGAGCTGCCGCTGCGGAAGCTCCGAGTTCTCTCGGCGGGGAAAAAGCAGCACTTCAGTGTGAACGGGGAGAACGGGGACTTGTACGTGAGTGACCGCATAGACCGGGAGGAGATCTGCGGGGCTTCGCAGCCCTGCGTTAGAACTATACAAATCGTGGCCGAAAATCCCCTGAACGTTTTCCACGTGACTGTGGCCGTGCAGGACATTAACGACAATGCCCCGCGGTTCCTGCAAGACGCCATCGCTCTGCAGGTCAGCGAGTCCAGCTTGCCAGGGGCTCGCTTTGCCCTGGGAAAAGCGGAGGATCCTGACGTCGGGGTGAACTCTCTGCAGCGCTACCAGCTGAGCCCCAACCAGTACTTCCGCCTGGAGGCCAAAGAGAGCCAGGACGGCAGCAAATACGCGGAGCTGGTGCTGCAGAAAGCCCTGGATCGGGAAAGCCAGCGCAGCCTCCACTTGACCCTCACGGCTGCGGATGGGGGGGAGCCGCCGAGGACCGGGACCGCCCAGATACGCATCAATGTCAGCGACGCCAACGACAACCCGCCCCTCTTCCCTCAGGAGCTCTACAGAGTGAGCCTGAGGGAAGGTGCCCCGGCGGGCTCCTTGCTGCTCCAGCTCCAAGCCTCCGACCAGGACGAAGGTTCCAACGCTCAGATCAGCTACGTCTTCAGCAACGTTCCGGAGAAGGCGCGTCAGAGATTCAGTCTGGACCCGGACACCGGGAAACTGACGGTAAAGGAGCCGTTGGACTTCGAGGAGTCCCGGGGCTACACCCTGGTGGTGGAAGCGAAGGACGGAGGCGGACTAGTGACACACTGCAAGGTGGAGATAAGGGTTCTGGATGAGAACGACAATGCTCCCGAAGTGACCCTGACATCCTTGTCCAGCCCCGTTCCCGAAGACTCTGTGCCCGGGACAGTGATCGCGCTGGTCAGTGTCAACGATCAAGATTCTGGAGATAATGGAAAGGTCTCCTGCCATTTGCAGGATGGTTTGCCGTTCACTATAACCTCATCTTCCACTAGCTACTACAAGCTGGTTACGGTCAGCACCCTGGACAGGGAGCGGGCCCCGGAGTACAACATCACAATCACAGCCACAGACAAGGGCTCCCCCCCGCTCTCCACCCAGAAAACCATCCTCTTGCAGATCTCGGATGTCAATGACAACGCCCCAGTCTTCGAGAAACCTTCCTACAGCGCCTACGTGCCCGAGAACAACCCCTCGGGGGCCTCCATTTTGAGCGTCAAAGCCTCAGACCGGGATCTGGACGGCAACGCCCGGGTCACTTACTCCATCCTTCGCAGCAGTATCCAGGAGGTGCCTGTCTCCTCCTACGTGTCCATCAACTCCCAGACCGGAGCGCTGTACGCGCAGCGCTCCTTCGACTACGAGCAATTCCGGGCGTTCGAGCTGCAAGTGAAGGCCCAAGACGGCGGGTCGCCGCCTCTCAGCAGCAACGTCACCATCAGCGTGTTTATCCTGGATCGGAATGACAACTCCCCTCGCATCCTGTATCCCTCGCTCGGGCCCGAGGGCTCAGCCGTGTTCGAGATGGTCCCTCGCTCTGCCGAGGCGGGTTATCTGGTGACGAAGGTGGTGGCGGTGGATGCGGACTCGGGACACAACGCCTGGCTCTCCTACCATGTGCTGCAGGCCACGCAGCCGGCGCTCTTCCAGCTGGGGCTGCACAGCGGGGAGATCCGGACCGCGCGCGCCTTTGCGGACAGAGATGCGGTGAAGCACCGGCTGGTCGCCCTGGTGAAGGACAACGGGCAGCCGCCTCTCTCCGCCACCGTGACTCTGAGCCTGGTGTTCGCCGAGTACTTTCAAGAGGCTCTTCCGGAAATGAGCGACCGGTCAGCTGACTCAACGCCGCAGTCTGATTTGCAGTTCTACTTGGTGTTGGCCTTGGCCTTGGTCTCGTTTCTCTTCCTCCTGACGGTGACACTGGCCATTGCGATGAGATTGCGGCGGTCAGGAAATCCCCAGTTACTTCAGTGTTTTGGTCCTGAGCCTTATTCCAAGACGGGCTCCATGTTCCCACCAAACTATGAAGATGGGACTTTACCTTATTCCTACCAGCTGTGTTTGTCCTCGGATGCCGGGAAGAAGGAATTTACTTTCCTGAAATCCAGCGTGCCGAGGGGCGGGAATATTCTGTGTGGTGACAGTTCTGGGAAAGTATTTGCGGGCCATGGATCTGACAGTTTACATGGTGAGATGGAGACCGCTGGGGAGGTGAGTTTTTTTTCTTTTAACGCCTTATTCCTACTGGCTGTGTTTGTCTTCAGACTGCAGGAGGAACGAGTTTACTTTCCAAAAGCCTAATCTGCCCACAGCAGAGACTGTTCTGTGCGTTGACAGCTCAGGGATGGTATTTATGGGCAATGGGTCCAGCGGGAATCCAAGTCCTGCACAGGTGAGAGAATGTGCATATTATGCAAAAGTTATCTTTAGTTGCAGACTTTAAAGGTAAATCGTTTCATCTTTAAATATTGGGTCATTGTGAAAGTAAACCCTAGTGTGTTAGGCTATTCTATGATGCCCTGACTGGCTCCTCTGACATTGATTCCACAGTAGTTTTGGGATTCAACATGGTTTTATTTCATTCATTTTACTGGAGGGGCAAAAGCTCAGCAGAAACAACTGTAAAATATTTTTTTTTTTTTTTGCAAAAATGATTAAACAGCTTCTCTTGCAGCAGCATTCCTGCTGAAAGTCCCACAGGAGCCTGATTAGTTCATAGAGACACAAATATTTAAAAACATCTTTGTTCCACCAGTGACCCAAATCTTATATGTCCTTGATATAATTTGCATTTCTGCTAGTCTCTTGTGCCCCTAACTATAACAATATTCACGTTACTCACAGCACCAAAGGACCAGTCACTTACCCCTGGTCTTAAACTGAAGGGAGCCCTGATAGCCACGCCTGTGATAAATTAACTAAAGATTTATTAAATAGATTTATTAAACTTTATTAAGACAAAGAAATGAGAGAGTAATTCACAAGATTAAAGTAGATAAACATATACTGAGAAATGAGTGGTAGTATTTATCTGAGGCCTAAGGGCCTTGACATAAATAGTGTTTTTAAGACTTAGTTTTTCTACCATTTCCAAAGATAGTAGCAAATTTGGGGTACCACTGGAATGTTATAACTCCTTTCAACAACAGACAGTGCCTCCAAGAAGCAGACTCTTTCAAGTCTCACTGGCTATTGACAACTATGGCCCCAGGGGCCAGTCTTCTTGTTATATTTTATTCATTTTTATGCAAAGAAAGTCACATGTATTTTTGGAGGGAAAGGGGGAAACATTTACCTGCCTGGTTGGTAGATTTAACATCATGAGTTTTCTTTCGCTTCTTGGTTGTTTATAATGTCTCATCATTGACCACATTGTTATTAGTATGTGCGTGTCCTGTCGGTGTGATTTGATATTTTACATTGTTGCATTACTGGAATATATATTCCTCTTGAAGTAGCATTTGAATACTTTTCCATTGTTCTAGATATTCTAAAACTAAATATGAACACTGCCAGACTGAAAAATACATCGAGTAACTAGCAGACTTACCTGGCATTGCCCAGGGGGCTAGTGGTGGGGTGAATGTGCAGGACTCAGGGCAGAGCGTTGGGGATGTGGAGGGGGTTCAGGAGTCTGAGGCCTAAGAGGATGTGCAAGAGTGAGGGTTGTGGGGTGAGGAGAGGCTCAGAATGGAGGTCCCATCTGGCATGGGCTTTTTCTCTTCCCCCCACCAGCTCCCCTCTGACCACGAGGGGCCTTCCCCACCCCCACCCCACCGAGACACATACTGGTGCTATGGCCAAGGGCTGGGGAAGGCTTTTGGGCAGTGGGGCTACTTGGTGTGCTGGCAGGCAAGATGGTGGAGCCTTAGTCCTACTGGCCACTCCCTTGGTGTTACAGCTGTCCCTAGTGGGCACTCTGAAGGACAGCTCTTCCCTGTGAGCTCACTGCCCCCAGAGGCTCTCCAAACAACAGCCCCTCCCTCTGCAGGTTAAGGAAAACAGTCCTTTTCCTGGGGCTTTCATTTGTCCTGACACAATCAATCCCTTACTTTGTTTTTGTTTAGATGAAGCAGCATTCCAAATTTGGTGGCCCTAGCTCTTACTATCAGGAGGTGTTCCTGAACAACGGGACTCAGAGACACACACACTACACACTCTCACTGAATAGATAAAGCCAACCCATAGATAGGACTCCTGTTGTATCGTTTATTCAGATTTCATCCATAGTGCAAGAACTGACATAAATGACAAAAATGAACAAATCTTAAGAATGTAAGAACAGCCATGCTGGGTCAGACCAAAGGTCCATCTAGCCCAATAACCAGTCTTCTAATAGTGGCCAATGGCAGGTGCCCCAGAGGCAATGAACAGAACAGATAATCATCAAGTGATCCATCCCCTGTCACCCATTCCCAGCATCTGGCAAATGGAGACCAGGAATACATCTCCACCTGTACTGGCTAAGAGCCATTGGTGGACTGATCCTCCATGAGTTGGTCTAATTCTTTTTTGAATCCTCTTATAGTCTTGCTCTTCACAACATCCTCTGATAAGGAGTTCCACAGGTTGGCTGTATGTTGTGCGAATAAATTCTTTCTTTTGGTTGTTATAAACCTATATAACAAGTATAGGGTGCTGTTAACTTCATTTCTTGACCCCTAGTTCTTGTGTTATGAGTTGAAGTAAATAACACTTGCTTATTTACTTTCTCCACACCAGTCATGATTTTATAGTATCCCAGACCCGCTGTTGGGCAACACAGAATGCAGAGATCAGATTCACATTCTCCATGGAAAGGCTAGACAGAGAGCAGCTCTGTCCTGGATGAAGAAGTGTGTGTTAAATTGTGAGGTTACAGTGGAAGATAAATGAAGCCTTATGGAATTGACATTGAAATCACAGCTACTGATGACAGGGCTCCCATTTGCAGTATTACAATTTGGAGTTAAACATTAATAAGACAACAGAACCAAGATTGCTGTTTCCCGTGAAGAAGAGCCAGGACACAGATGTAGGGATGAATTATTTCCAGAGCTCCTGGTCAGGAGTAAAAGGCATTTCTCTGGAAGTGCAAACTGTATCAGATTGCGTTAAATATGCAGAACTGGTGCTGGAAAAGTCTCTAGATATGAGCAAGCTGTTCATGATCTAACCTCACAGCTGATGATGGAGGCTTTCCAATAAGGTCTGGTAGGGCAAACCTATGCTGTTTGTCAGACTGTCTGGAATGTCTCACAACTTTGAATGCTCAGGGCAGGCTGTCACAAAACAGGGTAGCTATCCTTAGCTGTGGGTGTCTTCTATAATTAGATTTCACCAAGCCACTGATAATAGGATTTCCTAGATCACAACTAGGCTTACTATAGAGTCACAGACAGTCCCCTTGGACTCTCCTTTCAATCTTGCTGCCCAGACAAACTGAACTTTGTGATAAAAGGTCACTTACACCAAATATCTCTCTACAACAGGTTGCTCCCAGTCCCAAGAGACCAGTCACTTGCCTCAGATCAATTGGTAGTTTAGAGTTTGCACCAATGGTAAAAGTGGTTGCCAATTTGAAACCAACTAAAAGGTTATTAGCTAAGAAAAGGAAATAAAAGTTAGTCAGCGGTTAAAGTGGGTAAAATATATCTGCAGGTGAGTCACCGTTAGCAACTCCAAAGGATGGCAGTGATGTACTCATGTTCCAGTTTCCCAAAAGTCTTTTTAGGGTTCTCCAGATTGACCCTGGGATCTCTGCTTTTCATCTGATTCCCTTACCTGTAAGGGCATCTGTACACCAGGAAATGATTTTGAAATAATTTATTAACTCCCAAAATAAGTATTTTGAAATAAGCATTATTCCTCATGGAGAGCATGAGTTATTATTCCAAAATAACCAGCCCCTTATTTAAAAACAAGAGTTTTGATAGTGTGGATGCTCTGCTTGTTATTTCAAAATCAGGGGAGTTATTGCAAAATAACACCCTAGTGTAGACTAGGGCCAAGAGGTTAAACAATCCAGAGATATGGGAACTTTCCTTGAATTTTTACATACAGCCTTTTCTCACACAAAACAAGCTGAGGAAGTGGGTCTGGCCCACGAAAGCTCATCATCTAATAAACCATCTTGTTAGTCTTTAAAGTGCTACATTGTCCTGCATTTTGTTTCAACTACCCCAGACTAACACGGCTACATTTCTATCACAAAACAAGCTGGCAGTGTTGCTACTGACCTAGGCTCTTCCTTTGATGAGGAAGAATGGAGCATAAGGCATTTCGTGTGTCTTAGCCCTCCCCTACTCACATACAGTGACCACTTGCTTCACAATTAGCACTTTGTGTTAACATTGTTCAGTTGCATTTCAGAAGGCTTCTTGCTTTCTTATGGTTCATTTGATGCCTTATTGAGTTAAAGGGGTATCCACAATGCAATGTTTGCTACTGTGTTTCAATACCTATAAGAAGAAACAATGCAAGTAACATCCCACTAGTTTCATGAAGTTTAAACTCTAAATACATATTTATACATTAACTAATTACTTAGATCTATACTAATACACAAATGAATTAGACTGTGGCTCTGGAATAAGATGGTACTGGTTGGCCAACGTCATAGTAGTCAACTGAGCATTTGCTCAATATATACATTACATTACTGTTCCATAGACTGGAGAGATCTCCTATCTCCCCTTTACTGATTCATATGGAAATACACATTTGTAGCAAACCTGTTACTTTACTTTCTCAGCAAGAGTGGAGGGTTTACATTTTTTTACATATTACAAACAAGTGGACATGTATGTATTTTTTTAAAATGGCAATTTCTATACATTTTTCGTGTGATGTCAAATGAATATTTTATAGCAGAGGTCTGTACAATATTATTCTGCAGCCTATTTTATTTCAGACCAAACCAAGTTATACTAATTTTCATCACTCAAAGGCATAGACTTTGAAAAATTCATAAACATCACATTGGGCTACACAAATATATATTATGATGATGAAACAGTTTCAACATCATTTTAGGTTTTCTGCAATAGTAATTTTCTTTTGACCTAAATTTGAGCCTTGACAGACTGAGAAATATGTGTGATAGATTACACTAATGTGTTTTCATGGCTTTGTCTGTATTAGAAATTAGATTCTAAAACTTCTTAGTAAGGTTTAGCTAAGACAAATTCTCTTTCCATGGTACATGTATTTATAGTCATCAAATGACTACTTTAAATTTCCTCCATCTAGTAAGAGTGTAGTTGTAGCTAGATTTACTTCTCATTGGAATAGTGATATTTGAAATATGTACTTTTAGCTCCATCGTAAGAAAAACTTTGATCACTGACATTTAAGGGAAATATTTTTATTTTTCTGAGATGCCATGTATTTTGTGCATTTTCACTGTCTTTAGTGAGGATCTGAGGGAGAGCGGATGGCCTAGTGCCGTGGTCACCAACAGGTCGATCGCGATCTACTGGTCGATCATGAGGCCTCGACCAGTCGCTCGCAAGGCGTCCTGTCTGCCCCGCCCCCATTTCCCTCCCACCCCCGAGAAGCCCCACTGCTTACCTCAAGTGAAAATGGAGGTAGTGTCGGCTTCTCAGGAATGGACAGAAGTCCTGCAGCTTAGCGCTACTTCCGGCGATTCCAGAAGTGCACTAGCTGCTCTGTTGGGTGTACTGCGGGAGGGAGCATTGGCTCCCTGCACCGCACAGGAGGGGTGAGTCAGCCCCACGGGAGGTGCACAGGTGGTTTCCCGGCATGCGCGGCGGGGTTGGCCCCAGGGCAGGCGTGCGTGCGGGGCTTCCCTGCATGGGGGGGGTTGGCGCTGGGGCAAGCATGCGCGGCGTTTCCCTGCACGGGTGGGGGGGTCGGCCCCAGGACAGGCATGCATGCGGGGCTTCCCTGCGCTGGTAGGGAGGGTTGGCCTCCTGGGCAGACAGGCGTGTGGTGCTTCCCTGCACGGGGGAGGGGGTCGGCCCCGGGGCAGGCACGCGCTGGTTTCCCTGGGGGGGGAGAATCCTGGGAGGAGGGAGATGCAGGGGACTCTGCCTCCACTGGCACCCCACTCCCCAACTCCCCTGTCCCCAGCCACAGAACTCTGTCCCCACTTCCCTGTCCCCACTTCCCTGTCCCCAGCTACAGAACGCTGTCCCCACTTCCCTGTCCCCACTTCCCTGTCCCCAGCTACAGAACACTGTCCTCACTCCCCTGGCCCCAGGCACTCTGTCCCCTGCTGCAGAAGCCCGTCCTCTGCCCTCCCAGGACCCTGTTCCCTCTCTCCTGCCCCCAGCTGCAGAACTCTGTCCCCACAAAATGTATAATTATAAATGCTTCATTTTAGATTTAAATAGCATGAATAAAAACAGACCATTTATTTCATAACTCTAAACAAGTGATTTTAATTTTATGTATCGCATAATTTAAAAATAAACTGTTTATCAGAGTGTGTAAGGAAGGGCTGGGGATAGCAAGTGATGGACAGGAGAAGAATAGAGAGGGCGGGGCTTCAAAGAAGGGACGGGGCTTTAAGGAAGGAACAGGGCGGTAGATCTGCGCCTGTTCTGAGATTTAAAAAGTGATCTTGGGTGTAAAAAGGTTGGAGACCACTGGCCTAGTGCATAATTACAGGAAAGTGTGGGGCAAAATTTCCAAAAGTTTGCTCCATGGAGCTCTGCAGCTCTGTCCCGTGGTCCAGGAGCTCTGGGGGGAAATGTTAATGACAGTTGTATGACCCTGTTATTTTGTTTTTTATTTTTGTATAGTTTTCTTGAAAATGTTTTTATAAGAAATATACAAGACGTAAAAATAGAATTCCAAAATGTTGCTTATTTATTTTGGTACCTATTGAATTAAAATCATGGTATTTTAAGGATTTCACCAAATTTTCAGGACTCTGTAAGAGCTCTGCAGCCAAAAGTGTTTGGGAAACCCTGGTGCAGAGGATAGAAAATGTTCTTATTTTGGACAGATGCTGTTCTGAGTAGGAAGATTTCTTGGAAAGAGAAGACAAAAACTCTAATCGTAACTGCTAAAATGGTTCTAGGTAAAAGTTGAGCCAGGGAGTTAGAACCCACAGAAACTCTTATTGGTCTAGGTCAGTGTTTCTCAACCAGTGGTAGGAATACCCTTAGGAGTACTCGAGAGAACTGGGGGGGGGGGGGGGGGGGACACATCAACACCACTGAAATTTGGAGACAACTACATTTTTGTTTTAAGTTTTACAGCACTTTATTATTTCTGTACTTTTTACACCCAACATTTTCGTTACCCACCTGGATACGATTTAAGTTGTTTAAACAAACGTGTTGCAATGGTAGAATAAATGCTGTGTGTTTGAAAACTGTAGGTACTGGGGGTACTTCAAATATTTTTAAAAAGGATACTTTATAGAAAAAGGTTGAGAAACACCGGTCTACCTTTCCATTCTGTTTTGTCAACCACCTTTCATACTATTCTGTCTGGACTTCAGCCTGTGGGTGTTTGCAGGGTCGTCACTGCACATACTGAAAACTTCCTTCGCCTGTTTCTGAGACTCGGGCGTGCGCCCGGCGCAGACACAGCCACCGCCACCCTACCCAGAAAGTACAGGCGGCCCACGCTCTGGCTGATAGACGCGCCCATACGCGCAATGCGCGAGTCTCTGCAGCTGCGCCGTGCTGCGATCGCGGCTGCTGCAGTTCTGGGCTGAGGCTCCGAGTGCCGCTGTTGGCCAATGCGGAGCCGGCGCTGCAGCCGGGATCCACCGGCTGCTCCTGCCCTGCGCTTGCTCCGTCACACGGCGCCAGGCGGGGAGCGGAGGAAGCAGCACAGAGGAACCGCCCGGTCTCCGATCAGAAAAATACCCCCCACACCTCCACACACCACCCCAGCGCAGGGCTCCGAACACTTCCACAATCCGGACTCCGATGCCGCTTTTTCCCTGAGGATTGCGTCAGCCGGGAGGGATTTCTCACCCCCTGCGGGAATCGAAGAAGACACAAAGCTGACAGGGATGAGGCTCGATACCCGGCGCCGGGCGGCCCCACGGCAAGTACTGCTCCTCGCCTGCTTCTTCCCTTTGTTCTGCCGCGCGGCCCCGGAGCTGACTCGCTACTCGATCCCCGAGGAAATGGCCAAAGGCTCCCTCGTGGGGAACCTCGCCCAGGATCTGGGGCTGGAGCTGAGGGAGCTGCCGCTGCGGAAGCTCCGTGTCAGTTCGGAACAGCAGCACTTCAGTGTGAATGGGGAGAACGGGGACTTGTCTGTGAATGGCCGCATAGACCGGGAGGAGATCTGCGGGGCTTCGCAGCCCTGCGCCGTTCATTTCGAAACGGTGCTGGAAAATCCCCTGAACGTTTTCCACGTGACTGTGGCCGTGCAGGACATTAACGACAATGCCCCGCGGTTCCTGCAAGACGCCATCGCTCTGCAGGTCAGCGAGTCCAGCTTGCCAGGGGCTCGCTTTGCCCTGGGAAAAGCGGAGGATCCTGACGTCGGGGTGAACTCTCTGCAGCGCTACCAGCTGAGCCCCAACCAGTACTTCCGCCTGGAGGCCAAAGAGAGCCAGGACGGCAGCAAATACGCGGAGCTGGTGCTGCAGAAAGCCCTGGATCGGGAAAGCCAGCGCAGCCTCCACTTGACCCTCACGGCTGCGGATGGGGGGGAGCCGCCGAGGACCGGGACCGCCCAGATACGCATCAATGTCACCGACATCAACGACAACCCGCCCCTCTTCCCTCAGGAGCTCTACAGAGTGAGCCTGAGGGAAGGTGCCCCGGCGGGCTCCTTGCTGCTCCAGCTCCAAGCCTCCGACCAGGACGAAGGTTCCAACGCTCAGATCAGCTACGTCTTCAGCAACGTTCCGGAGAAGGCGCGTCAGAGATTCAGTCTGGACCCGGACACCGGGAAACTGACGGTAAAGGAGCCGTTGGACTTCGAGGAGTCCCGGGGCTACACCCTGGTGGTGGAAGCGAAGGACGGAGGCGGACTAGTGACACACTGCAAGGTGGAGATAAGGGTTCTGGATGAGAACGACAATGCTCCCGAGGTGACCCTGACATCCCTGCCCAGCCCCGTTCCCGAAGACTCTGTGCCCGGGACAGTGATCGCGCTGGTCAAAGTTAGAGACCGAGATGAAGGAGAAAACGGGAAGTTCTCCTGTCACTTAGAAGAAGATTTGCCCTTGACAATAATATCGTCTTCCACTAGCTACTACAAGCTGGTTACGGTCAGCACCCTGGACAGGGAGCGGGCCCCGGAGTACAACATCACAATCACGGCCACAGACAAGGGCTCCCCCCCGCTCTCCACCCAGAAAACCATCCTCTTGCAGATCTCGGATGTCAATGACAACGCCCCTGTCTTCGAGAAACCTTCCTACAGCGCCTACGTGCCCGAGAACAACCCCTCGGGGGCCTCCATTTTGAGCGTCAAAGCCTCAGACCGGGATCTGGACGGCAACGCCCGGGTCACTTACTCCATCCTGCGCAGCAGCATCCAGGAGCTCCCTGTCTCCTCCTACGTGTCCATCAACTCCCAGACCGGAGCGCTGTACGCGCAGCGCTCCTTCGACTACGAGCAGTTCCGGGTGTTCGAGCTGCAAGTGAAGGCCGAAGACGGCGGGTCGCCGCCTCTCAGCAGCAACGTCACCGTCAGCGTGTTTATCCTGGATCGGAACGACAACGCCCCTCGCATCCTGTATCCCTCGCTCGGGCCCGAGGGCTCGGCCGTGTTCGAGATGGTCCCTCGCTCTGCCGAGGCGGGTTATCTGGTGACGAAGGTGGTGGCGGTGGATGCGGACTCGGGACACAACGCCTGGCTCTCCTACCATGTGCTGCAGGCCACGGAGCCGGCGCTCTTCCGGCTGGGGCTGCACAGCGGGGAGATCCGGACCGCGCGCGCCTTTGCGGACAGAGATGCGGTGAAGCACCGGCTGGTCGCCCTGGTGAAGGACAACGGGCAGCCGCCTCTCTCCTCCACCGTGACTCTGAGCCTGGTGTTCGCCGAGAACTTTCAAGAGGCTCTTCCGGAAATGAGCGACCGGTCGGCTGAGTTGGCGCCGCAGTCTGATTTGCAGTTCTACTTGGTGTTGGCCTTGGCCTTGGTCTCGTTTCTCTTCCTCCTGACGGTGACACTGGCCATTGCGATGAGATTGCGGCGGTCAGGAAATCCCCAGTTACTTCAGTGTTTTGGTCCTGAGCCTTATTCCAAGACGGGCTCCATGTTCCCACCAAGCTATGAAGATGGGACTTTGCCTTATTCCTACCAGCTGTGTTTGTCCTCGGATGCCGGGAAGAAGGAATTTACTTTCCTGAAATCCAGCGTGCCGAGGGGCGGGAATATTCTGTGCGGTGACAGCTCTGGGAAGGTGTTTGCGGGCGATGGATCTGGTGTGGAGGTGAGCTTCTGTTTTCATGTATTATCCGTTTCTCCTATTCACCTTTGTATTTTTTGTTTTTGTTTTTAAATTTAGACTGAGCGTTTTCTGATACAGGATCACAGTGTGCCGTGGGGGGTTGGGGGTTAGCGTAGTGTTGGATTTGATATGTTTGTTTGTAAGGCTTCTATCTATGACGACTCCTGTGGCATTTGGGCCTGTAATAAATACGTATGACGTCTTCTCATGATATTCCTGAATGACCAATGACAACTCTTTTTTTTGTCCTTGTCTCCTGTATTCTGTACCTAATAATGCACACCTCATAGCAGGACTGTTTTTGAAATGTTTTATGCAGTCTTAAAAAGGTGACTTGGCCTTTCTCTTGTATCTACCAAGCCCAGTTTCTTTAATTGCCAGGATTCCAAATCCTCTGGGACGTACAATATACATCCAATATGATGGGGACTAATTTAGCTACAACTACTGAAGAGAGAGAGATCTTGGAGTCACTGTGGATAGTTCTCTGAAAACATCCTCTCAGTGTGCAGCAGCAGTCAAAAAAGCAAACAGAATGTTAGGAATCATTAAAAGGATAGAGAATCAGTTGAAGGATATCTTATTGCCCCTATATAAATCCATGGCATGCCCACATCTTGAATACTGCATACAGATGTGGTCTCCTTATCTAAAAAGTATTTTATTGCCTATATATAAAACCATGGCATGCCCACGTCTTGATACACATCCTAATACATTAAAAAGGCTAAAGTGCAGTGTGCGGGAGGCAAGCTGGGTATCAGCTGTCCCGGCTCAGCCTTTTAAATGTATGAAGGGCCTTAAAAGGCAGGGCCTGGAGCTCACCCTGCTATGGTTTCTCTCCCCCCCCCCCCATTAAATAATGGACTAGTCCATGGACTAGTCATTAGTTCATTAAGCTTAATTTAACATCTCTACAGTGTACAGACACAGATATATTTTTGTGTTTTCAGCTAATGAATTATAGTTACACATCTTCCTCTTGTGTTAGAGTTTTCCTGGAAGCTAACAGCCTCCTTCTATACTCGGTATTAAATACACCAGACTGAAAACTGGACAATATGTGGACTACAAATCATTTTATTTCCTCGATTAGACAGAGTTCACCCACAGGTGGAATACTCGAGTCTTCAGTTCATTTCTATCCCATCCATTGAGAGAGAAATGAATAACCTGACTCGGTAAGAAAGGGCAGCCGAATGTAACTGAAATCTAAACATAATATGCTGCCGTTGTGCGGGTCAGTACCAATTTTACTAAAGGGCATATAAGTATATAGCAAGTGGCGCGTGAATCGGTGTAATGTGCCCACGAGAACAGACAGAAGGCATGCGAGAGGTCTAGTCAAACCCAGGGACACCTCATTTACCCATAAGCCTGTTTAAACAAATCAACCAGGGCTCTACATATTTGAGCACAAAACCCGATTCCGGACCGCCGACCCTTTCGTCATTTCAAGCTGTCACGTGCCCCGAGGCGGCGAGCCCGCCCCCGGTAGAATGTTGAGTATCAAATTCCAACACCAACAAGATTCCAGGCTGAAAACTCGCACCGGGAGCTGCAGTTATTGGCCGAGGCGCTGAGCGCCGCTGTTCGCCAATCAGAGAGGGAGACGCGCCGAGCGATCCGCCCCGCCCCGCCCCGCCAGCCGCTCTTCGGCTCTATGCAGCGCCGGGACTAGCTGGAGGCTCCCGCAGCGGAACGTTGCCCGGCGAGAGTCGCTGCGCGGGGCTTTGGCATTAGACCCACACGCTGCGGGGCCAGAGACAAAATCCAGACCCGGAGTCTTTCCTGAAGCCGGGCAATGACCGAAGCGCAGAGGCTGCGGCGCTGCCGCGAGCGAGCCCTGCTCTGCTTCATATTGGCCACCGCCTGGCAGGCAGCTTCTGGGCAGATTCGCTACTCGATCCCGGAGGAAACGGAGAGAGGCGTTTTCGTGGGGGACATCGCGCAGGACCTGGGGCTGGACGCGGAGCAGCTCTCGGAGCGCGGAGTCCGAATCGTTTCCGGAGGTAGGACGCAGTACTTCGCTCTCAATGCGGAGAGCGGCCATTTGATCACCGCGGAGCGCATAGACAGGGAGCGGATCTGCGGCCGGGCGGGGAAGTGTCTGCTGAGCTGTGAGCTCATAGTGGAGGATACAATGAAGCTGTACGGAGTGGAAGTGGAAATCACGGACATTAATGACAACGCCCCCAGCTTCCCGGCGGAAGAAATGGAGTTAAAAGTCAGCGAGACAACGGCGCCGGGATCGCGGTTTTCTTTGAGTGACGCTCAGGACTCCGATTTGGGCATTAATTCCCTGCAGAGCTACCAGCTCGGCAGCGACGGGCATTTCTCACTGGATGTTCAGACAGGCCCGGATGGCGTGAAACACGCCGACCTCGTGCTGGAAAAGTCCCTGGACCGGGAAGAACAAGCCGTTCACACGCTGATCCTCACGGCCACAGACGGGGGAGACCCGGTCAGATCCGGCACCGCGCGGATCCGCGTTACTGTCCTCGATGCTAATGACAACGCGCCGGTTTTCAGTCAGCCTGTCTACACGGTGAGTGTGTGGGAAAATGTGCCGGCAGGGTCCACGGTTCTCACAGTAAAGGCCACCGACCTGGATGAAGGAGTCAACAAAGAGGTGACCTACTCTTTCCACCAAATCACAGACAAAGCTGCTCAAACATTCCACTTGGACTCTGAGACGGGGGAAGTGACACTGGTGGGGAACTTGGACTTCGAGGAATCGGCGTTGTATGAAATCGAGGTGAAAGCGCAAGACGGGGGAGGCCGATACGACAAATCGAGAATTGAAATCATGGTTACCGATGTGAATGACAACGCCCCGGAAATCGCTGTCAGGTCCCTCGTAAGCGCGATCCCCGAGGACGCTCCCCCCGGGACTGTGGTCGCCCTTCTAAACGTCCAGGATCCGGATTCGGGCGAGAACGGGGAGGTCACGTGCTCCATACCCAGCAGCCTCCCCTTCCAGCTGAGGCGGTCGCTGGACAAGTACTACAGCCTGGTGACCGAGCGAGCCCTGGACAGGGAGCAGGTGGCCGCCTACAACATCACAGTCACCGCCACGGACAGCGGGACTCCACCCCTTGCCACCGCCATCACCATCCCGCTCCGGGTCCTGGACACCAACGACAACGCTCCGCTCTTCGGCCAAGCGTCCTACACCGCCTACGTGCCGGAGAACAACCCCAGCGGGGCCTCCGTGTGCTCCGTGAGGGCCACTGACCGCGACTGGGGGGAGAACGCCCGAGTGACTTACTCTCTGCTGGAGGGCGAGGGCCGCGAAGCTCCGCTCTCCTCCGCCGTGTCCATTAACTCGGAGACCGGGGCTGTGTACGCGCTGCGCTCCTTCGACTACGAGCAGCTGCGGGAGCTTCGGTTCCGGGTGCAGGCTCGGGACGGGGGGTCCCCGCCGCTCCGCAGCAATGTCTCCGTCAGGCTCTTGGTGCTGGACCAGAATGACAACAGCCCGCACATCCTGCACCCCGCCTCCCCCAGCGATGGCTCCACGGGAGTGGAGCTGGCCCCTCGCTCCTCCGAGCCGGGCTACCTGGTCACCAAGGTGGTGGCGGTGGATGCGGACTCCGGGCAGAACGCCTGGCTCTCCTACCAGCTGCTGAAGGCCACGGAGCCGGGGCTCTTCTCGGTCGGAGTCCACAGCGGCGAGGTGCGGACAGCGCGCTACTTTGTGGACAGGGACGGCCTGAAGCAGAGCCTGGTGGTGCTGGTGAAGGACAACGGGCAGCCCCCTCTCTCGGCCACCGTCACTGTCACGGTGGCGGTGGCTGACAGCATCCCCGAGCTCCTGTCGGACCTGAGCAGCCTCTCGGCTCCCGCGCAGCCGCAGTCCGGCCTCACCTTGTACCTGGTGATCGCGGTGGCGTCCGTGTCCTGCGTCTTCCTCACCTTCGTCATAGCGCTGGTGGCCCTGCGGCTGCGGCGGTGGCGCGAGTCGCAGCTGTTGGACTCCTCGAGTGGGACTTTCAGCGGAGTTCCCGTCTCGCACTTCGTGGGCATCGATGGGGTCAGAGCGTTTCTCCACTCCTACTCCCAGGAGGCGTCGCTCACCGCGGGCTCCGGGAAGAGCCAGTTCAACTTCCCCCAGTCAAACTATGCAAACACTCTGACCAGCGCGCAGACGTGTGAGGTAAAGGATCCTTTCCTAATGGCCGAGGAGTTAAACATTAGTAACGCGGATCAGTCCTCCGTTCAGGTGAGCTAATCTTTTTTGTCACTTTTTTATTTGCATGGAGGTATGGCGCTCTGTGAAACTGACACAGTTGTCAGGAAAGTTTTGTGAAGCCAGTAAAGGCACCTGCATTTGGAAGTAGATTAGGTGATATTGTAACCGGTGGAGTATTGGTCGGTACGTGTGGCGGGAACGCATTTTTACACCCTTTTGTTAACTCGCACAGATCTGGGACACTTAAGGGATCTTCTGGTAACATTTGTGTTCCTTTTGTTGGTCCTGTGAGAAAACTGAGTTTACCTCTCGAATACCGTGTAATTTATCCCTATAGACGCTTTTCTTGGCCTTTAAAAGTACAAGCAGGGTTCGTTCAGTCGGAGGCGTCTTCTCTTCTTTTGTTTCTTTTCTGTGGAACAAAACGAGAATTTTTGTATATGGACAAAAAAGCACCTTAAAGTATAAAACCCAAATGTGTGATTCTCACGAGGTTAGCCCGAGGTGCCCTGCTCTTCCCAGACTGGTAACATTTCTGTCAGATCCTGTTCCCGAAAGATCATTTCTTGGATCTGTACAGAAAATTGGGGGTGTGGGAACGGTGGCTCCACAGGTGGCACAAAGTGGAACCTTCCTTCTTTCCCTCCACGTGCGCAGCGCCCTTCGGAGAGCTGTTCGGAGTACTGCAAATGGAGCATCTGTAAAATCACGAAGAGAACACGAGGCTCAGAGCGAACCGGAGGTGTCGCTGTTCACAACTTACAAGGGATCGAGAGTTGGAACATCGCGTGTAGCGAGAGTGGGCGGGGGGACCCTCGATCTCTGCAGTTCCTGGAGCTGCGCCGGCGCCGTGCTGCGATCGCTGCTGCTGCAGTTCTGGGCTGAGGCTCCGAGTGCCGCTGTTGGCCAATGCGGAGCCGGCGCTGCAGCCGGGATCCACCGGCGGCTCCTGCCCTGCGCTTGCTCCGTCACACGGCGCCGGGCGGGGCGGACTCTTCAGGAGACACTCCCGGTCTCGCCAGGAAAAGGAATCTCCTGGCAGCGCGAGGCACCGCTAGGCGGAGAACCGGGGCCCCGTTCGCTCTTCCCTGCCGCGAGCTGCCCCAGGCGACCGGCTTCCAAACGGGAACGTAACCACAGCAGAGCGCTGCAGAGGAGAGCCGAGAGCTCGGGATGGGAACCAGGGCGCCGGGCCGGGCGGCCCCACGGCAAGTACTGCTTCTCGCCGCGGTCTGGCCTTTGCTCTGCCGCGCGGCCCCGGAGCGGACTCGCTACTCGATCCCCGAGGAAATGGCCAAAGGCTCCCTCGTGGGGAACCTCGCCCAGGATCTGGGGCTGGAGCTGAGGGAGCTGCCGCTGCGGAGGCTCCGTGTCAGTTCGGAACAGCAGCACTTCAGTGTGAATGGGGAGAACGGGGACTTGTCTGTGAATGGCCGCATAGACCGGGAGGAGATCTGCGGGGCTTCGCAGCCCTGCGTTAGAACTATACAAATCGTGGCCGAAAATCCCCTGAACGTTTTCCACGTGACTGTGGCCGTGCAGGACATTAACGACAATGCCCCGCGGTTCCTGCAAGACGCCATCGCTCTGCAGGTCAGCGAGTCCAGCTTGCCAGGGGCTCGCTTTGCCCTGGGAAAAGCGGAGGATCCTGACGTCGGGGTGAACTCTCTGCAGCGCTACCAGCTGAGCCCCAACCAGTACTTCCGCCTGGAGGCCAAAGAGAGCCAGGACGGCAGCAAATACGCGGAGCTGGTGCTGCAGAAAGCCCTGGATCGGGAAAGCCAGCGCAGCCTCCACTTGACCCTCACGGCTGTGGATGGGGGGGAGCCGCCGAGGACCGGGACCGCCCAGATACGCATCAATGTCACCGACATCAACGACAACCCGCCCCTCTTCCCTCAGGAGCTCTACAGAGTGAGCCTGAGGGAAGGTGCCCCGGCGGGCTCCTTGCTGCTCCAGCTCCAAGCCTCCGACCAGGACGAAGGTTCCAACGCTCAGATCAGCTACGTCTTCAGCAACGTCCCGGAGAAGGCGCGTCAGAGATTCAGTCTGGACCCGGACACCGGGAAACTGACGGTAAAGGAGCCGTTGGACTTCGAGGAGTCCCGGGGCTACACCCTGGTGGTGGAAGCGAAGGACGGAGGCGGACTAGTGACACACTGCAAGGTGGAGATAAGGGTTCTAGATGAGAACGACAATGCTCCCGAGGTGACCCTGACATCCCTGCCCAGCCCCGTTCCCGAAGACTCTGTGCCCGGGACAGTGATCGCGCTGGTCAGTGTCAACGATCAAGATTCTGGAGATAATGGAAAGGTCTCCTGCCATTTGCAGGATGGTTTGCCGTTCACTATAACCTCGGCTTCCGATAGCTACTACAAGCTGGTGATGGTCAGCACCCTGGACAGGGAGCGGGCCCCGGAGTACAACATCACCATCACAGCCACAGACAAGGGCTCCCCCCCGCTCTCAACCCAGAAAACCATCCTCTTGCAGATCTCGGATGTCAATGACAACGCCCCTGTCTTCGAGAAACCTTCCTACAGCGCCTACGTGCCCGAGAACAACCCCTCGGGGGCCTCCATTTTGAGCGTCAAAGCCTCAGACCGGGATCTGGACGGCAACGCCCGGGTCACTTACTCCATCCTGCGCAGCAGCATCCAGGAGCTGCCTGTCTCCTCCTACGTGTCCATCAACTCCCAGACCGGAGCGCTGTACGCGCAGCGCTCCTTCGACTACGAGCAGTTCCGGGCGTTCGAGCTGCAAGTGAGGGCCGAAGACGGCGGGTCGCCGCCTCTCAGCAGCAACGTCACCGTCAGCGTGTTTATCCTGGATCGGAACGACAACGCCCCTCGCATCCTGTATCCCTCGCTCGGGCCCGAGGGCTCGGCCGTGTTCGAGATGGTCCCTCGCTCGGCCGAGGCGGGTTATCTGGTGACGAAGGTGGTGGCCGTGGATGCGGACTCGGGACACAACGCCTGGCTCTCCTACCATGTGCTGCAGGCCACGGAGCCGGCGCTCTTCCGGCTGGGGCTGCACAGCGGGGAGATCCGGACCGCCCGCGCCTTTGTGGACAGAGATGCGGTGAAGCACCGGCTGGTCGCCCTGGTGAAGGACAACGGGCAGCCGCCTCTCTCCGCCACCGTGACTCTGAGCCTGGTGTTCGCCGAGAACTTCCAAGAGGCTCTTCCGGAAATGAGCGACCAGTCGGCTGACTCGGAGTCTCAGTCCGGTTTTACTGTTATTTTGGTGGTAACTTTGGCTCTGATTTCATTTTTATTCTTGTTCACAGTGATATCGGTTTTAATTTTTAAATGTTGGAGACCTAGAACTCCACCTGTTTTGGGATCTTACAATGCGGATTTGTATTCTAGTCTCGGCCCCAAATTCTCCTACAACTACAGTAGCGGGACCTTGCAGCTTCCCTATTCCTACGAGGTGCGCTTAGCCGCGGAGTCGGGCCAGAAAGAGTTCTCCCTCCGCCAACCGAGCCAGAAGGGTTTGAGCGACATTCTCCTGCCTGCTGAGGATTCTGGCCCCGGGCTTGAGTCTGGAAGGGGAAACCTCTGTGACAGCCAAGCACAGGTGAGGCAGTCCCCTGAAATGCAGGTCTTGCCAGCGTAGAGAATCGGTCTGTCAGTAGCGCCAGGGTTCCTGAGCAATGTTTCTTAGACTGTGAACTGCAAATAGCTCTAAGTGTTACCGCGCAGCCCCTGCTGTGTGACCCTCCTCACTTTGATTGTGATCAGCATCCTGCGCAGGTTGGTCCTGGAGAAGTGAAGGTTCCCTGCTCAGGAGAGTGACCTGTCTGGGAAACGTGTCCATAGGCTATTTTATTGCATTGAGTGTTTTCAGTTAAGAACGTGCCAGAGTTTAGTTGTTGTATGGGACCAGCCGCTGCCTCAGACACTTTCAGTCTCTAGTGGTGGGAAGCCAGTAGTCCTGGGATGGTATGAACAGAACTATGGAAGGTTAGAACTTTCCCCCATGTTGTGCCTATATGATTCCTCAAGCATCCCTGTGGTAGGTGTGTCCTATGACAGCCTGGATCCCTGCCAGATGATGCAATTCCACACTCTACATTTGATTATTTCAAATGTCCTTCCCCCTAGATTGCTTTAATGCAGTGATTCTGCAGGCAATTGGGCCCAGGATGTTAGAAAGACAAGCTGAGTGAGGTGATATCTTTTATTGGAGCAACTTTATTGGTGTGTGTGTGTGTGTGAGAGAGAGAGAGAGAGATCTTTCACTCTTACACAAACCGGAAGGCTTATCTCAGTCACCATCAGAAGTTGCTCCACAAAAGGTATCCGGTCACCCACCTTGTCTCTTGCACCCAGTAGCACTATTCTTATATTTAACCTGAAGTGATTAACTTCCTAACATTATTCCCTTTACTTCAGGTCTCCTTAAATGAAGACACTGGAGTCCTCTCTTCCTTGTGATACTCTGTATATTTGTGTTTTATTATCTACTCCCCACTTGGCTGAGTATTATAAAACCAGGCCCTGTCTGTTTCAGCTGGAAGTTCAGTTTCTGTGGCTTTAACAACTGAACAGGTTTTAATGCTTGTGGGGACTCCAATCCTCTCTTCATCCTCAGACCCAGGGCAACTGAATGGGCAGTGCCTTTTTACTCAGAAGCATGCTCCAGTTGTGAACTGGAAGAGCACATCTAGGCATGAAAGGATAATTTTATCTCCATGGCTCCCTCTAGACTTGCCTTATTTGCTGATTCTGCCAAGTTTGTCAGTTAGAATCAATTGTGATGATTGCTTTGGTGAAAACATTAACGCTGTGTCTACATTGGCAAGATTTACACTGTCTACACTGGCCGTGAGTTCTTGCACAAGAACACTGACGTTCTAATATAAGAAATCAGTGCTTCTTGCGCAAAAACTATGATGCTCCCACTCAGGAATAGGCCCTCTTGCGCAAGAGGCCAGTGTAGACAGGCAACATGAATTTCTTGCACAAGAAAGCCCGATGGCTAAAATGGCCATCGGCGCTTTCTTGTGCAAGAGAGCATCTACACTGGCATGGATGCTGTTGCGCAAAAGCACATGCCAGTGTAGACGCTCTCTTGCGCAAATACTTTAATGCAAAAACTCTTGCGTTAAAAGTATTTGCGCAAAATCGTGCCAATGTAGATGTAGCCATTGAGGGAATGAATGGGTTGGACATAATGTGCCTGAACTTTAACAATGCTTTTGGCACATTCCCACATGACATTCTGATAGTAAGCAGCATAAATTGGGGAGTGACTGAACTACCATTCAGTGGATATATAAGTAGCTAAGCAATCACCAACAAATACTATTAATCAAGGAATCTCAGATTGGAATGGGGTCTCAAGTGGGGTTCCTCTGACTCCTGTGTTATTTGACATCTGATCTGGGGGCAGGAATGAAGAGCACGCTGACCAGATTTGCACATGACACGAGTTAGGGGTGTAGCAAACACTTTAGATGATAGAGCTAAAATTCAGAGGGGTCTTGGCAAGTTGGAGAAATAGGCTATGGACAAAAAAAGTCAATTCAACAAACACACATTGAAGGTGCTATTCTCGGGAAAGAAAAGCCAAATGCACAAATACAGAATTTCTCAGTAGTCCTTGGCTGTGCTGGATTGCAACAGCAACCTGTGTCAAAAATGTGATTATGTTGGAGGGAAAAAAGCAAATGCAGTTTTGGGTTGCATTAGGAAGCATAACAATCAAGTAATGGTAGGTACAGCTCTATTCGGTGCTGGTTAAACCTTAGCTGCAATAGTGTCCAGTTTTGCTCACTAATGTATAGAAAGGATGTAGAGAAACTGGAAAGGATCCAGAGGAAAAGGACAAATATCATTAAAGGAATGGAATGTGAGTGTGTAGGAGCAAATGGAGATGGAATTGGGTTAGTTTGGAAAAGAGATTAAAAGGGAACATGATAGGTCTTTAAATACTTAAAAGGCTGCCATAAGAACGCGAAGAAAATTTGTTCTCTCTTTCCTCAGAGGGTCAGATGAGGGAATAAGTTCAAACTCCAGAGTAGCAGATTTAGATTAAATCTCAAGGAAAACTTCCTAATTATAAAAACAGTGAGACAATGGAACAAACTACCTAGAGAGGTTGTGGAAGGTCCTTCGCTGGAGATTTTTAAAATGAGGCTGGCCAGCCACCTGTGTTGGATGGTTCAAACACAAGAAATCTTGCATCTCAGCAGGTGATTAGACTAGATGACTCTTATAGCCTGTTCTAACCTCATAGTGCTGTGATTCATTGAAAAGAACGATAGTATTGCTGAAAAAGCTATACTCGACCTACTTGCATCTCAGCAGGTGATTAGACTAGATGACTCTTATGGCCTGTTCTAACCTCATAGTGCTGTGATTCATTGAAAAGAAAGATAGTATTGCTGAAAAAGCTATACTCGACCTAGATGGTAACAAAACTTATAAAGTCGTATGTGGCAAACTGGTATAAACATACCCTCGCTCTGTGTCCCACCAAGTTTCTGAATTACAGATATACAGAATTCACAATGGTACAGTGAGCAGAAATGTTCAAATGATGTGAGGTTATTAGGAACATAGCAAGGTTTGAGCAGCTTGCTTTTTCATCAAAAGGGAATTTTTACAATTAGACTCTTCCTCTTGCTGTCTCAAGTAGTAGACTTTTGGGAGCTTAGACAGTTCAATGAGAAATAGAGATAAATCATGTTGAGTATGGGGTTTGCTCCTGGAACGAATTAGAGCTCATCTCCCTCCTTCAGTCAAAATACAGACGTTTGTTATATTGTGTTGTGCATTTCATGAAAAGGTATAAACTAGAACTGTATGAAATACTTTGTGTTTGGTCATCTTCTCATTGCTTCTATACATACTATGCAACAAAGCTCCTTAGTAAGCGTTCTCTGTGTGTGTGTGTTAAGATTAAAGATGCTTTTTCATAATTGCCATATATACATTGGAAAGTAGAATTGTTAATTGGTAAATAAATGTGAAGAAATAGCCATACATATGTTTGAAAATAGTTAAAGATGTTTAGATAAAAGGAAGATATTTTGCTTTTTCTGACACCAATTTTAGTTGAAATGCCATCTAAATCTTTTGTACCAGAGCAGAAAAATAGTGACAAAGTTCAAGTCTACTTTGGAGGAGTGACTGTGATGAACTATGGTTTTTTCTCTCTCTCTCTCTTATCATTAGGAAAAAATATAATAACCAGCTGTCTGCAGAGAGGCCTATAAGAAAGGATGTGAGTATACCTAGAAGAGACAGAGGTAGAGTGTAGTGAGAGATATGAAGATTTAAATATAGTAGTTGCTGTCAGTTTCAGGAGAGAATGACAGTGGACAGATTATTGCAAAGATTTGTACTTAGGGCCATAAAATAGCTGAGACAGTTAATCCTCTCAGAGTTAAAGGTGCATCATTTCCATTAGAAATCTTATTTCCAGTGGTTTTCATGTCAGTTGTAAATATTCACTCCTGACATAAACTTCACATAAAGAGTAAATGGATCGCTAATTCTGTGTGTTTGTGGTGGGGGAATCACAGATTTTTCTTTTAGTATTTCAGTTCATTTACTTTGTGGTGAGAAAAGAACAAATGTATTTGTGACCAAATCTCTCAACTGGCATCATGCACTTTTGGCTGGGTTTAATGTTCAGAACAGATCTGGAGGTACTTGTTACAGGAAATAGCTGAACAAATGTGGGCAAACTAACATCCTGATCCTTCATTCAGGTTAGAACAAATGAGCGCTAAAGCGTTTTAAAGGTTTGGAAACATAGAGCTGTTCTTTCACGTCTCCTTTCTGTTCAGGCCTGGAATTGAAAGCATGTGAAATCATGGGAGCCTGCTCCTCGGTTGTCCTGCCTGGGTAGGGAATACTACCAGTGCAGTCACCGGTGCAAACAGCACCACAGAGGCAGGAGCGCTAGGATATGATTACCCCCAGCGAGCTCCATTTCGGCTTCTCATTCAGACTGGCACAGAGCTCTGAGGCAGAGGGATGAGCCCAGAATGGCAACTTACTTGCCAGAGTTCAGGCTTTCACTGGTTCCCCAGTGCTCACTGCTGGGCCTAGAACAAGATTTCTGCCCCTCCTCCCACCCACCCTGGCATCCCACTGCCCTTCTCACCTCGCCTTCCCCTGTCCTGTTCTCCTACCAGCGACCGCCCAGGCTGGGGCCTCCAGCATCCGCCTGTGAGGTAGTGGGGGGTACCTTGCTGGTTGCTAGGCTTGGCTTGTGAGTGACCTCCACTGGCTGCTGTCTGCAGCACAGCACAGCAGGGCAGGGGATGAGTCATTATGCAAGGGGGCTTCAAACCTGTCTGACCAGTTATCTCCCAGGGAGTGGAACAATGGGAAGAAGGGGAGAGCAGCCCTGGCTGGGGGCAGGGCTGGAAGTGAGTCAGTTAGATTTCTGTCTGGGAGCATGGAGGAGACAGCCTAGGCAATGGGCTGGGGTTTAGGGGTCCAGTCTCCCCCATCTCAAGGGGGGCTGAGGCATCCTAGGCCTGGCCTGTAACCAGATTAGATCTGTGCTGTGCTGTATCCTGGGCTACGTCTAGACTGGCATGATTTTCCAGAAATGCTTTTAACAGAAAAGTTTTCCGTTAAAAGCATTTTCGGAAAAGAGCATCTAGATTGGCATGGACGCTTTTCCACAAAAGCACTTTTTGTGGAAAAGCGTCCGTGCCAATCTAGACGCGCTTTTCCACAAAAAAGCCCCGATTATCATTTTCACGATCGGGGCTTTTTTGCGGAAAACAAATCTCAGCTGTCCACACTGGCCCTTTTGCGCAAAAGTTTTGCGCAAAAGTTTTGCGCAAAAGGACTCTTGCCCTAATGGGAGTGTGACGTAGTGGGGGTACTTGCTGGGCTGTGGTGACCTCTGCTGTCTGGAGCAAGACCCAGCAGGGAAAACCTCACTAGGCAGAGGTAAGGCCAAACTGGTTGAACCAGTGGCCAGACACCCCCCATGGAGAGGAACAAAGGAAGGTGAATGCGGCCCTGGCTGGGGGGCAGGGCTGGAAGTGGGTTAGTTGGTTGGTGGCTGTCTGTGAGGATGGATGAGACAGCCTAGGGAGAGGAGCTGGAGTTTAGGGGCCCAGTCTCCCCCATCTCAAGGGGGCCTGAGGCCTCCTAGCCCAGTTCCTGTAACCAGATTAAATCTGTGCTGCGCTGTGCTGGAGGAGCAATAAACCACCCTCAATTCCACTGGCTGGTACAGTCTGTTTGTGCCATTTCGGGGTGCAGGAGACGGGGAACCCCCAACGTGCCATCACAGGGAGCAGCATAGTATTTCCCTAAAAACACTGACAATCTTACATGAGATCGTCAGTGCTTTTGTGGAAATTCAAGCGGCCAGTGTACACAGCTGGCAAGTTTTTCAGGAAAAGCGGCTGATTTTCCGAAAAAACTGGCCAGTCTAGACACAGCCCTGGAGAAGCAATAAACTCCCTCTATTCTACTGGCTGGTGGAGTCTGTCCGTGCCATTATGGGGGTGCAGAAGACGGGAAAACCCAAACGCGCCGTCACACCCCCTCCCACACACCTGGTGGTTACCGCTTCTCCCATTCCCGGACACACACCCTTTGCTGCTGCCCTTGGGTGGTCTCCTGCTGCACGCGGCCTAGGACAGGCTGCAAAAGTGTTTCGCAGCAGGCCCTCTGGGTTCTCTGAGAGGCCATCTGCTTTAAGAAGTACGGGACTTGTTTAGTTCTCCCTTTGGTCTGCCTCTGAACCTTGCGTTGCTGTCCCCGGGAGATGAGCACGTGGAGCCGGAGGGGCATTGCCTTGGCTTTCAGGGCTGTGACAGGACCTGCACCGGCTCTGAGGAGAGGTGCCCTCCCACAGGCAGCCACCTGCCTCCCAAGTCCCTGCCTGCCTGGGTAAATGCGCTTCCTCCTGGGTGCCTGCGCTGGAACAAGTCAGACAAAGCGCCTCGCACTGCGCACGCGTGGCACGGGGCGCTCTCCGTGCAGTTATTGGCTGGGACTCTGCGTGCCGCTGTTGGCCAATGAAGGAGCCGGGGATCTGGCGGCCCGGCGGGGAGCGTGGGAGGGAGGGAGGGAGGGAGGCAGGGAGCGCCGCGCCGCGCCGCCCGGGGGAGCCATGCCTGAGTCTCCGGCGCAGAGCCCAGTGGCTGCCCGGGCTCTGCAGGAAGGGGCGCGCTGACGCGTTGTGAGGGGCGCGCGCGGTGCTGACTCCCGGAGATGAAAGGCGCAGCTGGAAGGAGCCGCTGGGGAGCGGGATGGCAAGTACTCAGCCTGCTGCTTCTCGCGGGCCTTGCGCACCGGGCGTCCGCGGCTCTTCGCTACGCCCTGCCCGAGGAGACGCCGAAAGGCTCCCGGGTGGGGAACGTGGTGGCGGATTTGGGCTTGGAGCTCGCGCGGCTGCCGGGCCGCAGGCTGCGGGTGGTGTCGGGAGGCGGCCAGAAGTACTTTGAGGCGGATCTGACGAGCGGGCTGTTGTTTGTGAACGAGCGGCTGGACCGGGAGGCGCTGTGTGGAGCGGTCTCTCCGTGCGCCGTGGGCCTGGAGCTGGTGCTGGAGAACCCGCTAGAGCTGTACAGTGCTGCCGTGGAGATCCAGGACATCAATGACAACGACCCGGCTTTTCCCTCCGGCGCAATGAGGCTGGAAGTCAGCGAGTCTGTGGCGCCCGGAGCTCGCTTCCCGCTAGAGAGCGCGCAAGACCCTGACGTGGGGATCAACTCTCTGCAGAGCTACCAGCTCAGCGCCAACCCGCACTTTGTGCTGGAGGTGAAGACGCGCGGGGATGGCAGCAAATATGCGGAGCTGGTGCTGGAAAAGGAGCTCGACAGAGAGGAGCAACCGGAACTGCAGCTGGTCCTCACAGCGCTGGACGGGGGCAGCCCCCCCCGGTCTGCCAGCGTGCACATCCACGTGGATGTGCTGGACGCTAATGACAACGCCCCGGTCTTTAACCAGAGCACCTACAGAGCGAGCGTCAGGGAGAACACCCGCGCGGGCGCGCTCCTGGTCAGAATCAGCGCCCTGGATTTGGATGAGGGGCCCAATGGGGATATCGTTTACTCCGTCAGCAGTCACACCCCTGCCCACGTGAGAGCGCTCTTCGCCCTGCACCCCGCCACGGGGGAGCTGAGGGTCACAGCGCCCCTGGATTACGAGGAAGCGGGGTGTTATGAGATTTACATACAAGCGAAAGACAAGGGCCCCGGGGCGGGGGCGGCTCATTGCAAAGTGCTGGTGGAAATCATCGATGAGAACGACAACGCGCCTGAGATCACAGGGACGTCCGTGTACAGCCCGGTGCCTGAAGACGCCCCCCCAGGCACGGCGATAGCTTTGCTAAGCGTCAGTGACCTGGATTCTGGGGCTAACGGCCTGGTAACCTGCCTGCTGCCCACTGGCCTCCCGTTCGCGCTCACGTCGTCCCTGAAGAGCTACTACACCCTGCAAACCAGGGCCGCTTTGGACCGGGAGCTGGTGGCCGAGTATAACGTCACCGTCACAGCCAGGGACGCGGGGTCGCCCCCGCTCTGGGCGGAAAGACAGATTCTCGTGCACGTGGCCGATGTCAACGACAACCCGCCCAAATCTCCCCAGCTCTCCTACGACGTGTACGTGGCGGAGAACAACCTCCCGGGAACGCCGATATTCCACGTCAGCGCCTGGGACGCAGACCTGAGCCAGAACGCTCGCCTCTCCTTCTCCCTGCTGGGCCAGGCGGCCAGCAGGCATTTCTCCATCAGCGCGGAGAACGGCACCCTGTATGCCCTGCTCTCCCTCGACCACGAGGACATCAGGGAGTTCGCCATGACCGTGCAGGTCCGCGACGGCGGCGTCCCGGCGCTCGCCACCAACCTCACGGTCTCGGTGTTTGTCACCGACCTGAACGACAACGCGCCGCGCGTTCTCTATCCGCCCCCAAACGCCTCGCGCCTCCAGAGCATCTCGCCGACGGCCAGCGCCGGGCACCTGGCCACCAAGCTGGTGGCCTGTGATGCGGACTCGGGCTACAACGCCTGGCTCTCCTACGCCCTCCTTCAGGCCCCCGACCCCAGCCTCTTCTCCGTGGGGCTGCACAGCGGGGAGATCCGCACAGCCCGCCAGCTGCGGGAGGGCGACGCCCCTCAGCACACTTTGGTCATCTCGGTCACAGACCACGGGGAGCCAGCCCTGTCCGCCAGCGCCACCCTCACCGTCGCCGTGGCGGAGACCGAGCGGGAGGGGCTGGCCCACCGCGCCCACGTGGCTACCACAGCGGACGAGAAGCAGCACGTGACTTTCTATCTCCTCCTGGCGGTGATCCTGGTTTCCGGGGCTGCCTTTGTGACGGCCGCGGGCCTGGGTATCCGCGGAGTTCGCAGGTGGAGGCGCTCGAAGGGGAGTTTCAGCTCCTCCAGGGGCGCCCCCTACCGAGCCCCGGGGCCTTTCAGCCACATCGACGCTGTCCGGGGCGGACTCGGGCCTCCCAGCTTCTACCAGCAGGCGTGTCTGACCACAGACTCGCGCCACAGCGCCCTACTCTTCGCCCCCACGCCCCCGGGGAGCCGGCAGAACACGGTGCGCGCCTGCCCGCCCGGATTCTATCACCAGATCGCGGGCACGGCCAGCAGGGGCCCCGCTGCCGGCGAGGTAAGTAGCGCTCTGCGCGCATCCGGGAAGGGGGCAGGTCTCCGCGCGAGAAAGTGACCCGCGACGGCTTTTGCCTGGTTGCTGTGGCCGCCCACGCCACTTGGGTGGGGTTCCTCTGCGTTGTGCGGGCAGCGAGCGAGCGCTTCCCCCCAGGGCAGGGATCCCCGCGGTCCCCCAGTGTTTTGTTCCCTGCTTCCCCTGGAGTCCCAGGTGGGGGTGCTGCGTAGCTTAGTTCCAGGGACCGATCTCACTAAAGCGCCGGCTTGGACTCGAGGACATTCAGGGCTCGTGGAATCGCCCCACGCACGGGGAGGTTTGGGGGTTTTGTGCCCGTCAGCGATGGAAGCTCGGTCTGAACCCCCAGTTCAGCTAAGACCCACGGTCCTTCTCCTCGGCCACCCTATTTTTACTACTTCCTGTGTTATTGTGTGGTCAGGATCTGGGGCGAGAGGGTTCCTCAGCGCAATAGAGGGGATCAGGGATCGTGCAGCGGGGACACGTTTCCCCAATCGCTGTCCAAGTGCTTGGCGCTCACAGCTGTGTAGACGCTCCGCCCGTGTGGCTGTCCCTGTGCTCAGCGGGAAACAGGCGCAAGCTCCACTTGGCAGCTTCGCAACTAGGGTTTGAGTCTCCCGGGTGTGGCTCGGAATCAGTTCAGTGGGTAAGTGAGATCGGAGGTGACGGGATCAGAGAAAGACGCGCTCGGTTCCTCTACTTTACTACAACGTCAAGGGCATGGTGTGGAATTCCATCCTCATTAGTCACCGTTTCTGACTTCATTGCACCTGTAGGTAACATTTAGGCGATTGTCGTTTCCGATGTGATTTCATCTGAAAAGGTGATTTGTAAAACACGTAGCAATTACTGGTTGTGTTCCAAATGGTTGCCACATCATAAGTGCTCTTCCTCCGTGTGTCTTTGTGAGACGTTGTCATGGCTAGAGAATGGACTTTCAAGAACACAACACCAACCCTACTAACCACACTACCACAATCTGTTGTGTTTTAACACGTACGGACAGCGATTAGGGTTATGGAATAATATTTCACTGCTTTTCTCACTGTACATTGCTCCGTACATGGACAAGGCAATACCATTTGCTTCTGACTCTCTGCTGTGTATGGGGTCGCCTGGGGTTTTACATTTCGGTTATGTTGCGGGTTTGGACGAGGTGGACAGGGTTTTGCTGTAGACTCTGGTTTGAACGAGAAGTCAAGAATTAAATCCACCTGCTGTGCGTTTTAGTCAGCAACACACTGGCTGAAGCGTGCGCAGTGCCGGCTAGTCCCGTTGTTTGCGGTAAGCGGCCGTTGTGCATTCAATCTGACGTGGGATCTTTCCGTTCCGTGTTGTTGTTTGAGCGCGAGGAGCGAGTCGCTGCGGTAAATCCGTGAGCTGTGAAGAGCCTGCGGTTTCCGGCTGGTGCTGCCTGCAGTTTGGGAGCCGTGCCGGGCTGAATGCAGCATTTGTGGGTTTTGAGGCGGGGAGCAGGAAGTGAGACAAGGAGCCGTGTCGCTTTAAGAACGCGCCGGCGGCGGCCATTGGCGGGGACGCTGTGGCGCTGTCTGCCAATGAGGTGCTGAAGCTGCGGCGACCCGGCCCTGCTCCCGCGACGTGGCGGCTCCCTGCGCTGCCAAGCGATGGCGGATGGAGCCGGAGCAGGGAGCCAGCAGCGAGGCTCCGCGCGTGTGTCCAGCGGCGCAGCTGGGCAAGGGCAGCCGGGGCAATAGCGGAAGGGCCGAGGCGAGGCTCCGCTCTGTGGCCCTGGGCACGTGGCTTCTGGCTGGATTCGCTGCTCTGCCCCGGGGGAACCCCGGGGATCGAGCCGCGGGTTGGAGCCCGGCTGCTGATTCCTCCTCGGCTCGCAGGCAGCATTTCCCGGCAGCGCAGCCGGGAGGCGGGGCTCAGCCTGGCAGGGAGCCGAGCGCCTGAGGTCCGGCTGATCGCAGCGGTTCCTGACAGTCCCCCGGGAACTGGGCGCGGGAGCCGAGAGAAAGCAGCGAGGGGAGCCTGGCGCTGCAGGGAGGGGCGTTGGGCGGGGGGAAACGAGCCGACACCGCCCGGCGTGGGCAGCCCTGGGCTGGGCAGTCTCCGCCATCCCGGCTGGCAAAGCTCAGGCTGCCAGTCCGGTCTGCTCCAGGGCCAGCCTGCCGGAGCGCGCACACTTGTGATCCAGCTCAAGGCCAGCGACCCAGACACGGGCTCCGGCGTGTTTTAGGCTGGCTCGCCGTGACCCCAAAGCAGGACCGGTCGCCCTTCGGGGCCTCTTTCCGCCCAAAGCTGCAGATCCTGCCCGCCTGGGCGCGGAAGGGCTCTTGGTGGTGGAGGAGCGGCTAGACAGCGAGCGGCTCTGCGGCCCCAGCCCGCGCTGTCCCGGAAACTCCCGCTGGCCTCCCAGCGCTCGGGAGCAGAAGTTCGGGGGGTGAACGACCGCGCCGGGCTCCTCGCCCGCTTGGAGATCGCTGTGGCCGCGGCGCCGGGCGCCTTTCCGGAGCCGGCCGAAGACTGGGACATTGGCGCCACCTCGCGGGTTCTCGGTGAGCGGGGAGGGTCGCAGAGGCGGCAGCTAGCGCCCGGCGCTGGCCTTGGAGAAGGCGCTAGACAGGGAGCCGCAGGGAGCTTCCGGCCAAGAGATCCGCGGTTCCCTGGCAGCCACACTCGCCAGGCCCTGCGGCGGGTGTTCCGCGGGCACCCGAGAGGCCGGAACACTGGGACCCATAGGGGGCACCGAGTCCGAAATCGGCGGGGGGAGGGTGTCAAAGGCCGCGGCTCTGCCCCCAGGACGCCCACTGCAGGTGACTGATGTCAGCGACAACGCGCCAGGCCGGGTTCACGTGGCGCTCAGCCCGCCCGGGCGGGACCCGCTGTCCCTGATGGAGACTCCGGGGACAGCTGAGAGGTTCTGTGGCGGCTCCAGGCAGCCCCCCCCCCTTCCAGATGGAGCAGTCAGGGAATGTCCTGAAGGAAGGGAGGCGGGGTACGTTCTGGAGTGGACAGGGTGGTGGCTTCGAGTTCCGCCCACCCTGGGGCCGCTGCATCGGGAAGCGGCCTCGGAGCGGCAGGTTGCGATCTCAGCTCCAGATCCAGGGTCTAGCCTCCTGATAAACTATCGGACCTGAAGGAGAACGCAGCCTGCCCAGCGAGCGGACCGTCCACAGCAGCGCCTGGTTCGATTCGGAGCAGATCACACAGCGGGGCGGAGCCAAGCCAGGGACGGCGGGTGCCGCCCCCCGCGCCAGCGTCACAGTTTCCGCCTTCATCCCGGGCCGGAATGGTGATGCTCCTCTGATTCTCTGTCCCGGGGCTGGGAGCGGGCCGTGGGCGCAGCACTCCCGGTACTTAGAGACCGGAGTGGCTGCTGCGAACGCAGACTCCGGGCGGGACGCGTGGCCCAGACCAGCCTCTCCAAAGTCACCCCTCTCCCGGTGAACAGCCCCCCTCCCCCCGTAGAGTGCCCTTGTGGTGCAGGACGGTGGGGAGACGCCCATGTCTGCCGCCGCCACTGGGATCCTCGGCAGAACTCAGAGGGCCAATCGGGAGCAGCAGGCCTTCCCCGCCTGGCAGTGCGACTCATCCCCGCGCTGTCCGCGATCCCGGCTCCTCTGCTGTGGCTGCGCGTTTTCAGCCGGGAAGTGCCTGGGAAACGCCGGAGCCCGGCCTCGGATGCAGCTGGAGCCACTTACTCGCAGGGAGCAAACGCCCCGCAAGGGAGGGGACTCGGACAGAGTCTGCGGCGCCTGGAAGCGAAACGCGCGGAAAGGCCTCGGCAGCGCGCTGGACGTGAGCGCCTGCTCGGGGCTGAATCCTCGCAGGAGCCTCGGGAGGCGCGGACAGACCCGGCCGCAGTTGCCGGGTGTTCAGAGCGCGCTGCGATCCGGCTGGTTCCCCTGCGGGGCATATTCCCGGGTCTGAGAAGCCCCCTTCCTCGCGCGTGAACGCTCCGCACGGAGACCAGCGCCCTCGCCCATCTCGGCCGGGGATGTGTCCTCCGTGGCGCTGCGGCTGCCCACGCGGCTCCGCGACGTGCCGTTTCCTTGAGAACAAGCATCTGAGCCGCTACTTGTAGCTGCCAAAGCCGCTGACTACGCTGGCGAAATGGAACCGGGGGCAGCGCGTCCTTCTGTCGCGGGCTCCTGGCTGTAGCTTTAAGGGGTTAGGAGGCGTTGTCATTGGCCGAGAGCGGATGGAGCTGTCCTCCAATCACGTGCCAATCTAGGCTGTGGGGATCTGCTCTTCCTCTTTCGCCTCGCCCCTCCCCTCCCCTCCGGCGCTGTGGCTGTGATTCAGCTCCCCTCCCCCACCCACCCCCTCCACTCAGTGACTCAATCGCTGCCGCAGCTCTGCAGACCCGGAGCCGCGCGCTCAGCCGCGGAGGGGGATACCGGGGATTTTCGCAGCTCGGACCCACGCCCGGGGCCTCCTGTGGGCCGGGCCGGGCCAAGGACTCTGTCGAGGAGAGGCAGCCCCGAAATGGAGCCCAGGGGCCGCGCGCAGGCCGCGTGGAGATGGCAAGTACTGGGTTTGCTTTCCCTGTGCGGCTGGGGCTGGGGCTCTGGGCAGATTCGCTACTCGGTGCTGGAGGAGTCGGAGCTGGGGACCGTGGTGGGGAACTTGGCCCAAGACCTAGGCTTAAAGGTGGCGGATGTGTCGGGGCGCCGGCTGCGCCTGGGCTCGGAGCAGAGCAAGCGCCACTTCGCGGTGAGCCTGGCGAGCGGCGCTCTGCTGGTGAACGACCGGATAGACCGAGAGAGGCTGTGCGGGGCCAGCGCGGGCTGCGTGCTGCCGGTGCAGGTCGTCATAGAAACGCCCCTGGAGCTCTTCCGCCTGGAGGTGGAGATTCTGGACCTGAATGACAACTCGCCCAGCTTCCCCTCCGCCCCGCACGCGCTCAGGATAGCGGAGTCCGCCGCCGTGGCCGCGCGCTTCCCCCTGGAGAGTGCCCAGGACCCGGATGTGGGGACCAACGCTGTCAGCGCCTACCGGCTCAGCCCCAGCCCGCACTTCGCTCTGGACGTGAAGAAGCTGAAGGACGGAAAACTCTTCCCGGAGCTGGTGCTGGAGCAAGCCCTGGACCGAGAGGAGCAGCGGCAGCACGAGCTGGTCCTGACGGCCGTCGACGGGGGCAGCCCGGCCCGGTCGGGCACCGCGCAGATAACCGTGCTGGTCGTGGACGTCAATGACAACGCCCCGGCGTTCGCCCAGGCGCTCTACAAGGTGAGCGTGCCGGAAAACGCGCCTGCGGGCGCCCTGCTGATACAGCTCAACGCCACCGACCCCGACGAGGGCCCCAGCGGGGAGGTGCAGTACTCCTTCGGCCTGCGCGCCCCCGACGCCGTCCGGCAGAGGTTTGCCTTGGACCCGGCCACTGGCGCCGTGCGCCTGCAGGGCTCAGTGGACTTCGAGGAAGCCGCTTTCTATGAAATCCACGTGCGCGCCCGAGACGGGGGCGTGCCGGAAATGGAAGGCCACTGCGTGCTGCAGGTGGAGGTGGAGGACGTCAATGACAACGCCCCCGAGGTCCTGCTGACCTCCCTGGTGAACCCCGTGCCGGAAGACACCCCCCTGGACACCGTGGTGGGGCTGTTAAACGTGCGAGACCCGGACTCGGGGGCCAACGGGGAAGTGCGTTTGGAAATGGCCCCAGACCTGCCGTTCCGAATCCGAGCCTTCCAGAACCACTACGCCCTGCTCACCAGCGCCAGGCTGGACCGAGAAACCGCCGCACAATACGCCATCGAGCTGACCGCCCGCGACGCAGGGTCCCCCGCTCTGAGCGCCTCCACTACGGTACTGCTGAACATCTCGGATGTGAATGACAACCCGCCCCGCTTTTCCCAGCCTTCCTACAGCGCCTTCCTGCGCGAGAACAACGCGCCAGGCGCCCTGCTCTGCGCCCTGTCCGCTTCCGACCCCGACGAGGGAGAGAACTCCCGCCTCACATACTCGCTCGCGGGGAGTCAGATCCAGGAGGCGCCCGCCTCTTCCTTCGTTCACATCAACCCGGACAACGGGCACGTTTACGCGCAGCGCACGTTTGACTTCGAGCTACTGCAGGTGCTGCAAATCCCCGTGGCTGTGCAGGATTCGGGGTCTCCTCCGCTGGGCTCCAATGTGACTGTCTCCCTCTTCATTCTGGACCAGAACGATAACGTCCCGGCCATTCTGCACCCGGCGGCTGGCCAGGAGGGGGCCGCGCCCCAGAGGGTACCCAGGTCTGCTCCCGCGGGCTACTTGGTCACCAAAGTCTCAGCAGTGGATGCAGATTCTGGCCACAACGCCTGGCTCTCCTATTCACTGCTGCCGGAATCCACCGACTCCTCCTTGTTCCGAGTGGCTCCGAGCACCGGAGAAATCCGGACCGCCCGCGGCTTCCAGGACACAGACCTGGCCTCGCAGAGAATCGTCGTGCTCGTCCAGGACCACGGGGAACCGGCTCTGTCCTCCACAGTCACCCTCCTGCTCTCCTTAGAGGACAGCGCCTCGGAGGAAAGCTCCAAGTCCCGCGATTTCCGGGTGACGCCCAGAGCGAAGCCCGACCTGACGCTCTACCTGATCGTCGCGCTGGTGGCGGTCAGCACGGTCTCGCTGGTCACTTTCATCGTCTTCTCCGCCAAGTGCCTGAGACGGGCCAGAGGCGCCTCCGGCTGCTGCGCGAGCCGCTCCCCATCGCGGGACATGTGCCAGCAGCCCAGCCCGAAGCTGCAGCTGAGCTCGGACGGCACGCTGAAATACATGGAGGTGACGCTCCGGCCCGCGGACTCGCAGAGCCAGTGCTACCGGACCTGCTTTTCCCCCGGCTCCGACCGGAGCGACTTCACCTTCCTCAGGCCCATGAGCTGCCCCCCGCCCAGCGCCCTGGCCACGGAGACGGACGCTTTCTTGTCTGGTACCAGCACGTCGAATGAATCCGGCCAGGTGAGATGACCCCTTTGCGCTCCGTTCCTCGCCACTGGCTCGGGGGTCTGGAAGCGCCTCCGCGGGGAGCGAGGACAGGGCAGCGCTTGCGTCTAGGGGCAAACTCGGGAAGTGTGTGAGGCTCGGGATGCGCGCCCCCTCCGGCCCCAGGGTGTCTGTGCTCGGTGTATGTAAAACCACGCCCCGAAAGGGGTGTGTAAGGCAGCCAGGCGCTCCGCATGCGCGTGCCCGCAAAGTGAGCTAGGTCCTTAATTTGTGAGCCAGAAAACCTTCCTTCTTTCCAGTGCAGGGAACTAGTTCACCAGCCTGTTCCTTAAAGCGCGGCGAGTTTGGAACATGGTTACGACGGGAGTGTGCGAGCAACGAATTGCATGAGATGAGCCTGGGCAGGGGTGGGGCAGGAGGCTGGACTTGGTGACCTCCGGAGGTCTCTGATTCTGTGAAGCTGGAAGGGGGCAGGAGAGCGGCGGGCATTGGTTATTTCCTTCTTACTAACTTTCAGTTCCAGATGAGACCGGCTGCCACCTCTGGTTTCATTCGTGCAAAATAGTGTGTGTTTCCGAGCACATGCTTCTGTTTCGCAGACAGGTAGTGCGGCCGATCCCTGCGGACACACGCAGCTGGCGCAGAGGGCGCGCGTGGGGTGTCATTGCGCGCGCTTTGCCCGCTGTCTCTAGGCTAAACTCGGCAGGTTCCGCGGACCTTTGTTACGCAGCAGCTGCTTCCGCCGATGGATTGGCGCTTGTGTTGCTGTCCCGAGGAGGAGGCTAGTGATTGGATACACGGGAAGGCACTCGTAGCCAATGAATAAGAGGCTAATGTTGGAACTCCGCGTGGTCCCCGCCCCTTCCCCGCCGCAGCTGTATCTGCCTCTTTCCACGTGGGCCCCAAGCAATGAGCGAGAGGTGAACAGTGACCGCAGCCCCGCGCATCATCTCCCCGCAGGGGGAGCCGGCCCACGCCCAGGCGCTAAGAACAGGGGAGTCCGCCGGGCCCCTGGACTCCAGCCTGTCTTTCCCCTCTGCCTGGCCTTGCGTAGCCCTGCCGCCCAGATCCCAGATGAGCGGACTCGCGGTGCCTCTGTGGGCAGTATTGCTAAGATCGCGGGACAGACGTGGCGAAACTGGCGGCTGCCAAGCTGCAGGTTCTGGTTCGGATTCCCAGTATCCTCTCGGTGCGAGCATTGGGGTTGTCACGGTCAGTAACAGGGAGCAGCTGTGCGGGCAGAACTCCCGCTGCTTCTCGCACCTCAAACTCGCTGTGCGCCACTCGGTCCTGAGCGCAGAGGGTGGCGGCTCTCCGCCCCGGCCCAGCCAAACGCGGCTTGTTGTCCCCGTTCTTGACGCCAAGGACAACCAACCGGCGTCCGCCAGGGCCTCCTGCCAGGCCCGGCTGGTGGAAAAGGCGGCCCCGGGCAGGAGGGTCATTCAGCCGAACGCACAGACGGACCAAGGGCCTGGCGGGTGGGTGCGCGATTCCCTCAGCAGCCACAACTCGGAGGCCCTGCGCCGGGGCGGATCCCGACTCGGGGCCCTGCGATAGACGCTCGCACCGGGGCAGTCCGGGCTGGGGGTCTACGAGATCGAATTGGAGGCCCGGGACGTGCCCCTCCCCCCGAGGATCGCGGCAGCGTCACGTGGATTTACAGTTCCAGGCGGGGGTCTGGATCAGCGGCGCCCAGCGCTCAGGACAGCGCGGGGTCCACGTCTAGGTCTCGGCCAGAACGACAGCGCCCCGGGAGCCAGTTGCCGCTGGCCGGCCCGGGCTCCGTCCGCCCCAGGCCTTGGTAACCAGGGTCCTCGCGGCTGACCCGACTCGGGGGCAAGGCCGGGCTCTCCTACCACGTCCTGCAGGCCACTGACCGCAGCCTCTTGGGCGTGCCCTGCGCTCTGGCGAAATCCCGAGGGCGCGGGCGCTGCTGGAGCAGGATGCGGTCACGCAGGGGCTCCTGGCGGGGGTCAAGAGCCGGGCGAGCCGCCCTGCCTCCGTCCGCGTGCGGGCGTTGCTGCAGGAGGCTGCTCCGCGCGTCTTCCTGGGGCTCCCGGCCCCGGGGCGAGGCTGTGTCTGGTCATCGCACTGGCCACAGTCTGGGCCCTGGCAGCTCTGGGCGTCCACTGGGCCAGGGGCGAGGCCCGGCCGGCGGCTGCCCCCAAGGCCCCGGCTTGGGCTCGGTCTGGGGGGCGCCGTGAGCGACGTGAGGATAACACCCCCCCCCCCACGCCCGGCTACAGATCCTGCTTCTCCCCACTCTCGGACACCAGCGAGGTCACGTTCCTGAAACCCACCGTAGCCCTCGGATCCGGTCCGGGCAGGAGCCGCTCCGCCGAGCTCCCTGCGGTGCCGGGGCGCTGCCCCCGCCGGCAGCCCGGCTCGGGCCGGCCCAGGGGCGAGCGCGGGCCCTTACTCAGCCCCTCTTGGGGCGCAAGGAGGACGCGGACCGCCCCCTCTCAGCACCTGCCCTTTCCCCGGGCCGCCCGGCTCCGCGTGTGCAGCCAGCGCGGGGGGGCTGGGGCGCTGCTGCTGCTGAGGGGGGAGGGGGCTTGTCACTTGTCAGCAGCGCCGCCGCTCTCTGCAGCGGAGCCGAGCACCGGGGAGCCGCTGCCTCCAGCCGCCGCCGCTCTGCCCTGCCGGGCGCGCGGGGCGGCTCTGGGGCCCGGGAAGCGGCGGCGCGAGGTCCCGGGCGGCGGCGGCAGGCGGGGCGGGGGGAGGGGCGGCGGCGCCAGACGCAGCGGAGCAGCATGGCCGGGAGACGGAGTTTGCGCTGGGCGCTGCTGCTGCTCGGGGCTTGCCTGGCGCTGCCGGCCCGCGCCCAGACTCGCTACGCGGTGCCCGAGGACCGCGAGCCGGGCTCTTTCGTGGGCAACCTCGCCACGGACCTGGGCGTGGACGCGCGGAGCCTGTCGGCCCGCAGCCCGCGGCTGGTCAGCGAGGGCGGGCGCCGGCACTTCCAGGTGAACCTGGCGGACGGGGCTCTGCTGGTGAACGAGCAGCTGGACAGGGAGGCGCTGTGCGGCCGGAGCCCCACGTGCTCCCTGCCGCTCCAGCTGGTGCTGGCCAGCCCGCTGCAGCTGCACCGCGTGGAGGTGGAGATCCTGGATGTGAACGACAACGCGCCGCGCTTCCCCAAGCAGGAAGTGGCCCTGGAGATCACCGAGGTGGCGAACCCCGGGACTCGCCTGCCCCTGGAGGCGGCAGAGGACCCCGACATGGGCTCCAACTCCATCTCCACCTACCAGCTGAGCGCCAGCGACCACTTCGCCCTGCACATCCACGTGAGAGGAGATGGCGTGAAAATGCCGGAAATCGTGCTGGAGAGAGCCCTGGACAGGGAGAAGGTGGCTGCCCACCATTTAACCCTCACAGCTCTGGATGGCGGGGACCCGGCGAGATCCGGCACGGCCGTGGTCACGGTTCACGTCCTGGATGCCAACGACAACGCCCCCGTGTGCAACCCACCCGTCTCCAAAGTGTTCCTGGAGGAAAACGCCCCGGCAGGGACGCTGGTGACGCAGCTGAATGTCACTGACTTGGATGAAGGCCCCAATGGGCAGCTGGAATATTCCTTCAAAACCAGCAATAACGCCCCGGATCAACTGCTCAGCCTGTTCAGCCTGGACCCCCAGACGGGGGAGATCAGGACCAAAGCCCCGCTGGATTACGAGGAGTGCAGCGCGTACGAGATCGCCGTTCGAGCCAGAGACCAGGGGTCCCCCGCCATGGAGGGGCACTGCAGCCTCCGCGTGGAGCTGGTGGATGTGAACGACAACAGCCCGGACATTGTCCTGACCTCCCTCTCCAGCCCGGTGCAGGAGGATGCGCCGCCGGGCACTGTGATCGCGCTCATCGGCGCCAAGGACAGCGACTCCAAGGAGAACGGACACGTCCACTTGCACATAAGCAACGATCTTCCCTTTAAATTGGTGAGCTCCTTCACAGGGCACTACTCCCTGGTCACCGCTGGGCCTCTCGACCGAGAAGAGGCTGCTGGGTACAACATCACCGTTACGGCCACGGACGCAGGGGCCCCTCCAAGGTCCACCCAGCAAACCATCAGCCTCCAAATCTCCGATGTGAACGATAACGTGCCCCAGTTCTCTAGCCCCTCCTACACGGCCCACATTCAGGAGAATACCCTGCCCGGGGCCTCCGTGTTCTCCGTCTCCGCCTCTGACCCCGATGTGGGCACCAACTCCAAGCTTTCCTACTCCATTCTGGACACCGGCACGCAGGACTTGCCCCTCTCCACCTACTTCCACATCAACCAGGAGAACGGCACCATCTACGCCTTGCAGGCCCTTGACTACGAGCGGGACAAAGTGTTCCAGGTGCCTGTGGAGGTGCGTGACGCTGGGTCCCCTCCCCTGAGCAGCACCGCCGTGCTCAACCTGTTCGTCCTGGATGAGAATGACAACGCGCCCACCATCGTCTACCCGCCTGTCCTCAGGGGCTCCGCCTTCCAGCAGACAGTGCCCTCCTCGGCCGAGCCAGGCTACCTGGTCACCAAGATTGTGGCCGTGGATGCTGACAGTGGCCACAATGCCTGGCTCTCGTACCAGCTCCAAGAGACCAGTGAGCCTTGCCCCTTCCGGGTGGAGCATCGCTCTGGAGAGGTCCGAATAACTGAGGCCCTTAAGGAGTCAGGAGCCCCCCACAGGCTGGTGGTCCAGGTGAGGGACAATGGGACCCCACCCCTGTCTGCCTCAGTGGCTCTACTCATCTCTCCCGAGGAGAACTCTGTGCCAGACTTCGCCAAGGCCTTGGACCTTCCTAAATCACCTTCCAGAGCATCCAGCCTCACTCTCTACCTCATCATCTCCCTGGTCGCCATTTCGCTGGTCTCATGCGTGATGCTAGCTGTCTTAGGTGCCCGGTGCCTCAAATCTGGCCCTGGGACTGGGGGTTGGCCCCTCTCACGCTGCTGTCGGAGGACAGGCCGCAAGTCCACGTCACACTTTCCCAGGCAGTTGAATCCAGAGGGTTTCATCAAGTACCTGGATGCGGGCGGAGCTGGCCTGGTATCCCAGGCACCGCACTACAAGTCTTGTTTCTCTCCAATGTCTGATCAAGGGGATTTCCTCTTCATAAAGCCTTTCAGCCACTCCACTACCGGGGAGAGCATGGCTGGCTTTGATCAGGTGGCCAGCACCTTAGTGAGTCCCTGCGACGGGGTAAGCGCCGTGTGTGTGTCCTGCTGTCCTGTCTGCTTGTAAATAGCCCTGCTGCTCCGTCAGGCCTTTTGGGACACAGCGGCCTCCTGGGGAAAGTGCCCTGTCTCCGCTTGTCCAGAAAGATGCAGGGGGAAGGCTCAGGCTCTGCACATTGAAAATGGGGGGGGGGGGGGGGTCTAACACTTCAGAGCCAGAGTCGTAGGTTGACTGGCCCTGGGAACTGAATTGTTCCCTTTAAATCGTTCCTTGTTCACATGCTCTGACCTGACTCAAGTGAGGCATCCCTGTCTTGTTGTGGGGTTGCTGTAGCTGTGTTGGTCCCATGATATTAGAGAGACGGTAGGCGAGGTCGTTTCCTTTACTGGACCAACATTTGTTGCTGAGAGAGACACTCTCCAGCTTTTCTTCAGGGGGAATATGATTGTGTGTTTACCTCTAAGCGCTTTATTCTGCGTGTGAAGCTGGACTTGGAACATAGCAGTTTGCTAAATTAAGTTTTTCTGTTTTAATCTTCTTGTGACCTGCAGGTTTGTTGCCGAAACTTTTCACTTAGTGATGTCTGTTACAACCTGCTGATCAGGCCAGGATGACCACTCCGGCCAAACTTTTCAAACTCGGTGGCATAAATATATAGCTCCAATTTTAGAAGTGCTGGGCTCTTGTAGCTCCCACTGAACTTAGTGAGATCAGGAGCTCGGGACATTCGAAAATACAGCTCATTTCATGTAGATGCCTATACATAGATATAAATACCCACACTGAGGCATCCAGGTGTGAGTATTTTGGGCTCCGGCTCTAAAATTATTTTTGTCAGTAATTGTGTGTCCTAAAATTGGAAAGTGACAGTCACCGTAATAGAGAATAAATACAGAGACAGCCTCATTCACAAAATGAGTGTGTATAGATGGATTGTGGGGGGGGTGTCATTTAAAAAAATAGAAGTCAAAGTAAAATGCTCTTTAATTTGCATGCATACAGGTTGGATCGCAATGGGACTCCTTTCTGGGAAGTCAGTAGTTTCTGTGCGGCACTTCATTGCCATAATCATTAACGTGATAGATAAATGAGTAATATCGCTTCTTCCGCTAAATAAAAACTAGGTCAGCTGTATCCATCTTCCTTACTAATTGTCTGTACAAGCAGAAAAAATCCCGTTCTGCCTTATAAAGCCTAAGATCCTTTTCCCAAGATAACCCAGGAGACATCTTTACAGTGCTAAAGGCAGCACCACGGAACTGCAGAGTTAATTGAAAAGTTAGCTAGAAGTCTATTATTTTTGGAAGCACTTGTATTTCCCACAGCAAACAGTTCTGCCTTGTAGCTCTCCTTACAGAGACTTAATACATCGAGCTGTTTGGTGCATTTCTTTATTTACAAACTGTCCATTGTCTGATAAGGAAACAATGTGGGTGGAAAGTGATAGAGGGTGGTCTGTTATATCTGTAAGCTGTTGTGTCTCCTAAACAAATAACACATTTGGTTGTGGGAAGTGAATTCTTTTCTGCATAGACAGAACAATACTTTAATGCATCAAGGACACAGGATCCCGGAAAAGATTAATTAAATCAAAATGTAATGATAAGATTGCGAAATGAGGACACTGTGCAAGCATCTTAAGAAAGGGGGATCGGGCAAATTAGGAAATTCTGGTACCCTTCCAGCTGCTGGCATTAAAACCCATCTTGCTTGGTATCAATTAACTCTGCTTCTCCCTCACCTCATTATTTCTGCAGTGTTCCAGTTTAACTGATGTCCTTATCAGTTCCTTGCATGCTTCATGTCTTTCACAGCTTCGTTTCCTGAGCTTATTTTGGAAGATTATTCACCAAATGGTTTTGTCATCCTCTGTAGCAATTGTCTTGATTCATAAATATTCCAGAGGAAGGGGGTCTGGTTTTTTGTGTCCTTGTTTGTGTGTTTTGCTATTTTTGGTTACTCCCATGAATTTTAAAATTATTTTCTTTCATCTACACGTTTAGCTTCCAGATGGGTTTCCAGGCCATACTAATCCTGGATCAGTTTGATTTCATAAAGGCATTAAAATACTTTTCTGTTTCCCTTGCAGCAAGCCCAGCCTAACCCGGACTGGCGTTTCTCTCAGGCCCAGAGACCTGGAACCAGTGGGTGAGTGACTCGCTTTCTGTGCCTCTGCTCACACACTGGCTCTTCTGATTTTTCTTGTTGATTTTGTGATTTCTGCTGGCGGAAGGTGCCAGGTTGGTGGCCTGGAGACGGTGTTTGTCTGATTGTACATAGAACAACGATAGCCTAGGAAGCAGGGCGAGCGTCCTTCACCCCCAGACTCTCCGCCCCCCGCCTCTGGAGCTCAGGCTTGGCCAGAGAGGTGCATTTGATCTTGTGGGCAATTTAGTCCTTGGTTCCCTGCTGAAATCCCCAAAAGGGGCTGAATTCGTACTAGTCCTGCTGGTGTTCTTTGCAGCATTGCCTGCCCGGCTCCCGACACCTGGCTACTGGGAACGGGAACGAGGCCTTGTCCGCACACAAGCTCGCACTGAACTAACTCAGTGGGTTTGAAGTCGCAGCTTGCGGTGCTCAGCGTGAGCTGCACATGTGGCCTCCTCATCTGGAATGACAGTAACACAATTTGATTTTGCTTGTCAGTGAAAAAGGGTCTCAGAGCCGTGAGCCTGCAGCCTTAACACGGTAGCCGTGTGAGCTTGTAACTTTCAAAACAACGAGTTCCTGTGGCACCCCAGAGTCCAACACTCTGTATGTCTAGTATCATGAGCTTTCCTGGGCAAAGCCCATTTCAGGTGAGCTGGAGAGGAATAGCACAAACCCGGAATTTATAACAGAAAAAGAAGCGGAGGCGGGTACCTGTGAATTGCAAGACCAGTGCTAATGAGGCTAATGAAGAGGGCTGGACGTGTCCCATGCCAAGCTTGTGGTGTAAATGAGCTGTCAGATGCAGGGAAGCTGCTTTACAATGTGACATCCAGTTGATGCTGTGACGTAGTGGGGGTACCTTGCTGGTTGCTAGGCTTGGGTTGTGAGTGACCTCCATTGGCTGCAGCACAGCCCAGCAGGGCAGGGGATGAGTCATTATGCAAGGGGGCTTCAAACCTGTCTGACCAGTTATCTCCCAGGGAGTGGAACAATGGGAAGAAGGGGAGTGGAGCCCTGGCTGGGGGCAGGGCTGGAAGTGAGTTAGTTAGTTTCTGTGTGGGAGCATGGAGGAGGCAGCCTAAGCAAGGGGCTGGGATTTAGTGGCCCAGTCTCCCCCATCTCAAGGGGGGCTGAGGCCTCCTAGGCCTGCCCTGGAACCAGATTACATCTGTGCTGTGCTGTATCCTGGAGGAGCAATAAACTGCCTCTGTTCTACTGGCTGGTGGAGTCTGTCCGTGCTATTACAGGGGTGCAGGAGACGGGAAAAACCCAACGCGCCGTCACAGATGCTTTGATCAAGCCCAGGGAAACAGAGTCAGATGTGCAGTTGAAGGCTTTTTCCATACTCGCTCTCTCTGGGACAGGCTGGTGAATTGCTTTGTGGAAGGACGGCTGCTTGTAACTCCATGGCTGAGTGGCCAGGCAGGTTAAAACGTTCCCATGCAGCTGTGTGTGTGACCGTTTCTGACATCTGACTTGTGTCCATGCACCCCTTGTCGCAGAGACTGTCCGGTGTGGCTGATACCCATGGCAGAGGGGCATTGCTGGCACTTGATGGCACAGATCATGCTAGGGGATGTGCAGTGGTATGACCCCTGACATGGTAGCTGATGTGGCTAGGTCCTGTGATGGTGTCGCTTGTATAGATGTGTGGACAGAGATGGCAACAGAATTTGTTGCAGGGGTAGGTTCCTGGGCGAGTATCTGAGGTGTGAGGTGTGGCTGCTGGAAAGTGTTTGTTTTTGGATAGGGGGCTGTCTGTCTGCCAGAGCCTGTGAAAGTGAGGGATTGTTTCCAGGATAGGTTGTAGTTTGTCAGTGATGCACTGGGAGGGGGAGGAGGGGTTGAGCTGGGGCTGTAGGTGATGACCAATGGTGTTCTGTTGTTTTCCTTGTTGGGCCTGTCTTGAAGAAATAGATTCCTGGCTACTCGTCTGGCTGTCGATCTGTTTCTTCGCTTCTCTAAGTGGGTATGTAAGTTTTAAGAATGCCTGACAGAGATTCTGTAGGTGGTTGTCTCTGTGGGAGTGGGGCAAATCCGGTTGTATCTTGGGGCCTGGTTGTAAACAATGGATCGTGTGACGTGTTCTGGAGGGAAGCTAGAGGCATGTGGGTAAGAACAGCTCTCGGTAGGTTTCCGGTATGGGGCAGTGTTAATGTGACCATTATCTAATTGTATGGTAGTGTTGAGGGAGTGGGTCTCGGAGGGGCTGGTCCAGGCTGAGGTTGATGGGGGGTGGAAGTTGTTGAAATCCCAGTGGAACTCTTCAGGGGTCTCCTTCTCGCTGGTCCAGATGATGATGATGTCAGTGTGGTGGAAGCAGGGGCAGCGTGCTAGGGGGCGAGAGCTGAGGAGAACGCTGGCTGTTGTGGGGCTCTGCGGGCGCCTATAGCTGTACCACTGACCCGCAGGTATAAATTGTCCCCAAATTGGAAATGGTTGTGGGTGAGGACACAGCCACAGAGCTCAGCCACCAGGTAACCTGTGGCGGCGGCGCGGAGACTGTTCCTGACACCTTGTGGGGCATGTCGGTGTAAAGAGCTTCTACGTCCATGGTGGCCAGGGCGGTGTTTTCAGGATGATCCCTGATGCTCTGTAGTTTCCTCAGCCCTGGGGGCCACATGTGAGCCCTGGGCCTTCGGTTCCCCACCCCCGATTTAAGCAGTAAGCTCTCTGAGTGGGACCAGCTTTCTGAGGCTCCACAGCGCCTGTCCTCGGTGCCTCTGCAAGGCGAATAATCATAATCTTAAATTCTCCCATGATCTGAGATGAGTGTGGCCAGTCACGTGCAGAGCGGGCGGCTTTCTGGGAACGGAGCCAGGTGGGACCATTCATGAAAACATGCTGCGCACTCAGCCCTCTCTCGGAGTGCTGTGACTCAGAGTTTGAGATTAATCTGCTTAGTCAGGAGACTAGTTCGGTTTATTTAATAACACTTGGTTTTGGATTTATTCAAAATGCATCCACCGGACTTGAGGCACATGTCACTGGACACAAAGCACCAGCTAACAACACACACAATTTAGATCAGTACAAAAGAAATCATATCAGGCTCCCACTTCCCATCCCCAATACCTTGGCTTGGAGACGACAGTGTTTAAATATCCAAAGTGAAATGTACGACCAGGCCAGCGGTCTGGGAGCAACACGGAAAGGGAGGGTGAAATTTCAGGTGGCTGCTTTGCACCTGGACCAGCAGAGCCGGTGACGCAGGGGAAGCAGCGCTCTGCGCTTAGAACAGGGAGGAGACTCCAATCACCCTGGGCTTGTGCCCGGCTTGCTGGCTCTGCAGTGGTCCCCAAGGAGCGGAGACACCAGCGAGCCTGCACATTCACACACTGCCCAATGGGTCAGCTACTGGCACGGCCCCCGGAACTACTCTTTACGGGAGTTTCTGCTCCATCTTCTGAGCCCAGGGCCAGCAAACCATTAGGGTTTAAGCACGTGCTTAAGTATTTGCCAAATTAGGCCCCGATTCGCAGGCTAGGCCCAAGCCGAAGGAGTTCTGTGCAGATCACTGCTCCTGGTCTGTCACTGTCACTATTGTCTCCTCCAGCCCTGGGCTGTCAGCCTCATGCCACGTGGACAGGAGAGAGGAATAGACCGTGGCCATGGGACAGCGCTTGCTTTTAGCCCTGGAACTGACGTGGAGCGACCGAGCCTATAGAAAGGCTGGTGGGTTATTTGACAGGTGTTTTCTGTTTTACTCTCTCCCTCCAAGCTCTGTAAATTGGATTCCTGGGACTAAGGGAGCCTGGCTTGGCAGATGGAAGGAATTTTTTTTTAAAATCCCAATGGAACTTTTTAATGCTCCCAGACACACTATTCGCTGCGTCAGTCTCTGTGATATGTGTGGCATTTGCAGAGTGCCTGGAGGCTGGCACCAGGGTTTTCCTGGCACTAGGGCACGTGACCTGCATCACTCACTTGTGAATTCATCACCCTGAGTAAAAGGCCAGCCAGCAATTATGCCAATAAAAACTCGACACGACTCCACACCAGCAGCTGTGTGAATAAGACAAGTGTGTGGGTGGGACACACACGCGCACTCACATTTTCCAAAACACAACAAAAGTGTGTTAAGATTGCTGGCTAAAACAACTGGAATAAAAACTCCTAGCTGCTCTCTAGCAAGAACACTGCAGCCAATTAAATTGGAAGTGTTAAAAAGTCTGCAGCTATTCCTTTAAGGTGACCTAGCTCTAGATACCAGCCACTTTGCCTTTCCTCCATTCTCTGCAAAAATCAAAATGTGTGAAAACTCATGCTCCCCGGCCCCCACACCAGCCTCAGGGTGACTGCACCCCAAGGAGATTCTGTCTGAGGCAGGGTGGGTGCTGGTACTTCCAGGCCGCATGAGCTGAGTCCAGAGTGATCTTCATAGTCAGTGGCCTGTGCGGTGAGGTGTAAGTGCTCAGTGTGAAACAGATAATGAATAAACCACACGTGGCACACGCCAGCTGATGTACACAGAGAACAGAACTGTGGCTGTTACTGGCTCAAAGAGGCTCTTTATAGAAATGTCTTAATGATGCTGCAACACAGCGTGGGAGATGTGTGACTCATCTGATCGTTAAAATAGGTCACATTGATTGGGGCGATTCCAGTGAAAGTAGCAAAGACCTGGAGCTCAAAATCCAGCTCCCAGTGTCTCTGCTCCCATTGGCTGGAAACGGTGATCCGTGGCCAGTGGGCGCTGCGATCGCCCCTCCCTGTGGCCATGCAAGTAAATACAGCAGCGGCCTGGCGAATCGCTCCCACGCTAGTGCACGCCCCGACTTAGATCCAGATCTGACCCCAACTGGTCACCGAAGTGAAACAGTTTTTAATCTTTTGAAATAGTCCTTGTAAACGTGGCTGTGCCAGGCCATGTGTATTGACAGCGAGATCTTCTGCCTCCGAATGAACGTTCCTAGCAAAACGGCTCATGAATTTCCACACATCTGGGCAAGTGAATTACGGGGCCAGTTCAGGGATGCTGTCCGCTTTGCACCGCTCTCGTTCTGCAAAACGCCCAAGTAGCAGCCTCCTTGAGCTCCTGCGCTGCTCATAGCACAGAGCAGCTTTCAGACTGCGCTTACTCAGGCCTGCCCAGGAACAGGAGAATGTAACAGTGATTTACAGTCTCCTGCGTCCTTTACTAGGGCCATTTCTGCTCCTTCTGCATGCTCATCACACTCACGCACACACACACGCACGTGCATGCGCGCGCACACGCCCGCCCCCCCACACACATACACACGCCCGCCCCCCCACACACATGCACACGCACGCCCCCCCACACACACATGCACACGCACACCCACACAGGTGTGCACCTGTCATTGAATATCTGAAAATCTGCTCAATGTTATTTAACGTTTGGAAGCGCCTGTGACCAGAGCCGATTACATGGCTGGGCTCCCCTGCCCCGACTGCCATCGAGTGCTGCCTAATGCAGATCGGGGTGATCGTATCTAGCATCAGGATGCCCATGGGCGCAGCCGTAATAATTGCTGATACGAAACGCTGACACGCCCTCGGGCAGGCCCAAAGAGGTGCTGGGTCAGGAGCTGCTCAGCCTAGGGTGAGCGTTACCGTTTTATCGTGGCAGAGAGATGGATTCTGGGGTGAATTTTTTTCTAATATTGTCTGTGCCGTTGTCCTTTGGCCATTTTCTGGACAATGCCCCTCCCCCGTTGTCGTCTCCGCTTATCCCAGCCGTCGCGTCATTTGCTCCTTACACAACAGAAGCGTTAGGAAGGAAGAACATGGGCCAGCAGGGCCAGAGAAGTGACTCCGGATGCCATGGAGGCCGAGGGATGGGCCCTGCTGCTCTGGCAGGGTGTCTCTGCTGTCTTCTGATGCACAGACTAGAATCAGGGACCCCGGAAGGCTACGTAAAGGGCAGGGCCAAGTTCCAGCGTGGGAGCGGCTGCCACAGCCCGGCATGTGCAGGGGATGCCCAGGCCGTACCTACGCTGCACATGCTCTGAGCCTGCCCTCGACGCCGCCCACGTGTGTCCGTGCACACGGCCCTCGTGCGAGGTCAAGGCAGTGCCACCGCTCGAGCAGTTCGCATGCTGGCAGCAGGAAAGTGGACGATGGAGGAGGCCTGGGCAGAGGGGGGGTGTTCTGGGTGTCCCCCCACAGTCCCCTTCGCTATCGCCCCATGGGGGGAATGGCTTTTCTTGGACTGATTGTGTTGGGGAGAGAGGTGAGCTGTGGGAACTACAGCCGGTGGGAGCGCTTGTTTGGCACAGGTAGTCACAGGCGACTGGGACTGTGGGGCCGGGGGTGCAGGGAGGGGCAGCCCCTGAGCAAATAAAATGTTGGCAGGGCACAGGGGGCGGGGACCGTTGGAGGAGCAGGGGCCCGTTAACACCCCTGCAGGCAGGGAGAGGAAAGGAAATGGGCGGCGCCGTGGGCAGGGGGTGGTGGGGCCGTCGTGGTAAGCCAGAGCTCCAGGGCTGGAGGAGAGCGAGGGGCTGAGCGCCCGAGTGCTGAGGCCGAGGCCGAGAGTCCCGTGGGGAGGATTCGGTGCCCGCAGGCCTGCGGGGCTGTGTCGTTACGTGTGGCCGAAGGAGCCGTTCGGGGCACGGCGCTGCTCTGAGCTCACCTGTGCAGTGGCGTTGGGCGTTCGGTGCAGTGACGGGGGGACACGTGGGGTCAGGCTGGCCTGCGGGGGGGGGGCTTTGTCCGTCCTCCCTGGGGACAAGAGCTGAGTGTGCTGGGGAGTGAAGGTTCCGCTCACGTGGCCCCTCTCCCTCGCCGCCCAGCCTGGCAGGAAGCGCCCACCACAGCCTCCCAGCCGGGCGCTCTCCGGTACAAGCAGCTCTGTCCCAGGGGGTGTAGGGAAGAGCCCCCCCAGTAATGCCAGGGCCCTGGGGAGGACCGAGGGGCGTCATTGGGTAGAGAGATGTGTGTGGGCTCGTGTGACCTCCCCTTTCGATTGCCCCCAGCAGGGCCTGGGCGTCCCTGGAGCATGGCGGGTGTTGGCTGTCAGGTGGCGTTACCCGCACAAATGTCTCTCTCCCTTCCACGCTGTAGGGACACACACCTTTACTCAGCTCCGAGGGCTCACGGTGCAACCCTGTGAATTTACACACCCACCCTCACCCCATTCCTAGGGCTCAGGGCGCAGCTTCCTGTGGGTTGGCAGGATCTTTAGCCACTGAAAGAGCCTCACCCAGTAATATCCTCATCCTCTATTGATTGACAATTCCCAAACAAGCACAATACACCTGCTATTCACAGTGTCATGCTCACCTGTCCTGGTACAGGCAGACTTCCCCTGTTGACCAGGCAATATCAGTCTCTCTGGTCTTAGGCTGTGTCTGGGAAGTGAGTTCTTCCAGGTCTTCCCCCTTCTTCTTGGTGTTCCTGGTCTTCCAGCTTTTTCCTTCTTTTCTTCTGCTTCTGTTACTTCCGATCTTCTTCTGGTCTCCTTCTTGGACCCCGGTTTATATAATGAAACCTGAGTCCTGCTTAGCTACACCTTAACCAATTATTTTAGTATAATTTTACTAACCAATCATGACAAAATTACCCAACCAATCAGACCCCACCACCTTCATTGATTTACACCTGGCAAAATTAATGATCCAGCAGACAGAACAGTTACAGACCAGACGGAGATCACACAGTCTAACAATGGGAAAGGGTAACGACAACGATCATAGAATGGATCCACAACCTCGAGTATGGAGAAGCAGTTTCTGGCCAGACAGAATGGTGGGACTTACGTTTTCTTTACCCACCTCGAGATCTGTCGCTTTCTCTGGTGACAGTGGGGGGCTGTCAGGACAAAGTCCCCTCCCCGCAGCCTGGTGTGACACTATTTTAATACAGTTTGGAGGGAATGTGAGGATGCGACTCCAGGCCTTACAGCTGATGGCGGCTGCTCTTCAGTCTGGCTGCTAAGGAAAGCTTGGTTCAGGCCTAGCACAGGCCTTCCAACATGGCTACAGAAAAGCCAGATTTACACCCCCTCCTTAATGACGCTTTTACCAAAGCTGTCATTACTATTTCAGGAGTCCAATACTCAGACTGGCTGAGCTTGGTCTTGCCTCCTGGGTGTCATTAACAAGGGCCTCATGTGACTTTGCATGCCAGCTTCCTGTATCCTTCCAACAGTTCTCTTCAGCCAGCAAGCCAAAGTGATCATACTCACTAACAAAGCCAGTTGGATTCCAATGATCACCACGGTGGGGTGAACCGTTATATTTAGCACCCCTGTTGCCCACCAGGAGTGATGTCCTGCATCCGCAACAGTTTTAAGTACATGAGTAATGTCTGCATTATTATGCTGCACTTCAACACATATTTGTTCTCCTGTCTGTGCAATATACTGTAAATGTGAATGTAACAAAGGATGGATTAACAATTTTCTTATCATAGTCATATTCATACCTAAGGTTACAGGTGTTACATTGTGATACAGTTGTGGTTTAAACTTCAAGTAATTTACTGTCCATAAAGGTGCATAGTATTCAAAATCACAACTCTTAATCTTTGTAATGTTACAAAAACTTCTATTAACTAAATAAATCATAAACTACAATTCCTTATCACTACTACAATTGGACAATGACTTCTCACACATACACATCCCTTTCCTGCATATACAACAGCTGACTTTTGTTCAGTGAATATGTCAAACATACGTCTTTGGGTTCCTTTGTCTTTTACATAGAAACATTCATCCCTTTCTTGTAAATTTTGATCCTCACACACACATCCCAAATTGTCATGGGTCACACATTGAAACATGTCAATGTTTTTCCATTGTTGGTTTTCCTTATACACCCAGGAATGATGATCAGTGGAATACAGAATCAAATTTTTGTGAGTTGGATTCCCATAGGCACCACTGGATAGATATCAATAGTTAGGCTAGGGTGAACAGTGACTACGTATGCTTTTAAAAACATTTGATCTTTATTTAGCGTGGAATTTACCAATTTCCACCATGCCATTAATTGTCTCTCCTCTTCTGTAACATTTTCCCACAACAGTTTTCTTATTTTCAGAGGCAAATTTCCTGGCATACCTTCCCGGATTATTTGAATGAGCAATTGCTGACTTATTGCCTGAGCCTATGTACAGGCCAACACTAGGGACACATTTTCTTGTATTGATCCCATAGTTCCTGCTAACACTAACAAATCCATTTCCCCCTTGCTGTTGCCATACCAGCAATATTCTAGAAAATAATTGTTGTCCCATTCCTCATTTTGATAAGGATGCACTGACAGGCTTTCCCAGCTCTTGTATTTCACCTGTCACATAACTCAGTTTGGTTGCCAATACTTCTATGTCAGCAGCATCCAGTACTCCAAATCCTAACCCAGTTCCACCCCAAACAGTATCCAATACGCCTCTGGGGTTCTTCTTCTGATGGGTTTGTCAATATACCATCATTGTAGCCACGCTGCCCATCCCTTATGGAATGTCTGTACATATGGGGCGCATTGAGGTATGGACACATTTAACCCAGTAAGGTCCAGCTCAATGTGCTTTAGAGATAGTATTGGTGATACAATGACTTGCTCTTTGTGGTCCAGTTTTACCACCTGTGGACCATTCAGTGGGTATTATCTTGGTTTTTGCATATCAGACTCAGTGGCAATTATTTTAAAATGTAATTTTACCCAGAGGCCTTGCAATATGTATTCCCCTGTTTCAACAGGGATGTCAAGAAAATTAATTAGACACTGATATTGTAATTGGACTCTAAGTTGCCTTTTAGCACAATTACTGCCCTGTGTTTCTTTAATCCATTCTGGGGGTCCCAGTTCTCCTATGGGGATAAAATGGTGTCCTTGGCCTCTGTCTGTCAGAGGCTGGAGAGGGATGGCAGGAGACAAATCGCTTGATCATTGTCTTCGGTCCACCCCCTCTGGGGCACCTGGTGCTGGCCACTGTCGGCAGACAGGCTACTGGGCTAGATGGACCTTTGGTCTGACCCAGTCCGGCCGTTCTTACGTTCTTATGTCCTGGGTATCCAGCTGCCACAGTGTGTTAGTGCAGTTTCCTGATAGTTGCAATTGTTTCCCTGAGGGACTAGTCAGGGTGCTGGGCCTTGATCCCCAAATTTGAAGCAAGTGAGGCTCATTAAACCCTATTAGCATCCTAATGCCAGTCCCCTCCTGGCTGCCATGCAAACCCCATAACCTTCATTTTGGAGAGAACACAAGGACCCTAAGTGGATTGACTTCTTGTTTCTGAGTGAGCATAGGGCAGTCAGTGTTACATATTGTGGCTTTTGGTCCCGCACAATTCCCTTCCATAGTGTTGGAGTATCCAGTCATTAATGACAACTTGGACTGTGATGGGGCTTCTGGTGACAGCCCGCCAGTTACGTTCGGGTAATGGGTGAGTGCCTTGTCCCAGTGTGACGGCGCGTTGGGGGTCCCCCGTCTCCTGCACCCCGAAATGGCATGAACAGACTGCACCAGCCGGTGGAATAGAGGAAGTTTATTGCCTCTCCAGGATACAGCACAGCACAGATGGAATCTGGTCACAGAGCTGGGCTAGGCTGCCTCAGGCCCCCTTGAGATGGGGGAGACTGGGCCCCTAAACTCCAGCCCCTCTCCCTAGGCTGTCTCCTCCATGCTTCCAGCCAGCCAGCCAGCAACTAACTAACTCTCTTCCAGCCCTGCTCCCCAGCCAGGGCAGCATTCCACCTTCCTTTGTTCCTCTCCATGGGGGGTGTCTGGCCATACTCGTTTGCATAGTAACTCATCCTGTTTTGCTGGGTCGTGGTACCCACGGCAGCCAGTGGGGGTTACCCCAGAGGCAGCAGCATAGAAACCAGCCAGGTACCCCCACTACGTCACAGTTCTCCCCCCTCCGAGAGCGAACTGAGCAGGGTCACTCCGCTCGTGACCTAGGGAAGTTCGGGTCCTCTGCGTGGGAACCCGCCCTGGGGACATGGGTGCTCCCCTTGACTCGGGCCGACCGTGGCGAGGCCCCACATGAGCTGGCTTCCCTCTGTCCACTCACCACCCCGCTCCAGGGTGACTGGCACAGGCCTGTCCTCGGGGGTCACACCCACCCTTCCGCTGGCCTTGATCTCTGGCCAGGGTCTCTCGGGCCGGGGCCATGAGCCCAGCGAGCCTTCTCTGGACAGCCAGGGCGGCTTCCATCCCCGATGCTCCATCCAGGGAGGACTTCCCCTCCCATAACTCTCTCAGCAAACCCAGAGGGTCCTCTATCTGGGGTAGAGACCCCCAAGCCGCTTTCCTACTGTCTTGGGCCTTCCCGCCCCTCTGGCAGGAGTCGCAGGACCGGCAGTACCGCTGCACGGCTGTAAAGATTCCCGGCCAATAGAAGTGCTGGAGCAGCCTCAGCCGGGTGCTCCGGATCCCCCGGTGGCCCCCAACGGGGACATCGTGGGCCAGATACAGCAGCTTGAGGCGATACTTTCGGGGGACGACCAGCTGCCGCTGGACCCTCCATGCCCTCGCCTTCCTGGGGGGAAGCCATTCACGGAACAGGAGTCCACACTCCCGCAGGAATCTCTCCTGGCCACCTCTCCCCCGGGGCTGAGCTGCACGGAGGCCAGCCTGGTCCCTCAGCCTCTGCAAGGAGGGGTCTGCCTGCACCTCAGCCTGGAATTCAGCTGCTGAGGCAGGGATCGGGACCTGTCCCCCACCTCTGCCTAGGTCCGGAGTCCCAGCCTGGCTGGACCCCGTGTCCACTGGGATGGGATCCTGAGGACGCTGCCAGGAGTCCTTCCCTGGACCCACGTTGTCAGCCCCCCGCTGGCTCTGGCTCCGGGTAGTGACTAGAGCCTGCTGGGATTCATGGGGCTACTCCTCTAGGTCATTCCCCATCAGCACCTCGGTGGGCAAGTGCGGGTGCACCCCCACTTCCTTGAGGCCTTTCTTCGGCCCCCATTTCAGATGCACCCGGGCTACAGGCACCTTAAACGGGGACCCATCTATGCCCTTCAGGGTCAGCTGCGTGTGGGGTAGTATCCGCTCTGGGGCCACTATGTCGGATCGGGCCAGAGTCACCTCCGCCCCCGTGTCCCAGAAGCCCGTCGCCTTCCTACCATCCACCTCCAGGGGTATGAGGCACTCGCTCCACAGGGGCCGTCCTGTCCCCACCCGGTACACGGAGAAATCCGCCTCCTGAGAATCAGACCTCCCAGGGGGGGTGCACTGAGCATCCTTCCCCTCTCTCTGAGCTGAGGTTTGCCTGCCAGCCCCTGCCTCTGGGGCAGCCTGCCCTTCCTCCCGCCCCAGCCAGTTAACCCTGGAAAGTCCCCGGTCCTGGGACCTGGTGCACTGAGCCCTCTTGTGGCCTTTTTGCCCACAGCGATGGCAAATTAGGCTTTGGGCTGTCTCTGTCCAGGCCCTGGCTGGTTCTCTGGGGCGCAGACGATCTGTTCCTTGGTCTCGCCCCGTAGTTGACTCCCTCCGTCGCTCAGCCGAGATCTGGTCTCTGCGCGGTTCCCTTTCTCTCCGGGACTCCCGTTCACACCCGGACCGGCTCTCCGTGAACTCATCCGCCAGTCTCCCGGCCTCCTGGGGGTTCTCTGGTCTTCGGTCCTTGAGCCACAGCCTCAGTTTGGGTGGGCACGCTTCATAGAACTGCTCCATCATGACCAGCCTGAGCAGCTCCTCTGGGGTCTGGGCTCCGACTCCCGAGACCCACTTGCGGCAGTATTGTGACAGGCGGGAGGCCAGATCCACATAGGTCTCCCGTGGCCCTTTTGGTACCCCGCGGAACCTCTTCCTGTACATCTCGGGGGTCAGCCCGAACTTGTGCAGCAGGGCCTCCTTGACTCGGTTGTAATCCCCTGGCTGTAGGTCCTCCAGCTGACTGAGCACTCGGGCCGCCTCCTGGTTCAGTGCGGGGATGAGCTCCTGCAGCCAGTCAGCTGGGGGAACCCGTTGCAGTCCACAGGCCCTCTCAAAGGCACTGAGGAACCCGTCTATGTTGCCCATGTCCTTCAATTGGGCCACCACGAGCCTCTCCAAGCGTCTGGCAGTGCTGGGACCCTGGGTCCCATCGGCACTTGGCGCAGCCGGTGCCCCACCGGTTCTCCGCTCTGCCATGGCCAGCTCATGCTGTCGCTGCCTCTCTCGATCTTGGCGTTCCTTCTCTCGGTCCTGTACTTCCAATTCCTTGATCCGCAGCTGGATCTCCAGCCGCCGCAGCTCCGCTGGGCTGGCCCCTGCCCTAGATGGGCTATTACTTGCAGGCCTCCCGGGAGACGCTGTCTCATCTCTCCGGTGGGTTCCAGCGCTCCTCCCCCTCTCTGAGCCTGACACACTCTCAGGGGGGGTCTGGCTGCTTCCCCTGGGGACAAGATCCTGGCCCTGTGGCTGGTCATTCTCCTCCAGCTGGGCAATCAGCTGGGCCTTGGTTGCTTTCCGCACAGGCAAGCCCCTCTCTCTGCACAGCCCCACCAGCTCTGCCTTCAAGAGTCGGGCGTAGGCCATCTGCCCGCTGGGCCCCTCTGTGCAGACTCACCAGTCTAGTGCTGCAGCGCCCCACGATTCCCAGGAACCGCTTCGCTCTGTCTCCAGCACGCCTGGCTCCCGGGCTCTTGCTTCTACTGCGCCTTGTCACTTGCCGCTGGAAGCTCCATCCACGGGGTGCAGTGCATCCCACTTCTGACACCAGTGTGACGGCGCGTTGGGGGTCCCCCATCTCCTGCACCCCAAAATGGCATGAACAGACTGTACCAGCCGGTGGAATAGAGGAAGTTTATTGCCTCTCCAGGATACAGCACAGCACAGATGGAATCTGGTCACAGAGCTGGGCTAGGATGCCTCAGGCCCCCTTGAGATGGGGGAGACTGGGCCCCTAAACTCCAGCCCCTTCCCCTAGGCTGTCTCCTCCATGCTCCCAGACACCAACTAACTAACCCTCTTCCAGCCCTGCCCCCTAGCCAGGGCAGCATCCACCTTCCTTTGTTCCTCTCCATGGAGGGTGTCTGGCCACTGGTTTGCATAGTGACTCATCCTGTTTTGCTGGGTCGTGGTACCCACGGCAGCCAGTGGGGGTTACCCCAGAGCCAGCAGCATAGAAACCAGCCAGGTACCCCCCTGTCACACCCAGTGCAAGCACAGCTGGTGTGATTGAACACTACAGGATTGATCCAGCATTGGGCCATTACCAGAAATGATTGTTCCCTACATTTACTACAGGGATGTCGACAGGCCAGAGAATGGGGTTCGCTGTCAGACAAACAACATGGAACATAAAACCCAGAGACACAGTCGCAACAACAGCTTCTTCCTAACGGTGCCCGGGTCACTGGTGCTGCTCTGCTGGCGCCCGTCCCAAAGACAAAACAGACATTTTCCTAACCCCCGGGTGGGGCCAGTCAGAGATCGCTGCTCTGCACTCGCAGGCTGACTCGGTAAACATTGCCGGGGGGCTTCCTCAGCCTCCTCCTGCAGCTTGTGCTGAGTGGGGCCTCACTGGTCCCTTCAGTTCCTGGCTGGTATCGACCTTTCCGGCTCCAAAGCCCGTTTTCGCTTTCCCAGCTCTGGGCATTTCTCTCCTGAGCTTTCTGCAGGATGAGTCCTGATCTCGCTGGCCATCCCCCTGTGTGTACGCTGGCAGGGGCACTCGTGCTGCTGCCCTGGCACCACAAGGCCAGAAGGCCCAGGGGGTGGCACCTTTCCCTTGGCCACAGTAATTCCTCAATGACAACAGCCAGAGTCCATTGTGCCAGCCGAGGGCTAGATCCCTGCCCCTCCTGTGCCTTTCCTGAGATGAGGATTTCAGTGGGGGGGGGGGGGTGGTCTGCACTAGGACTTTGGCCCCTCCCATGAGACACTCCCGATGCTGCAAGGCCCACGCTAAGGCCAAGCTCTCTCTCACAGGGGTGACATTTTGCTCAGTGTAATTCAGAGTTTTGGACCCATAGGCCACAACCTGCCGTGTCCCCGTGCTTGGCTTCTGTAGCAGCGCTGCTCCCAGTGCTAGGTCCGTGCTAGCCAGTTGCAGGATGAATGGCTCTTCTGCAAAGGCCTGATCATGTCCCCATTCCCATTGCCGCTCTTTCTGTAGGAGAAAATCCAGCGGGCGACTCTTGTCAGCAAACATTTCAATCAAATCTCGTGAGAAATTCAGGGTTCCCAAAAGGGCTCTTAAGGAGGCCACATCAGCAGGAGCAGGAAGTTTTCCAATCAGTTCCACCCGTTGTGCATCAGGGGTTCATCCCTCTTTTCCCAATATGACCCCTAAATACTTTACCTCTTGCTGCACCAATTGGGCTTTGGCTCGGCTTACCTTGAATCCAGTGTCTTGGATGATCTGTAACACGCTCTCTGTCATCCTACCAACTCCTTTTTTATTGTCCCCATGCACCCGTATGTCGTCAGCATAAGACATGACTCTCTTTTGGTCTGCACGTGTCAACTTTTCCCACATTTTAACGACATGAGAATGACAAATTGCAGGGGCGTTGTGACAACCCTGCGGGACTCTAGTGACACAACTGCTGTCCCCTGTAAGTGAACCCAAATTTGTACCAAGACTCTGGGTGCAAAGGAATGGCAAAGAAGGCGATTGCTAAATCTATTCCTGAGAACCAGCTGCTGCAGCAACCACTTCTTGGTACCTAGCCACGACTGGAGCAGGGGTCACTGCATTCAGTGCTCTAAAATCCACTGGCATTCACCAGGTTTTCCCATCCCCTTTCAGCAGGGCCAACCCGAGGCCCCGGGAGCACGGCGCCGCCCCCAGGAGCACAGCACATGCGTGGTCCCCGGGTCCCGAGTGCGTGGTGCCCCCGGGTGCCCGGCACATGCACAGCCCCGGCAGCCCCGCTCGGCGCCTCCTACAATGGGGTGTCCCGGGGGGTAGCCTGGTCAGCCCATAGCTTGGGCCGGCTCTGCCTTTCAGTACAGGCCAAGCGGGTACATTACGAGTTCTGGCCATTTGCATGATAACACCCTGCTCTAGCAAACTGTCAATGGTGGATTTTAATCCTTCCTCTGCCTCCTGGGGGTATTTATATTGTCGCTCTGCAAGAGGGTCAGGTCCTCGAATTTAAACCTGACCATCGATTATCTCACACACCAAATTATTTTTAGCCCAAACCCCAGGAAACTTCCACGCATGGGTCCTCTCCTTCTGCTTGCCCTCCTCCTGGGGCCTTTACAGCCGCACATCAATGTATGGCATTAATGTAGGGGTGTCTGTTCCTGTTGGCTCTTCACCATTTGCCCATAAGAGCCTGCTGGCTAAATCCACTCTCAGCCTGCCCTGACTAAGGTCCGGCATTCCCAATATTCCACCCTCCTTGTTCCCAGTCACAGGGGGATCCTGTTTCTGAAACAGTGTTTGATCCATGACTCCTGATTCCCAACACGGGTCAGAATCGGTCTGGTGACAGAGGCTTTCGTTGTCTCCCCTGTATATGACACCAGCTGGGTTGACCATTCTGTTTCCACAGCATCCCTGGGAAGCCAGTGCTCCCCAAGCACACAGACAGATGCTCCAGTGTCGATGAGCATAGCGGGGCATGTCTGTTCCCCCCCCCCCCCATCACTGCCCTGACAGTGGGACGCCCCCATTTGTCAGACTGAAGTTGAGCCACAACCTTAGGGGGAGTCCTGGAGACGGGCACCCCTGTTGGTTCAGGGTCTGGTATGGGATTAACAGGAGCCCCTCAGTCATTCCTCTTGCCTCTGTAGCTGGGCAGCCCTCTGCAGTAACTCACTTGTGGGCTTCCCGTCCCATCTCTTTTTGGCTCCTCAGCCATCATGAGTTTCTTCCACACGTGACACACCTCCGCTCCCAGCCCTCTCTTGCCCCCTCAGCCCAATGGCCCCTATTCTGCACCTGATCCCCATTTCTTCCTCCTGCTCCTCTGCCGCTCATTGCACCTCTATGTCCTCTCCCTTTGCTGTGTCACTGGGCCCCAGACCCCTTTCCCCTGGCTCCCCTCGGAGATCTGGGGGCCGGTTGTTGGCAAAAGTTACTGCCTGTCCAGGCTCTGTTCTCCTGTCCCTATTTCCTTTTCCTGCCTGTCCACGTGTGTCTTGAAAAACTGTCACTGCTCGAAAAATCTCCTGCTTTAACTTTTAGGGTCCTAAAATCACTTTCGTTGTTGAATTCAAAGCATCCAGCAATGCAGTCTGAAAAGCCAACGTATCAAAACCAGGAGCAGTTCCTTGAACCATTAGCACAACCCCAGAGGCCATGGCCGGTATCTCCTTCTTAATCACATACAGTTCTGGGGAGTCACCAGGGCCCTGTTCTGTGACATTTCCCCAGCCGTCTGGCTTCCTTCTCCCACTCCCATCCAGTATCAGCAATACCGCTGCCACCTAGTCGCCCCTCAGCACTGCGTCTCACTGCCCAATCAGAGGCACTAGTACAGGCCTGGGCCAGAACCTCATAATCTGCCGGCCTTCACCCCGTCCGGGACAACACCTTCACCATCCAATCCAGACGTGTGTCGTCCTCTAGGGGTCCCAATAATTGAGCAGATGCCTGGTCGTTATCTGGGGTGAAATCGTTACTGAGGTTTCCAGTTTGCCTGGTTTGCTTTGCTGTTGTGCATCATCTGGGTCAGGTTCCTCACTTGTCACCACCCCTGTGATCCCTGGAGCCCCAGGATTGAGTTCTTGTGTCTTTAATTTCCAATCCTGCAGTTCCCTGTGTGCCGGGAACAGCATCTGGGGGTCTGGGCATCCAGGATCCATCCACCTAGTCCTGTTCCAAGTGTCCGCCCAGGTGTCTGTCCCTAGTGCCCACACTCGCACTTCCCTGTACCACTGCTACAATGCCCCTCTGGGCTCCCAACATGCTTTCCAGCTCCTCATTCGCTGCCTGCCTGGGCCGGATCCTTATTGTCCTGTAGCACTGCTCTGACAGCTCCCTGTGCATCTCCCAGCTGCATTTGCAATGCAGAGAGCAACCTAATCAGGCTTTCCACTGTCAGCTTTAGCTGCTCACACTCTCCCGGTTTTGCTTGCAGGGCGCTTGCATTCTGTAATACAGAGGCGGCACTGGCACACTCAGACGCTGTATACTGAGCCAGCGTGCCCTTGACTATAGCCAGATCAAATCTGTTACCCGCCCGTTGCCTTTCCTGGAGCGCGACCAGGCTGGAGAGATTGGTGACTGTTCCAGGACGCCCAGGCTGCTGCTTTCACAGCCTCTTCTTTGGTTTCAGTTTCATGCACTTACAGAATGCTTCAAACCCCTCACATGCAGGATCCAGGGCATCCCTCCCCTGGAACGAGTCTTGTCCCCACAGGCACAGATACCCAGTTAGGAAAGAGAGTGGGATCCTCAGCTAACACCCACCCCTCCTGGTCCCTTCGCGTGATTTCCATTCCCTCCTGTTGCTTCAGGGCGAACATTCTGCCAAGCAGGCGGTGACACTTTGACACAAGCCACAAGTACTCTGCGATTACTGTGTGTGGCTGGATCAATTCGGTCCAAACGATCTTAGGCTGCCCGCATTCTCCACCAAATTTGTTACCCACACAAATTTCTCTATCCTTTCCACACTGTAGGGACACACACCTTTACCCAGGGCTCAGGGCGCATCTTCCTGTGGGTTGGCAGGATCTTTAGCCACTGAAAGAGCCTCACCCAGTAATATCCTCATCCTCTATTGATTGACAATTCCCAAACAAGCACACTACACCTGCTATTCACAGTGTCATGCTCAACAGTCCTGGTACAGGCAGACTTCCTCTGTTGGCCAGGCTATATCAGTCTCTCTGGTCTTAGGCTGTGTCTGGGAAGTGAGTTCTTTTTCCAGGTCTTCCCCCTTCTTCTTGGTGTTCCTGGTCTTCCAGCCTTTTGCTTCTTTCCTTCTGCTTCTATTACTTCTGATCTTCTTCTGGTCTCCTTCTTGGACCCCGGTTTATATAATGAAACCTAAGTCCTGCTTAGTTACACCTTAACCAATTAGGACAAAGACACTGAATATGAGTCAGCATAACAAAATGACCCAACCAATCAGACCCCACCACCTTCATTGATTTACACCTGGCAAAATTAATGATCCAGCAGACAGAACAGTTACAGACCAGACGGAGATCACACAGTCTAACAAAGGGAAAGGGTAACGACAACGATCATAGAATGGATCCACAACCTCGAGTATGGAGAAGCAGTTTCTGGCCAGACAGAATGGTGGGACTTACGTTTTCTTTACCCACCTCGAGATCTGTCGCTTTCTCTGGTGACAGTGGGGGGCTGTCAGGACAAAGTCCCCTCCCCGCAGCCTGGTGTGACACTATTTTAATACAGTTTGGAGGGAATGTGAGGATGCGACTCAGGCCTTACAGCTGATGGCGGCTGCTCTTCAGTCTGGCTGCAGACGGCGGTTTTGACTCAGGCCTAGCACAGGCCTTTCCACATGGCTACCACAAAGCCATATTGTTACAGTGGGAGGCAGTGCCAGGCCCCCGGGGGGTGCGGGGGTTGACTGTGCTGCGGGAAGCTTGCTGGTGAGGAGGAGCATGGCGAGTTGGGGGTTGTGTGTCGGCCACACTCTGGTGTCTGGTTGTTTGCGCCCAGGCTGGCACAAGGAGACCTTGCTGCTGTTTGGGGCTGCTAGCTGGTACCATAAATAAATAGGTGGCTGCAGGGATCTTGGGGCTGCCGGATTATTTCTTTGGGGGGAAATCGGGTTGGAAGTTGGTGACCAGCGTAACTCACTGCTGCTGGCAGGCGTCGCCGAGGACCGTGTACACGGCACCTAGGAGTAGGGACGGCAGCCGCATTCGCCCCGGACTCCTGGTCAGCTGCTGGACGGGTCGGGGCACTAACAAACCGTCCGCCCTTGGACCCTGGGGCAGGGACCAGCTTCCTGTGCTGGTCGCCGCCGCTAGCTCCCTCGCCCCCAGCTCCCTCTGCCTGCGTGCTCTGCAGAGCCAGTGGCTGGGAGGCTCCCCGTGCTCCTGCTCGTGCCTTTGCCGCCCTGGCCAGCTGGCTGCCCCATGCTAGGTCCAGGCCCGTTAATCCGCAGGCAGGTGGCTCCCAGATGCGCTGCTGAGGCGACCGTCCAGGTGCGTTTGCCCCCTCGGCCCTGCCCTGCCCTGGCGAGCAGGAGACGGGCCGGGGGGACTGATCCTGCTCCGCACTCACCCCCAGCAGCCTGTTCCCCGGGGCGGGGCCTGGCTCCCCCCTCGGGGTGTTGCAACCAGGCACGTGGGGCTCAGAACCTCTCAGGTTGTTCCCACCGCCCCTCCCTTCCCACCCGGCCAGGGCGCTTTGACTAGCCCAGGGCCCCGCCTTGGACCCGGCGACCCATCTACCCCCTCCCACGGCCCCACGCATGAGCACTCGCCTCTGGGGACTGCCAGCATGGGCTCTGGGCGTCCTCGGAACCCGAGTCACACGGGGGGGCTCCTCCGAACCGACCCCCAGGCCTTCACCTCGCAGAGCCCTGGACGGAAATGCGGGGCCCAGTCTGGCAGAGCCCCCGAGAGAGCCAGTGACACGGTGAGGGGGCGGGCACTGAGGGCTGGAGCCAGTGGGGGGGCACTGGGCACTCAGGGCTGGAGCCGGCGGTGGGGGGAGGCAGGCGCTGGGCACTGAAGGCTGGAGCCAGGGGGGGGGGGGAGGGTGACGGGCTCTGGGCACTCAGGTCTGGAGCCAGTGACATGGTGAGGGGGCGGGCACTGAGGGCTGGAGCTAGCGGTGCGGGGGCGGGGCGAGTGCTGGGCACTGAAGGCTGGAGCCAGTGGTGGGGCGGGGCTGGTGCTGGAGCTGGCGGTAAGGCAGGGAGGGGCGGGCGCTGGGCACCAAGGGCTGGAGCCAGCAGTGCGGGTGAGGGGGAAGTGGCCCTGCCCAGATGTGTGGGGCAGAGCGGGGCTTAGGGTAGGTGTCTCAGTGGCTGCGTGCCCGTCACCGAGGGTGCCTGGGGCGGGCTCTCTGGACTGGTCCAGGGTTCTGCAGGCCCCTGGCCATTAGTGCCCAGCACCCGTGTTACTCTGAGGCTCTGGGCCCCGGCTCGCTGCCAGTCCGGCGGGCGGGATCGCTGCTCCCCCCGAGCCCAGAGGCAGCTCGGGACCTGGCGACTGTCTCCTCTGCGGAGCCCTCCCACCCCGGGCGCCCCCACAGACCAAGAAACGTGTGCCCCCAACGTGTGCCCCCAGCGTGGCCCCCAGCGTGGCCCCCCGGCATGGCCCCCCGGCGTGGCCTCCCGGCGTGGCCCCCCGGCATGGCGGCAGGGTCCCGGCTCTGCCAGGCGAGCGCTAACTTGGCTCTCGTTTCTTTTCTTCTCCGCAGCTCCCAGAATGGAGAGGAAGGAGGCACTTGGCCAAACAACCAGTTTGATACGGAAATGCTTCAAGCCATGATCCTGGCCTCAGCCAACGGTCAGTGGCCTTTGCACGCGGGGGGGGAGGGGCAGTCCCTGGGAAGTGCATGGGGGCCCCCAAAGAAAACACTCTGCTCTGAGACGTGGGGACAAGGGGGCTCACAGCTTTGCTGTGCGTGTGGGGTGAGGAGCAAGTGGGAGACTGTCGATAGGAGCAGGACATGGAAACGCAGGACTGGGAGTCCAGGCTTTGCTGGCCTGGATCACACCCGAAGCCCATCCAGCGCCAGATGATTGAGTGAAAGGTGCAGCAGTCAGACGGAGGAGGAGGCCCCCTCCCCTGTTCACACATGCCGTGGACGGAACGACCTGCGTTAGCAGCAGACAAGAGACGTACGTTTGATTCTGGAACAAAGGGCTAGATTTTTAAATACGGGAACTCCTTTTTGTACAGAAGCAATTTTGCCCCCACGAAAACCTGTGATCACAGATATGAATCGGCAGATGCTTAGTGCCTGGGCTGTACCCACTCATCCCAGATTTAGTCGAGCTGCCGGCTCACTTTTGGGAGCAGAACGCAGACAGGTTTTCAGTGCTGACAGGGAAGGAGAGAAGGCTGAATCATGAGCAAATGTCTGCCTCAAGAGCTAAAATATTTTCCCTGCAATTACGATGACTGTGGTTTGTGTGGGTTTTGTTTTTAACTGTTACCAGTTATTGTTGTGAGAGAGAGACGGGACGTGCAGAAGAGTGGAGCTGAGCAGTCCCGGGGCATTTTTGTTAATGAATCACAATAGACGAGTCACTAAAATCCAGAATCCAAGATCCAGAAGCAGCTGTTTTGCACAGAGCCTTTGTTTATAAACACCTTCACCTCTGCTCCCGCTCAGTTTTAAAGGTAGAAAAATGAGCATTGCCATAAAACACTGACAAAAATGCTTTGGGTGTTTTCCTCCTGCCCTTGGCAGGGAAGAGTCTGGGCTGGAGATTTCAAGCTGGGATTTCTTCATTCGCGAGCTGCTTTCGGCCGAAGTTAGTCACCCTGAAAGCCTCTGAGCAGCTCAAGCAAACAGCTGCAGCAGCCAGTTAAAGAGGCGATGCTCTTGGCCCTCAGAGTGTTTTCTTTCATGCACAGACTGTTCAGAAGGGAAACAGTGTGAAACGTGGCTCTCCTCCTTGGTCAAAATAGCCGTGGGGGCCACATGTTTGTCATTTCTCCCTGGCTGGAGCGGCCAGGGCCTCACTCCGCAAATAGCATGCGGGGTTTCTGCTTGCCCGCCCCACACGCCCGGGGCTCTAAAAGCTGATGGGCTAAGTTGTGGGCCAGTGAGGAAGGGGCTCTGACTCTGGCCGAATGCCCACACCCGCATGGTAAGCTAGCGCAGGGCATTTTTGCCACTTCCCCCGGCGGGTGGCTCGTGCCCTGACGCGGGGCCCCTCCCAGGGGTTTCCTTTGCCCTTGGGAATGAGTGAAATGGGCGCAGTCCGATGGGCTGTAGCATGCTGCTCTCCCTAAGGAGCCTGCTCCGCGCTGCCAGAGGGCGGGGGTGAGAGGGCCGAGCCTGGCTCCTGCCCAGCCCTCCCGCTGTGGTTTCTGTGTCTTGCTGCGGGGGTGGGGAGCGGAAGCAGGAGTCTCTGTTCCAGCAGAGTGCACAGACACGGGCCTGCTGCGGGGCCGTTGCGCAGCCATCTCAGATCAGCCCCGTGCTCCGGAGCAGCGTCACTGGCTGCAGCCTCGCTCCTCACGTGCGCAGGTGCAGTGCGGGGGGGGGGTGCTGGCTCCCCGTGCGCCGCACGGTCAGTGCAGCCAGAAGGGGCCCCCTGCGTCAGAGCAGGAGACTGGCTGAGCTCCCCTGCACCGCGCCCTGCAGCGCCCCCTACTGGGGCAGGAATGCACTCGGCGCGGCGGCGCAGCCCTTGGGCCACAAGGCTGCCAGCGCGCAGCTGCAGGGGCCCCCGAGAGCAGTCGGAGTCTTGCGGGCGAAGCTGCTCAGTGCAGCCGTGCGGAGGTGAAGCTGCCCCTGGAGCATGGCTCTGCCTTCCTGGCTCTGGGCCCCCTTGCCCAGGACTCCTCAGGGCTTCAGGTTGGGAGCCCTCACTCTCTGCAAACCCCCCTTCTCTTGAGGGGCGGCTGCTCAGGGACCAGCCAGGGCCTCCTGGAGCTCTCTGCTCCCCGGCTGCTCCTGGGGCAGGCAGCAGCCCGGTCCGGCACGGCCTGCACTGGAGCTCAGTTCAACAAGGGTGCTGCTGCTCCTTTCATTGCCGCCGTGCTGATCACACTGGGAGGCCAGCAGCCCTCGGACCACGCTCGTTCTGTTCATCAGCATCTCACAGGGGGGTTTCATCCTGCCTCCGACTGCGTTGGTCCTGGAAGCTCCGGGAAGCGGCTAACGGACCCTGAGCAGCGCGGAGGAGTCGCGTCTCGCTCCCAGCACTTCTGTGCACCAGTGTGAGGCTGGCGACCGGTATCTAGCCTGGGGGCCGCCGCTGGCCTAGGCGTTTGAGACGCTTCCGTTCACCCCCCGCTGGCAGCAGCAGATTGAGAAGTCACAGCTGAGCGGGCGAGGACATTTCCCTTCTGCAGGCTGGGGGACATGGGAGGGCAAATACCAGCCTGTAGCTGGACCCAGTTCCCCAGCGCTAGGCCCTGGGGGCCGCCGTGCTGTGTCCCTGGGCCTCTGCCCGTACCAGCAACTGCAGCTCCCACTGGCGGGTCCCGGCCAATGGGAGCTGTGGAAGCGATGTCCCGGTCTGGGCCTCTTCCTGCGGCTCCCATTGGCCGGGAAGAGCGATCCCGGGCCAGCTGGAGCTGCAGTCACCCATAGCTGTAGTAAATAGAGCGGCCCCGGCCTGCCAGGGGCTCACTGCCGGTTTATTGCCCATCTCAGGGCTTACGCACTCAATGGCCTGTAATTCTAGGGCCTCTCCCTTTCAAATGTTTTGGATAAATCTCAGTCAGAGCAATGCCTGTGTAGAGCAATGAAATCTGCTTTGGCTGTGGTGGTAGAGAAAGTGAGTGAAATAAAGCGCAGGCTGGTCCTGCCTAGTTCCAGACGCCCTGTCTGCAAGGCTTTCTCGGGGCACCGTACATGGGCAAATCGAGGTCTCCGAGTTTGGTTTCCTGAAAGCCCCAACAGCAGCTGCAGGGTCAAGTGTGTGAGTGATAAGCCCCCTGAAGCCCGTTGTCTTGGCCAGAGCCGAGCTCAGTTTGAAAAGGAAACAGAGACACGACTTGGTTATTTTTGTCTGATCCAAGACCCTGGATAATTACGTTTATTTTCCTCGACTTACTTTGACCCCGAGAGCCTCAGACCTGCTGTGAGAGGCAGGCTGGAGGCGGATCACTTCCCGGGGGCCAGGCTCTGAGCGCTGTAGACAGCCGTGCCTCAGCCCTGCTGCCAGCTGGCAGCGCATTGCGAAGGGACACAGCGAACGTGGGGCCCGGCTTGCAGAAAAGCAGCTTGGTGCTGAATTAAACATGGCTCTTGTCAGGCTGCTCCACCAGCTTTTCCCGTTACCTAGGAACTGCCCATTGAGCTCCCGGGCGACTGGTCCCTCTGCAGCCTGGGAACCTCACAGGCGTTCCTGCCTTGCCAGCCGGCTGCTCCTGAAGTGGGTTTCAGCTGGGAAAACTGCTCCACAGCCCCTCCCCCGCCCCACTCCTGTGTCCATGGAGCAGCAGAAGTGGGTCGGTGGGTCATGAGCCAGGACCCAGGAGGCAGCTTGTGTCCCCAGCGCCTGCTCTATTGCCAGAGACACGTAAACGTGCCCTGAACCTGCACAGCCCCTCCCAGCCAGCCGTCTCCCGCTGACAGGCAGTGGGGCGGCAGAGGGAATGCTCCTCCCCCCCGTGGGGTGAATGACGAACCACGCGGCAGGCAGGTCCCGGGCTGCCGGCAAACCCCAGCGCGCCTGGATGCGGCTGCCCCTGCGCACTCGTTAGCACCTGCAGGGCGTGTGAATGAGATTCTTGGCTGCGGGGCTCTGAGAAGGGAGACACGTCTGGACACTCGCCGGCCCTGTGGCCCTGCCTCCGCACGGCCCTCGGCAGCAGCCTACCCCGTTTCGGGGATCAGCGCTAACGAGAGAAGTGGCCGAGTGTCCCTGGACTCTAACCCAGCCGGGAGATCAGCAGGGCTCGTAAACCACCAGGAGCCTGACGCTTTCCCAGAGTCCCAGCTGGCACGTCCGCCGGGCGTTCTGGGCCCTGGGCCCTGGGCCCTTAGCCCGACCCCTCTGGCGCCTCGGGCCTCTTCTCCTTTTACTGCAAGAAATCAGCGGGAAACGGCGCTGCAACCGAGACCCCTTGAGGTCAGCGCGGACGTGGGGCAGGGGCCGGCCCGGTGCCCGTCTGCACGGCAGCACGGCGCGTTTGCACCGACGGCTGGGACTAGCAGGAGGCTCCCCCACAATTGCAAAGAGTGGCTGAAGGGGAAAGGCGCAGTGAGGGTGATGGTCTGGGCAGGGCGAGGGCAAGGTGCTCAGCCTTGCTCTGCCCCACCCCTCTCCACTCGCCAGAGCAGACCTGCCCTAGTGCCTGCCAGCTGGGTTGCTAGTCAGGTGGTCCCTGGGCATGACTTCAGGACAAGCACCGAATCCTGTTGGGCTGGAGGCGGCTGCGGGCCCGTCGTGGAGCCAGTGAGCTTGGCAGTGGTCACGAGCGTCAGGGGAGTGGAGTGGCCGCCTTCCCTGGCCCTCTCTGGGCTCTGACTCCACCTGCATTGGCCCTTCCCCCTTCCCTGCCCGGCTCTCGTCTGCGTTCTAGCCAAGTCGGCAGCACCGTGCCACAGCGAGCCCCGCGTGCTCTGCGCGACCACCCCGGGATCCCTGAGCGCCCCCTCCCCGTGCGCTGCTCCCCGCTGAGAATGACGCCCAGAGCCCCCGCTGCTGTGTCCCACGCGGCGCTCAGCTCCCCGGGGTGCTCGGCGCTGCCGCGTGACGGGACTGTCCTCCCCCGTCACTCCCCGCTGGGCGCCAGGGCCCGGGAGTGCAGCAGAGCTCTGGCTTGAGCAGCGCCAGGTTCTCGGGGGGAAGGGAAGTGTCTGGTGTGGAGCAGCCGATGGAGCCCCAGGGGCCAGGCCTTGAATGTGTCGGGCCGGGAGCAGCGTGCGGCGTTGGCCCTAGCGCTGGGTCTGCAGCAGCCGTGCCGGCGGGGGGGCGGGTGAGTCCGTCCCAGCCTGGCGGCATCCCAGACCCACTCTGAGCTCGGCAGCAGGAGCAGATTCGCCCCCACAGGGTTTCTTTCCACTCCCCCCCAGGGCAGCGGGTGCCAACTTGTCTCATGCCCCAGCTGGTGAAAAGCGTTGATGCCGTAGCCCAACATCATATGAGCGGGGGAGGGGCCGGGGGGCTGAGGATGGAGCTTTGGGGTACAGGAGAGGACTCTGGCTGGGGGGGGCTTCCCTTGAGCAGCTCCTGGTCAGCAGTGCGCGGGGGGGGGGGGGGGCTAAGGCAGCTTCCTGCCTCTCCTGGCCCCGCCGACCTGGCTGGCCCCGCCGACCTGGCTGCCCCCAGAAGCAGCAGGCGGCAGGTTCCCAGCCAGTGGGAGTGCGGAGCTAGTGCTCGGGGCAGGGGCAGCGCACGGAGCCCTGTGTGCCCCTCCCCCACCTAGGAGCCGGGCCTGCTGCCGGCCACTTCTGGGGCACAGCCCACTCTGTGCTGCCAGCCCAGGCAGGTACCTGCCTCAGCCCCCGCTCACCTGATCCCCCTGCCGCCACGAGCCCAGCGGGCTCCGGCCCTCGTTTGAACCCCCCTGGGCTAGTGCACCAAGGGCAGCCCCGCAATGAGCCGCAAGAGAGCAGGAGGGCTGGGACGCGCAGCTGCTGCATCAGGGAGCACCCAGTGCCTGCCCCGGCCCCGGCACCTGCCTGCCCCCTGGCTTCTGAGAGATTCTTTACCCTCTCCCGCTCCCTGCTCTCCAGCGTGCACTGAGTGGTGGGCTGAGAGCCAGGCCTGGTGCTGCTCTACCGGTGGGGTTAGAGAGCCCCCCCATTCGTCCAAACCGCCCCTTGGCCGCGGCACAGCATCCCCTTCCATCGCGCCGTCACTGCCCCGGGCCCGCCAAGAGCCCATGGGCAGGGCGGCTCCTTCGTCGGCCCTTCGCCCACGAGGTTTGCACACGCTGAGCGGAGCTGGTGGCTCGGCTCCAGACTGGCTCTCAGGAGATCTGCCTGAGTCTCCCTGGAGCCCCGGTGCCATTGCCTGTGCAGACTGGCACCGGGACGGGGCGCACCGTGCGTCTGGGCAGCACCTGGCACAAAAGGTCCCTCCCCTGTAATGGGCATAATTAATAATAAATTGGGGTGTCCCCTTGTCCGTATTAATGGGCTTCCCTCCTGTTCCCTGTGCAGAAGCAGCTGATGGAAACTCTACTCTGGGCGGAGGAGCTGGCACCATGGGCCTCAGCGCCAGGTATGGCCCCCAGTTCACACTGCAGCATGTCCCCGACTACCGGCAGAACGTGTACATCCCCGGCAGCACGGCCACCCTCTCCAACGCCGCAGGCAAACGGGACGGGAAGAGCTCAGGCTCCTCCAGTGGCAACAAGAAGAAGTCGGGGAAGAAGGAGAAGAAGTAGAATTTGCAGCCCCTCAGCAGCGTAGACCCCAGGGCAGATCCCGCCAGCACTCCCCCAAATCACAGCCTGGGCACCAGGATGAATGTGAATTTTTGTGATGCAAAAGTAGGAAACACTACGAATGTACGTCATCATCAGAGCTAGGAGTAGGGCGCCTACTGTTAGTCCTCATGATGAAAACTAATTGGAAACAAAACAAAACAAAACCCAAGTGCCCTGTTAATACTAACTAATGTTTTATACGGTCCCTTGGGTAAATTCATATGCAAGGATGTAAAATCTTTTAACCGAGGCTTTGGATTTGATTTGCTCCAGAACGGTCCAAAAGAGCGAGAAGGCTTGTACTTGGCTTTGCCCAGTGTAAATAACGGTAGCACGGGGTTTTTTAATGTATATACCCTTGATCATTTTTCAAAAGAAGAAGAAGTTCCCCAGATTAGAACCCATGGCCCAGATATTGCGATTTAACTTGCCATTAGTGACTCTCACCCTGAGGAAGCTGGAACTGGATGCCTAGTCCCCACGCTGGTAGGGAGTGCTTTTGTTACTGTTTACCTGTTAGCTAAAAGAAATCAGTGTTTACACTGCATGAGCCTAGGGGACTACGGCGAAGGTGCATTTTAAACATTAATTTTTTTTTACATGACCAGTGATGGCCTGAAATATGAAATAAAACTCCGAGTGTCTAGGAGACAGGGAATGCATCCAATGCCACTAGCACTACTGAGTGCTACACAACCTGTCCACAGTGATCGAGAGGCCTCTAAAGAGCAGGTTCATCTCCAAGCTTTGCAGTAAATATTTATATGTACAGTTAATGTTTTCCTGGAACTGAAGTGCAGGTCTAAGTCCTCTGCTGTGAGAACAAGGAGCTGCAGCTCAGCTAAGTCCACAGCAAGGGACGCTATTGCCAGAGAACAAACGGCACCTCTCTGTGAAATGGAGACTGAATGCTTCCCCCTCCTGCACATTGAACTGCATGCAAAATCCTCACCTCACCCCTCCACCTCGTAGATGGCTAACTCCGCCGGGTGTAGGGCGTCATTGCATGCGTGCACGGCATGGTGCACACGCTGGCAGAGACGGGAGTCCCAGGGCAGGCCAAGCCGCGCGTGCTGGGGGGGCGGGTGCAGCGTAAAGCGCTCTCGAGCCGTGCTCGGCCCTAGGGCAGCACGGAGATTTGCACATTCCCTGTCTATGCAGAGCAGCCAAGGAGCAGCCTTAGTTCATTGGCCTTCAGAACTGGACCCTCACAGCTGACCGGATGGGACCACACTCACGGGTAAGGGACATGCCACTGACTGCAGAGCCGGGGGCTGCTCTGAAGAGGCGCCCCCGGGCAGCCAGGTGACTAGGAGGTAGATGCTGATGCAGTGCTAGACGGGCAGGAAGCCTTTGCTTCGGCGCTGGCACTGGGATTCTTCCACACTGATAGACGGGGGTCAGGACGTAGGGTCTCTCCACTATGTGCCCTTTGTGGCTGCGTGCTCTGCTGGCGGCTGGCCCACGCCCGGCACAGAGAGAGCGGGCGTTGCCCTCCGGCAGCGTGGCGTCGAGTGCCCGCGAGCCAGGAAGGCCGCACTGTACCCTCAAGCCGCGGCTGGCTTCCCCTCTCCGAGTACGGGGCCAGGCAAGGACCCGCACACAGGGAGCGGGGCCGGGAGTATCTTCGCTTCTGCTGAGTCACACACCTGAGACGATCCAGCCTTCTATGATCACTCAGGTTCAGCTTTCTCCAAGCAGCCAGGGTGCTCGCTGGCCTGAGCCAGCCGCCTCCGGCAGTATTCACCAGAGCATTGTGCACTAGCTGCTGCCCACTGGCCGGCGGCTCCCTCCTCGTGTCTAGAGCCATAGGCCCTGTCTCTGCGAAGAACATGTCTGTAGGATGTTTTGTACGATCCCAGTCACCCCCGCGGTGGCTGCACTAGAAACAGTTTACACACTTAGTCAGGCTCATACAAACCAAGGTAGTTCTTATGTGACCCTCTAGAAGTACTGTAGGAACGTAGTGTTTAGATTTCCTTTTAATCAGCAAGCTGAGGTAGCGTAGAGAATGTTTTGTACTAGTGCTGTGTTATTTTTATCTCCGTAAATGCGTGGACATCAGTATTTTCAATTTCTCTTTATCTTCTCCCCTGCGGTCTGTGCTCTAAGTGTGTGTGAAGCGAAACCCTCGTCTCTTCCATGTGTCTAATACTGAATTATACTTCTATATGACAAATGCTTCTCTCCTCCCTCGTCCATGTGACCAACGTCAGTGTGCTACAGCAAGTTTTATACTCTAATATTTATATTGCTTTTTTTCTTTGGGAAAAAATAATAAAACGGTTTCTTCTGAACGGCTGCGGAGTTGCTCCTGCGAGGTCGCGGGGCCGGCCTGGCTCCATGGGCCTGTGTCTCGAGGCTGCAGACGGCACCGTCTAGCCTGGGTATTAACTCAGCATTTAAAATCATGCCAGTCTAGACGCAGCCCCAGTCCCAGCCTGAGCAGGTAACAAGGCTCTTCCCAGGGGGAGAGGCCACCTGGCTGGGAGGCAGGGCCTGGGAGCTGGGCAGAGGGGCGCCTGGGGAAGCATGGCGGAAGCAGACTAACCAGTGTAGGGGGGTTCAGGGGCCTGTGACCCCTCCCCCCAAGGGCACTAAGGCTGTCAGCCTACCCGCCTGTGCCTGCATCGGGCCTATGCTGAGCTGTATCTCGGAGCAGCAATAAACCCCCCGTGCTACTGGCCCACGGAGTCGCCTCTTGCTGCCGACGGGGTGCAGGGCTGGGGCCATCACAGAGCTTGGCAGAGCAATGTCCTGTATTGTGTAGCCAGCTCTCCAGCCATTCGGAGAGGGCCCAGTGCGTCCCCCACCAACTCTGCCGTCATCTGGGACAGCTCCCATGGCTCCCCGACCACATCCCCCTCCACCACTGACAGCGACTGGCATGCCCAGCCCCATCCCCTCCCCCTCACTGGCTGGGACCAGCATGCTCAGCCCATCCCCTCCCTGTCACTGACAGGGCCGGGCATCCCCTCCCCCTCACTGGCAGGGCCCAGCATTTCCCCTCCCCCTCACTGGCAGGGCCCGGCATTTCCCCTCCCCCTCACTGACAGGGCCTGGCATCCCCTCCCCCTCACTGGCAGGGCCCGGCATCCCCTCCCCCTCACTGACAGGGCCCGGCATGCCCAGCCCCATCCCCTCCCCCTCACTGGCAGGGCCCGGCATCCCCTCCCCCTCACTGACAGGGCCCGGCATGCCCAGCCCCATCCCCTCCCCCTCACTGGCAGGGCCCGGCATCCCCTCCCCCTCACTGACAGGGCCCGGCATGCCCAACCCCATCCCCTCCCCCTCACTGGCAGGGCCCGGCATCCCCACCCCCTCACTGACAGGGCCCGGCATCCCCACCCCCTCACTGACAGGGCCCGGCATCCCCTCCCCCTCACTGGCAGGGCCCGGCATGCCCAGCCCCATCCCCTCCCCCTCACTGGCAGGGCCCGGCATGCCCAGCCCCATCCCCTCCCCCTCACTGGCAGGGCCCGGCATCCCCTCCCCCTCACTGACAGGGCCCGGCATCCCCTCCCCCTCACTGGCAGGGCCCGGCATTCCCACCCCCCCATCCCCTCCCCCTCACTGGCAGGGCCCGGCAATCCGCCCCCCCCCCCCCCCCCACGCTAGGGGTGCCAACGTTCTAATGGCCCAAATCCAAACACCTCCTGGCAACTCTACGCTCTGCCCAGCCCCTCCCCGCCAGTGCCCGGCCCAGGACCCCCCCCCAACACGGAGAGGCGGGGCTCCAACACCAAAAGCGGGGGGGGGGGGCAGCCCTCCCCCCCCAGGCCACCCGCAGCGTGGCCGCCCTCCTCCCCGTGACAGGGCCCATCACTGACACGGTGCTGGGCTTCCCCTCCCCCCTCGCTTACAGCGCCCCATGGTCTCCCCCCCCCACGCCTGACAGCGCTGGGCTCGCCCCCCCCCCATCTGTGGGTGCTGCTAGCGGGGGCGGGGCGCGCGGAGCCAGGCGTCTGTCCGCCCCGCGGGGGGGGGGGGTCTGGCCCAGAGCCCGAGCCGCTGCGCCACGAGCCGGTTCCGCCCAGAGCCCCCCCCCCCCCCCCCGGTGCCGGGGGAAGGCGCCTCTTGCCTCCCTGTTGGGCCCTCGGAGACCGGCCTTTAGCTCCCCCCCCCCCCCCGGAGCTGGCGGAGAGAGCGAGACCCCCCCCCCCCACACACACACCCCGCAGCCGGCCGGGCGCACTGGGCGAGGCACCCAGTAACGCAGACGGGAGGGGCCCTCGCCCGGGTTCTCCCCCCGCCCCCCGGGAGCGTAGGACCTTGCCCCCAGGCCTCCCCCAGCACCGCCCCAGACGCGCACTGAGGGCTCAGTCCCCCCCCCCCCCCCCCCCCCCCCCCACGCCCGCGGCTAGGACAGACCCAGCCCAGCCCATGGGCGAAGCTCAGTTTCCCCGCCCATCCCTGCTAGGACAGCAGCCCCCCCCCCCCCCCATGGCACAGCTTCAGCCTCCCCCACCCCCACTGGGAAAGCCTCAGCCCCCCCCCCAGGGGAGAGACTCAGTTTCTCCCCCACTGATAGCCCGCTGTGGGCTCAGTTCCCCCCTCCCAGACACACCCCCAATGGGACAGCCTCAGCCCCCCCCATCCTCAGGCCTTCCCCCGCCGCCCCTCCCCCGCGCTGCCGCCACAGGGGTCCTGGGCTGGCCCTTAGCCGAGCAGCGTTAGCCAGGGCTGGGCTCTGCCGCCCCTCCCCCCCCCCCCCGGGGAACTGGCCGCGGGGGGGCTCCCGCCTGGTCCAGCCCCAGCTCGCTTTGTGAAGGTAGCTCAGTCCAGGCGCTACTGCAACCCCAATACCCCGCCCCGCCCCTTCTCCGAGGCCCCGCCCCTCACTCTGGGCCGTGGGGCACAGGGAGGGGGCCAGCGTGAAATCAGCGCCCCCCCCCCCGCCCGCACAGCAGGCAGGCGTCTCCCGGGGGCAGCTCCAAGGCAGCGGCAGGAGCAGCAGGCCAGTGGGGGAGGGGCAGCTGACGTTCCTCCCAGCCCAACCTGGCAGGGCCTCCAGGATGTGCCGGGAGATCCCGATCGACTGGCCAGTGCCCAGGCCCCAGGCTGCCGACAAAGGGCCTGGCACGTTTGCTGGGCTCCTGGGCCTGCAGGGAGCCAGCTGGTGCGAGTGAGGAGCTGGGGGGCGGCCGGAACCAAATGCTGCTAAAGGGGGACAGGCCCACGCGTGGGGCCATCACAGGCCCAGGGCGGCCACCGCCCGCAGCGCTGCCCACCTCGGGGGGGGGGGGGGGGGAGACGTGGGAGCGCCCCTCTGCCCAGCCTGAGGCGCGGCCTCGAACCCTGGTCCACAGACTCGCCCCCTCCCCCTCCTCCGCTGATGAGCGCAGTCTGGCAGGGCGCTGGGCTGGGAATGGGAGCAGGGGGGTGTCTGTGTGGGGTATCTGGGGGGGGGGGTCTGTGTTTGGCGTGGGTGGGTGAGATATCTGGGGCGGGCTGTGTGAGGAGAGCGGGGGGGGGGGGCGCTGTGTGTGGGGAATACCTGGGAGGTCTCTGTGTGGGGCTATCTGGTGTGTGTGTGTGGGGGGGTGTCTGTGTGTGGGGAATACCTGGGAGGTCTCTGTGTGGGGCTATCTGGTGGGGGGGGTGTGTGTATGTGGGGGAATAGCTGGGACGGTCTGTGGGGGGGAGCGGCTGTGTGCAGGGCTACCTGGGGGGGCTCTGTGTGGGGCTATCTGGTGTGTGTGGGGGGGGTGTCTGTGTGTGGGGAATACCTGGGAGGTCTCTGTGTGGGGCTATCTGGTGTGTGTGTGGGGGGGGGGTGTCTGTGTGTGGGGAATACCTGGGAGGTCTCTGTGTGGGGCTATCTGGTGGGGGGGGGGTGTATGTGGGGGAATAGCTGGGACGGTCTGTGGGGGGAGCGGCTGTGTGCAGGGCTACCTGGGGGGCTCTGTGTGTGTCTCCTGGGGGGGGGGGGCCGTCCTGCCCAGCCTGCGAAGCAGGCACAGAGGTGGGTGGGCGGTGAGGCCCGCCACAGGCCAGTGTGCGGAAGGGGTCAGGTTTCAGGAAACCGTGACCTCTCGCTCTGCGCTCAGGCTGGGCGCGGCCCTGGGGCAGCATGGTGGGAGGGGGAGAGACAGGAGCCGTGTCCTTGGCTGTCCAGGCACCCGCCCCCAGCTCCGGCGCAGCCCTGGCCCTAAGGAGCGGGCCGGAGGGGAGCACAGCAGCGGGGGTGGGGCGCGTGGCCATGAGGGGGGAGCCTAAAGGCAACTGCACGTGGCCCCAGGCCATCGGGAGCCCTGAGAGCGAAATGGCTTCGGCCCGGCATGGTGGGGCTGGCATCTGCCCGAGCCCCAGTGAGGCCACCGCCGCCCTGCGTGGTGGGCCCCGCCGAGGCCTGCTCACGGCCGCAGGGCAGTTCCATGCTGTGAGCTGAGCCGGGCACCCAGGCGAGCGGCCAGCCAACGCCACTGGGGAGAAGGGGGCCACGCTGTGCCCGCCGGCGGAGGGGCTGGCCCTTGCCAAGGGCAGGAGGTGCTGCTGCAGACAAGTCAGGCCCACGCCTCCCTGCTGCCCCCCGGGCGGTGACTTTCCTCCCACAGCAGCCCCTGGGGCAGGGTCACAAGTTACCTTCGCTCGCCGTGTGGCCGGGTCGCTCCAGCCCCTGGAGCTTCAGAGCCAGCTGGACCCAGGAGTGTAGGACACGGGCCTGACCGTGGGCTTAAAGCAGCAACGCGCCCGCCTCAGTGAAAGCTGCGCCCGCCCTTGCAAGTCCACTACCTCGTCTAACAGGCTGCCCGCCGGGACCCCGCCTGGCCTTGCCCTGCTCCGCTGCGACCTGAGGGTCTTGGCATGAGCGGACGCCTGCCGCCAGCCTGGCACCAGGGCGTCCCGTTAGTTCTCTCAGCCCGGGAGCAGCGGCTCCATTGTCTTGTGCAAGGCTGATGTCGGACACCGGTGCATCCCATGCACCCTTTCAAGTGTTGGCACCACGTCCGATTTCTGCCAGCCTCGTGCCCAGGACGCACTGGAAGCCGGGCTCCGAGTCCAGGAGCACACGACCAGCCCTGAGAACGCTCCGCTGGCCAGTATCTGCCCCTGCTGCTGGCGAATTGGGGGCTGCTGTGTGCCACCCTCCCGAGCCACTAGTGACATGGCCCCGCGGGATTGTGTAGTTCCCCCACGACAGAACAGACGCATCTATAGGCCACTTGGCCTTTTCTGCATTATTAGTGTGAATTGCCCCATTCCCATCTGCCGTGGCCCAAGGACGTGGCCAGCCGGACACACACGTCCCACAGGCCATAGGGATAAACATGCTAGTACGTGTGCACATGCACATTTACAGATGTGTGCTCGTCCCGCGGACACGCGTGTCTTCTCCCTCCCTCTCCCCGGCCACGCAACCGTGCTGGGCAGCCAGCCCTCGCCCTGGTGCAGCGGCCTGTGCCCACGGGGTGAAAGGGCAGGCATGCCGGGGTGTCCGTCCGGCGATGGGCCTGTGCGGGGCCGGCTTGGTGCGCGCCTGACCCAACAGTCGCTCTGGGCCCATGCAAGGGCAGGCCGGTCCCCCTGGCTGGGTGAAGTTGGCCACAGCCCGCGGAGCCAAGAAAAACTCGGAGACGTTTGTCCTTGGGAAGCTGCCAGTGTCTTGGCTTCCAAGCAGGCGGATTCCTTCCAGAGCCGGCGCAGTGAGGCGCCCCCCGCCCCCCGTGCGAGGGCGGAGGGGGAGGAGAGTCACTTCGGCCTGCTGGCCCGGGGCCTCCTGAACAGCGCCCCGAGCCCCGGCTGCGCTGCGCGTTGGTATTTCCAGCCCACGGTCACTACGCGCCTTGGCCAGCAGCCCTAGTGGCCAGAGCGCTACGGTCCCGCCCCCGACTGGGGCTGTGGGGGCGGAGCAAGGCAGGGCACCAGCCGGTCACGCGCGTGGTGCAACGCTCCGGGCGCCCCTTTGTCCTCCGCGCCCGCGGGTTGGAAGCAGGACTAGCCCCCCCCCCCCCACAGGGGCCCCTCCCCCTGCTCGCGGCCAGCGATCGCTTCGTGCGCTGCCCATGGCCCCCCCGGCTGCGTGCGGGCTCCTGGAGCCGCCTGGCTTCAATTAGCGACGCTCTGGAGCTGCGGGGCCTCAGCGCAACAGCTGCAGGAAAAGCCCTGGCAGCCCGGCTGCAGCGCGCGCACGAGGGGGAGGGGAGGTTGGAGCAGGAGGGGGGGAGGGCGCGAGGGGGGGTTAGAGCAGGAGAGGGGGGGTTGGAGCAAGAGAAGGGGGAGGGCGCGAGGGGAGATTGGAGCGGGGGGGGGTTGGAGCAGGAGGGGGGGAGGGCGCGAGGGGGGGTTAGAGCAGGAGAGGGGGGGTTGGAGCAAGAGAAGGGGGAGGGCGCGAGGGGAGATTGGAGCGGGGGGGGGTTGGAGCAGGAGAAGGGGGAGGGCGCGAGGGGGGGTTAGAGCAGGAGAGGGGGGGTTGGAGCAAGAGAAGGGGGAGGGCGCGAGGGCGCGAGGGGAGATTGGAGCGGGGGGGGGGGTTGGAGCAGCAGAGGGGGAGGGCGCGAGGGGGGTTAGAGCAGGAGGGGGGGTTGGAGCAGGAGGGGGGGAGGGCGCGAGGGGGGGTTAGAGCAGGAGAGGGGGGGTTGGAGCAAGAGAAGGGGGAGGGCGCGAGGGGGGGTTGGAGAAGGAGGGGTGGGGGGGGCGGGGCATGGAGCTAGGGCTGGAGAGTGGCAATAAAACTCTTCCGAGCAGAGCAGTCAGGCCTCCGCAGCAGGGAGGCTGGCTGGTGGACAGACGTGGAGGAGCAGCCCAGCAGCCCTGGGGTCGGGGTGCCCGCCTGGGTTCAAGTCCTTGCCTTTCTGCACAGTCATTCAAGGGGATTCTGAGCCAGCAGTGAACTGGAGAGGACGGGGGGGGGGGGTAAGATCAGTGCCCCACCCAGGTACTTTGGCTCCTAGCCCTGCCCGATGCTCTGCTCAGGGCTCTTGACCTCTCGGTGCAGCGCAAGACTCGGGGCCCATGGGCGAGTTCCTCTCTAGCCCAGTGGCCAGGGCCCCTCCAGGGCCGGGGGAGACCAGCGCCTGCTCCCTCAGCTCTTCCCTTACGCCTGCGAACGGCCCCACAGAGCAGCCAGCAGCCTGCCTGGCCAGGGCACCCAGCTGCCAGAGGAGAAACCTCAGTGGAAGGCCTGGCCCCAAAGCCGGCAGTGGGGGATTCGCTGACTCAGGCCTGGCCTGGGGGTCCTTGCGCCTGCCCCTCAGGTTGTATCGGCACCTAGAGATTCACTGGCCCCGGGCTGAGCATTCCTGGCCGAGCGCTGCCTCAATCATCCAGCTTCAGCCCAGAGTGCGGGTCTAACCGCGCAGGGATTTTGCACAGGCACGTGGGTGGCGCACGCAGGGCCCGTAGGACACCAGCTTTCGTGTGACACCGCACGCGGCCCCACGGCCCAACTTGTGGGGCAAACACCCCCCACGGGGGCATCCAGTAACGTGCCAGGACGGGTACCGGGTGGGCGGGAGCAGCCCCCGCCCGCAGCGCCCCCAGGGCAGGACTGTGGCGCAGGGGCCGGAGGGAACGCGGGCTGGGCAGAGTCTGCTCCAGGTGGTCCCTGGGAGGAGCAGCCCATCCCCGCTGGCAGCTGGTGGCCAAAGCTGGACTCACCGACCTGCACAGGCTACGGCTGGGCCCCGGCCTGGGGCAGCTCCGGAGGGGAGGCTCTGGCAGGGCCTGCGCCCAGCTCCCAGGAGGCTCAGTGGCAGGGCCCGACCCACCTTCGCTGCAAGGCGGAGCCCGGCGGGGCCAGGCCCAGATGGAGCCGGTGGAGGTCAAGGCAAAGGCTTGTTCTGGGGGGGGGGGTTGCCACCTTCCCGCGAGTGAAGCCAGGGGCCTGAGGCGAAGGGCCTGGAGCCCTGGAACAGGTGACAGCCCCTGCCAGGGAGAGTCCTGCTGGGAGCCGGGGCGAGGGGGGCCCGGCCGAGCCGCAGGGCTCAGTGGCCGTGGAGGTGGCTGGCAGCGCGGATCCGGGCTCAAGGCACCGCTCGCCAGAGCGACAGGAACACGAGACGCGCCTCTGACTCCGCACGCGCCGAGTCGCTGGTTCCGCCGCCTTCGCCCAGCGCCAACCCAGGCCAGACGCCCCCCCCCCGCCCCCCCGGCAGAGATTGTCACCCTCGGAGCAGGAACTCTCCACACGGCCAGATCCACCCCCGGGAACATCTGCGCGGCCCCGGGGCCAAGGCTGGGGAAACGCGCCCGCACCAGGGGCTGAGAAACACACAAGGGGCTGCGTCATAGGACGCTGGGTTAAGTTTTGTTCTCAACTGTGAGGGGCTGACATTCTAGGAGCAGCCCCCCCGTCTGAAGGGTGGGTCTAGGAGCGGCTCCTGACCCGCAAGCGAGGGCTGAGCAGGCCCAGAAATGGGGGCAGCGGGGGAGCCAGGGAAGCGCGAAAGGAGACTTGGTAGCAGGAAGCAGCAGGGGCAGCCAGGACAAACCAGGGAACTGCAGATTAGTGAGGCGCTGGGGAGGCACAGGAGACGGGCCGGGGTTGGGGGGAAGGGACGGTGCGCTTGGAGGCAGGGCTGTGAGGAACAGTGGGGATGGGATGGGATGGGATGGGATGGAGGGGAATAGCTTGCACTGGACTGGCTGCATGTTGCTCATTGACATCTTTGTGCGCACGCTGGGGGCTGGCTCGCTCCGTGCAAAGTGCCCTGATTGTGCACGCTGGGGTCTGGCTCACTCCGTGCAAAGCACCCTGATTGCACGGAGCGAGCCAGCCCCCAGCGTGCACAATCAGGGCGCTTTGCACGGAGCGAGCCAGCCCCCAGCGTGCACAAAGCGCCCTGATTGTGCACGCTGGGGGCTGGCTCGCTCCGTGCAAAGCGCCCTGATTGTGCACGCTGGGGGCTGGCTCGCTCCGTGCAAAGCGCCCTGATTGTGCACGCTGGGGGCTGGCTCGCTCCGTGCAAAGCGCCCTGATTGTGCACGCTGGGGGCTGGCTCGCTCCGTGCAAAGCGCCCTGATTGTGCACGCTGGGGGCTGGCTCGCTCCGTGCAAAGCGCCCTGATTGTGCACGCTGGGGGCTGGCTCGCTCCGTGCAAAGCGCCCTGATTGTGCACGCTGGAGGCTGGCTCGCTCCGTGCAAAGCGCCCTGATTGTGCACGCTGGGGGCTGGCTCGCTCCGTGCAAAGCGCCCTGATTGTGCACGCTGGAGGCTGGCTCGCTCCGTGCAAAGCGCCCTGATTGTGCACGCCCCACACGCAGGTGGGCTGCAGGCCAGAGGATGTTGGCCCCACTTGCTGACACTGGCTTCGCCAGCAGCTCTCCTCCAACAGTAGCAGAGCCTCTGGGCCATGTCCTCCATGGGGCAGCCAAAGTTCTCACCCGTGGGACAAGCAATCAGGCTGCCAATCCGGGACCCCTTCCCCTGCATGGGCTGTGCTGTGCCCAACTGAGGCGGAGTCACAGACGGGGCCTGACCTAGCTGGATCCCCAGGGTCACATATCTCCAGCCTCCTCCTCCTTCTGCACAGCAGGGCCTGGGACAGGCTGCCAGAGCCAGGCCCTGTGCAGCTCCGTGCTGCACTGATTGCTGTCTTTGGGATGCCTGGTGCCATTCCATCCCCAGTCGTGTGCCATCTCCCACTCCCATGTGCGGTCTGCTCGCACGTGGCCTGTCATGCATCACTTCCTGCATCCCATGTGCTGTCTGCTCACACGTGGCTGCATTTTCACCACTGGCCTAGAGCGGGGCTTGCACAGACCTGTCTCCCCAGAGATCCAGTGCCCGCTGCCTGTGGCGCCACCGTGGAGGCGGCTGGGTGCGCGCCCCAAGCCAGGCATTTGGCAAAGGCAGTGTAGCCCTTCTGGGGCTTGGAAGGGGCTGGCCGGTCTCTGGCACCCTGCAGGGGAGTGCCCAGGGCTCCGGGCCTGGCAGCGGTGACATGCGCCGGCTCTCGGTGAGGTGCGACCGCAGCTTCACGGCGCTTGGGGAGACGCTGCCAGAGCCCAGCGCAGCAGGGGGCACAAGGTGGCTTCCTCTTTGCCCTTCAGTATCTCCCCCCCGCCACTGGGCTCGAGTGATCTGAGCCCCTCCTGGGGCCGGGGGGCAGGAGAGTGACTTGGTGCTAGCCCAGCCCAATGGGGCTTCCCAGCTCTTCAGGGACCATCCCAGGCCGCCCTGGCACCCGCACTGGGGACTCTCCCAGCAGCTTTCCTGGAGGCAGGGCCCTACCTGGCCCCCTCATGCTCAGGAGGGAAGACCCGCCCTGCGGCTCATCCCGGCTGCGATCCCAACTCCTGCGCGGCCGCCACAGACACACGCCAGCGGCTCGGCCTTCCTGCGGGGCCACAAACGTTCCTGTCCCAGCGCCAGCCGCTCTGAGCCCGTGCGCTGCAGCCTGACCCAGCGCCCAGGCCTGGCCTTGACTCGAGACCCAGAGGAGCCAGGAATTTGCACCAGACACAGAGCTCCGCCGGCCCCAGACCAGCTCTCTGCAGCGTGGACGCTTCCGCTGGCAGAGGAGCCCCTGGCCACACCTGGATCCCCGCCTCGAGCTGGGGCCACGGGCCCGGTCTGGGACCCCAGGAAGCGGAGGGTAGTTCCCAGAGCTCTGTCCTGCTCCTCCTGTTTCGCCAGGACAAAGGGGAGCTCCATGGAGGCTGGAGCCGGGCCCTGTGGGGCATTGCCCTGTGTGGGGCCGGCCTTCCCGGCCTGAGACCGAGGGGCTGCAGGGACCCCCCCCCGAGAGCTGGAGCAGACCCTGGCGCTGTCAGGTCGTAGGCAGCTCGTGGAGGGGAGGTGCCATGGCCCAGCCGCGGGCGACTCTCCTACAGGCGTGAACGGAGCCCAAGCAGGGCCCGGCCCAGGCTCCCTGCGCGCCGGAACCCAGCAGCGCGGCTCTGCCCTCGTGGGTCCCCGGGCAGCGCCGCGCTCCCGGCCTGGCCCCGCGGACGCTGTAGGACTTGGAGCCAAGGGCGGCAGCAGGGACAAGGCGGGGGCGGGGAGGGGAGGACGGGCTGAACCATTGGGAAGTGGGGGTGACGAGACGGGGGGGCTACGCCCCTGCTGGTCCCGCCCAGGCGGCGGATGCGTCACATTCTCGGCCCGCTGCGTTCAGCCGTGTGGGCTGCTCCCGCGCTAGCCGGTGACTTGGGGCTAAGGCAGGCAGGGCGGGGCCGGGGGCCACAGAGCGACCCCCCCCCCCGCAGCTTTGGCAGGGGGCAACATGGAGAATCGCTCCTTTGCCTCCTGGGCCGAGCCGGCTGCAGAGACTCTAGCTGAGCCCAGGGCTGGGCTGACCCCGCCCACTTTAAAAGCCCCTCCCCCCGCCTGCGGGAGCGACGACTGGACCAGGGATCAACTGAGTCTGGGGGACAAATGATAAAGACCGGGCGGGGGCGGGTCAAAGGGCAGGACGGGGGAGCTCCGAGCAGAGCGCCCCGGGCAGCACCACGGCCCCTCGAAGCCCCCAGGAGCCGCCCCGAGGGATCTGCCGGGACACGTGACAGCAGGGGGCGGGAGGGGCCCAGTCGCAGGCTGTGACGTAGTGGGGGTACCTACTGCTGGCTCTGGGGGAACCCCCACTGGCTGCCGTGGGGACCACGACCCAGCAAAACAGGATGAGTCACTATGCAAACCAGTGGCCAGACACCCCCCATGGAGAGGAACAAAGGAAGGTGGATGCTGCCCTGGCTGGGGGCAGGGCTGGAGGAGAGGTGGTTAGTTCCTGTCTGGAAAGCAGGGGAGAAGGAGCTGGGGAGGGGGCTGGGATCCCCCCATCTCAAGGGGGCACTGAGGCCTCTCAGCCCCAGTTCCTGTGACCAGATTCCATCTGTGCTGCGCTGTGCTGGAGGAGCAATAAACCACCCTCAATTCCACTGGCTGGTGCAGTCTGTTTGTGCCATTTCGGGGTGCAGGAGACGGGGGACCCCAACGCGCCGTCACACAGGCCCCCCGTCCAGCATCCTCGGCCTGGCGCGGCACACGGGGCTGGGGCCGGGGCCAGGAGGGTGGCGAGTCTGGCGACTGCGGGCGGGTGTAAAACAGGCGAGGGGGGACGTGCAGCCAGAACGGCCACGAGAGGTGCTGGGGGAGCCAGCAAAGGGGCTTCACCCCGGTGCATCCCAGACGCGGGGCCAGGTTCCCTCAGGAGCAGGCGGCAGCGACAGGCGCTACCAAAGCCCCACGGGGCTGATAAAAGCCGGGGAAGGGGGGCAGGGGAGGCCGGCAGCCGGGACAAGCCCTCTGCGCCCGGTGAGCGGGGACCCCAGGGTGGGGCTCCCAGGCGCTTGGGGCAGGGGCAGGGGAGACAAGCAGGCCTGGGCCCCAAGCAGCACCAGGCTGGGCCAGGCCCAAGAGCTGGGGGTAGGGGTGGGGGTTGGAGCTGCCTGGCTACAGGGGATGCAGCAGCCTCTGCCTGCCCAGTGAGCCAGGCTCTAGCCCGCAGGCTAACGCTCCCCAGAACCAGCCAGCTCCAGGCGCCGGGCGGCTGCGGGGACGCGGCAGGGAGAGTTGGAGGCTGGCTCCATGCGCTGCCCTGACGTTTCCTACAGGTGCTGGCCTATGGCAACCAGGAGGCGGGGGGGTGAGTTTAGGGCCAGTGCGTCCTGCTCACAGCTGGGTCCCTGGTCTGCCCTCGCCGTGGCTGGGGCGCTGCAGGCAGGCGGGGGGTGGCCAAGCTCCGCGCAGCGGAAAGGACCCGAAGCAGAAGCTGCTGCCCAGGCAGAGCCCAGGCGGTAGCAGAGCTGCGGGAGCTGGGCTGGCACCAGGACGCGGGGCAAGCCGGGGTCTTGGACACCCGGGGCAAGTGGCAGGGCTCAGAGCTTGGGCCCCAGCCAAGTGCGCTGGGCCTTGCGGGGCCACAGCCCCGAGGCTTTGATCTGCGCCCACCTCTGGCGGGCGGGGCTGCCCCAGCACAGCCTGCACCTTGGCACAAGAGGCCTGTGGGCATCCCCTGCTCCTGGCCAGCCTGAGGCCTCTTTCCAGGGAGGCCAGCATGGGGGGGGTCTCACCAGTGCTGGACGGAAGCACTAGGGGTGCCACATTTATCTCCCTCCCCCCCCGCACTGCAGCAGGGCCCCAAGTCCCCGGGGGCAGGCCGCTAGCGCAGAACGGGGACGCCGGAGGCTGCTAGTCTGGCCTCTCGTGGGGAGGGACTAAAGGAAAAGCCCCTCGGATCCCCAGCGCTTCCCGTGGGGGCTCCCGTCTGCCCGGCCCGCGTCCCCCTCGGCGCAGCCCCACGGCGGCCCCTGGCCTGGGGACTCGGGCTGAGACGAGCGAGGAGTCCGACGCGCTGGGCCAGAGGCAGCAAACTCGCTGTTGGAAGCAGGGCCCGCGCCGGGACGGGGGAACCCGGAGCTTCCAGAACATCCCGGCTCCCGGCGCGAGCCACTGGGCGGACGGTGCCAGACGAGCAGCAGCCCGGGGCGCGGAGTCCGCCTGTTACACACGAACCCAGGGCCCGAGCTGCCCCCGGCTGTCGCGAGGCGGAGGCGGAGGCGGAGGCTCCAGTGTTTTATTGACGTTTCCAGTGCGAACAAGCCGCCAGGGCACAGGCCCGGAGACGTGACAGCACCACAGACTGAACCGACCGTGGCTGAGAGCCCAGTGGGACCCGGGGGCCGTGGAACCGCCCCCACCCCCCCGCAACATCTGGGGCCCCAGGGCAAGCGACCGCCAGCGTCCGCAGGGCCCCTTCTGCTCTCCCCGAGCACGCAGCCCCCGCCTTTCTCACGGACCAGGCGGGTGCAGAGTGCCCCGGGCAGCGCACAATGGCCACGAGGGGCCCGTGACTCGCTCCCAAGTGCGGCAACCGGGGCAGATCCGTGACCGGCTTGGAGACCAGGCCCCGAGAGGGGACACAGGGCCGGGCGCTATGGCTGGCCAGGCGCATGCAAAGCTCACCTGCCCGCAGAGCTCCCAGGCGCAAGAGGGGCAGAGGCGCCCGACCCAGCCCGCGCCCCAAGCAGCCTCGGCGAACGCAGCGCGAGCGCGGCCGCAGCGAGGTGCACGGGGCCCGAAGCCGCGCTACAGACATTCCCCCGACTGCACCAGCAGCCCCCCCAACACGGGGCAGGGCTGCGCCCCCACGCCCAGCACAAAGCCGTTGGCCGCTAGCGCCGCCCCCAGGAACCACGAGCCAGCGCAGGACACGGCGCGGCCAGAGCCTGCGCCAGGCAGCAAGCGGGGCACAGGGCCGGGCGGAGGCGGCGCAGGGCGGGGAGCCCACGGCACAGCATGCAGATGGTTCAGATATTTTTATCTTACATTCAAATTTCCTTTTAAAACAGACTCTGATACAAAAATAGAGACATTTGCAAAGTGACGTCTCAGCCCAAGGGGCTGCGCCCGGTGCCATGGCCGCCGCGAGGGGCCCGGCGCCCCAGGCGAGTCCTGTGGCCAGGCCACGCGGGGCACCCAGCGCCCTATTCCTAGGCCCCGCTGCATGCAGAGGCAGCTGCCCCTTCCCGGCGGGGCGGCGCCCTCAAGCCCGGGGCAGGAAGGGCTCAGCCGAGGGACGCGCAATAAATAGAGCAGGCCAAGGGGGCGAGGAGAAGCGGTGGGGGTGGGGGTGGGGGTGGGGGTGCGGGCCTGGCGAGCCCGCCTCGCGCCCGGGGGGAAGCCCAGGGGTGCTTGGCCAGAAGAAACAGCCGCTGGGAGCACAAATCCAGCCAGCCTGACCTGCCCAGGCGATGGGCGGGGCGGGGGCTCGCCCGCGGCTGGAGGAGCCCCTCGGAAATGGGGCCAGCAGCGTCCCCAGAGCCAAAGCGAAGAAGTCTGGGTTAAGGCAGCTTGGAACGTTCCTGCTTTGGCAGCCCCCAGGCCTGGCCCGGCCCCCGCCCCGCAGTGCCTGGCGTTGCATGGAGAGGGAGGCAGCAGCCAGAAGGGCCAAGCTGGCACAAGCAGCCCCGAAGCAGGCGGGCAGGCGCCCTCCGCCCGCGCGACCATTGAAAGTGACCCAGTGTGTGTTGCTTCCTCTGTAAAACTGCCAGTCCCGCGCCGGGCCAGCCTAGCTCGAGCGGCCGAGCAGCTCCATGCTCTCATCGCGGGCCCCGCCGCCCGCCACCGCGTGGCTCTGTGGCGCCTGGCTCGCTGCCGTGCTCAGGGCGTCGTCTCTCATCAGCTCCGAGGCCAGCAGGGAGGTGATGGCGCAGCCGGCGTTCCGCTTCGCTGCAAGAGAAGAGACGGTGAGACGCAGCCCGGTCTGGCCCTGCCAGGCGTGGGGAGAGGTGGGACGGCTGGCGCGCTGCAGGAATGACACACGTGAGCTCCAGGACATGGAATGGCCAAGGTGGGGAACGCGGCTCTCGCAGGGCGGACACTGCACCGAACACACACCACCGACGCGCCCGGGCAGCCCGCTCCGGACAGCAGAGAGACACACAGGCCAGCCCTCCCACTCACGAACCACAAGGGGCGCGCACGCAGGCCGGCCCTCCCGCTCACGAACCACGAGGGGCGCGCACGCAGGCCGGCCCTCCCGCTCACGAACCACGAGGGGCGCGCACGCAGGCCGGCCCTCCCGCTCACGAACCACGAGGGGCGCGCACGCAGGCCGGCCCTCCCGCTCACGAATCACAAGGGGCGCGCACGCAGGCCGGCCCTCCCACTCACGAACCACGAGGGGCGCGCACGCAGGCCGGCCCTCCCGCTCACGAATCACAAGGGGCGCGCACGCAGGCCGGCTCTCCCACTCACGAATCACAAGGGGCGCGCACGCAGGCCAGCCCTCCCGCTCACGAACCACGAGGGGCGCGCACGCAGGCCGGCTCTCCCACTCACGAACCACGAGGGGCACGCACGCAGGCCGGCCCTCCCGCTCACGAACCACGAGGGGCGCGCACGCAGGCCAGCCCTCCCACTCACGAATCACAAGGGGCGCGCACGCAGGCCGGCTCTCCCACTCACTAACCACAAGGGGTGCGCACGCAGGCCGGCCCTCCCACTCACGAACCACGAGGGGCGCGCACGCAGGCCGGCCCTCCCACTCACTAACCATAAGGGGTGCGCACGCAGGCCGGCCCTCCCGCTCACGAATCACAAGGGGCGCGCACGCAGGCCGGCCCTCCCACTCACTAACCACAAGGGGCGCGCACGCAGGCCGGCCCTCCCACTCACGAACCACGAGGGGCGCGCACGCAGGCCGGCCCTCCCGCTCACTAACCACAAGGGGTGCGCACGCAGGCCGGCCCTCCCGCTCACGAATCACAAGGGGCGCGCACGCAGGCCGGCCCTCCCACTCACTAACCACAAGGGGTGCGCACGCAGGCCGGCCCTCCCACTCACTAACCACAAGGGGCGCGCACGCAGGCCGGCCCTCCCACTCACTAACCACAAGAGGTGCACACGCACACACCAGAAGACCATGGAACTCGTGCCCCGAGATGCCCTCGTGTGCTACATGCTGGTGCAGGCAGTCTTGCTGTGATACGTGCACACACTCAAGCGTGCTCCACGTGCGGGGACTCGCTCAGGCAGGGGGACGCGCACAGGAAAACAAAGCAGCTGCTGACATGCTGTCGTGGATGCTGGTTGCCGACCTCGCGTGGCAGCTTCCCAGGCAGCCGTTGGCTTCGGACACCACGCGCCCCCAATGCGACAGGCAAGCACAGCTCGTTCTAAGGCCTGTCCCTGTCAGCCCCCCATCCACACTGCCAATCAGAGCTGGAGACCTCAGGTCGAGTGCCACCCGCTTCTCACCACTGCAATCTCTGCCTCTACCGGAAGCAGCCGCCTGCCAAGCCACCGGATCCGGCCCGCGGGCGCCCCCCCCCAGAGCAGCCTGCGGCAGGGCCCGGCCTGTCTGGACAGCTGCGAGCCCCGGGAGCCCTAGCACACTCAGCTCCCACTGCCCAGTTTCCAGCCAATGGGAGAGTCCTCCCCCCGCCCCTCAGGCTTGCAGCTGTTCAGATCTCACCGCGCCCTAGTCAGCTGCTCCGAGCCGCCTGCCAGGGCATGGACGACAGGGAACCTGCTGGGCTGCTGGCTGGGAGTCCCCCAGGGAAGCGTCTCCCTCCCCCCCCACATCCCCTGCTAGACCCTGCACCCCAAGCTCCCTGCCCCCAGACCCCGCACCTCCTCCATTCATATCTTGGAGGAGTGCGGCCCTCGAGCACTTCCCAAATTCTTGGCGTGCGCACCTCCGTCCCGCCCCATTCCCTGCCTAAATCCACTGATCAATGGCTTATCCTTGCTACAGACTTGGCAGGGCCCTTCCTGCGCTCCCTTCGGAAGGGCACAGCTGTGCCACGGCCTGCACCCGGGCCTGCACTCGGGGCGACAGATCCTGCTCCCCAAGGAGGCACCTGGCCTTCGGTCAGCCCACGAGTCTTCCAGCGACCCCAGTCCCGTCGCTCTCCACCCCCAGGGCTCCGCGGTGTGCTGGCTGGCTGGGCGGGGAGCACGAATCACTGAAGCCATGCACGGGGTGGCAGGACCAGACTTGGCCCGGGACATGCTGGCAGGAAAGGAGAGGAGGGAGGAGACAGACAGCAAGAGACGACCCTGCTGGGGCCAAACCTGGAGAGCAAAGTGCCCGGGGCTGGCTGGACCCTGCTTCAGAGGCAGGCGGAAGGAAAAGGCAGCGAGTCAAACCCGTCCCCGTTACCATGGAAAAGGCCCATTTCAATCCCCGCCCGTCTCCTTGTCTTCCTCTCCCTGCCTGCGGCGCACGGGAGGGCGGGGGGGGGACACACACTGCGGGGGGGGGAACAACAGGGCCACGTGTTACCCGCTCAGGCGCATCCTCCTCCACCTCACAGAGTGACAGCAGAGAGTCTGGGAGAGGAAAGGAGAGAGGCACCGGTCAGATCCTGCGGGGGGCACCCTTCCGCCCCCAGCCCTGCCAGAGTGGCCTGCTGGACCCAGCGCCTGCCTGCAGCCAGTCCATGGGCCAGACCACGTAGGGCCGGCCCAGGCCTCCGGGCACCTTCGCATTCAGACACCTAGCTGGGAAGGGCGGGGAGGGGGAGCGCCGCAGGCCTGACGGAGGCGGGAGGGGCTCCCCGTGCCAGGGCGGGGAGGGGGAGCGCCGCGGGCCTGACGGAGGCGGGAGGGGCTCCCCGTGCCGGGGCGGGGAGGGGGAGCGCCGCGGGCCTGACGGAGGCGGGAGGGGCTCCCCGTGCCGGGGCGGGGAGGGGGAGCGCCGCAGGCCTGACGGAGGCGGGAGGGGCTCCCCGTGCCGGGGCGGGGAGGGGGAGCGCCGCGGGCCTGACGGAGGCAGGAGGGGCTCCCCGTGCCGGGGCGGGGAGGGGGAGCGCCGCGGGCCTGACGGAGGCAGGAGGGGCTCCCCGTGCCGGGGCGGGGGAGCGCCGCGGGCCTGACGGAGGCGGGAGGGGCTCCCCGTGCCAGGGCGAGGAGGGGGAGCGCCGCGGGCCTGACGGAGGCGGGAGGGGCTCCCCGTGCCGGGGCGGGGAGGGGGAGGGGGAGCGCCGCGGGCCTGACGGAGGCGGGAGGGGCTCCCCGTGCCGGGGCGGGGAGGGGGAGCGCCGCGGGCCTGACGGAGGCGGGAGGGGCTCCCCGTGCCAGGGCGAGGAGGGGGAGCGCCGCGGGCCTGACGGAGGCGGGAGGGGCTCCCCGTGCCAGGGCGAGGAGGGGGAGCGCCGCAGGCCTGACGGAGGCGGGAGGGGCTCCCCGTGCCAGGGCGAGGAGGGGGAGCGCCGCAGGCCTGACAGAGGCGGGAGGGGCTCCCCGTGCCGGGGCGAGGAGGGGGAGCGCCGTGGGCCTGACGGAGGCGGGAGGGGCTCCCCGTGCCGGGGCGAGGAGGGGGAGCGCCGCGGGCCTGACGGAGGCGGGAGGGGCTCCCCGTGCCGGGGCGAGGAGGGGGAGCGCCGCGGGCCTGACGGAGGCGGGAGGGGCTCCCCGTGCCAGGGCGAGGAGGGGGAGCGCCGCAGGCCTGACAGAGGCGGGAGGGGCTCCCCGTGCCAGGGCGAGGAGGGGGAGCGCCGCAGGCCTGACAGAGGCGGGAGGGGCTCCCCGTGCCGGGGAGGGGGAGCGCCGCAGGCCTGACGGAGGCGGGAGGGGCTCCCCGTGCCGGGGAGGGGGAGCGCCGCGGGCCTGACGGAGGCAGGAGGGGCTCCCCGTGCCAGGGCGAGGAGGGGGAGCGCCGCAGGCCTGACGGAGGCGGGAGGGGCTCCCCGTGCCAGGGCGGGGAGGGGGAGCGCCGCGGGCCTGACGGAGGCGGGAGGGGCTCCCCGTGCCAGGGCGAGGAGGGGGAGCGCCGCAGGCCTGACGGAGGCAGGAGGGGCTCCCCGTGCCAGGGCGAGGAGGGGGAGCGCCGCAGGCCTGACGGAGGCGGGAGGGGCTCCCCGTGCCAGGGCGGGGAGGGGGAGCGCCGCGAGCCTGACGGAGGCAGGAGGGGCTCCCCGTGCCAGGGCGAGGAGGGGGAGCGCCGCAGGCCTGACGGAGGCGGGAGGGGCTCCCCGTGCCAGGGCGGGGAGGGGGAGCGCCGCGGGCCTGACGGAGGCAGGAGGGGCTCCCCGTGCTAGGGCGAGGAGGGGGAGCGCCGCAGGCCTGACGGAGGCGGGAGGGGCTCCCCGTGCCAGGGCGAGGAGGGGGAGCGCCGCAGGCCTGACGGAGGCAGGAGGGGCTCCCCGTGCCAGGGCGAGGAGGGGGAGCGCCGCAGGCCTGACGGAGGCGGGAGGGGCTCCCCGTGCCAGGGCGGGGAGGGGGAGCGCCGCGGGCCTGACGGAGGCAGGAGGGGCTCCCCGTGCCGGGGAGGGGGAGCGCCGCAGGCCTGACGGAGGCGGGAGGGGCTCCCCGTGCCAGGGCGAGGAGGGGGAGCGCCGCAGGCCTGACGGAGGCGGGAGGGGCTCCCCGTGCCAGGGCGGGGAGGGGGAGCGCCGCGGGCCTGACGGAGGCAGGAGGGGCTCCCCGTGCCGGGGAGGGGGAGCGCCGCAGGCCTGACGGAGGCGGGAGGGGCTCCCCGTGCCAGGGCGGGGAGGGGGAGCGCCGCGGGCCTGACAGAGGCAGGAGGGGCTCCCCGTGCCAGGGCGGGGAGGGGGAGCGCCGCGGGCCTGACGGAGGCGGGCGGGGCTCCCCGTGCCGGGGCGGGGAGGGGGAGCGCCGCGGGCCTGACGGAGGCGGGAGGGGCTCCCCGTGCCGGGGCGGGGAGGGGGAGCGCCGCGGGCCTGACGGAGGCGGGAGGGGCTCCCCGTGCCGGGGCGGGGAGGGGGAGCGCCGCGGGCCTGACGGAGGCGGGAGGGGGCTCCCCGTGCCGGGGCGGGGAGGGGGAGCGCCGAGGGCCTGACGGAGGCGGGAGGGGCTCCCCGTGCCAGGGCGGGGAGGGGGAGCGCCGCGGGCCTGACAGAGGCAGGAGGGGCTCCCCGTGCCGGGGCGAGGAGGGGGAGCGCCGCGGGCCTGACGGAGGCGGGAGGGGCTCCCCGTGCCAGGGCGAGGAGGGGGAGCGCCGCAGGCCTGACGGAGGCGGGAGGGGCTCCCCGTGCCGGGGCGAGGAGGGGGAGCGCCGCGGGCCTGACGGAGGCGGGAGGGGCTCCCCGTGCCAGGGCGAGGAGGGGGAGCGCCGCAGGCCTGACGGAGGCAGGAGGGGCTCCCCGTGCCAGGGCGAGGAGGGGGAGCGCCGCAGGCCTGACGGAGGCAGGAGGGGCTCCCCGTGCCAGGGCGAGGAGGGGGAGCGCCGCGGGCCTGACGGAGGCGGGAGGGGCTCCCCGTGCCAGGGCGGGGAGGGGGAGCGCCGCGGGCCTGACGGAGGCAGGAGGGGCTCCCCGTGCCGGGACGGAGAGGGGGAGCGCCGCGGGCCTGACGGAGGCGGGAGGGGCTCCCCGTGCCGGGGCGGGGAGGGGGAGCGCCGCGGGCCTGACGGAGGCAGGAGGGGCTCCCCGTGCCGGGGCGAGGAGGGGGAGCGCCGCGTGCCTGACGGAGGCAGGAGGGGCTCCCCGTGCCGGGGCGAGGAGGGGGAGCGCCGCGGGCCTGACGGAGGCGGGAGGGGCTCCCCGTGCCGGGGCGAGGAGGGGGAGCGCCGCGGGCCTGACGGAGGCGGGAGGGGCTCCCCGTGCCGGGGCGGGGAGGGGGAGCGCCGCGGGCCTGACGGAGGCGGGAGGGGCTCCCCGTGCCGGGGCGGGGAGGGGGAGCGCCGCGGGCCTGACGGAGGCAGGAGGGGCTCCCCGTGCCGGGGCGGGGAGGGGGAGCGCCGAGGGCCTGACGGAGGCGGGAGGGGCTCCCCGTGCCGGGGCGGGGAGGGGGAGCGCCGCGGGCCTGACGGAGGCAGGAGGGGCTCCCCGTGCCGGGGCGGGGAGGGGGAGCGCCGCGGGCCTGACGGAGGCAGGAGGGGCTCCCCGTGCCGGGACGGGGAGGGGGAGCGCCGCGGGCCTGACGGAGGCAGGAGGGGCTCCCCGTGCGCAGAGCGGCCGCTGGGTCAGCAGAGCAGAGCCTGGCTGTGGGGAACAGCAGGTCTCCGGGTGCTCTGCCACGGACCCGCACAGCAGCCCGGCCACCTGGCTGTTAGTGCCTCTAAGCAGACACTAGGCTCTCGGCTGGCTCTGATGCAAGCCCTGGAATGAAGGCTGCTGTGGAGTGGAGGGGAGCAGGGAGCAGAGACCCCGGCAGCCTTCTGCCCCACATGCGGGCCCTTGTCTGGCGCTGCCCCCGGCGTGGGGACGTGGCCTCGGAGGTGCAGGCCAGGCCCTCGCCCCGCCTGACCGAGCTCTCCGCTCTCTTACTTCCAGCCCCCGGAGCAGGTGGCGGAGCAACACGCCGCATGGAGACTGCAGCAGCGCAGCCCAACTCGTGGACAAAGCCGAGGCTACGGGCCAGGCGCACAGCCCCCGGCAGGGACACTGGGCTTTCGTGGGCAGCCTGCCTCCTGGCTGAGCACGTGGGCTGGCCCCAGCCCTGGGCAGCCTCGCGTCCCCAGAGGCCCGTCGGCAGTTCCAGTCCCTCACGTTCCAGGGAACAGACCCCACACTGACCCCTCGGCTCTTCCGCAGCCACAGCAAGTCACGGGGAGGAGCGAGCCGGGCCAGGAAACACGCCAACAGCTCCCAGCGTGCCCAGAGCAGCACGAGCCCAGGAAGCGAGCTCCCACAGACTGGCAGAGCCGAGCCGGCGTCCGGCAGCAAGAGAGCAGGGGAGGGACCCAGCCAGGCAAAGGGGAGCTCTTGGGGACAGCCTCTAAGCCCAGAACCCGAGCAAGACTCCTCACAGCCAAGCTCCCCCCGCGGCCCGTCAGTGACCCTTCAGCACCTACAACGGCCTCCAGCCAGGCCTGCCCCGCTTGTGTCAGCTGGAAAGGTGGAGAGGCAGCCCCACTTCCCCTGCAGTCACCTTCCCTTCCTGCTCTCACCGGGGCTGCCCAAGACCCAGAACCCCTGGTGCAGGAAGCAGCTGGTGCCGTAGGAAGCTGACGGCAATTCCCTGCCCCACACCAGTGAGCAAACTGGGGGGACGAGCACCCTGCAGCCTGGCCTGGCCCCCCTGCACCGGGGGACACTACGCCTGTTCCCACCGGCTGAGCCTCCACCCGCGCCCACGTCACCGACTCCGGGACTGATCAGCTCAGGGACGTCTCACCGTCAGCCCCGGCCACCAGGCCCTGGATTTCTGCAGCTTCCCATGATGGACTCAGGAATTATCACTTAATTCCCCCCCAGCCATCCCCTCGGTTTCATCCGCTGCCGCCTCCGCTTCCCCCACTTGCCCACGGTCGCCAGGCACTGGCCTCTTCTCCACGGGCCCATCGACTGCACGGCAGGACTTCCCAGCCTGCTCTACCCTCGGGAGCCCCCGTCCCACGTGGGCTGGCTCCACAGGAACGTGCAGACTCCCAGGGCCACGGAGTGCCCTTCTCCCCAGTGCCCTCGCTCCGCAGGCGTCTCTCTTCCTCCCTCACTGCAAGGGGGCTGGGAACCTGCCCTCCCGCGGAGCAGACGTAGGGGAGGCGCGCCCCTCCCTCTGGAGGGATTCACAGCGACACGGTGTCTGCTCCAGGGCCACCGGCGTCTTGCGCTTGCCGCTTGAGCGAGACCCCCGACCCCAGAACGGAGCCGTGTACCCGCGTCTGACCCACCGAGGCCTCGCCCCACCTGCCCCTCCCTCGCGGCTGCTTAGAGGGCTCTTCGGAGGAGCAGGCGTTTTCCAAAGCCAGCGTCACCTCCCCCCACTCCGGAGCCCCGGGCCCGTCCTTGGCCCACATCTGCCCGCAGCCGCCCTGCTGCGCTGCGGGTCACCGCGCTGCCTGTGTCCTTTGAGAGGTGCTGCTCGTGCCCACGCCACGTCAGCTGTGCGCCCCCCACGCACGGGGGCGACGCTCTTCAGAAGTTCCTCGCGTGCCTTGAAGCCACCCTGAGGAACGGGGGAGGGGTCCCTGTGATCGCCTCCGCCAGCACGGCACAGAGGGCCCACAATGCTCGCGGATGGTTCAATGGTTTGATCCTTTGCCCACAGGGATCTGGGGGTCTTCTCCCCCGAGGCTGCAGGCACTGGAGAGGGATGAGACGCTGAGGCCACCGGCCCACCTAAAACACCTGACGCTGAGCGAAACCCCCCGAGATCCAGGCATGCCACGGGGCCAGCCACTTTGCAGCCAAAGACACAGGCAGCACCGAGCACCTGGGAGGCTGAGCTGCCGACACGGAGCACTGGTCTGTATCCGGAACAGCTGGTCCCTGGCAGCCAAGATCTGCCAGGTGGGGCTGACCCCAGCGTCTGTGGTCCCCTCCGGCGGACAAGTGGTCAGCGTGGAGCGAGCGCCGGCGTGGCGGGAAGCTCGAGCTCCTGAAGGAAGGCCGAGCAACGCTGGAGCAGCCCGGGGGCGGGGAGCATGCGGCCTCCCTCATACTGCACCACGAGGGCACCGCTCCACGAGCTGCCCCTACGGATCCTGCCGAGGGAGAGGGGCCCGGCACCCCAACGTGGCCTGGACGTGAGCAAGCACTCGACCCTCCCTAACTAGCTCTGCTCTACAGCTGCCCCGCTACAGGCGAGCCCCAGACGATTCTCTGCCAGCCCAGCTGGTCTGAATCTGCTTCCCATGGCCTCTGTATCCCCCTGCGCAGGACACCAACATGCGCGCGCTCTCCTCCCATTCACGGCATCAGCCGCCTCCTCTCCACCCGCTGGCCCGGGGCCGTGCTCCTCGGGCCTGGCCCCCGCAGCAGCTCGCCAGAGCGTCTGGCCCATGCGTTCCTCCCTTCTGCCCCCAGCGGAGCTCCAGGCCACCGGGGTCAAGCGGCCGGCGGGTCCCTGGAGCGAGCAGGCGCGGCGTGCACGGAGCAGCACCCAGCGTCTCTGGTGAACCGTTCGGATCAGCGCCTGGGACGGGGGCCGCACGCGCCTCCGGTCACTGCTGAAGGAAGGGTAACGGGCCCAGCCGACCCCAACTTACCCTGGCGCGGGCCTCTCTTCCTCCGGAACGCTGCTCCTGACTGCAGGGCCTCCAGCAGGCTGTCCATCACCCCGGTCTCATCGCCCTCTGCAAGGACACGAACGGGGACACGGCTCAGGCCGGCTCTGCCACGTCCTCCCACCCACGGGACCAGCCCAACCTGCCCCCTTCTCCCGACACCGGCCTCTTCCCTCCCCCCTGGGCTGACAGAACGGCGGGAGCACGGCTCAGGACTGCCTGGACCCCTCTCCTCCAGCCAGCTCTTATGGGCCCAGAGCGGCTGCCCCCTGCTTCCCTCGGGGCGGGGCGGGACGAGGGGCGCCCGGGCACAGAGGAGCAGCACGGCTCTCCTCGCACCCAGCACTGGCAGGGCAGGTGCTGGCCACGGCGCAGGGCTGGGGAACCCCCCTCCCCCCAGGCTGACTGCCAAAGGCGCTGGGGGATGGGCTGCAGGGAAAACCTCGGAGGCCGCGATCAGAGGCAGCTGGGGCCTTGGAGAGCGGAAAGATTCAGAGACCGTGCCAGAGCGGCTGTCAAAGAGCCAGCTCCCTCCTCCGGCTCCGGCCTCCCCTGGGCCTGCCTGGCTCGCTTGTTTCCAGCCTCATTCCGGCCCCCCCGCTGCTCTGACGCCCGAGCAAGGAGCGTGTGACTGTGGGCAGACCCTGCGCCAGCGCCTGTAGAAGCGAGGCCGGGCAGCACCGCTACCCTCGGCCCCCGGCCCCGCGGGGCCCCGCACTCTGGCAGTGGGAGGAAGCCTGCGAGAGCCCCTCTCTCCTGGGAGAAGGGGTGTTTGGTGCAAGAGGCCCCGGGCGCCAGTTTCCAGCCGTCCAGAAACGGAGCCAGGGCCAAGTCCTGTCTCCCCGAATCGGCCGGCTGGTCCCCAGGCAGCTGGCGCCAGCGCCCGCACTCCCGCCCCGAGACCAGGGGCCTGCCTCCCGCCATGCGGAGCGAGGGGAGTCCCTCGCGTCCCCCTCTGCCCCGGCAGCCAGCCTGGCCCTGACAGGGTTAACAGCGAAGGCACGAGCACTCTGCAAATCTGTTCCCATGGCAACGGCTCCGGATGAACCGAAATCTATAAATCACATTAGAACATCTGGCGGCTGCCGAGGGCGCCACTCGCTGCGCACGGCGCCACCTGCTGGCGGAAGGGCCCACCCGGCTCCAGGCCACCTGAGGAACTGACTGTCCCAGCCACGTCCCCACTGGTCCAGCTCAGAGCCTCAGCCCCCCGGGGCAGCCCCTGGCCCTCCAGCAGCCCATGGCACTAAGTGCCCTTCCTCACGTGGCCCCAGGGCAGCTCTCTAGCGCCAGGGCCGGTTGTGGGGCGCCCTGGGCAGGGTCTGCAAGGGGCCCTGGCTTGGGAACTTGTTCCCTCTGGAAAGCTGACCCCAGCCAGGGTTTAGCGCACGAGGGGAGCCTTTGCTTCCCCCCAGCGATCCGGGGCTCAGTCCGGGGAGGGGCGGGCCCACGTGAGCTGTGCAGCGGAGCAGCGAAGGCATCTCGGGGCTGGGAAAGGCACCGCAGCAGCCAGGGAGCACGGCCCTAAGGGGCGAGGAGGGGCACGGAGGGGCACGCAGGGCTAGTAGGGGTGGGAAGACACGGGCCGGGTGAGGGCTAGCCAGGGCCAGACGCCCCGAGGAACACGGGACCGCCGCGCTTTGGGGTGCTGGCGAAGGCCCCGAGGGGCACGGCTCTCCCAGCACAGCAGAGCACACCCGGCTGGTAGCGCCCTCTGCTCTCGGGGCAACGCCTTAGCTGGGCTTGGGAGCAGCAGAACGGCCCAGGAGGGAAGGAAGCAGCAGCACGAGCCCTCAGCAACGCCTCGTGCACTTCCCGCGGGGGCCTGGAGCCTCCGGCAGCGAGCGAGGAGCCGGGGGATCCGGAGGGGCCATGACCGAAGGAGCGGGGCGCGCTCGGCACAGGCCTCCCTTCTGCAACGTGCCAGGGAGGAAACGGAGCGCGCCAGCCTGGACATTTGCTTATTTCAGTTTCCTCCTGCAGCTCGCAGACAAGATCAAACTGCAGCCGCTGCACCCCTGGGCTCCCCCGGACCAGGAGGGGACGCGGCCCCCGGCTTCTCCGGGGAGCCCCGGGGACGGGACGCGGCCCCCGGCTTCTCGGGGAACCCCGGGGACGGGGAGGGGAGGGGACGCGGCCCCCGGCTTCTCCGGGGAGCCCCGGGGACGGGGAGGGGACGCGGCCTTCGGCTTCTCCGGGGAGCCCCGGGACGGGGAGGGGACGCAGCCCCCGGCTTCTCGGGGAACCCCGGGACGGGGAGGGGACGCAGCCCCCGGCTTCTCCGGGGAGCCCCGGGGGCTGCAGAAGAAACATCCTGGGAGGAAACGGGGAAGCAGCCACGGCTCTTTGGAGTGGCAGGGGGAGCCGAGAGGTTGCTGGGCTGGGAAGACGCGGCGAAGGGGTGGGGATCCCGCTCTAGCTCACCCCGCAAGCCATTAAGATGCACTTGGGGAGCTGGCAAGTGGCTGGGGAAAGCCACCCGAGAGCTCCCCAAGGCCCCTCTCTGCAGGCGCCAGGGCGGGCTCGCTGGGCAGCCCACGAGCGCAGCCGGAGAAGGGAGGCGAGTTTACTGCACACATGCTCCCCCAGGCAGCAGGAAGGGGAACGCTCAGGAAATGGAGCGGGAGGCAGGAAGTCAGGGGGATGGGCGGTAACTGAGTCCATATGCGGGAAGGAGGAATGCGTCCGGCAGCACACAGCACACAGCCGGCTGTGCCAGCCGTCGCGGGGCCCGCCCCAGAGCTCCCGGAGACGGGCGTTCGTTCTTGGGCTGCAGGCTCCTGGGCACAGAGGACAGGTGTGCCGGGCGGATGCAGGCTCCGAGTATGGTCACCACTCGGCCCACGAGCCTAGCAGAGGGCACGGGGATGCCAGGGGATCCCACAGAGGGACAAGGAGCTGGCTAAGCGCCGGGGAGCGCACTGGAGGGTGCGTTCTAGCAGATGCACAGAGGCAGCAGCAGGGCTCGTGGCTGTGACAAAAGGGACATAAATGACAGTGCCAGGAAGTGGCTCCCAAGCTGGGCCCACGGAGCCTGCCGGCTGCTCTGCGCTGTGTCCCCGGCCGGGTGCTCTGCTCAGTGGAACAGCAGGCGTGGTCGGGACAGGCTGGGGTCTATGAGAAGAGCGGGAATGGAAACCACAGCGGGGGCCAATCTGGAAGTGAAGAGGAGGCGGCAAGAGAGTGGGGGGAGGGAGGCGACTACGGCTAGGGTTGCCAGATGGTTGAAACAAAAATACCGCACCCCCCCCCCCCGAAAAACACCAGGAAAAAATTCTGTTGAAGGGGGGGAAAAGAACGGGGGGGGAGGGGGGAAGAGACCAAAGTTGTTGAGAAAAAAAATGTAAATAAGCCCACGTGACCCCTTTCAGAGCGAGCGCGGGGGCAGGAGCGGCTGAGCACTGGGGGTGTTGGGAGCCGGGAAGGGGAGAGGAGGCCGGGTGCTGAGTGTTTGGAGGGTTGCCAGGTACACAGCATTTTCGCCTCCTGGCCAGGGAAAGCCATCAGAAAATCCCGGCCAGCTCAGGCCAGCTCAGGGGTCCAGTCTTCTCTGACTTTTTACCGGCCTGTGCGGGGGAATCCCGGCCACCTGGCTGCGGCCCACAGGCGACATTTCTGCTAATCTTTTCCTTGCACGTGGGGAATCGCTTTCTGATGTGCCCCGAGACGTGGCAGGAGCAACACAAGCCCTGGCTCTGGGCGCTCTGCTAAGCAGCCGGGCGGCACCTGGATCTCTCCGAGCGGCCGCACAACTGGCCGGTCAGAGCTCTTCATCGGGCCTGCGGGATTGCTAGGCCAGCGGCGCAGCAGGACACTGGCTCTCTGGTCCCACATCCCTGCGGCCCCGGGGGCCTCCACGCGCCGGCCCTGCCACGGCTCCCACTGCCTGGGAACGGCAGCGGCGCGCAGAGCAACCTACCCCCCAGGAACGGGTGCCAGACATGCCTGCCTGAGCCCCACGGCGCTGCCCCCCGGAGCCGCCCAGGGTAAGCCGGCTGGAGGGGCCACACTCCCCCGGCTGTGCCAGCCCGACACACAGGGCCTGCCGTACAGGTTTCCAACCCAGACGTGCTTTCCCCATCCCTGCAAGAGAGCGAGCAGAGACGCGGGGAAGGAACACAGGCCGCCCCCTCCCTTCTGGGCGGTGCGTTCACGTTACAGGGTGGCTGGCGGGCTGGGAAGGGAAGGGAAGGGAAGGGAAGGGAAGGCCTGTGCAGCGCTGGGGGATGGATGCGTCCGGATCAACCCAACCCTGAAGCCGCTGCTGCTGAAAGCCGAGGCGCGCACACACTTACCCCCCAGCAGCGGGCTCCAGCACCCCTCCCACCTGTACTGCTGCTCCAGCTTTGCAGTCAGCCCAGAACCTCTGCTGCCCTCCCCAGCCTCTCGTACCTGCACTCATGTCTATCAGCTGCTCTCTCTTCTGCTGCTTCTCCAGTCGTTCCTTCTCTGCCTTCTCCTTGGCCAGCTTCGCTCGGCGCATCTTCTCCTCTGTCTCCCGCCGCTTCTGGTTCTCCTTGACAGCTTGCTGCAAAGGGGAGGAACAGCGGTTTGGGAAGTGGCTGGGGGGGTTGCTGGACAGGCAGAGACAAGAGGAGGAAAGGTCACGCCGAGGGGTGTGCAGGGTGGGACGCGCTGAGCCAGGAAAGGCCCCGTGCTCACCAGGAACATGTTCCTGAAGTTGTGCAGATCCACGAAGAACTCCTCCACAGACACTTTCTTGGGGTCGAACAGGAAGTACTGGCCCATCTCCTTGTAGAGGTTCTCCATGTTCGAGTGCATCATTCGCAGCTTTTCATACTGCTCCTGCGCGTCCCGCACAAAGAGGTGCAAGCGGAGAGTCAAGGTTACAACCAGCTGCTCTGTGGAACCCCCAGGTGAGGGATGGCACCGGAGTGCCCAGTACCCTCTCCTCAGGGGGTGGCAGGGTTGTTGGGGTTCAGGGTCCTGTCGGGGGGGCCAGGCCTGCAGGGTCACCTCAGGCAGCGTATGAGTCTGGCTTGCCTCCGAGTCTGCTATGGAGACAGCCACCAACATGCACCAGCAAGGACATGGCTCTAGTCTGCACGGACGCACACAGCTGAAGCCCGCCTCCATCTCTCTCAAAGCAAGGGCAGGCAGCCAGCCGGGAGGCACGCGAGGATCGTGGAGAAGGGCAGAGGGAAACATGAGACTAGAGGGGCGCCTGCCCTGACCGGAGTGTGACCTCACCCCTCCCATGGGGCGCAGGCAGTGGGACGCAGCCCCTGGCCATCGGCGCGGGACAATCGTGCCGACTGAGGAGGGATGGGAGCACCGGGAAAGCCAGCTTTGCGGCGTCAGAGTTTGGGATAGGTGCTGCTGGAGGCGAACCCCGCTAAACACCCCTCTCTGCCTGCGTGGCAAGAAGCGGGGACGGGGTCCCGGGGGCCCCAGGGTCAGTGTGTGCATTCAGGGGGAGCAGGGAGCTGTAGGCGAGACTGTGCATGGGACGCACTGCACTTCCACACACCGTGCTGCTCCTCCTGCGGTGCACCACCCCTCCCTGCTGCCCCCACCCCGACAGCTCCCCAGAAATCCCGCAGCCGGAGCCCGGCCACCACCCTACAAACAGCGCACCCACAGCCCTTGCGTGGGCCACGTGGCCACAGGGCGGATCCACGTCGCAACCCCCCTCTCACAGCACGCCTGAGGCAGCCAGTGCCCTGGAGCGAGCGCTGCCCTCGCAGCCACGTGTGTTCTCGCATGGGTCAGCACTGGGGCCTGGGCTGCAGGGTGCAGCGTGATCCCATGGAGAATGACTTGTGAGCGCTGCCCTCGCAGCCACGTGTGTTCTCGCATGGGTCAGCACTGGGGCCTGGGCTGCAGGGTGCAGCGTGATCCCATGGAGAATGACTTGTGAGCGCTGCCCTCGCAGCCACGTGTGTTCTCGCATGGGTCGGCACTGGGGCCTGGGCTGCAGGGTGCAGCGTGATCCCATGGAGAATGACTTGTGAGCACTGCCCTTGCAGCCACGTGTGTTCTCGCATGGGTCAGCACTGGGGCCTGGGCTGCAGGGTGCAGCGTGATCCCATGGAGAATGACTTGTGAGCGCTGCCCTTGCAGCCACGTGTGTTCTCGCATGGGTCAGCACTGGGGCCTGGGCTGCAGGGTGCAGCGTGATCCCATGGAGAATGACTTGTGAGCGCTGCCCTTGCAGCCACGTGTGTTCTCGCATGGGTCAGCACTGGGGCCTGGGCTGCAGGGTGCAGCGTGATCCCATGGAGAATGACTTGTGAGCGCTGCCCTCGCAGCCACGTGTGTTCTCGCATGGGTCGGCACTGGGGCCTGGGCTGCAGGGTGCAGCGTGATCCCATGGAGAATGACTTGTGAGCGCTGCCCTCGCAGCCACGTGTGTTCTCGCATGGGTCGGCACTGGGGCCTGGGCTGCAGGGTGCAGCGTGATCCCATGGAGAATGACTTGTGAGCGCTGCCCTCGCAGCCACGTGTGTTCTCGCATGGGTCGGCACTGGGGCCTGGGCTGCAGGGTGCAGCGTGATCCCATGGAGAATGACTTGTGAGCACTGCCCGCACAGCCACGTGTGTTCTCGCATGGGTCGGCACTGGGGCCTGGGCTGCAGGGTGCAGCGTGATCCCATGGAGAATGACTTGTGAGCGCTGCCCTCGCAGCCACGTGTGTTCTCGCATGGGTCAGCACTGGGGCCTGGGCTGCAGGGTGCAGCGTGATCCCATGGAGAATGACTTGTGAGCGCTGCCCTCGCAGCCACGTGTGTTCTCGCATGGGTCAGCACTGGGGCCTGGGCTGCAGGGTGCAGCGTGATCCCATGGAGAATGACTTGTGAGCGCTGCCCTCGCAGCCACGTGTGTTCTCGCATGGGTCGGCACTGGGGCCTGGGCTGCAGGGTGCAGCGTGATCCCATGGAGAATGACTCGTGAGCGCTGCCCTCGCAGCCACGTGTGTTCTCGCATGGGTCGGCACTGGGGCCTGGGCTGCAGGGTGCAGCGTGATCCCATGGAGAATGACTCGTGAGCACTGCCCTCGCAGCCACGTGTGTTCTCGCATGGGTCAGCACTGGGGCCTGGGCTGTAGGGTGCAGCGTGATCCCATGGAGAATGACTTGTGAGCGCTGCCCTCGCAGCCACGTGTTTTCTCGCATGGGTCGGCACTGGGGCCTGGGCTGCAGGGTGCAGCGTGATCCCATGGAGAATGACTTGTGAGCGCTGCCCTCGCAGCCACGTGTGTTCTCGCATGGGTCAGCACTGGGGCCTGGGCTGCAGGGTGCAGCGTGATCCCATGGAGAATGACTTGTGAGCGCTGCCAGCACAGCCACGTGTGTTCTCGCATGGGTCAGCACTGGGGCCTGGGCTGCAGGGTGCAGCATGATCCCATGGAGAATGACTTGTGAGCGCTGCCAGCACAGCCACGTGTGTTCTCGCATGGGTCGGCACTGGGGCCTGGGCTGCAGGGTGCAGCATGATCCCATGGAGAATGACTTGTGAGCGCTGCCAGCACAGCCACGTGTGTTCTCGCATGGGTCAGCACTGGGGCCTGGGCTGTAGGGTGCAGCGTGATCCCATGGAGAATGACTTGTGAGCGCTGCCCTCGCAGCCACGTGTGTTCTCGCATGGGTCAGCACTGGGGCCTGGGCTGCAGGGTGCAGCGTGATCCCATGGAGAATGACTTGTGAGCGCTGCCCTCGCAGCCACGTGTGTTCTCGCATGGGTCGGCACTGGGGCCTGGGCTGCAGCGTGATCCCATGGAGAATGACTTGTGAGCACTGCCCTTGCAGCCACGTGTGTTCTCGTATGGGTCAGCACTGGGGCCTGGGCTGCAGGGTGCAGCGTGATCCCATGGAGAATGACTTGTGAGCGCTGCCCTCGCAGCCACGTGTGTTCTCGTATGGGTCAGCACTGGGGCCTGGGCTGCAGGGTGCAGCGTGATCCCATGGAGAATGACTTGTGAGCGCTGCCCTCGCAGCCACGTGTGTTCTCGCATGGGTCAGCACTGGGGCCTGGGCTGCAGGGTGCAGCGTGATCCCATGGAGAATGACTTGTGAGCGCTGCCCTCGCAGCCACGTGTGTTCTCGCATGGGTCAGCACTGGGGCCTGGGCTGCAGGGTGCAGCGTGATCCCATGGAGAATGACTTGCTTCTAAGTTCGGCAGCTTCTCCTTCTCTCTCGGTCTCGTGGCTAGATGTCACTGCCAGGCCCTGCTCCCCCTTCAGTTGTAACGCTAAGGGGCAGCCCATGTCTGCAGCACTAAGCTGTCTTCTAGAAACTACTGATCTTGTCTGGCCCGCCGTACAATGGCGCGGTGCGAGTGGCAGCCAGCACGGATGCCCAGGTGATCAAGAAGAAGTGGCACTTTGAAGATAACAAGGAAACACGCACTCTATCTTGAGGCTGAATTAAACTGGCAGCACTGACGAACCCTGGAGACAGGCAGAGACCCCCCAAGAGCGAGACAAGGCCGGGCAGCCTGACACTCCCCATCAAAGGGTAATTCCCAACACCACAGACTACCACCTCCTACGGGTGGAGGACGGCAGCCTGACACTGCAATACCCACAGACCCCCACGGGAACCGACATGGATAAGAAGGGGGGCTCTGGCCACGGGACTCCGGGTTCAGTCCTGCAAGCCAAGCCTCAGAGGAACCCCGACTCCTCGCTCAGCCTTGCCTGGCCAGTAGAACTGACTTGAGCCACCATGGACCGGTCACTACGCACCATCTGCAGGACGGCCGTGTCCGCGTCTTTGTGCTAACTGCGTCTCTGCTGTATTCTCAAGAAACGCGGCGCGGTGCCTTTTCCCGACACAGATCCCCTGTGCTTCTTATAAGCATGACACCCTCAGCACAGGGATGCCCTGCATGCCAACCGTCACCCGCCTGGGGCACATGCCAGCACCCTGCAAAGTGCCCAGGATCCGGGGCATCCCCTTGCACGCAGCACCGAGGACCTGGCACAGCGGCGATTCCTGTGACACAGGGAGTCTAAACGATGAACCAGGGATCCCCTCGGTCATGCACAAACACGCCTGGCCCCAGACCATGTCAGAGACGTCCTCTCCCACAGGAATGGCACGTGCTAGCTCCCCACGGCCTGGCCTCCCTTCTGCATTAGTACGCATGGGCCCCACGGTCCTAGGGGGAAAGGATATGCTCATTTTTTCCACAAATTTGTCCTTCTTGTCCGTGGCAGCGGGGAAATTCTCGACATCGCGCTGCAGGTCTGCAATCTGCTTCTTCATCTGATCCAAATTCTTCTGTAAATTCTCGGCCGAGACTGAAAGAGACAAGGATGGGACGATATTCCCAGCACATCCAACAAAGCCGAGGCCTTGCCCGCAATGGCATTTTACACAGCGCTGCAGCTGCAGCTTTTCGAGAGCCCTGCAAAACCTGCGGCTACTCGCTTCTCAGCCACAGACCACGTGCACAGAGCGGGCATGGATCTCGCACGGGGCTCACCCCGCTGAGAGCCAGGCAAGCTCAGCCATGCAGCGGTGCTGTGCCTGGGCAGCTCCTGGGGCCTTGGCTGTTACTCCCGGACATGTTGGGGCGCACAGCTGACTTGTTTCTACAGCCAGCACATGGGCGATGGCTGCCACACACGGCCCATTCCCCCTCTCCTTTCCCACGGGGCCACGCAAGGGATGGCGGCCCGACTCTGGGCCCACTGTGCTGCTTTTGTGCCCTTCTTGTAACACCAAGGGCCCGCAGGCTGCCTCAGTCTCCCCAGCCTAGACGCGCTGCACCAGCTTCCTTCGCACCCCTGGCCCGGGAGAGCCTCGGCGTCGGCCAGAACAGTCCCTCAGCACCACAGGCAGCTTGTACCGCCCCAGGGGTGCACAAAGGGAACACCCCAGCGCCCCGGCCCTGCCCCACACAACACAGGGCACAGCAGACACAGTGAGGCCCTGCGTCTCTGGCGTGTCAGAGTGGGGAGGGCGGAGGGGGACACGGGGGCAGGCTACGCAGGGGCTGCAGGACTGGGAGGGATGCCGGACCCCAAGGACACATCTGCAGTCTGCACCCTGCTGCTCTGCGCACTCGCCTTCCTCTCCACAGCCCATCTCCCCCAGGACACACGGCAGGACAGCTGGAAGAAGGCTTGCATGAGTGCAGGGAGCTTCCCTCACCCCCTCCAGCCCACGGAGAGCAGCCTTCCTCTTACCTCCCACAGGAACAAAGCCAGTCTCCATGCCCCCCACCCTCAGGAAACACAGCTCTGCCTCTCAGCAATTCTGACATCACCCGTACCCCTCTCCTCCCATGCTACAATGACTACCCTACGGCCTCCGCATACATCCATGGGATGCCCACAGCTTGAACACTGAGGGCAGAGGCTCACCGGCTCACAAGAGAGCTCTTGGCATTGGAAAAGGCTCCGAAAAGGGCAGCAAGCCAGTGAGGGGTTTGGATCGGCTGCCACGTGAGGAGAGACAAATAAGGCGGGGACTGCACAGACTGGAAGAGAGAGGACTGAGGGGGTAGGATTCCAGCCTATCAAATCATGACTGGTGCGGAAAAAGTGAATAGAACTTTTTACTCCTTCCCATAACACAAGAACGAGGGTCACCAAATGAAATTAACAGGCAGCAGGTTTAAAACAAACCAAAGTAAATATTTCCTCACAGAACACACTGTTAACCTGTGGAACTCCTTGCCGGAGGAGGTTGTGAAGGCCAGGACTATAATAGGGTTCAAAAGAGCTAGATAATTTCATGGAGGTCAGGGCCATCAATGGCATCTCTGGCCTCTGTTTGCCAGAAGCTGGGAATGGCGACAGGATTCCCTGGTCTGTTCGCTCCCTCCGGGGCACCCGGCACTGGCCACTGTCAGAGACAGGACCCTGTGCTGGATGGGCCTTTGCTCTGACCCCGTCTGGCAGTTCTGATGGTTTTATGACAAATACCTCGACTAGCTTTCTCCACGTGGATCAGCTCATCGGGGAACTTCATGACCTCCGGGTACTTCTGCTCACACAGCTCAGTCAGGAAATGCAGCAACGTTAACTTCTGGTCAGTGGACTTGGTGTCTCGGAGCTGGGAACGAGAAACGTGGCGATGGGAAAGGCAGGGCGGAGAACCCGCTGCGGTCTGCGGTCCCTGGCCCGGGGAGCGAGTCCCTGCCCACTCACCTTGCAGAGGAAGCTAATGTTGAAGCCAAAGGCGCCAGCGTTCCTGGAGCCTGCATTCATGTAGTTGCCCACCAGTAAGGTGATCTCCAGCAGGCTGGAAAAGCTCTGGCTTTGGCGCACCTCCTCGCAGGCCGCTGTCACCGAGACAATCTCAGGCTTGATGTTCTCCACCTGCTCATTAAACTGCAGCTTGAAGAGGATGGCATGGAGCCGGGGCCGCAGGCGGGAGACGGAGCTGATCTGGGGAGGGAAGGGGACAGGGACAGGGTCACACAGGGAAGGGCCAGGAAAGAGGCCTGCTCACCCGGCACGGTGGCCTGTGCGCTACCTGCTAAGGCCCGGGGCCACTAACCACGCTGGCTCCCAGCCGCACGCAGGCTCCGCTGGCCGGTTAACCGACGCTGCAGTGCCCACATGGCAAAGCACAGCCAGTTCTGCCAGGCTTGTGAAATCCAGGGCTAGATCACACAGAGGAGGGGGATGGGCACGCAGCCAATACACCCCGGGAGCTCCAATTCTAAGGCCCCAGTTCCAGAAAGCATGACAATCGGCCCCAAAGCCCTGCTGGCCCGGGGCACCCGGAGGCCGTGCGTTAGGGGCCCCCAGCCAGGCCGCGCTGGCCGGGGGCACCCGGAGGCCGTGCGTTAGGGGCCCCCAGCCGGGCCGCGCTGGCCGGGGGCACCCGGAGGCCGTGCGTTAGGGGCCCCCAGCCGGGCCGCGCTGGCCCGGGGACACCCGGAGGCCGTGCGTTAGGGGCCCCCAGCCGGGCCGCGCTGGCCGGGGACACCCGGAGGCCGTGCGTTAGGGGCCCCCAGCCGGGCCGCGCTGGCCCGGGGCACCCGGAGGCCGTGCGTTAGGGGCCCCCAGCCGGGCCGCGCTGGCCCGGGGCACCCGGAGGCCGTGCGTTAGGGGTCCCCAGCCGGGCCGCGCTGGCCGGGGACACCCGGAGGCCGTGCGTTAGGGGCCCCCAGCCGGGCCGCGCCGGCCGGGGTCACCCGGAGGCCGTGCGTTAGGGGCCCCCAGCCGGGCCGCGCTGGCCGGGGACACCCGGAGGCCGTGCGTTAGGGGCCCCCAGCCGGGCCGCGCTGGCCCGGGGCACCCGGAGGCCGTGCGTTAGGGGCCCCCAGCCGGGCCGCGCTGGCCCGGGGACACCCGGAGGCCGTGCGTTAGGGGCCCCCAGCCGGGCCGCGCTGGCCGGGGACACCCGGAGGCCGTGCGTTAGGGGCCCCCAGCCGGGCCGCACTGGCCCGGGGCACCCGGAGGCCGTGCGTTAGGGGCCCCCAGCCGGGCCGCGCTGGCCCGGGGCACCCGGAGGCCGTGCGTTAGGGGCCCCCAGCCGGGCCGCGCTGGCCCGGGGCACCCGGAGGCCGTGCGTTAGGGGCCCCCAGCCGGGCCGCGCTGGCCGGGAGCACCCGGAGGCCGTGCGTTAGGGGCCCCCAGCCGAGCCGCGCTGGCCGGGAGCACCCGGAGGCCGTGCGTTAGGGATCCCCAGCCGGGCCGCGCCGGCCGGGAGCACCCGGAGGCCGTGCGTTAGGGGCCCCCAGCCGGGCCGCGCTGGCCCGGGGCACCCGGAGGCCGTGCGTTAGGGGCCCCCAGCCGGGCCGCGCTGGCCGGGAGCACCCGGAGGCCGTGCGTTAGGGGCCCCCAGCCGAGCCGCGCTGGCCGGGAGCACCCGGAGGCCGTGCGTTAGGGATCCCCAGCCGGGCCGCGCCGGCCGGGAGCACCCGGAGGCCGTGCGTTAGGGGCCCCCAGCCGGGCCGCGCTGGCCCGGGGCACCCGGAGGCCGTGCGTTAGGGGCCCCCAGCCGGGCCGCGCTGGCCCGGGGCACCCGGAGGCCGTGCGTTAGGGGCCCCCAGCCGGGCCGCGCTGGCCGGGGACACCCGGAGGCCGTGCGTTAGGGGCCCCCAGCAGGCAGCGCTGGCCGGGAGCACCCGGAGGCCGTGCGTTAGGGGCCCCCAGCAGGCAGCGCTGGCCGGGAGCACCCGGAGGCCGTGCGTTAGGGGCCCCCAGCCGGGCCGCGCTGGCCCGGGGCACCCGGAGGCCGTGCGTTAGGGGCCCCCAGCAGGCAGCACTGGCCCGGGGCACCCGGAGGCCGTGCGTTAGGGGCCCCCAGCAGGCAGCGCTGGCCGGGGGCACCCGGAGGCCGTGCGTTAGGGGCCCCCAGCAGGCAGCGCTGGCCGGGGGCACCCGGAGGCCGTGCGTTAGGGGCCCCCAGCAGGCAGCACTGGCCGGGGGCACCCGGAGGCCGTGCGTTAGGGGCCCCCAGCCAGGCAACTCTCCCCACCAGCAGTAGGAGCCCGCAGCAGGGTTACTCAGACGTGAATATTTAAACAGCACCAGAGGTGTTGGCTTCCCCGGGAGCATCAAATCTGGAGCCAATGGCAAGAGACTATCCCGGACGCAGCAGGACACAGCAGCTTCCTGGCAGCCTTAGTCTCAAAGCCGCCGGCTGCTGAACAGCACCGCCCTGGCAGCCCGCTCGAAGCCCATGGAGCGTCACGTGGCCCAGCGCAGGTAGCTACTGACCAAAGGCTGCTCGCCGCTCAGGGCAGCCAGGCACGTCCTTAGACACGTCCGCTCTGGCCCAGTTCTAGCGTGGCGTCCAGTGCAGGAGCGTAGCCGGCCTACGGGGAAGACGTCCAGAAGGGAGATGGCCGGGGATGGGTCTTACAGCATCGTGGGCAGGAATTGACTCAGATCGGCCATGGGCCTAGGAGGGCGAGCTCGGATCCCGAACACTGGGTGACTCACAGACCGTTGGGCAAAAGACTCGTGGGAACCAGTTTCACCAAACGGTGACAGAATCACCAGTCACTGAGGAAGTTACTCATTCTAGGGACTAAATGCACCTCAGCTGCAGAAGACGAAAACCCGGATTATCAGGAACAAGAAATGCTCCACAATGGCAAGGAGAGGCCACGGCCGGGACACCGCAGCCTGCGACAGGACCACGCAGAAACGCTTCCCTTCAACCATCGAAGAGTCTCCGGTTCAGCGCCACTGACTTGGAATTCAGCCCCAATTTCCTTCTGGAAACACTGGCAGGAGCACGGCTAGTTCGCCCGGAAGCACCAGACACCCCGCTGGTGGGCCCCACCCAGGATAACTAGGATCCTGTAACCCAGGGGTGGGGAACCTAAGGCCCCCCGCTTGCCTGGATCGGGTTCCTGGGGCTCGGGGCTCCAGCCCCCTCTGCTCTCCACCCAACTGATTTTTCTGTGGGCCAGCGGCCCCCAACCCAAAAAGGGTCCCAGCCTTGCTGTAATCCAGTCCTTGGCTTGATTTCTACAACAGAACGCGGGGGAGAAGGACTAGCATTGGCCGTAGCACGGCTTGGGGCAGCCACCCCACGCCCTGCACTTTGGGAGGCCCGTGGGGGGCTGCCCCAACGGTCCTATGGACGGGACACACGGGGCCCAGGGCAGCAGCCGGGAGCAGACTGCTCCGCTCCGTCGCCCATCCCCGAGCCTGCCAGGCCCCGCGCCCCTAGGGTGAACGGTGTGTCTGGGGCAGGGCACTGGCTCAGCTGGGTCAAGTCTGGGAACAAGGAAGGGATCTGTCTGGGCTTCCCACGCAATGGGCCGTGGCCGGGCGGCCGTGCCGACTGAACGCTGCCCTGCTGAGGCTGCCGGGCACCTGTCGGCAGCACAGGGGCCCAAGTGCTGCAAGAGCAACCCCTCAATTCTACGCACCTCACTGGACTCTGCTGCCACGACGACCGGCGTGCACCGCCCACCAGGGCCCCGCTATTGCTCTCTGGCCCCCCCTCTACCGGCCAAAGCAACCAGCCCCAGGCCCCCTCTTCCCCACGTGCCAGGGTCCCTGCTGCCGCAGCTCACCTCCTGGCCCGCTGCACTGGTCTCCAGCCTGCAGGCGTCTCTCCCCATGCCCTGGACCCATAAAGGAGCATGGACTCGGATCCAAGTACCGCCCCTTTTGTGGGGAAAGCTGCAGGCAGGGTCCAGCAGCGCCACAGCTGGGAAACAACCATCAGGCGACAGACATGGGATCTGGCAAGGGGGGCCATGGCGGCGTGAAATGCGCCTGACCGGCGTGGACTCGGCCGGCAGGAGGCGCTAAGTGGCTTCCCTGGGCAATCCCAGAAGGTGGCCAATGCGATTTCCACACGGCGCTTATGCAAAGCCCAGGCTTTGGAGCGGTGCAGGAGAGGCACTGGCTGGAAACGGCGGGACTGCCCAAGCGTGGGCTGAAGCCGGACAGGAACTCGCCCCTTGCTAGTGCCGCCCGACGGGCCGCGCTAAGAACACTCCGGCTGGCCGGGTGCTGCCATGCACCGCTGCAGCCCTCGGACGCAGCACAGGGCCAGTCAAGAAATCATTGCAGCACCAGGCACATCTGAACGTTGACAGGGGGCCAAGGGCCTGGCAGCCTAAAACCAGAGCGGACCAGTGGGCTGACAGATTTGCACTTGGGCAGCCCCCTCCACGGGCTCTGGTGCCAGGCTCTGTGCAGACCACGGAGGCGACGCTGCTCACGTCGCTGACCTCTTCTCTGCTCCCACAAGGCTCCAAAATGGATTCAAACCCAGAGGCCGGATTCTGGAGCACACCCCCCCGCGGGGGGGACTGTGCAGCACACGCCATGGCTGCAAGTGAGCTGAGGAAACCCAGGAGCAATCCTGGTCCTCCCCCCCGAGCTTCTCTCCCGCTGCCGGACTGGGACTAGAACTTCCGAAGGGAGCCCAGGCGTGAGGAACCGGGACTCCCTGCTCTCGGCGTGGTGGCTGAGGCGATGGCGCGGGCAGCGGAGTTCAAGCGTTGTGGAGAGCGGAGGCCCGGGGGGCCCTGCTGGCTGCCTCTGGAAAGCCGCTTCCCCCGCAGACTCGGATGGCTTGTAACGCGAGGGCCGAGCCCTCGCTCTGGACGCAGACAGGAGGCAGTTACCGCTCCCGTCACAGGCTGCCACGGAAAGCGGGAGACCGGACCATCACAGAGCCGTTCTGTGCTCGGGGGGACACCTCTCCGGAGGGGAGAATCAACACTGCTCTGGAGAATGAACGTCAGCTCCTGCCCTGGGGCATTTGGGCGGAAGAAGATAGCGTGGTGGTACTGGGACCATGGCTACACTCAGGTCACAGGGTCCAGGAGCAGGCAAAAGGCCCAGCAAAGCTTATTAGTTCAGAATACCTGCAATGTACCCCAAACCATTTCCGACCGCGTGTCCTGAGGGGTCTCTGCCCCTGAAGCCAGACGAATTGTGCCAAACGCGAACGAGAAGGAAAAGAAAACTCAAAATGTCACGTCGGAGACAGAAGTTCGAGGCCCCGGATCCAGGAGCTTGCATGGAGACCCTGGAGTTAGCGCAGAGAATCCGGGGGGCGGCAGCAAATCGCGAACGAGAAGGCTACGTGGCCCCCAAGTATCACCAGGAGCCCTCTGCTGCCGCGCTGTCTACAGCCAGGTCCCGGACTGGCGCAGCATGGCCAGCTGGAGCAACGGCCAATGGCGCAAGCTTCTCTTCCACCAGCCCTCCCCAGCAAAGGGATCCAGCAGCCGCCCCTTGTGCAGAGGGGAACTGGGGTCTATACGTCCGGCCCCGCAAGCGGAGAGATACCAGCCCCTCTGAGCACACAGACAAGGCTCTGCTGCCCCTTGGACTGGAGGTCAGTTTTAGTCGGGGCCAGTGTCCCTCCAGCGTCCCCGGCGGCTAGCCAGCCAGGGGCTCAGGGCTTCCTGCACGGAGCTGAGGAATCCCCTGCGAAGCTCTGCCGCGGCGCAGCTTGGAGGGACGCTGCTCAGAACGACAGCGGAGACAGCCTCCTCCGCAGGCCAAGCGGCCCAGAGCGAATGGTCTCTAGCTAGGCGAGCCACGCACTGCGGAGGGCGTCTGCACACGACGCGCTAGCGAACCGCTATCCGCACGGGGAACCAAGGAGTGCGACTCCCCCAGCTACTACTGAGCACAGAGGAAGTGGGACGCTGGGGAACGGGAAATTATGGCCAGATACTCACCGCCGAGTAGCAGTCTGAGGTGGGCCAAGCTACACCACACGCAGCTGCTTCCATTCCCCTGCGCTGCTTGGAGTTCAAACAGCCCTCGCGCGGCCCATGCACAACCAGCACCCAGGCTCCAGCCACCAGAGAGCCCCAGGACCCGAGTCTGGGCCTGCATACGCGGCGAGGAGTCCTGTGGCACCTTCCAGACTCAGGTCGATTGGAGCACAAGCTTGCGTGGGCAAAGACCCACTTGGTCAGATGCCTGGAAGCTGAGGCTCTTCAATGCAGCTCTGCCACCTTTCTCCATTTCTGTCCTTCGCTTTCAGCCCCCTCTGGCTTCTGAGAGCCAGCACCAAACTCCCCCTGCTGCCATCAGCCGCCAGCCCACTCCGGCAGGGCCCCCGAGCCCAGCTAGCCCCTCCACGGGCTTCAACAGCTTCTCCCTCCTCGCAGGCAGCTCTCACGACCGACTCCCTGAGGCCGGCGGAGACAAGCCACGCAGCTCCAGTGACGTCAACTGGAGCCGACGAACTCTGCAGCGATTCTGGGGGGGGCCCCCAGCGGGAGGTCGATGGGAGCAACGCTCCTTCGCCTTCCCTTGTTCCCCGCGACGGGGAGAGCCCTGGCGCGCAGGGCGCCCTCAGTGGTTGCTTTAGTGGGTCTCTGCCAGACCCGCTGGCCGAACCCTGGGGGACCCTCTGCTCAGTGGAGACCGGCCTCGGTGCTCTGCAGGTCTCCCTCCTAGGCCCAGCCAGAGGGGGAGCTGCGCTAGGGCCCCCCAAGGCGAAAGGCGGGACTCGCTGAGGCGGGAGGGGAGGGGTCAGACGAGGGAAGGGACGCGCCGCAGGCCTGGGGGGAGACGCCAGGCCCTGCGCACGGGAGCACTGCACGATGGCGTGGGCAGGACACTCACCACAACCCCAAACTGCTCCGGCTCGGCCAGCTCGCTGTATTCATCTCCCAGCTCTGCCAGCATCTTCAGCTGCTCCGGCTCAGGCATCTGCTTAATCAGGTTCTGAGGGCGAAACGGTGCGGCCATGAGGCCCAGGCAGGCGCAGGAGAAGGTGGGGCCTCCACGAGCCCTCAAAAGGAGGCCATGCTCTTAGGGAAGACTGATGGGCAGAGCTCAGCACAGCAAATGCAAGGGCCTCCACTGCAGGGAAAGCAACGAGCCTCCCCGATCCTCACTCACCTGCACCATGGACTCCGTCAGCACAGCCTCGTTCACCTCCAGGATCATGTTCTTGATCTCCTCGTAAGGCATACGGAAGGAGCCCAGGAAAATTGCTGCCAGGGTCCAAGAAGAGACACAAATAAATGGACGGGGACAGTCCACCAAGCACTACAGACAGGGCCCCGCCGGGCTCGGCACGACCCCCGCCCACACTCACAGAGATTCTGGGCACTCTTGGAATCCAGCACTTTCAGCTCTTTGACCTTTTTCTTCTGCACACTCTTCTCCTGGCTGCCCTCCTGCTCTTGCTTTGCTGCGCACAGGAAACGGGGGTGAGTAGAGGCGAGGGGAGCCAGCAGCCACCCGCACAACGGCCCGCTGTCCAGCCCACGCTCCGCAAGGCGCCGCCCAGGGGCAGACGCAGCCTCGACTCTCCCGCACAGGAGGGGAACCCCCTCGCTGGAGGACACGGGCTGAGACGTGGACGAGCACGGAGACCTTGGGATGGGTGACAGCTCCGACCGAACCCCCCTCTGGCACTGGCAACAGCTCTAACATCCCACCAGGGGGCTGGGGAATCTTCCGGGCATTACTCCCGGGACTTGGGGCTCTGGGGTCTGAGGACTCCTTACAACGAGCTTGGCTCCGGCCCCAGGATCCCCTCCCCTTCTCAGAGATGCAGCAGCTTCCCCGGGAGTGAGGACTCAGAGGCACGCGCCCAGACCCCTAAGAGCTCTCTGCTTTATTTGCTGCATGTGACATGATGGCCGGGAAGACTGATTCAGGCTCTCCCCCGGGACGGGAGCAGAGGCAACACGAATCCTCGATTAGCAACAGCGGCAAGCGGACGGAACGAAGGAAAGAACTTTGGCCTCTATTATGCACCACATCCTCCGTCTGTGTCAGCTGCACAACGTATCCGCGCTGCCTGTGTGCTTGCTTCCAAGTGACGCAGCGGAGCGCCCGGAACACCCCGCCAGACAGGGCCTTGCTCAGAGTGACGTTTGGAGAGGCAGCTGTTCGCCATTTAATGGAGCCCTGCTACTTTCATACCAGCCTTGATTTCTCATTCCTAGGTACTAAGTGAAGCACCTTACAAAAGTCGGGGAATTTCACTGAACACTATTATAACTGTCAGCAACTAGAACCGTACCCCCATCCCCTGCCCTAGCTCCCAACCCAACCCCCGCACCCCTCCCGTACCCCCATCCCCTGCCCTAGCTCCCAACCCAAGCCCCGCACCCCTCCCGTACCCCCATCCCCCGCCCTAGCTCCCAACCCAAGCCCCGCACCCCTCCCGTACCCCCATCCCCCGCCCTAGCTCCCAACCCAACCCCCGCACCCCTCCCGTACCCCCATCCCCCGCCCTAGCTCCCAACCCAACCCCCGCACCCCTCCCGTACCCCCATCCCCCGCCCTAGCTCCCAACCCAAACCCCTGCACCCCTCCCGTACCCCCATCCCCCGCCCTAGCTCACAACCCAACCCCTGCACCCCTCCCGTACCCCCAACCCCTGCCCTAGCTCACAACCCAACCCCTGCACCCCTCCCGTTCCCCCATCCCCCGCCCTAGCTCCCAACCCAACCCCTGCACCCCAGTCCAATGCCTCCTTTACCCAAAGCTCCCTTCTGCCCCCGACCTCCATCCCAGACCCCGCACCTCTGCCATTAACACCATGGAAGAGTGCGGCCCTCGATCACTTTCCAAATTCTTAGAGTGCCCCCCCCCCAATCAAAAATGATTGCCCACGCCTGGTCTGCAGGCTCTGGCGTCCCACGGGCTCTGCTGCCCTGCCGGCCGGCCGTTCCCAGCCCTCTGTGCTGGGGCTCTCTAGTCCGGCAATGTCCGAGGTCCTGCTGGCCCGTGGATATGGCCAGACCAGAGTCCTGGGCCACAGTGGTTCAGCCTGTAGTCCGGGGTCTAATGACCTGGCCTGGCTCGGGGGGACTACGCACGACCCGAGGCAGGAGAAGGCTGCAGCGCCGAGCGCACTAACAGTAACCTGCCCTACAACACGCTGGGCAGCAGGAACATGAACTGCCCCCCGGCCCAGTCCCACTGGGACCACACGGAAGGGACGAGCTGCATCTCTCAGCCATGACGGTGCTTTCCCTGGATCCCCTCCCCCTGCCGTGTGCTCACACAGACAGAGCAGCTACTGAGAGAGTCCCTGACCTCGTTTTCTGTGCACGCGCACGAACGAAGGGCACCGCCAACCAGAGAGGCTTACAGGAAAAGCAGCTACTCTGAAAAGTGCCAGCGGCCAGAGGGCTCTGTGGCTGCGGAGAGCACCCGGCCCGTGTTCCTGGTGAGCGCTCTCACGAAGGACTTGGGGGCAGCCAAAGGGATCATGCGTAAAGAAAAGGGGAAGTGCGCAGCCCTGGCCCTAGGAGACGCAGCCCAACGCTTGGGGCTTTAGGGCAGAACTGTACGAAGCACCCTGGAGAATCAAGCGGGTCGGGTCAGTGCGGGCTCAGCATTCGACAGCACAACTGCGGGGACCAGCTACTCTGCAACGGATGTTCCCATCGAAACCCTGAGCAACACCATCGGGGAGACAGCAGCTGCTCTGAATGTCTCTGCCGCTCGCCCTGCCACACAAGTCACTGCAGCTCTGCACCAAGCCATGGCCGACGACCGGGGCACCTCTGGTACAGCCACATCAGCTCCAGCCCGTTAATCGCCACGCCGCAGGCAGACACCCAGCACTTCAGCAATTTCCCCTCACCCCTTCACGTCAGCCCATTCCCACCCAGCAGGACGCTGCCATTAGCCTGCACACACACAGCCCAAAGCCTGGCCATCAGTAAAGACAAGGGAACCCTCCCCACCTCACCTGCCCTGAGCTCAAAGCCATCACCCATCTGGAAACGCTGACCCTCTCCTCTCCACGGCCGAGCTAGGCCAGTGATGGCCATCGGTGAGCCAGGAGAAAGAATACCAGGGCCTCCTTCAAAGGGGGGTGGGCCTCTGCCCCCCAGAGGACCTTGTGTGACGGCGCGTTGGGGTCCCCCGACTCCTGCACCCCCGTAGTGGCCGAACAGACTCCCCCAGCCAGTAGAACAGGGGGAGTTTATTGCTTCTCCAGGATACAGCACGGCACAGATGGAATCTGGTTCCAGGGCAGGCCTAGGATGCCTCAGCCCCCCTTGAGATGGGGGACACTGGGCCCCTAAATCCCAGCCCCTTTCCCTAGGCTGCTTCCTCGATGATACCAGACCGAAACTAACTCTCTTCCAGCCCTGCCCCCAGCCAGGGGCGACATCCCCCTTCGTTTGTTGCGCTCCCTGGGGGGTAGCTGGTCGGACAGGTTGAGAGACCCTTGCCTAGTGACTCATCCCGTCCTGCCGGGCCGTGGTACAGACAGTAGCCAGTGGGGGTCACCCCCAGCCCCAGCCTAGCAACCAGCCAGGTACCCCCCCCATACGTCACACCTGGCTACAGAAATCAATGCCTTTACCGCCCAGTCTGTGTAATGCACTAGGCTTCGCTGCAACTGCTACAAAGGAGCTGAAGCAACAAGCGGCATTTGCAACAGCAGCGCGAAGAATCGGCGAAGAATCCCAAGTCCTGCTCTCCTACTGGGCAAGACGCCTGGCACACGAGGACCGGGCTACTCCCAGACCGGCTCCTCTTCAGTCCCCCGACACAACCGCTTTTCACAGGGACTCTGTAGCTAGACACACCCGGTCCGGAACAGGACCCCCGCTGCAGCACCGCTTGTCTGAAAAGCCCCTCCACAGACGCATCTCGGGGGGACTGTGCTCGGCCAAAGAGTCTCCCTACAAAGCCGAACGCCGAGGACTTCGTCCAGGAGCAGCGTCCCACTTCAGGCCACAGCGCCTTTCTAGGATGCTAGGCAGGAGGGGCTGTCCGAACGAAGCCTTCGCTATGTGTGGCGCAGAGCGTGGGCACGGCAGGAGCCCTGGGAGTTTTCCCAGCACCCCGGGGAACCCCCAGGGGAGTAGTTAACTGTGCTGGGCGCATGGCTCCCCACGCTGCAGCCCGGTTACACGGGCACCTTCCAGTGCGCTGGGGGTGGCGAGTGGGTCTTCACCCCGAGCCCCAGAGGTGCCGAGCAGTCGTAGCCCACGACGGATACAGCACACCCCCTTCACCTTGGGCCCCACAGGGACAGAACCCAGAGCCCCCCTGGCCTGGAGACCACAGGGGCAGAGCCCTCTCTTCGCCCATTTGGGCTCTCTGCTGGGGGGCCCAGGGCTCCCCGTACAGAATTCAGCTGCCGACTTCACCACCGTGCTCCAGACAGCACGCCGCTTTCCAAAGCCCAGCTCGCCCCCGCTGTCTGCTCCTGGGCGGAGCACGCCCCCCGAAACGCCACGGCAGCCCTTGAGGCGCGGGAGCAGAGCACTGAGACGCGCTCACGTGCCCTGGCCCCTTAGCGCAGGATCCTGGAGAGCGCCAGGGCAAGAAGCCAGCTGCGCCCCCCCAGGCAGGAAAGGCAGTAACACCTTGAACCCCCAGGCAGCTGGAACAAGGCAACTCTGGTGCCCAGGCCCCGCTGGGGGGAAGGGCACCCTGGCGGACAGCTCCGCACCAGCCCTGCCTGGGGAGCAGAACCCCGCTGCCCTCCACACGGTGGGACAGGGCACCCCGGCTCTCGGGGGAGTCCCGCGGGTGCGTAACTCCGGCTGTTCACTGCCCTTTCCTGTCTCCCTCAGTGCAGGCAGGGCACAGCCTCTGGCTCTGGTCACCACCGAGCGCTGCCTGTGCTAGCCCTGAACTCAGCGTGACTGCAGCTGCAGCAGCAGCTCTGCCTCAGCCAGCCCCAGCCCCCTGCAGACTCCGCCCTTGCTCAAGCTCTTTATTTTCTGCGTCATGAACACAAAATGGGGACGAGGGAGAAGGAAAACATCCTGCCTAAAATGGCCGACTGCAGCAGGAAAGCGAGCAAATCGCACGGCAGTGCAAGAGCGCCCCCTGCTGCTGGAAAAGCCACACGAAGGGGCTGCTGACGACAGGCTCACAGACCCAGAACCCAGGGCGGGCAGAGCCCTCCGCAGGCACCGGGCCCAGCCCCGACTCAGTCCTCCCAGGCAGGGCTCTGTCCAGCCGGGCCTGAAACCCCTCCGGGGATGGAGACCCCTCCCCCTCCCCAGAACCCAGCCCAGCGCTTCCCACCCACCTCGGGAAATCGTTTTTCCTAATATCCAGCCTGGACCTGCCCCCCGCCACGGGAGCCCCTTGCTCCTCGTTCTGCCCCCCCCCCCCCCCCGCGAACAGCCGCCAGCCTCTTCGGAGCCCCCGTAGGGCGCTGCAGGCTGCTCTCAACCCCCCTCCCTCGTCTCTTCTGCAGTGAACAGCCCCAGTCCCCCAGCCTCTCCTCGTAGGCCAGCGCTCCAGCCCCCGGGTTTCCCTCTGGACCCTCTCCAGTGCGTCCACATCCTCCCTGTAGCGGGGGCCCAGAACTGGGCGCAACACTCCAGACGTGGCCTCGCCCGGGCCGAATAAAGGGGAATAATCACTGCTCTGGATCTGCCGGCAACGCTCCTCCTAATGCCCCCCAACCTGCCGTTAGCCGGCTGGGCTACACGGGCGCCCTGGAGACATCTCCAGCGTCTCATCCCCTGCAATGCCCAGGCCCTTTTCTTCCCCAGGATGCTATCTGGAGAGGCTTCCTGTCTGCACTCTGCAGGAAGGAGACCGGACGGAGAGCGCGAGCTCCGCTAACGGCTGGGCCAGAGCCCCTGGAGCCGCGGAAACTGATTATACCCCCAGACAGCGCTTAGGGCTATGCGAGTGGTAACGTTCCCTACTGAGGGGTGCAGGGGCATGGCACCCGCCACTCCAGGCAGAGACCCGGCGTTCCCTTGCCAGAGCGCGACTAGACTCAGCTCCACGGCCACGATGCTAAGGCCTGCCCCCTCCTCCCTGCGAGGGTGTGGGAAGCAGTCCCCGACCCTCGGCAGTGCCCCCATCACGAGCTGGAAGAGAAGCCGGCCCAGCAGATTCCAACAAGCCCTGCAAATGCCAATACAGCCCCGCCGCACACCCCAACTCTCAGTGACCACATCACCTGGGCGCCTCTGGCTCCCGCCCCGGCCCACGCGCCTTATCATAATCATATCTGGAGACGGACCATCTCAGAGCTGGCGGGACTCGAGAGGCCACTGAGCCCAGCCCCCTGCCCTCGCGGCAGGGCCAGGCACCATCCCTGACAGATTTGCCCCAGCCCCCTAAACGGCCCCTCAAGGGCTGAACTCACAAGCCTGGGTTCAGCGAGCCACTGAGCTCTCCCTGCCCGCCGCGAGCCCATCCGGTCGCAGCACCGCACCCCGCTGCTTGTGCTGCTGCGCTGGGGCCTCGTGCCCCCGTGGACCCCAGCTTCTCCCCTCCCATGAGCGCAGCTTCGGGGGTTCGGGAGCCTGGGTCCCAGGACAGGGTGGGGGAGGAGGAAACTGCCCACTCTGGCTCTCCCGGAGGAGCGAGACTCGCACCTGCTTCTCAGCCAGGGCCCGAGGACGCCGGGACGTTTGGCACAGAACAGGGGCTGGAACCCGCTCTCGGCTCCCTCAGTCCCCAAAGCCTGACAAACCAAGCTCCCCGCAGGCCAGGCTCTCAGGCGCTTAGCGCAGGGACAGCGTAGGCCTGGACTCGGCGCACATCACAGCTCCGGCACTGTGCGCCCGCGGGGGGGCACTGCGCGGGGGAGGGGGGGCACTGCGCGGGGGAGGGGGGGGCACTGCGCGCCCGCGGGGGGGCACTGCGCGGGGGAGGGGGGGCACTGCGCGGGGGAGGGGGGCACTGCGCGCCCGCGGGGGGGGCACTGCGCGCCCGCGGGGGGGGCACTGCGCGAGGGAGGGGGGGCACTGCGCGCCCGCGGGGGGGCACTGCGCGGGGGAGGGGGGCACTGCGCGCCCGCGGGGGGGGCACTGCGCGCCCGCGGGGGGGGCACTGCGCGCCCGCGGGGGGGGCACTGCGCGCTACTGAGCAGAGGGTTTGGACAAAGATTCATCTCTCTCTCTGCACCGAAACACAAACCCAGAACAGCAGCAAAGCAGCAAGTGCACCGGGCCCAGCACCCAACGCTGGCAGCCCCGCCCTGGGCCGAGCCCACGAGCACTGTATGGACCACTTCTGGCAGGTGGCCTCTTGCCAGGGAAGCCAGCCTTCGCGGCTGTCCGCACACACGCAGCGCGCATGGGGGGGGTCCTACAGCCAGGCCCCGGCGGCGCGCGAGACCCGCGCTTGGGAGACTGGGCGGGCGCTGGCAGGCCTGGGCAGGAGCAGGGTGTGGCACTCGGTGCTTTCCAGAATTACTGCAGGGATAGGGAGAGGCCCCCCAGCACAGCCCAGGCCTGTCTGCTGAGCGCGGCTGGGATGACTAACCGCTGCAGCGACCGGCTCGCCCAGGGTGACTCAGCAGGGCAGTGCTGGGAAAGCACAAGAGAGGTTCGGGTGGGGCACGGGGGAGACTCCTGGCACGGCCGCCTGGAGCTCTGCTAGGCTGATCTGGGGCAGCAGCAAGAGCATCGGGGCCGGGGCCCTGCGGTACCCCCGGCACCTCCACACGACTGTCAGGCACCAGCACAAGCCCTGCCAAACGGCACAACGGGAAAGCCCCGGGGTAGAAATGCCCCCCCCCCCCCCCGCCCAGAGCAGCAGATGGAGAAGCCTCCCGAGCACAAGGAAAGGAGACAAAACTCCCTGTCAGGCTCCGAAGAGACACAAAGGGCCCTTGGAACACGGCCCGGGCTGCTCAGCCCCCGCCTGGCCGGGGGCTTCCGCATGAAAGAGAGGGCCAGATGGGCAGGGGCGAGCCGGCCAGCGCGGCAAAGCCTTTGTCTGCGCAAAGCCGCTTTCCGCTCTTTGTCTGGGAGGGAAGCCAGCTGAGGGAGCGGGGGCGGAGATGGAGAAGGGCTGCATCATTGCCTGGGTAGGATTAGCTGATGACCTCCTCCTCCAATCCAGCTCCTCTGACATCACTGCTAGAAACCGGAGCCAGCCTGGCTCAACTGCGCACATCTGGTGGCTGCGAGGAGCAGTGCAGGCTGAGGGATGCATTCAAAGCAAGGGGACCCCCGCCCTCCGGTTCCAGGGGTGGCCGGGCTAGTCTGCACACAGCCAGCAGTCGCAGCACCTCCCAGACTAAGAGCACGGCGCTGGCGCCATCGGGAACATGGCTGTGCCACCCGACGACGGTTGGTTTAACCTCCCAAGGAATACCCGGGCTGCCCAAGCTACGGGTCCTCGGGCCGCCCCGGAAAGGCCCAGGGCCAAGGAACCCCAGCGCAGAGCAAAGCCCAGCAAGGAGCCGGCTCGGGCTGTTCACGATCAGCCTTCCAAGCAACGGCCCTGCTTGTCACACCACTGGCCAGGACCGCGGGAGCCCGCGGAGCCGGGTCACGGGCACCACGTCCCTGCAGGCTGCCTGGCACCTGCCCTGGCATTCCAGCGGTGCGGGGAGCCGCGCTCCGGGCACTCAGGAGCCCACAGCTCCGGCGTGGGGGCTGCAGACTGCATGTCGCAGGCGGGAGCTGCTCGGCTGCCAGCTTCCCAAGGGAAAGGAAAGAGGCCGGAACACGCGGACCTGGCTCAAGGACCTCTCCCAGCCCAGCCACCCACCTCGCACCGTGCCCCGCACCTCGGGCGGCCACCCCACAGGCACAAGGAGCACTGCGCAGCCAGCTGTGGGTCTGGCTTTGTGGTGGGACGAGCAGGGCGCTGGGCTGGGCTGGCCTGAGTGCCACGCCGGGGCCTGGCTTCCCGCGCTGCCAGGCAGGAGCATCCCGGCGAGAGCCCCACAGCTGGCACGAGACGCAAGGCCTCTCGGCGAGGGCTCGCTTGCTTACGGGGGAAGAGTCTCAGCCCAGGCGGGCCTGGCCAGGGAGCACAGGGCACTAAGGCCGGCACCGCCCGGGGCCCCAGCAGCAGAGTGCAGCGTGCAGGGCTGACAAGCAGACCAGGAACACGCCCCTTGCCCGCTGTCCTAAGCCACCGGTTCCGCCGAACCAGGCTCATTTCCAGCAGCCCCACACCTGAGGCTTGAAAGAACAGCAGAACCTGCTGGGAACTCACCCGTCAGCCTCGGCGGGAGTCACCTAGCAGACGGTTCTGCTTCCCCTCGCTCAAAGCAGGACTAGCCAACACGGTGTTAAAAACATCAGCGGCCACCTGCCCTACTCCTGCCGTGGCCCTCACCAGCAGTGGCACATCTGGTGCCCCAGCTGCGAGCCAGATGTTTGCAGGCTAACACCGCGGCTAACGGGTTTCCCAGGCCGCACAGTGAAATGGACACAATTCTGCCCGTTTTACTCTGTACAGCAGGGAAAGCGACAGGAAATCCCAGCGGCCCCACGTAGCTGCTTGGGGAAGCCACAGGCAACAGAGGGCTCCCCAGACGGGTGGGCCACCTAGCCTGGCAGAGGAGTCCTGGGCTGGGTTTCCGACCGATCAGACACGGGCCGTGCAGAAGCAGACGTGAAAGAATCTCACGGTGGGGGGGATGTGACCATTGGCTCTGCCCACCTTCCTGTATCGCTCCCTGGTGTGCAGGTGCCTGGGACCGGGCCAGTGCTACCTTCTAACCCTTCTGCAGCCAGCGTGGCCCATGTCAAAAGACTCCTGGGTGCCACCTGTGCGGGGTGGCGCTGTCCTCGTGCAACGTGTGCGAGCCCTGCCCCCAGGCCCCCGCTGAGCGCTGCCGTCTGGACCCAGACATTGGGCACCACTGGGAAAGCCCCTAAAGCCACTTAGAAACCGAGACTCCCCCTTGACAGCTGCTGAGGCACCGGGTTCCGGTGAGGCGGCCCCCCGGACAGGCTGTCTGGGATTGGCAGCCTGGGGGCGAGCTGGGACTGCGGCCACAGGGATGCCTGGGCGGGTAGGATGAGCTGGCCCTTGGGCAGGTGTTGTCTGGGACCGGTGCCAAAAGCTGGGCAAGGTGGGCCCGTGTGGCTGGAGCGCTCGGGTGGCAGCGGCAGATGCACAAAGCCCCCGGACACGCCTCACACGGGGCACCGTGCTTGGAGCAGGGCTGGAGTCCTGTGCCACGCAGAGCGCCGGCCGGGGGCTGCCGGAGCTGCTAGGCGAGGGCCAGGGGGCTGCTGTGCTGCTGCGGAGCCTCACGCACAGCAGGGCTGGGACTTAACCGGTAACCCCGCCCGCACGGGCAGCACTGCCTACGGGCAACCGGGCGGAGCTGCCGCGGGCAGGAGGCTACTCTGGCCGGGGTGCTGGGGCAGCCCCTGCCTGTGGGGCACCCAGGTCTGCCGCAGGCAGGGGCGGCTCCAGCCTGCTCCACCGTGGTAGCATGGGCTCTCTGCCCGCCCCCGGAAAGAGACGGCCGCACACGTGGGTTGTGCCCACGGAAGCTCATGCCACCTATAAACCCATCCCCACGCACCCCTGCCAGCCAGCCGGCCGGCCGTCCCTCCCCACGCACCCCTGCCAGCCAGCCGGCCGGCCGTCCCTCCCCACGCACCCCTGCCAGCCAGCCGGCCGGCCGTCCCTCCCCACGCACCCCTGCCAGCCAGCCGGCCGGCCGTCCCTCCCCACGCACCCCTGCCAGCCGGCCGGCCGTCCCTCCCCACGCACCCCTGCCAGCCAGCCGGCCGGCCGTCCCTCCCCACGCACCCCTGCCAGCCAGCCGGCCGGCCGTCCCTCCCCACGCACCCCTGCCAGCCAGCCGGCCGGCCGTCCCTCCCCACGCACCCCTGCCAGCCAGCCGGCCGGCCGTCCCTCCCCACGCACCCCTGCCAGCCGGCCGGCCGTCCCTCCCCACGCACCCCTGCCAGCCAGCCGGCCGGCCGTCCCTCCCCACGCACCCCTGCCAGCCAGCCGGCCGGCCGTCCCTCCCCACGCACCCCTGCCAGCCGGCCGGCCGTCCCTCCCCACGCACCCCTGCCAGCCAGCCGGCCGGCCGTCCCTCCCCACGCACCCCTGCCAGCCAGCCGGCCGGCCGTCCCTCCCCACGCACCCCTGCCAGCCGGCCGGCCGTCCCTCCCCACGCACCCCTGCCAGCCAGCCGGCCGGCCGTCCCTCCCCACGCACCCCTGCCAGCCAGCCGGCCGGCCGTCCCTCCCCACGCACCCCTGCCAGCCGGCCGGCCGTCCCTCCCCACGCACCCCTGCCAGCCAGCCGGCCGGCCGTCCCTCCCCACGCACCCCTGCCAACCAGCCGGCCGTCCCTCCCTCCCCACGCACCCCTGCCAGCCAGCCGGCCGTCCCTCCCTCCCCACGCACCCCTGCCAGCCAGCCGGCCATCCCTCCCCACGCACCCCTGCCAGCCAGCCGGCCGTCCCTCCCCACGCACCCCTGCCAGCCGGCCGGCCGTCGCTCCCTCCCCACGCACCCCTGCCAGCCAGCCGGCCGTCCCTCCCCACGCACCCCTGCCAGCCGGCCGGCCGTCGCTCCCTCCCCACGCACCCCTGCCAGCCGTCCCTCCCTCCGCACGCACCCCTTCTATCTATCTGTCTCAGTCTCCAAGTTGCTTCAGGGCCACTAAGTTACAGACTAACACGGCTCCCCCCCATTCATTTCACAGCGTTTGTAAAGCTGCCACGGATGCATCATGGTGCTGCCACCTCAGTGTTTCATCTTCCCGCTGTCCCCAGGATTGTGTTGCAGGGAGCATGGCCAGGAGTTCAGAACCAGGAACATTAGCTCATCTCCGAATTGTTGCATCCCCCAGACTGGGCAGTAAAAGAAAGGCCAGGCAAGCCCAAAAGGTCCATGTGCCACCTGGCGTTCCAAGGGAGAACTGCACGCTGCCCAAGGAGTTCTGAGGAGAGGCTTCACCACCACACGAAGGGATCTCCAAGGTGCTGTTTCGTTTCAGACCAATTCCACAAGCCAAAGGCACAGAGACTGACGGGAACTCCACTCGGCTGGGAGGGGCCGACGGTTCTTGGTGTCTGTGCAGCATCTGCTCTTAATGCTCCTCCTCCCCTAGTGCAACCCACTGGTTCTCAGCAGCCTCTCAGCCTCTCACAGACTGAGCAGCTAAGAGACTGGCTGTTGGTTTAGGTGTTCGCTGCTACAGACTGGCTGTTGGTTTAGGTGTTCGCTGCTACAGACTGGCTGTTGGTTTAAGTGCTCGCTGCTACAGACTGGCTGTTGGTTTAGGTGCTCGCTGTTACAGACTGGCTGTTGGTTTAGGTGTTCGCTGCTACAGACTGGCTGTTGGTTTAAGTGCTCGCTGCTACAGACTGGCTGTTGGTTTAAGTGCTCGCTGCTACAGACTGGCTGTTGGTTTAGGTGTTCGCTGCTACAGACTGGCTGTTGGTTTAGGTGTTCGCTGCTACAGACTGGCTGTTGGTTTAGGTGTTCGCTGCTACAGACCGGCTGTTGGTTTAGGTGTTCGCTGCTACAGACCGGCTGTTGGTTTAGGTGTTCGCTGCTACAGACCGGCTGTTGGTTTAGGTGTTCGCTGCTACAGACCGGCTGTTGGTTTAGGTGTTCGCTGCTACAGACCGGCTGTTGGTTTAGGTGTTCGCTGCTACAGACTGGCTGTTGGTTTAGGTGTTCGCTGCTACAGACTGGCTGTTGGTTTAGGTGTTCGCTGCTACAGACTGGCTGTTGGTTTAAGTGTTCGCTGCTACAGACTGGCTGTTGGTTTAGGTGCTCGCTGCTACAGACTGGCTGTTGGTTTAGGTGTTCGCTGCTACAGACTGGCTGTTGGTTTAGGTGCTCGCTGCTACAGACTGGCTGTTGGTTTAGGTGCTCGCTGCTACAGACTGGCTCGGCTACCCCTTTGGGACTTAGCTTCAGGGGAGCCCCGTTAGTCTGCACAGGAACACACAAGCAAAGGGCAGGGAGCACTTCACAGACGGGAGTCAGGAGTTCAAGGGCACAGCCCACTTCTCCAGATGAGGAACCTCCAGGCGTGTGAAGTGGGCCGTGCCCACAAAACACCTGGTCCCATCGACATGTGACCTTTGAGCTTATCTCCCAATGTCCTCTCCCCCCGCCCCCTTATTTATTTTTGCTTTCGGGCCGGGTGCTCTGGTCATGGGAAGAAGCGGGCTGTGCCCACGAAACGCCTGGTCCCATCGACAGGTTTTGTTGGTCTTTCAAGTGCTCCCAGCCCATTGGCTGGTTGTTACGGTTTTCCTGTGACAGACGCACTCAGCCGCCCTCTGAAACTTTAGCGATTGTGAGGTTAGAAGTCTCACTAAGCCTCGTTCCTCCCAGCAAGCACGCAGCTCCCCTCCACCTCACTCATCCGGGAACCCACCCTGCAATCGGCCCCACTGCCAGCTCTGTCTGCACATCTACACCAGCGGCTCATGCAACTGCACATCTAGGTCATCAAGTCCAGCCATGCCCCTCTGCCATGTGCACTGGCCCAACTGGACAGTCTCTCCGGGGAGGAAGGAACGGACAAATCCGACGTCCGAAAAGACAACGCGCGCAAGCTGCCGGGGCACTCCTGAACGGATCTCCAAGCCACCGTGTTGTTTCAGGCCAATTCCACAATCAAATACACAGGGAAGCCTTGGAATGAACTTCGTGGACAGGTGTGGGACCATCACGAGGGCTGAAGAAAGACAGCCGCTGGCGAGCGCGCTGCCTGCCAAGCCTAATGCTTAAAAACCAAACAATGGGCACTTCAGAACCACTGGCACCGTCTGTCAGCGTCACGTAACGTGAACAGAGTCACTATTTTCCCTCCTCTCCCGTTTACTTGGGACCTGGACTTTTAACCCTCCACTCGCCTGAGGAAGTGGGCTGTTCCCACGAAAGCTCGTGAGCCCACCGACAAGTCTTGCCAGTCTGTAAGGTGCTGCTAGGCGATTGGCTGCTAGGCGATTGGCTGCTTACGTTTTTCCAGTTACAGACTCACTGGGCTCCCCTCTGAAGCTTTTGGCACAGTGTCACTACAGGAATGGTGCAACACACGAACCATCCCCTGCCGCAAATCCTGGCGGATTTCTCCACAGCAAGGGCCCAGAACTCCATGCAAAGGCTGCAAGTGCTACTCACCACAGGCCGGCCATACCTGTCTCCTTGCTCTCCTCCTCCCCAAGCGCTTTGGAAACGGAAACAAGCTCTAGCGGTTGATAACATGAGAGTGGATGTGGCCAAATCAAGGCAGCACGCTCCAGGAAACATGGCCAGGGAGCCGGCGATCCCACGGCGGCAGACAGCGACCAGGAAACATGGCCAGGGAGCCGGCGATCCCACGGCGGCAGACAGCGACCAGGAAACATGGCCAGGGAGCCGGCGATCCCACGGCGGCAGACAGCGACCAGGAAACATGGCCAGGGAGCCGGCGATCCCACGGCGGCAGACAGCGACCAGGAAACATGGCCAGGGAGCCAGCGATCCCACGGCGGCAGACAGCGACCAGGAAACATGGCCAGGGAGCCGGCGATCCCACGGCGGCAGACAGCGACCAGGAAACATGGCCAGGGAGCCGGCGATCCCACGGCGGCAGACAGCGACCAGGAAACATGGCCAGGGAGCTGGCGATCCCACGGCGGCAGACAGCGACCAGGCAGGTGCCCCAGCACGCAGTCTGGCTACAACACAGCATTCAAGCGAGAGGCCGTGGGACCAAGGGCTGCCTGCGCAGACCCCTCTGCAAGGAAGATCTGGGCACCGCACTGACGGGGATCTGTGGCTCTGGCCACTGCCAAGAGGTGACAGAGGCTCAGACCTGCTCGACAAAGCCCAGGGGCCTTCCTGAAAGGCAGGGGGCTAAGTCCCGGAGAGGCTCGCCCAAGGAGCAAGTGCTGCGGCGTTGGAGGGGGGGGCTGCTAGCGCGAGTGCTGAACTGCCAGTCCTGCCGCCTCGCTGCCTACAGTCCGACCAAACCCAGGGCAGTGGGCTCAGAGAGCTCCCTCAAGCACAACCGGGGAATATCGCTACAACCAGCAAGCCCCCCCGCTGGGGACCACAGTAACGAGAGCGCAGCGAGAGCAGCGCACCAGCACCCCCAGCCGTGGGGGGAGTCGGCTGAAGCCAGGGGCTGGGGAGGGAGATCAGCCGGTGGAACTCAGCGGTCCACTCCGCCTCCCTCTGAGCGACGCACTACGCAACCCTCTTCGGAGGAGCACACCCTGCCAGCCAGCATCAGAAGAGCACCGCTGGCCGAAAAGCCCTTCTCCTGCCCTAGGCGACTACCTTCTGGGGAGGGAGGGAGCCCCTCGCCGTCTCCGACTAAGGGACACGGAGAGTGGCCTGCCAGCAGCAGGCAGCACCGAGACGGGGCTCAGGGCAGCACTGCGGGAACTACTCTGTTACAGGGCGAGAGTCGCTCCCTGAAAGCTGCCAGAGCCCCGGGCAGCCCAGCCCGCTTCTCACTGAAACTACGTCATGCGCAGCCTCTATCAGCCAGGGGAAACGGCCATGTCTAGAAACAGGCTAATTCTGCGGGGCCGGAAGCCAGGCGTGTCAGCTTCCTGCATCGGGTCCACATGACTCTACAGAAGCTCAAGAGCGCAAGGCGGAGATGAAGCAGGCGAGCGGCAGAGGCAAAGGGGCACCCCCTGCACCCTGCAGCTACTGACAGGAGGTGGGGGAAAGCTTCAGGCCCAGCGCAGCCAGGAGGCCCAAAGAGGAGCTCGGCTCCCCCCCGGCAGAGCAAGCTCCATGCCACGGGCAGGGGAGCACGTGGTAAGAAGCTTCCTCTCCCACTCCAGATCAAGTGCTGGAGCCAGGGAGCGCAGGGGCCCAGTGCAAACAAGGAGCCTAAGTTCAGGGCAACGTGGCTGGAGGACACCCGGCTCAGGCGAGTGCCGCCTCAGCTGGAGAGAAAGCCCATGGCGGGGGCCCTGCACTACACAGGGCAGGGGGAGTGAAGTCTGTGCAGCCTGCCCCGGGGCGGAGCCCAACACATACCGGGGAGAGCGAGACCCTCTGCTTTGCGCACTGAATGCGGCTAACACTCAGGAGCCTAGTGCAGCGGGAGGGGAAGGCCCGCTAATGGGAGGAGACCGCTTGCAGCCCTCTTCCGAGAGCCCCCCCAGGGCCGCTCCACCGAGCGGTGTCACGGCACAGGCCCGCGCAGCCTGGCAGAACGGCGCCACTCACCCTTGGAGGCTGCAGGCAGCGGCGGACGAATCCCCAGGCCAGGAAGCAGAGGGGGAGAGAGGGGAAAACGTTAGACCAGACAATACCCCAGCTAGAGCGGTCCTTCCCCCCGGGAGGGAGGCTCACGCGTCCAAGGTGCTCATCAGCTGCTAGCCGAGAAGTCCCCCGGCCTGCCCGCCCTGCCCTCCTGGCGCTGGCGCCTGCGCGCCCCTTCGGAAGGCAGCTCCTGCCCAGCCCGCGACCCCTCAGTGCGGCCAGGCAGCCGCAGGGCGCCAGCAGCACTTACACTTGGCCTGGGCAGAGAAGGTGAGCGTCAGCTTGGCGAAGAGCTCGTCGTTCTCAAAGCGATCTTCTTTCACCCGGGTCCAGAAACAGTCCTGGGAGAGCTCCTCAGCCACAATCTGCGGGGAGCATGGGGCACGATCAGCCCCTGTGGGTCCAGACCACCCCTCCCTCCCACAGGTGCCCACAACGCTGTCCTGGGCCCTCCGCTCTCCCTCCGCACGCTCGCTAGGACGCCCTTTCTGCTCAAAGAGCTTCAGCTGCCATCTCGGAGCCCTCCAGCGAGCCCCTCTGCGTGGCTTGTCACCCAGCTTACTGAAGGAGCAGCCCCCCTTCTCCAACCAGCACCCCTCTTCCCAGTCCCACTGCTGACAGCACAGCCCTCCTGCATTCGGGGTCATGTGGGGCAGCGCCCGCCTCCGCCCACACCTGGCCAGGTCTCTCCTCTCTCGCCACACAACTACCCCGCTCACCCTGGGCAGCAGCGCCTGCAGCCCCCGCTGGTCCCTCGGAGGCTCCAGGTGCCTCTCCCGCCCCCCTGCTGCAGCTGAACTCATCTGCCTTGCAGCCTTCGCCCTCATGCTGAACCGCCTGTCTGCCACCAAACACAAGTCAGGTCTCTCCTCTCCCCTTCCCAGCCCCCTTGCCCAGGGCTTCTCTCTGCCTTGTGCCTCTTGTTCCACGCCCTCCACTGAGCCTGGCCTCCACACCCACTCGCTCAGGAAGTCACCACATGCCGGGGGGGGGGGGGGGGGGGGTCTGAAGTTCGTGTTTTACCCTTCCTCAACACCTGACTGTGCTGGAGGCGCCTGGGGCAGAGTGCGCCCCTATGCAAGGGAGACAGCAGCGGCCCGATGGCCAACGCCTCCACCAGACCGCCTGGGCCCTCTAGTGACCCTGCCTGCTTCCCAGCCACCTCGGGGAGGAGGAGCTAACAAGTTCAACCCTTATTACTGCCTGGCCCCCCCCAGCTCTGCTAACGCTCCCCAAGCCTGGCCTGTAGCAGGGGAGCCCCCAGCTCTGCCAATACACCCGCACCCTGGGCTGCGGCAGACTTGCTCCTAGACCAGCCTGGCTCTCAAGCTGCTTCGGCAGTTCCAGGTTCGGCTCCCTCCTGGGCTCAGCCGCACAGCAGGTCAGTTCTGGGACGCACCCGCGAGCGGCTACGGCGCTGGCTGAGCAGGGTTTGGCCGTGCAGGCCCCAGACTTGAAGAGTCGCATGTTAACCACTGAGCCACGCGAGAAGCAGCCCAGTCGGCAAGGCCCCAGAAAGAGGGGGCGCCTTGGCGCCATGCCCACAGCTCTCCGGCGGCAGGCTGGGCACGCTTGCTGTCTGCTTGCGGCTACTGCCGTGCTCAGACACACTGGCCCTGTGTCCTGGCGCCGCGGACAAAGCAGAGTCCAAGCAGCCTGTGCTTCCGAGAGCTGGGCCCTGCAGCCGGCTCTGCAGCCTGCGCATTGCGACCCGGCCCAGAGCAGGAACAGCCACTAGCCACACCAATCCCCGGCGAGCCCATCCATCAGCAGCTGCTCTGCAGGGGCCTGAGCCTCAGGGAAGCCATTGCCCTGCGAGCCACCAGCTGGCTCCTCGGGGGGTCCCCTCACAGGCGCCACCGGAAGGCTGGCGGAGCGGCACACCTGAGGGGCGAAGAGGAAAGGGGCCGGCAGCGAGCAGGTCTCACCTTGCTCCAGTTCGGTCTCCGCAGCTGCACCTCTGGCTTGTATTGTTTCTTTGGAGCTAATCCATAGGGGAGAGCTGGAGCTGCAGGGGCGCCCCAACCCCCAAAGCCAGGGGGCAGAGGAGGCGGCGGCATCCCAGCGGCGCCAGGGAGCAGCGGGGGAGGGGGCGGCATCCCGGCGGCGCCAGGGAGCGGCGGGGGAGGGGGCGGCATCCCGGCGGCGCCAGGGAGCGGCGGGGGAGGGGGCGGCATCCCGGCGGCGCCAGGGAGCGGCGGGGGAGGGGGCGGCATCCCGGCGGCGCCAGGGAGCGGCGGGGGAGGGGGCGGCATCCCGGCGGCGCCAGGGAGCGGCGGGGGAGGGGGCGGCATCCCGGCGGCGCCAGGGAGCGGCGGGGGAGGGGGCGGCATCCCGGCGGCGCCAGGGAGCGGCGGGGGAGGGGGCGGGATCGCAGGGGCGCCAGGCGGGGGGATCGCAGGAGCCCCAGGGAGCGGCGGGGCAGGCGGGGGGATCGCAGGGGCGCCAGGGAGCGGCGGGGCAGGGGGGATCGCAGGGGCCCCAGGGAGCGGCGGGGCTGGGGGGATCGCAGGGGCCCCAGGGAGCGGCGGGGCTGGGGGGATCGCAGGGGCCCCAGGGAGCGGCGGGGCTGGGGGGATCGCAGGGGCAGCCAAGGCAGACGCAGCTTGAGACGCTAACGCAGCCATTTCCCTCTTAGTATCTTCAAGCTCCTTTGACAGCTTCGTAATCTGCAGAAAGAGCAAAACGAGCGATATTAGCAGAACATCCAGGTCCCAGCCCGCCAGGGCAGGCAGGAGACCACAGCTAAGGTGTGTCAGACTTGGGGCCCAGTCAGTCCCCTCCATCACAGGACACTGGCACCCTGCCGAACGCACTAGTGGGTGCAGGACCACCTACTCCCAGAGGGGAAAACACTCTCCCGTGGTACCGCTGTCCTGTAAGCAGGCTGCATTGCAGCAGCGGGTCAGCTAGCAGTGCAAGTTACAGTAAAAACCTGATCCATACAGATAAACAGAAGCACGCCCCAAAGGCCCACTCCTGGGGGCTGTTATAACAATTGGGATACTGCAGGGTGTGAGCTCAATTACTGGAATCAGAGAGTCATAGAACTGGAAGGGACCTCGAGAGGTCAAGTCCAGTCCCCTGCCCTCATGCCAGGACCAAGCATCACCGAGATTGTCCCTGACAGGTGTCTGTCCTAGCTGCTCTTAAATAGCTCCGGATGGAGATTCCACAACCTCCCTGGGCAATTTATTCTGGGTTTCATCACCCTAACAGTTGGCAAGTTTTTCCTAATGTCCAACCTAAACCTCCCTTGCTGCAGTTTAAGCCCATTGCTTCTTGTTCTATCCCCAGAGGCCAAGGAGAACAATTTTTCTCCCTCCTTGTAACACCCTTAGGTACTTGAAAACTGCCATCATGTCTCCTCTCAGTCTTCTCTTTTCTGAACTAAACCCAATTCCTTCAGCCTTCCCTCCTAGCTCATGTTCTCTAGACCTTTCATCATTTTTGTTACTCTTCTCCGGAACCTCTCCAATTTCTCTTCATCTTTCTTGAAATGCAGAGACCAGACACAATACTTCAAGTGAGGCCTAACCAGCGCAGAGTGGAGCAGAATTGCTTCTCATGGGAATGCAGCCCAGAATGACGTTTGCTTTTTTTGCAACAGCATCACACTATCAACTCATTGAGCTTGTGGTCCACTATGTCCCCAGATCCCTTTCTGCAGGACTCCTTCCTAGACAGTCGCTTCCCATTCTGTAAGTGTGAAACGGATTGTTCCTTCCTGAGTGGAGCACTTTGCTCCTTAGTAAACGTCATCGTATTTGCCTCAGACCATTTCTCCAGTTTGTCCAGATCATTTTGAATTAAGACTCTGTCCTCCAGAGGAAAGTAGGCAAAGTTCATAAAACATTACAGTAACCTCCAGCAATGAATGCTAATAGACCAAGGTACAAGGTCTAGGAGACTGTCTGGATCAATTGTAAGAGGGAAGGCTAGTGACAGGAGGCAAGGGTTGTGTTGGCATCATGATTTACAAACAAAAATGGAATCAGAAATTAACAGACCAAAACTGGTGTGCTGGAATGAAGGGCTAACTGATGGGCGAGAACCCCGAGCACCTCAATGCCAGATTACCGCCCCTTAATATCCAACGGCGTCTGTCCTTTGTACGTCTGTCTGTCGAGAAAGTAAACACCACACAAGAGCCAGTGACAGAACTAACCCTTCTTCTCCAGGGAAGGGGCTGTCAGCCACGCTCTTTTGCTCACCTCAGATTAAGGTTGGTTTGCATGACGTGGCTACATTTACACTGAAACGTTTTCTGTTTTGCTTCTGATTCTCTCTCTCGTATCCCAAGAAACAAAGCTTCCAACCCTTGGCATGATGTTTTAACATGTCTGTGCGAGGTCGAGGCCCCTGTACACGAACTCAACCCAAACCACATGGCCCTTTCGTGGGGCAGTGAGCAGTGCAAACCCCTGGGCATCTCTGGGCCCTCTTCCTCCCATTTCCAAGCCAAGAGGAAGCCGGGCGAGAGCGCATCTGATGGGAGACCTCACACGGCAGAACCACCGCTCGTGGGTGTGGAGCTGGGGGAAGGCGAGAAGAATGACCTGGAGTCTCAGGGTTAGGGCACTGGACCGGAACAGAGGCAAGGCAGCCTCACCCTGCAGCACTGCAACCCTTCTGACAACAATGTTACTACATGACCGGGGCAGGTAAAGCCTGAGCCTGCCCACGCACTGCTGCTGTTTGGGGGGCTCGAACCCCAAGCTCAACTTCCACTGCCCTGGACAGGGAGCCATAGCCAAAGGGCTTCAGCCCAGGCAGGGAGCCTATAATCTGAACCCTGCCACCCATGTCTGCAGCCCTCCACCGGCTCCCTCACGCTGAACATCAGCCCCAGTGGCCTCGTAAAACTGGGTCGTGACAATGTTCCCAATTAGCTTTTCCATCCATGAGCGGAATAATTTTGATACGCACCGAGCCACGTGTCAACGTGCACCGTAACTAGAAACACAAAACCTATTTGTGGGCACTCTGCTAATCAGCCGGGCAGCATCTGAATCTCTCGTGAGCGCACAAGCGCCCAGACCCACAGGTTGAGAACTGCTGCTCTAGTCGACAGCCACCAACAACGGGCAATGTAATGATGTGACACTAACCACCCCGTACTCAGACCCTACATGCTAATTATCTTCATATAAAATATGCCTGGGCAGGTATTCTCTGAAAACTCACTGCGGATTCCTATTCCTATAGGATGCATGTGTGCGATGGGTAATAAGTATTCTGAATACGTGCTGGAATTATAAGCAGTGTGTGCGTACATCAGGTGGATTGGGAAGTTGTTAATCAGGTCTATTCTAAACAAAGGAATGTGAGTTTACCTCAATTTACACATAAAACCATCAAGCTAACAAGGGATGGAGGCAAACTTCACAGTCTCTCGCAAATGGGGGAAAAACAGCAGGGAGCATGAACCCATAAGCAGAGGAGCAGCTTGAGTTGGGTTTTATTTTTCAGAAGGATTCATTTCAAAGATTTACTTGAGGTTCAGCTCCGGCTTTGTGTACATTTACAAACAACTGAATCAACACTCATATTGTACAAGTGCAGAGAGGGAGGGTTTTCTCAACGCTAGTGGCACACTGATTAATATTGTGAAATGTAGCTATAAGCACCACATAGAATTATGAAGACTCCTTAATAGCAGGCAGTAGAGTTTGCCCCGACGGGCATGGAGGAGGAAGCCCCATCTACACAGCAATCATACAGGGAGCTGGGAAGCTGGGCATGAGCTCATCCTGCCCATGATGCTGCGTGAAATACATAGAACACTTGAGAATTCTGCTGATACCAAGATCCTAAATGGCAAGGAATCTGACCAGAAGGGCACGTACAGTGTGTGCGAAAATGTGATGATCTGCCAAGTATGATCATCTTCTTTCTAGGTTTGCATCACCTTTGCACTGTGAGCTACAAACATCCGGGGTCTATCTGCGCTGTGTTTCTGGGAGACACCCCCCCAGAGTGAAGGGAACTCTCACCTGTTTCTCCTCAGTTCCTACTTGTACTTTATCAGCTTCTAGCCCTGTGGTGTCCAACCAGTTCTCAAGCAGTAATGATGACTCTAGCGGCTACTGTTATAGCCAACTAGCCACACTCACCCGGCCAAATAGCCACATGTGGCTAGTGTGTTGGACAGCACAGTCCTAGTCTCTCCTCTTCATTAGGATATAGGGACTCTCTATTAATAGACCCTCCCCCACGGGATGCATGTCTGAGCTGTGTGCTCCTCCGCACCGTCTGCTTTCCCAGCCCTCAGCTTAAAACTCCTCCATGACTGTTTGAATTTGCCATGCCAGCACTCTGGTTCCATTTTGGCTTGGGTGAAGTCCCTCTGTTCGGTACAAGCTCCTCCTTTCCCAAAATGTTTGTCAGTTCCTAATACACCCAAATCCTGCCTCCCTACACCCTCACCTCAACTACACTTGGAGACCTGACGTTCTGCGTAACTGGCTCTGAGCAGAGACCTGGAAGCTTTTCAGGAGGTCCTGGACTTCAGTTGCCTGCGTAGCAGCCTAGATTGGGTCACCAGGATCGCTTTCCTATTTTCTTCTGTATTACTGGCACCTGCTCAACACTGGCACAATCAGTCTGGAGAGATCTGCAGGCTTCACATCCAGCAAACAATTCACCATGTGGTTCTCCCAGTCACCACAAACCCAGCAATCCATCTCAGTAGGCACTGAGAACCCCATTGCTAGAACTGTGGGGTCCCCTCACTTGAGGGCGTAGGCTCAGTGCGAGAGGTTGGCACAGGGCCACCTTGAAGGATGAGGGAGAGGTTTGTCCAAGGGACTGTTCAAAAGCTGGAAAGTAGCTCACATCTAGTGGCCCCATTACAGTGCCCCCTTCCCGCTCCTCCTGCCCCACATACCCAGTCTGTGTGCGTCAGAACTCGCCAGGGTGCTGCAGTCTGTCTAGCGAGACAGCACTGCGCTCCAAGGCCATGTAAGTCAGGCCTCAGCTTGAACATTACCTCCTCGTTCTTCTCGGAGACTTGGCTCTCCAGACTCTGCTTCTCTAGGGCGAGCTGCTTTTTCTCCTTGTCCAGGGACTGCTTCTCTCCATCTAAACCCAGGAGTTTCTGTTCAAAGTCGCTTTCCATCTTCTTCATTTCCACCTGAAGCTCGTGCCGTGCAGTCAGCTCTGAGTCCAGCTAAGGGACAAGGGGCAGTAGCGGTTAGGGGAGGACAGGCCTGGGGACAGCATCGCCATGTGAAGGGGTCTGCCTTGGCATGCACTAGCGAGCGCTGCCGGCATTGCAAACGCTTGGCTCCGTCTGAAGGCAGCCGGGGGCACGCCCATGACAAGAGGTGAACGTTCTAATTCCAGTCACAGCTTCAACGCTCACCTCTCGGCCAGGGCCCACGCACGAGAAGCGTGGGGGTTCACATGCCCGACAGCACAGCCCTGAGCAGGAGACACCTGCATGTTTGGTGAACTAAAAAGCGAGCACACGGCTCTTCCCAGAGAGACCGGCCCAGTGCAGAGCTGAGCGGCTATTCGCCACTGCTCTGTGGCCGGGAAGGCGCTGTCTGGTGGCACCTGCTCCAGGGCCTATCCCACCCCCGCTCTCCTCCCACGCCCAGCCAGACACCTTTTTCTCCAGCTCCACTGCCTTGGCCTCGCTTTTCTCCACCTTCGTTTGATCGATCAAGTTATCTACAGAAAGGGAAAACGCCATTAGGTAGTGTCCAAAATGATCCCTCCCCCCAATGCACAGAACCCTTTTGTGCCACTGCCAACACCTCAGTGTCCAGCCCCGGGTGGGACTTACCGCTCAGTGCCCAGCGCCCACGGCGGGACACAGGCCCTCCTTTCCACTCAGTCAGACGCCCAAAGCAAACACCAGTCGGCCACCCACCCTGTCACCGCTGTTCCTAGGTGCGGGCGCTCACATGCAGTCCACCGCTCTCCTCAAAAGCACCCGCACAAAGAGCCTGAGAACTAACTATCAGAGGGGGAGCTGTGTTAGTCTGAATCTGCAAAAGCGACGAGGAGTCCTGTGGCACCTTATAGACTAACTGAAGTGTAGGAGCATAAGCTTTCGTGGGCAAAGACCCACTTCGTCAGATGCATGCATCTGACGAAGTGGGTCTTTGCCCACGAAAGCTTATGCTCCTACACTTGAGAACTAACTAGTAGCTACAACTGATAAGAACTAGGTGACTGCTAGGACCAGGCACGACTTGCTAAGCGCGAGAGACACGGCTCCACCGCCGCCATGGACGGGAAGAAAGAACAGAGGGGGAGTCCTGCCAGCAGTGGCATATACAGCCCCACTCCAGCGGGCTCTAGAGCCAACCCAATGGGAGCTGCTAGGGGAAAGTTTCTGCCACTTGTGAGCGAGTCTGATCAAAATTAATGTGAATAAGCTCTCAAAGAAGAAAAGGGTGTTACAAGGAGGAGAGAGAAAAAACGTTCTCCTTGGCCTCTGAGGACAGGACAAGCAGCAAGGGAGGTTTAGGTTGGACATCAGGAAAAACCTCCTGTCAGTGTGGTTAAGCACTGGGATAAATTGCCTAGGGAGGTTGTGGAATCTCCATCGCTGAACACTGTTAAGAGCAGGTGTGACGTAGTGGAGGTGTTGTCTACTTCTCAAGTCCGGTGTTCACTCTGTTACACTCACTCTTGGCTATATTGTGCTGTGTGAGTGTGCCTCAGTTTCCCCTGGGCACGGCAACACTGTCTGCATGAGGAGAGGGAGGCTGGGCATGACTCACAACAGATGTGTATTGGGCCCTGACACCTGCGGACCAGACATAGGAGATAAGAACTCCTGCCCAGGAAGGGAGACAAAGGCCGAGGGGGGCAAGGGGTTGACACCAGGCTGGGGATAGGGCCTGGGGGAAGAGTCAGTCTCGTCTGGGCTAGGAGGAGAGAAGGGGCTTAGGGCAGAAAAGGGCCCGGGAGCCCATCTCCCCGAGAGGAATAAGGCTGCCTGCTCTTGGTCCCCGTGTTAACATCGACCCTATGCTATGCTGGGTCCTTCTGTTCTACTGGCTGGTGGCGAGTCACATCTGGCTGCGGATGGGGGTGCAGAGTCGGGGACTCCCCCAGCACGCTGTGACAGCAGGCGAGACAGACATCGGTCAGGGATGGTCTAGATAATACCTAGCCTGCCTTGAGTGCAGTAGGGATGTTAAATGGAGTTTAATCAACCAGTCGATCAGCGGAGGAGCCGCAGCGGGGTTAGCTCCTGCCCCCAAAGCTAAGCCCGCTGTGGCTCTGCCTTTGAAATGTACTAAGAGCCGGCGGGCTCTTAATACACTTAGAAGGCTGAAGTGCAGCGGGGGGGGGGGGGGGGGGCGGGCGACGTGAGCTGAGACAGCTGATTCCTGGCTCACTCTGGGTCCCCCCGGCTATGCACTGAGAGAGGCAGCAGGGGAAGGGGTTACTTGAGGGGCTAGTCGCTTTCATCTCTGAGTGCAGGGGACTGAATGAGATGAGCTCTAGCGAGCCCTCCAGCCCTACGACTGATTCTGGAAGATTTTGGGGAGTTCTTAGACACACAAATGCTCCTTGGGAAACGCCTGACCTCTTTATTCTAGCACTCTGGTGGCTGTGGGGCGATAGAGCCATTTTACTGGCAAGTGGCCTTGCTTGCTCCTGCAACGAAGGTGCCGACAATCGGCTCATGGGGAGCAACCCCAGCATGTGTCTCCAGCTGTCTGGGTCAGGAGGGGTTGGCAACTGTGCCCTGGAACGAACTGAAGACGGAAAGCCTGAAGGGCTCCCTGAATGCCGCTGAGGAAGGAGATATGGCATCCGGGGCCAGCAGGAACTGGGCCAAGACCCTTATCTACCCATTTTAGAAAGGGGCGTCAGAGTCCGGTTGTTCAAGAACTCCTCCTGAACAGGAGGGGCAGGGCCGCTACACTGGATGTGAGCTTCCTCTTCTCCTACCAGGGTCTGGCTGGACCAGGGCAATGGGATGGGCCTAGAATCCGACTGTCTCTTACCCAATGGAAAGGGAGGGTCTGGGAGGAACACATACTGCGGGCGGACCGACCGACCGCAGGGCAGCAAGTGCCCCAGCCACTAGCTAACATCCCGACATCCCAGCCGCCCTGGGAAGAAGCTTGACTGGACCCGGAAACGCCGGGTAACTCTTCTCGTCTTTGCTAAGAGAACAGTACCGAGCCCAGTACCTAGGGTGAGCCCATGGAAACGGTGACGATTTTCAAAGCGGATGCCTGGATGAAGAAATGGAAGACGACACTGAACTGCGAATCACAGAACACGAACTGGAAGGGCCCTCGAGCTCCCTACCCCACAGCAGGACCAAGCACCATCTAGACCGTGAACTTCACATCAGGAGCCTCCAAGCAGTTCACAGAGCAGCAGAGGCAGATCTAGGGTGCCACACGCGCCATGACTCTCTGGAAGCCCGTGTGTGGGTCACATTAATACCGACGGAGGTGGAGAAGGCAAGGCCCTGAGTCCTGGCAGTGTCTGAGGCAGCACTGACACTTGGTACCAAACAACGTGCCCTCTAATTTTTTCCATCTGTGTGTGGAATAAATGTTACATGCACCAAGGCAAGTGCAGATGTGCATCACCAATAGAAACATGCTATCCGCTGTGGGTGCTCTGTTAATCAGCCGAGCAGCACCTGAATCTCTCCTGGTGGCCGCCCTAGGGCTCAGCTTACAGGGAACACTGGTACCAAACCCATCGCTCCAGCCTGTTAATGCAGATCTGATCTCCAAGGCTGACAATGGTGAATTAGCTCCAAAGACAGATACTGCAGAGGGAGCTTGTTTCCACAGCCTGGCTTTAAAGTGGTGCGAAGAGGACACCAGCAACAGCCTGTATTTGAGGCAAGCCAGCCAGATGGCCCCAGGATTGCAGGAGACTCCAACCTACTGAGGACAGCCGTGCAACAGGCAAGTCCCGCCTGAAGGCAGAGTAAACCTGCAGCTGCTTGAAGAGCCTTGGTGCCGACACACTCGGTGCTGGCAAGACTGATGCTGCAGTCACCGACACGGCTCCCGAGAGCGAACAGGCAGCCTGCTCTTCCCGGGGATCTCAAGGAACCCTTGCTTCCTTCCTCATCCTTCCACAGGAGGCTGTTGGCATGACTACAGCTATTGCTGACACTTCTCTCCCAGTGGAGGAGAGGAAGAACAAGAGTCTCATGACAGCATTGAGGGCCTCGGAGAGGCACAAGCAGCAGCGAGTTCTGGGATCACTACCACACCACCCCAGGGACCTGGGCAAGGCCCTGCAGCAGGCACCATTGAACACACAGCTAACTGAACTAACGCTCTGGCACGCCTCTCCGCAGAGGTTCTCCTGGCTTTCGGCGCATAGCTAGGCAGTGCTGCTACCGAGAAACCAACGGAACGCTGCGGTGCCAGTAGAGAGAGCGGCAAATCTCCCCAGAACGTCAGCTCAAGCCATGGGCAGTCAGAGTGCAGTGCAGCTGCCTGGTGGTAACCACGGGAGGGCTCTGTGCGGCCCAAGGATGCTATGCAGTGCACTGGACATGCCCTCCCTGGGCAGAATACATGTCTACAGCCACTCCAAGAACAGGGTTTTCTGCAAGTCCTCCTCCCTTGTCCCCTACGTCTTCCCGTGCGGAGGGAGGGCCAGTGACAGCACTAGGGACTCGGGACTGGCGTACAGGCGCCTGATCCTTGGCCCTGCTTCCACGTGCTACGCCCTCTGCTGGCCCGGGGGAACGATCAGCGATGGGCCATGGAACGCGGTCTGACAGATGCCCAGCCACGCACATGCCTGTGAAAAGCAGGCCCCAGTGACGAGGTACGTAATGGCCAACGCCCAGACCCGCAGTGCAGAAAGCAGCAGAAGAGGGTTCAGGCAGGAAGTGAGCCTACCACGTCCTGCCGGCAGAGCCTCTTCGCAAGGTGCAAGCCGAGAAACGTGCAAAGAGGCAGGAAGTGCTGCTGGTCAAAGTGCAATGGAAGGACTAAATAACAGGGCTGTTCTGGAAGCACCTGGGCCAGGGCTAGTTCTGACTGTGACCCCAACAGCCTCAGGACTCACCTATTAGCCCCTCAATGTTAATGTTGAGGCGCTTGCATTTGAAGTCTGGATCAGCACCATTCTTATGCAAAACGATCTGGGAAATGCATTCATCAACCAGCTTATAGTACTGAGGCCTATGGAAAGAGAAAAAAGGAACCAGTGTTAACACTGCTCTTGGCAATTAGCCCCTTCAGGAACTGGTCTCGTCCTCCTATGCCCTACCACCCCCACCCCCACCCCCACCCACCCCATTCTAGTCAGTTTCAGTCATTGGCTTTACAATGATGATTTCATGATTTCAGATGTACTCTGAAATGTCCTGGGATTGTGCTGGAGGGGTCCTGGGGGTGACAAGGTTACGGTAGGGAAGCTGGTGGTCCTGCTACCCTTGCTTTTCTGCTGCTGTGGAAGCAGTGCTGCCTTCAGGGCTGGAGACAGTGCGGAAGTAAATGGTAATACCACACTCCCTTTAAAAGGACGTCCCTCCTGCAACACCCTTTGGGATCAGGATCCCCAGTTTGAGAAATGCTGGTCTCTCCGTGAAACCTGGACAGCGCCAGTAGAAGCGCACACAAGACCAGACTGCATGGCCCATGATGCATTTTCATGGCCATGAGTTTGGTAGGGACTAATTATGAGCTGTCTCCTTGGATCAGAGCTCCAGCCTTCTTATGGCAATCTAGACCACCTGCTGGCAGGAGACTACTTTTATGCCAAACCAACAGGAGCTATTCCCCAACAATGGGTTTGGAAAACAATTTCCAGACAGACTAGTAACGTATTCACTGTTAGTTAGGGAGACAATTAGCTTAGTTGTTTCCGTTTGCCCTTAACAAACTTCCTTCCAACCTACATGTCTGTAACGAGTAGTCTCCAAGTCAGGCGTGCTAGCCACATTACCAATACCACGCTCAGAAAGGGGAGCCATGCCTCTGCTTGGAGCACTACAAAGACACTCCCAAACATGTGCACGCTCAAGGCTAAAATAATTAATGAAAACCATTTAAGGAGGTAGAGCCCACAATTCCTTTGGGCAGGGAGAGAGAGCCCTTTCTTGGAAAATACAGATAGTTACAGCTAGAGCAGTGTACTCAATATCAACTCCTTCTCTCGCCAAAAGCCATGAGGTACAGCCCAACACGGCTGAGGCCAACTCACTGCATTTAAATGTGCTTGGTGATATTTTACTGGAATAGAAATCTTCTGGCAAGGGACTTCCCAGCAGATTCCAAAAGCCATATTACAGCCAAGCCTTGGCCATCGCCCTCCTGTCGTTCTCTTCTAATGAAAAACCAGAACCGTGGCTGGGTTATTTTAGATTACTGCTTGAGTCTCTTTGGCATAATCTTTTCATTCCCAGCACGGAATACAACCCAGTGCATTTTGGAAACAGGAAAAAAAAAACCCAAGCTGTTCTTGAAGCTGCACTAGCTGGTATCAAATTGTCCCAGACAAGTTTAGCTCCAAGGGTACAGCTACACCGCCAATTAGACACCCTCCGCTGACTCAGGCTTGCTGGGCTGTTTCGTTGAAGTACAGACTCCCAGGTTCAGCCTGGAGCCCAGGTGGGAGACACCCAGACCTGACCTCCAGTCCCTGGGGTCCTCCCATCTCATAGGGTTCTAGAGCCAGGGCTCCAGACGTCTACACTGCAGTGAAACAGCCCTGCACCCTGAGCCGGGCGTCGTGGGCCAGCTGCTGGTGGCAGATAACCCCCAAGACAGTTATCCGGGTTGTGCTTCTGAGAACCATAACTATGGCAGTAGTTAGAGGTTTGCCAATATTTCACAAAGCAAGAGTCTATCTTCCTTGCTCTGGAACAGTCTCTCTCAACCGTTTCAGACAGGAAGCCCCTCTCCTGACATCAACTTTTTTTTTGCAACTTCCTTACATTTAGTATCAAAGAGAAAAAGATGCATCAGAGGATAGCAACGGGCCTATATAAAGCTTGCGCTGTTTCAGGAGGTTGACTGAGAATACCTGACGCTAAGAATGAAGGCAGACAGGTAGGAAGATTTTCTTTGCTTTTAGCTTGTAATACAATTCTCAGCCCCACAACATCCCATTTACCTTTCGTAACCCCTCTGGGTGCCACAACCCACCGGCTGAACACACTGCTCTAGAACCATCAAAAGGCAATCCAGCCACCTGAAACGCTATCAAAGGACTCAGGTTTGGTTTTGTTCCCTCATCTGAAACACAAAGTGCTTTCCACAAGATTCTCTGCCATCTTCTCTCCAGTTCTGCTGCAGAAATAACATTCTTCAGTTGGACACGCCTGAGAAATCTTGCTGTCATGCCAGATGGTTCTTTGGTTGAGCCACCATTGACCAGGCAGACTGGCCAGTAGCTTCCACAGCTGTACTATTGTCTGAAATCTTGTGGCAACATCAGAGGCTGTGAAATCCAGTTTAGGCATGTGCCTGCATATGAAGGTGGTACTCAGAGGGTTTCCGTCCCTTAGCACACGCTCACACGGCTTTCTGCTTACCCTTGCCTTCCCTATGAGCTCCTGGAGCTTTCCCAAGGTCACTGGTGCTTGGCTGATGTTCCACTCTGGGCACAGCTGGCATTTTGTACCCTCCCATTCTAGAACAGGCCACCACAGCTGTTGCAAAGGACGTGCAGAAAAGGACTTTTGGCCAACGTCTGGTCCTCTTTGAACAACCTAGGCCAGAGGCCCAACTCTCCTTATTGTATGCACAACACTGCAGCCCCTTGCCTTCTCCCTAAAGGGGGTGTTAGAACTTTGAGCTCTGCCTCCTATGCAACGTCCAATCCTTTCCTCCCAGGATTGTGAGACTGGCCGCACTGGTCAGACCAACTGTCCATCTAGCCCATATCCTGTCTTCCAACGTGGCCAACACCCAAAGCTTCAGGAGGAATGCAAAGAGCAGGACAGTTGGAATGATCCATCTCAGCCTTTTCCTTTCAGTTTTTGGTAGCCAGATCTTAGATCACCTTAAGAATGGGACTGCATCCATGACCACCCTGGCTAATTGAGGATCCTATTCTCCAATAACTTATCTAACTATTTTTTGAACCCAGTGATATTTTTGGCCATGACAATATCCTATGGGCAATAAGTTCCAGAGGCCAATTATGCATTGTGTGAAAAGTTCTCTCGTTAAACTTGCTGCCTATTAATTTCATCAGGTAACCCGTTTTTTGCATGTGGAAAAGGGTAAATAACACTTCTCCACTCACTTTTTTTCATACCATTCATGATATTTTCTACCATATCTCCCCTTAATCCTCTCTAGTCTATGCTAGCAGCTCGAATCTCTTTAACCTTTCCTCAGATGGAAGATGTTCCATACCCAAGAACCTCTTTGTTGCCCTTCTCTGAACTTTTTCCAGTTCCATTATATCCACTTTTAAGATGGAGTGACCAGAACTGGACACAACATTCAAGGCGTGGGCAGACCATGAATTGATAAGAGTGGTATTATCGGCCCTTCTGTCTTATTTGCTAGCCCATCCCTAACAGTTCCTGACACGGTTAGTGGCTTTGAATGCTGCTGCACACTGAACTGAACTTTTCTGAAAACTATTCCTGATGATACCAAGATCGTTCTCTGGAGTAGCAACAGGTAATTTAGCCCCTGCCATTCCGTGTGTGGCGCTGGGATTGTGTTTTCCAATGTCTCCCCCACAAAGCACCCTCCTTACCTGGCGTCATAATCGTTGCGGATGAGCAGCAGGTGCTGCAGGATGGAGAGGAAGAATGGCTCTGCTTTGGAGTCCTTTACTGTGTTGAGGAGAATCTGGAACACGTCACTGAAGTCAGTGAAGAACAGGTTAAGGAAACGGAAGGGGAGGCATCCAGGTGCGCTGCCCTCTCTGGAGAGAAGGCAGCAGCCAGTCAAAGTACCCTCAAAGCCTGAGCACGCTCCCCTCTCGCACAGAGAGCTTTGCATGGGAAAAATGAAGAGGACACATTGCAGGAGACTGGTCTAAAATGGGGCTCTCACTCCTCCTTCCCGAGCCTTTCTGGAGCCCAGCCACCCTCTCCCAGTGACACTCCAGCTCCCGGTTGGAGTGGCGGCAGGAAAAGGGAGGCTGTTGGGAACTCATTCCTTCCACACCCACGAGACAGCAAGTGTCTCTGCATCCCTGCCTTATGCACCCAAACAGTATCCGTGGGCCCCGTTTTGGGGGGGAGGGCAAAGTCCTATCCCTCCGCCTCACTCCAAGTAACCCCTTTCCCATTATGCAGTGACCCCTCGGCTCCTTCCGTTTCACGACTCCCCTTTTCTCCCCCATCTCAGCCAAGCAAGCCCCCCCGGACACTGAACAAATCGAAGGTGTTTAAGAAAGAGGGGATGGCTATGCAGCAACACTGGCACAGAGAGCTCTACAGATTGTGCAGCCCGCTTACACCCTCAAATAAGGAAGGAGCCCTCAATCTCTGGACCACAGGGCATACTCACTAGAGGGAAAGGGTGAGCTCACATACCTAGACACACACAAACTCCTATTTCTAGCAGCCTCCTAGGCACCTTTCCCTTGGGAGAGCACAAATAACCCTTTTGCATTGGCCAGAAGCCCCAAGTCAACCCGCTGCCAGGAAATCTTACTGCCCCCACAGCCATTCCGAATAAGGAAAAGCGGGCTGTACCACTCTCCCCACGAAGCAGGGTGAAGCTATCACCCCTCCGACCTAGGAAAAGCGGGCTGTACCACTCTCCCCGTGAAGCAGGGTGAAGCTATCACCCCTCCGACCTAGGAAAAGCGGGCTGTACCACTCTCCCCGTGAAGCAGGGTGAAGCTATCACCCCTCCGACCTAGGAAAAGCGGGCTGTACCACTCTCCCCGTGAAGCAGGGTGAAGCTATCACCCCTCCGACCTAGGAAAAGCGGGCTGTACCACTCTCCCCGTGAAGCAGGGTGAAGCTATCACCCCTCCGACCTAGGAAAAGCGGGCTGTACCACTCTCCCCGTGAAGCAGGGTGAAGCTATCACCCCTCCGACCTAGGAATATAAAAGGTTACCCGGTTAGCTGGCAAGCATTAGGGTTAGCAGAATGCTTACCAGGCAACCTGCTGGTTGGCCAACTGTGCCAGGCTGGAGCAGTCCTGGTTGAGTCCAGTCAGCTGCATTAGGGTGGCAGGCAGGGTCGCCTGCATTGGCCCCCTGGCCCCAGCTGTGCTGGAGTGGCCCAGGAGATCAGGCAGGATCCTGGCCCTGTCCTGTGCTGGAGCCCATGCAGCCAAGAAGGCCCCAGCTGTGTTAGTGCAGGCCAGCATGACCCCAGCCCTAGCTGCCGACGGTTAACTGGTTAACTGATATAATTTTAGCCATTAAAACAGTTAACCGGTTAAATGGCTATTTACAGCCCTACTCCACACAAGGCCTGGACAGCCGTTTGGCATGGCTTCTCCTGCCTAAATTCTTACTAACAGACATATTAGGTCTGCTGGGGAAGACGTTCCATGACACTTGACCTCCAGCTCCTAGCTCACTTCTTTCCCTCTAGGACTTGGAAAAGTTATTCCGACTCCAGCTTATTTATTCCCCAAAACTGCAAGCAACAGAGTGGGAAAGGCTCAGCTGTGCAGGGCAGACTACCCTCCGGGGGACACACACAGAGAAGGGGTAATTCCCCAGAGGGAGGTTTGGCATGGCTCTGTCTATCTAGGGTCTCATTCCGTGTGGGACAGACGAATGGAAATACTCTACTGCCGTGTTTCTCAAACTGTGGGTCCCTCAGAGGGGAGTTGCGGTATCACAGAGCTTGAGAACCCCTGCTCTACTTAGTTTTTGGAAAGCAGCAGTTGTTCCAGGTGCCCTCTGGTGGCAAAATCCAAAACAGCCAAACTTTGGGAAGGGTGAGATATTGGGTAACTGTCAGCAAACCTCAATTTCACTGGACAAGCGCAAAAGGGACAAAGTATTTCCATTGACAAGTGAAATGTACTGACTGGCAGAGTAAGGAACAAGCTACTTGAGAACTTGGACTTTTCTATTTACTTGGTACATTTTGACATTTGATGTCTGAATGGTTACAAAGCTTCGCCTTTTTGAGTCTCAACACCTATTGTCAGCTGACCATCTTATTTCCCACAAAAATGCTTAAAAAGTTAGTCAAATCATCCATCAAAATGATAAAAAACGAAAGTTAGGCTCTGCCGTGCCTACCCAAAAGAGGGACAAATCACATCATCTATACCAAAAAAATATATCACGAAATCTGAAACTGAAGTTTCTGGAAGAGAGACAAGCTGCCTCCCACAGCCTTCCTCTTTTGCTCATAACCCCAAATCCCGAGCAGAGGATCAGCCCTTCCGCCAGGGTTTCACTCTCACCTCTGCAGGCTTTGCCTGGTGGGTCAGAGGCATCCTACAATGTAATGGGCAGCTCTGCCCCAAACAAGCCCTGGATCCATGTGGCCTGATGACAGGAAGCCCAGCTGGGCCCAGACACTCCCTGACCAGAGGAAAGACCCTCAGCCTCAGAGCCTTCCCTTACATGGAGACGAGGATGGTGCAAAGACTGGCCCCCCTGGGGATACCCCTGCCCCAAGCGCTCCCTCTGCCCACTGAGCAGTGGAAGGATATTCCATTTCCATGCGAATGTCGTCAAGGCGGCTCCTGAGGTCTTCAGAATCCTCCTCGCCATGCTCTTCAAACACAGTCAGCTGCACCTTCAGCTCCTCGTTCTCCAGTTTCCGCAGCTCCTGCCAACAGCACAAGCACATCCAAGGAGGCTGCCAGAAGCTACCCGGGCTCTGCTGGGGTCACTGGAGAGCAGACTGCTTTTCTGACGGCCACGTTAGAGCCCAAAGGAATGTAATGAGCATTAATGTGCACACAAGTCTGCTGGAAGCCCGGGAGAGCACAGGCCAGCATGCAGGCAGAGGCCCGCCAGCGGTGGCATGAACTCACAGCCACAGAAAAAGGGGCCACGCTCTAGGAGCGCTCCCACAGATGCTTGACGGCATGTGCAGAAGTATCACTGTGCAGGCGATGTGTGTGTGTGGGGGGGGGGGGGGGGTTCACAGTGGGCTCAGGGCTGGGGCAGAGGGTCACTGGATGCTGGGAAGTGAAGGTTCTGGGGTGGGGCCAAGGAGGAGCAGTTGGGGGGTGGGAGAAGGCTCAGGGCTGGGGCAGAGGATTTTGATGCAGGGTTGAGGGCTCCAGGATGGGCTCACGACTGAGGGCTTAAGGAGGACGCAGGCGGGGTGAGAGCTCTGGGGTGGGGCTAGGGACGGTCTCAGGGAGAAAGCTCTCTTCCCAGCCACAGGGGGTGCCTCTCCCTCAGCAGGTCCAAGGGAGAGGCTCCTCCCCTGCCCGCGTGGCCCTTGACAGGCTGCCACATGGGAACTTACGGGCACAGACCCAGGGATGCAAACACCAAAGGGAGTGTGATCATCATCCAACTGACCCTGGAGGCTGGGTAAGTAGGAGGGAGGAGGCACTGACCAAGAACAGGGCTTCAATACAGCCCACATCATTCCTGCAGCAAGGGTCTGAACACAGAACAGCCACACTGCATCAGACCAGTGGCTGATTTCGCCCAGGACCCTGTCCTCTGACAGCGGCCAATGCCAGGTGCTTTAGAGGAATGAAAAGGAATTTGAAGAGCAGCTAGGCAAAAACTCAAAACTAGCAAAGTATTTTTAAGTCCGTCAGAAGCAGGAAGCCGGCTAAACAGGCAGTGGACGATCAAGATGCTAAAGGGGCACTCAAAGACGGTATGGTCACTGTGGAGAAACTAACTCAATTCTTTGTGTCAGTCCTCCTGGCTGAGGATGTGAGGGAGATTCCCGACCCTGAGCCAGTCTTTGTAGGAGACAAACCTGAGGAATTTTCCCTGACTGCGGTGTTAGAGGAGATTTTTTAACACGTTGATAAGCTAAACAGTAACACGTCACCGGGACCAGATGGCATTCACCCGAGTTCAGAAGGAACTCAAATGGGAAATTAAAGAACAAACAACCGTGGTTTGGAGCCTTTAAATCAGATTTTGTACCAAATGACTGGAGGAGAGCTAATGTGACACCAATTTTTAAAAAGGGCTCTAGAGGTAATCCTAGGAATTACAGGCCAGTGGGTCTAACTTCTGTACTGGGCAAATTGATTGAAACCATAGTAAAGAACAGAATTGTCAGACACATGGATGAACATAAATTCTTGCGGGAAATGGTTTCTGTAAAGGGAAATCCTGCCTCACCAATCCACTAGAATTCTAAGAGACGGTCACCAAGCATGTGGAAAAGGGGATCCAGTGGATATAGGGTGCTTAGATGGAACCCTTGGCTCTTAAGTACAGTCAGCTGTCATGGGATAAGAGGGAAGGTCCTCTCCTGGACTGATAAGATAGGAAACAAAGGCTGGGAATAAATGGTCAGTTTTCAGAATGGAGAGCGGTAACTACAGGTGTCCCATAGGGCTCTGTCATGGGACCAAGCCAATTCAACATACTCATAAATGATGTAGAGCAAGGGGTAAACAGCGAGGGGGGCAAAATTTGCAGATACTACACAACTGCTCAAAATAATTAAGTCCGAAGCAGACTGTAAAGAGCTTCAAAAGGATCTTACAAAACTAGGTGCCTGGGCAACAAAACAGATTAATTTTCATGTTGATAAATGCAAAGCAATGCATATTGGAAATCGTAATCCCAACTCTACGTAGAATATGAATGGGGACTAAATGAGCTGTTTCCTCTCAAGAGACAGATCTCGGAGTCACTGTGGAGAGTTCTCTGAAAACACCCATTCCGCGTGCAGCAGCAGTCAAAAAAGCAAACGATGTTGGGCATAATTAAAAATGGAATAGAGAGTAAGACAGAGAATATAAATCCATGGTACGCCCACATCTTGAATACTGTGATTTCCCTTTATAAAAGCTGTGTTGACTCTTCCCTGGCAAATAACGTTTATCTAGATGTCTGATAATTCTGTTCTTTCCTATAGTTCGACCAATTTGCCCACTAACAAAATGAGGCTTACTAGCCTGTAATTGCAAGGTCACTTATGGAGTCTTTTAAAAAAATTGGCATCACATTAGCTTTCCTCCAGTCATCTGGTACAGAGGCTGTTAGTGATAAATTCCATACCACACGTAGGAGTTCTGAAATTTCACTTTTGAATTCCTTCAGATTTCTTGGGTGAATACTATCTAGTCCTGGTGACTTGCTCCTGTTTAATTTATCAATGTGTCCCAAAACCACCTCTACTAACACCTCAGTATGGAATAGCTCTGCAGATTGGTCACATAAAAAGGATGGGTCAGGTCTGGAAATCTCTCTGCAGGGACCAATGATGCAAAAAATACATGCAGTTTCCCTGCAATGCCTTGTCTTCCTTCAGTGCCTGGATGGCCCGGTGGCCCCTGATTGGCTGGCAGACTTCCTGCATCTCATGACCTTTACATTTTTGAACTTTGCTAGCTGCTCTTCAAATGCATTCTTTTTGGCCTGCCTAATGAGATGCTGTACACGACTTGCCAGAGTTTATGCTCCTTTCTACTCTCTGTAGGACTGAACTTCCAACAGGGAAAGGATGCCGTTTTGCTGGATTGGGAAGAGCCATACGACTCCATGGCTACTGGCGCTTTTGAGCAGTACCAAGTCCTGAGGCAGTGGCTGCCGTCCTCACTGAGGACGGCTCCCCGCAGGAGGAGGTGACTGCTCCTTACCGTAAGGACGTGCAGCAGCCCAGAACGCATCAGTTCACTTCGAATGTGGACTCGGAAGTCAAGCTCATCGGCGGGGATGATAAGGGCATTGATCAGCTGCATGCAGGCTACCTAAAACAGAGAGTTTCTGCATCAGACTGAGCCAGGCCTTTTCTCGTCATCAGGCAGAACTCCATTCCCATCAACCAAGGGAGTGCTACAAACCGGGAGCTATCAAACACACGGCATCCGACACCCTCCCTCCCGCGCCCTGCTCGCTACAAACAGAGCAGCCAAACTGCTGGAGCTGACACCCCCAGAGTACAATGCCCACAACCCGAGAGGTGAGGTACCTTCAGTGCCACGGAGGTCCTGCCCTTTAGACCGTCCAACAAGGGACCAAATCGCTCCACCTCCTCCACGTCCGCTCGCTGAGTCAGCGCCTCCAGAACACGCTCATGCCTGAAACAGCAGGAAGAGAGACTCAGCAGCTGCCTGAATTGGGGGTGGGGCGAGAAGGGAGAGAAGAGGGGTCTCCAGAGAGGCAAACGACTGCCCCGTCTAGAGGGATGGGGCTCGCTGAGTCTGAGACACCTACATATCCTCAGGCTGCGGCAGGATACAGAGAGCAGACAGCAGCTTCACAGCATCTATCATCATGGAAGGGACTTTGGGGTCAACAGCTCTCACCAACAGCAAGATCCCCTCCTCAGTTTCTAGCATTGTCTTGATTCCAAACTGTGGGGGGCAGAAAGGGGGTTAGTGCACGTGGCTCAGCCAGCCAAGCAAGGAGCACAGTGAGAACCGTCTATGGCTCAAAGCTGAGACTGCTGTAAGGCTCAAGGCAGGCCACTTCCCCAGACAGTGCAGATGGCAAGATGCTTGGCCAACGTCTGTCCACACAGCCCTTCCATCCTTTCAGAGGGGAGACCAAGGAGGAGTTGGGGGTCCTAAATGATCGATGCCAGCAAGAAGAAAGGGGCTTGGTGGGATCCCAACGAGCGTGCATAGGGAGAGAAGTGTCCAGAGAGAAAGGAACCAAAGACGCTAGCAAGGAAGCCGAGAGCGCTCACAGCATGTGTGACCAAGGAGGAGGAATGGAGAAAACAGAGGGCCAGGGCAGTTTAACGGATTAATACTTGGTGCCCAGAATGCCTGCAAACGGGAAGGGGAATGAGATGGCTTGGGGCATGAAAGGGAGGCTGGAAGGAAGACAGCGCTCTCGCGTATGAGCAAGCAGGAAAGGAGATGGGAATATCGCAGGGGTACAGCAGAGAGGATGATGCAGGGCAGAGGAAAACAGAGCGAACCAAGTGCTCCAAAATGCCTGCAAGAGAGAGGCTGGAGAATGTACACTAGGGCCCAGGTGGGAGATGGGGGAAGGGCACAATCCGAGGGGGAGGAGGCAGCGCGTGAGCGAGTGTTTACTGAAGAGTCCATCCCCATGTCCCTAACACTTCTGGGGCTAGCCCCACGCTGCCAGCACTGAATCCACGAGGAAGAGAAGGCGACAACACTTGGATGGGCCTAGGCCGAGGACAGGGATCTCACCTTGTTGTTCATGAAAGCCTTCAGGCATCGGATGATCTCGTGTTTGCTGCGCGTGTCATAGGAGCTGTGAGGAAGGGAAGTCAGCTGATGAACAGTCACATGGAGCACAGCACGCCCCATCGTCCTCCCCCCAAATAAAGGGCAGGAGGCCCACAACGTTCAGGTAGGACCAGGAAAGAGCTGAGGTGTCCGGAGCAGTACTCCAACCTCACTAGACGCCCCACCCGAAGACATGAATTCAAAACCAAGACAAGGCAAGGCTGCTCCATCTCCTGGAGAACCCCCCCACCCACCATCACCCACGTCTTGCTCAACTTTAGCTTCTGCCCTCCCCCGCAAGTCACCCCACAATTGTCAAGCCCTGTTCATCTCAGCCCACTGAAGACCTCTTTTGGCAAGCACCAGACACAAGCACTGCCCCAATGCCATCTCTTCCCCCACACCCCGCCGGCCAGGCAGTGAGAATGCCCGGCCCCTGGCTTTTGCTTGTTCTCCCGCCATCTCCAATCAGCCAAACAATACGGACATGCAGTAAAAATCCTGCTGCCTCACAAGCCCCTTAGGGTTATAACCAGGGCTCGCCAGCCACACGCTACTGGGCGCTGCGCATGCACTGACTGCGCTGCACGGGGCTAAAATCTACTTGCCACGGGCGAGCCCTGGTTATAACAGCTTGCCAATGCAGCAGGCCAGGGGTTTGCTTGGCTCTGCAGAGTGCTGTGCATAGTAACTTGTCACTCCCATAGCTCTTCAGCCACACTTCACAGAGACGGGTCAAAGGCCCACTGCCCCCGTCTACCAGAGGGGGAAGCTAGAGTCAGTGGCAGGGCGAGGACAAGAACCCTGGTTTCCTAGTTCCCACACTCCTGCCCTAACCAGGAAAGGGAGAGGGCTCTGGAGAGACCCTGTGCTAATTCACACATACTGGTGATGGGGGTGTTTTCTCTATGGCTACGTGGATTTAATTTAACTGGAGTGTGTCCATAAAGCAGGCAAAAAGGAGAAAGAATGGCTGCAGACAGCCACCAGTGAGCACACACTGACAGCTGTTAGGGGACAAGGCCAAAACTGTCTGCTTTAGTGACTGGCTCCAGAGCTGGGTCTGACCAGGCTGGGAACAGGCCTATGGGCCCTGAAGAACAAAAGCACTTTTCTGTTCCTGCTACTAAAAGGGAAACTCCCCTGGCTTTAGCAAGGCTGCCTGCTCCCAGGCCTTGCAGGGGGAAGAACTGCAAGTGCTCACGCTCTGGAGACACTGAAGAGCAGGCTAGAGACACATCTACCAGAGATGCTCTAGACGGCACGTGGTCCTGCCGCAAGGGAGCTGATGGCCTCTCGAGAGCCCTTCCAGTTCTAGGGTTCCAATCTGCAGGATACGCAGGGTGTTGTGGGGAATGCTCAGCGCCGGATGCCTGAAGGAGCACTCAGAGCCAAGGCGGGGACATCCCAGACACACAGCACTTTCTAAATAGCGCCCCTCACCTGGGTGCCTCGTCCTTCTCGTCATGGAGTCTTTTTAATATGTCCAGCAGGCAGTTGAGGCCCTCTGCCCCGAAATTCTGTACCCAGCTGTAAGAAACAGAGAGACGTTAGCAACGCATAGAACTGAACATCACCCGCCCGCCTCTCTCCTCTGCTCCACCCCCAGGCCCTGGGAAGAAAGCACTTAACCCCCTTGCTTGTAGCTTCAGTTCCCTGCCTGGTTTCCTCTGCTCCAGCAGCCCCTTACCTGACAGGGTTGTTGTTGAGTGACACTCGAAGAGACTCCAAACAACTGAGCAACTGGGCGTCCCTGAGGTTTGATTTCAGCTCCTGGATATAGATCATGGCGGACTTGGAGCTCTCCTTCTGACTCATGCCCTACACACGGAGGAAAGCACAGGTCATCAGGCAAAGGAACTGCGGCTACAGCGCCAGGACACAGAAATGGGCTCTCTGGCACGTGAGCGGGCGCACACATGCACCCTCCAGCTCAAAGGACTGAAGGGTGAAGCTGGGCTGGCTAAAGCTTTCGCACCAGTTACCTGGAGTGTTTTAAACCCACGTCTGACGGTCAGAGGTATTTCAGAGTTACCTCTCTCACCATTCTCTCTTCCTCCACCCACCGCGCTCAGGGGCATCAGGAGGAGGTAACGACAGAGGGGAGCAGCAATCAGTCTGAGGAAAGCACAGTGGGGCCTGCGGGTCCTACAGGAATGGCCATTCGTTTTCAGGCCATAGCCAGTGGCTAGAAGGGGTAATGTTGGCGTTGCATGAGCTGATGGGTAGGTGAAGTGAAGGAGGCTTTGTGTTTGGGTCAGTGGCCCCTTGGACATCAGTGCATTCCCATGCTCTTCACTGGGGTTTTCAGCACTGGTCCTGTGGACCAGGCCTGCTCTTCCCCCTCAGGTTTTGGGGTAATATTTTGAGGAGATGGAAGGGGTTATCTGCTAGTCCGATAGCCAGGGAAATGTTCCTGGTTCAGTCACTCTCGGGGAGGGGTGCCAGGGGTGTGCCCAGCAGCAGAGTGGGGGCTTTCCTGTTTATTGCACCCAATGTAGCGTGTGAGATTACCTGCCCTGTGGGCGGGTGGCGTGTGTGCACATTCGGTGCAAGGAGCTCCTGGCCCTCAGAGACCGAATTCGGGCTTTGGAGGCCAGCGTGGCTGAACTGGAGGAGCTGAGGGAGGCTGAGAGGTATGCTGATGAGGCTTTCTGGGACACTGTAGAACTGTCCCACCTCTGGTCAGACAGCACCTGTGCCGCTGAGGAGGATGAACGGCTCAGGGAAGGAGACCAGTCAACTGGAGCAGAGGGAAATGATCCCATAGCTGGGTCCCTCCTTCCAGAGGACGCTATGGTCTCCTCTCTCACTGAGGATACCTTTCCGGGAGGGAACGCCCATCATTAGGAAAAGGCCGGTGTTAGTAATGGGGGAGTCGATCCTTAGAAACATAGATAGCTGGGTTTGTGATGACCAGGAGAACCATATGGTGACTTGCCTGCCTGGTGTGAAGGCTGTGGATCTCTCGAGGCATCTAGACAGACTTATGTGTAGTGCTGGGGAGGAGCCGGTGGTCGTGGTACCTGACGTAGGGAAGGCATGACGTGGGTACCAATGACTTAGGGAAGGCTAGGAGAGAGGTTCTGGAGGCCAAATTTAGGCTGCTAGGAAAGAGACTGAAATCCAGGACCTCTATGGCAGCGTTCTCTGAAATGCTTCTAGTTCCACACACAGGGCTAGGTAGGCAGGCAGAACTTCAGCGTCTCAATGCGTGGATGAGACGGTGTAGGGAAAAGGGGTTTGGATTTATTAGGAACTGGGGACTTTTGGGATTGGGGGAGCCTCCACAGGAAGGATGGGCTCCACCTAAACCACAATGGAACCAGACTGCTGGCACTGAACATTAAGAAAGTCGTAGAGTCGTTTTTAAAGAAAGGGCTGGGGGAAAGCCGCTGGGTGCAGAGCAGTACATGGATCAGACAGACGCATCTTTCTGGCAGTTCAGTTCTGTAGTTTCCGCACCAGAGCCCTGCTCTTCAGAGTTCTGAGCACACGGGCAGCACTTCAGATCCTTAACCCTTGGCTTGTGGGCTGTAGCTAGTTTCAGAAATGGCAAAGAAAGTACCAATTTGCATTTTGTTAAGTCTGCTGTGAAAGTGTCAAAACAAACATGTGCCAGGTCATCACCCGGGCCTGCTGTAACACGAACTATATGGCAGAAAGGGGAGTCAAGCAAAGCAGGAGACATACCGCTCTCCGTCAAGGAATTCAGCCACCAATTTAATGAATGCATTCATTATCTTTTCATTAGCATGGACACATTAGCGAAGCGGACAGGGGACTGCAGACAGGGGAGTTGAAGAGGGAGTTGGGCAGAGGGAGTGACTGATGGTGATGAAGACCCGAAGCGCTTGTGCCAGTACTTCTCCTGTCTCCTCCACCTGTGCCTGTATCCAGACAGAGAACCTGAGCATGGATGCCTCTACCCAGGTCCTGGTGTGGTCTTGCTGTATTTGTGGCTTGCAATTCCCACTGAGTGATCTCCAGGCTGGGGGAGACAACCGTTGTGAAAGGTGCCTGCTGGTGGAATCTCTCAGGCAGCAGGTGGGAGAGCTACAGGAGGAGGTGGCCAGGCTGAGGAGCATTCGAAGCCATGAGGAATTCCTGGACAGTATTCCTGTGGAGTCCACGGAGGTCACTGTCGTAGGATGTGGGACTGTTGACCAGCCACTTATGGAGGAGGCAGTGGTGCAGGGTGAGCACTGGCAGCTGGTTACTTCTGGCAGCGGGCAGTGTTCCACCCCTGCTCCTAACCCTCCCACTGTGTTACATAACCGTTACACTTTACTTTCAGCAGGAGACAAGGAGTCACCCCCCACAGTGGAGGAGACCAGGCCTTGCACCACCAAGGTTGAGCAGTCTCCTGCCACCACTGCGAGGAGGAAACGTAGGGTAGTGGTGGTTGGAGACTCTCTTCTGAGGGGAACGGAGGCACCCATCTGTCGCCCTGACAGCTCATCTCGAGAGGTATGCTGTCTGCCAGGGGCCCGTATCCGAGATGTTACGGAGGCATTGTCGAGGATTATCCGGCCCTCTGACTACTACCCCATGCTACTCATCCACGTGGGCACAAATGATACTGCCAGGTGTGACACTGAGCGGATCAAGTGTGACTACAGGGCTTTGGGAGTACTGGTGAAGGAGTTTGGAGCGCAGGTGGTATTCTCTTCTATCCTTCCTGTCAAAGGTAGGGGCCCGGGCAGAGAGAGGTGCATTCTGGAGGTGAATGCCTGGCTGCGACGATGGTGTCACCAGGAGGGATTCGGCTTCCTTGATCACGGGGTGCTCTTCCAGGAAGGACTGCTTGGCGGAGATGGAGTTCACCTTTCCAGGAGCGGGAAGGCCTTGTTTGGACACAGACTGGCTAACCTTGTGAGGAGGGCTTTAAACTAGGTTTGTCGGGGGCAGGTGAGCAAAGCCCACAGGTAAGTGCTGAATGTGCGGTACTGGGAGATGGGTTGGAAATGGGGGGGACTACGGCCTATAATGGCAAGGAGAAAGGAGGGTCAGGGCACAACAGGGAGGCAAGATCAAATCAGTATCTTAGATGCATATATACAAATGCGAGAAGTATGGGTAATAAGCAGGAAGAACTGGAATTGCTAACCAATAAATACAACTATGATATCATTGGTATTACAGAAACCTGGTGGGATGGGACGCATGATTGGAATGTTGGTATGGAAGGGTACGGCTTGCTCAGGAAGGACAGACAGGGAAAAAAGGGAGGAGGGGTTGCCTTGTATATTAAAAATGTACACACTTGGACTGAAGTGGAGATGAATGTAGGAGATAGCTGTGTAGAGAGTCTCTGGGTTAAGCTAAAAGGGGTAAAAAACGAGGGTGATATCATGCTAGGAGTCTACTACAGGCCACCTAGCCAGGTGGAAGAGGTGGATGAGGCCTTTTTTAAACAATTAACAAAACTATCCAAAGCCCAAGATTTGGTGGTGATGGGGGACTTCAACTATCCAGACATATGTTGGGAAACTAACACAGCGAGGCACAGGCTATCCAATAAGTTTCTGGACTGCATTGGAGACAACTTTCTGTTTCAGAAGGTTGAAAAAGCTACCAGAGGAGAAGCTGTTCTGGATTTGGTTTTAACAAATAGGGAGGAACTAGTTGAGAACTTGAAAGTGGAAGACTGTATAGGGGACAGTGATCACGAAATAATAGAGTTCATGATCTTAAGGAAAGGTAGAAGGGAGACCAGCACAATTGAGGTAATGGATTTCAGGAAGGCAGATTTTGATAAGCTCAGAGAACTTGTAGGTAAGGTCCCATGGGAAGCAAGACTGAAGGGAAAAACAACTGAGGAGAGTTGGAAGTATTTCAAAGGGACGTTGTTAAGGGCCCAAAAGCAAACAATTCCGCTGTGTAGGAAAGATAGAAAATATGGCAAAAGACCAGCTTGGCTTAACAAGGAGATCTTGCACAATCTCAAAATAAAAAAGGAGTCTCATAAAAAATGGAAACTAGGACAAATAACAAAGGATGAATATAGGCAAGCAACACGGGAATGCAGGGGCAAGATTAGAAAGGCAAAGGCACAAAATGAGATCAAATTAGCTACAGGCATAAAGGGAAACAAGAAGACCTTTTATAAATACATTAAAAGCAAGAGGAAGACCAAGGACAGGGTAGGCCCACTGCTTAGTGAGGAGGGAGAAGCAGTAACAGGAAACTTGGAAATGGCGGAGATGCTCAATGACTTCTTTGTTCCGGTCTTCACCGAGAAGTCTGGAGGTGTGCCTAACGTAGTGAATACAAGCAGAGAGAGGGTAAGTTTAGAAGATAGGATACACAAAGAACAAGTTAAAAATCACTTAGGAAAGTTAGATGTCAGCAAGTCACCAGGTCCTGATGAAATGCATCCCAGGATACTCAAGGAGCTGATAGAGGAGGTATCTGAGCCTTTAGCTATGATCTTTGAAAAATCATGGCAGACAGGGGAGATTCCAGAAGACTGGAAAAGGGCAAATATTGTGCCCATCTATAAAAAGGGGAATAAGAACAACCCAGGAAACTATAGACCGGTCAGTTTAACGTCTGTCCCAGGGAAGATAATGGAGCAGGTAATTAAGGAAATCATATGCAAACACTTGGAAGGTAATAAAGTGATAGGGAATAGCCAGCATGGGTTTGTGAAGAACAAGTCATGCCAAACTAATCTGATAGCTTTCTTTGATAAGATAACGAGCCTTGTGGATAAGGGAGAAGCGGTGGATGTCATATACCTAGACTTTAGTAAGGCATTTGATACGGTCTCGCATGATATTCTTATTGATAAACTAGGCAAATATAACTTAGATAGGGCCACGATAAAGTGGGTGCATAATTGGCTGGATAACCGTAGTCAGAGAGTGGTTGTTAACGGTTCTAAATCCTGCTGGAAAGGGATAACAAGTGGAGTTCCTCAAGGGTCTGTTTTGGGACCCATACTGTTCAATATCTTCATCAATGATGTAGATATTGGGATAGAGAGTACGCTTATTAAGTTTGCAGATGATACCAAACTGGGTGGGGTTGCGACTTCTTTGGAGGATAGGGACATAATTCAGAATGACCTTAGCAAGTTAGAGAAATGGTCGGAGGTAAACAGGATGAGGTTTAATAAAGAGAAATGCAAAGTGCTCCACTTAGGAAGGAACAATCAGTTCCATACATACAAGATGGGAAGCGACTGTCTAGGAAGGAGCATGGCGGAAAGGGATCTAGGGGTCATAGTGGACCACAAGTTGAATATGAGTCAACAGTGTGATGCTGTTGCAAAAAAAGCAAATATGATTCTAGGTTGTATCAACAGGTGTGTTGTAAGCAAAACTCGTGAAGTCATTCTGCCGCTCTACTCTGCACTAGTTAGGCCTCAGCTGGAGTACTGTGTCCAGTTCTGGGCGCCACATTTCAAGAAAGATGTGGAGAAATTGGAAAGGGTACAGAGAAGAGCGACAAGAATGATTAAAGGTTTAGAGAACATGACCTATGAAGCCAGGCTTCATGAACTGGGCTTGTTTAGTTTGGAAAAAAGAAGATTAAGGGGGGACATGATAGCGGTTTTCAAATATCTAAAAGGGTGTCACAAGGAGGAAGGAGAAAATTTGTTCCTCTTGGTTTCTGAGGACAGGACAAGGAGTAATGGGCTTAAAGTGCAGCAGGGGAGGTTTAGATTGGACATTAGGAAAAAATTCCTAACTGTCAGGGTGGTCAAATATTGGAATAAATTGCCAAGGGAGGTGGTGGAATCTCCCTCTCTGGAGATATTTAAGAACAGGTTAGATAGACATCTGTCAGGGATGGTGTAGACGGAGCTTGATCCTGCCTTGAGGGCGGGGGGCTGGACTCGATGACCTCTCGAGGTCCCTTCCAGTCCTATGATTCTATGATTCTATGATTCTATGTCCAATGGAACGGTGGCCAAAGCACAAAGGGGTATCTGAAGGGTTAGCCTACAGTAAATACTTTGCAATGAAAGGCTACAAAATGCCCTGTGAACACCTGTTCTCACTTTCAGGTGGCACTGTAAATAAGGCTGTGTGTAGTGTAAACACTGTTTGCCAGCACTTTTGCTGACAAAACACCTCCAGCCCCTGCAAGCGGGACTCCAGGAAAGTGCTCCTGCCAACAATGGGCCACTTGTCAGGGCCAAACTTTTGTCTTTCGGGAGAGGAGGGTGAGCACTTGAACAACAAAAGTTTTGCTCTTCAGCTGGCAGTGGCACATCTACAACTTACACTCAATCAGCAAAACTTTTGTCGTTCACAGATGCCAGTTCATCGGGTAGCAGCAAGATATTCCCTAGGAAATATTCCACCCTCTGACTCCACCACCTCAACCAAGTGAGACAATCAGCATTGCTGTGTACAGTATCACATTTTTAAAAACTTTACTGTGTATGTACTTGTGACGTAGTGGGGGTAATTGCTGGGCTGTGGTGACCCCTGCTGTCTGGAGCAAGACCCAGCAGGGAAAACCTGGCTAGGCAGAGATAAGGCCAAACTGGTTGAACCAGTGGCCAGACACCCCCCATGGAGAGGAACAAAGGAAGGTGGAATGCTGCCCTGATTGCGGGGGCAGGGCTGGAGGGGAATTTAGTTAGACTGTGGAAGAGCATGGAGGAGAGCCTAGGGGAAGGGGCTGGAGTTTAGGGGCCCAGTCTCCCCCATCTCAAGGGGGCCTGAGGCATCCTAGCCCAGTTCCTGTAACCAGATTACATCTGTGCTGCGCTGTGCTGGAGGAGCAATAAACCACCCTCAATTCCACTGGCTGGTGCAGTCTGTTTGTGCCATTTCGGGGTGCAGGAGACGGGGAACCCCCAACGCGCCGTCACACTGGTGTCAGAAGTGGGATCCACGGCACCCCGTGGATGAAGCTTCCAGCGGCGAGCGACAAGGCGCAGTAGAAGCAAGAGCCCTGGAGCCAGGCGTGCTGGAGACAGAGCGAAGCGGTTCCTGGGAATCGTGGGGCGCTGCAGCACTAGACTAGTGAGTCTGCACCGAGGGGCCCAGTGGGCAGATGGCCTACGCCCGACTCTTGAAGGCAGAGCTGGTGGGGCTGTGCAGAGAGAGGGGCTTGCCTGTGCAGAAAGCAACCAAGGCCCAGCTGATTGCTCAGCTAGAAGAGAACGACCAGCCACAGGGCCAGGATCTTGTCCCCAGGGGAAGCAGCCAGACCCCCCCTGAGAGTGTGTCAGGCTCAGAGAGGGGGAGGAGCGCTGGAACCCACAGGAGAGATGAGACAGCTTCCCCCAGGAGGCCTGCAAGCTGCAGCCCATCTAGGGCAGGGGCCAGCCAAGCAGAGCTGCGGCGGCTGGAGATCCAGCTGCGGATCAAGGAATTGGAAGTAGAGGACCGAGAGAGGGATCGCCAAGATCGAGAGAGGCAGCGGCAGCATGAGCTGGCCATGGCAGAGCGGAGAACCGGCGGGGCACCGGCTGCGCCAAGTGCGGATGGGCCCCAGGGTCCCAGGACTGCCAGATGCTTGGAGAGGCCCGTGGTGGCCCAATTGAAGGACATGGGTGACATAGATGGGTTCCTCAGTGCCTTTGAGAGGGCCTGTGGACTGCAACGGGTTCCCCCAGCTGACTGGCTGCAGGAGCTCATCCCCGCACTGAGCCAGGAGGCGGCCGGAGTGCTCAGTCAGCTGGAGGACCTACAGCCCGGGGATTACAACCGAGTCAAGGAGGCCCTGCTGCACAAGTTCGGGCTGACCCCCGAGATGTACAGGAAGAAGTTCCGGGGGGTACAGAAAGGGCCACGGGAGACCTATGTGGACCTGGCCTCCCGCCTGGCGCAATACTGCCGCAAGTGGGTGTCTGGAGTCGGAGCCCAGACCGCAGAGGAGCTGCTCAAGCTGGTCATGATGGAGCAGTTCTATGAAGCGTGCCCACCCAAACTGAGGCTGTGGCTCAAGGACCGGAGACCAGAGAACCCCCAGGAGGCCGGGAGGCTGGCGGATGAGTTCACGGAGAGCCGGTCCGGGTGTGAACAGGAGTCCCGGAGAGAAAGGGAACCGCGCAGAGACCGGATCTCGGCTGAGCGACGGAGGGAGTCAACTACGGGGCGAGACCAAGGAACAGGTCGTCTGCGCCCCAGAGAACCAGCCAGGGCCTGGACAGAGACAGCCCAAAGCCTAACTTGCCAGCGCTGTGGGCAAAAAGGCCACAAGAGGGCTCAGTGCACCAGGTCCCGGGACCGGGGACTTTCCAGGGTTAACTGGCTGGGGCGGGAGGAAGGGCAGGCTGCCCCAGAGGCAGGGGCTGGCAGGCAAACCTCAGCTCAGAGAGAGGGGAAGGATGCTCAGTGCACCTCCCCTGGGAGGTCTGATTCTCAGGAGGCGGATTTCTCCGTGTACCGGGTGGGGGCAGGACGGCCCCTGCGGAGCGAGTGCCTCATACCCCTGGAGGTGGATGGTAGGAAGGTGACGGGCTTCTGGGACACGGGGGCGGAGGTGACTCTGGCCCGATCCGACATAGTGGCCCAGGAGCGGATACTACCCCACGCGCAGCTGACCCTGAAGGGCATAGACGGGTCCCCGTTTAAGGTGCCTGTAGCCAGGGTGCATCTGAAATGGGGGGCCAAGGAGGGCCTCAAGGAAGTGGGGGTGCACCCGCACTTGCCCACCGAGGTGCTGATGGGGAATGACCTAGAGGAGTGGCCCCATGGATCCCAGCAGGCTCTAGTCCCTACCCGGAGCCAGAGCCAGCGGGGGGCCGACAACGTGGGTCCAGGGAAGGACTCCTGGCAGCGTCCTCAGGGTCCCATCCCAGTGGACACGGGGTCCAGCCAGGCTGGGACTCCGGACCTAGGCAGAGGTGGGGGACAGATCCCGATCCCTGCCTCAGCAGCTGAATTCCAGGCTGAGGTGCAGGCAGACCCCTCCTTGCAGAGGCTGAGGGACCAGGCTGGCCTCCATGCAGCTCAGCCCCGGGGGAGAGGTGGCCAGGAGAGATTCCTGCGGGAGCGTGGGCTCCTGTTCCGTGAGTGGCTCCCCCCCAGGAAGGCGAGGGCATGGGGTGTCCAGCGGCAGCTGGTCGTCCCCCGAAAGTATCGCCTCAAGCTGCTGTATTTGGCCCACGATGTCCCCGTTGGGGGCCACCGGGGGATCCGGAGCACCCGGCTGAAGCTGCTCCAGCACTTCTATTGGCCAGGAATCTTTACAGCCGTGCAGCGGTACTGCCGGTCCTGTGACTCCTGCCAGAGGGGCGGGAAGGCCCAAGACAGGAGGAAAGCGGCTTGGGGGTCTCTACCCCAGATAGACCCTCTGGGCTTGCTGAGAGAGTTATGGGAGGGGAAGTCCTCCCTGGATGGAGCATCGGGGGTGGAAGCCGCCCTGGCTGTCCAGAGAAGGCTCACTGGGCTCATGGCCCCGGCCCGAGAGACCCTGGCCAGAGATCAAGGCCAGCGGAAGGGTGGGTGTGACCCCCGAGGACAGGCCTGCGCCAGTCGCCCTGGAGCGGGGCGGCGAGTGGACAGAGGGAAGCCAGCTCATGTGGGGCCTCGCCACGGCCGGCCCGAGTCAAGGGGAGCACCCATGTCCCCGGGGCGGGTTCCCACGCAGAGGACCCGAACTTCCCTAGGTCACGAGCGGAGTGACCCTGCTCAGTTCGCTCTCGGAGGGGGGAGAACTGTGACGTAGTGGGGGTAATTGCTGGGCTGTGGTGACCCCTGCTGTCTGGAGCAAGACCCAGCAGGGAAAACCTGGCTAGGCAGAGATAAGGCCAAACTGGTTGAACCAGTGGCCAGACACCCCCCATGGAGAGGAACAAAGGAAGGTGGAATGCTGCCCTGATTGCGGGGGCAGGGCTGGAGGGGAATTTAGTTAGACTGTGGAAGAGCATGGAGGAGAGCCTAGGGGAAGGGGCTGGAGTTTAGGGGCCCAGTCTCCCCCATCTCAAGGGGGCCTGAGGCATCCTAGCCCAGTTCCTGTAACCAGATTACATCTGTGCTGCGCTGTGCTGGAGGAGCAATAAACCACCCTCAATTCCACTGGCTGGTGCAGTCTGTTTGTGCCATTTCGGGGTGCAGGAGACGGGGAACCCCCAACGCGCCGTCACAGTACTGCCTTCTGCCTGTGGAAAAAAAATGTTCCTGGAACCTAACCCTCACTTTTACATTCATTCTTATGGGGAAATTGGATTCATTTAACATTGTTTCACTTAAAGCAGCATTTTTCAGGAACATAACTAACAAGTGAGGAGCTGCTGAATAGTACTTGTATGAGGTGAACTGAAATATGCTATTTCTTCTGAGAATCATGTTTATAGTGCAAGTATCTGTAAAAAATAGAACATGAAGGCTGTGCACTGTATTGTGTGTGTAAGCTGAAAATGCAGTAATATTTCACTGGGTATTCTATCGTCTAACAGTGCAATGATTCATTTTGTAATCACATTTAATTTTTTGAGTTAATGATGTGAGTGAACTGCAAGTAGCCTACAGACCTGGGAAAAAGGGCTGCTGGAATTGAGCCTGCAGCCTGTTCACACATTCTAAGGCCAAAAGTGACCATTCAGCACTGGGAATAAATGGACTGTTTGCCTGGAGTCACAGCTGACCAAAGGAATGGGCATTTCTAGGAATGATGCTCTCTGGATGTCCAGGAGCAATGGGGACTGGAGCAGGAACCAGAGACGAGTCCCCACAGGGTCAATTAAAGACATGTCGAATTTCAGCTCGTAACTTGAATTTCTTCCTTCCTCCAGCAACCACCACCTCAATAGTTAGCCAGTTGCATTTTATTCAGGTCCTTCAGAGAGGGCGGATGGCTATTAGCACGAGAAGAGAGGGTGCTAGAGCTGAGCATCATTAGCGTGGTGCTGGCAGTGACAGCTGGGTTGTTTCGTGAGCTCCCTACAATACTGCAGTTGCTCTCTCCGACTGGAGCCGGCATGAGAAGGGCCTAATGTCAGTAACCACTGGTAGGTCCCCTTGGCAGCGGAGATGGGAATGAGCAGGCTGGTACAAGAGGACAGAAAGGAGATTCCCATAAGGTCGAGGTCTCTTCCTGGAAGGGACTGACCAGACAGTAAGCAGACGTGCTCCCAGCTTGAGGTCCCACTCGTTCCTGGAAGCCCACAGTGTGCGCAGTCCAGGATAGCACGCATCCCACAGCAGGGCTAGCGGAGCTTGGCCCTGAACTCCTGGGGTGTTGCTTCTGTGGCTTCCCTCGGTTGTTTCATGAGATGGGCTAACAACAAGGGGCGAGGGCCAAGAGATTAACAAGGGCTGGAATTACACAGGGTGACCTTTGGGAATAATTTATAATCCCCACTGGACAAAAGTTATTCCAGCCCACGGCTGAAAGAAACGGGTAAGACAGCAGCCCACAGGGATGAGAAGCAGCAGCTCTGGCGGCATCAGTGCAGGTTGGAAGAGGCCGCTAGGCAGGGGGTAGCAGCTCTCCTGCAGGGAATGAGCGCCTCCCTCCCACAGCGTTAGCAGTTCTGCGCTGCTGAGAAGTGGAAGCTCCCTGGCAGAACTGGCGCTGCTACCTGAAGGGCGTTCTCCTGGTAGGAGGCATGCAGATACCCAGGGATCTCGGAGTAGCCTGAGAGTCCTTTGGCGCGTGGAATACGTTAAACGGGTCTGGCCCTTCCCAGGGAGATGGGACCTCCTGAGGAATCCCAGAGGACTATAACCAAGATGCGGCCCCTTCCCCCCACCAAGGCCCGTGGCCCCCACCGCTTCCTCATGGCTCTCGCTCCAGGGGGCTAGTCGGACAACTAACTGGTGAAGGAATATCCTGCATGAACACATGAAGCTGCACACAACTCTACTTGCACCCCAGAAATCAACTGCCATTGCTCTCTTGCCCCAAAAGTCAATCCGCCCCGCCCCGCGCTAAGGAGCCTGCTGCTCTCAGGCAGGAAGCCCTGAGTCAGGATAGGGAGCACTCGAGGTAGGTGCTGGGATTAGAACTCCCCCTTCCTCCTCGGTAGCCGACGCAGCAGCAGCCAAGGCAGGAGGAGAAGCCCAGACAGAGGGGAGGCACTGCTGGAGTCTGAGGGTGGCACTGCTCCCCGCCGCTGGCAGAGTGGACAGGCTGCTGCCCCTGCGGATGGGGTATTCCGCAAGGCCCCCCCGGCACTGCCTCCCCGCAAGGCAGCAACAGAGAGGGGGAGGAGTGAAGAAACTCAACCCCTAGGGCAGCGGGGCCAAGTGGAGGAGGTGGAGGGGCTCAGGCTGTGTGCGCTGGCACTGGACAGCGCCGTAACCTTCTGGGTCAAGGATGCGGCCTGCCCCCGAGCGCAGCACATTCCAGTGCTGATAAAACGCCAGTGAGAACCACGGCGCCGCAGGCCCAGCGCTGTCAGCGGCTCCCCTCCTGGAGGTGGTTTACACAGAGCACCCAGGGAGCCCTCCCCCAGCACACATGCCAAGGCCACGCTGCCAGTTTCCAGTGCTGTGTTAAGTGCAGTCAAAGCCTTAGCCTTACACCGCCATGGGGGAGGAGGAATCAGCATTCAGGACTTCCTCACTCCCCAAGAGAAAGGGATTCCGCGCAAGCGACTTCTACCTGCAGGGCAAGGGAGGCTGACGGCTGATACACAGGGCCAGGGAAAAGGTTTCTCTCACTGTGAGTGTCCCTCCCCCCACACATGGGAAGGAAACCCCAGCCTACTGGGGAAGGGGCCTTCCAAGCTCTGCCTTTCCACGGCTGGGCTTCGGAACTCAGCCGGCTGTGCTGGCCCAGCAGGGAGAGAGGGACGACAACTTCCACGACGAAAGCGGTACCCTGTCAGACGGGGCAGTGGTGTCCACACTGGCATCCCCAAATACAAAGCCGATGGCGGCCCAGGCAAACTGGGCACCTCCAGAAGCCTGCAGAGAAGGACCGAGGACTCCAAGACAATCAGGCCCTCCCAAGGAAAACCCCCAGGTTGGATGGGAAGGCAGGAGCAGACAGGGGAAGCTGGTAAGATGGCAGGGGACAGAACTTGTGGGGTGGGTGGGAAAGGAGGGACCCGCAACACTGGACTCTGGTCCAGCAACATCCATGGTCTGGCGTAATTTGAGTTTGCCGGATGCCCGCTTAGCGTGGGGTTGGCCAGGTGTCCCGCGGTCCCACAAGGCATATTCAGAGCGCCCAGTCCTGGCTCTCAACGTGCTGTGCTGCTCTTCAGCACTAATGCACCCCTAAATATCTACGAGCCCAGGAAGCGGGGCAGTGTGGGGGTGCTGCTGGACAACACTGACTTCCTGTGCTTCAGCAAATTGGCTGGGGGCAGCACCAGTCAGGCCCCAGGGTGCCAGACTAACGAGGTTCAACCTGAACAACATTCTAACCCTGACTTAGCTGAGTTCAAGTTACAATGTAACTGCCCCTACAAAGGGCCCCCTTAGCGTTTCAAAAGGAAAGTCATTTAAACCACTTCCTGGAGCCCCTCTGATACACATCTGCCCTGCTGCTCCCTGGGCACAGTCTCCCTTCTGTGGGAGGGGCAAAGCTAGCGCAGGCTAGTCAGTGCGCCACCGCAACGTACTGTGTGACTGAAATCATCTCTAGGCAATCCTCAGAATGTCCCTACACGGAGGCAGTGCAGCAGGGCGCACTTTTAAACTCTCCCACTGGAGTCTGGCTCCCTTGGAGCCACACATCTCCGCTGACCGAGTTACCAACTCCACAGCACCGGGACACTCCGCTGGCCAACAAGGCAGCTACATTCGGACAGACCTTCTGGACTCATTGTCTGGGTAGGACTACACAGAACGTGGCTTAGTACCTAGGACTCAGGGGCATAGAAATGCCCCTTCTACCACTCCACCCCTTCAAGCAGCATGGGTAAGAGGCATGTTTTCTGTGGTCTAAAGCCAGTGGCTTTAAATTCTGATGTCTACCACTAGACCCTACACCCATCGTTAGGCAGTTAAATAATAGTGGTCTGACTGCAGCTCCCACGACAGTGACTGCGTAGCTAAGTGGAGTGGAGACTCTACCTACTGCTGCCTACCACCTGGAAAGGGAGGGAAAGAAAAGGAGGCGATGCTCACAAATAAAGATGCTCTGGAAGCTGGTCTTGGTAGGTGTGGTCAAGAGTGCAGCTGGTGCAGGACACTAGAGACTGGGCTTTGGTTTTAGGCAAATCACTTGGATCAAACGACCCGCCTGAGGAGCTTGCATTTTGAAGGCTTTAAGCAAGGAAAAGGACTAGTCCTTTTTAACACAAGTGGAGAGCTCCAGCACACACGTGGGGAAGTTTACAATTCCATGAGGACGTGATGGCATTTCCAAACACTCAGGAATTCTTTCTGAATAAATTTCCCACTTCTGCACACAACTTTATCCAATATTGGTCTACACATTAGATCTCATTAGGACTCAAATGTAAAGTTTGCAGAGCAAACCATTTGAAGAGGGGGTTTGAAAGAAGAGCAAGATTTTCCAGAAGTAGAATACCAGCTACATATTTTCTAAGCCCCGTATCTCAGAAATGTCTTGGCAGATTCAGGATTCAGATTCACATTTTGCTTTTTTTAAAATAGAAGCGTTTCTTCTGGCCAAACTCCACAATTTTAAAATTTCAAGGGAAAAAAATACTTTTTTAGAAGTGAAGACCAAAAATTGAGCTTATAATGGAAACTTATTTACAGCTTTAATTGAAGAGCAGCGCTCTCATCCTGAAGGGGCAATGCCAGCTTGAAACATCTTTGTACTTAATACGTATAACATGCACGTGGACTAAACCAAAACATTTTGTTTCTAAAACAGCATAATTTTCATTAAAAAGAATGTAAATGAAAAATTATGTTTAGAAACTAAATTAGCAGAAAATGTGTTTTTTCCACAATTTTCAGATTTCAACAAAAAAAGGAAAATTGAGAAAATGTTTGTTGCCCTTCCCCTCATTACTTTGTCACTGAAAAAATAAACCATTCCTCAAAAAATTGATTTTAAGTTTCAAAAACTGAGAAAAGCTTTGTTTTTTGCAGAAATTCTTGAAAGTTTGCACAAAACATACTAAGCATTTTCAATCAATTTTAAGTGCTCTGTAACTGACAGAAGTTACCAAAAAACAAAACAAAAACCATTTCCCCACATTAGCTCCACTTTGCCAATTTGACAAGACTATCATATAGTTTCTCCCTTGCTGACGAGCCCTTTATAACATCAATGGGGAGCAGAACAAATCTTGTGCAGAATGTTTTTAAACAGACAATAATACAGCCTGAAATAAAGGAGTACGATCAAAAACTGGATATTTTATTTTAACTAATCATTTAAAAATGATGGTTACTGTAATCTTTTAATACTCAGTCACTGAAAAATCTTGGCTCATGCTGCTATATTAAATATAGTTATGAAAACCATATTGCATGATCTAGGAGAAGACATGTATGTCTCTTTGATCATGAAATCATAGAGTTCACAATTCTAAGGAACGGTAGAAGGGAGAACAGCAAAATAGAGACAACGGATTTCAGGAAGGCGGATTTTGGTAAGCTCAGAGAGCTGATAGGTAAGATCCCACGGGAATCGAGACTGAGGAGGAAAACAACTGAGGAGACTTGGCGGTTTTTCAAAGGGACATTGTTAAGGGCCCAAAAGCAAGCTATTCCGATGTGTCGGAAAGATAGAAAATATGGCAAAAGACCGCCTTGGCTTAACCACGAGATCTTGCATGATCTAAAAATAAAAAAGGAATCATATAAAAAATGGAAAGTAGGACAAATTACAAAGGATGAATATAGGCAAACAGCACAGGAATGCAGGGGCAAGATTAGAAAGGCGAAGGCACAGAACGAGCTCAAACTAGCTACCGGAATGAAGGGAAACAAGACGACTTTTTATAAATACATTAGAAGCAAGAGGAAGACCAAGGAGAGGGTAGGCCCACTGGTCAGTGAGGAGGGAGAAACAGTAACTGGAAACTTGGAAATGGCAGAGATGCTCAATGACTTCTTTGTTTCGGTCTTCACCAAGAAGTCTGAAGGAACGCCTAACATAGTGAATGCTAGTGGGAAGGGGGTAGTTTTAGAAGGTAAAATAAAATTTAAAAAAAAGTTAAAAATCACCTAGAAAAGTTAGATGCCTGCAAGTCACCAGGGCCTGATGAAATGCATCCTAGAACACTCAAGGAGCTGATAGAGGAGGTATCATCTTTGGAAAATCATGGGAGACAGGAGAGATTCCAGAGGACTGGAAAAGGGCAAATATAGTGTCCATCTATAAAAAGGGAAATAAGAACAACCCAGGAAACTACAGACCAGTTAGTTTAACTTCTGTGCCAAGGAAGATAATGGAGCAAGTAATTAAGGAAATCATCTGTAAACACTTGGAAAGTGGCAAGGGGAACAGCCAGTATGGATTTGTAAAGAACAAATCATATCAAACCAATCTGATAGCTTTCTGTAATAGGATAACGATTCTTGTGGATAAGGGAGAAGTGGTACATGTGGTATACCTAGACTTTAGTAAGGCGTTTGATACGGTCTCGCATGATATTCTTATCAATAAACTAGGTAAATACAACTTAGATGGGGCTATTAAAAGGTGGGTGCATAACTGGTTGGATAACTGTACTCAGAGTAGTTATTAATGGTTCACAATCCTGCTGGAAAGGCATAACAAGTGGGGTTCCGCAAGGGTCTGTTTGGGACTGGCTCTGTTCAATATCTTCATCAACAATTTAGATATTGGTATAGAAAGTATGCATATTAAGTTTGCAGATGATACCAAGCTGGGAGGGGTTGCGACTAATCTGGAGGATAGGGTCATAATTCAAAATGACCTGGACAAATTGGAGAAATGGTCAGAGGTAAACAGGATGAGGTTTAATAAAGACAAATGGAAAGTGCTCCACTTAGGAAGGAACAATCAGTTTCATACATACAGAATGGGAAGCGACTGTCTGGGAAGGAGTACAGCAAAAAGGGATCTAGGGGTTATAGTGGACCACAAGTTGAATATGAGCCAGCAGTGTGATGCTGTTGCAAAGAAAGCAAGCATGATTCTGGGATACATTAACAGGTGTGTTGTGAGCAAGACACAAGAAGTCATTTTTCTGCTTTACTCTGCGCTGGTTAGGCCTCAATTGGAGTATTGTGTTCAGTTCTGGGCGCCACATTTCAAGAAAGATGTGGAGAAATTGGAGAGGGTCCAGAGAAGAGCAACAAGAATGATGAAAGGTCTAGAGAACATGACCTGAGGGAAGGCTGACGGAATTAGGTTTGTTTAGTTTAGAAAAGAGAAGATTGAGGGGGGACATGATAGCACTTTTCAGATATCTACAAGGGTGTCATAAGGAGGGAGAAAACTTGTTCATCTTGGCCTCTGGGGATAGAACAAAAAGCAACGGGCTTAAATTGCAGCAAAGGAGGTTTAGGTTGGACATTAGGAAAAAGTTCCTAACTGTCAGGGTGGTCAAACACTGGAATAAATTGCCTAGGGAGGTTGTGGAATCTCCATCTGTGGAGATATGTAAGAGTAGGTTAGATAAATGTCTATCAGGGATGGTCTAGACAGTATTTGGTCCTGCCATGGGGGCAGAGGACTGGACTCGATGACCTCTCGAGAACCCTTCCACTCCTAGTATTCTATGATTCAAACACTTCACAGAGTTCAGTGGAAAACAAGTTAGCAAGTAAAAGCAAAGGAGGAAGCTGTTGAGATTGGGGCCATGCATCATTCGTATACAGGGCTTTCGCTGTCAGTGCATATTTCTTTCAAATTCATGAGATTTGTGTTTCATGACAGTTTCACTCAAGAACCGATGATGTGAGGCAATTTGTGTGTTGTTATTCACCTCCACATCCTTACCTCCCTGACTGCGGCTCTCTGTACTCAGAGCACAAGGACTCACCGCTTTGGAGGTATGTAGATACTGGGATACCATCTCTCTTTTGATTATTATGTCCTTTTCCCTCAGAGGCTGCTGCTTTTCCTCATTCAAATTCATGTCGACCTGTTGAAGAAAAGCAAGAAACTGTTCGCCAGCGCACAGATTCCGTGAGGCTGGGCTCACTCACAGAAACATCATTTGTGACAGGTAACACAACAGTGCCACTGTGACGTAGTGGGGGGTACCTTGCTGGTTGCTATGCTGGGCAGTGGGTTGTGAGTGAGCTCCACTGGCTGCTGTCTGCAGCACTGGGCCGGGGATGAGTCATTATGTAAGGGGGCTTGGAACCTGTCTGACCAGTTCTTCCCCACGGAGCGGAACAATGAGAAGGAGGGGAGTGGAGCCCTGGCTGGGGGGCAGGGCTGGAAGTGAGTTAGTTAGTTTCTGTCTGGGAGCATGGAAGAGACAGCCTAGGGGAAGGGGCTGGAATTTAGGGGCCCAGTCTCCCCCATCTCAAGGGGGGCTGAGGCATCCTAGGCCTGCCCTGGAACCAGATTCCATCTGTGCTGTGCTGTATCCTGGAGAAGCAATAAACTCCCTCTGTTCTACTGGCTGGGGGAGTCTGTTTGTGCCACTACGGGGGTGCAGGAGACGGGAAAAACCCAACGCGCCGTCACAGCCACGCAAGGCGGCTCCATAGCCAACCTAGATGGGAGCTGCTAGTGGAAAAGTTTCTGACACTCATGAACGCGACAAGTGCACACGTCATTGGAAATGACCTGACAAGCACTCAAGGAAGGAGGCGGAGTCCAGGTTGCAGGAGGGGGCTCCAGGCTGGGGCAGGGAGTGAGGGTCCAGCAAAGGATGCAGGGGTTGGGATGCACAAAGGACTTGCAGCTGGGATAGAGGGGTTCAGAGGACAGGAGGAAGCTCTGGGCTGGGACAGGGAGTTGGAGTGCGGGGTTCTGACTGTGGACCCTGGATGGGGCCAGGAACGAGGGGTTTGGGGTACAGGAGGCAGCTCTGGGCTGGGGCCGAAGAGTTTATAGGGCAATCAGAACTGAGCAGGGCTTTGGAGCATGGTGGGCCCTCAGGGGTGTAGGCTCCAGTTTTGCTTACCTCCTCTAGCAGCTCCCAGAAGTAACAGCATGTTCCCGATCCAGCCAGCTCCTATGTGGAGGCATGGCCGGAGGCTCTGTCCACAGGCACTGCACCGTAGCTCCCCACTGGCTGGGATTCCCAGCCAATGGGAAATGGATGGGCAGTGTTTGGGCGGGGCAGCACACAGAGCTCTGCGGCCTGACCCTGTGTATATGAGCCAGCCAGAAGGGGGTCATGCTGCTGCTTCCGGGAGCTGCGCGGAACAGGGCAATCCCCAAGCCCCGCTCCACAACAGCCAGATTAAAAAAGCTAACAGGCCAGAAGTGGCCCATGGTCCATAGTTTGCCCCCCTCTGGATTCAGGAATCAAAGCAGACAGCCACGGGAGAGCTGTGGGAAAACAGAGCCAGCTCCACCATGAGGATGGAGGTAAGTGGGGTGGGCGGCACCGTGGTTATGAGGGAACAAGGCCAACATTACCGTCTGCACCTCTCGTCCCGACAAATGAGAGAGTGACGCAGAGCGCACATAGCACCCCACGAGGAAAGGGGGAGGGAGGAAGGGAGGGCATTCGCACTAGGGTCATTACCAGCATCTGTTCGAAGAGGAGCAGCACGTCCTCATCTGTGATTTCCTGCAGCATCTGGCCCGTATTAGGAACATCCATTTGGGAGGCCGAGGAATTCCTATGAGCCACATTGGATTTTTCCTTCTCCTTCTTTATCCGTATGCTGGTGAATCGCTCCAGCTGAGACAGAAACAGAAAGCAAAGTCAGCACCACCTCATTTCACATCTCCTAACTCTAGTGATCACCCTCAGCCACACACTGTCCAAGGCTCATGTCAGGCACCCTACCCTAGCAGCATCCCCACACTTGCACTGCTGGCAATGGACAGAGGAAGTCCAACGAATCTGAGGGTAGATCTGACACCAGAGGCCATCACTTGTGATCTGCAGAAGCTTTTGAAACCTCACAGACCAGAGACAAAGTTCTGTGTAGAAGGTTCATGCCGCCTTGGACAGCTTCCTTGAACTGGGCTGACAACGCTCAGCCAGTGTTCTCCAGAAGTCCATGCACCAGCACCAGCAAAGAATAAATAGAAATGTGCTGGTACAGCTAATGCCAACTCCCATCAGGAACAAGGGCATTCAATGCCTCTTCAGGGAATGTAAAATACCAGACACCTGGGGGCCTCCTGACAGGTCTATCCTCACAGCCAGCAGTCTTGTGAAGCAATCCTCCGGAAAACGCCAGTGTTCTGATTGCCAGCTAAACCAGTGCTTCGGAGGAAAAGGCCAGCAGAGCATGTATGGTTATGAGCCGTGTCCGAGAAGCAGAGTTTGAGAATCCTAGAGCAGTAAATGCTCAACAAGAGGATGCACATGGAGCAGGCACGCGACAGCATGGGCTGGAGTCTCCAGTCAGAACAGAACAGAACAGAACACACTGGAACACTCTGCACATGGTGCCAGAAACAGGCAGGCACAGGAAAGTTACAGCAAGTGAGAGAAATCACATGCAGAAGAAAACCACTGTCCTTACCTCATCTGCCATGAGCCGCTTCAAAGTCTGTGGGACAGAAAGAAAAGGGAAAAGAGGAGAAACAAATCAGTGCCACACACACAAGGGAGAGTGATGAGGAGGAGAGAAAAAGGGCAGTGATAACCCATCGTGTTCCCATCCCGGTCAGAGTGAACACTCAGACAGCCGCTCTAAAACCAGGGAGATGAAACACAGGAGCAGCGGGCAGCCATCGCTGCATAAAGCAGGAGCTTCTCTCTCTCTCCTCTCTGACTCAGCTTTGTCTCACACTCAAGCCTTTTCTAGTGATGTACAGCGACTCAAGAACTCCTCTTAGGGAAAGCAAACCCATAGACCTAGCCCCTGCCAGGACAATCTGTTCCAGTATATGGTGCTCTCTTCTCCTGCTACGGAAGGGTGAGTTCTGGCCTTAGCCCCCATGCGAGGCACCAAAGCTGGTCCCACCGTGCAACTGCATCCCCACAGCACGTGAGAGCAGAACGAACCCTGCTGTACTACAGTCCTTGCTCCTGACTGCAGCAGGTTTTACAGGTGGCATTGCACAGAAGAGGAGCAGCCCAGGGAAATACCCTGTTCCCTATGCCCTCCCTGCCACCCTACACAGACACGCAAATCTACCCAGTTACCCATCACCCTCCCTCTGTGCGTCATTAGAGAGGTTTGACACACAAAGAATACTTCATAATGCATTGCATAGGGGCAGGCCATCTGGACACTCACAACAAGTGCCCATCTGCATCCCCACGTTTCTGTATCTTTGAGCAAGTGCTTGTGTCTGAAATGTGAAGTTCATTACCCGTTCCCAGCTGCTTTATCTGCGAGCAGAACCCAGACATGCTGCTGTTTCATTTGTCACAAACCAGAGACTCCAGCAGAGGGCAGAACGAATCAACAAATGGGAATAACAAGCAGCGGATGGCAGAGAGCGTAACCCTAAACCTATGCAGATCAGACCTCCTGGAGATAGATGTCAAGAGCATCAGGGAGAACACAGACTATGGCTCTTTCCCAACAGCTCTCCTTTGCACGGTGACATCACACACAAATCACGGTACAGTATCCTGGGAGCGCAATGCACTACGACTACAATTTTTGATGATGCCATAAAGGTGAACCAACTTCACGGTATCACAGTTAAACCATTAATCCGACTTTTGAGTGTCACATGGCTCATCCCAAAGTTCTCTTCTCTCCCACCTCCAGAAGTTATCCAAAGATCACATGATGGTGAACACCAAGATAAAAGTTCCTCTGACACCCTGGCCCACGGTACCTAAGGGGCTCCATGGACTCCAAATTCTGCAGCTATGAAATTCATCATTTGCTGTTCATTGGCACTCCAGAACCTCAGCTTTCATTTAAAATCATTTCTACTAGTCCTGCTGTTGTAGAAATAACCCTGAAACTGTGAACTGAATTGAACCAATTCAAAGATCTGCAGAAAGCCTGAAAAAGTAGCTTTAAGAGGAGTGAACTACATCCCTTCATCTCAATCAGGGCACCGTGGACTTTGATTCTGTGGGTGTATTATCTGGCATTTTTCCAAGACAACTGGGTGTTTGCCAAGGAATGCATTTCCTCCTTGTGCTGCAGCCTGGCACTTGACATTTTGCATTCTAGCTCTCTGCCCTGCCAGGATCTGCCTGGAGCCTCCTCTTGCTCTCCAGCAGTTTCCCCACAAGAGTGAGCTCCCTAGCTTACAGGGCACACTCCCGGCTTCTCTTCTCCTTGCAGTCGGGGCTGGAATCCAACTTGGTTAAAGAACAGGGGGGCCATGCATGTAAACTGGTAAGCTGGGCCACCTGCAGAACAGCCCCACAGAAGGAAGCCGCTAAAGCCCATTACAAACTCTCCACTTCTTCATCATACATTGGGGTGAGGGAAGAAAGCTCTGAACCAGGCCACCTGGACAACACTAAAGGAGGTGAGGCCCAAGAAATGGAGCTGGACACTTGGATAGTGAAAACCCTACCCCTCCAAATGTTCCCAGCCCAGGATCTAGCTGTGGAGTGTGGCATGCCCACCATCTCAGGTACAGATGAGAGCACTCTACAAAGTCATAAATGGTGCAGAGAAAATAAGGCTGTTTTGGGCTCAGGAGATTGAGCTGCTAATGCTTTCTGCAATGCCACAGCCTGGAGGAGAATCGGACACACCTTTCGAGCTTTGGGGGTGAAGGTGTTGGAACAAGACGACAAAGGACATTCCCTCAACTAGCCAATGCTACACGTGCACTCAAAACAAGGAAAAGGGCAAAGTTAGAGGCACGTCTTGACCCCCCCCTCCTTTTTTTTACTCATATCAGAACTAAGGACTAAGAGCCTTAATCCAAAAAAAAAAGAAAAATGGAAAGTGGTGTCTCATGGAACAATCTGCTCCACTAAATCTGGGTCTAAAGACATCGGAGCAGCCAGACTGGGTCAGAACAAAGGCCCATCTAACCCAGTTCCCTGTCTTTGGAGAGTGGCTAATGCCAGGAGCCCCAGAGGGAATGATCAGAAAAGGAAGGTAATCGTCAAATTAGCCATCCCATCCCAACCCAGCAAGGTTCCTAGTCCAGCTGCAGTTGGGAGTTGGTAGAATGAAATTCCTCTTTAGTTGCAGCCCCTAAACATTTGGAGCTGTGACAACACTGCAAAAGGTCTAAGCTGCATCCCAAGATTAGGTACATACACAGGCCACTCAAAGAATATGCATAGCCCCCTTCCTGTTTCCCTCCTGGCACCTCTCCTGCATCTCAAAACCTACTCCTTTTGGCTGGCGCTGACACCCTTCTGAAAGACCTTGGTGTACCCACTGGTTTTGAAGAGGGGGAGGAGATGGAAGATAGGCTTGAGAGGTGCACCCTGACAAACAAGAGGCTGTACCTCCCAACAGCAAGTACAATGGGGGAGATGGCAAGGGGTTTCTGTACTTCTCGGGGCCCTAGTGAGGTCTGTGGAGACACCCAGTACAGACTGATGTTGCCCAACATTCCAGTCTGACTGGTATGTCCAGCTGTCTGACACTCTTTTCTGAGTCCACGCTGGAGTCCTGACTCCTATTCCTCAATTCACTGCCTGACGCACACTGCTCAGACCTCACCAACAGCATATAATCTGCAGGGGAATGTCTGGCTATAGGCCAAAGAAAACCTTTTCTTCTCAGCCAGAGTTTAAAAATAATTGTAAACAACTGGAGGGAGTTCAAAGGAGAGCAACCAAAGTGAGCTGGTGAGACTTGCAGATGGAAAGAAAGCTAACTATCCAAGGGAGGCTAACATGGCTTGAGTTAGGGGCAAGAACGGGAAGCCTTTTAAAAAGAACCATCAAGTCACTATTTAGCAAGGCACCAAGAAGTACAGTTAGGAATCAAGAGCTGATGAACGTAAGCGCTGCCAGACTAAATCAGACCTGAGCTCCACCTAGCTCTGTACCATCACTGACCGTGGCCAGAACCAGCCATGTCTGAGAAAGGTGTAGGTACTCCGTATCTGCCTATGGCTGGGTTATTTGTTCCTCATTCTAGGTCTCATCTTCATCTCAAATTAGAGATAGCCTTAGACTTTGATGCATTAGCTTCAATATCCTTTCCAGAATTGTTACTAACAATAAAAATGTTGGGAAGGACATTAAAACTCATTCTTCAAGGCTTAATGGTAACCCCCAACCAAGAAACAAACCACAGAGGCAGAATACAGGAAGTCTCCGAATGCTATCTGTATTAGCTTGTTATACAACTATCTGGAGCAAGGCCAGCAGGCCTCTTTCTAACTGGACTTCCTATGTCCCTGTCTACACATAGGAATTGTAAGTGTAACATGTTCACCTCAGCCAGTTAACAATTGCCCATAACCCCCAGCTGTGACTGTCTGGCTCCTCACAGCCAAGAAAAAACTAAGCAGATTCCTGCCTCCCCCCCAACTCTTGCAGGTTCTACAAGTTTATCTACCCTGCAGTTACAAATGCCTTATCACATCTCACTTGCTGCTTTTCCCTCCGGCACTTGCTCTGCCTTGGATGTCTGTAGAAGGGCGCCCTATACATTTAGAACAGTGCGCCAGGGGATGTGTTGAAGCAAAAGCATAACTGGGCTCAAAAAAGAGGGCTATGGCACATTGGCTCTGACTGGGTGTGCAGGCTCCGGGGTGGGGCTGGAGATGAGGGGCTCAGGTGCAGGAGGGGCTCTGAGGCTGGGGAGTGGGACGCGGCCTTGGGCTGTGGGTGCAGGAGGAGCTCAAGATGAGCCACAGGGTTCAGGCTCGGGCTTACCTGGGTGGCTCCCTGCTGGGAATGGTGAGGAGGGGCCCTTTTCCCCCCACTGCAGACATCTCCCCCCACTGTAGCCCTGAGCTCCTGCGTGGGCACTTAGGGGAAACAGCTCATGACGGAAGGGCAGGCGGGCTCTCCTACTGGAACAATTCACACAGCACAAACCTGCTCCAGCTGGACTTTGCTTTTCACTCGCTATTATGGCATCATTTAGAAGTCAGCCTGAAGACTAGTCCAGGGATCTCTAGTAGTTGCACAAGGGGGCAGAGCAGAGCGAGAACCTGCACTAGGGGACACTGCTCTTTCCATCTGTCCACTCCCACTAAATCTGTTCCTCACCCCTTCCAGCTCCTTCCTCCCCACTTTAATCTGTAAAAGCCTCTCCTACACGGGGGACCTAGTAAAAGTGTTCTCCTTACCAAAAAAAGCAGAGAAGGAAACAAAGGCGGCAGCGCCAAATGTTATGCAGTTCGTCCATCACGTACAAGAAGCCGTGTCAGTTAAAGCTATGTCCCTGACAAAGACCTGGCGACGCTTTTTAATCAACCTAGCTACATTATTACAGGTTGCGAAAAATTCAGTCTCCTGACCACCACAGCAAAGCCACCTAGCCCTGGTCCTGATATGGCTAGGTCAATGGAAGAACTCTCCCCTCAACAGAGCTACTGCCACTTGGAGAAGTGGATTAATGACAGCAATGCCTCCCCCGTTGTCACTGGGAAATACACCCTCCTCAATATCTTATTGGCAAGGTCTAAAGTTCTAGATGCAGACACCTCTGCCCACTTGAGGTAATGAGGACAGCGCTTAAGGGAGAATGCAGCAGCTGTGGCTGAGCTTGAGAAAATGAAGACTTGAGCCACACCCATCCTTCCTCCTTCCCCCAACCTCCAGATAGCCGGCTGTCTAAAGAGCAGAGGTGCAGCACGGCAAAACACAAAGTCCTCAGTCAGCTGTGTAGGATCCTTCTAGTCAGGAGATTGGAAAAACTGCAGGGTGTCCTAGAAGTGCACGGTCACCATTACTGTGCCCTGAATTCAAAGCCCTGAAAGATACTCTGGTTCACTTTAGAAGAGAATAGCATCAATCCCCAGGGGTGTTCCAAACAAAACTTAATCCAGGAAATTGCACTTCTCTTCCTAATTCCCTCCGCACTGTCCCTGGGGTACAGGTGCTTCAAACTGCTGTGCAGTGTTTAGCAGCCACACATATACTGCAGGGTGAGACGTTTTGTATGCAAGGCTTGAAAAGTGGACCAGACACACAATAAGCCAAGGCTCATGCAAAGATGGCTCCCAACCCCCAATGGTAAGAGAAGTCCAGTCCTGTATCTCATCTACTGGAACGGAGAGGGCTGCTGGGACTCCTGGCACTCTGCTTCTGGCCCCGGCAGAGAGATTGTATGTCCTTTCCTCTAGGTCTCTAACAATCCTCCACCAACTGGAAGAAATAAAACTCTTCCCCCTCAGCCCCTAAAGCTCTCCTGCCTGCTGGAGAGGGTTCTCTGATACATTACCTCACAGCTACTTGACTGTGGAAGCTGATACTCTCAGCACATGGAGGGCCGCAACTTAAGTGTGGTTGCAAATGTACATGCAAATTTAAGCAAATAACTTTTCACACTGATGGGCATGAATACAAAGATGAAGACAAGACTACACAACACTCAGGCCCCATTTAAGTCAGCTCTGCCGATATTAATACAATGCAATATTTACCCGAGTTCCACCCATATGTCAGCCCTTTAATGAGCAATGGCAGTCCAGGCATTGAACTACTAAATGCATCTCAACAGACCATTCTACTGACTCGCCAGTGGAAGCCATGTTCAAAGGATCCCAAACTGCACCGCCGGCCGCGAACAGGTCACAGGCCACACGTGGCCCACGGGCTGCTTGATGAGTAGCCCTGCATTACCTGTTTCATGCATCCTCTAGCTCAGGAGCAGGCAAAATACAGCCTGCGGGGCAGATCCCACCTGCCAAGCTGCCAGATCTAGCCTGAGGGAGCATCAGCCAGGCTCCCTGCTGTCCCCCTCCCTCCATGCTGCTCTAAGCTGCTCGCAGAACAGTTTGAGTGTGGTTTCTGGCCAAAGGGAGCTGCCTGTTGGCAGGACAGGCAGCACACAAAGTACCCTTTCCCCTTTGGTTGAGCCACACATGGCCCCTGCCAGTTGCTCGGAGCTCCCCATGGGGGCACGGAAGGCAGACAGCCTGGCTGAGGAACCTGCTGGCCCGCACTGCTGGCTCGGAGCTTCCCAGGTAAGTGCCTCCCAACCACAGCCTTCCTCTGGCACCCCAGCCCATCTCTCCCCCAAACCCCATGTAACCCAAAACCCTCTGCACCATACCCCCTCCAATGCCCCTCCTCTAGGTCGCAAACCCCTCCCAGACATTGCACCACACTCCACTACCGCTAGTTAATCCAAATCCCTGCATTCCTGCCCCAGGTCACAACCCCGTCAGACCTGCACCTCCCCTCTCCAGGCCAGAATCCTCTCCTACACTCATACCCCCTCCTAGACCCCGCACTTCCTCCTTCATCCCAATCTCTTACCCATAGCTCCCTTCTGCACCATACCTCCATCCCATAGCCCGCACCTCCTCCATTAGTATCATGGAAGAGTGCAGCCCTCAACCACTTAAATTCTTGGAGTGGCCCCATCAAAAATTATTGCCCACCCCTGCTCTAATCCCAAAGCACTAGTGCACACTCCTCCTGAGGCTGTTCACAGCTTTCGCAAGCAACAACAAATTGATATGGCCCCTATTAGCTTCACTGCTGGCTCAAGATTCAAGGATGGCAGTGAAACTGACTAAACACGAACATGCACTGTTTCTGCTAGACAAGCACCAGAAAACACTGGAGTAACTTGTTTGCAGATTCAGGAAAAAAAATGAATAATAGAAGAAGACAGTTAGTCTGTTTTTAACGGAACTTTACATTCTACAGCAGTGATTTTCACCCTCTCTCATTTGTGGACCTAAAATATTTCAAACGAAGGTGCAGGCCCCTTGGAAATCTCAGATAAACTGTGCAGAACCACCGTTTCATGGTAACTACCACCTTTTCCAGACCCCTTGGACAGTCTGTGCCCAGACTCATGTTGAAAACTACTGTTCTACAGAAATTCAGGTCCCACTACTCACCTTGGAAAGTTCCCTGCAGTTAAATGGGTATTTTGAGATCTATCTGTATGCACACACATTTGTATGTTTGCAAAATACTTTTGAATAGATATAAAGCTTTTTAAACACACACAATTTCTGACCTGTCCCACATTTCTCTCCTCTCAAATGATACGAATTTCACAAATGTCCCATCCCTCATTGTGAAACAAATAAAATCATGAGTTTCCTGAAACCAGCTTTGACATCACATGGCAACTGGCCTAAGGCGGGAGGCACAAGAGAAATCACCCATCTTCTGACAACAGAGATGGCTCACAAGTCACTAGCATCAAAACCCTAACCCTTATTCTGCTGCCTGAAATCAGAATATGAATAAGCAGGTCTGGTGATCGGCTGAACCCTGCTGCTGCCCTGAGACGTGGCTCCCAGATACTGCTACTCCTTCGGTTATTCACAAATACAGCAAGACCCTGCAGAATAGGTGTGTGTGTGGAGTCCAGTGGCTCAATGACATTTCCATGCTCTCTCTGTGGATTCTGGAGCAACTAAGTCCAAAGCATGATTCATAGACTTTAAGGTCAGAAGGGGCCATTTTGATCATCTAGTCTGACCCCCTGCACAGTGCAGGCCACAGAATCTCACCCACCCACTGCTAGAATAATCCTCTCGCCTATATCTCAGATATTGAAGTCCTCAAAACGATGGTTCAAAGACCCCAAGATGCAGAGAATCCTCCCGCTAGTGACCCATGCCCCATACTACAGAGGAAGGTGAAAAACCTCCAGGGCCTCTGCCAATCTGCCCTGGAGGAAAATTCCTTCCCGACCCCAAATATGGCGATCAGCTGAACCCTGAGCATGTGGGCTAGACTCACGAGCCAGACACCCAGAAAAAAGTTGCGCATACTCAGAGCATGTGGGGCCAAGTAGGGATAGCAGTAGTATGACACTTTTCCCTGGCAGGTAGCAATCAATTATGTCTGTCCTCTTCAAAGGCTTGGAAAGCTCTCAGCCTTATATGCTGCAATGCTCATCTATTTAAAGCAGTCTTCTCAGGATCATCTGGCTTTATTGCACCTAAGTGTGTGCTGCTGTGGATACCCTCTATGCAGTGTTTCCTGGGGCAGCCTTGATTCCAATGTCCTTGTGAAATTTTCTATGGGAGAACTTGTTTTGGGAAGGTGATGTTCAGGCATCCTAATGCTATTTCCAACCCAGCATAGTTGGGCTTTTATCAGCAATGGAGCGATGCTTATGGCATTTGACTTTTGGAGAACCTCCAGGCTGGTATTCCTGCCCTTCCAGCGGATCCTCAAAATGTTGTGTAGAGATCAAATGTGAAAGGCCCTTTGTATGGTGCCCAGGTCTCACAGCCACTGAGGAGAGATACACATTTCCTAAAGGCTACTCAGAAGAGATTCAGAAGTCTTAGGAATTGAGAAACATCCCTCTTCCTGCCAAAGCATACACTGCAAAGAGAAACACTATTTTAAGAGCTGCTTTTGAAATCTTTCTGAGAGTGGATTGTCTGAAAACATGCTGCCATGTAGCGCCAAGTCTGTAGCGGGGAGAATCCTTCGCCTTGTGTTCTGGACTAATGGGGATTCTGGAATCTGTATCACAGGCCAGACATCACAAAGGCAGAATGTGTGGTTTTCAGTTCACATAAGGCACAAGGAGCAGGTAGAAAGTAGTAACAAGATCATCTCATTCCTCCCCTAGGCCTTTTCACAAGCCATCAGCAGACCCATGAGGTGCAAGGAGATTACACTAGGGATATTAAAATGTGTTAATTAAAGTAAATGTGTAACCACTGAAAATTTCAGCAGTTACACCTGGGGTGTGCAGTCAGCTCCCTGGGAGCTGGTGCACAGGGAGCCGTAGAGCAGGATAACCACACCCACCCACCGATATACACCCTTACTCTGGAGTAAGGATGTCCAGGGGAAGTTAAATTGGTGTAGCACCATAGTGATATTATTATACTGGTAAATTCCTCTAGGTATCTCACCTAGACCTCAGTGGTCCCCAGAAACACACACACACATGTGCACCCTTGCTTTTCAGATCTACATGTCTCATAGGTGTATGGTAAAATTTTCACACCATGACCACTCTTTATGGCTGACCTTAAACAACGTTTCCTCAGCTCTCACCCCCTAACACCCCTATTTTACTTATGGTACATCGATGACATTTTCATCATATGGACCCACGGAAAAGAGACTCTTAAAGAATTCCACAAAGATTTCAACAACTTCCACCCCACTATCAATCACCTATAGGCTCTTTACAGAGCATTCCTAAAACTGAAATACCCACCTGGAGAAGTGAAAAAACCAACTGACAGAGCCAAAAAAGTCCCCAGACATGAACTACTTCAAGACAGACCCCAAAGAGAAAACAACAGAACTCCTCTTGCTGTTACCTCCAGTCCACAACTCAGACCCCTCCAGTGCATTATACACAATCTACAACCCATCTTGGAAAATGATCCCTCACTCTAAGAGGCCTTCGGAGAAAAACCTATTCTTGCTTACAGACAACCTCCTAACCCGAAACATATTCTTTCTGATAACCACACCACACAACCACACCATAAACCTCCAGGAACCCAGCCCCGCAACCAGCAGCGGCTGACTCTGGGACCCCTGGGGCACAGCAGCTGGGGTCCTGCCGGGTTGATCCCGCAGCACCGTCCTTTGGCGCTGCGGGACCAACCCAGCAGCACTTCAGCTGATCTGCCCCAAGCGTCCCCAAGAGCAGCTGGGGTACTGCTGGGTTGGTCCCGCAGCCCCGAGGGGCAGCGCTACAGGACCAACCGGGCAGTACCCCAGCTGCTCTGTCCCAGGCGTCCCCAAGAGCAGCTGGAGTGCTGCTGGGTTGGTGCCGTAGCGCCGCCCCTCAGTGCTACGGGACCAACCCGGCTGCGCCCCAGCTGCTCTATTGCAGGCATCCCCGATTCAGCTGCTGCTGAAACTGACCAGCAGCGGCTGAATCAGGGACACCTGGGGCAGAGTCAGACTATCATAAGGGGGGGGCTTTGAGGGGCCTGGGGTGGCATCCCCTCCCACCCCACTCCAGACCCCTCATAGCCCCCCCTTCTGATAGTCTGGCATATCTGATAATCCGGCACCCCCTGGGTCCTAAAGGTGCCGGATTATCGGAAGTTTACTGTACAGAGAGAAACCCTGGAATCCCAGTTCATCCACAAATTCAATTCACATGCTAATGGACTCAATCGTGATATGGGCTGGTGGGGACTCTACCTATTTAATAACCACTGAAGGTGGTAACAGCTCCCAGAGTGGTATCGTGCCGGTTTTAGGAATCTAGCTAATGATGCTCCGTCTCTCTCTCACTCACACTTTTTCTCTCTCTCCCCTCTCCTATTTATTTCGAGTTTTCATATCCCTAACTCATAACTCCGGTCATCTGAAGAAGTGGGCTGTGCCCACGGAAGCTCATACCACAAGTTTCGTTAGTCTATAAAGTGCTACCAGACCATTTGTTGGTTTTTCATTAATAAAGACACCAGCCTTGGCAGAAAAAGATGGCTGCTGCTCACTCAAATATAGCATATCTGACTAAGCCAGGCACCACATCTTGTGGTTTCAAGCACAGGAAGCAACCGTCACTCACAGGCCTACAACTAACGGAAGAAACTGTAGCAATGCAATATGTCTCCAACAAAGCTTAACACCAACATCCACCTCATGCAGCTCAGCAAACGGAAAGCACCAGCTTTTATCATCTTGGTGGAGTCTGCATGGAACGGCATTTTCACAGCCTAGCAGCAACTAGGGATGTTAAAACACATGTATTCGTGTAACCATGTATCCACTGAAAACTCACAAGCAAGGGGAGGGGGACGGTGGGAGCCAGTGCTCGCAGGGAACAGGCTTTTAAGCTGGCTTCCCATGAGCACTGGCTCCTGCCTCCCCTGCACCTGCTGCTGCCTTTGTGTGAGGCAGCAGCGGCGGCGGAAGGGGCTGCTCCACAGAAACTGGCCCCCCACATGCAGCAGCTCCCGCCTCCTCCCTGCTGCCTCTGATACAGGGGCTGTGTGTTACTGAGAGGGTTAACCTCACTGGTCAACCGTGTATTCAGCTACATGTTCACATCCCTAGCAGTAACACGCTTAAAAATGCCATTTCTTACCCTGATCCAGATTCTCCAGACACTGACGCAAACTAAGCATCTTCCAGACAGCTACGAAGAACAGGATGATTCATGGTCCCTAGTAAAAGAAAAAAGCTTTTCCCCTCTAGATTGCCAGTGACTACTGATTTTGGATTGGATATGAACAAAGGTTTCCTCGCGCACGTTGAGTGGCCTATGTCAAATGTGTCTCAAACTGATTCCTGATAGAACTACTCTCAAACATCTACAACACTACACCACCATCACCGTTGGTATTCTCTGGCTCTCAGACTGGTACTCCGGGGAGAGGGGGTTGGAGCGCTGAATGGCTGATGGAGATTTACACCCTGGCCAGCCCTCCATGAGTGGTCCTTTCACTGAGTCATATTTGGAAGGCAATATGGGGAAGCCTGCACCACCAGCTTTCCAGCTCAGGATAATACAGGACTTCAAGGGTATGTCTACACAGCAACTAGACAGCCACAGCTGGCACATCCTAGCCAACTCCAGCTCATTGGCTCAAGCTGGAACTCAGGATCTAGGAAGTGCAGGGTGGGTGGGTCCTAGAGTCCAGGTTCCCACCTGAACTAAGAAATCTACACAGCAATGAAAAAGTCCCACAGTCTGAGACCCATAAGTCTGAGTCAGGTGGTACAGAACATAAAACCAGCCATACTAGGTCAGATCAAAGGTCCATCTAGTGCAGTGTCCTGTCTTGACAGTCACCAATGCCAGGTGCTTCAAAGAGAATAGGCAATCTCTAAGTGACATCTTCTGTCACCCATTCCCAGCATCCAGCAAACAGATGTCAGGGAACCATCCCTGCCCATCCTGGCTAACAGTCATTGATGGACCTATCCTCCAGGTTCTTATCAATTCTTTTTAGTACCTGTTATAGTCTTGGCAAAGGCTGACTGAGCTGTATGAAGAAATACTTCCTTTTGTTTGTTTTAAACCTGCAGCCTATTAGTTTCATATGATGTTATGAAGAGTAAATAACACTTCCTAATTGTCTTTCTTCACACTAGTCATGATTTTATAGACCTTTATCATACTCCCCCGTGATCTCTCTTCAAAATTGAAAAGTCCCAGTCTTAGTAATCTGTCCTTACATGGAAGTCGTTCCATACCCCCTAATCATTCTGTATCCCATTTTGGTACCTTTTCCAATTCCAAAACAACTATTTTTTTTTTGGGGGGGGGGGGGGGGAACCAGATCTGCATGCAGTATTCAAGGTATAGGAGTACCACAGATTTCTACAGAGGCAATAGGATATGTTCTAGCTTATCCATTTCCTAACAATCCCTACATTCTGTTTGCTGTTTTGACTGCTGTTGCACAAGCAGTAGATGTTTTCAGAGAACTATCCCCAGTGATTCCAAGATCTCTTTTTTTAATAGTATCAGCCTCTGCTACTTCTACACTGTGTAGACATATCCTAATCCTCCAATGCTGCTAAATCAGACACCTTGCATTTATGTTAGCAGTGGATCATCGAACTATCCCCAGATACAGAGGCCCAATTCATGTTTACAGTATTTATAGATGGCCCGTAGTATTTTAATTAACAAGATTCTGAACTGACACTGCTGTGCTTAGGGCAATGTTTTAGTCTTCCATCACATGCTCTCCGGATTCAAGAGAGAATCCACAGGTAACAGCTAAAAATTTTACAACTAATATTAGAGAGACAGAAAGACAAGTTGTCACGTTACTGGATTTTGAGGGGAGCAGCCAGATCACTGCTGCACCCATGGGGGGGGGGGGGTGTTGATCCCAAAAGTGGTACAAAGGGGGCCATGTGAGGTGTCAAACAAAAGCTTACTTTCTACAGGTTCTATATTTGCTCTTCATATATCTGTGTAATGTATGTGTGTTGAGTTATGAATATGTACTCTGTATGGAGACTGGAAGTTTCTCTGAAGGTGGTTAAGTAATGGGCCAGGAATGTTTGCCTATGGACATGCTAATGAGCAAGTCTCCAGGGAACAATGGACCTCTGGAGGCCAAAGACACACCTGGCCACTGGCCACGTGACTCTAGCCAGCTTGGAAGAAACCAGGAAGGAGGTATAAATAGGCCATGTGGCGACTCCATCTTGGTCTCCAGATCTGCTCTTTCACCTCAGATGCAGCCTCGCAGGGATTCACGAGCCGGGAAGAACTGTGGACCCATCCTGGCATAGGATGTGCACCAAGGACTTTTAAGCCAGCAGCTATAACATTTTTGCTGCAAGCCTGCATCGAGAACTGGGAGATTTGATGCATGTAATGTATGATACTTTAACAACCTTACTCTCATGCTTTTCTTTCTTGTAGTAATAAACCTTTAGATTGTAGATTCTAAAGGATTGGCTCAGCGTGATTTGTGGGTAAGAGCCAGAGTGTAAATTGATCTGGGATCTGTGGCTGATTTCTTGGAACCGGACAGAACTTGTTTGGGGTAGGTGAATTGGGTTCTAAGACCCCCTCACCTGTGTATGAGGCCCGGGGCCATCTGGGGCACGGATATTGCTGAGGTGCCAGAGGGGTTTTGCTCGTGAGGCTTCAGGCAGGCAGCTGAAGCGCTCTGTGGGACTGGTTTGTGGCCTGTTTGGGAAGGTCTCCAGTCTGGGGGCTAGAGAGAGCCCCGAATTTGAGCAATTCGCCCTGAGCGGACGCCCTCAGCTGTGCCCAGACCCGGCCCAGTCCGTCATACAAGTCACACCCTCAGACAGGAATATGGAGCAGAAAGTCTCCAATGATGACCAAGGTTAATGAGAGACAAGAAAAAGTTCAAAGCAAGTTCAGCTTTTACAAAATGAAGGTACTGCTGAGTGAGAAAAAGAACAGATATACAGAGGAATGAGGGAAAAGTGCAAACAATATAAAAGGAAAAAGGATCTTTATGCCATACTTCCACTGAAGTACTGGAAAGAATCAGCACAGCTCTCCAGTTCTCACTGCATAGTGGGAAGAGAGAAATGCTTCACTCAGAACAGACAGTAAAGTTATGCCTACACTAAGAAGAGATGTATTTTACTACACACTAGCACAGGGCTACTCAACTTTGGAAGCCCCGGGGGCCACAGTGATACTCACAGCACATGCGGAGGGCTGCAACTTAAATGTGATTGCATATACATGCAAATATCTATGCAAATAGCTTGTTTCACACAATGCCCCAGTGCTCCCAGAACCTCCTTCCTGGGGGCTGGAAACGCCGACACTCTGTACCCATCTGTTTCGGCCAGCCCGTCCGCTTGTGTCTTTCAATGCTCACCCTGCCAGGGAGACGTCTTGCCGCTGTGGAGCATGTTCCCATGGAGGCCACATTCAAAGGATCCAACCCACAGGCTGTGTGTTGAGCCCTGCGTAAACCCAAACTGCACTGAGAGCCGCAAACAAATGGGCTACAGGCCACATGCGGCCCGCGTGTTGAGTAGCCCTGTACTAGCATATTAATGAAGATACATTGTTTCCTAGTGTAAACAAGAACGAACATTGCTATTCTCCTGGCTGAAGGGTTTCGTGTTCATTCTGTATGTGATCTAGCAATGGGGGGAATCTGTGGGGGAGCTGCGCTCCTACCCAGCTACCCACATTCTGCTTTGGAGTCGTAGAGGGGGAAGAGTTCAACCAAACGTAACTCACGAGTTCTGTAAGTTCACCACAGGTAGCTCAGGACTCCCTAATCAAAAAATGCTGAGTGAGAAAATGTGAAACAGCTTCTGTGCTGACTGCTAATTAACGAATTAATTGTTAAATCTAATTAACTATTCAATTGTTAAATCAAATACTGTTAGTGTCAAGAGGGATTACTTGATCCCAAGCTTTAAACCCTGGACTTGACAGGAGTCACTGTATTACCACAACCTGCATTCACCCCACTATCCAGCTCCCAAGACAACACCCTCTGGAAAGTAAACAGAGAAACAACAGCTAGAAGCAGCCACCTCCCTTTCCTTACCACAGGCATGACACTCCCTGGAATCAGAACAGGCACAATTCTTGACAGGTGACCTCACTTTTCTACTGACTGCTCAACTGCAATCCAGGAAGGTCACTACACCCGAGTCCTGGTTCATAAACAAGACCAAAGTGACCATTCTTACTCAGACAAACAGTAGACCAGCATGCTTTGCCCCCTGAGAATCCATCTGTCCCCCATGCCTTATGGCTGGGTCCTAACTAGGACAGAACTATGTTCTCAACCCAAACCTCACTTAAAACCTAGAGAAGACAACACAGTTTGTAGTTTGCAACTAAATTAGCAGGTCAAGTTAAAGGCAATATGAAAGTCTACTCCTTTAACTTGACCTGCTAACTGGCTGTTCTTCACTAGGATCCTAGCATTGATAATACACCTTTTTTCCTTCTAGCAAAATTAAGATTTAAAACTTGCAAAACAGACTCTCTCCCCTCTATGATTTCAAGGACATCAGATGCCTAAAGGATGAAAGTATTTAGCGAGGTGTAAGCAAGACACAGCCCTATCACCAAAACAGTTTACTCCATGATGATCTATTCTAGAAAAACATTACAGCAAGGTCCCTGAGTTCTGCACTCTGGTGCCACACAGTGACAATTGCAATATGACTTAATTTAAGAATTTGAGGTTGTAAGTGAATTAAGTATGAAACTGAGTAGTGCACAATTAATTCAGTAGAGTCCATGTTATTCATTTTGACACTCAATTATATTCATTGTACACTATCCCCACATTTTCAATGTAATTCCGATTTTACAACAATGCGTAAGTGTTGAATTTTGACACTGGATTGGTACAGAGATGGCTTTGGCAGGCCATTCGAGATAGAAACATCCAGCAACTGTGGCTACTAGAGCAGTGAGGACTGGATACTAAAACAAAACCACCCTTCCTCAGGTGGTTTTACTATATAGAGAAGGTAATCTGTTCAGTGCAAGGAGAAAGAATCTACAGGCTCCCTCCACACTAGCTGATTCCCATTTGCAACTTCTGATATATCTTCCAACGTACCCAAGCAGCAACACACCATAGCACAAAGCAGACAATCACATTACCATCTGAAGAAGACTTACTCCAACCAGGGCTGGCCACAATCTCCATCAGAGTAACAGCATACTAGGTGGCTAGCAGGAATGTCTTAGGATACACGGTTAAACAGTTAACCAATGAGCCCGGGTCTGTTGGTTAACCTTCAGGGTAGCACGCAAGGCTTCCCATCCCCACGTTGCTGCCTCTGTACTCGAGACAGCAGACCGGGGGGAGGTGGCTCTACAGGAGCCGATGCTCACAGGAAACCAGCTTGAAGCTGGCTCCCCACATGCATCAGACCCTGGGAGTTGCCTTCCCTCCCTGCCTGTACATGTGTAATCGCTGAAAATTTAATTTCAGCTGTTACATGTTTACAAAAAACCCTACTTTTTTACATCCCTGGCATGGGCATTATAGCCTGTGTGCGCAAAGAATTCTCCCATGGCCATCTCACAATACATCCGCTATGTCTGCTCTACCTTCTGTACTCTGCTGGTCGGTTTCAAGCTCAAGCAGATCTGTCTGTAACTGAACATTTGTATTTCTGCATAATCACTAGTCAGCTTTCCTTCAGCGTATTTGACTGACACCCCCCCTGTAGCCAATCATTATGATGCCATTGCACTCCGGGGGGTCACCTGAGGGACAGGTTCTGCTGTTGTCAGCACAGCTCCCCTCGTTTTAAGGTTGCCATACACCTCCATTTAAGATCCTGCTTTTAGCTGCTCATAACTCTGCCAAACTAATGGCTTGGCCTGAATATTTCCATTCCGAGTGTTTGCCGCAAGATGATCTTTTTGGAAAGCTTCAGCCAAAATGGTTCAGATGTTTCTGAAAGCAAGTCCAGGAAGAAATAGATTGCTTTGCAATGTTTAACAAAACTTGCGACCTCGTCTTCCGGAAGTTCTAATCACCCCGTGTGGGACTCTTTCAAATATGAGGAGGGGAAGCTGGGCAGAGAGATTAGGAATGGAAGTTGGGTGCAAGGAGGAAAATGGCTGGAAGCTAGAAAAGTGGAGAGAGGCAGATCACACAAGGAACCAGAAGGGGCAAATTGGGAACGACTGGGCAGAGACTGGCATGAGAAACCAGAAAAGTGGACACCGGTACTGACTGGGTAGGAAGGGAAAATGGGACTCAGAGGAGCAGCCACAAAACTGATGCTATGGCAAGAACTCAAGCTCTGCTGATTCCAAAGCACTCTAAAAATCCTCCTTTTATTATGGCTTATAAAATTGATTTATTACTACAATAATTTAGGGTGAAACTCGCATAGTGAGCTGGCATTCTGCTTTGTAGATCAGCTGGTATTTCTATCTGCTCACTCTCCTCTGAGCTATATCAAATCCCATAGATAGTGGAGCTTGAAAGCCTTTGACAAGGTCCCTCACCAAAGGCTCTTGTGTAAATTAGGCTGTCATGGGATAAGAGGGAAGGTTCTTTCATGGACTGAGAACTGGTTAAAAGACAGGAAACAAAGGGTAGGAATAAATGGTAAATTTTCAGAATGGAGAGGGGTAACTAGTGGTGTTCCCCAAGGGTCAGTTCTAGGACCAATCCTGTTCAACTTATTCATAAACGATCTAGAGAAAGGGGTAAGTAGTGATGTGGCAAAGTTTGCAGACGATACTAAACTGTTCAAGATAGTCAAGACCAGAGCAGACTGGGAAGAATTTCAAAAAGATCTCACCAAACTGAGTGATTGGGCAACAAAATGGCAAATTAAATTTAATGTGGATAAATGTAAAGTAATGCACATTGGAAAAAATAACCCTAACTATACATACAATATGATGGGGGCTAATTTAGCTACAACTAATCAGGAAAGATCTTGGAGTTATCGTGGCTAGTTCTCTGAAAACATCCACCCAGTGTTCAGCGGCAATCAAAAAAGCAAATAGGATATTAGGAATTATTAAAAAAGGGATAGAAAATAAGATGAAGAATGGTGTGGAGAGGTGAATAAAGAAAAGTTATTTACTTGTTCCCATAGTATAAGAACTAGAGGGCACCAAATGAAATTAATGGGTAGCAGGTTTACAACTAATAAAACAAAGTTCTTCTTCACACAGCGCAAAGTCAACCTGTGGAACTCCTTGCCAGAGGAGGCTGTGAAGGCTAGGACTATAACAGAGTTTAAAAAAGACCTAGATAAATTCATGGAGGTTAGGTCCATAAAAGGCTATTAACCAGGGGGTAAGGAATGGTGCCTCTGGCCTCTGTTTGTCAAAAGCTGGAGAAGGATGGCAGGAGACAAATTGCTTGACCATTGTCTTGGGTCCACCCCCTTTGGGTCACTGGCACTGGCCACTGTCGGCAGACAGGATACTGGGCTAGATGGATCGTTGGTCTGACCCAGTCTGGCCGTTCTTATGTTCTTGAGGACCACACCAGGTGCCCCAGAGGGAGGAAATGCAACAGAGAATCCTCACGGGATCCCTTCCATCGCCCATTCCCAGACAAACAGAAGCCAGGGACACCATCTCTACACTACGCAGCTTTTTAAAGACAAGGCTGTGTCGACAAAGCCCTGTCTCAAAGCCAGTGTGTGTGTGTGTGAACACTCTTAGTACTTTTCCTGACAAAACACTTCTAACCTCCAATGACCAGGCTTTGCTCCGTCAGCAGGAGTGTTCACGTACTTGCCAGGGCAAAACTTTGTCATTCACTGAGGAAAGGGGGAGATGATTGCTGTTAAACACCTGTGAATGACAAAAGTTGTGTCAAACAAGTGCAAGTGTAGCTACAATGTAAAAGGGAATAATCCAGCTCTCCTGACACAATTATTCTACATCTCAAAGCAGGGGGTGGAAGAGCCCATATAATCACAAAAAGCAAAAAAAAAAAAGTAAAGACTGAGGATGTACCTACACTACACAGCTTTTTGCGACAGGGTTGTGTCGACTCAGCCTTGTTGCTAAAAGTCGGCACACACCAATGCCAATGAGGGGAGGGGAGAATGGGCTTAAGCACCCATGAACAAGTTTTGTGGAGCAACGTGCAAGTGCAGACACAGCCTAAGAAAAGCTATTAAAGCAACTATGTCCATTTGTGCTTCCAACCCAGACCCATTTTCCTTCAAAGGCCACTTCAGAACTGTTCTCTATTTTCTCCTGAGCAATAGTCCAAATTTACAAGTCATCCTTTGGCACCTTGAAGACTAGCAAATGTATTTGGATATAAGCTTTCATGAGTTGGAGCCCACTTTGACAGATGCATGGGCTCCAGCCCACAAAAGCTGTTAGTCTCTCAGGGGAATGTGGTGAAACCTATGCAAATTGGAACTCCTTTCAGAGGGATAGCTGTGTTGATCTGTTTCAGCAAAAACAAGGTGTCCTGTGGCACCTTAAAGACTATTTCATAGACTAAAAGTCTTATTAACAAATGGTTTCTGATATGCAGTCTTCTTTCGCCTTAAGAAAAGAGGCAGCTTGGTTTTAGTTTTAATTCTTAAAAATGAGATTGTACATAATTCAAAAAACATAAAAAGCAAATTGTATTTTTTTTAAAATTCCAGTTTAAATATTCTCCAATGGTTAGCGAGGGAAGGGAGTTTGGTTTTATTTGCATTCTTGAAGCTGTGTTCCTTTTATTCTCTCCATACTAAACCATAGTTCACAATTTCTTCTTATATCCTTCATAATCGTATGGATCATTCCCCCTCCTTGTGGCTACACACCCACACTGAACTACAGATAGGGATGTTAAAAAGCGGGTAATTAGGTAATTCTGTAATCACTGAAAATCTCAGCAGTTACATGCACCTGCAGTGCCTACCACCCCACTCCTGGGGAGGCGGCTCCCGCCCCCGTGCTGCCACCTTTCTATCAGAGGCAGCAGCAGTGCAGGATGATAGCAGGCTCCTGCCTGCAGTCCAGGAGTGGGGTGGGAGCCTCCATGTTACTGTGAATATGATTAACAGTTTAAATGGTTATACTTTTACATTCCTAACTACAGGCACTTCATTTTTCCTCAGACGAATGCCTCTAGTCCCTCAATCATTCTGACTGCTCTTCTCTGAATCACCTCCAACTTGGCTCCATCCTTCTACAGACACAGCAGATTCTTAGCCAGAACAAGCCTCTAATCCAGTGATGGGCAACCAAGGCTAGTGAATGGGCCGCATGAGTGGCCCTACATCCCAGTAGGACACAAGATTGTCATAACCAAGACAATCTCCTGGGATAAGCTAGTTTTGCTCACTGTGCCTGAGTACCTAGAATTTGCGGGCTGTACCGACTGAACCGAAGCAGCGCTGTGATTGGATACAAAGAGAGTGCACGGCTCTCGCAGTCAAAGTTGTGTGCAATCAGCACACGCCTCACTTCCTGTGCACTGACTTTGTGTGTGTGTCATGTGAGTAATACAGACAGGAAAGCAAGGGACTCTGGCAACCCTGCACATGGGCAAGAGAAAACACAATGTCTTGTGGACTCCACACACAACTCTGATGGGCCTCAGGTGGTCCATGGACTGCAGGCTGCCAATACCGGTTCTTTGCATCCCGCAGCAGCCAGGGCCTCAGAGAAAAAGAAACCTCCTCACGCGCTCTTTGCCTCAGAGACTTACAACAGACACGAACGATTAAACGTCCCACAAACGTTTCAAGTGACTCCAGCTGGAAGCATTGCAGCGCCCGCCCAAGGCCCGTCCCTTCGCTTCCTGCCCAAGGGTGCAGAGCGGGGGCTGAGCAGCGCAGTGTGCGGCACCGCCCGCTCCCCTCGGCGGGGCTCCCCGGGCTGCGGGGCGTTTCCTTCGCGGCCTGAGCTCCCCCCGGAGCGGCCCGCGCCCGGCGGAGTCCCGGCTCAGCGAGGGGCCCGCGCTAAGCTCTGCCCGGGGGGGGGGGGGGGGGGGCGGGGAGAGCCCGGGGGGGGGGGGGGGGGTGTCCCGGCTCACAGCCCCGGGGGGGGGGGCTCGAGGACCCGGGGGGGGGGTGTCCCGGCTCACAGCCCCGGGGGGGGTGTCCCGGCCCGGGGGGGCTCCGCGCGGCGGCCCCTCCCCCACTCACGAATTTCTTGGACTTCCCGGGGTCCGCGGGCCCCGCCTCCTCCGGGCCCTTCCCCTTCTTCTTGTCGCGGCCGCCGCGCGCCGGGCCCCCGCCGCCCTCCATGGCGCCGCCGGCTCCTCAGGCCCCGCCGCCCAACCGCCCCGCGCAGGCCCCGCCCGCCTCATTCCGCATGCAGCCGCTCATTAGCCTGTCAATGAGCGCCCGAATATTCATGAGCCGCCGCTTCCGCTTCCGGCCTGGGCGGCGCGCCGCTTCCGCCGCCGCAGCGCCCCCTGCCGGCGGGAGCCCCCACCGCCCCCGGCCTGCGCTGCCCCGCCGCTCGAGAGCCAGTGCCTGGCCGCGGGGCACGTGGACCCCCCCGGCTCCCGCGGGGCACGTGGACCCCCCCGGCTCCCGCGGGGCACGTGGACACACCCCCCCCCGGGCTCCCGCAGGGCACGTGGATCCTCCCCCTCCCCGGGCTCCCGCAGGGCACGTGGACCCCCCCCCCCCCCGGGCTCCCGCAGGGCACGTGGATCCTCCCCCTCCCCCGGGCTCCCGCAGGGCACGTGGATCCTCCCCCTCCCCGGGCTCCCGCGGGGCACGTGGACCCCCCCCTCCCCCGGGCTCCCGCAGGGCACGTGGACCCCCCCCCCCGGTTCCCGCAGGGCACGTGGACCCCCTCCCCGGGCTCCCGCAGGGCACGTGGATCCTCCCCCCCCCCCGGCTCCCGCAGGGCACGTGGACCCCCCCTCCCCCGGGCTCCCGCAGGGCACGTGGACCCTCCCCTCCCCCGGCTCCGGCAGGGCACGTGGACCCTCCCCTCCCCCGGCTCCGGCAGGGCACGTGGACCCTCCCCTCCCCCGGGCTCCCGCAGGGCACGTGGAACCCCCACCTCAGCTGAGCTCCCACAGGGCATGTGGAAACCCCACTCCGACTCCCACAGGGCATGGGGAATCTCACCCCCGGCAGAGCTGCCCCAGGTCATGTGGAAAACACCCCCCACACACACACTCCCGTTGGACAGGTGGAACCCCCACCACTGAGCTCCTGAAGGGCATGTGGAACCTTCCCTACTGAACTCCCACAGGGCACGTGGAACCCCCCCCTCCCCGAGCTCCCGCAGGGCATGTGGTACTCTTCCCCCCTCCCCCAGCTGAGCTCCTACGAGGCACATGGAACCCCGGCTAAGCTGCTGCAGGGCAGGTGGAACCTCCCCCCTGATGTGCTCCCACTGGGCAGGAGGAACATACACACCCTACCCACTGAGACCCAGCTGCTGCCAGCTCAGGCATCAGCTCCAGCAGGCCCAAGCGTGGTCCTGCCTGCATGGCCCCTGTGTCCTCAGCGACGGACTGACAGCCCTGGGCACACTGAGCACTAGGCTTCAGTTTTTCTAGCCAGGCCCTGGCAAGCGGCTATAATGCCTTACAGCTGGTAGTGGGACCTATCTGCATGCAGGAGTGGGACCCATCACCACTACCTATCCCACCACCTCTGCTATTTTTTCCCCCTTTTCATAAAGCACAAGGCATTTAAACTGCATGAAGGTTGCTGAGTTGCATTTCTTACCCCTAAAATTACTAAAAATCAAGGACCACACCAAGCTGAGGGATCAGCTTCCCCCTCTCTTTTTCAGGAAACCACCCTGAGAATGATGCCAAACTGAGAAACAGCTTGTCTTTAGTGTCAGAAAAAACACAGGACCTGTGTACTAACTAGCTTGCCCGTAAGCTCATATATAGAACACAGACAACATATCATTGCAATGAAGTTACAAATCTCAGTTACTGAGAAAAAACACAAGCTGGTATCAGATTCAGCTCTCTCTTCTCCCCCATCATGGCATTCGAACAGCAGCATAACCAAAGAAAGGGCCTTTACGGAGTCAGACTCTTAATGGATCACTAGGGTACACTGCACCCTCCTTCCGAGGGCTGTCTGCACATGCAGCCTGTAGCATCTTACAGCTCGTACAAGCTTGGTACAGTCTCTCTTTACCAACAAATCACATTCAAGGTACTGAAGTGAAGGTGCTGAGCCTGGAAGCACACGCCAGAAGCGGCCCAGAGGCTCTGTGCATTTCCATCCCTCCCTCTTCTACTCAGGATGGTGAGGAAAATTCAGCAGGAGAGAGCTGCTAGCTGCTCAGCCTTTTCTCCAAGAGGCTGAACAAGTTCTGCTACCGTCCACGAAACCTTCCAGCAGCTATTCTTATGTTTTGAAGTGGAAACATTCCTGGAATGTGTCCACTCTTTTACAATGTTCCTCATGTTATTTAACCTGTTCTGATTCTTTGCTATTGTACAGAGGAAAACAAGGGCTATAAATACCAATGAAATAAGAACACAAGGAACACATATTAGAGTGATATTTATAATCTCATTCACTCATATTTCACATTTGCTCACTGCTTTATACAGTAAGAAACCTTGGAAAAAAGCACGGAAGCAGAGAGAAAATAGAAATGAACCCTAGGAAGGGAGGGAGAGATGGCACTCAGAACATAGCGTCCCAGGGAGAAGCAGTGCTACCCAGAGCCAGGAAATTGTCATTGTACAACACTAACCTCAGTCTACAAGCATTTCATCAGACCCATCCAAAGCCCAGCCCATGCACATCACTTTCCTGGAAAGCCTTGTCAGACAACTCTAAAAATAAAGATGTCATCACATTTGTGGAAAGCTTCCCTTCTGTGGACTGGCTATGTAATTTAGTCCACATGGATCTTTTCTGCCTGTCTTGCAAAGCACAAGGCATTTCCAGGGTGATAGTACCAACCATTTTTCTTGTAATGGGCTTCTAAGACAGCAGTGTCCCATATGCCTGCTTCAGCTTGGTAGGCCCCAGAACAAACAAGTCTGTGTGGAAAGAAAAGTCCCTCATTAATTTCATTCTGAAGTGTACATCTTCCTAGGAGCTTCCAGTTTTTACACAGCTCCCCTTCCCCACAGAAGAGAGCCAGGGATCACTGTGCTGTAACTTCAACATCTGCTCTGACTGGAGTTTGACAGATTTTAAAAAGTCTTCTGGTGAATTCCATTTGAGACCCATTGAAGCTTTTTGTATTCGTTTCTGTTTCGCTCTGGTATATGAGAGGATCCTCACTATGTCAAATAATTCCATGATTTTCTGCATCCTCCATTAAACAGATTGCTGCACTTGGCATCTCTCGTTCACACACAAGTAGTACTACAAAAATTTTGGTGCACCTATTGCACCAAAGCCAAGCTAACTACCAAGCATCTAAGTTATGCATATATTGCTAACATTAGTTTCATTGGAAGCCTCTAGGGATAGGGATATAGAGATCTCTCTCTCCCTCGCCACACCCACCACCCGATAGATTCAAAACGCTGTAAGATGTGAATGTAATTCTGACCAAGCCTCTGGAAGCTCCTTTTGAGTTTAAGCTTATGCTCTCTCCGTGATATTTCCCTGAAGGGTACATTGCTAATGGCTGTTACCTCTAGGATACACAATGTCCTTCTAGCTTCTCCTCGCAGACTTTTTTCAAGTGAGAGAAGGTGGCTTTGCAGGCTTCTCCCCAGTATATGCACCCAGGAAGGATATAGAATTTTACCTCTTAAGTCTGCTCAGTTCCCGGGCTTCTTTCTAACTAGGTGGGACACTTGCTCTTCACAACGATGCTAAGTGGGAGAGGTAGGATGTTAAAAACGCACTTAATCTAAATCCTGTAGGCGCCTCTAAAAATCCTAGGCTCGGTTGCTGTAGAGAAGCCATGGCATTTGCAAGTCACACCACTGACAGGCTAGGGAGCACAGAGATCAGGTGATTTGTCTGAGAGCAAGTTGTATATTCAGCTCTTATGAGCCAACTGTCATCTCAGTGCCAGGCGGACTCGGAGGAAAGGCAGCCGCACGGGCATAAGTAACGTCCGTTCCTAAGCCTGTTACGCTGCTACTCGAGCTTGCCTTTCGACTTTTCTGAAATGTTCTTCTCTCAGGGCACGATAACACTCGTCACACCCGAGATCGACACTCAGCCTTCGATGTAGCAGGTTCCATTTAGACCCGTAAATCAAATGCTGAGGGCGGCAGCACCTGCGCTCCTCGCAATCGCAAGGAGGAAGGGAAGCTGACGGGAGTATTTGCTCCCATCAGCCTCCCGCCGTGTGGACGATACCAAGCTCGGCTTAAGGTAAGCCCACTCCAGCTACGTATTCTACACAGCTGGAGTTGCATACCTCAAACCGACCTTGTAGGTCCAGTGTAGAGCTGGCTGCAGTCTGGAAGCTGGATCAGATCTCTCTGTGGGCGTGCAGTACTTCCACCTCTAATTAGCACTTCTCAGGCTGCCTCCCAAATTTTGTGACTGCTCACTGGTTTCCTAAAGTGGGATTTGCACAGGAAGTGTTGTGGGAGAAGAGAAGGTGACAGGTGTTTCACTGAATGTATTACCGCCTCAGTTCTAAACCGATTCCTGCTAACCGTCCCTTTCCAGAAACAGACCCTCCGAGGAACTGAGAAACGACTTGGGGCAAGGTTTCATACGTGCTCTTAGCTCCAGAATGGTGTGAGGCTAAGTGATGTACACCCACTAATCTCTCTCGCCATTCTGATGGGCTTCCCTGGCTCACTGCAGAGGCAATGCATCCAGAGAATCCCATACTGGTAAGGAACCCTTCCTTTTTGTGTACATTGCTTCACATCTGATGCATTAGAAGCACTTTTAAAAAAAACCATTAACCCCCCCCCCAAAAAAACCCACCTAATTTCAATCCTTTTTGTTGGATTTCACTGCTGAACTGAAAACACAAAATACATTCAGCAAACAGGTCAGAACCACCTTCTCTTTACTAACCCAGGGACTGCTGCTTTGCCTGTCCTCGATTTCACAGACGTTATCCATGCCATGACCTCACTAGATAGGCTCATCAAACCCAGGCTTCCCTTACAAAAGGAAGCCCAGCTCCCATGGATTGCAGTATGCTTCCGCTGGCTGGAGAGAGAGCTCGCCTGTGTGCATGGAACACTGGTGAAGCAGCAAGAGTGTTTCTACAGCTACTTTCACTGGACAGGTCTGAGCGTGCAGCACTTGAAACGTCTACAGGGATCAGAACCGGTCCCTACTTCCAGTAGCTACAGCAATCACTCAGAGAAATACTGCCACGTGTGCCAATCCCGGGCCATTCTCACTCATTCACTATTGCCACTCAGCACTGCTGAGATCTCAGAACTCCTGCAAGAGGAGAGCTCCTGGCTCCAACTCAGCCCTAACAAGACCAAAGTGATGCTGACTGAAAAGGCAAAACACTTGGAAGACCTAGCCAGGACAAGGTCTCCTTTGCCACCGAAGGCACACTGGCTCCATTCTTAAAAACGTGGTTGGATGCCTCAGGCGCTGTTTGACTCATCCCTGAGTTCTCAATAACTAAATACTCCCCCTGCCCCCTCCAGCTTGCTAAGAAACATGATCCCTTCCTCCTGGGAAAGGCCTGGCCACAAAGATCCCTTCATTTGCACTGCACCCAATTCCAGGGATTCACTGCATCCCACTGCCTTCTCCATGGCTCAGGCTGCTAGAAACACACCAAGTCCGCACTCTAGTCATCACCGTCTACCTGGCCACATCCAGTGCCGGTTTAAGGCTCCGGACCAAACCCTCAAAGCAATAATGGATCGGGTCCAAGGTACACTGGAGACCACGCTTTAATCTACGATCCACCGTGACTGCATGCTGCTCTGGGCAAGGCAGATCAAAAAGGCCAGAATGAAGTGAGAGGCCAGGGGACAACACGCTGGGAAGCCGAAGGGATATGGTTTGGGAACAAACTGGCAGAGGAGAGAAGATGATAAAAGCCAGGATTCATCTAAAGGAGGCATTGCAAAAAATTGGAAGTTTTCTTCCCACCATAACCAGAATATTTGGATCGTCAGCCACCACACCCCACCGCCCTTAAAATTATCCCACTGCCTTTACACAGAACTTCCAACACCAAACAAGGGGACAAGATTTCCCCTTAGGAATTTTGCTATGAATTTACTCTACATGGAAGGAGCCCACATGTAAAAGACAGTAGCACAAAACCTTAAGAGAGATAAGACAGAGATTCAAATGCATTTCCTCCGTCTCCCTACAATATATTCAGCTTTCTGGTATACAAACTATTGTTTGTCCTAAAGCATTTGCCATAATAGTTGTATCAGCCTTCATTTCCTTTCAGTTGTTACCAGGCCTGAGCCTGACCCCGTTTTCAGACCAGAGCACTACATCGCTTACTTAGCCCCGTTTCCTGGGATGGCCCGTTAGTAATGCATGCCTTTCCTCATTAGCAAACGGGGGCTTACTGCAGGGTTGCTGATCTATGACAGGTGAGACACAGCCCAAGGACACGCTTCAATAGGACATGTGTCCTGTCCAATGAGAGAACCAGGCACTGTCTTCCAAACCAAGGCGTCCGTCCAAAGCCCGCCCATGGCGATGCAGTTTGGGTTCTGGAGGTGTGAGGCTGCCTAAAGCAGCCCAGTGCGGGTCTGGCCAGCAAACCCCAGGCTATGATTCTGCATGGAGAATGAAGAAAGGGGCGGGATACAGGGAAGTGAATTAGCCCCACCCCTCACGGTATTCCCAGGACAGTAACAATGGAACAGGAGGGTGCCAGCTGCAGAATTTTATGCGGCACGAGGGCTAAATTCTCAAATCTAGGCGGGGGTTAATTTTGACTGGCACGTGGCTGTCGCTTCCCAAGGGACGTTAATTGCGAGGGTAATCGGCAGGTCCCACTGTAGTAAATGGGCAGACGGAACGAATTCCACCACTGCCTACAGCACCGAGGAACCATCAGGATCTCACCAGGGAGGCATTACACCCCTCGGATAGGGCCGAAGGTGGACTCCGAACACTCTGACACACGGTCTGACTCGGCCAGAGGGAAGAGCACCCGATTAGCTGGACTAACCCTTTGATCCTGGGAGGTGAGCTAGGACAGCAGAATGGGATCCGCAGTCAAAACTCCTGGGTCCTGACATCGATTCAGCATGTGATTTCTGTAAGGCGCGTCTATTAACTCAGCTAGGAGAAGGGGATAGTACCTACAATTGTAAAGCACTGGGGTTCTCAGCTGATAACTGCTGCCTCAGATGCACCAAATGGTCAGAGCTAGTATGTGCCTATGCAATGGGGGGGGGGGGGGGGGGGGAGAGGGGTTAAAAAACAGAACTCCAGGCAGAGGTTTCTCGGGGTGTGCTGATCTGACACCGTGTCACGCCCACTGTGCACAGCTATGGCTTAGTGGTAAGCACCAACTTCTACACCCCTCCCCATTATTCTGCATTAATGACGCCCAGGTTCCTTTTAGCATGGTCACTCCTATCAGGTCAAGCTGGTGGTTGCCCCAGGGCCGCACAGCTCAGGCTCTGCATCGCTGCTGGACATTCCTCACCCGCACTGGCAAAGGGCGGAAAGGGGACCTCCTCCAGGAAGCTCAGGGAGCAGAGACCGCTCCTCAGACACCAGGAGAAACAGCTAATGGCTCTGCTCAGCGAGAGCTTATCTGGTGACTAAAAGCGGAGCCTTGGCAGCTCAGCAGTGTGACTCAGAACACACTGAACGGGACCCGGTTACCTGGGTCAGTCGGGGAGGACAGCGAGAGAGCCAGTACCGGTTAACTCAGTCTGCGGCGCTAGGGTTACAGAGGTACGGGTGGGCCACAGCAGGGAGCAGAGACTCCAGGCGGCTTGTAGCGAGAAATGACCACTGGGAGCAAACTTCCTCTCCAAAGATGCCCTTAGGAGCAAAGCTCCGTCGCTCCCATTCACTTGCACACAGCACCACCAGAAGCAAACCACGCACGAGCATTTCAACAGACAACAAGGCCCATAAGAAAAATACCATCTTGGTTTATTGTTTAAAAAGTCGGTAAAACCAACAGAAACGTAGGGAGAGCAGGCGGCTGCTGCCTGTTCCTTCTCCCCAGCTAGGACAAAAGTCTCCAAGCACAGACAGTGGGAGCCCCCAGACTCACACTGAGCATCCAGCATGCCGGTGGCATCGCGGTCTCTACACTCCAGCAGAGGGAGAGAAGCCCACCCTTTCGGTGTCAGGACCCACTGCCCTCCCCGCAGGACAGAACCGATCCCTCTGGGAAAGGCCTGCCACTCAGGGTCTGCGACCCAGCCGCATTCTCAGTGTGGAAAATGGCCCGGGGAGGGGGCGGGGAAGGAGCCAGGAGGTACAGCAGAAGCGGGAATGCACCACACCAGCATGGCACAGCCCCTGCACCATCTGGCCCAAAGGAATTGGATCCTCAAGGAACGATCTAGATGGGGAGCTTGGGCCAAAGCCCAACATGGCAAATAGCTGCGGCTTTTGTTGGCAGACAGACCAAAGCTATTCCAGAGGGAGGGAAAGGCTGCACTCCGAATACATTCGCCCCTCCCCGCCCGTGGCTGTCCTGGGTTTCCCCAGCACAGGGACGGGGGATAGCTGGAAGGGCTGGCAGGAAGTGAGGGCGCTGCCAGGACTCAGGGAGGACGACACCCGGAGTGTAAGGAGCAGACAGGTTCTAGGCACTGCAGCACTGACCCCCTCCCTCTGCCTGGAGTCTGAGCTGTGCTGGGAGGAGCCGGGGAAGCCGCTGCAGACTGGCTCTGAAATTGGTTGGATGGCAGCAGCACAGAGACCATGGTGTGGATCCAAGCGTCACGTGAATTCCCACTGGCCCCAGCGGTGACAGTCCGAGCCCTGAGGACCAGGTTTCCCTGCACGCTGCCTCTGTAGGCAGCCAGCCCAGTGCAGCAGCACTGCTCCTGCGGCCACATGCGCCAGACATGAAGGGGAGGGCCAAGAGGAGACTTTTACTGGCTCACGTGCATCCCAGTCGTTTCCACCACGCACCAAGGTCTCAACAGGGACCTCCCAGCTCAGAGACCCACAACTCGGCCCTCAGATCTCGACGTCACTTTCCTTATCGTTGTCGTGCTCACCGTCGTAGAACTCATTCGAAGCCTCAGGCCTGAAAGACAGACGAGTGCGTCAGGGCAGGCAGCAGCCTCCTCCTGCGTTTTCAGAAGAGAGGAGCTGGCCGCAATGCAGGGACGAGAACACGCTGCTAGCTGAAGGGAGGCAGGGACTCATCTCCTGGCCTGGGGGACATGGGATGTGTCCCTGAGGCACAACACGTGCTAGCAGAGGAACTAGGGAATCAGAAGGGAGGCAGTATCTACTCTGGGCCTCGGACAGTCCCCACCAAATCTCCTCACTGGAATGGGAAGGGCCTTTCCCTGCATGGCAAGACAAGGAGAAGGGGAGGCCCAGTACCTGCTGTAGTTCTCCTCAGAGCCTCTCTCCTCTGGGTCAGGTTCGTCTGCACGGTCATAGCTGAGCAAGTCAGAAGGAACATCGTGGATTTGGACACTGGGGGCATGATTCAGCATTTTCAGATTCTCAAATATTGTCTGTCTGATTTGATCCAGGTACTGGTTAGGAAAAGACGACGTGATCAGGACCACAACTGCTGGCATTAACACCTGCCTGCAGCAGGCATGCCCTAAGGCTGGGGTGGGCAAGATACGGCCAAGCCTTTTAATGCAGCCTGCCCCGCCAGGACACTCGGGCACGGAGCAACTGCACACCACTCAAAGCGGCTGGCTGCTCTGCGTGCCTCTTTGCACTGTGTGGAGGGGGACAGCTTCCCGTGTTGCCCACGCCCCCAGCACAATCTCTCAACTCCTACTGGATAGAAACTGGTCAATGGGAGCCGAGAGATTGTGCTGGGGGAGGGACAGCACATGACACCCTCCCCCCAGCGGGCGGCGCAGAGAGCCTCACAGAGCAGCCTGAGGTTTGAGCTTGAGGCAGGCAAGGAGCCTGCCTCGGGATCCTGCTGGGCTGCTGTCCAGGAGCTGCCTAAACACCCCTGCATCTGGCACTCCACCCCAACTCCCTGCCTCAGGTCACCACTGAAACCCTTTACCTCCCCCTTGCCCCAGGCCACAAGTTCCTACATCACCCAAACTTCCTCTCACCCCCCCCCATCCTCCCTTGCACCCCAGACCTCTACCCTGAGCTGCCTCCTGCAGCCAACCTCTGTCCCAGATGCCACACCCCCTCCATAGGATAGTGCAGCCTTTGACCACTTACCAACACCTTGGGAGTCCCTTCCGCCCCCATCACTATTACCGCTCATCCCTGCCCTAGGGCCATGCAAATGCCATCAATGCAAGTGACTTTCAAGTGCAGCACAGCAACAGCACCAACACCGGCACTGAGGGCAGCCAGCTCTTACACCGCGGTGGCTGTGGAGCTGTAGTTCTTCAGCATCGCCGCTGCCCAGGCCTGCCGTAGGCCAGGGGTACGTGGCTCCCTGAGGTCTGCCAGGGGTGCAGCAACTCATCTAAGATTTGCCTAGTTTTACAAGAGGCTGCATGAGGAGCACTAGCAAAGTCAGTACAAACTAAGACTTCATACAGTGACTGGTTTACACTGCTCTATAAATACGGTACTTGCAGGTCAGCGTACAGTACACGCCAGCTGATTATTTTATAACAATACTAGCAGATTCCCTGGCATTGTTCAGGACTGCAACGCAATTAAGGTGCTTTTTCTTTAGGAAAATAAAAGGAAAATGTACCTGCTTTATTTAATAACTGTAGTTTTCAAAAATAGAGTGATTTTTATTACGTTAATTTTTTTGAAGTTCCTAAAATTGCTAGTTTTTCTGGGGGTTTTTTTTTAGTATTTTTTTTTTTAAATGGGAATTCCATCAAGTGGGTTTTTGATTTGTCCCTATAAATTCTTATAATTCACCACGTTTTAACAAAAAAAGGCTAGAGTCAATTTGGTTTTCAGTAACATTTTCTTCTTGTTTTCAAGCCTTAAGCACTGATTTAGCTGTGCCAAAACAGGGCACTACTCCGCATTTCTCCATTTTATCTCTTTTCTGTAAGGTTTAACGAGAAGCAATCCTATTCCAGGTTCATCCTATTTTTCTGGCTCATCTCGGATCAGCCTCTTTCAGCATTTGCTCAGTTACGTCAAGTCTGAGGACTGAATTTGCTTTGGTGATTCTGTCTCTTCTATTTGGTTTTATGAGAAGCAATTCCCACCACATTCCATTTTCCTGGCACAACCAAACCCTTATGGCGCTTTAAGCTGTTCTAAGAGGAAGCTGTCTACTGAACTTGGCGATCCCAACTCTTACCACTTAGGAGGAATTCTTGATCGAACAGACAAACTCTCGCAAATATACAGCATATGGTAAAAATGGGAAAGTCAGCAATTTGTCAGTAAGAGCGTGCTGCGACACTTGTGCATTTGTCTGATTGAGAGTCCTGTATTAAGCAAGCAGCTTAAGCGAAGTGAAATCTGGGGCATGCAAGACAAATCAGACTTTTGAAAGGGGAACAGTTTGGGTAGGCTGAGAACACGGTGTTGGTTATCCACCCCCCAGGAGGCAGTAGCTATGTCAGTGCTAGTCTACGCTGGCAGTTAGGTCAGTATAACTCCACTGCTGAATGACAGCTATACCGCCATATGTTGCTAGTGCAGACCAAGCCCAAGAGACAGGGCGGGGACTTCAGAAGTGGAAAGGAAGTTGTAGGAGGGCCGTCAAGATTCTCAAAAGGATCTTTAGAAAGCTCCTTCATTTCAAAGAAGCCATGAGGCTTCCCAGAAGAAAGCATATTGTCCAGCACTGGGACAAGCAGGGAAACCTCTTTTTGCCCTGCCCTGGCAAGTCTTCTCTGGGTGAGCTGCTGGACTCCACCTGGTCTAGCAGCAAGCACAGACCTTTTCTTCTCAGACTGCATCTCATTGCTATGTTGGGCGATGTCGAGTAGCAGGTCCAAGACCAGGCCAGAGCCACTCACCTGTCTGGAATTCTGGTTCTCAATCCTTGTACTGACATCTGGGTGGAGGGTGAAGTCCGGAGCAAAGTACTCAAAATATTCTGCAAAGGAGCCAGGAAAGAGTTAATGAACAGAGCGAAGGGGAATTTGGGACTAGGTTTTCTGAAACTCTATTCTGCGGAGATGGGAACAGCTTGACCCTATATCATGCTAGTGGTCACCATACCATCAAGAGCACAGTAAGAGCCAACTCCATCAGGAGGGGTACGCTGCCAGGAGAAAAGAGAAAGAAACAGGAACACCGTTCATTGTGGAAGGAATTTAGAACACGTGATATTGTAATGCAGGTCTCTCTCTCCAGGGAGGCCAGCCACAATGGGGGATGTGTACTGTAAGAAGCAAAAAAGAAGGTCTAGGACACACGGGCTAGGATCAGAAGATTCGACTGCTTCAGCCCCACTCTGGCTAACATCCATTAACATGGAATGTGGAATCCAGCTACAGTTCCTGAAGCATTAGAACAGCGAGGCACATTAGCTAAACTTACAGACAGAGAGTGAGGAAACTCAGATTCATTCATTCTAAAGCCAACAGGAATCACTGTGATCAACTAGCCTGAGCAGCTGTACAATACAAAGACTTTCCTAATATAGGGTCTAAAGCAGATCTTTTAGAAAGCCATTTAATCTTCAAAATCAAAACTGCCAGAGAAGGAAAATCAACCACAAACCTGGCACATTCTTCTAATAGTCAATTACTGCCACTGCTACAAATTCAGAACATTTCCGATATGAATCTCATTTCAACTTCCAGCCGCTGGATCGTGTTCTAGCTTTCCCTGCTAGGCTGAAAAGCCCATTTTCAAATATCTGAATGCACCATGCAGGGATTTATACACGGTCATTCTTTAACTTTCCTCCTGTTAAGAGAGACTGAGCTCTTTAAATCTATCAATATGAAGCAGGGTTTCTAATCCTTTTAGTCATTCCTGTGGCTCTTCTCTGAATACGCTCCTATTTATCAGCCTCCTTTTCTTGAACTGTGAACACTAGAACTGGATGCCATGTGCCAGCAGCCGTTCTACCAGTGCCAAACACAGAGGTGAAGTCATTTCTCTACACTTACTCAAGATGATCCTGTTTAGGCATCCAAGAATCACAATCGTTCTTTGGCCACAGCATCACACTGGGAGCTTGTGTTCAGTTGATAATCCAACCCCACCCCAAATCTTTTCCAGAGGGCCCCCCATCCTGAAAGCACGGCCAACATTCTTTGTTCCTAGATGTACCCTTTTAGTCACATGCAAATGTGTACTGCCTACTAGCATCCAGCTTTCCACACAATCCAGTGCTCTGGTAGTGACCTCGTCCTTCTCATTATTTATCACTCCCCCAATCTGTGTGCATCATCTGCAAACCTTGTCACTGATGATTTTGATTTGCTTCCAAGCCATTGATAAAAATATTAAATAGCAGAGGGAAAAAGCCAGATTCCTGCAAGACCAACTGGAAACATTCATTCAACGAGGATTCCTATTCATAATTACATTTAGAGACTGTTGGCCAGCTTTTATTCCACTTAACGTATCCTAGGCTGATTTCATAGCTTTCTAATCCAATGATACACAGAAGGAGGCTCACGAGCTGCAAGTGTCTCTTTAATGCAGCTTCATGCAGCACATAATATTAAAGTACCGATTTAATTATTAACCAGTCAGGATGCTTTTCCTGTTCATCAGCTGTACTTGCTAAAACATGTCATCAGTCATTTAGATGTGAGAAATTCTCTCACACACTAAATATTTTCCATCATAGTGTCTAAATAGGATTATAGAACATTCTAATACATAAAAGAATGAATTCACATATTGTGACTCTTTTGGATAACACTGATTACTAACTGGGCTCCAGAACCAGAAGCCTGAGTACCACTGTTCTAATTAAAACGCTGTGCGTTTCTAAGACAAATGCCTTACAGATGTCAATCACGTCACTATTTACTCTTCTCAAACTTGTAAACTCATTAAAAAAAGAAACTGTCACTTTGTTAGTTATGGCTCTTCCCTAAACTAGGGATGTTAAGAAGCGGATAATTTGCTAATCGTGTAGTCAATAGAATTGTTATCAACTACAAGATCAGCTGAAAAGGGAAGTTAAAGCATGAGCTAGGTTTGGGAGCTACCCCCTTGCAGCTCTGCAGTTTAAATGCAGTAAGAGCCAGGGGGCCTGCCCGCCCAGCTCCTACTACATTTTAAATGCAGAGCTGCAGCGGGTGTAGGTGCCCCACCACAGCTCTGCATTTAAATGTGTGTAGTCGACCACTTTATTACATCCCTACCATAAACTTCTGTGGACTGGCATTCATTCATACTTTCCTTTAATTCTCTATTAAAATAGTCCCATATCTCGCTGGACAGGCCTATACTTACCCTGGTTATCCTGCTTACCCATTTGAAATAGGTGACAACACCTATTTAACAAGACGCTGACTCACCACTGTATGGCAGTTCCTCACTAATTGCTTCATCCACAAGCAGCGATGTTTCATAGGTCCTAGAAACACAGAATATTCTACTCAGCCCAGCAGAGAGACACTCCCCCCGTGACACAGTCTGCCTGATACGCCACGCCAGTTCCAGCTGGGTAAAGGCCCTCAGGAGCAAAAGCACCGATAGTCCTCACACCATCTCCGACAAATAGGACGTTCTCCAGCAAGCATGTGAAGCACTCACCAGCAGCGTGCCACGTTACGAACGGTATAGCCACCTCCTCCCAGCACCAGCAAGGGGATGTTGAAGCTCTTTACATACTCCACACACTCCCTGAAAACCCAAACAAAGGGGAACTTGTGACTCAGCAGCCAATCAATGCAGCACCATGCTCAGCCTATAAACACACCTAACTTTGAGACAGTGCGTTCAGGGCTCTCAACAGTGAAACCCACACCCTGAGGGGAGCGGGTCGCCTGGCTTGAGAGATATCGAGCTCTGCAGTCATGCGTCCTGGCAAAGCACTGCTAGGAGAAGTGTTGTGAGGTCCCAAATCTAGTCTGGGAACCTGTTTCCGTAGAATCTTGTACCTTATTTGCTCTGCCTGCTGGGCCCGCAGGGAACTAGATTGCGCCTGCTGCGCTCCAGCCTTGCTCTCAAAGACCCATTCTTTCACCGACTGCAGTGACGGTCCTTGAAATGCGCCAGCCACACCCCTGATGAACTTACCCATGTCCTCTTATACTGAGGTTAAAGCAACCCAGACGGTCACAACCCAGAGAGTCAGCACCACACTAGGGAAGAGAAAGCAGCATTACTCTCCTGGTGCACCTCTGAGCAAGTCATCGGTACCCCCTACCACAGCCCCAAGCAGCACCCCACCCCCATTCCTCCAGATGCACATACTGGAGAGGCGTTTCTCCTGCAACACATGCACACAGACCCGGCCTCCTACCTGCAGCACTATGCATGTGGGCTGGTAGTAATCCACCACCTGGTTAATGACTGGCTGGAAGAGGTGTTTATAACCTGGGGAAGAGAAAAGCAGACAGTCATCGTGGCTCAAGAAGGCAAACAGGAACATCGGGGAGACGGGGGAGCATTCTGCTTACTTTGGTCATCAATGCCATCCCGCAAAGGCACATTTAGGCAGTAATAGCGGCCGCTCTCTGCCCCGACCTCGTACATGTCACCTGGCAGAGGCAAGGAGGCAAAGTCACAGGACACAAGGATCAGCTCTGAAACACCGCAGGTGTGGGCAGTGCAGACAAGAGGAAACCATCATGACACGGAGATCTTTTCCTCTTCCCTGCAAACTACCACCAGACCATAGTCCTTCCCACGGCCACCCCAGAACACCTGCCTTCCATCTTCTCTCTCTGACCCCAGAGCCACATGCCACCACGTAACTGCAGCAACTGGGCCCTGAAATCTGCACTTTACGAGGGCAGCGGAGGTTCAGTACCTGTGCCAGGAAAGAAGTAGTTCCCATATTTGTGAAAAGATACAGTCATGACACGGTCTGTCAAGTAAAAGGCTTCCTGAACCCCATCTCCGTGATGAATGTCAATGTCAATGTAGAGAACACGTGGGTGATACCTGCCAGAAACAGGAGACAAAAGTGCTTCACACCACTGGTGCCATCCCAGCTACGGCAGCCACTTTGCTATGGCCCCCCAAAACAAGCCTGCCACGTGCCAGAGGTCAGCCAGCTCAGCAAGCCTCTGGTCCCTCGTACGGAGCCTGGCGAATAGCTCAGTGCAGAGCATCTTCCAAACAAGGAGTGCCCGAAAATACGCGTCTGACACACGGCGAGAGAATCCAGAGGTATGGAGAAGGAAGGACAGGCTGTCAGAGCAGACTAGAGGCAGGCACGAAAGCACGTGAAAGAGGCAGAGGGCTCATTCAGATGGCCAAGGCCACAGAGAAGGTTCTTGCACTGGCTGCGGCTCGAGTACTCAAAGGGTCAGGGAGGAGGCCCCTATTGAACAAGCGACGTGAGGCTGAGGAGCGCAAGGCCACGAACACACTGGCTTGGTCGCCAGCCGTTTAGAATCTTTGCCCTGAACAACTTCATCTTGAAAATCTAGAGCCAGTTTCCAATGCCCCAAACGAAGGGGGAGCCGGTGTAGTAACTGGAGGGTGGAAGCAGTTGTTCTTCCCTGTATGTGTCACAGCGCAGGTACCATTGGTCCCCAGTGCTGGAGTCTAGAAAGCCGGGACTTAGGGTCATCAGAGGAGGAAGCGCAATCACCCAGTGGAGCCCACCCAGGGTGGGCAGAAGGACATGGCGCCCAGGGCAGGCTTGCAGAGACAGGAATGTGGAACAAGGAAAGCTGAATCAAGGCCAAAGCCAAAGTTACTGAGAATGGAGACCCGAATGCTGGGCAGACAAAGGCTTGAGAAGTGTCTCCTGCCAAGCAGACCTTCAGAGGAATGCAGCAGAGATGAAACTTCACTGGGCAACAAGGTCAGCTAAGGAGAGGCCACTCCAAGTATGAAAGCAGATGTCCCAGTCCCACTGTAAGTGTGATAACTAACGTTGAGAGGGTGCCAACCCCTATCTGAATGAGGTGACTAGGAGCACAGCACCACTTGGAGCAGGCAGACCTTGAATCATCCAGAAAACACACACCTGCCTTTCAGTGACCCTGCACCCCATTGCTTAGCCGTTTGCACTCTTGGCCAAAGCAGAGGTAACCCCTACGCTGCCTCCAGCGATGCTTGCGCCCCTTCCCTGAACCAAGAGAGTTAAACACAGAACCAGAAAGAGTCGCGTGTAGCTCACGATTTCCCTTTCAAGGAGCAATCACAGGGTTTGCAACGCACACGGGAGGCGGGGACGTACTCTGGGGTCCTGCCACGGCAGGCTCTCTGCAGAGAAGCAAAGCTTCCCGCCGACCGCGGCTGCACCAGAAGAGCAGACACGTGAGGCACATGTGAAATGAAGGGAAGAGCCATCAATCAGCCCAGGGAACCCATGTGTGGTATGAGAAAGGCAGCCGTGGCCATGTACAGCCACACCACACAGGACATCTCGCTCAGCACCACTGCCAAGGCAGACCAGTAGCACAGCCGCACTCACACCAGTCCTTACTTGAGCAGCTCCAGAATGCCGATGACTATGTCATTGACGTAACAAAACCCCGAGGCCTGCAGTGCAAAGAAAACAAATCGAGAGTCAGAAGAGCAGCAACGAGCCCCCCTCGCAGGGAGACTCCCAATACTCAGACTTGTGTCATCACCTCAAACTTCTTGGCATGATGCAGGCCTCCGGCCCAGTTTATGGCAATGTCACAGATCTATGGGAAAAAAGATCAGATTAGCTCTAAGGTAAGAGCAAGGCAGCAACAACCCCAAGCCCAACCCTGCACGTCAGCATGGACATCAGCCCTGTCCCATGTTGTGGCTCACGTTGTTTTCATGCCTTTCTCCCCATCCACCCAGTCCTTTCGGATGCCCCACTGTCAGTCATCCAGTCAAGCTACTTACACTGTACTAGATCAGCCGGGGTGGGGGCAAGGGAATCCAAGAGGTTCCCCCACAAATGAATCGCTGACACCAAGTCGGAAGTGTCTGTGGTGTGCGTTATCCCAGGGACTCCATCCCCACAGCAGCCAGCCCACACGGCTATGTTCAAAGAGGACAAGACTATCAGCTCAAAGTTACCTTGTTGTTCAGCTGCGTTGCACCCTGCAGTGAGGCCCCAGTATAGCGAGAGCAAAATTCAAAGAGGCCTGGGAACACTGGACTGCAAAGAGAACATAACACTCAAACAGTAGAACCGCCTCGCTTCAGACACACACCTCCAGGACTGAAACCAGAACAAGACTCTGACCCCTGGACAGAGAAGATCAAAATGCAGGCACTGCTAGAGAAATGTTCACTCGGGGCCATGCGGACCCTGCTCACGACAAGCCACAGGCCAACAGGCAGCACTCCGCCACCCTTCGCGAACGCTACGGAACACTTGGTGAATTCACCAACTACCATAAGAAACTGTCAAGTTAGCTAGAATAAGGACGTGAGAGTTTAACTGACTGACCATTTAACCCTGAAGCTGATGCTCATCGGTTAGTGGTTTCGGTTAAACTCAGCTGGCTCCCGGGGAGGCAGCTTTGCTGCGACAGTGCAGCCACGGCCCCCCGGGAACCCAGCAGGGAAGAGCTGCCAGCTCAGCTCCTGTGAAGGGGATGGCAGCCATGCTCCCAGGGAGGCTTTGCTGCAAGCTCTGCAGTACAAAGCTAAGCTCCACAGCTACCGTATTAAACACCCCCTTTGAGCATGCCCAGTCCGGAACAATCCACCCTGTTCCTTACTCTCCAGATCTGGAGAGTGGGCAACACGCAGACTAAATCCTTCCCTCCGCCGTGCTGATGACAGATGGGACCAGGTCCTGGAGAGACACCCAAAGCGTCCTGTGCAAGGGGGAGGGTAGGATTTCACAACCCAGCAATGACACCCGGAGCATGGCTGCCCAGCGTGTCTCCTCACACACCATCTGCCTGTGGGCTGTAGTCTGTTAGTTTGAAGCTGTTCCCCAGGTGTTCCCCGGCTGCGAGCAGCACACTGTACCCAGGGATGCACAAAGCTCTTGCTCTGCGTCCCACGTCCATTGGTCAGTCCTGCTCTAGTCAGCAAGGCGCTGTAGCACAGGAGCGCAGTGGCCCGCAGCATGCACACACTAGCATGTACATGTCCGATACACACACCTCAGACCAGCAGCTCTCTGGGCTCTGCTTGTTAGCAGGCCCAAGAGCTTTACCTGACCACACTTTTCACAAAAATAGAAGTACAGTCAAATTAGCCCAATGAAAGGATTGGTGGAGGGAGAAAGCAAATTCCAGTGCCGCAGGAGTGCAGGCATGGGAGGCTTGTTACATGGCCATCAACGGACAGCAAGCTCACTCTAAAGCAGGTGGCAGCCTGACCTGTGCTACAGCACCTTCCGAGTCCTGCAAATAGCTGAAACTCCCAGCAGACTGAGTACCTAAGGCTTGTTCAGTTTGGAGAAAAGGAGCCTCTGGGAAGAAAGGGGTAGTAGCCTTTGCCCCCCACAGCTAAATCGCATCACTTCTCATCCTGTATTCCCACGGATCAGCATATCAAGGCTGTTCTGTTACCCTATTTATTGCTTGAGATCAAGTTTTTCAAAATTAACTAGTGGTTTGGGGTGCACAGTTTGATTTTCAGAGTTTATCTGCACTTTCTGAAACTCTGGACCTTTAAGTTGTGTGACATTTGGCAACCAAAAAGCTGAGGCAACCAAAATTATTAGCCACCGTTGAAAATCTCTGCCTGAGTTCTCAAGAGCTGGGAGCCTCACAAAATCAGAGTTACAGTCCCTACCTGAGAGCGCTTACAGTCTAACTTCAGACCTAGGAACTGAAGCTCAGAAAGATTAAAAAAAAAAAAAAAGAGGGGAAGATTTACAGCAAGAACAGTTACACAACAAGCGATTTGCAACATCTTGACGGCTCCATTAGACCGCAAGGCTTTAGTTAAAAATGTGGAATTAATAGCGCACTGGAATGGCCCCACGAGGCTGCGCACACACTACAGCAGTTAACCAATCCCCCTGTGCTTCCTAGTCGCCTGCCAGACACTAGACACTCACCAGTCATCACCCACATTGAAGGCATTGAGGCTCTTGGTGAATCCTTGCATGTTGTTGGGACTCACCCTCTGCAGGAAATCAATATACTCCTCCGAGTGGAAGCGACACATGTCATGCTGGGATGCCTGGTATGGCTTAAAAACCTGCAAGAGAAGGTCACACAAGAGTTATTTCGTGCTCAGAGTTGGGTTTACCTTAACTACCACAAATCGCACCATCAAATTAACTCCCAATAAACAAATATGCCAAATCACTGTCAATGCTGAACTGTGTGCTCAGCTTAACAAGGCTCATGCACATTTTAAATAAAAAGTGGTCAAGAAAGTAGGGACTGTTCAAGAGAGGATTTTGCCAATGATGCACTTTTTATATTAAAGCACAAATTAAGTTAACTATCAAAGATACTACATATGCACAATGAGAGAAAATTGAAGCTGCTCTGCGATTAATAAGAGCCTTGACTTTTGCCTCTCTATCAAATTAAAATGCTACATTTGCAAAATTAAGGAATGTTTGCTTTTTTAAAAAAATTGAAGAAAACATGGGCTTGTGTGCGTGAGGAAATGCACTCTCATAACTATACAGGTGCAATTCCCCTAGCTGGCATGGTTATTCCGGAACAAGAGTGTCCTCACAGGAAGCTCTCAGTATAGTTACAGTAGTATAATTATACTATTATTGTTATTCTGGTAACTTTTCCTGCACAAACTCACAGAACTGGAAAACAGAACTACTCATCTATTTAATACACAAAAACAAGCCTCCAGAATTAGGGAGACACACAAATGTACCCTGTATCAGAGGGGGAGCCGTGTTAGTCTGAATCTGCAAAAGCAGCGAGGAGTCCTGTGGCACCTTATAGACTAACTGAAGTGTAGGAGCACAAGCTTTCGTGGGCAAAGACCCACTTCGTCAGATGCATGTAGTGGAAATTTCCAGAGGCAGGTATAAATATGCAGGCCAGACTCAGGCTGGAGATGACGAGGGGGATCCAATCAGGGAGGATGAGGCCCACTTCTAGCAGCTGACCTGGAGGTGTGAATTCCAAGAGAGCAGAAGCTGCTTTTGTAGTTAGTGAGCCATTTACAGTCTTTGTTTAATCCAGAGTTGATTGTGTCAAACTTGCAGATGAACTGTAGCTCAGCAGTTTCTCTTTGAAGTCTGGTCCTGAAGTTTTTTTGCTGCAGGATGGCTACCTTTAGATCTGCAATTGTGTGTCCAGGAAGACTGGAGTGTTCCCCTACAGGTTTTTGTATGTTGCCATTCCTAATATCAGATTTGTGTCCATTGATTCTTTTACGTAGGGACTGTCCTGTTTGACCGATGTATATAGCAGTGGGGCATTGTTGGCACATGATGGCATATATTACGTTAGTAGATGTGCAGGAGAATGTACCAGTGACAGTATGGCTGATCTGGTTAGGTCCTGTGATGGTGTTGCTGGTGTATATATGTGGGCAGAGTTGGCACCGAGGTTTGTTGCAAGGATTGGTTCCTGAGTTCGAGTTATTATGGTGCGGTGTGTAGTTGCTGGTGAGAATATGCTTCAGGTTGGCGGGCTGTCTGTGGGCAAGGACCGGCCTACCTCCCAAGGCCTGTGAAAGCGAGGGATCATTGTTCAGGATGGATTGTAGATCACTAATGATGCGTTGGAGAGGTTTTAGCTGGGGACTGTAGGTGATGGCCAGTGGTGTTCTGTTGGTTTCTTTCTTGGGCTTGTCCCATAGCAGAAGGCTTCTGGGTACACGTCTGGCTCTGTCAATCTGTCTCCTCACTTCCTCGTGTGGGTATCGCAGTTTACAGAATGCTTGTTGAAGATCTTGTAGGTGTAGGTCTCTGTCAGAGGTTGGAGCATTTGCAGTTGTACCTCAGTGCTTGGCTGTAAACAATGGATCGTGTGGTGTGTCTGGGATGGAAGCTGGAGGCATGCAGGTAAGCATAGCGGTCGGTAGGCTTTCGATATAGGATGGTATTGATGTGACCGTCACTTATTTGCACCGTGGTGTCCAGGAAATGGACCTCCCGTGTAGACTGGTCCATGCTGAGGTTGATGGTGGGGTGGAAGCTGTTGAAATCATGGTGAAATTCTTCCAGAGTCTCCTTCCCATGGGTCCAGATGATGAAGATGTCATCGATGTAGCGTAGGTAGAGAAGAGGCGTAAGTGGATGAGAGCTGAGGAAGCGTTGTTCTAGGTCAGCCATAAAAATGTATCCTGTATTTCATAAGAGTTTGAACTGAAGCTATCAGTAGTATCAGGACAAAAAGTTAGCTGAAGCACATGGTGAGCTTGTGGAAACATGCAACTCCTCTCCTCCTGGGTGAATTCTGCACTAATATGTGTGCACATATTTAATGAGCTCTCCGGATTTCTAAATTTTCACATAGAAAAAGGCTTCAAGTGTTGCTGCAGTTCTTCCTTTGGTCCACCAGAGGGCACTGTGGGCCAGGAACAGCAACATGAGTAGGTCATGCCTAGATACGACAGTAAATGCTGGTGATCCTCTGCCTCCAAAAATATTCAGACAGCAGGCAGTAAATCCACAAACTGATCTAACACTTTGCCTTGACTCAGCCATCTAACTTCTGCAAGCATTGCCAAGTCACCAGACTGTTTCATACTCAGCTAAAGCTCCAAACGGTCTGGCTGTGTCTAGACTGGCAAGTTTTTCTGCAAAAGCAGCTGCTTTTGTGGAAAAACTTGCCAGCTGTCTACACTGGCTGCTTGAATTTCCGCAAAAACACTGACAATCTCATGTAAGAAATCAGTGCTTCTTGCGGAAATACTGTGCTGCTCCCATTCGGGCAAAAGTCCTTTTGCGCAAAAGGGCCAGTGTAGACAACTCAGATTTGTTTTGCGCAAAAAAGCCCCGATAACGAAAATGGCGATCGGGGCTTTTTTGCGCAAAAGCGCGTCTAGATTGGCACGGATGCTTTTCTGCCGAAAGTGCTTTTGCGGAAAAGCGTCCTGCCAATCTAGACTTTTTTTCCGCAAATGCTTTTAACGGAAAACTTTTCCGTTAAAAGCATTTGCGGAAAATCATGCCAGTTTCAAGGCATTTGCAACAATGACGCTGATGATTTTTGTGACACTATCCATTATGCTCTTTAGAAATCCTCTCTTGTTTGCTGCACAACTGTTCTTGGTGCAGAATGCAATGGTATGAAAAGAAATCTGGAAACTGGATTTTTCTTCAGCAAATAAATTAGCCCCTTCTCTTTTCCAACCACGAAGGGAGTACCAAAGTAAGCTTCTTCAAAATCAATGCATTTTCCTGGTCCTTCAAAAAATGCCATCAGCACAGAATAAACATCCTCTCCCCTAGTTTGAGCCCTACATAAACCAAACCACACCATGGGCCGCAAACAAACAGGTCATGTGTAGAGTAGCTCTGGGGTAAACAGTGAGGTGGCAAAATTTGCAGATGATACAAAATTGCTCAAGATAGTTAAGTCCAAACCAGACTGTGAAGAGCTTCAAAAGGATCTCTCAAAAGTAGGCAACTGGGGAACAAAAAGGCAGACGAATTGTAATGTTGATAAATGTAAAGTAATGCATATTGAAAAACATCCCAAGCACGCATATAAAATGATGGGGACTAAATTAGTGATTACAACTCAAGACAGAGATCCTGGAATCATTGTGGCTATTTCTTTGAAACACCCACTCAATGTGCAGCGGCAGTCAAAAAAACAAACAAACAGAATATTGGGGCTCATTAAGCAAGAGACAGAGAAGAAGACAGAAAATATCTCATTGCCCCTACATAAATCATGGTACACCCACATCATGAACGTCGGCTCCTGCCTCCCCTACCATCTCTGATACAGAGGCAGGAGAAGGGGTGTGCATGTAACAGAGAGTTAATGGATGAGGCCAAACTAATAAATTAACCATGTACTTGGCTACACATTAACATTCCTAGTCACCAAATAAAATTAACAGGTAGCAGGATTAAAACAAAAGAAAATATTTCTTCACACAATACACAGTCAACCTGTGGGACTCCTTGACAAAGGATGTTGTAAAGGCCAAGACTATAACAGGGTTGAAAAAAGAGCTAGATAAATTCGTGGAGCTTAGATCCATCAATGGCTATTAGCCAGGATGGGTAAGAACGGTGTCCCTAGCCTCTGTCAGATGCTGAGGATGGGCACCAGGGAAGAGATCACTTGATTACCAATTCTGCTCCTTTTCTCTGGGGCACCTAGCATTAGACACTGTAGCAAGACAGGATGCTGAGTTAGATGGGCCTTTGGACTGATGCAGTATGGTTATGATGTTGGAATGCTCAATACAGACTTGTAAGCAAAGCCCAGCTCAATTCACCAAAGATTCTGTCCACAGTCTGCATACTCTTGCCCAATGCTCCAGCAGCCAAGCATATCTTCCCCTGCAACTGCTGCTTTCAGCTTCAGGAGCTGAACACAGGGGGGCTCTCTTTCCTGTGCTCAGAAGGGGGGTTGTGGAGTAGACTGGCTGGACAAGGAGGATGGAAGTTTAGGGGCTCCAAAGGGGAAACGGTCTGGCTAGGCAAGGAGACTGGAACAAGAAGCTGGGAGGAGACAAAACTGGAACACGGACAGAAGAGTTTATGACCTCCAGAGCAGATTTCCCTCCCCCACAAAGAACCTGGAATGGAAACCCAGATCCCAGGAACCCCCACTCCTCTGCTACCAACAGAAATCTCTGACACCATCTCCTTGCACACTACAGTGTCAAAGTGTAACTGTTTACAGGTGCCTGATGAGCCTGGGCTCACTGGTTAACATGCCCGGTTACACGAAGCCTCCGCCTCACCCGCTGCTATGGGGGGGGAGAACAGGTGAGAGCACATTGGCTCCTGCCTCCTCCTCCCTCCCCCCCCCTATAAATGTGTAACCACTGAAGACTTCCTGACTTTGAGTACTTGACTTTGCAACCTTAATATGTTAACAGCCTGCTTTGTGAGCTACAAGTGTAGCAATATCGCCACCTGCCAATAGCGTGGCCAGTGTAATAAACGGTAAAGTGTTCAAATGCTGCCTAGCTGCACAGGCAAGACAGAAGGGAACATTTGGTTTGAAAGCTGCGATGAAGGCTTGTAAGTGTGTAATGTTCCCTATTTATGAGGTCTAACCAGTGAGACTGATAATGACACTGTCAAACACAGAAGTTTGAAACTCTGATAATCCCCTTCCGATAACTAGAACTCATGACTTCACTGCAATGAAAGTGTGTTGCAATACTGAAAATAACCAGGCCTGGGCAAAATATGGCCCGTGGGCCAAATTTGGCCCGTCAAGCCACCAGATCCGGCCTGTGGACACACTGGGGAGTCCCAGGCAGGCTCCTCTGCTTGCTCCTGCAGCCTTGCATGCCACTCAGAAAACAGTTCTCTTTAAAACCTGTGAGCCCGGGGGGTAAGGGGGAACGCGCAAGGGAGAGGCTCCAGGCTTAACTCCCACCCCGAGCACAAGCCCATTGGCCGGCTTCTGGAAAGAAGCTGGCCAATGGGAGCTTCCTGTTTGAATAACCATGCCCCCGTCCCCTCCAGCGCAGCTATTCACACAAGCATGTGGCCGTGCAGCCTGTGCAGGCATAGGACAGCCAGGCAGGCAGAGAAGCGTTTTAAGCTCTGCAAGCATTGAGCTCTGCAGGCAGGCAGGGCTGCTGGCTGGTAAGTCTCCTGGCCAGAGCCTGCCTCTGGCATCCTAGCCCCTCTTTTCCCCAATGCTCTGCCCCCCACCCCTCTACTCACCATATCCAATCCTCTGCCCCCCCCTCCTGCACCAGTGCCCCCTCCCATATCTGGCATCCCATCCCCCTGCCCCAGATCACAACCCCTTTCTACCGTAGGTTACAACTCCCACACCCCAGTTCCCTCCTCTAGGTCACAACTGTCTCCTTTACCCAAACTCCCTCCCAGACCCCACTCTCCCTCCCGCACTCCACTCTCTTACCCTACGCTCCCTTCTGCACCCAAACTCCATCCCAGACCCCGCACCTCTTCCATTAAGAGCATGGCAGAGCGTGGCCCTCACCACTTTCCAAAATCTTGGAGTGGCTCCCCGACAAAAATTATTGCCCACCCCGATTTAGACAAAGGCATCTCAGGACTTCCAAGCCAGCCTCAGTTTAGTGTCATGACCCTAATCCCGTGATCTTTGACAATTTCTCACCTCAGTAATTTGTGGCCATGATGTAGTCATGGCAAGAAACCATGGCTGATGAGGGTGTTTGAGAACGGGAGGTGGGAAATGCAGGCTCAGAGATCGCGCATGCCACGGTAAGGAATACTAGTGCCGGGATGGGAAGGGGAGAAGATGGATGCTAATGAGAGTAGTGGGGGGAGAGCGCGGGAGGTTTGGAACTAGTACTGCTGCAGGTCTTCCCCTTCCCACACATCACATTCTGCTCTAGAAGAGACATTTAAATAGGGAGACACACTGATTAAGTGTCATGTCTCAGGCAAGGGAGACTGTTAACGCGGCATTTCCCTGGTTGCAATGAAGTGCACTGATCATCAAGAATGCACAGAGCTGAATATACCTGTTCATTGATGCAAGAGGCATAAAACCCACCACACAGTACACCACCAGGAACAACTGCTCCCATTGCACATTAGACAAGGGCCCTGGGAAGACTGAGGACACAACAATTAAATATTTGTGTGTCTTATGGTCTGTATCAGACACAACACCGAAGAACAGAGCCAGCTAATGAAGGAATTCAGTCCATACAGTGGTGAAGAAACTGCCTACAGCACTATCAAAACCCACTAGCTAGCATGAAACAAAGACCCCCTCATGCCCGCACTGCCACACACCTTATTTACCCACACATTGGTGCAGAAAAGGAGGAATTCAGGCAACTGGCAAACGCCAAACCTCTTGTATTGGTGAACATCCTGAGCCAGTTTACAAGAGGGGTGCCCAGGGAGCAAACAAACATGGCTCTTCTGAAAGGTTCCCCAAACCCAGCAGCAACCAACACATTTTGCAAAGACTACCTCAAAAAAGAATGCATTGGACATCCATTAATTTTCTTGCCTTTCATTCTATGGAACGCCTCCTTGCTATTGTGTGGAAATGATTTATCTTCTCTACTCCATCCATAACTTTGTGTCACTGAATCATGCCCTCTTGTTTGTCTGCCGTCTCAAGTTTAAGACCGAAGTTTTTCCCCATTTCTCTTCATAGCTCTGTGAACCTCTTTCAGTACCAGTCTGTAACCCTCTTCTCTTTCTGTTACATCTTGAGACAGGGTCATCAGAGGTGAACAAAATTTCCATGCAAAGATATACCATCTAATGTATACAGGCAGTCCCCGGGTTACATCAATCCGACTTACGTCAGATCCCTAGTTACAAACGGGGGGCGCAGCTAGTGCGGGGTGCCTCCACCACTGTCGCCGCCTCCGGCGTCGCGGGGGGCACTTCCCCCCAGCAGACCAGGGAGACGCGGAGCTAGCGCCCCCCTCCCCACACCCCAGCAGAACAGGGAGACGCGGAGCGGCTTTTCTCGCCGCGGAGGACACGAGTCTGCTAGGAAGAACAAGACACCAGCCAAAAGGGGGCACCCCAGAGCGGAAAAATTAATTTCCTAGGGAACAGCGGGAGCAGCAGGCAGTGAGACCCATTGTGTTACAGTCCCCACCTTGGGAGCAACAGCTCTTTCCCTCTTCAGCACTAGAGCTGCAAGTATCTTGTTAGCGTCACGTGAAATTAACAAGTCCCTTCCAGCCTGGCAGAGGTGAAGCTGAAAAATTACCCAGTGGTGTGGGTGGGCAAGAATGGGGAAGAGCAGGGCAGAGGGGAAGAGGGGATAAGCCCCAACCCCACAACCTGGCTGGAGCGGAGCAGGGTAAGCCCCGAGGGGATGGGTCTGGTTGCAAAGTGGGTGAGTGGACAATGAGGACCCACCTGTGGCTAAACTCCTGTTCCCAACACAGAATTTTTCTTTAAAATTAATCCTGTGGATAAATTCACACACACACGTCACAAGAAGGGATTTCCATTTTCTGCTCAGCAGAATACAACAACAGCTTTGATTGTATCAATATTTCACTGTGCTCGCCAATGACTATTGATTACACTTAATACCCATTTCACTGAACCATCTGTAACAAATTCTATTTGGAACAGTAATATGCATTGAATACACTTTTTTTAGTTATAAAAAACAAAGATTCTGACTATTAAATGAACAACTGGGATCTTTCAGGTACCCAAAAAGGAAGATTTGGATATAGCATGAAACACTGAAACTTATGATCAATTTTTAATTAAAATATCAACGAAAAAAACCTTCATATCAAAACAGTATGTGTTTTTCTTAGAATAAGGAAGTTGTATGAGAATCAGGGTCTTTTCCACCTAACTCCAGCCCCCAAAACATGTACCAGTTCCGACTTACATACAAATTCAACTTAAGAACAAACCTACAGTCCCTATCTTGTACGTAACCCGGGGACTGCCTGTATTTGCATTTGCATGTCTGTTGGCTCAAGAACTCTTCTGAAACAGTAAGAACTAGGACCACCAAATTCAGTGTACAACTTCCTCTTATCACTTACAGTAAGGTAATGGTTTGGTTGTGCCAGGAAAATAGGACGTGACTGGAGTGAGATTTCTATATGGTTTTATGCAAAGCAAAGAGACCATCACCAGGTAAGTGAAAGGGGCTGGCTGGGGACCGGCCGTCCCATGGACTGCTCCATCCCCAAGCCTCCCACCCCCAGGTACCCTTTAGGGATGGTGGGTGGGGTTGAAGCTTATTCATCTGGGAACATTGCTGGCTGTTCCCCTTCAGCAGGGAGCAAGGAGAATGTGCACAGTTTGCTGCATCCCTCACTCTGGATGGGGAGTGCCAAGGGACTCATCCCAGCCAGAGAACAAGCATCTTCCCTTGGCTGTGCTCACTGGAGCTGCAGTGACCACAGAGACACACTTCTCACCTGATCCCAAGCTGCTGTGGTGAGAGAAGGCTAGGGCCGTCTTCTCCCTGGGGCAGCCTGCAGACTAAACCCCGCCCCCAGCCCCGCCCCAGAGCAATGTCCTCAATGAAGAAAAACAAAACTCAATTGTGTTAAGGACCCAACACCAGGAAATCAGTTGTCACTGAGTTATCCATGATGCTCGGATTTCTTTTTCCTTAATACAAGAGGACAGCAATATATATTCCTTCCAACGTGAATCACCTTGCATGCCTGTCATTGCATTTCACCTACTGCTGTGCTGCCCGGTTGTCCCACTTCATTAGGCCTCTTTGAAATTCTGAACTTCTGAAGAATCTAAATTATGCAAAAACCCAGGACTTGCCACCCATCTAGCTTAATAGCCAGAAGCCAGTAATAAAGCCCAGATCCTCAAAGATGTTAGGTGCCTAATTCAATGGTAATAGAAATGTAGCCGTGTTAGTCTGGTGTAGCTGAAGCAAATACAGGACAATGTAGCACTTTAAAGACTAACAAGATGGTTTATTAGATGATGAGCTTTCGTGGGCCAGACCCACTTCCTCAGATCAAGTAGTGGAAGAAAACAGTCACAACCATAATTCAATGGGAGTTAGACACCTAAGCACCTTTTGAGGATGTAGGCCTACCTGCTCCAGAGTAGGATGTAACAACTACTGCCGTAAGCAAACTATTCCTTGTGAATAGGAGCTGCAAACAGGGAGTTTTGAGAGGGGGTTCTCTAGGTAAAGGAGGAGTAAATACGGGACCCTTGAGGTAAGTGGCTGTCTGTAGTGTGTGTTTGTGTGTGGGGGGCGAGGGCGGGGGGTTACTTGCTGTGTGCCGAGCTTGTGTTTGTCTGTTTGGTTTTTTTGAAGGAGCGTGTGCTGTGGCCTTCTAAAGGTTCAGATGCCTCTGTTAATTGGCTGAGCCTTAGTCGGGGGAGGGGCTACCAGGGCTTTATAAAGCTGAGAGCCAGCGAGCAGGGAGCCTGCGAACAGGAGCAGTGAACAGGGAGTTTAGAGGGGGAGGTTAGAGGGCGCTAGTTTCTCCTGACCTTCTTTAAACATAACTTTTATAATAATCTATATTCCAGACATTTAATAAGAAGCCCAGTTTATAATTAAACTTATTCATTACAAACATGGAGACAGAAGCCCAGCAGCAGAGTGAGGGCTATCCTGTTTATTGTGTCGAGTGTAACATGTATGATTACCTGCCCTGTGGGCGGGTGGCGTATGTGTGCACCCGTTGCAAGGAGCTCCTGACCCTCAGAGACCGAGTTCGGGCTTTGGAGGCCAGGGTGGCTGAACTGGAGGAGCTAAGGGAGCTAGAGAGCTATGTTGATGAGACTTTCCAGGACACTGTAGTACTGTCCCACCTCCAGTCTGAGAGCCCCAGTGCTCTTAGGGAGAATGAAAGTCTCAAGGGAACAGAGCATTCAATGGGAGCAGAGAGAAACCATCCCGTAGTTGGGACCCTCCTCCCAGAGGATGTTGTGGTATCCTCTCGCACTGAGGAGTCCTCTGAGGGGTAGGGAATGCCAGTTGTTAGGAAGAGGCAGGTATTAACAGTGGGTGATTCGACCATTAGAAACACAGATAGTTGGGTTTGTGATGACCAGGAGAACCGTATGGTCACTTATCTGCCTGGTGCAAAAGTTGAGGATCTCGAGGGATCTAGATAGACTTATGTGTAGTGCTGGGGAGGAGCCAGTGGCCGTGGTACATGTAGGTACCAATGACGTAGGGAAGGGTAGGAGAGATGTCCTGGAGCCCAAATTTAGGTTGCTAGGAAAGAGATTGAAATCCAGGACCTCTATTGTGGCATTCTCAGAAATGGTTCCAGTTCCACATGCAGGGCAAGGTAGGCAGGCAGAACTTCAGAGTCTCAATGCGTGGATGAGACGATGGTGTAGGGAAGAGGGGTTTGGATTTATTAGGAACTGGGGACACTTTTGGGAGAGGGGGAGCCTATACAGGAAGGATGGGCTCCACCTAAACCAGGGTGGAACCAGACTACTGGCACTAAACATTAAAAAGGCCGTAGAGCAGTTTTTAAACTAAGAGATCGGGGAAAGCTGATTGGTGCGGAGAAGCACATAAATCGGATGGAGACTTCTCTTAGAGGAGAATCCATTGATAGAGATTCTCTAAGCTGTAGTCAGAAAGAGAGGAGGGGAGAGGACAAACCATGGGCCAGAACAGACAAACAATCACATATAAAGGAATCCAATGCATCAGGGGAATGTCAGACAAATAAACAGTGACAAATTTTTAAAGTGCTTCTACACAAATGCTAGGAATCTGACCAATAACATGGGTGAACTAGAGTACCTTGTATTAAAGGAGGAGATTGATATAATAGGCCTCACTGAAGCCTGGTGGAATGAGGAAAATCTGTGGGACACAATCATACCGGGATATAAAATATATCGGAAGGATAGAGCAGGCCATGTGGGTGGCAGAGTGGAACTGTATGTGAAAGATAATGCAGAATCAAATGAAATAAAAATATTAAATGAATCAACATGTTCAATAGAATCGCTAAGGATAGTAATTCCATGCTCCAATAATAAAAATTTAGCGGTAGGGATATATTATCGACCACCTGACCAGGACAGTGATACTGACATAGAAATGCTGAGGGAGATTAGAGAGGCTACCAAAATAAAGAACTCTATAATAATGGGCAGGGCTCGACAATCTATGTAATCTATTCGCCCAGGGCGAGTAGATTACAACCCGGAAGAGCCGGGTTCGGGCGATCTGTGCATGGGAGATTTTAATGGGAGATTTTAATTATCCCCATATTGACTGGGTACATGTCACCTCAGGAGGGAGAAGCAGAGATAACATTTCTCAATGGCTTAAATGACTGCTTCTTGGAGCAGCTGGTACAGGAACCCACAAGGGGAGAGGCAATTCTCGATTTAGTCCTGAGTGGAGTGCAGGATCAGTTCCAGGAGATAACCGTTTGGGAATAGTGACCATAATATAATAACATTTAACATTCCTATGGTGGGAAGAACACCTCAGCAGTCCAGCACTCTGGCATTTAATTTCAAAAAGGGGAATTACACAAAAATGAGGAGGTTAGTTAAACAGAAATTAAAAGGCACAATGACTAGAGCCAAATCCCTGCAAGCTTCATGGAAACTTTTTAAAGACACCATAATAGAAGCCCAACTTAAATGTATACCCCAAATTAAAAGACATAGTAAGAGACCTAAAAAAGTCACCGTGGCTTAAACACCATGTAAAAGCAAGGGACAAAAAGGCATCTTTCAAGAAGTGGAAGTCCAATCCTAGTGAGATAAATAGAAAGGAAGATTTGACAGTGTTTATGGAGTGTAAAAATATAATAAGAAAAGCAAAAAAAGATTTCGAGGAACAGCTAGCCAAAAACTCAAAAAGAAATAGCAAAATGGTTTAAGTACATTAGAAGCAGGAAGCCTGTTCAAAAACCAGTGGGTCCTCTAGACGATCAAGATATAAAAGGAGCAATCTAGGACAATAAAGCCATTGCGGAGAAACTAAATGATTTCTTTGCTTCAGTCTTCATGGCTGAGGACATTAGGGAGATTACCAAATCTGCACCGTCCTTTGTGGGTGATGAATCTGAGGAACTGTCCTGGATTGAAGTGTCATTAGAGGAGGTTTTGGAACAAATAGATTAACTTAATGTTAACGAATTACCAGGACCGGATGGCATTCATCCAAGGGTTCTAAAAGAACTCAAATGGGAAACTGCTGAACTATTATCTGTGGTTTGTAACCTATCCTTTAAATCAGCTTCCATACCTAATGACGGGAAGGTAGCTAATGGGACACCAATATTTAAAAAGGGCTCTAGAGGCGATCCTGGCAATTACAGACAGGTAAGTCTAACTTCAGTACCGGGCAAACTAGTCAAAACAATAGTAAAGAATAAAATTGTCAGGCACGTAGAAGAACATAATTTGTTGGACAAAAGTCAATATGGTTTCTGTAAAGGGAAATCACGTCTTACTAATCTATTAGAGTTCTTTAAAGGGGTTAACAAACATGCAGACAAGGGGGATCCCGTAGATATAGTATACTTAGATTTTCAGAAAGCCTTTGACAAGGTCCCTCACCAAAGGCTCTTGTGTAAATTACATTCTCATGGGATAAGAGGGAAGGTCCTTTCTTGGATTGAGAACTGGTTAAAAGACAGGAAACAAAGGGTAGGAATAAATGGTAAATTTTCAGAATGGAGAGGGGTAACTAGTGGTGTCCCCCAACGGTCAGTCCTGGGACCAATCCTGTTCAACTTATTCATAAATGATCTGGAGAAAGGGGTAAGCAGCGAGGTGGTAAAGTTTGCGGATGATACTGAACTGTTTAAGATACTCAAGACAGACACAGACTGTGAAGAACTTCAAAAAGATCTCACCAAACTGAGTGATTGGGCAACAAAATGGCAAATGAAATTTAATGTGGATAAGTGTAAAGTAATGCACATCGGGAAAAATAACCCCAACTATACGTACAGTATGATGGGGGCTAATTTGGCTTTGACAAATCAGGAAAGAGATCTTGATAGAGGATAGTTCTCTGAAAACATCCACACAGTGTACAGCGGCGGTCAAAAAGGCAAACAGGATGTTAGGAATTATTAAGAAGGATAGAAAATAAGACACAGAATATCTTACTGCCCTGTATATAACTATGGTACGCCCACCTCTTGAATACTGTGTACAGATGTGGTCTCCTCACCTCAAAAAAGATATTTTGGCCTTGGAAAGGGTTCAGAAAAGGGCAACTAAAATGATTAGGGGTTTGGAATGGGTCCCATATGAAGAAAGGTTAAAGCAACTGGGACTTTTCAGTTTAGAAAAGAGGAGACTGAGGGGGGGATATGATAGAGGTCTATAAAATCATGAGTGGTGTGGAGAGGGTGAATAAAGAAAAGTTATTTATTAGTTCCCATAATATAAGAACTAGAGGACACCAAATGAAGTTAATGGGTAGCAGGTTTAAAACTAATAAAAGAAAGTTCTTCTTCACACAGCATGTAGTCAACCTGTGGAACTCGTTGCCAGAGGAGGCTTTGAAGGCTAGGACTATAACAGAGTTTAAAGAGAAGCTAGATACTTGGACTACACAGAAGTCTTCCAGTGGGTACATCAACTCATCTAGGCATTTGCCTACATTTACAACTGGCTACATAAAAAGCACCAGTGAAGTCAGTACAAACTACAATTTCATACAATTACTTATTTATACTGTTCTATATATTATATTATACGGTAACATAATGCACATACACTCATGGTACTAGACATGCATTTTATGTCATTTGCTGATGCATGTAAGCACATTAATGAAGTTGAAGTTGTCATGGCACAATATAAAAATTCAGATTTTTAAATGAGCTGTAAGCAGCAGTGACAGTAAACGCTGTAAGAAAGTGAATAGGACTAAAAAAATCCCATCAGTTCTGGGAGGAATATATTGTTTTTGGAGTCACATCTACAAATAGCAATCCACCTCAAGCTTTGTGTTTCCTTTGTGGAGAAATTATCAAATAAAAGTATGGAGCCAGCACATTTGTAATGACATTTGATAACAAAAAACACCTTGTACATGCGGGTAAGCCGATAGGAGGTTTTTTTCAGAAAGAGTGGAGTTCTAGACTTCCCAGCTTAAAATGAAAGCTTCAACTTTTTCTACAAAAGCACTCAAAGCTTCATATGCTGTCTCCTTCCTGGCAGCAAAATCAAAGATCTTATTCTGCCTGCCACCGTGGTGCTTGCAGAACACATGCTTGATTAAAAAAAAAAAAAAAAAAACAGCCAATACTCTCAAGAAAGTACCCTTCTCAGATGACACTATCACAGAATAGAAGAAATCATTGAGGATATTGTTTCTCAATTCGTAGAGAAACTTAAAATGGCAAAAACATTTGCCCTTCAGCTTGATGAGTTCACGGATAATAGTGGAGAAGCTCTGCTAAGTGCTTACATTTGCTACTCTGAAACTATGGATATCAATGAGCATGTAACATTTTGAAAAAGTATAAAGGCAAACACTACTGAAAAGGATCTTTTTATAATAAAAGTCAGTTTGTTAAAATACAGGCAGTCCCCGAGTTACGCAGATCTGACTTACGTCGGATCCGCACTTACGAACGGGGCTCTCTCGCCCCGGAGCTCGCAGGCAACGGGACCGCCCAGAGCGCAGCGGTCCCACCACCTCGACCTCTGGGGCGAGAAAAGCTGCTCCGGGTGCCCCTGGTCTGCTGGGGACCATCTCCAGCAGACCAGGGACACGGGGAGCAAAGCCGCAGCGGCGGCGGGGTGCCTCCAGCTTCCTGTAGTCAGCCCCTGGTCAGTTTCAGGAGCAGCGGCTGAATCTGGAGCCAGTTCCGACTTACATACAAATTCAACTTAAGAACAAACCTATAGTCCCTATCTTGTACGTAACCCGGGGACTGCCTGTACAGGATTTGAGTTGGAATGTATGCAAATTTGTCTGCACTGACGGAGCCAAGACAATGACTAGGAGAGAAAATTCTTCCTTGCAGACGATACAGTGCATCAAACACACAGAGATCTTGTTTCATAAAAAAGTTCTGAACTGCATCAAGTTTTAAACGAGTATGTCAGAACTGTCAATTTTATCAAATCCATGCCATTCCATGCTCAGCTGTTTTGCATTCTTTGTCAAGAGAAGGGGTCAGATCATAAGGAATTGTTGCTTCACACTGAGGTTCACTGGCTTTCAAAAGGCAAAGTACTTGATGGATGCTTTGAATTATACCCATTTAATAAGTTTTTCTCTGATCATTCATCCCTGTTTGTTTCTGTGTTTGACAACATCCTGTGGTTAGTACAACTTGCCTACCTTGCAGACATATCTAGCAAGCTGAATGATTACAATTTGTCCATGAAAGGCCATGACACCAACAATCTGAATCTTTACGATAAAGTGAATGCTTTTATCAAGAAAACTAAATTCTGGAAGTCCAAATGTCAAGTCAAAGACTTTACCTGTTTTTCAGTGTTTTATTAATATATCACGGAGGCCTAAATAGGGGAAACTGAGCTGAGCAAAATGATTTCTCCAACATTCAGCACAACTCAGCTCAACGCAACTGGGTAAGAAACCTTGTTCATCTTGCCAAATGTTAGCAGCAGTAACCTCTCTGCTGGACAGCAAGATTATATTCTTCAGTTTTCCCTCAGGCCATAGTCTGCAAATATAATGATTCTACACTAACCTAGTTCTGGTGTTCAATGCAGAAAAAGAGTACATTAACTGTGGGAATCATGCTTTGGGAGGTCTGTTATCTTTCAGGTCGGCATATCTTTGAACAGTCTCATTTTCTGCTATGACTGCCACCGAGACACAATGTGGAGAAAAACCTCTAACTTGCTGTCACTTCACTGTCAACCAAAAGAATAAGGCTCACAAGTGAAAAAGAGGCTCAACTACCACACTGGAATATCGCAGAAACATTTCAATCAATATATTTTGCAATTATTTGGCAAAAATGAGAAAGTCAGAAATGTTGCAGTAATAGTGCACTGTGACACTTTTGCATTTTTATACCTCGTTTTATAAGCATGTATTTTTAAGTGAAGTGAAACTTGAAATACAGACAAGAAACCAAACTCCTAAAAAGAACACAGAATTCTGGAAAAGTTGAGAACCACTGACTTAAAGCATCCCCAGCAAATAGAGAGTCATGCCAGTGGTCCCCAGCGCGGTGCCCACGGGCGCCATGGCGCTTGCCGGGCAATTTCTGTGCAGCCGCCGAGTGAATGGGACCAGCCCCGCCCCCACCCCCGGGTGCATGGGCGGTGCCAGCCCCCTGGGCACACGGCGTATGGGCAGCGTCGGCCCCGGGCGCGCAGCACATGAGCGACCCCGTCCCCAGGTGCACAGTGTTTGGGTGGCCCTGCCCCCGGGTGTGCGGTGCAAGGGCTGTGCCGGCCCCGGGCACACGGTGTTTGGGCGGCCCCATGCGTGGGCATGCGGCACATGAGCAGCGCCGGCCCCAGGTGCGGAGAGTTTGGGCAGCCCTGCCCCCAGGTGCATGGCACAAGGGCGGTGCCGGCCTCTGGGCGTGCAGCACGGGAGCGGCGCCGGCCCCGGGAGTGCAGCGCATGGGTGGCACCAGCACCAGGCACGTGCACAGCTCCGCCCCTGGGTGCGTGTGTGACCCTGCTGCCAGGTGCCCAGCGCCTGAGTAGCCCTGCCCCCGGGCACCTGGCAGCCCCAAAAGGTTGGGGACCACTGTTCTAGCCTAATATGGCGAAATGACTTTCGTCAGCAAGAATAAGACATATTATAAAATGGGGACGAGCATATTTCATAGCCGCGTTTTAACATAGTTACATTTGAACCATGTGGAGGGCTTTCCAGGACACCAACCCCAATACCTGACAAGCAATGCTTACAATCATCTTCTTGTAGAGCCCATAGTGAAGCACCAGACTGTGGGTCAGTGCCAGGCGATGAGGCTTCATGGGGTGCCCTGCGCCTGGAAACAATAGAGGCGATCAGCACCCACAGATCATACACTGGATTGCAGCCAGACACCCCACTCCCCTGCCCACAGGCCCAGCCCCCGACTCCCCCACAGGCCCAGCCCCCCTTGCAGGCCCAGCCCCCCCGACACCCCCAATAGGCCCAGACCTCCCGACTCCCCCACAGGCCCAGCCCCCCTTGCAGGCCCAGCCCCCCCGACCCCCCCACAGGCCCAGTGCCCCCTGCAGGCCCAGCCCCCCCGACCCCCCCAACAGGCCCAGTGCCCCCTGCAGGCCCAGCCCCCCCGACCCCCCCAACAGGCCCAGACCCCCCGACTCCCCCACAGGCCCAGCCCCCCTTGCAGGCCCAGCCCCCCCGACCCCCCCAACAGGCCCAGCGCCCCCCGACCCCCCCACAGGCCCAGCGCCCCCTGCAGGCCCAGCCCCCCCGACCCCCCCACCAGGCCCAGCCCCCCCCGACCCCCCCACAGGCCCAGCGCCCCCCGCAGGCCCAGCCCCCCCGACCCCCCCACAGGCCCAGCGCCCCCTGCAGGCCCAGCCCCCCCCGACCCCCCCAACAGGCCCAGCGCCCCCCGCAGGCCCAGCCCCCCCGACCCCCCCACAGGCCCCGCCCCCCCCCGACCCCCCCAACAGGCCCAGCCCCCCCGACCCCCCCACAGGCCCAGCGCCCCCTGCAGGCCCAGCCCCCCCCGACCCCCCAACAGGCCCAGCGCCCCCCGCAGGCCCCGCCCCCCCCCGACCCCCCCAACAGGCCCCGCCCCCCCGACCCCCCCACAGGCCCAGCGCCCCCCGCAGGCCCAGCCCCCCCGACCCCCCCACAGGCCCCGCCCCCCCGACCCCCCCACAGGCCCAGCGCCCCCTGCAGGCCCCGCCCCCCACACAGGCCCCGCCCCCGCACCGTAGTGGAAGTTGCCCACGTCCGGGTCGTAGAAGTAGGCCACGGTCTTAGCCATGGCGCGGCGCCGCCAGCACCCGCCGCCCCGCTCCGCGCCCCGCCCACAACCGGGCACGTCACCGCGCCGCCCCGCCCCGCCCCCGGCGCTCGCACGAGCTCGCTCGCCCGGCGCTGCGGCTGCGCGGGTTGGCCGGGGGCGGGGTCCGGCAGGCTCCTGGCGCGCGGCTGCGCCCGGCCCCGCCCGCTGCAGGGGGAGTCGCTGCGCGCGCAGCTCGCGCGAGCTCCCGGCCTGGCGCCCTGCTCTCCGCTGAACGCCACTGAACAGGGGAAGGAGGAAGTGGGCGGGGCTGTCCGTGCCAGGCTCCGCCCCCAGCACCGCCCCGCAGTGCCCATTGGCCAGAGGCAGCGCCGAGCCGCCTCCTCGTGGGAGCTGGAGGGGCGAGGCGCTGCCCCTGCACGCCCTGTATTGACCGGCCAGGGGAGGGGCAGGGGGCAGGGCTCAGAGCACGTGGGAAGTTGGCAGCTCAGGGGCCTGGGGGCAGGAAGCTGAGCCCTCCCCAAGGCACAGCCACAGAAATAAGTGGGCCAGTCTTTAATAGTGCTGTGAGGGGGAGCTGAGGTTCCCGGCCCTGCAGCCCCGCAGCAGCAAGAACAGAGGGTTTATTGCTTCTCCAGGGCACAGCCCAGCCTAGACGTGATGGCTACAGCTAGACTGGCATGATTTTCCGCAAATGCTTTTAACGGAATTCTCATCGCAATAGAAAGGATTGTCCCAAAAAAGCTATCGGACAGCCCTACGACAGACTACTGAGGCAGCTGCTGTCTTATGAATTAAGAGTCAGTTTCAGGAACGTGCCTTTCTGGAGAGGAGCTAGCCAAAATGTAGCAATTTGCTGACAAAATCTCCCCACCACAATCTTTTCTTCTTATGTGGGTCTGAAGGGAACGGGAACTGTTCTAGGCAGACTCATCTTATCCATAGGATGGTATGGGGCGGCTGCCCCCAGACCCTGTGCGTTGGGGGCCCCAGTGGCAGCCACCTGAACCATCCTATGAATGGGACCTGCAAGGCCTAGGGCAGCTGTTGGGATTACCTGGGGGGGGCAGGGCACAACACCCCAGCAGTGGTCCCCGTCCCAACCCCGCACTCGCAGCAGCAAGAGTCAGAGCAACCTGCTCCACTCTGCCCCATGGCCCATCTCCCAGCCCACATCGTTCCAGTTCAGCAGTGGCCATGGGCAGGGGCTCCAGGCCCCTTTGAATGGCCTGGCCCTGGGGCAGCTGCCCCTTTGCCCCGTCAGCGGCCTAGTTGCGCGTGGCTTGGAAGCGTGCCTCTCTCGCCAATAGAAGATGATCCAGTACAGTGTCTCCAATCCCTGAGACTGACACAGCTACAACTGCACATTTGAACACGGCCAGACAAGCTCTGTTGCTCCCACACATCCAGGCCTTATTGCTGATGACCCCAGAGCCTGGCTGTCCCCCAGCCCTCGGCCTGCACATCCCTGTCAGTCCCTGGCACTGGCAGGCATCTTCCCCAGCCGAGTTCCTGCCTGGGTGTGGCTGGGGCAGGAAGGGTGTCAGTCAGGGCGTTCGCACTGCTGTGGGCTGGGCAGGGTGTTTGCCGCGTGTGACCAGTGACTGCGTGAGAAGCAAAGTGCAGCGCAGCCTCTGGTCATTTTCGTCACTTTGGGCAATAAGCCAGAGGCCCAGCGCCTGTGAAGGCCCCATCCCTCTGAGGCACCCCTGACTCACAGCCCTGCTTGGCTAGAATGCAGCTGTTGAGGGAGGTCTCAGCTGTGAGGCAGAGGTTCTCAGGCAGCCAGGGCATGGAGGGCTTTGACCATGGCAGCAGAAATCCAACGCTGCCCTCAGTGTCCCTAGGCAGCCAGTGCGGAGTGGAGTGCTGGGCAGATATACCCTGGCAGGCTGCGCCGCTGTGGACTAGACTAGCTGGAACATTTCAGGGTGAGAGGTTTCATTCCTCAGTCAAATGAGCCACAGTCCCCAAGCCCAGAGGTCCTGAATTCCTGGGCTGACAGCCAGGTCTGTGCCTGCTCGGATGGGGGCAATTGGCCGCTCCGTTGCATATGGGAGTCGGCACTTTTGCCTTTGTGGTGTTGGGGTATTAACAGCGTTAAAGGGGCCAAATGGCACTGATGCCTCTGGCAGCACGAAGCATTGGAAAGGAGGCTGGGGTGGCACTGGCAGACCAGGTGGCAGCTCATGCCCAAGTCCCAGGCCTCACTGGACGCTTACAAATGCCTGGCTGGACACAAGGCCAACGCAGCTCAAAGTGCTTGTTCGTATGGGAGAAGGTCTGGGGCATTTAACCCTCCTGGAACGGCATGGATGCTGCCTGCTTTGCTGTCACGTATCCGTCTCCCATTACGGTGCAAGAGCAAACACGGACCCTGCATGCAGCCCTGCCACTAAATCCCCAGCCAGGGAGAAAGAAGCCCTGGGTAATGCAAATGAAGAACTTTAACCACAAAGGGCATAAGTCTTGTTCATTGCAACGATGCAAAGGAACTGGCAGATCGCTATGTCTCTGCTACCACTTGAGAATGGGAGACTGAGACTCACTTGCACAGGTATTTCACCGGCTCTCACCTCTCAGTAACTCCCAGCGAGTCACCCTTCAGAAAGCCGCTCTGGACCAGCACGGCTTTGCTGGGAGAGCGAGGCTACAGACTGAGCCAGGGGACTGACTGGGGACTGAACTGAACCTGCATGTGTAGAATCTTTGTCACACAGTCCCGCTTGCGTCTAGGGGACGGGCTGGGGCTTCGTGGTAAGGCCCCTGCGCTGTGGCGGGAGGTCACATTGCTTGGTGCAAGCTAGTTACAGAACACGCCCCAGTCGCCCTGCTGCTGGCCGGCCGCTCGGCCCTGGGCTTCCAGTGCTTTTCCCTTGGCCCTGCTCTGGGCTCTAGCCAGCTGCTGCTCACCCGGCCACTGCCTGGGCAGGACACAGAGCTGGGTGCCCCTGAGCAGCTGCCATGCACCTGGGTGGTCTCACCAGCTCTCCTGATGGGTTCTTATCCCCTATTAAATACCAGGGAGGGGGAGGGGGTGAGCTGCCAGGAGGCCTCTGCACTCAGGGCTTTGGGGCAGGGCGACCTTGCGGGACCTTCCGAGAGGAAGTGTCCAGAGCTGCTTCAGGATCCCCCCTCCCCCCGCCCTGCCTGGGGGGATGGGACAGGAGAGCATGGTGACCAGCAGTACCACACTCTGCTGCCCCGCCAGCTGGGCCAGTCTGGGGCTGCACTTGCCCTGACTAGCAAGAGGCTGGGCCGGGCTGAGCTGTGCTGTGCTGTGCTGTGCTGGGCTGGGCCGGGCCGTGCCGGGCCGTGCCGTGCTTGTGCTTGTGCTTGTGCTGTGCTGTGCTGTGCTGTGCTGGGCCGGGCCGGGCCGGGCCGGGCCGGGCTTGTGCTTGTGCTTGTGCTGTGCTGTGCTGTGCTGGGCCGGGCCGGGCCGGGCCGGGCCGGGCCGTGCTTGTGCTGTGCTGTGCTGTGCTGTGCTGTGCCGGGCCGTGCTTGTGCTGTGCTGTGCTGTGCTGTGCTGTGCTGGGCCGGGCCGTGCCGGGCCGTGCCGTGCTTGTGCTTGTGCTTGTGCTTGTGCTTGTGCTGTGCTGTGCTGGGCTGGGCTGGGCTGGGCTGGGCTGAGCTGTGCTGGGCTGGGCCCGGCAGGGCTGTGCTGAGCTGTGCCGGGCTGGGCTGTGCTGTGCTGGGCTGGGCCCGGCAGGGCTGTGCTGAGCTGTGCCGGGCTGGGCTGTGCTGAGCTGTGCCGGGCTGGGCTGGGCTGGGCTGGGCCCGGCAGGGCTGTGCTGAGCTGTGCCGGGCTGGGCTGGGCTGGGCTGGGCCGGGCCGGGCTGGCATAAGGCCCGGCTGCAAGGGAGCCAGGAGAAGTTGGGTTTGTCAGTAGACCCTTGTGAAATCTCAGCCAGCACCAGCCAAGCACACTGGTGCCACCAGAGCCCGGCTCTCACCCCTGCTGGAGCCTGCTGCTATTCACTGCCCCCCAGCGCAGAGGACTCGGCCCCCTTCCCTCCCAGCAGGGGCCCTCTCGGTAGCTCGGCTGCCGCTTCGTCCCTCTACTGCGCCTGGCGCCCGCCGGGCACGGGCGGGGGAGGCGGAGGGGGGCGGAGGGGGGAGTTGGAAACGGAGGCGCCCGCTCTTGTTCCCTGATCCCCGCCCCCCCGCGCCGTGAGCAGCCTGCAAACGCTGGCGCCGCACCTGCCTCCTTCGTGCCTCTCCCGCCCGCCGCTGCTGGCTTGTCCCGCGGGGCTCCCCGATTCTCCCCTCCCGCAGCGCCAGGGCTTTGCGGGGGTCCAGAGAGGGGGCGCGAGGCCGGGCCGGGCACAGAAGGATGCTCCGGCCGCAGCCCGTGGCAGGGATGCTGGGTTGCTAGGCGACAGGTGAGGAGAAAGGACCGATGAGCGGCGGCAGGAGGCTCAGGTACCAGACGCTGCCCCGGCATGGCAGGAGGGCGAGAGGCGGCTGCTGGACCGGGCTTCCGGGACAGGACCGGGACTGGCGGCCACGACGGACGCTGAAACCCAGGCAGAGCCTCCCCTCTCCCCTCCCCCCCGGTCCGGCTGGCGCAGGGCTCCGGACGCGGCCCCCCCCCCCCGGTCCGGCTGGCGCAGGGCTCCGGACACGGCCCCCCCCCCCGGTCCGGCTGGCGCAGGGCTCCGGACACGGCCCCCCCCCCCCCGGTCCGGCTGGCGCAGGGCTCCGGACACGGCCCCCCCCCCCCCCCGGTCCGGCTGGCGCAGGGCTCCGGACGCGGCCCCCCCCCCGGTCCGGCTGGCGCAGGGCTCCGGCCACGGCCCCCCCCCCCCCGGTCCGGCTGGCGCAGGGCTCCGGACACGGCCCCCCCCCCGGTCCGGCTGGCGCAGGGCTCCGGCCACGGCCCCCCCCCCCCCCCGGTCCGGCTGGCGCAGGGCTCCGGACGCGGCCCCCCCCCCGGTCCGGCTGGCGCAGGACTCTGGACACCCCCCCCCCCCCGTCCGGCTGGCGCAGGGCTCCGGACACGGCCCCCCCCCCCCCCCCAAGGTCCGGCTGGCGCAGGGCTCCGGACACGCCCCCCCCCCCCCGGTCCGGCTGGCGCAGGGCTCCGAGCCGGGCAGACGCTGCCTCGCTGCTCCCGCGCCCGCCGCTGTGAGTGGCCGCCCGGCGGGAGCGGAGCAGCAGGCGGGAGCGGTGCCCTTGGGGCCCCGCAGTAGCGGCCCGGGAGGACAAGCGCAGCCCGCCAGGGGACCCGCCGCAGGGCCCGAGGGAGAGACCCGGGCGGGCAGAGCGCGGGGCCGCTGCAGCCCGAGGGCCGGAGCCTGCGGGGGTGGCCGGGGATGGAGCGAGGCGAGCGGCGCCGGCAGTGTCCTTGGGAAACCTCCGCAGCGCGGGCAGAGGAGATGCAGAGGCGGGACAGACGCACCGCGCAAAGGGGCCGCGGGGGGCTCGGCTCCTGCCCTCCCCAGTCCCAGAGCCGGGAGGGGCGCCCGGGCTCAGAGACCCATGCGCGGGGACTGAGGCGTCCAGCCCCTGGCACTTACTCCTGAGAAAGTCCAAGAGCCTGCCCAGGAGGGGACTGGGAACAAACCAAGAGGGGAAAAGGAAAGGCCAAGGCATACCAGGACCTGCACCGTCAGGGGTGGGGGAAAGGAGTGTGCGGGTGGTGGTAGAGCCTGGTGGCATAGGAGGGCAGAGTGTCGGCGGAGGTAGAGCCACGCAGCGTGGGAGGGCAGAGGGCAGTGTGCCGGCAGAGGTAGAGCCACGCAGCGTGGGAGGGCAGAGAGCAGTGAGCCAGCGGAGGTAGAGCCACGCGGCGTGGGAGGGCAGAGGGCAGTGTGCCGGCAGAGGTAGAGCCACGCGGCATGGGAGGGCAGTGGGCAGTGTGCCGGCAGAGGTAGAGCCACGCGGCGTGGGAGGGCAGAGAGCAGTGAGCCAGCGGAGGTAGAGCCACGCGGCATGGGAGGGCAGAGGGCAGTGTGCCGGCGGAGGTAGAGCCACGCGGCATGGGAGGGCAGAGGGCAGTGTGCCGGCGGAGGTAGAGCCACGCGGCGTGGGAGGGCAGAGGTCAGTGTGTCAGCGGAGGTAGAGCCACGCGGCGTGGGAGGGCAGAGGGCAGTGTGCCGGCAGAGGTAGAGCCACGCGGCGGGGGAAGGCATAGGGCAGTGTGCTGGCGGCAGTAGAGCCCAGCAGCATGGGAGGGCAGAGGGCAGTGTGCCAGTGGCAGTAGAGCCCAGCGGCGTGGGAGGGCAGAGAGCAGTGTGCCAGCGGAGGTAGAGCCACGCAGCGTGGGAGGGCAGAGAGCAGTGTGTCGGCAGAGGTAGAGCCACACAGCGTGGGAGGGCAGAGGGCAGGGTGTCGGCGGAGGTAGAGCCACGCGGCGTGGGAGGGCAGTGGGCAGTGTGCTGGCGGAGGTAGAGCCACGCGGCGTGGGAGGGCAGAGGGCAGTGTGTCGGCAGAGGTAGAGCCACGCGGCGTGGGAGGGCAGAGGGCAGTGTGTCGGCAGAGGTAGAGCCACGCGACGTGGGAGGGCAGAGGGCAGTGTGCCGGCGGCAGTAGAGCCCAGCGGCGTGGGAGGGCAGAGGGCAGTGTGCCGGCGGAGGTAGAGCCACGCGACGTGGGAGGGCAGAGGGCAGTGTGCCGGCGGAGGTAGAACCACGCAGCGTGGGAGGGCAGAGGGCAGTGTGCCGGCAGAGGTAGAGCCACGCAGCGTGGGAGAGCAGAGGGCAGTGTGCCGGCGGAGGTAGAGCCACGCAGCGTGGGAGGGCAGAGGGTAGTGTGCCGGCGGAGGTAGAGCCACGCGGCGTGGGAGGGCAGAGGGCAGTGTCGGCGAAGGTAGAGCCACGCGACGTGGGAGGGCAGAGTGTCGGCGGAGGTAGAGCCACGCGACGTGGGAGGGCAGAGGGCAGTGTGTCGGCGGAGGTAGAGCCACGCGGCGTGGGAGGGTAGAGGGCAGTGTGCCGGCGGAGGTAGAGCCACGCGGCGTGGGAGGACAGAGTGTCGGCGGAGGTAGAGCCACGTGGCGTGGGAGGGCAGAGGGCAGAGTGTCGGCGGAGGTAGAGCCACGCAGCGTGGGAGGGCAGAGGGCAGTGTGCCGGCGGAGGTAGAGCCACGCGGCGTGGGAGGGCAGAGAGCAGTGTGTCAGCGGAGGTAGAGCCACGCGGCGTGGGAGGGCAGAGGGCAGTGTGCCGGCAGAGGTAGAGCCACGCAGCGTGGGAGGGCAGAGGGCAGTGTGTCGGCAGAGGTAGAGAGACGCAGCGTGGGAGGGCAGAGGGCAGTGTGTCAGCAGAGGTAGAGCCACGCGGCGTGGGAGGGCAGAGGTCAGTGTGTCAGCGGAGGTAGAGCCACGCGGTGTGGGAGGGCAGAGGGCAGTGTGCCGGCAGAGGTAGAGCCACGCGGCGTGGGAGGGCAGAGGGCAGTGTGCCGGCAGAGGTAGAGCCACGCGGCGTGGGAGGGCAGAGGGCAGTGTGCTGGCAGCAGTAGAGCCCAGCAGCATGGGAGGGCAGAGGGCAGTGTGCCGGTGGCAGTAGAGCCCAGCAGCACAGGAGGGCAGAGGGCCATGTGTTGGTGGTACAGCCAGGCAGTGTGGGAGGGTAGGGGGGCAGTGTGCCGGCGGCGGTAGAGCCAGGCAGCATAGGAGGGCAGTGCGTCTGTAGATGTAGAGCCAGGCAGCGTGGGAAGACAGAGGGCAGTGTGCCGGCGGCGGTAGAGCCAGGCATTGTCCATGGGCAGTGTGCTGGTGGCAGTGCAGCGAGTTGGATTGGTCGGTCCGAGGCAGCGTGCCGGCGGCATGGAAGGGTAGATAGCAGTGTGCTGGCGGCGGTAGAGCCCGTCAGTGTGGGAGGGCAGTGTGCAGTGGGTGTGCCATGGGTTTGAGTCGTCTTCCCTTCTGTCTCCTAGATCCCGATGTCGGAGCAGAACAGCACCAGCGATGGGGACCCCGATCCCCAGCACAGCATGTCTATGCTCTTCCTGCTTGTCCTGGTTTTCTTCATCATGGGACTGGTGGGGTTCCTGATCTGCCATGTGCTGAAGAAGAAGGGTTATCGCTGCCGCACCTTCCGCGATGAGCTGGACCTGGAGCAAGAGGACGCGCTGACGGAGCTTCAGGCCAGTGAGTTTGGGCAGCAGGGTCAGGGGCCTCAGCTGGACCCATTGTGCATTGTCTTGGCATTGCCAGTCAGTGGCAAGGTGGAATGGGGGTCGATGTAAGCCTGTGGTGGGCTGAGCTGCACAGCGAGTGTGCGTAGGGCACAGCGGGTAACTGGTCATACAGCGCTGTGCGCGCCTGGGCATGCAGCCTGGGCACTGTACATGGTGCACGCCGGAGACTGGGGGCAGAACCGCAGCCAATAGCAGGGCGGAGAATAAAGCATCATTTCAGCTTGTCCCACATAGGGTAAGTTTAGCCCTCGTGTCAATGAGCACAAGTTCTTGTGACGCCACGCACAGATGTTCATGTACATACATTTCTACATATAAGTATGCATCATCTGAATATGCTCCCTGCAAAACAGGGCAAGTTACCTGTGATCCCCTGGATGCGGGAATTCTATCTGGGCATGTATCAGTCTTGTACGTGAAGTCAGAAATACAAAGTGTAAAACCTGCTTATTAATCGAGAATGTCTAGTGAAAGCCATGAGTGGTTCTTAAGGAACCATAGAGCCATAGAGCTGGAAGAGACCTCAGAAGATCAAGTCCAGGCCCCTGCTCTAGGCCAATCCCAACTAAATCAACTCGGCCAGAGCCTTGTCAAGCTGAAACTTAAACACCTCTAGGGATGGAGACTCCACCACTTCCCTAGGGAACCCAGCCCAGGGCTTCCCCACCCGCCTAGGGAAATAGTTTTTCCTAATATCCAACCTGGACCTCTCCCACCACAATTTGAGCCCATTGCTCCTTGTTCTGCATCTGTCACCACTGAGAACAGCCTCTTTCCAGCCTCTTTGGAACCTCCCTTCAGGAAGTTGAAGGCTGCTCTCAAATCCCCCCTTTTCTCTTCTGCAGACTAAATAGACCCAAATCCCTCAGCCTCTCCTATATGTAATATGCTCCAGCCCCCTAATCATTTTGCTTGCCCTCCACTGGACCCTCTCCAATGCGTCCACATCCTTTTTGTAGTGGGGGGCCCAGAACTGGACACAATAATCCAGGTGTGGCCTCACCAGAGCTGAGTAAAGAGGAATAATGACATCTCTGGATCTGCTGGCAATGCTCCTCTTAATGCAACCTAATATGCCATTCGCCTTCCTGACTATAAGGGCACACTGTTGACTCATGTCGAGCTTCTCATCCACTGTAATCCCCAGGTCCTTTTCTGCAGAACTGATTCTTAGCCAGTAGGTCCCCAGCTTGTAACTATGCTTGGGATTCTTCCGTCCCAAGTGCAGGACTCTGCACTTGTCCTTGTTGAACCTCATCAGATTTCTTGTGGCCCAATCCTCCAATTTGTCTAAGTCACTCTGGACTCTATCCCTGCCCTCCAGCGTGTCTACCTCTCCCCCCAGCTTAGTGTCATCTGCAAACCTGCTGAGGGTGCAATCCATCTCCTCATCCAGGTCATTAATAAAGATGTTGAACAAAACTGATTCCAGAACCGAACCTTGGGGCACTGCTGGAATCTGACCACCATCCTGACATCGAGCCGTTGATCACTACCTGCTGGGCCCAACCTTCCAGCCAGCTTTCTATCCATCTTACTGTCCATTTATCCAATCCACATTCCTTAACTTGCTGGCAAGAATATTGTGGGAGACCGTATCAAAAGCCTTGCTAAAGTCAAGGTATATCACATCCACTGACTTCCCCATAACCACAGAGCCAGTTACCTCATCTTAGAAGCTAATCAGATTGGTCAGGCACGACTTGCCCTTTGTGAATCCATGCTGACTGATCACCTTCCTCTCTTCCAAGTGCTTCAAAATGGATTCCTTGAGGATCCCTTCCATGATTTTTCCAGGGACTGAGGTAAAACTAACCGGCCTATAGTTCCCTGGATCGTCCTTCTTCACTTTTTTAAAGATGGGCACTGCATTTGCCTTTTTCCAATCACCTGGGATCTCTCCCGATCTCCACGACTTTTCAAAGATAATGGCCCAAGGCTCTGCAATGACATTTGCCAACTCCCTCAGTACCCTCGGATGCATTAAGTCCGGACCCATGGATTTATGTACGTTTAACTTTTCTCAATAGTTCCTAACCTGTTCTTTACCCACCAAGGGCTGCCCATCTTCATTCCATATTGCGTCACTTAGCACATTAGTCCAGGAGCCCACCTTGTCCGTGAATAGAGAGGCAAAGAAAGCATTGAGTACTTCAGCTTTCCCCACATCATCTGTCACTGGGGGTATGTCTACACTGCCACCCTAGTTCGAAGTAGGGTGGCTAATGTAGGCATTCGAAGTTGCAAATGAAGCCCAGGATTTAAATATCCCGGGCTTCATTTGCATCTTGCCGGGCGCCGCCATTTTTAAATCCCCGTTAGTGCGGACTCCGTGCCCGCGGCTACACGTGGCACGGAGTAGGTAGTTTGAATTAGGCTCTCTAATTCGAACTACCGGTACACCTCGTTCCACGAGGAGTAACGGTAGTTCGAATTTGAGAGCCTAATTCAAACTACCTACTCCGTGCCGCGTGTAGCCGCGGGCACGGAGTCCGCACTAACGGGGATTTAAAAATGGCGGCGCCCGGCAAGATGCAAATGAAGCCAGGGATATTTAAATCCTGGGCTTCATTCGCAACTTCGAATGCCTACATTAGCCACCCTACTTCGAACTAGGGTGGCAGTGTAGACATACCGTAGGTTACCTCCCTCATCCAGTAGGGGCCACACACCCTCTCTGATCACGTTCTTCTTGTTAACATGCCTGTAGAAACCTTTCTTGTATCCTTCACATCCCTTGTGAATTGCAATTCCAATTGCGCTTTCGCCTTCCTGATAACCCCCTGCATTCTTGAGCTGTACATTTATACCCCTCCCTAGTCATCTGTCCAAGTTTCCACTTTTTGCAAGCTCCCTTTTTGTGCTTAAATTCACCAAGGATTTCCTCGGTGAGCCAATCCGGTCTCCTACCATATTTGCTTCTCTTTCTATGCATTGGAATGCTTTCTTTCTGTGCCTTCAATAAGGCTTCCTTAAAATACTGCCTGCTGTCCTGGACTCCTTTCCCCTTCATGTTAGCATCCCTGTGGATTCTGCCCATCAGAGGTCTGAGGGAGTGAAAGTCTGCTTTTCTGAAGTCCAAGGTGTGTATTTTACTACTCTCTTTTCTTCCTTTGGTCAGAGTCCTGAAATCTGCCATCTCATGATCACTGCTTCCCAGGTTGTCACTCACCTCTACTTCTCCTATGAGTTCCTCCCTATCTGTGAGCAACAGGTCAAGCTGCATATAGCCCCTGGTTGGATCCTGCAGTACTTGTACTAAGAAGTTATCCCCAACATTCTCCAAAATTGTCTGTGTACTGTCATATTGGTCTCCCCACAGATGTCAGGGTGAGGCCCATGAGAACCAGGGCCTGTAATCTGGAAACTTCTCTCAGTTGTCTGAAGAAAGCCTCATCTACCTCATCCACCTGATTCGGCGGCCTGTAGCAGATGCCAACCACAACATCACTGCTGTTGCTTGCACCTCTAAACTTGACCCATAGACTCTCAACAGGCTTTTCTCCCTCTACATACTGGAGTTCAGAGCAATCGTAGTGCTCTCTTACATACAGTGCAACTCCTCCTCCTTTTCTCCCTTGCCTATTCTTCCTGAACAGTCTATACCCTTCCAAGACAGCGCTCCAGTCATGCGAGTCATCCCACCAAGTCTCTGTTATCCCAATCAAATCGTAGTTCTTGGACTGGGCCAGGGCCTCCAATTCTTCCTGTTTGTTACCCAGGCTTCTCGCATTGGTGTACAAACACTTCAGATAACCAGTCAAATGCCCTACCTTCTCCATTCGAATCAGGGGTCCACCTTTGTTGCTCTTTCCTCTCTGCATTTCTTCCCGGTATCCGACTTCCCCACTCCCCTCAGGGCTTTGGTCACCGTCCTCCAACGAACCTAGTTTAAAGCCTCCTCACTAGGTTTGCAAGCTGCCTGCAAAGATGCTCTTTTCTCTCTTGGTTAGGTGGATCCCATCTCTTCCCAACAATCCTTGTGCGCGGAACAGAGTCCCATGGTCGAAGAAACCAAAGCCCTCTCTGCGACACCACCTGCGCAACCACGCATTGACGTCCTCAATTCGACGATCCCTGCCCAGTCCTTTCCCTTCAGCAGGGAGGATGGACAAGAACACCACTTGCGCTCCGAATTCTTTGATCCTTCTTCCCAGTGCTACACAATCCACAGTAACCCACTCAAGGTCATTCTTGGTCGTACCTTTAGTTCCCACATGGAGAAGCAGGAAGGGGTAGCGATCCGAAGGTTTGATCAGCTTGGTAAGCCTCTCAGTTACCTCCTGGTAAACAGCACACCTCTCGAGATTCCAGGTCCGGACAGCAGATGGATGGCTCAGTCCCTCTTAGGAGGGAGTCCCCGACCACCACCACCCACCTTCTTCTTTTGGGGGTGGTGGTCATGCTGCCAGTTCTCTTCCTGGTCCCGTACTGCCCACTCTGGCTCTTCCACCTGCCTTGCTTGCAGGATTAAACGCTGCCTTCTAACGAAGAAGTCTTCATCCTCTCTGATCGAGTGTAGGGGCGACACTTGGGCCTCCAGTCCTCTAATTTTTTCCTCCAAAATGGTGACCAGCTTGCACTTCGTGCAGATGAAATCCCTTCTTTCTTCTGGGAGGAAGACAAACATGGCACAAGCTGTGCAGGTAACAACAGCAGACCTATCACCAGTCATACCTGCTGTCCTAAAAAAGGGTTTAAAGGAAAGACAAAAGAACTTCACCCCCTTCCCAACTCCCACCCTAAACTCCCTGTTTGCAATCACCTGTTCGCAACCTCCCTGGTCGCTGACTCACTCCTTTATAAAGCCCTGGACTGCCTAATAGTCCCTCTCCCTACTAAGGCTCAGCCAATCGGCAGAGGCTTCTAGATTTCAAACTTTAATTGGAAGCCAACAGTTTCCAGCTGCCAGTCACATTAATGGCCCAATGCTCCAGGCAACAATCTGTACGTGGTGGTTTTTTTCCCTATAAGCCTAAACTGTGATTGGTTTTACAAAGACATGTGACCGTGCCATCTGGGGCTGGAATCCATCTTGAATTTGGTATTTTTCCATTGGGCGAATGGAAGAAAGATGTCCTGCGCTGGGGGGATTCTATTGAAGGCATGGGAAGCAATCGATGATTATCTTTAATCTGGCTTTTGAGACTGCCTCCCCTCTCTAAGGGGACGTACAAGAAGCTGTTAGAGCCAGGCCAGAGAACAGATCAGCTCTGACTTGAAGGATTTTACCTGAAATAAGGAGAAATACCATCTGTCCCAACCGCTCTCTGTGGATTAGGCTAAGCTGGCGTGTTTTGTTGATAACACAACAACAATAAACCCCAATTGTAGCACCAAATCACAAACCCCGGACAAATAAGGAAGGTAAATGTTACAGTCGTGGATGGTTGACGATCAGATGGTGCCGAGGACCTCAAACCTTCAAGCTAATGTAAAGCTTGTAGGGAGAAGCTCTAGGGCCATGGTCCCCAACACGGTGCCTGCGGGGGCATTTGTGTGCACCCGCCAAGTGCTCGGGGCTGGCCTGGCCCCGGGCACATGGCGCATGCACGGAGCCGGTGCTGGAGCCGGCCCCGGGCACATGGCGCACAGTGAGTGTCGGCCCCAGGAGCGCCGCAGTTTGGCCGCCTGTGCTCTGGGCGCGCGGCGCTTGCAGGGGGTGCTGGCCCCAGGCGCGCGGCGGGGGAAGCGCCGGTCCCAGACGTGCGGCACTTGGGGGGGAGCACCGGCCCCAGGCGCGCGGCGCTTGCGGGGGGGGAGCGCCGGCCCCGGGCGCGCAGCCCTTGGAGGGGGCACCGGCCCCGGGCGCGTGGCTATGGGGGGCCGCCCCCCGGGCGCGCAAGTGTCCCCGCCCCCTGGCGCCCGGCGGGCGAACGGCCATGCTCCCTGGCTCCTGGCAACCTCAAATGGTTGGGGACCAGTGCTCTAGGGAGATCCCATGAGGATATACTGATGGCTCGGTCTGCGAGCACGTTCCCTAAGAGCAGCTCTGGGTCTTCACCACTGACGGCACGGAACGTGGTCCCTGTCCTCGGAGCATTCCTCCGGCTTCACAGCAGCTTCTGGCCCTTCACCACAGAAGGCGGGAGATGATAAGGAAACACGGCCTGATGTCACTCTCCTGATGGCATACGGGACAGCAGCAGGTACTGGACTGGCGTGCCCCGGATGCAGCCACTGAGCCTGTGCTACAGGGTGTGCAGGAAGCACCTCAGCAGCCACGCTGGTGTCCAAGACAGAGGTGGGGACAGCAGAAGAACCCGACCTCTTGGAGGGGTAGTCCCTATATCTGAGTAGTGGTGGGAAACTGGAGTGATTATAGGGACATCTGTGTGCAACGCCTGAGGTACAAGCAGCCAATCTTGCCTTCTGGCGGGAAAAACCGGTCTATTCCAGTTCTTGTTTACCTCAAAGTGTCACAGCTGCAAATGGAGTCCTAGTTACAAATGCCATAAAGGTCTCGAGCATCACCCAACAGCAAGCTGCGCCGTGCTGCTCAGGAGAGCGCCCGCCTTCAGCAGGCAGGACGAGACGCCCCAGCGCTCCCCCGGAACGGATTGCACAGCTGGCCTGTGGAAACAGACGCAGGTTCAGGGAACGGGTTGTCAGCAGAAAATGAACCGACGGGCAAATGAAGCTTAATACGCTAAAGCCCCTGGCCACAAAGAGAATCCCCAGAGGTTGGTTTCAGCGGAGGGCGGGGATTCCGGCCACAGGTCAGTCTCCCTCCAGCCACTGCAGGGTGGGCTCAGGGGTGACCGGCTCAGGGCGCCGAGAGCCATGTGGCCAGCAGGGCGGGGGAGGGGCAGCAGGAAGGGCTGGTTGGCCCGGGCGGGTCACTGCAAAGCTCTGGTGGTCAGTGAGTCCAGTTGGGGGCGGAGCCGCTCTAAGGGGCCACGTTCGCTCGGCAATTTCCTGGCAGAGCCGGCACCACCAGGCCTTTTCCAAGTGCCCCAGCAGCTCTCGGGTCACTGCCCTGAGTCCCACCGCACAGCAGCGAGCTGGGGCCAGCCCAGGGCAGCCCCGGGCCCCTCCCCCACCCGCACAGGTGCAGCCTGGACCGCCGGGTAGCCTCAGAGCCAGGCGGGAGCAGCTGGGCTCCAGAGACCTGCGTGGGCTGCCCTGCAGTCGTTAGCCGGGGTCGCTCAGGCGCTGGAGCAGGGTTGCCAGGTGTCCAGGATTCACCCAGACCGTCCGGTATTTTCTGCTCCTGCCCGGTAAAAAAATTCAGAGACACCTGAGATGTCCTAAAATGTCGGGTATTTTCTGAATTTTTCCCTGGCCAGCAGGCGAAAATGCCGGGCACCTGGCAACCCTCCAAACACTCAGCACCTGGCCCCCAACACCCCCAGCCCCCCGACCCCACGCTGATCTGCTTCCCCAAGGCTGCCGGCACAAAATGGCTGCGGGTCAGAAGAGCTGGGGAAGCAATGTTTCCCCGGGGTCTTAGTGCTCACCACCCCGTCCCTAGCCCTGCGCTGAAAGGGGACATGCTGTTCTAATGCTGTTTTATTTTAATTTTTTTTTAAGAAGTCCTTGGAGTCTTTTTTTTTTTAATCAACAACTTTGGTCTCCCCTTTTTCCCCCCTTCAACAGAATTTCTTCCCGGTGTGGGTTTTGGTTTGGTTTTTGGTGGGGGGGGGTGTGCTCAGTATTTTTGGTTCAATCATCTGGCAGCCCTAGCTGGCAGGCCCACGCCAACAGCACCGAGCTCGACCAGGCCCCTTTGCTGGCTGGCGAGAGGCTGCAGGCCTGGCCCAGCACTGGGGGAGGGGCTCCCCAGCTCAGCTTTCCAATCACTAGAGATCTTTTCTCGGGGCCCCTCCGTGACGCCCCGTTCTGCCCCTGGAGGCAGGCCGCCGGGCTCGGCCTGGCCTGGCACCCGCACGAGAGGGCATTGGGGTCAGGGCCGTGGTGTCCCATGACAACTCACTGGGCGCCCGTTCCACCCAGTGCCTAATGCCAGTGAATCAGGCGCATGAAACGGCAGAGCCAGGCGCTCAAAGGCCCCGGGCCTCGTGGCAGCTGAGGAGTGTGAGCAGTGGCCAGTCGGCCATCAGGGGCGCAACCTGCTTTGGCGCCGGTTTCTGGAGTCCCCGGGGCCGGTGACCTAGCTGTACAGGAAAGTGGGGTTCGAATGCAGCCGCCCTGGACTTACGGGAGCAGGAGTCCGGCTTCCCCGGCACACGGCAGAGCAGGAGTGCGCTGGGCGAGACGCGGCTTGGCACGGGGGGCTGAGCCCTGGGCTTTATCCGAAGTGGTTCCTCTCGGATGTGCCACCTTCTTGCCTTTGGAACTCAGCCGATGAGAGGGGAGCGTTTTCCTCCTGCCTCCCTGGCCACTGGCAGGAAGGCCCAGACGCTCTACGGGAGCGAGGCTGGAGGAGCTGCGCTGAAGCTCCTACCACCACGTGCCCACTACGAGGGGATGTGACGAGCTCCCCTCCCCCCCGAGAACGGGGCCCAGTAACATCTCGTTCCAGCTGCTGCTAGGCCTCCGGAGCAGTGCAGGTGCGAGAGCAGGCCCAGGGAGGTGGCTGCTGAGCCTTGCTTCCAGGCTCTCCACTGGTACGTCTGGAGCGCTGTGGCCTTTATTCCGTGGCACTTCAGAGCTGGGGCAGGCAGGGGCTGAGCCCCACGCCAGGGGCTGCCCCAGTCTCCTCACTTGCTGCCACTTTCTCTCCTTTCAGCCAAAGAGGAGGAGCTGAACGAGGACACAATGGAGAAGATAGTGAGGTGCATCATTCAGAATGAAGGTGGGGCTCCCTGGCTCCCGCACAAGGGGCGGGGGGGGGCTCCCTGGCTCCCGCACAAGGGGCGGGGGGGGGGTTCCCTGGCTCCCGCACAAGGGGTGGGGGGGGGGGCTCCCTGGCTCCCGCACAAGGGTGGGGGAAGATTCCTTGGCTCCCGTGCGGGGGGAGGGGGGTTCCCAAGCACCTGGCTGCCTCACCCACTTCTCCTTTCTTCTCCTTGCCAGCAAACGTGGAGGCCCTGAAGGAGATGCTGGGGGACGGGGAAGCAGAGGTGCCAGTGCCTATGCTCAGGTGAGGCTCCTGCAGGAGTTGATGGGGTGCAGCGTAGCAGCAATTTCTGGTCTAGCACCCCCTGCTGGCAGCGATCTGCCTCCTCTCTTGCTGCGGGTCGCCGGCCAGGTCTCGGTGGCCCCGCTCTCCGGTGCAGCAGGGAGTCCCGCACCACAGACGTCCCATGTCCTTCCCTTAGGTCTTCGGCCCCGCCTCTCGGCCCCGTGCGCCTTCTGTCAGCTCGTCTCAGGACTCTACAGCCCTTATCCCCTAGCGCACGGGGCTTTGCGCCTGGCAGACAACCCAGGCCCGGTCTGTACCTGGGTCCGGCCTAGGCTCCCGGACCTGCTCCATTCACCCTTCGTGCAGGGCCAGGGCTCATGGGCCTCTCCCCTGGAGCCCCCAGCAAACCCCAAACCAGTGGTCCCCAACCTTTTGGGGCTCCCGGGCACCCGGGGACGGAGCCACCCATATGCTGCGCGCCCAGGGGCTGGCACCGCACATGCACCACGTGCCCGGGGGGGGGGCTGGCCCCGGTCACTCGGCGGGTGCACAGAAATGGCCCGGTGGGCACCATGGCGCCCACGGGCACCGCATTGGGGACCACTGGCAAACCAAAACCAACCTCTGCCCTCCACCAGCTTCGCCTTTCATCCTCCTTCCCGGCACCGCTCCGCCATGAAGCACCCAGCCCTCGCCCCTCGGTCCCGGCTCTCGCCCTGCTGGCCTGCCCGTCTCTGCTCTCCCCTGCCGGGACGGGTGCAGAGTTGCCCCTGCAGCCCCTTTGTGCCCCAGGCTTCCTGTCTTTGACCCACCTGGCTGGCTCCTCGGCTGAGCCTGGCCTGCCTTCCGGGTGTGGCCTGAGGGTCTAGCCAGCTGCTCTCTCAGAGCCATTGCCAAGAGCCCAGGGACCCGTGCTGGGGGGCCTGAGTCTGCTCCAGCTCCCTGGCCAGGCCCACTCAGCCTCAGGGCCTGGCGGGCAGGTGTCTTGCCAGGACTGAGGATGTGCAGATGGGGGGAGGGGCTGATGCCTCGGCCCCGAGAAGCCAGACCCTCCGGTAAATGGGCCTCATTTCTGGGCGTGTGAACGCTGCCCTGACTCTGCTGTCCTCCCGCAGCCTCTGCCCGCACCGCACCAGCCAGGATGGGGGCCTGCCCCATCACCACACGGTGCACCTGGGCTCCGCACCGGCGCCCTGCATCCACTGCAGCAAGAGGAAGAGACCCCCCCTGCATCGCCAAGGCAGGTCCAAGGATGGCAAAGGCAAGATGCACCCTGGCGAGACCACGGTCTTCTCCGTGGGCAGGTACGTGGCGCGCGGCCCCCACCGCTGGCGCCGGCTTGGCCCTAGGGCCTGAGGGCGCCAGTGCGTCTTGGAGCAGCTGCTGCTGGCGAAGGTATTTAGCCTGGCCCTAGCAAGAGCAGCTGGGAGCTGAGAGAGGGGCCCTCCCGCACTGCGTCGCCACCACAGTCCTTCAGCTGGCAACGGGGGGAGCCCAGACCCCGACGCTCGGGCGTTACCTGCCTGGCTTGGGAAGGGAGCGCTTGTATCCGCCCCTCCCTCGCCAGCCCCTCACGCTCGGCCAGGGCAAGCAGGGGCAGTCAGCAAAGCCCCGCTCCGGCATTCTCCAGAGACGGCTGAGGCCGTGGCTGTGGCCTCTCCCACACTGAACCGCAGCGCCTGCCAAGAGACAGCCCAGGCGCCTGTATCCGCGGCACAGAGGCGCGTCGAGCAAAGCCAGCCGTGAGCGGCTTACGAAAGAGCAGAGACGTGGGCGACGCTGGGCCAGTGCCCAGTCTGGTTCCAAGGGGAGCAGAGCTCCCACCCGGGGCGTTCCAGTGCCTTCCCCGGCTGAGCGAGGAGCGGATGGAATTTCCCTCCACTGCTCGATTAGTGGAGGGGGCGCTGGCTACCTGCTGCGCCACCCGCGGCTCCTGAACATTTCAACGGGCGAGGCGCAGCAGTCGGGACCCATGAGAGCAGGCCCTGCTTTGGTCCCCGCTCCCGCCCTTTCCCCCGTTGCTCCTCTGCCTCCTCTGCCCCCCCCGCGGAGACGGTGCTGGGGGAGGTGACTTTTAAGCCGGCTCCCCCCGTGGTGCCTCAGATACAGAGGCAGCAAGGTGGGGGAGCGACGCATCGAGCGGTGCCTCGCCTACCCGACAAGCCGAGGCTGATAGCCGACCAGGCGCATCCATCCCTGCTCTGATCTGCCTAAGCAGGCTCCTCCCTCCGTCCGCCTGTCACATGGCCTGGGCGGGGGCGCCAGCATTCCCGGGATCAGAGGGTGCCAAGCCCTTTGGCCCCTATGCAATGGGCAACTAAGGGCTTCGCTCCCTGGGCAGGCTGCTTCCCTAAAGAGCTAGTGCGCTTCCTGAAATGCCGGGTCTGTCGCACCACTGGGGACTTTCCCCTGCTGCCTGCCTGCGCGGGGGGAGGAGGAGGGGGAGGGAGAAGGAACCCTGGGACTGCAGGCCAGCTCCAACTTCTCAGGAAGCGGCTGTCGTGGGGAGCGGAGGAAGAGCGCGCCCTGCGAAGGTGGAGCTGGCCTGCAGCCCGGGACTCCTACACACACACCCTGCGCAGGCAGGCAGCTGGGGGAAGGAAGTCCCTGGCGGAGCGACAGACCGGGCATTTCAGGAAGCGCACCAGCTGTTTAGGGGAGGGGAAGAGCAGCCTGCACACATCCTGAGACCCGGGATCCCCAGGAACTGGCCCCGGTTGTCTCTGTCCCGTCCCCCTGGGCAGACCCCCCCCCACCAGCACCCTGCCCCAGCACCCTGTCTGCTGCTCCCCCAGCACAGTTGGGCCACATTAGTGAAGCTTCAGGGTAGGAAGTCGGGTTGCATTTCACTTGTGTGGCCCCGACTGACTTTTCTGTGGGTCAGTGACCCCTGTCTCAAAACAGGTTCCCCGCCCCTCTCAGAAATAAAGACAACGCTGAAACATTTTGTGTTTGACATAATATTTTATTTCAAAATGAAGCCTGGCCAGCAAGTCCCCAACTGGGGCCAAGCCCCCATCTGGCCGCAGCATCATAACACTCCTGCAGACCCCAAACCTGAGCCTGTCATACACTGGAACCCCCTGTCCTGAGCCTCTCACAGCCCCAAACTCAATGACCCCCACATCCCCAGTCTGCTGCCACAACACTCCTGCACCATCCACACACCGCAAATCTGTGTCCTGAGCCCGTCTTACTCCCAGCCTCCCTGCCCTGAGCCCCTCACGCACTCCAGCCCAAGCTCCTGCACCCTCCCAGCCACAGGCCTGCAGCTTGCTCAGCACCCCAACCCTCCCCCTGATCCCAGCCCTCTCCAGCCTGAAGCCCCCTCCCTGAGCCAGCAGCCTCTTCTCTACTTCCTCCTGCAGCTAAATTCCCTGCCTCAGCCTGCACTTCTCACCCCTTCCCAGTGGGGACAGCGTGCCCTGGGACAGCGTAACAGCACCCCAGCGCGGAGCTTTTTTTTTTTTTCTCCCTGGCTCTTCACGCTGTCCCCACTGCTATTGTGGCTCTTTGTCTGGAACGGGTTGGCCACCCCGGCCTAGAGCGTCACCGAGTCTCACCCGAAGTCGCCCCTTGGGCCAGTGGCAGGGGAAAAGCCAGAGCCCAGGTCTGCTTGCTCCCTTCCCCCTTCGTCTGTGGCCACAGAGAACGCTTCTCCCCTCCCCAGCGCCCACCGCACAACAAGGGAGCTGATCCCGGCCCTCTCTCCGGGGCAGCAGCCCGTTCCTCTTCCCTGGCTCGGCACTGCTGGCTGAGTGATGCCTGCTCACCAGCAGTCAGCACCGTGCGCTTTGCTCCGGGCCCAGTGACCATGCCGGGGCAGGAGCCCTAAGCCAGCGTGCAGGACGGAGTGGCCGTGCATTCAGAGGTTGTCAAAAATGCCTCAGCTCATCACTGGATCCCATTTCTGAAGCTGCCGCAAAAGGCCAGTGGGAAGAGTCCCTGTGTCTTCGCTGGATGATCCGGGGCTCAGCAGCCCTGCTGGACGCATCCGTGTTGCTAGCTGTTGGACCAAGCTCTCCGGCTGCCACATCCCTCGGTGGCTGTTGCTGCTGGGTTGTGACTTGCTGGAACAGCTGGGCCTGGTGTTGCTGTTATTGGGGGGCCTGCTGGCACCACCTCTCCAACAGCCATTTCAATATTTTCTCCATGGATGGGCGGACAGAGAAAGGAGACCTTCTTGGTACGCTCCGCCCCTTGGGGCCTTTCAATAGGGCCTGGCCATTGCCCGCCTTCTCCGCCATGAGTGGCCGTGTGTGCACACCCCTTCCGCCTGCGGGGGTAGATCGTGGGTGCCCTGACACTGCTGTTACAGGCTACCCACATAACAGTGCAGCCCAATGGCCAGAGTCTAAGCAGCAGCCCTTCAGTTCTGGGCTGCCTGGCTTAATGGCTCCAGACAACACGGCTGCCCACAAGCACAGGGCAGTGTAGACTAGTGGTCAGAGTCTGTACAGTGGTCCTCAAGGGCAGGGCAGCACAGCCTATTGGTCAGAGTCAATATAGCAGCCCTTGAGTGCACAGCAGAAAGACCTAATGAGCAAATCTGGGGACCGCCACCAAGGGGGTGGCAGGCAGGGTAAGAGGACCCAGCGCCAATGAACTCCACTGGCTCCAGATGCAGGGCACTAACAGTGGTGGAATAGGCTGCTACTGGGTCTGTGGGGAACCCAAGTGCAAGGCGCAGACCTAGATGGGCGGAGCTACCAGGCACTGCCCCTCTTGGGATCACGGTCTACTGGGCGTCCTGGCGCTGCAGGCTGGCTGACCTCACGAGCTCCCCAGTGGCTGCTGGCTTGGACTGGCTGCCTGTAGGCAACAGGTCTCCAGCCTGGGTGTCAGGGACTCCAGCCGCCAAGGCAAGGGCTGGAAGAGTCCCCGGGCTGGTCTCCTTTATAGGAGCATGAGCACGGCCCTGGGGACACCCCAGCAGGGTGGGATGAACCCGTTCCTGCCTAGGCACAGCCCAGCACACGGGGAACCAGTGGGTCCGAGGGTGGGGGCGGAAGGCGGGAGATGGGAGGGAGTGACGCGCTTGTGCCCTGGCAGGTTCCACGTGACCCACATCGAGAAGAAGGCCGTTTTCCCAGAGCAGCAGGATGCAGCACTTCCTGACGGCACCAAGGAAGCCGGTGCCCCGTCCCCGGTGGCCCCCAGCAGCGAGCCGCTCCCTGCCGAGGGGCTGCAGAATGGAACCGTCCCGAAGGGGAGCTGTCCGAATGGAACAGTCCAAGGGGAGGATGCTCCCACCGATGGACCGGCGGGGAGGGGGCTCGGGCAGACGAGCTCGCTGCAGGACACTGGCCTCCAGGACCCTGCCCCTGGGGATGGAGCTGATCAGAGCAAGGGGGAGGGGCGTCAGGCCCCAGGCACGCAGCACGCTGGAGCCCCTGCAGACTTGCAGGTGGAGCCACCTGGCAGCCTGCAGGAGGGGGTGGAGCCAGGAGCCGCTAACGACACGGAAGGCGTGAAAGGAAGCCGCGGGGTGCCAGGAGGAAGCCCGGGTGCTGCGGCTGGAAAGCAGGCTGCCGAGACGGAAGACTCCAGAGTGGAGGACATGGGGCAACAGGTAGGGTCCCTTCCCCGCCTGCCTCGCCCCCAAATTGCACCTGGGGCTCTGCAGGGAGGCCTGGCGGTGGGGGCGGGGGGAAGGCTGCCCTGGCACCATGTAAGGGGCTGGCATGGATGGGGCAGACGAGCCACGGGCTGAGGAGGCGCTGCCCCGGATGGGAGCTCTGCCCCCCTGCAGACATTGTAGCAACCGCAGCATCTGCGCCCGGACACGTGCAGCAGGTGTCACCCCAGCTAGTGGTGCTGTTAGCACGGCTCTGGTCCTGGCTCCGCGTCGGGCCCGCCCTCAGACTCACACATCCACAGGGACAGCCCTGCTCTGCCCATGGCCACGGCCACGGCCCAGTGGCAGCGCCGGGCCCCACGCCTCGCACATCCACAGAGACAGCCCTGCTCTGCCCATGGCCACGGCCACGGCCCACTGACAGCGCCGGGCCCCATGCCTCGCACATCCACAGGGAGAGCCCTCCTCTGCCCATGGCCACGGCCACGGCCCACAGGCAGCGGTGGGCCCCACGCCTCACACATCCATAGGGACGACCCTGCTCTGCCCATGGCCACGGCACACTGGCAGCGCCGGGCCCCACGCCTCGCATATCCATAGGAACAGCCCTCCTCTGTCCATGGCCATGGCCACGGCCCACTGATAGCAGTGGGCCCCACGCCTCGCACATCCATAGGAACAGCCCTCCTCTGTCCATGGCCACGGCCACGGCCCACTGGCAGCGGTGGGCCTCACGCCTCGCACATCCACAGGGAGAGCCCTCCTCTGCCCATGGCCACGGCCACGGCCCACTGGCAGCGCCAGGCCCCACACCTCGCACATCCATAGGGACGACCCTGCTCTGCCCACGGCCATGGCCCACTGGCAGCGCCGGGCCCCACACTGTGCACATCCACAAGGATAGCCCTCCTCTGGCCACGGCCACGGCCCGCTGGTAGTGCCGGGCCCCACGCCTCGCACATCCACAGGGATAGCCCTCCTCTGTCCACGGCCACGGCCCGCTGGTAGTGCCGGGCCCCACGCCTCGCACATCCACAGGGATAGCCCTCCTCTGTCCACGGCCACGGCCCGCTGGTAGTGCCGGGCCCCACGCCTCGCACATCCACAGGGATAGCCCTCCTCTGTCCACGGCCACGGCCCGCTGGTAGTGCCGGGCCCCACGCCTCGCACATCCACAGGGATAGCCCTCCTCTGCCCACGGCCCTGTCCTGCCCTCTGCCGGGAGAGCTTCCTCAGAGAACTGAGGGAAACAGCCGCAATCCTGTCCCTGCTAGTCAGCCAGCCGGGCAACATCCTTCTGAGTCCAGTGGCTGGGGATGGGCAGGGCCAGGGGCCAACCCGGCCTTGAATGCCGCCCTTTGGGAGCGTCATGGTTGATTTTCTAGTTCTGTCTTTGTGTGGGTCTGCCTGGGCCAGTGTCCCGCGGGCTCGGCCCTGGCTTGCAGGGACGGGCTGGGTCTCACTCTGGGGGCTGCTGGAATTATCTGGGGGACGCAGGACCTGCCCTGGAACCGGCCCGGGCAGGGCGCAGTCGGGTCAGAGGCAAGTCCCCGGGCGCCAGGCCCAGCGAGGCACCGAGGCAGAGCGCGTGGGGCTGCCTGGAGCGAAGGGCAGGGTTCCCCGGGGAGGGGAGCAGGAACAAGCCCCTGCCTCCCAGCTGGCGCTGCAAGCACAGGGCCTGCAAGGGCCGCGCCGAGGAGCGGGGCGGGGAGGGACGGGCTCCATGCCGGGGGCTCCGGGCCCAGCGCATGGCTGGAGCACCCAGAGCAGCGTTTACACGGGAGTTCCCCGCGGCGCCCCACCCGCACGCGCTGGGCCGCGGACCCCGAGGGGCAGGGAGCAGCTCTCCCGCCGCTGGCTCCGCTGTCCCGCCCTGGGCCGGGGAGCCCTTAGAGACTCTCGGAGGGCAGGTCACCGCAGGGACAACGCTCTGCTGCTCCTTGTTTCCCAGGCTGGGCCCGCGCCCGATGGCCCCGCAGCGTGGGCCCAAAGAGGGGGAGGTGAACGCGACCCAACCCGGCTTGCTGCCCAAGGCCCAGCCTGCCTCGTCCCGGGGCAACGCCCCAGCAGCAGCCTGCCAGCCTGGCATGGACGATGCTGCCGTCGTGCGCACAGCCCCGGCCCCGCCCCGGGCCAGCCTTTCCCAATGGAAATGACCGTCCTTTGGGGGCGGGGGGGCGCTGGCTGGAGCTGGCCCTGGTACAGTCGAAGGGACGGGACAAGCCAAGGCAAACGGTGACCTACGTGGGCAAAGCCAGCCCGGGGCGCGGCTGGGTCACCCATCCTCTCATGCCCTTTGCACAGGATGGCTGCTCCGACATCCAGCCGGCCAGTCCCACCCCGCCCTGGGGGAGCTGCGTCCGCCAGCCACGCCTGGTTCTCTCCCGAGTCCCCAGGGAGCCCAGCAGCTGCCAGCCCCGAGTCCCCGCAGAAACGTGTCCTGCCGGGCCTCCCCTGCCAAAGCAGCCCCCCGGGAATCGTACGCACACACCTTGCCTCCTCTGCCAGTGGTGGAACCGCCCCCGGGTGCACTGGAGCCCGGGGCCCCTCTGGCTCAGCGTAGGAGCCTTCCGGCTTCAGCTATGGTGCCAGCGGCTGCCAGCCGAGGCTGTAGCGCTCCCTTGTTCTCTCTGGCTGTCCGTGGTCTAGGTGCCACCAGGGTGTGGGTTGCAGCGTGCGGGCAGCCCAACTGCATCCTAAGCCAAATCGCTGGGGCTCAGCCGGGCAACCCGCTCCCTCGTAACGCCAGCCCAACGTGCAGTCCAATCGGGTCAATTCCCAACCATCCCAAGTGCCGTTCCTTGTGGATCTGAAGTCGGGGCCGCCTGCACCCGGACTCTTCAGCCGGAGCACACAGAGGAAGGATGGAACCAGCGCCCTGCCTCCAAAGCGAGAGGTCTGAGGGCAGAAAGCCACGAGGCACAACGGCAGAATGCGTGCTAGGCCACCACCGATACAACCCCCTCCTGCCTAGCACGGGGAGGGAGCTGGGCGCTGACCGCACACCGCACTGATTGTGCGACACACACGTACAGCCAGGGCACGGGGAGGGAGGTGGGCGCTGACCGCACACCGCACTGATTGTGCAAGACACACACGTACAGCCAGGGCACGGGGAGGGAGGTGGGCGCCAACTGCACACAGCACTGATTGTGCGACACACACGTACAGCCAGGGCACGGGGAGGGAGGTGGGCGCTGACCGCACACCGCACTGATTGTGCAAGACACACACGTACAGCCAGGGCACGGGGAGGGAGGTGGGCGCTGACCGCACACCGCACTGATTGTGCAAGACACACACGTACAGCCAGGGCACGGGGAGGGAGGTGGGCGCTGACCGCACACCGCACTGATTGTGCGACACACACGTACAGCCAGGGCACGGGGAGGGAGGTGGGCGCTGACCGCACACCGCACTGATTGTGCAAGACACACACGTACAGCCAGGGCACGGGGAGGGAGGTGGGCGCTGACCGCACACAGCACTGATTGTGCGACACACACGTACAGCCAGGGCACGGGGAGGGAGGTGGGCGCTGACCGCACACCGCACTGATTGTGCAAGACACACACGTACAGCCAGGGCACGGGGAGGGAGGTGGGCGCTGACCGCACACCGCACTGATTGTGCAAGACACACACGTACAGCCAGGGCACGGGGAGGGAGGTGGGCGCTGACCGCACACCGCACTGATTGTGCGACACACACGTACAGCCAGGGCACGGGGAGGGAGGTGGGCGCTGACTGCACACCGCGCTGATTGTGCGACACACACGTACAGCCAGGGCACGGGGAGGGAGGTGGGCGCTGACCGCACACAGCACTGATTGTGCGACACACACGTACAGCCAGGGCACGGGGAGGGAGGTGGGCGCTGACTGCACACCGCGCTGATTGTGCGACACACACGTACAGCCAGGGCACGGGGAGGGAGGTGGGCGCTGACTGCACTCGGCACTGACCGTGCGACACACACGTACAGCCAGGGCATGGGGAGGGAGGTGGGCGCTGACCGCACACCGCACTGATTGTGCGACACACACACACATACAGCCAGGGCACGGGGAGGGAGGTGGGCGCTGACTGCACTCGGCACTGACCGTGCGACACACACGTACAGCCAGGGCACGGGGAGGGAGGTGGGCACTGACTGCACACCGCACTGATTGTGCAAGACACACACACGTACAGCCAGGGCACGGGGAGGGAGGTGGGCGCTGACCGTGCGACACACACACACGTACAGCCAGGGCACGGGGAGGGAGGTGAGCGCTGACTGCACATGGCACTGACCGTGCGACACACACACACATACACACACACACACACACACACACAGCCAGGGCACGGGGAGGGAGGTGAGCGCTGACTGCACTCGGCACTGACCGTGCGACACACACACACACACGTACAGCCAGGGCACGGGGAGGGAGGTGGGCGCTGACTGCACACGGCACTGACCGTGCGACACACACACACACACACACACACACACACACACGTACAGCCAGGGCACGGGGAGGGAGGTGAGCGCTGACTGCACTTGGCACTGACCGTGCGACACACACACACACACACACACACGTACTGCCAGGGCACGGGGAGGGAGGTGGTCGCTGACTGCACTTGGCACTGACCGTGCGACACACACACACACACACACACACACACACACACACACACACACACACGTACAGCCAGGGCACGGGGAGGGAGGTGAGCGCTGACTGCACACGGCACTGACCGTGCGACACACACACACACACGTACAGCCAGGGCACGGGGAGGGAGGTGGGCGCTGACTGCACACGGCACTGACCGTGCGACACACACACACACACGTACAGCCAGGGCACGGGGAGGGAGGTGAGCGCTGAGTGCACACGGCACTGACCGTGCGACACACACACACACACGTACAGCCAGGGCACGGGGAGGGAGGTGAGCGCTGACTGCACACGGCACTGACCGTGCGACACACACACACACACGTACAGCCAGGGCACGGGGAGGGAGGTAGGCGCTGACTGCACTCGGCACTGACCGTGCGAGCCGTGCGCTCCCTCCGCAGCCCGTCCCAGTGCTGCCCCAGTGCCTCCCGGCAACGCTCGGGCCACAAGCCCAGTGAGCAAAGTGCGTGGTGCCGGGAGATTCTCTTGGTCAGGACAATCCCGTGGCCGACAGAGCAAGGGCTGCTCATGCAGCCACTCGCTGCCAGGCTGCACATCCCTGTTGAGCGGACGCGCAAGGCCCCCCCAGCACACGGGGGTCTCTGTCTCTCACAGGGAGAGATGCCCAGCAAAATGCCACTTCTGGCTCTGGCATTTACTGCCCCTTGCAGCCGCCTGGCCGGCCAGGGCTGTGCAGCCCTGAGCCCTGGCAGCGTGGCTCAGAGCAGGCTGGCTGGGTCCTTGGCGATGGTCAGCGGCAGGCACCAGCCGCAAGAGGAAAGGCAAAGGATGCGCGTGGGGGCAGGGCGCGCCGTCACCGGGGCCCCTTCAGTCCAGGCAGGCCCAGGGCCCGCGGCAGGAGGGCCCATCCCCGGAGATGGGCCCCGGTGCTAGTCCTGGGGTAGCGCTCGCGCCTTCCCCTCCTCTGCCAGCAGCTGCCCGGAGCCACTGCCTCCCCAGGCGGCCTGTCCTGAGCCCCAGCCGGGGCCCCCGCTGCTCTGACACCGATACCCGCGGGGAGCTCAGGTGATGCGTCGCTCGCTGCTCGGCCCAGCATCCCCCCATCCTCTCCGGCTCTGCCCATGGCCCCCGCCGGGCCGGCGCCCCAACCCGCTCGGGTCTCAAGATTCTGTCCCTTCCCGCAGGAGCAGCCCTCTGCGGTGCCCGGCCCCGGAGTGCCCGTGTGACGTAAGTGCCCCTCCGGCCGCGCAGCTGGCTCTGGGCGCGACTCGCTGTCCCCTGCTGCTCGGGCCCCGGAGCCTGCAGGGAATCCCCCCGGGCTGCCAGAAGGGGAAAGGCACCTCTCCAGCTCCCTGGCTCTGCAGCTTCTCTGCTAGGGCAGGCACCCTGTGCCCGCTGGGCTCGGAGGGGAGCCGTGTCCTGCCAGACCCTCGCCCAGCGTTGCTCACACCGCTCTGTGCCGGAGCAGGGCCCAGCCGCCCAACGGGCCGAGCCGAGGCAGCCTAAGGGGGGGCTGTGCCAGCAAGGGGATGCAGCATGGGGGTGGTGGCGAGGCCGGGGGGAGCGAGTCGGGGTAACGAATAATCCTCTGGCGTGGCTGGGCCGCCCCCGGGACCCCCAGTGATGGTGCCTCCTGGAAGCTCTGCGGGGCCCTGGTGGAAGCGCAGGGGGCAGGGCTCACGTGCAGCGCCTGACGCGTTTCTCTTCCTTCTCCCGCAGCTCCGCCCTGCCCCCGCAGACACAGCCAGCCCGGCGGGCACGGGCACGTGGGCACCGCGGGTGAGCCTGGGCCCTGGACAGCTCAGCTGCGCTCGGCACAGACGCCGCTTCATGCCCACCCCGGCACCTGGCAGCCCCGCCCCTCGGGCAGGCCAGGCCCCGCCCCGCCCCACCCCTGGCCCGGGGCCGCAGGAGCCTGGCAGAGCTGCTCCACCCACACAGATCCGACCCCTCTGCCAGCTGACACCTGGGCTGTGAACCAGGGCACTGGACCGGCTCCTCCCCTGCACCCTGGGGCTCTGGGGCAGCTCCAGCGCCGGCTCCACCATGTAGCCTTGGGGCCTGAGTGACACCCCCCACGGGGGCAGGGCTCGGAGCCCCCCGGAGGACCCGCTCTGCCCTCGCCTGGCTTCTGCCATTTCAAGCACACCCCCCGGGGCACCCTTGGGAGACCAAGCGAGAGCAGAGGGGCCAGAGCCAGCTGGGCACATGGAGCGCGTCCGCCTGGGAGCCGGGGGCTCGGGCTGCGTGTGGCCCCCAGACACCCCCTCTGGCAGGGGCACTGCCGCCTCCCCGCCAGGCGATGGGAGCTGCCGGGGCCGGCTCTGGCGGGGCGCCTGGCTGGGGCCCTCGGCCATGTCCTGAGGCAGCCCTGGGCGGAGCCGGATGGAGCAGCCCCTGAGCAGCGCCCGTGGCCGGCGCTGAACCGCGCTGTAAATACACACGCTGAACCCATTAAAGCTGCTGAGCACACGAGCAGAGCCACGGCTGTTTATTGGGCCCGGCAGGGAGGGGCAGAGCGGGCTGGGGCCGGGGCAGCCTGCTCTGGGGCGGGGGAGAAGCAGGATTAACCCTTCCCACGCCCGTCGGGGACTGGCCGGGCAGGGCTCTGCTGCGTGGGCAGCGAACGGAGGGGGCAGGGCTGGTACAAGCCCGGGGCAGAGCCTTTCCCACCCAGCCCGGGGGCTCCCTGCTGCAGCCCTGCGGCTCTGGCCCTCCCCAGCAGGTCTCCGGCCCCCAGTGCTGAGGGGCAAGGCCCCCCCCAGCCCAGTGGGGTGCAGAGATCCGGGTTTCTGCTGCACTAGGGGTGAGCTCTGGCCCCCCGCCCGCCCCATGGGTGCAGCTGGCCGGGGAGCAGCGGGACGGCGCCGAAGGCTCGGGCGTAGCAGGAAGGGAGGGGGCTGGGCCCAGCAGGAGGACCCCGACGGCATCAGCTGAGGTGCGGCTCCGGACCCGGCTCCGGCACTTTGGCAGGGGGTGGAGGCGGCGCTCGCAGCTGCAGAGAGAGGTTGATTACAGACGACCCGCTCCCCGGGCCTGCTCCATGCCAGGGGCGGCCCACGCCCGGAGCTGGGACACCCCAGAGGAGAAGCTGCTCCAGGCCAAGGTGCAATTATGGGGACATCTCCCAGCTTCCGGACAGGGACCCCGCACAGGCCGGCGGGAGGGGCCAGGCAGGGATCCACCGGGGCCGGTGAGAGGGCAGGGCAGGGCAGGGCAGGGATCCCCCGGGGCCGGTGAGAGGGCAGGGCAGGGCAGGGCGCAGGGATCCCCCGGGGCCGGTGAGAGGAGAGGGCAGGGCAGGGCAGGGATCCCCCGGGGCTGGTGAGAGGGCAGGGCAGGGATCCCCCGGGGCCGGTGAGAGGGCAGGGCAGGGATCCCCCGGGGCCGGTGAGAGGGCAGGGCAGGGCAGGGCGCAGGGATCCCCCGGGGCCGGTGAGAGGGCAGGGCAGGGCAGGGCAGGGCAGGGATCCCCCGGGGCCGGTGAGAGGGCAGGACAGGGCAGGGCACAGGGATCCCCCGGGGCCGGTGAGAGGGCAGGGCAGGGATCCCCCGGGGCCGGTGAGAGGGCAGGGCAGGGCAGGGCGCAGGGATCCCCCGGGGCCGGTGAGAGGGCAGGGCAGGGATCCCCCGGGGCCGGTGAGAGGGCAGGGCAGGGCAGGGCGCAGGGATCCCCCAGGGCTGGTGAGAGGACAGGGCAGGGATCCCCCAGGGCCGGTGAGAGGGCAGGGCAGGGCAGGGCGCAGGGATCCCCTGGGGCCGGTGAGAGGGCAGGGCAGGGCAGGGCACAGGGATCCCCCGGGGCCGGTGAGAGGGCAGGGCAGGGCAGGGCACAGGGATCCCCCGGGGCCGGTGAGAGGGCAGGGCAGGGATCCCCCGGGGCCGGTGAGAGGGCAGGGCAGGGCAGGGCGCAGGGATCCCCCGGGGCCGGTGAGAGGGCAGGGCAGGGCAGGGCGCAGGGATCCCCCAGGGCCGGTGAGAGGGCAGGGCAGGGCAGGGCACAGGGATCCCCCGGGGCCGGTGAGAGGGCAGGGCAGGGATCCCGCGGGGCCGGTGAGAGGGCAGGGCAGGGCAGGGCGCAGGGATCCCCCGGGGCCGGTGAGAGGGCAGGGCAGGGCAGGGCGCAGGGATCCCCCGGGGCCGGTGAGAGGGCAGGGCAGGGCAGGGCGCAGGGATCCCCCGGGGCCGGTGAGAGGGCAGGGCAGGGCAGGGCGCAGGGATCCCGCGGGGCCGGTGAGAGGGCAGGGCAGGGCGCAGGGATCCCGCGGGGCCGGTGAGAGGGCAGGGCAGGGCAGGGCGCAGGGATCCCCCGGGGCCGGTGAGAGGGCAGGGCAGGGCAGGGCGCAGGGATCCCCCGGGGCCGGTGAGAGGGCAGGGCAGGGCAGGGCGCAGGGATCCCCCGGGGCCGGTGAGAGGGCAGGGCAGGGCAGGGCGCAGGGATCCCCCGGGGCCGGTGAGAGGGCAGGGCAGGGCAGGGCGCAGGGATCCCCCGGGGCCGGTGAGAGGGCAGGGCAGGGCAGGGCGCAGGGATCCCCCGGGGCCGGTGAGAGGGCAGGGCAGGGCAGGGCGCAGGGATCCCGCGGGGCCGGTGAGAGGGCAGGGCAGGGCGCAGGGATCCCCCGGGGCCGGTGAGAGGGCAGGGCAGGGCAGGGCGCAGGGATCCCCCGGGGCCGGTGAGAGGGCAGGGCAGGGCAGGGCGCAGGGATCCCCCGGGGCCGGTGAGAGGGCAGGGCAGGGCAGGGCGCAGGGATCCCGCGGGGCCGGTGAGAGGGCAGGGCAGGGCGCAGGGATCCCGCGGGGCCGGTGAGAGGGCAGGGCAGGGTGCAGGGATCCCGCGGGGCCGGTGAGAGGGCAGGGCAGGGCAGGGCGCAGGGATCCCCCGGGGCCGGTGAGAGGGCAGGGCAGGGCGCAGGGATCCCCCGGGGCCGGTGAGAGGGCAGGGCAGGGCAGGGCGCAGGGATCCCCCGGGGCCGGTGAGAGGGCAGGGCAGGGCAGGGCGCAGGGATCCCCCGGGGCCGGTGAGAGGGCAGGGCAGGGCAGGGCGCAGGGATCCCGCGGGGCCGGTGAGAGGGCAGGGCAGGGCGCAGGGATCCCCCGGGGCCGGTGAGAGGGCAGGGCAGGGCAGGGCGCAGGGATCCCCCGGGGCCGGTGAGAGGGCAGGGCAGGGCAGGGCGCAGGGATCCCCCGGGGCCGGTGAGAGGGCAGGGCAGGGCAGGGCAGGGCGCAGGGATCCCGCGGGGCCGGTGAGAGGGCAGGGCAGGGCGCAGGGATCCCGCGGGGCCGGTGAGAGGGCAGGGCAGGGTGCAGGGATCCCGCGGGGCCGGTGAGAGGGCAGGGCACAGGGATCCCCCGGGGCCGGTGAGAGGGCAGGGCAGGGCGCAGGGATCCCCCGGGGCCGGTGAGAGGGCAGGGCAGGGATCCCCCGGGGCCGGTGAGAAGGCAGGGCAGGGATCCCCCGGGGCCGGTGAGAGGGCAGGGCAGGGCAGGGCAGGGCAGGGCGCAGGGATCCCCCGGGGCCGGTGAGAGGGCAGGGCAGGGCAGGGCAGGGCAGGGATCTCCCGGGGCCGGTGAGAGGGCAGGGCAGGGCGCAGGGATCCCCCGGGGCCGGTGAGAGGGCAGGGCAGGGCAGGGCAGGGATCCCCCGGGGCCGGTGAGAGAGCAGGGCAGGGCGCAGGGATCCCCCGGGGCCGGTGAGAGAGCAGGGCAGGGCGCAGGGATCCCCCGGGGCCGGTGAGAGAGCAGGGCAGGGCAGGGCAGGGCGCAGGGATCCCCCGGGGCTGGCAAGAGGCTCATTCCGCACCCAGCCCAGCAGAGAATCCCTGGCCACTGTCCCCGAGCCGCAGAGCCGCGGGGTGCAGGTGGGCGCTGGCAGGGAGCAGGGCAGCCGGCGAGGAGAGCTGGACGTTCAGGAGGAGGACGGGGCGGCGCTGGGGAACCCAGGCAGGCTCATGGGCCCCGGAAGCATTTGGCTTCACCCCACATCGGCCCCGCGCCTGCGAAGGCTCCTTACCGGCCGGATGCGCGCGGCTCCCAGGTCCGGAGAGCTGGCGGCGCCGTCTGGCCTGCAGGCTGGGGACAGGCCACAGGGCTGCTCTCACACGCCTGCACAGAGCCCCTCTCCAGGCCCCCCCCCCCGGCTGGGAGGCTGCAGCCCAACAAACCAGCCATGTCGGGAGACTCCGGGAGAGGGCTGGAGCCCGGCAGCCTTGGGCCCGTCACGCCAAAGGGCCTGGCTCAAGCCGGCCCCCCGAGCGGCACTCACCTCCCAGGAGCCCTTCCGCAGGGGACGGGGTGCCCAGCCTGGCCCCGGGCTCAAGCACTGGTGGGGAGAAGCCTGGAGGAGACGGTGATGGGAGCTCCTGGAAACAATAGCACAGGCAGCCTGCGGTGAAAGCACCTTGGGGCTCCCCCCATGTTAACTACGGCCCCCGGCCACGGCCCCCCCCCGCTCCCCCACCTTACGGCCCCCGGCCACGGCCCCCCCCGCTCCCCCACCTTACGGCCCCCGGCCACGGCCCCCAGCCACGGCCCCCCCACCTTACGGCCCCCGGCCACGGCCCCCCCCGCTCCCCCACCTTACGGCCCCCGGCCACGGCCCCCCCCCGCTCCCCCACCTTATGGCCCCCAGCCCCCCCCGCTCCCCCACCTTACGGCCCCCGGCCCCCCCCAGCTCCCCCACCTTACGGCCCCCGGCCACGGCCCCCCCCGCTCCCCCACCTTACGGCCCCCAGCCCCCCCCGCTCCCCCACCTTACGGCCCCCGGCCACGGCCCCCAGCCACGGCCCCCCCACCTTACGGCCCCCGGCCACGGCCCCCCCCGCTCCCCCACCTTACGGCCCCCGGCCACGGCCCCCCCCGCTCCCCCACCTTACGGCCCCCAGCCACGGCCCCCCCACCTTACGGCCCCTGGCCACGGCCCCCCCCCGCTCCCCCACCTTACGGCCCCCGGCCACGGCCCCCCCACCTTACGGCCCCCGGCCACGGCCCCCCCCCGCTCCCCCACCTTACGGCCTCCAGCCACGGCCCCCCCCGCTCCCCCACCTTACGGCCCCCCCCCGCTCCCCCACCTTACGGCCCCCGGCCACGGCCCCCCCACCTTACGGCCCCCCCGCTCCCCCACCTTACGGCCCCCCCCCGCTCCCCCACCTTACGGCCCCCCCCCGCTCCCCCACCTTACGGCCCCCAGCCCCCCCCAGCTCCCCCACCTTACGGCCCCCCCCCGCTCCCCCACCTTATGGCCCCCAGCCCCCCCCGCTTCCCCACCTTACAGCCCCCCCCCGCTCCCCCACCTTATGGCCCCCAGCCCCCCCCAGCTCCCCCACCTTACGGCCCCCGGCCACGGCCCCCCCACCTTATGGCCCCCCCCCGCTCCCCCACCTTACGGCCCCCGGCCACGGCCCCCCCCGCTCCCCCACCTTATGGCCCCCAGCCCCCCCGCTCCCCCACCTTACGGCCCCCGGCCACGGCCCCCCCCCGCTCCCCCACCTTACGGCACCCGGCCACGGCCCCCCCCCCGCTCCCCAGGGGGGCAGGCCGGGCCGGGGAGACGCCCTGGGGGGGGGGGGGGGCAGACCTTGCTCCAGACGGTAGAGCCAGGGGCACTGAACCCTCCTGGAGCCTGGGGGCACCGCAGGCCCGTAGAGCTGGTTGGCAGCAGCGGGGGCCCAGGAGCCTCGTGCGCGCGCCCAGCTGTCCTGGGGCCCTGGAGGGGGCACGCGGGCCCCGAGACCCACCTGCCCAGCCGCTCCTCTGGCCTCAGTCAGGTCCTCCACCACCAGGGACGGGAAGACCCCGACGCGCCCATTGAAGTCCCCTCTCCAGAACCCGTCGTCCACGTCCCCCTGCTCTCGGGGCAGCACCCGGATGAGGGCTCCCTCGGGGAAGCTCAGCTCCTCCGCACTCTGCCCCTCGTAGTCGTAGAGGGCACGCACCAGCCAGGCTGCAGCAGCCAGAGAGGGGCCCCAGCTCAGCATGGCCAGCCCCACGGGACGGGCGGAGCCTGCTGTGACACTGGGGACACTGAGGCAGCGGTGCCAAGGCCCAGGCACACGTCCAGCCACGGACAGCCCCACGGGATGGGCAGAGCCTGCTGTGACACTGGGGACACTGAGGCAGCGGTGCCAAGGCCCAGGCACACGTCCAGCCACGGACAGCCCCACGGGATGGGCAGAGCCTGCTGTGACACTGGGGACACTGAGGCAGCGGTGCCAAGGCCCCGGCACACGTCCAGCCACGGACAGCCCCACGGGATGGGCAGAGCCTGCTGTGACACTGGGGACACTGAGGCAGCGGTGCCAAGGCCCAGGCACACGTCCAGCCACGGACAGCCCCACGGGATGGGCAGAGCCTGCTGTGACACTGGGGACACTGAGGCAGCGGTGCCAAGGCCCAGGCACACGTCCAGCCACGGACAGCCCCACGGGACGGGCAGAGCCTGCTGTGACACTGGGGACACTGAGGCAGCGGTGCCAAGGCCCCGGCACACGTCCAGCCACGGACAGCCCCACGGGACGGGCAGAGCCTGCTGTGACACTGGGGACACTGAGGCAGCGGTGCCAAGGCCCAGGCACACGTCCAGCCACGGACAGCCCCACGGGATGGGCGGAGCCTGCTGTGACACTGGGGACACTGAGGCAGCGGTGCCAAGGCCCCGGCACACGTGGCAGACGCTTGAGGCCTTTTCAGAGGTGCCGGGAGCCTGTCGGCCCGAGCTGGGGGTGCCCAGCACTCTGGGGGCCGGGCCCTGGGAGTCAGGTAGCACCGACCTCGCAGTCCTAGCCCTGGGGCCGAGCCACCGGCCAGTTGCTGCTGGTCTCCGGTTACCCAGGGACAGAGCCCGGGTCCCCCCCGCAGACCTGCCCCACCGTCCCTGGGGCTCGCCACGCACCTCCTGGCTCCAGCACCAGGTCCATGGTCATGATGCTACTGAGCTCCCGTTCCAGGGCCGGCTCGGAGGGGCTGCTCCAGGCCCTGCGCTCGCTCCCTGGGGCGCCGAGGAACAGCAGGTACTTCTCGGGCACGTAGCCCACCTGCCCCGCCTCGTTCCGAGCCTGCAGACGCCCGGGGCAGGAGACGCCGAGTTAGCAGCCAGCTCCTGGGCCAGGCGGGACTCAGCACGAGAGCCCCAGGCAGCCGCCCCCGGCCATGGGCCAGCGCCAGGAGGGAGCCTGCGCCCACAGCCCCTTGCCCAGCCCCCTCCGCGGGCCCTCCTCTGCCCCGTGCCCACCTTGACCCATTCTTCCACATCGCCGTCCTCCAGCACCTCCAGCTCCTCGCCCTGGCGGATGGACAGCTCGTCCGACTGGCAGGCCTGCACGGGGCACAAAAGCCGGGGCACAAGTCGGAGCAGCCCCCAGCTGCCAGCCCCCTGCCCGGGGCACAGCCTGCAGCCAGCGGGCACTGCCCCAGCTCGGGCACAGGCTCCGACGCCCGGCACCCAGAGAGCACCGCAGGCCTGGGCCTCACCTGGTACCCGAAGAACACCCTGCAGGCGGACGGGTAGGTGCGGGCAGCGCCCGGGCAGGAGCTGGCATCCTCAAAGAGCTCCTCGCTGTCGTCATAATCCTCAAACTCGGCCAGATCGAACTCCTCCGCCTGGCGGCACAGCCAGCATGAGCATCCCGCCCGCCCGCCCGCAGCTCCCTCCCAGCCCACCAACGGCGGCCCTTCCCCGCCCGCCCGCAACCCTTCCCCGCCCGCCCGCCCCCTCCCAGCCCACCGCCGGCGGCCCTTCCTCGCCCGCCCGCAGCCCTTCCCCGCCCGGCCGCAGCTCCCTCCCAGCCCACCGCCGGCGGCCCTTCCTCGCCCGCCCGCAGCCCTTCCCCGCCCGCCCGCAGCCCTTCCCGCCCGCCCGGCCCCTCCCAGCCCACCGCTGACGGCCCTTCCCCGCCCGCCCGCAGCCCTTCCCCGCCCGCCCGGCCCCTCCCAGCCCACCGCTGACGGCCCTTCCCCGCCCGCCCGCAGCCCTTCCCCGCCCGCCCGCCCCCTCCCAGCCACCGCTGACGGCCCTTCCCCGCCCGCCCGCAGCCCTTCCCCGCCCGCCCGGCCCCTCCCAGCCCACCGCTGACGGCCCTTCCCAGCCCGCCCGCAGCCCTTCCCCACCCGCCCGCCCGCAGCCCTTCCCCGCCCGCCCGCCCCCTCCCAGCCCACCGCCGGCGGCCCTTCCTCGCCCGCCCGCAGCCCTTCCCCGCCCGGCCGCAGCTCCCTCCCAGCCCACCGCCGGCGGCCCTTCCCCGCCCGCCCGCAGCCCTTCCCCGCCCGCCCGGCCCCTCCCAGCCCACCGCTGACGGCCCTTCCCAGCCCGCCCGCCGCCCTTCCCCGCCCACCCGCCCCCTCCCAGCCACCGCCGGCGGCCCTTCCCCGCCCGCCCGGCCGCCGGCAGCCCCCTCCCAGCCCACCACTGGCAGCCCTTCCCCGCCTGCCCGCAGCCCTTCCCCGCCCGCCCGCAGCCCTTCCCCGCCCGCCCGCCCCCTCCCAGCCCACCGCTGACGGCCCTTCCCCGCCCGCCCGCAACCCTTCCCCGCCCGCCCGCCCCCTCCCAGCCCACCGCTGACGGCCCTTCCCCGCCCGCCCGTAGCCCTTCCCCGCCCGCCCGCCCCCTCCAGCCCACCGCTGACGGCCCTTCCCCGCCCGCCCGTAGCCCTTCCCCGCCCGCCCGCCCCCTCCCAGCCCACCGCTGACGGCCCTTGCCCGCCCGCCCGCAGCCCTTCCCCGCCCGCCTGCCCCCTCCCAGCCCACCGCTGGCGGCCCTTCCCCGCCCGCCCGCAGCCCTTCCCCGCCCGCCCGCCCCCTCCCAGCCCACCGCTGGCGGCCCTTCCCCGCCCACCCCACCGCCGCAGCCCCTCCCCCACACCTGCCCCGCCCCATAGAGCCCAGTCACCCCAGAGCAGACGCTTCCCGCCAATGGCGCCGGGGGGGCGGGGCGGCTCTCACCGTGGGGGTGGACTCCTTGTCCGACTTGCGGCCCTCGCTCAGCCGCCGCTCCTGCTCCAGCTCCTGCAGCACCTGCCCCATGGCGCCCGCCAGCCACGTGTCCACGGCCAGGCCGGCCTGGCGCAGCAAGTCCAGCCGGGCCTCGGCCTTCACTCTGCTGACCTGGGGCGCAGGGAGACCCGGCACCCTCAGCCTGGCTGGGCCCTGGGGCTGGGCGAGGGGCCGCAGGCCGGGGGCTGAGCCACGTTTTAGGCAACTCCACTTCCGTCTTCAAGGAAGATGCCTGCCCCCGCCTGCAGTCCCCTCTCCTCCCGCCCCCGCCCCCGCCGGCCCCCCCGCCGGCCCCCGAACTCCTCTCCCGCCCCGCCGGACCCCAAACTCCTCCCCGCCCCTCCCGCCCCCACCCCACCGGCCCCCGAACTCCTCCCCTGCCCCTCCCGCCCCCGCCCCGCCGGCCTCCAAACTCCTCCCCCGCCCCGCCGGCCCCCAAACTCCTCCCCCGCCCCTCCTGCCCCCGCCCCGCCGGCCCCCAAACTCCTCCCCCGCCCCTCCCGCCCGCCCCCAAACTCCTCCCCCGCCCCTCCCGCCCGCCCCGCCCGCCCCCAAACTCCTCCCCCGCCCCTCCCGCCCCCGCCCCCGAACTCCTCCCCCGCCCCTCCCGCCCGCCCCAAACTCCTCCCCCGCCCCTCCCACCCCCGCCCCGCCGGCCCCCGAACTCCTCCCCCGCCCCTCCCGCCGGCCCCCAAACTCCTCCCCCGCCCCTCCGCCCTGCCCCTCCGCCCCCAACCCTTGAATTCCTCCCCTGCCCCTCTGGCCCCCTGCTGGGCTCTGACCCCCGTTCCCAGCCTCCTTGGCCATTTTCCGGGGTTCTGCCCCAGGAAGGACTCGGGGCAGGGCTCCAGCCTGAGCCGGGGGGGGGGGCAGACGGGATGGTCCCTGTGGCACAGGGGGTCCTGCGCGGTGTCACCCGGGGGTCCTGCGCGACTCCCTTCACCGCGTGTTGGCCCAGACACCTGGGCAGGTAACGCCCGTCGCCAGAGGGAGAGACGGGGCGGGGGCGGGGGCGGGAGGATGCTGTGAGCCCCCCCCCCCCGAGGACTAAGGCCCTGCCCTGTGCGCTGCCCGCGTGGAGCCGCGTCCGAGAAGCCCTTCCACTCGACTGGCCGGCGGAGCCCCCCTGGCCGCGCCGGGGGAAGGACTGTGCGGCACGGGCGGGGCTGGCAGAGCCAGGCAGACGCTTGGCCCAGGCCCAGCAGGACCCAGAGCCCAGCCCGGCTGGGCTGCAGCGTTATTGGCAGCGCTGGGCGTCCCTTCCTCGCCGCCACCGAGCGCGTCCCCCCGGCCGGGCACACACGCCGGGAGCCAGAGGGATGCTCAGACCCATGGACTTGCCCCCTGCCTCCCAGACCCACCTCTGCTTTCCGGATGCTCTCGCTCGCTTCTTCCATCCTCCTCTCCACGCTGGGCACCTCTGCCTCGGGTGCCTGCTTCCGCCTGGCTTCCAGTCTCTGCAGAACCTGCACAGCGCGCCCTGTCAGCACAGATTCCCGCGCCGCCCAGCTGAGCGGCTAGGGGGTGCTTCTCCTAGTGGTGCGCAAGGGCACGCGCCTCAGTGCGCATAACAAAATGCATTCCGCACACGGGTGGAAAAGCTGCACGCACAGGCCAGAGAGCGCCCCAGTGCTGCCTGGGGCTGCAGCTCGGCCGAGACCCCACAGCCCCCAGAACCCCCCCGCAGATAGAACAGAACCACGGGGGGAGCCCTGCCTTGCTCCCAGCCATCCCTCCCGCAAGCCCTCCCGCGCCGGGGCTCCTGCCTGGGCACTCACCTGCTCGCCATGAGTCTTTATTTTGTAGTCTCTGGCTGCCCGGGTGGCCCAGCGCCGCGCCTCCTTCTCCAGCCCGCTCTCCGCGGCGCTGCCCTTCCCGGCCTCCAGGAGGCGCACCTAGGAGGGGGCACAGGTCAGACCGTGCGCCGGGGCCCGGGGCCCGCTGCTGCGTGAGCCCGGCCTCAGCCGTACCTGGTCGGCGCCCGCCGGCTGGAAGGGCTGCTCCGGCGGGGCGGCGAAGGCAGCGTTGTCCTGCAGGAACAACAGGAGGCCCTGCTCTCGGCACACCTGCGGCAGCAACAGGGCGGGGTGAGGGGAGGCCCAAGGCCCTCGGAGGGGCAGGCAGCCGAGGGGTGCAGGGCACAGCAAAGCAGGGCCAAGCCCGTTACCCGAGACGAGGCCTCCAGGACCCCCCGGAAGCGCTCCTGCGCGGCGTGGCAGGCCTCCAGCTCCGTCCGGCTCAGCAGGGTCAGGTGCTCCCGGAGCCGGTCGTACAGGTCACCGTCCAGGGTCTGGGAAAGCCCAAACCGGCATCATGGGGGGCAGGGCTGGGGGGGCTCCGCGGGACCCCCCCGAGATCCGCCGTGCTCAGTACACAAGAGCGCCCCTGCTGCCAGCGAGGCGCTAGCACGGGGGGCAGGCTAGCGACGGCCCTTCCCCCCCAAGTGGCTGTGCAGCACTTGAGCCTGTGGGGGTCACCCCGCTCCTGGCCTCCCCGCTGGGGGGCGCTGGCTGGAGGAGTTCCTGCCTCCCCCCCAGGATGCGCTGTGGGGCACGGCAGGGCTGGGGATTCTCTCCCCCACCTCCAGCCTCATGCCAATGGCACAGCCGGGCTCCCTGCCCGTGCGGCTCCCCACTGCCGCCACCCTCGGATTCCTTCCCTCCACAACCCCAGCGGCTCTGCCCTGCCTGACCTGCAGGAGAGCAGCGGGCGCTGCCCCCGGTCGGAGCAGGGGGGTCCGCCCAGCAACCCCCCCGCACCCAGACCCACGGCTCCGAGCACCCCCGGCACCTCTGGACAGGGACCCCCCCCCGGCACCTCTGGACAGGGACACCCCCCCCCGGCCCAGGCACGGCTCCGAGCACCCCCGGCACCTCTGGACAGGGACGCCCCCCCCGGCACCTCTGGACAGGGACACCCCCCCGGCACCTCTGGACAGGGACACCCCCCCCCGGCCCAGGCACGGCTCCGAGCACCCCCGGCACCTCTGGACAGGGACCCCCCCCCCGGCACCTCTGGACAGGGACACCCCCCCCCGGCCCAGGCACGGCTCCGAGCACCCCCGGCACCTCTGGACAGGGACGCCCCCCCCCGGCCCAGGCACGGCTCGGAGCCCCCCTGGCACCTCTGGACAGGGACCCCCCCCCGGCACCTCTGGACAGGGACGCCCCCCCCGGCCCAGGCACGGCTCGGAGCCCCCCTGGCACCTCTGGACAGGGACGCCCCCCCCCGGCACCTCTGGACAGGGACGCCCCCCCGGCACCTCTGGACAGGGACACCCCCCCCGGCCCAGGCACGGCTCGGAGCCCCCCCGGCACCTCTGGACAGGGACGCCCCCCCGGCACCTCTGGACAGGGACACCCCCCCCGGCCCAGGCACGGCTCAGAGCCCCCCCGGCACCTCTGGACAGGGACGCCCCCCCGGCACCTCTGGACAGGGACACCCCCCCCGGCCCAGGCACGGCTCGGAGCCCCCCTGGCACCTCTGGACAGGGACGCCCCCCCCGGCACCTCTGGACAGGGACACCCCCCCCCCGGCCCAGGCATGGCTCCGAGCACCCCCGGCACCTCTGGACAGGGACGCCCCCCCGGCACCTCTGGACAGGGACAACCCCCCCCCGGCCCAGGCATGGCTCCGAGCACCCCCCGGCACCTCTGGACAGGGACGCCCCCCCGGCACCTCTGGACAGGGACGCCCCCCCCCGGCCCAGGCACGGCTCGGAGCCCCCCTGGCACCTCTGGACAGGGAGGCCCCCCCGGCACCTCTGGACAGGGACACCCCCCCCCGGCCCAGGCATGGCTCCGAGCACCCCCGGCACCTCTGGACAGGGACGCCCCCCCCGGCACCTCTGGACAGGGACCCCCCCCCCCGGCACCTCTGGACAGGGACACCCCCCCCCGGCCCAGGCATGGCTCCGAGCACCCCCGGCACCTCTGGACAGGGACGCCCCCCCCCGGCCCAGGCACGGCTCGGAGCCCCCCTGGCACCTCTGGACAGGGACGCCCCCCCCGGCACCTCTGGACAGGGACGCCCCCCCGGCCCAGGCACGGCTCGGAGCCCCCCCGGCACCTCTGGACAGGGACACCCCCCCCGGCCCAGGCACGGCTCAGAGCCCCCCCGGCACCTCTGGACAGGGACGCCCCCCCGGCACCTCTGGACAGGGACACCCCCCCCGGCCCAGGCACGGCTCGGAGCCCCCCTGGCACCTCTGGACAGGGACCCCCCCCCGGCACCTCTGGACAGGGACGCCCCCCCGGCCCAGGCACGGCTCGGAGCCCCCCTGGCACCTCTGGACAGGGACGCCCCCCCCGGCACCTCTGGACAGGGACGCCCCCCCGGCACCTCTGGACAGGGACACCCCCCCCGGCCCAGGCACGGCTCGGAGCCCCCCCGGCACCTCTGGACAGGGACGCCCCCCCGGCACCTCTGGACAGGGACACCCCCCCCGGCCCAGGCACGGCTCAGAGCCCCCCCGGCACCTCTGGACAGGGACGCCCCCCCGGCACCTCTGGACAGGGACACCCCCCCCGGCCCAGGCACGGCTCGGAGCCCCCCTGGCACCTCTGGACAGGGACGCCCCCCCGGCACCTCTGGACAGGGACACCCCCCCCCCGGCCCAGGCATGGCTCCGAGCACCCCCGGCACCTCTGGACAGGGACGCCCCCCCGGCACCTCTGGACAGGGACACCCCCCCCCGGCCCAGGCATGGCTCCGAGCACCCCCAGGCACCTCTGGACAGGGACGCCCCCCCGGCACCTCTGGACAGGGACGCCCCCCCCCCGGCCCAGGCACGGCTCGGAGCCCCCCTGGCACCTCTGGACAGGGAGGCCCCCCCGGCACCTCTGGACAGGGACACCCCCCCCCGGCCCAGGCATGGCTCCGAGCACCCCCGGCACCTCTGGACAGGGACGCCCCCCCGGCACCTCTGGACAGGGACCCCCCCCCCGGCACCTCTGGACAGGGACACCCCCCCCCGGCCCAGGCATGGCTCCGAGCACCCCCGGCACCTCTGGACAGGGACGCCCCCCCCCGGCCCAGGCACGGCTCGGAGCCCCCCTGGCACCTCTGGACAGGGACGCCCCCCCCGGCACCTCTGGACAGGGACGCCCCCCCCGGCCCAGGCACGGCTCGGAGCCCCCCCGGCACCTCTGGACAGGGACACCCCCCCCGGCCCAGGCACGGCTCAGAGCCCCCCCGGCACCTCTGGACAGGGACGCCCCCCCGGCACCTCTGGACAGGGACACCCCCCCCGGCCCAGGCACGGCTCGGAGCCCCCCTGGCACCTCTGGACAGGGACGCCCCCCCGGCACCTCTGGACAGGGACACCCCCCCCGGCCCAGGCACGGCTCGGAGCCCCCCTGGCACCTCTGGACAGGGAGGCCCCCCCGGCACCTCTGGACAGGGACACCCCCCCCCGGCCCAGGCATGGCTCCGAGCACCCCCGGCACCTCTGGACAGGGACGCCCCCCCGGCACCTCTGGACAGGGACACCCCCCCCCGGCCCAGGCATGGCTCCGAGCACCCCCGGCACCTCTGGACAGGGACGCCCCCCCGGCACCTCTGGACAGGGACGCCCCCCCCCGGCCCAGGCACGGCTCGGAGCCCCCCTGGCACCTCTGGACAGGGAGGCCCCCCCGGCACCTCTGGACAGGGACACCCCCCCCCGGCCCAGGCATGGCTCCGAGCACCCCCGGCACCTCTGGACAGGGACGCCCCCCCGGCACCTCTGGACAGGGACCCCCCCCCCGGCACCTCTGGACAGGGACACCCCCCCCCGGCCCGGGCATGGCTCCAAGCACCCCCGGCACCTCTGGACAGGGACGCCCCCCCCCGGCCCAGGCACGGCTCGGAGCCCCCCTGGCACCTCTGGACAGGGACGCCCCCCCCCGGCACCTCTGGACAGGGACGCCCCCCCGGCCCAGGCACGGCTCGGAGCCCCCCCGGCACCTCTGGACAGGGACACCCCCCCCGGCCCAGGCACGGCTCAGAGCCCCCCCGGCACCTCTGGACAGGGACGCCCCCCCGGCCCAGGCACGGCTCGGAGCCCCCCCGGCACCTCTGGACAGGGACGCCCCCCCCGGCACCTCTGGACAGGGACGCCCCCCCCCGGCCCAGGCACGGCTCGGAGCCCCCCCGGCACCTCTGGACAGGGACACCCCCCCCCCGGCCCAGGCACGGCTCGGAGCCCCCCCCCGGCACCTCTGGACAGGGACGCCCCCCCGGCCCAGGCACGGCTCGGAGCCCCCCTGGCACCTCTGGACAGGGACGCCCCCCCCGGCACCTCTGGACAGGGACACCCCCCCCGGCCCAGGCACGGCTCGGAGCCCCCCCCGGCACCTCTGGACAGGGACACCCCCCCGGCCCAGGCACGGCTCGGAGCCCCCCCGGCACCTCTGGACAGGGACACCCCCCCGGCCCAGGCACGGCTCGGAGCCCCCCCCGGCACCTCTGGACAGGGACACCCCCCCGGCCCAGGCACGGCTCGGAGCCCCCCCCGGCACCTCTGGACAGGGACGCCCCCCCGGCCCAGGCATGGCTCAGAGCCACCCCCCGGCACCTCTGGACAGGGATGCCCCCCCCGGCACCTCTGGACAGGGACACCCCACCCCGGCCCAGGCACGGCTCGGAGCCCCCCCCGGCACCTCTGGACAGGGACACCCCCCCCCGGCCCAGGCACGGCTCGGAGCCCCCCCGGCACCTCTGGACAGGGACGCCCCCCCCGGCACCTCTGGACAGGGACACCCTCCCCCGGCCCAGGCACGGCTCGGAGCCCCCCCGGCACCTCTGGACAGGGACGCCCCCCCGGCCCAGGCATGGCTCGGAGCCCCCCCCGGCATCTCTGGACAGGGACGCCCCCCCCGGCCCAGGCATGGCTCGGAGCCCCCCCCGGCACCTCCAGACGGGGACACCCCCCCCGGCCCAGGCACGGCTTGGAGCCCCCCCCCCGGCACCTCCAGACGGGGACACCCCCCCCCGCCCAGGCACGGCTTGGAGCCCCCCTCCGGCACCTCCAGACAGGGACACCCCTGTGACGTAGTGGGGGGGGGTCTGCCTACTCTAGTGGCCCTGGTCACCAGTCACTGTGGGCGACCCCTACTGGCCGGTGTCTGTAGCACTGCCTGGGGGGGGTCGCCCAGAGCACAAGCACATAGGCAATGGCCTGGGGAAGGGGTGTGAACAAGGGAAGGGGGGCTGCCTGGGGGGAGGGGTGGCCGGGGGCAGTCTGGGCTGGGCACACATGAAGAGAAGGGACATCGGGGGCTGGGGGTTCGGGGCCCTGTGCCCCCCCCAGGGGTCGGGCGCTGCTGCCCCCCCCCAATGCCCACACGGATCCCGGAGCAGCGATAACCCGGGACCTACGGGCCGGCGGAGCCGCGTCCTGTGCGGACGGGGTGCAGGGCCGGGCCCGACGCGCCCTCACAACCCCCCACTGCCCAGGCACGGCCGGCGGGGACGCCCCCCAGGGGGCTGGCGCCTTGGAACCAGGCCCGGGAGCCCACCCCCAGGCAGGGCGCCGCTACCTCCATGACGGCGGGCAGCTCGGCGTGGTAGTAGTGCCCCAGGTGGGCGTTGGCAGCGCCCAGCGCCAGCAGGTACTCGTTCCGCGCCACCGCCAGCTGCTGCGCGCACTCGGCCAGCTGCACCGAAAACTGGGGGGGGACAGGCTGGGCAGCGGCAGGGCAGGGCCGGCTGCCCTGCGCCTCTGCCGGGCTCCGGATCAGCCCCCTCCCCTCCCCTCCCCCATCGGCCCTCCCAACCGTCAGCCTCCTCCCCATCAGTCCTCCCCCCCTCCCCATCAGCAGCCCCCTCCCCGTCCCCCAATCGGCCCTCCCAACCGTCAGCCTCCTCCCCATCAGTCCTCCCCCCCCAGCAGCCCCCTCCCCTCCCCCAATCGGCCCTCCCGACCGTCAGCCTCCTCCCCATCAGTCCTCCCCCCCCCCTCAGCAGCCCCCTCCCCTCCCCAATCGGCCCTCCCAACCGTCAGCCTCCTCCCCATCAGTCCTCCCCCCCTCCCCATCAGCAGCCCCCTCCCCGTCCCCCAATCGGCCCTCCCGACCGTCAGCCTCCTCCCCATCAGTCCTCCCCCCCCCCTCAGCAGCCCCCTCCCCTCCCCAATCGGCCCTCCCAACCGTCAGCCTCCTCCCCATCAGTCCTCCCCCCCCCCCTCAGCAGCCCCCTCCCCTCCCCAATCGGCCCTCCCAACAGTCAGCCTCCTCCCCATCAGTCCTCCCCCCCCTCCCCATCAGCAGCCCCCTCCCCGTCCCCCAATCGGCCCTCCCAACCGTCAGCCTCCTCCCCATCAGTCCTCCCCCCCCAGCAGCCCCCTCCCCGTCCCCCAATCGGCCCTCCCAACCGTCAGCCTCCTCCCCATCAGTCCTCCCCCCCCAGCAGCCCCCTCCCCTCCCCCAATCGGCCCTCCCAACCGTCAGCCTCCTCCCCATCAGTCCTCCCCCCCCCAGCAGCCCCCTCCCCTCCCCAATCGGCCCTCCCAACCGTCAGCCTCCTCCCCATCAGTCCTCCCCCCCCCAGCAGCCCCCTCCCCTCCCCCAATCGGCCCTCCCAACCGTCAGCCTCCTCCCCATCAGTCCTCCCCCCCCAGCAGCCCCCTCCCCTCCCCCAATCGGCCCTCCCAACCGTCAGCCTCCTCCCAATCAGTCCTCCCCTCCCCCCCCTCAGCAGCCCCCTCCCCCAATTAGCCCCCCCTCTCCCAATCGGCCCTCCCAACCATCAGCCTCCTCCCAATCAGTCCTCCCCCCCCTCAGCAGCCCCCTCCCCCTCCCCCAATTGGCCCTCCCAACCGTCAGCCTCCTCCCAATCAGTCCTCCCCTCCCCCCCCAGCAGCCCCCTCCCGCAATTAGCCCCCCCTCTCCCAATCGGCCCTCCCAACCATCAGCCTCCTCCCAATCAGTCCTCCCTCCCCTCAGCAGCCCCCTCCCCCTCCCCCAATCGGCCCTCCCAACCGCCAGCCTCCTCCCAATCAGTCCTCCCCTCCCCCCCCCTCAGCAGCCCCCTCCCCCAATTAGCCCCTCTCTCCCAATCGGCCCTCCCAACCGTCAGCCTCCTCCCAATCAGTCCTCCCCTCCCCCTCCCCCTCAGCAGCCCCCTCCCCCAATCAGCCCTCCTCCCCCATCGGCCCTCCCAACCCGTCAGCCCCCTCCCAATCAGCCCTTGCCCCTCCCCATCATCAGCCCTTGCCCCTCCCCATCAGTCCCCCTCCCCCGATCAGCACCCCTAATCAGCCCTCTCCCTCCCTCCATCAGCCCTCCCCCTCCCCTGATCAGCCCCCCTAATCAGCCCTTCCCCAAAGGGCCCCAGGTTCCCCAGCAGCCCCCAGGATGAGCCACGTCTCCCACTGACCTTGGTGCTGAGCTTCTGCAGACTGGCCTTGGTGTGGAATATGCCGTGGTCGCTCTTCCGCAGCCTGAGGAGGGGCAGGCCGGTCAGGGCTCAGTGCGCCGGCCCCAACGCCCGGCCCAGGCCGGGCCCCCAACGCCCCAGGCCCCCCACCCGGCCCAGGCCGGGCCCCCAACGCCCCAGGCCCCCCAACGGCCCAGGCCCCCAAACGCCCCAGGCTCCCCAACGCCCCAGGCCCCCCAACGCCCCAGGCCCCCCACCCGGCCCAGGCCGGGCCCCCAACGCCCCAGGCCCCCCAACGGCCCAGGCCGGGCCCCCAACGCCCCAGGCCCCCAAACGCCCCAGGCTCCCCAACGCCCCAGGCCCCCCAACGCCCCAGGCCCCCCACCCGGCCCAGGCCGGGCCCCCAACGCCCCAGGCCCCCAACGCCCCAGGCCCCCCACCCGGCCCGGGCCAGGCCCCCAACGCCCCAGGCCCCCCAACGTCCCAGGCCCCCTGCCCGGCCCGGGCCGGGCCCCCAACGTCCCAGGCCCCCTGCCCGGCCCGGGCCGAGCCCCCAACGCCCCAGGCCCCCCGCCCGGCCCGGGCCGGGCCCCCAACGCCCCAGGCCGCCTCCTCACCTGGCCTCCACGTCAGCCGCCTTCTCCTTGGCCACCTCGCAGCCCCGCTGCAGATGCACATAGCGCTTCTTGGCCTTGCCCACCTCCTTGGCCGTCTCCAGCAGCTCGGCCTGCCCCCGCTGCAGCTGCTCTGTGCTCTGGGCAGAGAGGGGCGTGAGCCCCATCCGCAGCCCCGCCTGCCTGGGGCACCGCCAGCCCCACCAGCCCCGCCAGCCTGGGGCACCGCCAGCCCCACCAGCCCCCGCCTGCCTGGGGCACCGCCAGCCCCACCAGCCCCGCCAGCCCCCGCCTGCCTGGGGCACCGCCAGCCCCCGCCAGCCCCATCCGCAGCCCCGCCAGCCCCCGCCTGCCTGGGGCACCGCCAGCCCCACCAGCCCCGCCTGCCTGGGGCACCGCCAGCCCCACCAGCCCCGCCTGCCTGGGGCACCGCCAGCCCCACCAGCCCCGCCTGCCTGGGGCACCGCCAGCCCCGCCAGCCCCGCCAGCCCCCGCCTGCCTGGGGCACCGCCAGCCCCGCCAGCCCCGCCAGCTCCCGCCTGCCTGGGGCACCGCCAGCCCCACCAGCCCCTCCTGCCTGGGGCACCGCCAGCCCCGCCAGCCTGGGGCACCGCCAGCCCCCGCCAGCCCCACCAGCCCCCGCCTGCCTGGGGCACCGCCAGCCCCGCCAGCCCCGCCAGCTCCCGCCTGCCTGGGGCACCGCCAGCCCCACCAGCCCCGCCTGCCTGGGGCACCGCCAGCCCCGCCAGCCTGGGGCACCGCCAGCCCCCCGCCTGCCCCGCCAGCCCCCGCCTGCCTGGGGCACCGCCAGCCCCACCAGCCCCCGCCAGCCCCCGCCTGCCTGGGGCACTGCCAGCCCCCGCCAGCCCCCGCCAGCCCCGCCTGCCTGGGGCACCGCCAGCCCCCGCCAGCCCCGCCTGCCTGGGGCACCGCCAGCCCCCGCCAGCCCCGCCTGCCTGGGGCACCGCCAGCCCCCGCCAGCCCCGCCTGCCTGGGGCACCGCCAGCCCCCGCCAGCCCCCGCCAGCCTCCGCCAACCCTGCCAGCCCCCGCCTGCCTGGGGCACCGCCAGCCCCACCAGCCCCCGCCTGCCTGGGGCACCGCCAGCCCCACCAGCCCCGCCTGCCTGGGGCACCGCCAGCCCCGCCAGCCCCCCGCCTGCCTGGGGCACCGCCAGCCCCACCAGCCCCCGCCTGCCTGGGGCACCGCCAGCCCCGCCAGCCCCCCGCCTGCCTGGGGCACCGCCAGCCCCGCCAGCCCCCGCCTGCCTGGGGCACCGCCAGCCCCGCCAGCCCCCGCCTGCCTGGGGCACCGCCAGCCCCACCAGCCCCCGCCTGCCTGGGGCACCGCCAGCCCCGCCAGCCCCCCGCCTGCCTGGGGCACCGCCAGCCCCGCCAGCCCCCGCCTGCCTGGGGCACCGCCAGCCCCGCCAGCCCCCGCCTGCCTGGGGCACCGCCAGCCCCGCCAGCCCCCGCCTGCCTGGGGCACCGCCAGCCCCACCAGCCCCTGCCTGCCTGGGGCACCGCCAGCCCCACCAGCCCCGCCAGCCCCCGCCTGCCTGGGGCACCGCCAGCCCCGCCAGCCCCCCGCCTGCCTGGGGCACCGCCAGCCCCACCAGCCCCTGCCTGCCTGGGGCACCGCCAGCCCCCGCCAACCCTGCCAGCCCCCGCCTGCCTGGGGCACCGCCAGCCCCGCCAGCCCCCGCCTGCCTGGGGCACCGCCAGCCCCGCCAGCCCCCGCCTGCCTGGGGCACCGCCAGCCCCGCCAGCCCCCGCCTGCATGGGGCACCGCCAGCCCCGCCAGCCCCCGCCTGCATGGGGCACCGCCAGCCCCACCAGCCCCGCCAGCCCCGCCTGCCTGGGGCACCGCCAGCCCCCACCAGCCCTACCTTCTTGAGCAGATGCTCCTTGGACAGCCGGGTGGTCCTGGCCGCCTCCAGGCTCAGGCTGCGATAGTTCTCCGAGGCTGCCACCCGGGCCAGCCCGGTGCTCACCGTGCCCTCGATCGCCCCCTTCCAGACGGCAAAGGCGCTCCTGCAGGGACGGCACCAGCAAGCCGTGGCGGCACCCCCGGCGCCAGCAGCCCTTCCCCCACACAGCCCCAGCTCCCTGCTCCCCTGCTGCTCCGGGACAGCCTGCCGGTCCCTGCACTTTGGCCGACCGGCCGTGCCAGGGCCCACTCCGGGCACCTTCCTGGCCCTTCTCCGGACACAGCAAAGCCGGCTCCTAAGCCCCAGGCATGCCTGGCCGGCTCGCCACTGTCCGGCTGGCTTCCAAAAGCCCTGCCCCTTGGGGCCCTCCTAGAACGGCTCAGCACCCCGGGGTCCCTCTGCCCCGACTGTGGCAGCCGCCCGCCCCATGGCTACGGCAGCTCTGCCCCGTGGGGGGGGGCGCAGGGCTTGGGCTGTGGGCGACCCCTACTGGCCTGTCTGTGAGCAGGCCCAGCGGGGGGGCGCCCTGAGGTGTGGACCATGGTGTGACTCTCCCCCCGTCCTGCACCCCTGCAGCAGCCAGAACAGACTCCGCCCGGTGTGGACGCGAGGGGGGTCATTGCTCCTCCGGGACACAGCCCAGCACAGACGGGATGCGGCTACAGGGCCAGGGTGCCTCAGACCCCAGGGTTAGGGGCCCATCGCCCCTAGGCCCCAGCTTAGCCTCTCCTCTCCCTGCCTCCCTGCCAGCAACTGCCCCCAGCCAGGTGCCGTCTCCGCCTCCCTCCCTTTGTCTCTCCCCTGGAAGAGCCTTGTTCTCTGCCCAGGCCGGGCCCGGGGGTCTGGGCCAATGCACGTGGGGGAGTCCGTGGGAATCGCAGCGCCGGGGCCCCGGCTCACAGAGCAGGCCCCCCCACGGCTCACAGAGCAGGCCCCCCCACGGCTCACAGAGCAGGCCCCCCCACGGCTCACATGGCCCAGCCGGTCTCACCGGAGAGGGAGGGATGGAACAAAGGAAGGGGGTGCTTTGGGGGAGGGGCAGTTGCTGGCGGGGAAACATGAAGGAAACAACCCAAGCTGAGGGGGCGATGGACCCCCCCAAGGGGGCTGAGGCTCCTGGCCCTGCCCCCTGCAGCCACGTCCCGTCTGTGCTGGGCTGTGCCCCGGAGGAGCAATGACCCCCCGTTCTCCTGGCTGGTGGGGTCTGTTCTGGCTGCTCCGGGGCTGCAGGACCGGGGGGGGGGGGGGGGGAGGGGCCAATGCGCCGCCAACCCCGCACGACGGCTCCCACCAGCGCAGGGGAACCGGGAGCAGGAAACGCGGTTCCCTGGCAGCTGCCCTCTCTGCCATCCTCAACCTTCCCGCCACCGCCCTGCTGGGCAGTCACTGGTGGCTGTGGGCGACCCCTACTGGCCGGTCTGTAGCACTGCCCGGGGGCTCCCTGGGGCAGGCAGGAGACCATGACTAGCAATTTCGCACCTGGCCGGGGAAGGGGTTTGAACAGGGGGGGGAAGGGGGCTGCCTGGGGGGAGGAGCGTTCGGTGGTTGGGAGAAGGGGCAGGCGGAGCGGGGGGGGGCAGACTAGCCAGACAGGGGGCTCAGGGGCCTGTAACCCCTCCCCCGAAGGGCACTAGGGCTGCCGGGCTGCCCTCCTGCGCCTGCATCGGTCTCCTGCTGCGCTGGATCTCGGAGCAGCAACAACCCCCGTTCTCCTGGCCGGCGCAGTCACATCTTGCCGCAGACGGGGTGCAGGGCTGGGGGGCCCCCACGTTATCACACCTGCCCACAGGACCCAGCCACACCCCGTCAGGGACCCACACCGTGGCAACAGCCTGGCCCCAGACATCCGGGGATGCAGCCTCCAAAACACCCCCCCCCCGGGGCTGGCCCCTCTTCCCCCTGCAGCCTGTGCACCCTGTCTGCCCCACCCCCTGCACCTCCCATGCACAGGGTCACGGGAGCCCTGCACTTCCCCCTCCCCCCCAGAGCCTGAACGCCTGCAACCAGCCGTCGGGCGGGTTCAAGCAGGAGGGGGGACAGGCGGGGGGGGATCGGGGGGGAGGGCCGAAAGCGCTGGCAGGAGAGGTGATGGCAACCACGGGGCAGGAGAGTCAACAGCAGAGCCAGGAGCTGCTCTCGGCTCTGCCCTTCAGCCAGGCTCCCTCCCCAGCCCCACAGCGCCCCCTGCTGGAGAGGCCAGGACTGGAGCTGGCAGGACAGCGCTCCCTCCCCAGCCCCACAGCGCCCCCTGCCGGAGAGGCCAGGACTGGAGCTGGCAGGACAGCGCTCCCTCCCCAGCCCCACAGCGCCCCCTGCCGGAGAGGCCAGGACTGGAGCTGGCAGGACAGCGCTCCCTCCCCAGCCCCACAGCGCCCCCTGCCGGAGAGGCCAGGACTGGAGCTGGCAGGACAGCGCTCCCTCCCCAGCCCCACAGCGCCCCCTGCCGGAGAGGCCAGGACTGGAGCTGGCAGGACAGCGCTCCCTCCCCAGCCCCACAGCGCCCCCTGCCGGAGAGGCCAGGACTGGAGCTGGCAGGACAGCGCTCCCTCCCCAGCCCCACAGCGCCCCCTGCTGGAGAGGCCAGGACTGGCGGGCTATCATCTCCCTGTGGCTGGGCTCCTAGCCTGCTCTTGAGTGCCTCCTGCTGGCAAGCATGGGACTAAGGTAGCGGGGAGCTGCCCTGGCTGAGCCCCTCCCCCGAGCAGGCCAGCCCAGGCAGGGCGGGCTCACGCCCAGCAAGTCCCACCTGCAGTCGCTGGTCTCGCTTCGGCCCCGCTGCCAGTCTCTCTTCAGGAACTGACTCGCCAGCCTCTGCAGCGCCTGCAAACAACCTGGGGGTCAGCCACCGAGGGGAGGGAGCTTCCACCGCCAGGGCACCAAGCCCTCCGCGCTGGCTTGTTCCCAGCGCCCCCGTGGAGCCCGGTCTTGAACCGTGAGCCCCTCCCTCTGGACGTGGCCAGCAATGGAGCCAGCACCCAGGCCCCTTGTCCTCCAGCGCCTCCTGCTGGGAGAGGCTGGGAGCTCGCCGAGGCCACGGCTCTGCCCTTCCCCCCGCTGAGCCTGCAGCAGCGAACGGGAGGCAGGATGGCGGGAAGCGCGGGCAAGGGGCGGCGGCAGGCACAGAACGAGGCAGGCAGGCAGCGGGGAGGCAGGAAACGAGCCAAGCGGGGGGCAGAGGCTTTGCCGGGGGCTTTACCGCTGTCCTCCACCAGCAACGGCCCCTCCCGCGGACGCTGCATCGGACCTGCCCCTCGGGAAACGAGCAAGCCACGGGCGCTGCCATTACTGGTGCTAGTGTCTGCACGAGGGCTGGGCCAACACGTCACATGCTGACCCCCACGCCAGCAAGGGTGGGGGAAGGGCCGTGGCACCAGTCACCGAGACGGGGAGGCTTCCAGCACAGAGAATCGTGGGGCAGCTGCCACAGCCCCCTGCGGCCCAGGGCCCCACTGCACAGCCACGGCCATGTGGTGAACACCTCCCAGGGACAGGCGGTGGCCGAGCGGCGGGGCCGTCTCCCTCGGGAGCACCACCCAGGGAGGCCTGCTGGGGGCAGGGCGCCTGGCACGCTGCTGCGCCCGCGGGGGAAGGGGGGAGTCGGCGCGGCAGGGACCAGGCAGCACTGCCGTGGGAGAGGCACTTTCTGCCCCAGCCCAGCCTGGGGTTGGTCCGCGCCAGTGCGGGCAGGCTCGGGTGGAGCCACGCGGGAAGAGCGCGTCCCGGCAGACTCGGCCCAGCCCAGGAGCATGGACGGGCGGCAGGAGGGGCCGTTCTCCCCGCGAGTGAAGAGCCGAGCCCGGGGGGGCTCTGGCTGGTGCTGGCCGCACAGGATGCTGCGGACAGAGGGCTCCCGGGGGCCTCGCAGCAAGGGGACTGCCGGAGGCCAGGCCAGGCCCAGCGTTCCGAGGGCCCCCGGGGCAGAGGGTCCCGGCTGTGGCAGGGGAATGCGGGTCCCAGCCACGGGGGCAGTGGGGACCCAAGGCCCCAGGAGGGCGGGTGCTGGGCTCTCTCCCCTCCCCATTTGCTCAGGGACAGGCCATGGGATGCCAGAGCGTGGCCGGAACAAGGGGCCTCAAGGCCAGAAGCCCTGCTCCCCGGCACAGGAGCAAGGCAGGCACCCGGCGCGGGGGAGCGCGGCTAACCGGAGAGGAGCCACCAACCCGCGCTGGTCCCCTCCCGCCTGCACTAGACCCGCGGGCTTGGAGAGTGACGGCGGGTCCCCGGCCTGCCCCGTCTCTCCAAGCCGGGCGAGCCCTGGGCCCAGCGCAGGGGCCGAGGGGCCGCCCTGCAGACGTGCTTTGCCGACAATCCCCGGGAGCCCGGCGGGGACAAGGGGGCAGCACGCGGCCGGGTGGAAGGCAACAGAGCAGGCGGGGTACTCACCCGCGGCCGGGCGGGCAGCTAGCCTAGGCATCAGCGTGGGCAGGGACGACGTCCACTCAGCGCCCAGCAGCCACCAGAGAGAGAAGAGCTTAGGGGGGCGCCGGGCAGGCGGGGAGCAACACGGGACGGTGTCTGTGAACAAGAGACACCCCGAGCTGAGCCTCCCACCCGCCAGAGCAGCGGGCAGACAGCGCGGCCGCAAGAGCAAGCACCAGGAACCGGCCCCGCTGCTGAGGAGAGGGGAAAGGCAAGAGACACGTGCAGGCCCCAGGAGCACCCCGCCCCTCTGGGGCGTCCCCAATGCCCCCCCGCCCCGGCACGGGGCACCCCGCCCCCTCTGGGGCGTCCCCAATGCCCCCCCCCGGCACGGGGCACCTATCCCTCTCTGGGGCGTCCCCAGCCCCCCCGTCCCCGGCACGGGGCACCCCGTCCCCGGCACGGGGCATCCCCAGCCCCCCCGTCCCCGGCACGGGGCACCCCGTCCCCGGCACGGGGCGTCCCCAGCCCCGGCACGGGGCACCTATCCCTCTCTGGGGCGTCCCCAATGCCCCCCCGCCCCAGCATGGGGCACCCTGCCCCCTCTGGGGCGTCCCCAGCCCCCCCGCCCCGGCACGGGGCACCCTGCCCCCTCTGGGGCGTCCCCAGCCCCCCCGCCCCAGCACGGGGCACCCATCCCCCTCTGGTGCTACATTGTCCTGCATTTTGCTTCAATCCCCCTCTGGGGCGTTCCTGAGTCTTGTTTCCTGAAGGAGCCCGCGTGCCCACGTCCCTTAGGGCTGGGCAGTCGTGTGCTGGGTGTGACCCTGCTGCTCTGCCCAGGGGAGGGGCGCGCGGGCATGGCCCAGCCTGCCTCCTGGGCTAGGTGGAGGCGACGTGAACAAAGCCGGGGCAGGGCTGGGGGCTGGGCGGGGGGAAGGGAGGATGTTTCCGAGGATGGGGGTGAAGCCCCCCCCCCCGAGGACTAAGGCCCTGCCCTGTCCGCTGCCAGCGTGGAGCTGCGTCTCTGAGAAGCAATAGCCCTTCCACTCGACTGGCCGGCAGAGTCCCCTCTGGCCGCGGCCGGGGTGCAGGGTCGGGGCCCCCGACGCGCCGTCGCACCCGCAGCCGGCCCAGTGCTCCTCAGGCCTTGCCTGCCAGCCGCTGCCTTCCCTCCTGCCTCCACAAAGCCTTCTCCGCCCCCACTCCTTCTCCTGGTGCCTTCCTGTCTCCTCCCTCCCCCCCGTGGGCAGGTTCAGCAGCCGCTTCTCCCTTGGGCCTGCGGCTCGCGATGGGCTGATGATCCCTTTTGCCCTTTGCACCAAATCCACAACGTGATACAGATCAGAGTGCACCCACGAAGGCCAGGGAGGAGTTTTCCAGGCCAAAGAACACGGTGGCGCAGGGTATAACAAGGCTATGCTCTGAATGAAGCAAAGGAGAGAGTTCTCCGTGGCAAGACGTAACCTGTGGAACTCACTGCTGCAGGAAGGAACTGCCTGCACCATGGCCCTCAACAGGGGAGCAGGGAACTGGGCCTCGTGCTCTAGCCCCTCCAGAGCCAGCTGCTCCCTGGAAGAGGAGACTGGACTGGAACTGTATGGCAGGCACTTGCTGGGCACAAAGTGAAGCTCAGCCAGGCTGGGACAGGAATGTGCTTCCGGGGGTTACGCTGAGGGCACAACCCGGCTAGATGGGCATTTCGCACGAGGCCAGCGTCCTGCAGGGCAAGGTCAGTGTCCGTCCCTAGCAGGTGGAGGGAGAGATCGGGGTGGGCGGGGAGAAGACCCAGCGCAAAGGGACGGGGAGCCAGCAGGGGAGCCACAGTGCAGGAGGCATCAGGGTTTTGCTGTACGAACCGACCCCTCCTCGGGCCCAGCTCCATCAGCGCTGAGTCCCAGACACGGGGCAGCATGGGTGGCCCACGAGGGGGCCAGGCCCCCCCATGTAGTTCTACTGCACCCAGCGCCGGGGGAAGCAGCCAGCAGACGCGACGGGGCACGGGCTGGCTACGGTGCCCGTGCCAGGTGCAAGCCTGCCAGCACCCAGCCAGCAGACCCTGCACCTGGCACGGATCGAGCCACCCACCCGATGCCCCCCAGCCCTCCCCCTCTTCCCGGGACCAGGCTGGCGGCTCCCGGGAGCTTGCCCAGGACCGCAAGAGGCGAGCGCCCGCCTGGGCTAGTGCAGACATCGTGGACCTCATCCACGACCTCCGCACTAGGCACAGGAAAGTGGCCGTCTAGGGCAGGAGAGCTGCCAGCCTGGCCACCCAGGAGCAGGAGTGCATGAAAATCAAGGGGGTCCACTGAGACCCCCGACCCTGAGCCCTGAGCTTAGAATGGCCGTCCTGGGTCAGACCAAAGGTCCATCTAGCCCAGTAGCCTGTCTGCCAACAGCGACCAACCCTAGGGACCCTGGAGGGGATGGACCGAAGACAGTGACCAAGCCATTTGTCTCGTGCCATCCCCCTCCAGCCTTCCACAAACCTTGGGCAGGGACACCACTCCTACCCCCTGGCTAATAGCACTCCATGGACCCAACCTCCATGACTTGATCTCACTTCCCTTTAAACTCTGTTCTAGTTGTAGCCTTCACAGCCTCCTGCAGCAAGGAGTTCCACAGGTTGACTCTTTGCTTTGTGAAGAACAACTTTCTGTTACTAGTTTGAAGCCTGCTACCCATTCCTTTCCTTTGGTGTCCTCTAAACTGAAAAGTACCAGTCTCTTTAGCCTCTCTTCATATGGGACCTGTTCCAAACCTCTGATCATTGTAGTTGCCCTCCCCTCTCCCAGCCTCTCTCTTCCCCTCTCCCACCTCCTTTTCCCAGTCTCCCTGAGTTTTGATCAATAAAGAGAGATTCTATTTTTGAACACAATTGTCCTTTATTTTGTACATCAGGAAGGGGGGCTAGGGAGGGGTAAGTGGAAGGAGGTGAGGGAGGAATGGGGTACGAGCCCCCGATGGGGAGGACTGGGCTGGCTCTGCGGGCTTCTGGGGGTGGAAGCTCTCCTGCAGCCCCCCAATTGCCCCCTCTCCCCAGATGGCAGCCTGCGGCAAGTGTAGCCGGGCTGATGGCCGAGTGCTGTGATGTGCCCAGTGTGGGTACTCCGGGCACTCCAAGCCAGGACTGCTTTGCAAGCGGGGAACCCTGAGAACTGTCTGTCCGGGGTGGGGGTCGGGTCCCTTTAAGCGCAGCCCTCGGCTAGCCTGAGGCAGCAGCTCAACGCTCTAAGTCCTCCTCTGATGCCCTGCCGGCACTGCTTCCGGCCATCCTTAACCCCGCTTCAGGGTCCACTCGGTGTGGACTTGCTAGTTCGAAATAGCAAAACGCTAATTCAAACTAGTTTTTAGGTCTAGACACGTTAGTTCGAATTAGCTTAGTTCGAATTAACTAATTAGCGCTGTAGTGTAGACGTACCACCAGAGCCCTGCCCCGGGCCAGGGCTCCCTCGCATGCACCAGAGGCTCCGAGGCTCCTCCGGGCCCAACCCAGCCACGTCTCCACAGCCACGTCTCCCGCCACAGGCTCCCGGGGGACCTGCCACCCCGGCTGGCACTGGGCTCCTGCCCGGCTCAGAGCCACGGGAACAGGCCAGTTCTCGGCGCCGCGCAGCGGGCCCGGCCGGGGAGCTCTGAGCCGTGACTCAGGATGGCTGCCAAGCAGCTGGGACTCCTCATGCTAACTGCCTTGGAGTAACCCCGCCAGGGCCTGCGACCCACATCGCTTCAGTCCCGCCCCGCCACGGCCTGCGACCCACATCGCTTCAGTCCCGCCCCGCCAGGGCCTGCGACCCACATCGCTTCAGTCCCGCCCCCGCCAGGCCTGCGACCCACATCACTTCAGTCCCGCCCCCGCCAGGCCTGCGACCCACATCGCTTCAGTCCCGCCCCGCCAGGGCCTGCGACCCACATCGCTTCAGTCCCGCCCCCGCCAGGCCTGCGACCCACATCACTTCAGTCCCGCCCCCGCCAGGCCTGCGACCCACATCGCTTCAGTCCCGCCCCGCCAGGGCCTGCGACCCACGTCGCTTCAGTCCCGCCCCGCCAGGGCCTGCGACCCACATCGCTTCAGTCCCGCCCCGCCAGGGCCTGCGACCCACATCGCTTCAGTCCCGCCCCACATCGCTTCAGTCCCGCCCCACCAGGGCCTGCGACCCACATCGCTTCAGTCCCGCCCCGCCAGGGCCTGCGACCCACATCGCTTCAGTCCCGCCCTGCCAGGGCCTGCGACCCACATCGCTTCAGTCCCGCCCCACATCGCTTCAGTCCCGCCCCACCAGGGCCTGCGACCCACATCGCTTCAGTCCCGCCCCGCCAGGGCCTGCGACCCACATCGCTTCAGTCCCGCCCCGCCAGGGCCTGCGACCCACATCGCTTCAGTCCCGCCCCGCCAGGGCCTGCGACCCACATCGCTTCAGTCCCGCCCCGCCAGGGCCTGCGACCCACGTCGCTTCAGTCCCGCCCCGCCAGGGCCTGCGACCCACGTCGCTTCAGTCCCGCCCCACCAGGGCCTGCGACCCACATCGCTTCAGTCCCGCCCCGCCACAGCCTGCGACCCACATCGCTTCAGTCCCGCCCCGCCACGGCCTGCGACCCACATCGCTTCAGTCCCGCCCCGCCAGGGCCTGCGACCCACATCGCTTCAGTCCCGCCCCGCCAGGGCCTGCGACCCACATCGCTTCAGTCCCGCCCCGCCAGGGCCTGCGACCCACATCGCTTCAGTCCCGCCCCCGCCAGGCCTGCGACCCACATCGCTTCAGTCCCGCCCCGCCACGGCCTGCGACCCACATCGCTTCAGTCCCGCCCCGCCAGGGCCTGCGACCCACATCGCTTCAGTCCCGCCCCGCCAGGGCCTGCGACCCACATCGCTTCAGTCCCGCCCCCGCCAGGCCTGCGACCCACATCGCTTCAGTCCCGCCCCGCCACGGCCTGCGACCCACATCGCTTCAGTCCCGCCCCGCCAGGGCCTGCGACCCACATCGCTTCAGTCCCGCCCCGCCAGGGCCTGCGACCCACATCGCTTCAGTCCCGCCCTGCCAGGGCCTGCGACCCACATCGCTTCAGTCCCGCCCCACATCGCTTCAGTCCCGCCCCACCAGGGCCTGCGACCCACATCGCTTCAGTCCCGCCCCGCCAGGGCCTGCGACCCACATCGCTTCAGTCCCGCCCCGCCAGGGCCTGCGACCCACATCGCTTCAGTCCCGCCCCGCCAGGGCCTGCGACCCACGTCGCTTCAGTCCCGCCCCGCCAGGGCCTGCGACCCACGTCGCTTCAGTCCCGCCCCACCAGGGCCTGCGACCCACATCGCTTCAGTCCCGCCCCGCCACAGCCTGCGACCCACATCGCTTCAGTCCCGCCCCGCCAGGGCCTGCGACCCACATCGCTTCAGTCCCGCCCCGCCAGGGCCTGCGACCCACATCGCTTCAGTCCCGCCCCGCCAGGGCCTGCGACCCACATCGCTTCAGTCCCGCCCCGCCAGGGCCTGCGACCCACATCGCTTCAGTCCCGCCCCCGCCAGGCCTGCGACCCACATCGCTTCAGTCCCGCCCCGCCACAGCCTGCGACCCACATCGCTTCAGTCCCGCCCCGCCAGGGCCTGCGACCCACATCGCTTCAGTCCCGCCCCGCCAGGGCCTGCGACCCACATCGCTTCAGTCCCGCCCCCGCCAGGCCTGCGACCCACATCGCTTCAGTCCCGCCCCGCCAGGGCCTGCGACCCACATCGCTTCAGTCCCGCCCCGCCAGGGCCTGCGACCCACATCGCTTCAGTCCCGCCCCGCCAGGGCCTGCGACCCACATCGCTTCAGTCCCGCCCCGCCAGGGCCTGCGACCCACATCGCTTCAGTCCCGCCCCGCCAGGGCCTGCGACCCACATCGCTTCAGTCCCGCCCCGCCAGGGCCTGCGACCCACATCGCTTCAGTCCCGCCCCGCCAGGGCCTGCGACCCACATCGCTTCAGTCCCGCCCCGCCAGGGCCTGCGACCCACGTCGCTTCAGTCCCGCCCCGCCAGGGCCTGCGACCCACGTCGCTTCAGTCCCGCCCCGCCAGGGCCTGCGACCCACGTCGCTTCAGTCCCGCCCCGCCAGGGCCTGCGACCCACGTCGCTTCAGTCCCGCCCCGCCAGGGCCTGCGACCCACATCGCTTCAGTCCCGCCCCGCCAGGGCCTGCGACCCACATCGCTTCAGTCCCGCCCCGCCAGGGCCTGCGACCCACGTCGCTTCAGTCCCGCCCCACCAGGGCCTGCGACCCACGTCGCTTCAGTCCCGCCCCGCCAGGGCCTGCGACCCACGTCGCTTCAGTCCCGCCCCGCCAGGGCCTGCGACCCACATCGCTTCAGTCCCGCCCCGCCAGGGCCTGCGACCCACATCGCTTCAGTCCCGCCCCACCAGGGCCTGCGACCCACATCGCTTCAGTCCCGCCCCGCCACAGCCTGCGACCCACATCGCTTCAGTCCCGCCCCGGCCTGCGACCCACATCGCTTCAGTCCCGCCCCGCCAGAGCCTGCGACCCACATCGCTTCAGTCCCGCCCCGCCAGAGCCTGCGACCCACATCGCTTCAGTCCCGCCCCGCCAGGGCCTGCGACCCACATCGCTTCAGTCCCGCCCCGCCAGGGCCTGCGACCCACATCGCTTCAGTCCCGCCCCGCCAGGGCCTGCGACCCACATCGCTTCAGTCCCGCCCCGCCAGGGCCTGCGACCCACATCGCTTCAGTCCCGCCCCGCCAGGGCCTGCGACCCACATCGCTTCAGTCCCGCCCCGCCAGGGCCTGCGACCCACATCGCTTCAGTCCCGCCCCACCCCGCCACAGCCTGCGACCCACATCGCTTCAGTCCCGCCCCACCCCGCCACAGCCTGCGACCCACATCGCTTCAGTCCCGCCCCGCCACAGCCTGAGACCCACATCGCTTCAGTCCCGCCCTGCCACGGCCTGCGACCCACATCGCTTCAGTCCCACCCCCGCCAGGCATGCGACCCACATCGCTTCAGTCCCGCCCCGCCACGGCCTGCGATCCACATCGCTTCAGTCCCGCCCCACCAGGGCCTGCGACCCACATCGCTTCAGTCCCACCCCACCCCGCCACAGCCTGCGACCCACATCGCTTCAGTCCCACCCCGCCAGGCCTGCGACCAACATCACTTCAGTCCCGCCCCGCCCCAGCCTGCGACCCACATCGCTTCAGTCCCACCCCGCCAGGCCTGCGACCAACATCACTTCAGTCCCGCCCCGCCCCAGCCTGCAACCCACATCACTTCAGTCACGCCCCACCCCACCACAGCCTGCAACCCACATCGCTTCAGTCCCACCCCGCCAGGCCTGCGACCCACATCGCTTCAGTCCCACCCCACCCCGCCACAGCCTGCGACCCACATCGCTTCAGTCCCACCCCGCCAGGGTCTGCGACCCACATCGCTTCAGTCCCACCCCGCCAGGGTCTGCGACCCACATCGCTTCAGTCCCGCCCGGCCTGCGACCCACATCGCTTCAGTCCCGCCCCGCCCCGCCAGGGCCTGCGACCCACATCGCTTCAGTCCCGCCCCGCCCCGGCCTGCGACCCACATCGCTTCAGTCCCGCCCCGCCCCGGCCTGCGACCCACATCGCTTCAGTCCCGCCCCGCCACGGCCTGCGACCCACATCGCTTCAGTCCCGCCCCGCCAGGGCCTGCGACCCACATCGCTTCAGTCCCGCCCCGCCACGGCCTGCGACCCACATCGCTTCAGTCCCGCCCCGCCACGGCCTGCGACCCACATCGCTTCAGTCCCGCCCCGCCACGGCCTGCGACCCACATCGCTTCAGTCCCGCCCCCGCCACGGCCTGCGACCCACATCGCTTCAGTCCCGCCCCGGCCTGCGACCCACATCGCTTCAGTCCCGCCCCGCCCCGGCCTGCGACCCACATCGCTTCAGTCCCGCCCCGCCCCGGCCTGCGACCCACATCGCTTCAGTCCCGCCCCGCCCCGGCCTGCGACCCACATCGCTTCAGTCCCGCCCCGCCACGGCCTGCGACCCACATCGCTTCAGTCCCGCCCCACCAGGGCCTGCGACCCACATCGCTTCAGTCCCGCCCCGCCACGGCCTGCGACCCACATCGCTTCAGTCCCACCCCCGCCACAGCCTGAGACCCACATCGCTTCAGTCCCGCCCCGCCCCGGCCTGCGACCCACATCGCTTCAGTCCCGCCCCGCCACGGCCTGCGACCCACATCGCTTCAGTCCCGCCCCGCCAGGGCCTGCGACCCACATCGCTTCAGTCCCGCCCCGCCACGGCCTGCGACCCACATCGCTTCAGTCCCACCCCCGCCACAGCCTGAGACCCACATCGCTTCAGTCCCGCCCCGCCACGGCCTGTGTTTCAGTTCCCTGTCCTGGCCTCTCCTTACCTGCCCATACTCCCGCTCGATGGCAGCCCGCTGCTTGCTGTAGGACCTGTAGGGACAGCACGGTGAGTGGCAGCCTGCACCCAGCCCAGCCTGTCCTCCCTTCCCGGCACATGGCTCCGCTGCAGCCCCCAGCCACCGTGCAGGGCCCGGACCCCAAGCCCACGTCCCCTGGGGCGGCTTACAGCACAGCTGGGGGGGGCGTGTTGCCCCCCCGTGGGCCTCTGGGACCCCGGCAGGCTGCTAAAGGTATTTACAATGAGCCCTGCTGCTCCCCGGCCCGCCCTGCACCCCTGGGGCTCTCCCAGCGCCCTCCCAAGGGCCCCGCCGCGGGTCAGCCCCAGCCCCCAGCGAGCCACGACCCACAGGCACCGAGCGAGCGTGGCCAGGCGCCGCCTGCTTGGGCCGGTGCTGTGCGGCCAGAGCCCGGGGTCCCCCGGCCCCCCCTCCCCGTTCCGGGCGCTCCCCGGGTACCTGATGTCCTCCAAGAGCTCCGCCTCCCGCTGCTGCTTGCCCTGCAGGCTGGACAGCTGCTCCAGGCAGCGGACCTTCACCTCCTGGCTCAGCCGCACCTGCCCAGGGAGCCGGGCTGGGTCAGGGCAGGGCTGCCCCCAGGCCTCCCCTTGCTGCACCCCCCGCTGCCCTGGGGCCCGCCCCAGAGCCCCCCCCGCACTGCACCCGGGCCTCCCCTTCCTGCCCCCCCCCCCCGCTGCCCCCGGGCCTCCCCTTGCTGCACCCCCTGCTGCCCCGGGGCCCGCCCCAGAGCCCCCCCCCCCGCTGCCCCCGGGCCTCCCCTTGCTGCACCCCCTGCTGCCCCGGGGCCCGCCCCAGAGCCCGCCCCGCTGCCCCCGGGCCTCCCCTTGCTGCACCCCCCGCTGCCCCCGGGCCTCCCCTTGCTGCACCCCCCGCTGCCCCGGGGCCCGCCCCAGAGCCCCCCCCGCACTGCACCCGGGCCTCCCCTTGCTGCACCCCCCGCTGCCCTGGGGCCCGCCCCAGAGCCCCCCCCGCACTGCACCCGGGCCTCCCCTTGCTGCACCCCCCCGCTGCCCCCGGGCCTCCCCTTGCTGCACCCCCCCGCTGCCCCGGGGCCCGCCCCAGAGCCCCCCCCGCACTGCACCTGGGCCTCCCCTTGCTGCACCCCCCGCTGCCCTGGGGCCCGCCCCAGAGCCCCCCCCGCACTGCACCCGGGCCTCCCCTTGCTGCACCCCCCCGCTGCCCCCGGGCCTCCCCTTGCTGCACCCCCCGCTGCCCCGGGGCCCGCCCCAGAGCCCCCCCCCGCTGCCCCCCGGGCCTCCCCTTGCTGCACCCCCCGCTGCCCCCGGGCCTCCCCTTGCAGCACCCCCCGCTGCCCCGGGGCCCGCCCCAGAGCCCCCCCCGCACTGCACCCGGGCCTCCCCTTGCTGCACCCCCCGCTGCCCTGGGGCCCGCCCCAGAGCCCCCCCCGCACTGCACCCGGGCCTCCCCTTGCTGCACCCCCCCGCTGCCCCCGGGCCTCCCCTTGCTGCACCCCCCGCTGCCCCGGGGCCCGCCCCAGAGCCCCCCCCGCACTGCACCCGGGCCTCCCCTTGCTGCACCCCCCGCTGCCCTGGGGCCTGCCCCAGAGCCCCCCCCGCACTGCACCCGGGCCTCCCCTTGCTGCACCCCCCCGCTGCCCCCGGGCCTCCCCTTGCTGCACCCCCCGCTGCCCCGGGGCCCGCCCCAGAGCCCCCCCCCGCTGCCCCCGGGCCTCCCCTTGCTGCACCCCCCGCTGCCCTGGGGCCCGCCCCAGAGCCCCCCCCGCACTGCACCCGGGCCTCCCCTTGCTGCACCCCCCGCTGCCCTGGGGCCCGCCCCAGAGCCCCCCCCGCACTGCACCCGGGCCTCCCCTTGCTGCACCCCCCGCTGCCCTGGGGCCCGCCCCAGAGCCCCCCCCGCACTGCACCCGGGCCTCCCCTTGCTGCACCCCCCCGCTGCCCCCGGGCCTCCCCTTGCTGCACCCCCCGCTGCCCCGGGGCCCGCCCCAGAGCCCCCCCCCGCTGCCCCCGGGCCTCCCCTTGCTGCACCCCCCGCTGCCCCCGGGCCTCCCCTTGCTGCACCCCCCGCTGCCCCGGGGCCCGCCCCAGAGCCCCCCCCGCACTGCACCCGGGCCTCCCCTTGCTGCACCCCCCGCTGCCCTGGGGCCCGCCCCAGAGCCCCCCCCGCACTGCACCCGGGCCTCCCCTTGCTGCACCCCCCGCTGCCCTGGGGCCCGCCCCAGAGCCCCCCCCGCACTGCACCCGGGCCTCCCCTTGCTGCACCCCCCCGCTGCCCCCGGGCCTCCCCTTGCTGCATCCCCCGCTGCCCCGGGGCCCGCCCCAGAGCCCCCCCCGCACTGCACCCGGGCCTCCCCTTGCTGCACCCCCCCGCTGCCCCGGAGCCCGCCCCAGAGCCCCCCCCGCTGCCCCGGGGCCGCCCCCAGGCCGTCGCTCGGACCAGCGGGCGGGCTGCAGTGCGGAGCGGCCGGGGGGGGGGAAGCGGGGCCCCCCCGGCGGGGCCCGCCCCCCCTCACCTTGCGGGGCGGCGGCTGCATCGCGCCGGGCTGCGCCGCGACCTGCGCTGGGGCTGGAGGAGCCCGGAACTGGCGAGCTCCGCCCCCCCGCTCCGCCCCCCGGCCCCCCCCCGCTCCGCCCCCGGCCCCGCCCTCCGGCCCCGCCCCGCGGCCCCCCCCCCGCTCCGCCCCCCGGCCCCCGCCCCGCGGCCCCCCCCCGCTCCGGGAATGGCTCCCCCCAGGAAGGTGGGGCTATGGGGGCTCCAGCTGCAGCTGGTGGTGCCCAAAAGCATCGCTGCAAGCTGCTGTATCTGGCCCATGACGTCCCATTTGGGGGGCACCGGGGGATCCGACGCACCCGGCTGAGGCTGCTCCAACACGTCTACTGGCCGGGGAGATTGGCGGCCGTGCAGCGGTCCTGCCGGTCCTGGGGGGGGGGGCCCGAGATGGGAGGGAAGCTGCTTGGAGGCCCCTGCCCATCACAGAGGAGCGGTTCCGGAGGGCGGCATTAGAGATAGCGGGGCCTGTCGGCCAGGCCACCCGGACGGGGAGCAAATACACCCTGGTAGCCATGGATACGGCCACCCACTGCCCCGGGCCGTGGCCCTGCCCTCTAGCGAGCAGACACGGTGGCAGACGCTGCTGGCCCTGTTCAGCAGGGGGGGTTCCCCCAGGAGTCCTCACTTCATGTCGGCCCCGCTCCGGTGCCTGTGGGAGACGCACGGGGCCGGCTCACCTGGACCCCAGCGTACGGCGCCCGGCCCAGCGGGCTGGTGGGAGGTTCCAGGGGAACCTGAGGCAGATGCTGGAGGCCTGTATGCACCGGCACCCGCAGGACTGGGACGAGTCCCTGCCCCCCGCTGTCTGCACAGGGAGACGCCCCGAGGGTCTGCCAGGTCCCCCCGACAGAGCCAGGGTGCAGAGGGGGAAGGACCCCTGGGCTTGCTGAGAGAGTTGTGGGAGGGGGAGACCTCCCCGAATGGAGAGCCGGGGGTGGGGGACGTCCTGGCTTTCCAGGAAAGGCTCGCTGGGCTCATGGGCCCGGCCAGGGAGGGCCTGGGCAGAGCCCCAGGGCAGGGGAAGGGCTGGTGCAGCCACAGAGAGTGGCCCCCGCACCGGCCCCTCAAAGCCGTGGCGCAACCGGACGGGGGGAGCCGGCTCCTGCAGGGCAGCACTGTGGCCGGCCCAAGCCAAGGGGGCACCAGTGTCACCGGTGGCTTTACCGGGCAGGGGCCCGACCTCCCCCAGGTCACAAGCGGAGTGACCCTGCTCAGCTCGCTCCCAGAGGGGGGAGAGATGGGACGTGGGGGGGGGTCTGCTCTGTGACCAGGGTCCCCTGCGCTGGGCTGCGATTCCCACTGACTCACCCACATGGGGATTGGCCCAGACGCCTGGGCCCAGCCTGGGCAGACAACAAGGCTCTTCCGGGGGGGGACGAACACCTGGCTGGGGGCAGGGCCGGGGAGCTGGGCAGTCTTGGCTGGGAAAACAGACTAAGCTGGGTGCTGAGGGTTGAGGGGCGAGGGACCCCCCCACCCCAAGGGGGCTGAGGCTCCTGGCCCTGCCTCCTGGCCCCACATCGCCTGTGCGGGGCTGTGTCCTGGAGGAGCAATGACCCCCCGTTCTACGACTGGCGGGGTCTGGATCGGGGGGCCCCGACGCACCGCCACAGTCTCCCTTGGCCCCTCTGCATCCCCCGGAACGTCTTCCTGTGCGTCTCGGGGGGCCGCCGGGCCTGTTTGACCCCTTCGCAGTCGCCCAGCTGCAGCTCCTCCGCTGCCTGAGCACCCAGCAAGGGGGGAGCTGCCGGAGCCGGGGGATCTGGCGCCGCTCGCAGGCCCCCTGGAAGGAGCTGAGGGTATGTCTACACTACCCCGCTAGTTCGAACTAGCGGGGTAATGTATGCATACCGCACTTGCTAATGAAGCCCGGGATTTGAATTTCCCGGGCTTCATTAGCATAAGCGGGGAGCCGCCATTTTTAAATCCCCGCTGCTTCGAACCCCGTGTAGCGCGGCTACACGGGGCTCGAACTAGGTAGTTCGGACTAGGGTCCTATTCCGAACTACCGTTACTCCTCGTGAAACGAGGTGTACCGGTAGTTCGGAATAGGCACCCTAGTCCGAACTACCTAGTTCGAGCCCCGTGTAGCCGCGCTACACGGGGTTCGAAGCAGCGGGGATTTAAAAATGGCGGCTCCCCGCTTATGCTAATGAAGCCCGGGAAATTCAAATCCCGGGCTTCATTAGCAAGTGCGGTATGCATACATTACCCTCCTAGTTCGAACTAGGAGGGTAGTGTAGACATACCCTGAGGGACCGTCCATGCCCCCACATGTTTACATTCGGCCAGTACGAGCTCTCGAGGCTTCTGGCCATCCCGGGCCCCTGGGGCCTCCCCACCCGCCGGTTCCCCGCTGCGCCATGGCCAGCTCATGCTGCCGCTCCTCCCTGCGGTCCTGCCGCTCTCTCGTGGGACTCCACTTCCGTTAGCCTCAGCTCCATCTCCAGCCGCCGCAGCCCTGCCGGGATGGACCCCGCCCGGATGAACGGCTGCTGGCGGAGCGTGGCCTGGTGGCACCACGTCTGTCTGTCTGACTCCAGCCCCTCCGGTCTGCGAGCCTGAGACACCCCCCCTGGTGTCTGGCTGCTCCCCGCTGGGGCAGGGTCCAGGCCCTGGACGGGTCACTCTCTTCCGGCCGGGCGATCAGCTGGGCCTCGATTGCTTTCCCCAGGGGTGGGTCCCTCTCCCTGCACAGCCCCCCCAGCTCTGCCCTCAGCAGTCGGGCGCAGGCCGTCGCCCCGCCGATCCAGGGCGTAGACTCACCGACCGAGTGCTGCAGCGCCCACGGCTCCCAGGAATCGCTTCACTCTGCCTCCCGCACGCCTGGCTCCAGGCCCCGTCCTCCACTGCGCCCCGTCACTCACTGCTGGGAGCTCCCTCCATGGGGTGCAGGGCATCCCACCGCTGACACCACCGTGATGGTGCGTTGGGTACCCCTGTGACGGGCCGGGCCGTGTCTGGGCACAGCTGAGGGCGTCCGCTCAGGGCGAATTGCTCAAATCCGGGCTCCTTACAGCCCCCGACTGGCGACCTCTCCACACAGGCCAAAAACCAGTCTCTCAGAGCGCTTCAGCAGCCTGCCTGAAGCCTCCCGAGCAAAACCCCTCCGACACCCCAGCAATATCCGTGCCCCAGATGGCCCCGGGCCTATACACAGGTGGGGGGTCCTAGCACCCAATCCCACCTACCCCGAACAAGTCCTGTCCGGTTCCAAGAAACCAGCCACAGATCCCTGGTCAATTTACCCTCTGGATCTTACCCACAAATCACGCTGGGCCAATCCTTTAGAATCTATATCTAAAGGTTTATTATTACAAGAAAGAAAAGCCTGAGAGTAAGGTTATTAAAGTACAGTACGTTACATGCACCGAATCTCCCAGTCCTCGATGCAGGCTCTAGCAGAGATGTTGCAGCTGCTGGTTTAAAAGTTCTTATTGCACATCCTACGATCAGGATGGGTTCACAGGTCTTCCGGGCTCTTCAATCCCTGCAGTGCTGCCTCTGGGATGAAGTGCTGAGCTGAGAACAAAATGGCATCGACCACATGGCCTCTTTATACCCCCTTCCTGGCCTCTTCCAGTATGTAGCAAGTCACCTGGTCCTCAGCCTCTCTCTGCTGGCAGCTCTTGGGTCTCCGCCCTCCTGCTTTAGGTGTGTCTTTGGGCCATCAAGGGCCATTGTCCCACAGGGCTTTGCTACTCAGCCTGTCCATAGCCATGCTTAACCACATTCACAGAAATATTCAGCTTCCACACAGATTACAGATTCCTACCTACACACACAGACATTCTACACTCACATAAATAGCGTACACAGGATCAACAAACAATAATCTCCCATTCAATACCCCACATGGCTCCCCCCACACCAATTTCTGGGGCCAACACCCCCACCTAGGGGTGCAGCAGCGACCTGGCTGCTTCCCTCCAATTCAGCAACGTGACAACCCCCGACCCTGCACCCGTTCCCAGCAGGATGAGAATCCGCCAGCCGGGAGAACAGGGAGGCTTATTGCATCTCCAGGCTGCAGCCCGGCATAGGCGTGATGTGGACAGTTGCTGGCAGCCCCAGACTCCATGGGGGGGTCCCCAGGCCCCCGAACCCCCAGCACTCGGCTCGGTCTCTTCTCTTCACGTTTGCCCAGCCAAACTGCTTCTCCCCAAAACCACCAGACACCCCCACGTGACCCCCCGGTCAGGTGAGACGCCCCGGCCAGCCCTTGGCTCCGTGCTGGAGCTCAGGGGTGACCCCCCGGGGCAGTGCTCACATCAGGGCTCGCCCACAGCCCAAGCGTAGAGACCGGGGAATGGCTGAATGGACAGCTCCCCCCCAGGGTCTGACCCCCGACCCCATCACACCGCCCTGCCCCCCCATGCTCCCGGCTCCCCCCCAGGGTCTGACCCCCGACCCCGTCACACCGCCCTGCCCCCCCCATGCTCCCGGCTCCCCCCCAGGGTCTGACCCCCGACCCCGTCACACCGCCCTGCCGCCCCCCCCATGCTCCCGGCTCCCCCCCAGGGTCTGACCCCCGACCCCGTCACACCACCCTGCCCCCCCATGCTCCCGGCTCCCCCCCAGGGTCTGACCCCCGACCCCGTCACACCGCCCTGCCACCCCCCCATGCTCCCGGCTCCCCCCCAGGGTCTGACCCCCGACCCCGTCACACCGCCCTGCCCCCCCCATGCTCCCGGCTCCCCCCCAGGGTCTGACCCCCGACCCCGTCACACCGCCCTGCCGCCCCCCCCATGCTCCCGGCTCCCCCCCAGGGTCTGACCCCCGACCCCGTCACACCGCCCTGCCCCCCCCATGCTCCCGGCTCCCCCCCAGGGTCTGACCCCCGACCCTGTCACACCGCCCTGCCGCCCCCCCCATGCTCCCGGCTCCCCCCCAGGGTCTGACCCCCGACCCCGTCACACCGCCCTGCCGCCCCCCCCATGCTCCCGGCTCCCCCCCAGGGTCTGACCCCCGACCCCGTCACACCGCCCTGCCCCCCCCATGCTCCCGGCTCCCCCCCAGGGTCTGACCCCCGACCCCGTCACACCGCCCTGCCGCCCCCCCATGCTCCCGGCTCCCCCCCAGGGTCTGACCCCCAACCCCGTCACACCGCCCTGCCCCCCCATGCTCCCGGCTCCCCCCCAGGGTCTGACCCCCGACCCCGTCACACCACCCTGCCCCCCCATGCTCCCGGCTCCCCCCCAGGGTCTGACCCCCGACCCCGTCACACCGCCCTGCCACCCCCCCATGCTCCCGGCTCCCCCCCAGGGTCTGACCCCCGACCCCGTCACACCGCCCTGCCCCCCCCATGCTCCCGGCTCCCCCCCAGGGTCTGACCCCCGACCCCGTCACACCGCCCTGCCGCCCCCCCCATGCTCCCGGCTCCCCCCCAGGGTCTGACCCCCGACCCCGTCACACCGCCCTGCCCCCCCCATGCTCCCGGCTCCCCCCCAGGGTCTGACCCCCGACCCTGTCACACCGCCCTGCCGCCCCCCCCATGCTCCCGGCTCCCCCCCAGGGTCTGACCCCCGACCCCGTCACACCGCCCTGCCGCCCCCCCCATGCTCCCGGCTCCCCCCCAGGGTCTGACCCCCGACCCCGTCACACCGCCCTGCCCCCCCCATGCTCCCGGCTCCCCCCCAGGGTCTGACCCCCGACCCCGTCACACCGCCCTGCCGCCCCCCCATGCTCCCGGCTCCCCCCCAGGGTCTGACCCCCAACCCCGTCACACCGCCCTGCCCCCCCATGCTCCCGGCTCCCCCCCAGGGTCTGACCCCCGACCCCGTCACACCGCCCTGCCGCCCCCCCCATGCTCCCGGCTCCCCCCCAGGGTCTGACCCCCGACCCCGTCACACCGCCCTGCCCCCCCCATGCTCCCGGCTCCCCCCCAGGGTCTGACCCCCGACCCCGTCACACCGCCCTGCCGCCCCCCCCATGCTCCCGGCTCCCCCCCAGGGTCTGACCCCCGACCCCGTCACACTGCCCTGCCCCCCCCATGCTCCCGGCTCCCCCACAGGGTCTGACCCCCGACCCCGTCACACCGCCCTGCCCCCCCCATGCTCCCGGCTCCCCCCAGGGTCTGACCCCCGACCCCGTCACACCGCCCTGCCCCCCCCCATGCTCCCGGCTCCCCCCCAGGGTCTGACCCCCGACCCCGTCACACCGCCCTGCCCCCCCATGCTCCCGGCTCCCCCCCAGGGTCTGACCCCCGACCCCGTCACACCGCCCTGCCCCCCCCATGCTCCCGGCTCCCCCCCAGGGTCTGACCCCCGACCCCGTCACACCGCCCTGCCGCCCCCCCCATGCTCCCGGCTCCCCCCCAGGGTCTGACCCCCGACCCCGTCACACCGCCCTGCCCCCCCATGCTCCCGGCTCCCCCCCAGGGTCTGACCCCCGACCCCGTCACACCGCCCTGCCGCCCCCCCATGCTCCCGGCTCCCCCCCAGGGTCTGACCCCCGACCCCGTCACACCGCCCTGCCCCCCCCATGCTCCCGGCTCCCCCCCAGGGTCTGACCCCCGACCCCGTCACACCGCCCTGCCGCCCCCCCCATGCTCCCGGCTCCCCCCCAGGGTCTGACCCCCGACCCCGTCACACCGCCCTGCCCCCCCCATGCTCCCGGCTCCCCCCCAGGGTCTGACCCCCGACCCTGTCACACCGCCCTGCCGCCCCCCCCATGCTCCCGGCTCCCCCCCAGGGTCTGACCCCCGACCCCGTCACACCGCCCTGCCGCCCCCCCCATGCTCCCGGCTCCCCCCCAGGGTCTGACCCCCGACCCCGTCACACCGCCCTGCCGCCCCCCCCATGCTCCCGGCTCCCCCCCAGGGTCTGACCCCCGACCCCGTCACACCGCCCTGCCGCCCCCCCATGCTCCCGGCTCCCCCCCAGGGTCTGACCCCCAACCCCGTCACACCGCCCTGCCCCCCCATGCTCCCGGCTCCCCCCCAGGGTCTGACCCCCGACCCCGTCACACCGCCCTGCCGCCCCCCCCATGCTCCCGGCTCCCCCCCAGGGTCTGACCCCCGACCCCGTCACACCGCCCTGCCCCCCCCATGCTCCCGGCTCCCCCCCAGGGTCTGACCCCCGACCCCGTCACACCGCCCTGCCCCCCCCATGCTCCCGGCTCCCCCCCAGGGTCTGACCCCCGACCCCGTCACACCGCCCTGCCCCCCCCATGCTCCCGGCTCCCCCCCAGGGTCTGACCCACGACCCCGTCACACCGCCCTGCCCCCCCCCATGCTCCCGGCTCCCCCCCAGGGTCTGACCCCCGACCCCGTCACACCGCCCTGCCCCCCCCATGCTCCCGGCTCCCCCCCAGGGTCTGACCCCCGACCCCGTCACACCGCCCTGCCGCCCCCCCCATGCTCCCGGCTCCCCCCCAGGGTCTGACCCCCGACCCCATCACACCACCCTGCCCCCCCCATGCTCCCGGCTCCCCCCCAGGGTCTGACCCCCGACCCCGTCACACCGCCCTGCCCCCCCCATGCTCCCGGCTCCCCCCCAGGGTCTGACCCCCGACCCCGTCACACCGCCCTGCCGCCCCCCCCCATGCTCCCGGCTCCCCCCCAGGGTCTGACCCCCGACCCCGTCACACCGCCCTGCCGCCCCCCCCATGCTCCCTGCTCCCCCCCAGGGTCTGACCCCCGACCCCGTCACACCGCCCTGCCGCCCCCCATGCTCCCTGCTCCCCCCCAGGGTCTGACCCCCGACCCCGTCACACCGCCCTGCCACCCCCCATGCTCCCGGCTCCCCACCAGGGTCTGACCCCCGACCCCGTCACACCGCCCTGCCGCCCCCCCCATGCTCCCGGCTCCCCCCCAGGGTCTGACCCCCGACCCCGTCACACCGCCCTGCCGCCCCCCCATGCTCCCGGCTCCCCCCCAGGGTCTGACCCCCGACCCCGTCACACCGCCCTGCCGCCCCCCCCATGCTCCCGGCTCCCCCCCAGGGTCTGACCCCCGACCCCGTCACACCGCCCTGCCGCCCCCCCCCGTGCTCCCGGCTCCCCCCCAGGGTCTGACCCCCGACCCCGTCACACCGCCCTGCCGCCCCCCCCGTGCTCCCGGCTCCCCCCCAGGGTCTGACCCCCGACCCCGTCACACCGCCCTGCCCCCCCCATGCTCCCGGCTCCCCCCCAGGGTCTGACCCCCAACCCCGTCACACCGCCCTGCCGCCCCCCCCGTGCTCCCGGCTCCCCCCCAGGGTCTGACCCCCGACCCCGTCACACCGCCCTGCCGCCCCCCCCGTGCTCCCGGCTCCCCCCCAGGGTCTGACCCCCGATCCCGTCACACCGCCCTGCCGCCCCCCCCCATGCTCCCGGCTCCCCTCCCCCAGCCCCCCGACCCCGTCACTGCGCCGCCAGCCCTGCCGTGCGAGCGCGGCCCCGGGCAGCGCCAGGCGGAGGGGAAGTGAAAACAGCAGCAGGAACCGGAGCCTGACGCGTGGTGCTCGTCCCCTCGCTGCCGCTCACCTGCTGGGTTCCAGACTCGCCGGCATCCAGCAGACTCTGCACCTGCGGCTCCCGCGGCCATGGGGCCCCTGCGCTCGGCGCGCGCGGTCACAACCGGAGCCGTGCTGCTGCTCGCCTGGGCCTGGCTGGGCGGGGCGGAGCCGTGCCCCACAGGTAAGGCCACGCGGGCGGCCCTGCCTGGCACCGGACATGCTACCCGGGGAGGCCAGGCCCTTGCAGCTGCCTTGTCATGGCTCCCGCCCGGGAGCAGGGACTTGCTGGCTCACGGAGCCTGGCCTGCTGGGATCCCATCGCTGGCCCCAGGCCCGCAGGGCCTCTCCTAAGGATCTCCCAGCCTGGGACGGAGCCTTGCTGCCCGTGCTCTGGCGTGCTGGCCCAGCCGCTGCTGGCTGGAAAGGCCCTGGGGCTGCCCTTGCCCACTGAGGCAGTGGGGCAGCGTCGTGGATTCGGGGAATTCAGGGCAGAGCCATGGAGCCGGGGCATGCGGGGCAGGCTGTGGAGCCAGAGCAGGGCCATGGAGCTGGGGCATTTGGGGCAGGGCTGTGGAGCCGGGGCAGGGCCGTGGAGCCGGGGCGTGCGGGGCAGGGCTGTGGAGCCGGGGCAGGGCCGTGGAGCCGGGGCGTGCGGGGCAGAGCTGTGGAGCCGGGGCAGGGCCGTGGAGCCGGGGCGTGCGGGGCAGGGTTGTGGAACCGGGGCAGGGCTGTGGAGCTGGGGCAGGGCCGTGGAGCCGGGGCAGGGCCGTGGAGCCGGGGCGTGCGGGGCAGGGCTGTGGAGCCGGGGCAGGGCCGTGGAGCCGGGGCGTGCGGGGCAGGGTTGTGGAACCGGGGCAGGGCTGTGGAGCTGGGGCAGGGCCGTGGAGCCGGGGCAGGGCCGTGGAGCCGGGGCGTGCGGGGCAGGGCTGTGGAGCCCGGGCAGGGCCGTGGAGCTGGGCATGCGGGGCAGGGCCATGGAGCCAGGGCGTGTGGGGCAGGGCTGTGGAGCCGGGGCAGGGCCGTGGAGCCGGGGCGTGCGGGGCAGGGCTGTGGAGCCGGGGCAGGGCCGTGGAGCCGGGGCGTGCGGGGCAGGGCTGTGGAGCCGGGGCAGGGCCGTGGAGCCGGGGCGTGCGGGGCAGGGCTGTGGAGCCGGGGCAGGGCCGTGGAGCCGGGGCGTGCGGGGCAGGGTTGTGGAACCGGGGCAGGGCTGTGGAGCTGGGGCAGGGCCGTGGAGCCGGGGCAGGGCCGTGGAGCCGGGGCGTGCGGGGCAGGGCTGTGGAGCCGGGGCAGGGCCGTGGAGCCGGGGCGTGCGGGGCAGGGTTGTGGAACCGGGGCAGGGCTGTGGAGCTGGGGCAGGGCCGTGGAGCCGGGGCAGGGCCGTGGAGCCGGGGCGTGCGGGGCAGGGCTGTGGAGCCAGAGCAGGGCCATGGAGCTGGGCATGCGGGGCAGGGCCATGGAGCCAGGGTGTGTGGGGCAGGGCTGTGGAGCCGGGGCAGGGCCAGTGCGTACAGGGCAGGGCCATGGAGCTGGGGTATGCAGGGCAGGGCTGTGGAGCCGGGGTACATGGGGCAGGCTGTGGAACCGGAGCAGGGCCGTGGAGCCAGGGTACGCGGGGCAGGGCTGTGGAGCTGGGGCAGGGCCGTGGAGCCGGGGCGTGCGGGGCAGGGCTGTGGAGCCGGGGCAGGGCCGTGGAGCTGGGGTGTGCGGGGCAGGGCTGTGGAGCCGGGGCAGGGCCGTGGAGCCGGGGCAGGGCTGTGGAGCCGGGGTGTGCGGGGCAGGGCTATGGAGCCGGGGCAGGGCTGTGGAGCCGGGGTGTGCGGGGCAGGGCTGTGGAGCCGGGGTGTGCGGGGCAGGGCCGTGGAGCCGGGGTGTGCGGGGCAGGGCTGTGGAGCCGGGGTGTGCGGGGCAGGGCTGTGGAGCCGGGGCAGGGCCGTGGAGCCGGGGCAGGGCCGTGGAGCCGGGGTGTGCGGGGCAGGGCCGTGGAGCCGGGGTGTGCGGGGCAGGGCTGTGGAGCCGGGGCAGGGCTGTGGAGCTGGGGCAGGGCTGTGGAGCCGGGGTGTGCGGGGCAGGGCCGTGGAGCCGGGGCAGGGCTGTGGAGCCGGGGTGTGCGGGGCAGGGCCGTGGAGCCGGGGCAGGGCTGTGGAGCCGGGGCAGGGCTGTGGAGCCGGGGTGTGTGGGGCAGGGCCGTGGAGCCGGGGCAGGGCCGTGGAGCCGGGGTGTGTGGGGCAGGGCCGTGGAGCCGGGGCAGGGCCGTGGAGCCGGGGTGTGTGGGGCAGGCTGTTGGTTTCCTAGAGCACTGGCTCTCAGCCTTGCTGGACATGGTGCCCTGGCGGCAGCCTGCCATGTCCCCCATGTATGACCTGGCACGACGGACGTGCCAGCGCTCTGCTGCTGCTGCCCTGCGGGCGCGCGAGTTGCCTGCAGCAGTTGCCGGCTGGGGCTGTGGCCCGTCTGGCTGAGCACCCAGGCAAGTCGCGGACGGCCACGGGGCTTCGCTCGGCGTTGGCTGGCGCTTCTGCAGCTGTTGGGAGCCAGGCGCACGCGTCCCGGCTGAGAGGCGCTGAGGCAGAGCGAGGTGCCGCTGGGGCAGGAGCCAGGCACTTCCTCCTCTCGGCGGCCGACTTTCCAAATGCAAACGCCAGGCTGGGCAGGAATGGCCGCCAGGGCCCCTGCCTGCGCGAGAGCCGGGGGGGGGGGGGGGGGCGCAGGCCGCAGGGCACCCACCCGGCTGGGGCTGGAACATGGGCAGGAGCTGGGCCCTGCGGCTGCACCCCCGTCCCCAGGACCTCCAGGGCTGGGGGCAGCAGGAGCTGCTGGGGCGATCGGGCCAAGCCACGGGCAGAGCAGCCTGACCCATCCCCATGGGGACACTCGCCTGACGGCTTCGGGGCTTTGTCCTGCTCAGGCCAGGCCTCGGCCTCCCTGCCCGGGCCCCGCGGCGGCCGCTCCGCACACTCGGCCTGCAGGGGAGTGACCGCGGCAGGGCTGGCTGCACCGCGCCTCAGTGCTGAAAGGGGCCGGCACTGGGCCCAGGGGTGGCCTCGCCGGGCGCTGGTTGGCCTCCCCGCAGGGCAGCTTCCTGTGCTCGGCAGCCGCCCATGCTCTTGGCCCTCATCAGACCGTTAGACCAAAGGTTCATCCAGCCCCGTGGGGGGCCCTGGACCCCGTCCTCCAACAGCGCCAGAGAACAGAGCAGGGATCCTCCCGTCGCCCATTCCCAGCTGCTGACACACAGAGGCCAGGGACTCCTGACCCAGCCTGGCCAACAGTCACTGATGGACCAACCCTCTGTGAACTGATCTAGCTCTTTTCTGAACCCTGTTAGAGGCCTGGTCTTCACCACATCCTCTGGCGAGGAGTTCCACAGGTTGTGCATTGTGTGAAGAAAAACTTCCTTTGGTTTGTTTTAAAGGTGCAGCCTGTTAATTTCATTTGGTGACCCTAGTTCTTGTGTTACGGGAAGAAGTAAATCCCTCTTCTTTAGTCACTTTTTCCACACCAGCCGTGATTCCACAGACCTCTAGCGCACGCCAGGCCATCTCTCTTCTGAGAGGGAAAGTCCCAGTCTCGTTCATCAGGGCGCGTCGGGGACCCCCCAATCCTGCACCCCCGTAGTGGCAAGACCAGACTGCGCCAGTCGTAGAACGGGGGGTCATTGCTCCTCCAGGACACAGCCCCGCACAGACGGGATGTGGGGACAGGACGCCTCAGCCCCCTTGGGGGTCCCCTGCCCTCCCTAAACCCTCACCCCTCAGCTTAGGCTGTTTCCTTCATGTTTCTGCCAGGCACTGCCTCCCTCCCAGACCTGCTCCCAGCCAGGTGTTTGTCTCCCCCCTCCCTTTGTCTCTGCCCCCCGCCCCCACCGGGGGAAGGGCCTTGTTCTCTGCCCAGGCTGGGACGGGGTGTCTGGGCCAATGCACACGTGGGGGAGTCAGTGGGAATCGCAGCCCAGCGCAGGGGACCCGGGTCACAGAGCAGACCCCCCCCACGGCACGGTCTCCTCACGTGGCAGCTGTTCCAACCCCCCTCGTTGCTGCTCTTTTCCGAACTTTGCCCAGGGCTGAGAGCGCGTTTCGAGGGGCGCGGGAGCTCAGCTGCCCGCAGCGTCCCAGACGGGGCGTCGTGGGTAAGAGCATCTCTGGTCCTCCACCCGCCGAGGGGGAACAGCTGGTTCAGTGCCTGTCGGTTTGACGGACAGCTGGGACCGGGCTTTGCCAGGTGCATCAGGTTGCATTTAGCACCATTGAATTCCATCCCGTTTCGTGAGATCTGCCTGAAGCTGCTCAGTCTGCCTGGGCCATGGCTCGCGGGAGCAGGGCTGGAGGCGCGGGCAAGGGGGCAGGCTGGCTCGGCTCAGCCTCATGCAGCGCAGCGTCAGCAGTGCTGTGTGTGCGGCCGAGCTGGCTCCTCACAGCGTAAGGCATCGACGGGCCCGCTCCTCGGACAGGCACGAGGCATCGCCCAGCCGCCCTGCGCCCGCTGCCAGCCCCTGGGTCTGCGGGACGCCTGAGCCCCCCCAGCGCTCTGCAGGTAGCGCCGCCGAACGGCCAGGCTGCCAGCCGCTGGGTCTGCGCGGACGCCTGAGCCCCCCCAGCGCTCTGCAGGTAGCGCCGCCCAACGGCCAGGCTGCCAGCCCCTGGGTCTGCAGGGACGCCTGAGCCCCCCAGCGCTCTGCAGGTAGCGCCGCCCAACGGCCAGGCTGCCAGCCCCTGGGTCTGCAGGGACGCCTGAGCCCCCAGCGCTCTGCAGGTAGCGCCGCCCAACGGCCAGGCTGCCAGCCCCTGGGTCTGCAGGGACGCCTGAGCCCCCAGCGCTCTGCAGGTAGCGCCGCCCAACGGCCAGGCTGCCAGCCCCTGGGTCTGCAGGGACGCCTGAGCCCCCAGCGCTCTGCAGGTAGCGCCGCCCAACGGCCAGGCTGCCAGCCCCTGGGTCTGCAGGGACGCCTGAGCCCCCCAGCGCTCTGCAGGTAGCGCCGCCGAACGGCCAGGCTGCCAGCCCCTGGGTCTGCAGGGACGCCTGAGCCCCCCCAGCGCTCTGCAGGTAGCGCCGCCCAACGGCCAGGCTGCCAGCCCCTGGGTCTGCAGGGACGCCTGAGCCCCCCCAGCGCTCTGCAGGTAGCGCCGCCGAACGGCCAGGCTGCCAGCCCCTGGGTCTGCAGGGACGCCTGAGCCCCCAGCGCTCTGCAGGTAGCGCCGCCGAACGGCCAGGCTGCCAGCCCCTGGGTCTGCAGGGACGCCTGAGCCCCCAGCGCTCTGCAGGTAGCGCCGCCCAACGGCCAGACTGCCAGCCCCTGGGTCTGCGCGGACGCCTGAGCCCCCCAGCGCTCTGCAGGTAGCGCCGCCCAACGGCCAGGCTGCCAGCCGCTGGGTCTGCAGGGACGCCTGAGCCCGCCAGCGCTCTGCAGGTAGCGCCGCCCAACGGCCAGGCTGCCAGCCCCTGGGTCTGCAGGGACGCCTGAGCCCCCCAGCGCTCTGCAGGTAGCGCCGCCGAACGGCCAGGCTGCCAGCCCCTGGGTCTGCAGGGACGCCTGAGCCCCCAGCGCTCTGCAGGTAGCGCCGCCGAACGGCCAGGCTGCCAGCCGCTGGGTCTGCAGGGACGCCTGAGCCCCCCAGCGCTCTGCAGGTAGCGCCGCCGAACGGCCAGGCTGCCAGCCGCTGGGTCTGCGCGGACGCCTGAGCCCCCCAGCGCTCTGCAGGTAGCGCCGCCGAACGGCCAGGCTGCCAGCCGCTGGGTCTGCAGGGACGCCTGAGCCCCCCAGCGCTCTGCAGGTAGCGCCGCCGAACGGCCAGGCTGCCAGCCGCTGGGTCTGCGCGGACGCCTGAGCCCCCCAGCGCTCTGCAGGTAGCGCCGCCCAACGGCCAGGCTGCCAGCCCCTGGGTCTGCAGGGACGCCTGAGCCCCCAGCGCTCTGCAGGTAGCGCCGCCGAACGGCCAGGCTGCCAGCCCCTGGGTCTGCAGGGACGCCTGAGCCCCCAGCGCTCTGCAGGTAGCGCCGCCGAACGGCCAGGCTGCCAGCCCCTGGGTCTGCAGGGACGCCTGAGCCCCCAGCGCTCTGCAGGTAGCGCCGCCCAACGGCCAGGCTGCCAGCCGCTGGGTCTGCAGGGACGCCTGAGCCCCCCCAGCGCTCTGCAGGTAGCGCCGCCGAACGGCCAGGCTGCCAGCCCCTGGGTCTGCAGGGACGCCTGAGCCCCCCCAGCGCTCTGCAGGTAGCGCCGCCGAACGGCCAGGCTGCCAGCCCCTGGGTCTGCAGGGACGCCTGAGCCCCCCAGCGCTCTGCAGGTAGCGCCGCCCAACGGCCAGGCTGCCAGCCGCTGGGTCTGCAGGGACGCCTGAGCCCCCAGCGCTCTGCAGGTAGCGCCGCTGAACGGCCAGGCTGCCAGCCCCTGGGTCTGCAGGGACGCCTGAGCCCCCCAGCGCTCTGCAGGTAGCGCCGCCCAACGGCCAGGCTGCCAGCCCCTGGGTCTGCGCGGACGCCTGAGCCCCCAGCGCTCTGCAGGTAGCGCCGCCCAACGGCCAGGCTGCCAGCCCCTGGGTCTGCAGGGACGCCTGAGCCCCCAGCGCTCTGCAGGTAGCGCCGCCCAACGGCCAGGCTGCCAGCCCCTGGGTCTGCAGGGACGCCTGAGCCCCCAGCGCTCTGCAGGTAGCGCCGCCGAACGGCCAGGCTGCCAGCCCCTGGGTCTGCAGGGACGCCTGAGCCCCCAGCGCTCTGCAGGTAGCGCCGCCCAACGGCCAGGCTGCCAGCCCCTGGGTCTGCAGGGACGCCTGAGCCCCCAGCGCTCTGCAGGTAGCGCCGCCCAACGGCCAGGCTGCCAGCCCCTGGGTCTGCAGGGACGCCTGAGCCCCCAGCGCTCTGCAGGTAGCGCCGCCGAACGGCCAGGCTGCCAGCCCCTGGGTCTGCAGGGACGCCTGAGCCCCCAGCGCTCTGCAGGTAGCGCCGCCCAACGGCCAGGCTGCCAGCCCCTGGGTCTGCAGGGACGCCTGAGCCCCCCAGCGCTCTGCAGGTAGCGCCGCCGAACGGCCAGGCTGCCAGCCCCTGGGTCTGCAGGGACGCCTGAGCCCCCAGCGCTCTGCAGGTAGCGCCGCCCAACGGCCAGGCTGCCAGCCCCTGGGTCTGCAGGGACGCCTGAGCCCCCCAGCGCTCTGCAGGTAGCGCCGCCCAACGGCCAGGCTGCCAGCCCCTGGGTCTGCAGGGACGCCTGAGCCCCCAGCGCTCTGCAGGTAGCGCCGCCGAACGGCCAGGCTGCCAGCCCCTGGGTCTGCAGGGACGCCTGAGCCCCCCAGCGCTCTGCAGGTAGCGCCGCCGAACGGCCAGGCTGCCAGCCCCTGGGTCTGCAGGGACGCCTGAGCCCCCCAGCGCTCTGCAGGTAGCGCCGCCGAACGGCCAGGCTGCCAGCCGCTGGGTCCCTGCTCTTCACACAGGTTGTGCTGCCCTTGGCTGGTGCCGTGGGAGCCGATTCAGCTCCCATGGGTCTAACGGACGGGGCCACGTCGCTGCTATCGCTCAGTCAGCTTCCCCACAGTTGTCGGCGTGGCCCTGCCCCCTTTCCGGCAGGGACTTGCCTGGCTGGGTCAGCCCAGGGCACTAGGTGCTCAGTTCCTCTTTCCCTGTCTGCAGTTCCCCTGGATGCTTCCTGTTGCAGGCTGCTGCCTGTGCCGTGGCTGGCATGTCCCCGGCTGCGCTGTGCTCGGGGCAGGCTGCCGGCCGTTCCGTGGCTGGCGTGTCCCTGGCTGCGCTGTGCTCGGGGCAGGCTGCTGGCCGTTCCGTGGCTGGCGTGTCCCCGGCTGCGCTGCGCTCGGGGCAGGCTGCCGGCCGTTCCGTGGCTGGCGTGTCCCCGGCTGCGCTGCGCTCGGGGCAGGCTGCTGGCCGTTCCGTGGCTGGCGTGTCCCCGGCTGTACTGCGCTCGGGCCAGGCTGCTGGCCGTTCTGTGGCTGGCGTGTCCCTGGCTGTACTGCGCTCAGGGCAGGCTGCTGGCCGTTCCGTGGCAGGCGTGTCCCCGGCTGTACTGTGCTCGGGGCAGGCTGCTGGCCGTTCCGTGGCTGGCGTGTCCCCGGCTGTACTGCGCTAGGGGCAGGCTGCTGGCCGTTCCGTGGCTGACATGTCCCCGGCTGTACTGCGCTCGGGGCAGGCTGCTGACCGTTCCGTGGCCGGCGTGTCCCCGGCTGTACTGCGCTCGGGGCAGGCTGCTGGCCGTTCCGTGGCTGGAGTGTCCCCGGCTGTACTGCGCTCGGGGCAGGCTGCTGGCCGTTCCGTGGCTGGCGTGTCCCCGGCTGTACTGCGCTCGGAGCCAGGCTGCTGGCCGCTCCGTGGCTGGCGTGTCCCCGGCTGTACTGCGCTCGGGGCAGGCTGCTGGCCGTTCCGTGGCTGGCGTGTCCCTGGCTGTACTGCGCTCGGGGTCAGGCTGCTGGCCGTTCCGTGGCTGGCGTGTCCCCGGCTGTACTGCGCTCGGGGCAGGCTGCTGGCCGTTCCGTGGCTGGCGTGTCCCCGGCTACGCTGCGCTCGGGGTCAGGCTGCTGGCCGTTCCGTGGCTGGCGTGTCCCTGGCTGTACTGCGCTCGGGGCAGGCTGCTGGCCGTTCCGTGGCTGGCGTGTCCCCAGCCACGCTGCGCTCGGGGCCAGGCTGCTGGGTCCCTGGCTGTCCTCTCTTGCCCAGCTTCCCCTGGTGAAAAGTGACCCAAGAGCCAGAGCAGGCTCTGCCCATTCCAGCCATCTCTGCCTGCTGGCCCAGCAGGGGCCTTGATGTCCTCACAAGGGATGTTAACTGTCGGTTAATTGACTAGTCGAGTAACCTGGTGAATTCTTCTTGGTTAGTCAACTAGCCTCCAGTCCCCGGGGGCGGGGCCGGCAGCCTGTGTATCGGAGGCAGCAGTGCAGGGCCAGACGGGAGCCAGTTTAAAAACCAGCCCCCCCATGGACCGGCTGCCTGTCGCCCTGCGTCCGATACAGAAGCCGTAGTGCGGGGCGGTGGCAGCCCTCATCTGGGGACGGTCTGAGCTCCCGGATCCTGGCGGAGCCGGAACTGAGCCAGGCTGCCTGCCCACCCGGCTCCTGGTGCACTTTAAATACAGACCCGGACCCATCCCAAGCCAGGACTGAGCCGGGCTGCTGGCCAGCTTGCTACCGGCTGTACCTGGGTGTGGAGAGCCGCGTGGAGCCGACAGCTTTCACCCTGCGCGTATCGGTTCATCGCCCTGTGGCATGGGGGGGTCTGCGCTGTCACCCGGGTCCCCTGGCTGGGCTGCGATTCCCACTGACTCCCCCACGTGCATTGGCCCAGACCCCTCGTCCCAGCCTGGCAGAGAACAAGGCTCTTCCCCGGGGGAGAGACAAAGGGGGGGGGCGGGGACGGCACCTGGCTGGGGGCAGGGCCTGGGGGCTGGGCAGTGTCAGGCTGGGAAACATGAAGAGAGGAGACTAAGCTGAGTACTGGGGGTTCGGGGGCCTGTGGACCCGCCCCAAGGGGTCTAGGGCTGCCAGCCCCTGACTCCTGTACCCACGTCGTGTCTGCTGGGCCGTACCCTGGAGAAGCAATAGCCCCGCCATGTTCTCCGGGCTGGCGCAGGCTCATCTTGCTGCAGACGGGGTGCAGGATCGGGGGGTCCCCGACTCACCGTCACTGCTCCATCGACTGCACTAGTCCAGCCCCAGGCGTGACAGCTGCTCCCCTGCTGGGCCAGTTCTGCAGGGGAATCCGGAGGCCCGTCGGGAGGGAGCGATGCCCAGAGCCCCGGGGCAGGCTCCGAATCCCTGTGGCGCTAGAGCTCCAGGAGCCCGGCAGGTCCAGCGTGAGACCAGCCCTGGCTCAGGCGTTCGCGCCTCTCGGGTGGTGCTGAGAGACCCAGCGCGCAGCCCGTGATGGCGAGGCGGGTCCCCCGGCCCTGCAGCCCCCGCCAGCCGGTAGAACGGGGGGTTACTGCTTCTCCAGGGCCCAGCCCAGCCCAGCCGGGACGTGGCTGCAGGAGTCGGGGCCAGGAGCCTCAGAGCCCTTGAGATGGGTCCCTGGCCCCTAGCCCCCCGCCCCCCTTCAGTCCGTCTCCTTCATGGTTCCAGCGAACGGCTGCCCCTCCCCCAACACTCCCTCCCTTTGTCCCCTCCCCTCCCTTAACCGGTAGGGCCGGTTCAGTCACCCTCATGGGGCCCTCAAGGCCCCCCCCCCCGGGCCGTGGTACACACAGAGGCCAGTAGGGGTCGCCCACAGCCCAGCGCCCAGCCAAACGCTCCCGGCTGGGCCCCGCCCTGTCCTGCTTCTGTACCAACCCCCCCCCCCCCCCCACTGCTTCTCTGCCAGCTCCTGCCCCCCGCCCCCTCACCAGCTCCTCGCGGCCTCCCCCCGAGCACCCGCCCCAAACACTGTCCCCTTTGGCCTGGCCCTGGCCCTGCCCATGGGGCTGCGCTCAGTGCGGGGAGGGAACTACCTGCTGTTTCTCCCCAGGGCTGGGCAAAGGCCACGAGTGGCTCTGGTGGGGAGGAGGGGCTGGGGTGGCGGCGGGGTGTGTGTGTGTGTGTGTGCGTGCAGGCCTGGGGTGGCGGCGGGGGGGGGGTGCATGCAGGCCTGGAGGGATGGCGGGGGGGAGCGCGCGCAGGCCTGGGGTGGCGGCAGGGTGTGTGTGTGTGTGTGCGTGCAGGCCTGGTGGGACGGCGGGGGGGGGGAGTGCGTGCAGGCCTGGTGGGATGGCGGGGGGGGATGCATGCAGGCCTGGAGGGATGGCGGGGGGGGGGGAGCGCGCGCAGGCCTGGTGGGACGGCGGGGGGGAGTGCGTGCAGGCCTGGTGGGACGGCGGGGGAGGGGAGCGCACGCAGGCCTGGGGTGGCTGCGGGGAAGGGGGGTGCGTACAGGCCTGGGGTGGCAGCGGGGGGGAGGAGCGCGCGCAGGCCTGGGGTGGCTGCGGGGAAGGGGGGTGCGTGCAGGCCTGGGGTGGCTGCGGGGAAGGGGGGTGCGTGCAGGCCTGGGGTGGCAGCGGGGGGGAGGAGCGCGCACAGGCCTGGGGTGGTTGTGGGCCCTGCTCAGCAACCCAGCTCCGTCAGTGGGGCTGAACCCCCCCCATGGGAGCCCGACCTCCCCAGGCTGGGGCCCAGAGCCTTCCAGGGGGGGATTCAAGGCCATGCTGAGACCACCTGGCTGCTGTGCATGGCAGAAGAATAGCAGTACCCCCATCACAGCCATCACTAGGGGGTGCAGGACTCGACACCCCTGCCCCCCCGTCCCTGGCCTGCACACCCCGCTGGCTCGGGCACCATTCCCTGCCTGGGGTGGCTCAAAGCTCATCTCTCCCCAGCCATGGGGCCAGTGAAACAAGCCTCCCCCCACATCCTCGCCCCCCAGCGACTGCCGCAAGCCCCGAGGGCCCTGGCCCCAGACCACTCCTGGGCCGGCCGGTCCGTGGCGTAGGCGCGGGGTGGGATCCCAGACTCCCGGCTTAGCCTCTGACCAGCTGCAGGGCCTGGGGAGCCGCTCGCCTGCCGCAGTTGGGGGGGGCTGGCTGAGCCCACCCGGGGCTGGGCAGGGGGGCGGCTGCAGGCCTGGCGAGCACCCTAACCTGTCTGCCTTGGCCCCACAGAGCCCCGCCCCAAAGGCCGAGCCATGGTGCGCCCGTGCGAGGGGCCCGGCGGGAACGTCACGCTGGCCGGCTCCTGGCTGGAGTGGCACCTGCGCAGCCCGGTGAGCACGCGCCTGCTGCCGGCGCTCTACGGCGCGGTGCTGCTGCTCGGCCTGCCCGCCAACGCCCTGGCCTTCGGCGTGCTGGCCGCCACGCCCCGCAAGTGCGCCTCCACCCTCTTCCTGCTCAACCTGGCCGGCGCCGACCTGCTCCTGGGCCTGCTGCTGCCCTTCCGCATCGCTTACCACCTGCTGGGCAACGACTGGCGCCTGGGCGAGGCCGCCTGCCGGGCGCTGCTGGGCCTCTTCTACGGGAACATGTACGGCTCCGTGCTCCTGCTCACCTGCATCGGCCTGGACCGCTACCTGGCGCTGGTGCACCCCTTCCTGTGGCGCGGCTCCCGCCACCTGCGCCCGGCCGCCGGGCTCTGCGGGGGCCTCTGGCTGGCCGTGGCGCTGGGCCTGAGCCCGCTGCTGCGCCACCCCCACACGCAGCACCTGCCCGAGCTCAACCTCACCACCTGCCAGGACGTGCTGGAGCGGCAGGCGGAGCGCCAGCTGGCTGCCTACTTCTGCGCGCTGGTGGGGCTGGGCTTCGCCGCCCCCTTCCTGCTCCTCGCCTGCGCCTACGGCCGGGTGCTGGGCCGGCTGCTCCTGCAGGGGCGGCGCCACGCCCGCGTGGTGCGCCTGCTGGCCCTGGTGCTGCTGGCCTTCGCCCTGTGCTTCACGCCCAGCAACGTGCTGCTGCTGCTCCACGCCCTGCAGCCCCCGGGCGAGGCGCACAACCGCAGCTACAGCTGGTACACGCTGGCCCTGGCCCTCAGCGCCGCCAACACCTGCCTCGACCCCCTCATCTACTTCTACGCCTCCCAGGACTTCCGGGCCCGGCTCCGGGCCCTGCTCCGGCGCGGGCGGAGCCTCCGACCCGCTGGGGCTGCCCCACAGGGCCGGCGCTAGGCCAGGGCCAGGCCTTTGCAGCTAGCTCGGGCCCCGCCCCAGGTCTGGGTGGGCTGCCCAGGGGGGAGTGGGGATTGGGGGGTACTGGGGGGTGCTCACTGCCCTGGGATACTGGTATGACGGGGGGGGGGAGTGGGGATGGGGGGTACTGGGGGGCACTCACTGCCCTGGGATACTGGTATGACGGGGGGGGAGTGGGGATGGGAGGGTACTGGGGGCGCTCACTGCCCTGGGATACTGGTATGACGGGGGGGGGAGTGGGGGGTACTGGGGGGCGCTCACTGCCCTGGGATACTGGTATGACGGGGGGGGGAGTGGGGGGTACTGGGGGGCGCTCACTGCCCTGGGATACTGGTATGACGGGGGGGGGAGTGGGGATGGGGGGGTACTGGGGGGCGCTCACTGCCCTGGGATACTGGTATGACGGGGGGGGGGGAGTGGGGATGGGGGGGTACTGGGGGGTGCTCACTGCCCTGGGATACCGGTATGACGGGGGGGGGAGTGGGGATGGGGGGTACTGGGGGGTGCTCACTGCCCTGGGATACTGGTATGACGGGGGGGGGAGTGGGGATGGGGGGTACTGGGGGGTGCTCACTGCCCTGGGATACTGGTATGACGGGGGGGGAGTGGGTTGTTGCAGGCCCCCAGCTCAGAGGGCAACAGAGAGGGGGGGCTCAGGCAACCCCATTACCTGGCCACAGACACAGGGTGGGGAGGGTCAGACGCAGGGGGCTGGGGATAGGGCAGGCAGAGCCCACCGGGGGGGTGGAGCCCCGGCCCAGGGGACTCCCTGAAGGGCCCACAGCTGAGAGGGGTGGGCTGGGGGCTCAGAGCGGCAGAGGGGCGGACCCTGTCGCTCTGGCCTTGAGCCCCGGGGCAGTGGGGCTGTGCCGTGGGGGGCTGTCTGCCCTGTAACCCAGGGCCCCTGCACCGTGGGGCTGCCCCGCATGGGTCTGGGCCCAGAATAGCAGGCGATTCCCGGGAGAGACAAGGGAGCAGGGTGGAGACCAGCAGGCGGCTTCGGGGAAGGGTCAGTGGCTGGCTGGGACCAGGAGGGAGTGAGCCTAAGCTGGGGGCTGGAGGTCTAGGGGGGCGGTGGACCCCCCCCAAGGGGGCTGAGGCTCCTGGCCCTGCCTCCTGCAGCCACGTCCCGTCTGTGCTGGGCTGTGCCCCGGAGAAGCAATAAACCCCCCTGTTCTACGACTGGCGCAGTCTGGTCTGGCTGCTGCAGGGCTGGGGGACCCCGACTCGGCGCCACAGGGGACTCAGGACCGGGGGACCCCGACTCGGCGCCACAGGGGGTGCAGGACCGGGGGAACCCCGACTCGGCACCACAGGGGACTCAGGACCGGGGGAACCCCGACTCGGTGCCACAGGGGACTCAGGACCGGGGGAACCCCGACTCGGCACCACAGGGGACTCAGGACCGGGGGAACCCCGACTCGGCACCACAGGGGGAGCAGGACCGGGGGACCCCGACTCGGCGCCACAGGGGGTGCAGGACCGGGGGACCCCGACTCGGCGCCACAGGGGGTGCAGGACCGGGGGGACCCCGACTCGGCGCCACAGGGGACTCAGGACCCGGGGACCCCGACTCGGCACCACAGGGGGAGCAGGACCAGGGGGACCCCGACTCGGCGCCACAGGGGGTGCAGGTTTGGGGGGACCCCGACTCGGCGCCACAGGGGGTGCAGGACCGGGGGGACCCCGACTCGGCACCACAGGGGGTGCAGGACCGGGGGGACCCCATCTTGGCGCCACAGGGGTGCAGGATTTGGGGGACCCCGACTCGGCGCCACAGGGGGTGCAGGTTTGGGGGGACCCCGACTCGGCGCCACAGGGGGTGCAGGACCGGGGGGACCCCGACTCGGCACCACAGGGGGTGCAGGACCGGGGGGACCCCATCTTGGCGCCACAGGGGTGCAGGATTTGGGGGACCCCATCTTGGCGCCACAGGGGTGCAGGATTTGGAGGACCCCAACTGCGCCGTCACACAGGGGTCAGTGCCCCCATCCATGGGTGGGGCAGCCCTGCCCCCCTCGCTGCCGGCCGTGCTGGAGGCAGGGTTTGGGGACCGCTCCTGAGAAGCCAGGGCCCGCCCTGCACTCAACTAAAGGCCCAGGGATTCTCCCCTCTGCCAAGCCCCAGAGCAACCCCCCGCCTGCCCCCTGCGCCCCACCCCTTGGAGAGCCCTGCGGCCTGGAGCTGCCTTAGCTCTGGCCTGGTGCACCCCACCCCCCAGCTGGGCCCAGGGCCCCCCACCTGCCCCTTTCCCACAGCAGCAGGAGGCCCCAGCTCTCCCGCCATGGAGCTGCTCATCCCCCGGCCTGGGCCATTCCCACCCGAGCGGCTCCACACCCAGCGGGGCTGCGCAGCCTGGGGGGCTGCCCCCGGGGGCAGAGGCTGGAGCAGTGCCCAGGGCATCGCCCCCAGCAGAGCAGCTCCGGCTCCAGCCCCATCGCTGCCGGAGGGGAGCTGCCCAGCACGGCCCAGCCACACGCGGCTGAGCCCCCGGCCCCCCCACGTCCAGCCTTGGCAGCAGGGGGGGGCGCAGGCCCAGGCCACCCCAGCACGGCGCCCCCCACCCCCGGGGACCAGGCTCAGCCAGCCTGCTGCTGCCCATCAGGCCGTTCGGCGCAGCGCCCACGGGTGCTGTGCAGAGTCTTTATTGGCATTGCAGGAGGGGACGGGTCTAAATAACCGGGCAGGGCAGGCCCGCCCCGGGCAGCACGGACACAGCGGACAGGCCGGCTGCCGGAGCGCTCCAGCGTCCAGGCTCTTCCCACCGCCCCCAGCGCGCCGGGGCTCCGGCTGCAGTGCAAATCGGAGCCTCCTCCAGCGCACACACCCTGCACACGCAGCATCGCACATGCTGCATTGCACACCCTGCACACACGCACACGCACACGCTGCATGGCACACACGCTGCATCGCACACACGCTGCACACGCACACACGCTGCATCGCACACGCTGCACACGCACAATTGCACACGCTGCATTGCACACCCTGCACACACACACGCACACGCTGCATGGCACACACGCTGCATCGCACACACCCTGCACACGCACACGCTGCATCGCACACGCTGCATTGCACACCCTGCACACGCTGCATCGCACACACCCTGCACACGCTGCATCGCACACGCTGCATTGCACACCCTGCACACATACACGCACACGCTGCTTTGCACACCCTGCGCACGTGCGCACACACACACACGCTGCATTGCACAACCTGCACACGCACACGCACGCACACGCTGCATCGTACACCCTGCGCACACGCGCACGCACGCTGCATCGCACACCCTGCGCACACGCTGCATCGCACACACCCTGCACACGCACACGCTGCATCGCACACACCCTGCACACGCTGCATCGCACACGCTGCATTGCACACCCTGCACACACACACGCACACGCTGCTTTGCACACCCTGCACGCACACATGCGCTGCATCGCACACCCTGCACGCACACATGCGCTGCATTGCACACCCTGCACACACGCGCACACACACACGCTGCATCGCACACCCTGCACACACACACACGATGCATCGCACACCCTGCGCACACACACACACACGATGCATTGCACACCCTGCGCACATGCTGCATTGCACACCCTGCACACACACACGCTGCATCGCACACGCAGCATTGCACACCCTGCACACGCACACGCTGCTTTGCACACCCTGCGCACGTGCTCACACCACACACGCTGCATCGTACAACCTGCACACACGCGCACGCACGCTGCATCGCACACCCTGCGCACACGCTGCATCGCACACCCTGCACACACACGTGCACACACACGCTGCATCGCACACCCTGCACACACACACGCTGCATCGCACACGCTGCATCGCACACCCTGCACACACACACGCTGCATCGCACACCCTGCGCACACGCTGCATTGCACACCCTGCACACACACACACGCGCTGCATTGCACACCCTGCGCACACACACGCACACACACACGCCTGCATCGCACACCCTGCACACATGCGCGCACACACACATGCATCGCACATGCTGCGCGCACACACTGCATTGCACACGCTGCGCGCACACATTGCATTGCACATGCTGCACATGCACATGCTGCATCGCACACCCTGTGCACGCACACACACACCTGCCGCATCGCACACCGAACACACACGTGCACACAGACGTTGCATCGCACACCCTGCATGCACGCGCACACAACGCTGCATCGCACACCCCGCACACATGCGCACGCACACACGCTGCATCGCACACCCCGCACGCACGCCCACACGCTGCATCGCACACCCCGCACGCACGCCCACACGCTGCATCACACCCTGCACACACACACACACCCTGCATCACATACGTCCAGCACACACACTCACGCTGCATCACATCCTGCACACACACGCACACAATCATGCTGCACATGCACACACTGCATCACACACCCTGCAGACGCACGCACACTCATACTACATCACATGCCCTGTGCGCGCACACACACACTATCACACGCATGCCCTGCATGCTCCCCCATCACACAGAGGCCCTGCACACACACACCTCCCCCACAGACTGGCGGATGCTCACACCTCCCTCCCAGTCGCACAGCAAGTTGCAAAAACTTGCCTCTTCCTGTTGTTTGGTTTGTGCTTCCCCTTCGCAGCGCCTGCGGGTGCCTGGCAGCGCTGGGCTCAGGCAGCCCCGGGGGCCGTGCGGCATCCCACTGGTGGCGCAGGGAGCACGCTGGGTGCAGAGCGGAGGGGCAGGGCGCAGCCCCCAGGCCTGGGAACGCCAGGCGGGGTCACGTGACCTGCTGCCCGGGCCCGGGCGCCGGCCCCTCGCTCTTCCTCAGGAGGCGGCTGCTGAGCTCCTGCATGAGCCGCTCGCTGGCGGGCGAGGCCAGCTGGGCGCTGCGCTTCCTGGCACCCTCCTGCGGGGGCTCGGGGCTGGCCGCCGGCGCCAGGGGCAGGGCCGGCAGCTCCTCGGCTCTCTCCAGCGAGCCTGCCTGGGCGGCCCTGAGCCCCGGGGCCCTGTCCCACTCCGGGGCCTGCTCGGGATCCAGGTCCAGGCCCCTCTCGAGGGACAGCGACCTGGCCTGGGCGCCTGGCCCCCTCCGCTCTGGGCTGCGGCTCGGCGGCTGCTCCGGGGGCAGGGCTGGCTTGCTGGATGCGTCCACGGCGGGCACCGGGGCCAGCGCCAGCAGGGGGCCTGCGTCCAGCCGCGGCGGGGCCAGCGCCAGGAACTCGCCCACCTCCTCGTACACCGGCTCCACGGCCGCCTCGGCCGCCTGCTGCTCCTCCACCGAGTCCTGGTGCATCTTCATGGGCTGGCGAGGCCAAGGGCTCCGTGAGCGCCAGGCACCAGGCCCCCCCTGCGGAGCTCCCCCCCCGGGCCCCCGGGGCAGGGCAACGTCTGGGGGGAGGCAGAGCCCCGCCCGCGGCCCTGCTGGAGGGGGAGCTGCCAGGGTCCAAGTGGCTGCTGGGTTTGACCCATATTAGGGCTGCAGCCTCCTCCAGGCCAGGCTGGCTCTGCCCGCCCCCCACGAGGAGCATGGCCCAAGCCGGCGTGACCCACGGAGCCCCCCCTCTTTGGCCTAGCCCCAACGGCTGGACCTGGGCCAGCCAGCGCTGGCAGCCCGGGGTGCGAGATGCCCTGCCCCCTCCCGCGCAGCTTCGCCCTGGGCTGGCTCTCCAGCTTCTGCCCCATGGCTCCTGGTGGGGCCGGGGAGGCGCCTGCCCCGGCACAGCCGTTCACCAGCGCTGCGGGGCCGGGGGTCTCAGCCCAAAGCCATGCAGAAAGCCCCGACCTGGCCAGCCAGCCGCTCCTTCCACATGCGCTCAGCCTCCGCGGGCAGCCCCTTGTCTGACACCCCCAAGCGCCGTGGGGCCACCCGCCTCTGAACGACGCCACGGGGCCTCTGCCCCCCCGCAGGGCTCCCTGGGAAACATGCAGCCCATGCAGGTACTTACAAAGAACATGGACAGAGTCCTTCGCGCGTGCAGGCGGCGCTACAAACGGAGACGGGAGAGTAAGTGGGGCCGGGGCGGGGCCGGCTGCCCACGCGTGCGGGGGAGGACACTGCCACCCACAGGAGCCACAGCTCACGGGGACCTCTCATGCCCCCCCGCTAGCCCCACGGGGCCGTACCAGGGTCTGGTTGGCGGAGAGCAGGCTGGCGTCGGTGCTGTCTCCCTGCAGCGGGACGAGGGGCATGGTGCCGAACTTCTGCCTGGCGAGGTCGGAGGAGGAGCGTCGCCGCATGACAACCGGGCGCAGGCCGTCGTGCTGCACGGGGACGCACCACGTCACTGCCCGGCGCTGCCCCCCCCCCGGCACTGCCAGCCCCCCCCGGCCAGCACCTCCCTGCCTGGCACTGCCACCCCCCCAACCCCCCCCGGCACTGCCAGCCCCCCCGGCCGGCACCTCCCTGCCTGGCACTGCCACCCCCCCCAGCCCCCCCGGCACTGCCAGCCCCCCCCGGCCGGCACCTCCCTGCCTGGCACTGCCACCCCCCCCGCCCCCCCCCGGCCAGCACCTCCCTGCCTGGCACTGCCACCCCCCCCAGCCCTCCCCATCACTGCCCAGCGCTGCCACCTCCCCCCAGCCCCTCCGTCCCTACCCGGCGCTGCCACCTCCCAGCCCCCCCAGCCCTGCCTGGCACTGCCACCCCCCCAGCCCTCCCCATCACTGCCCAGCGCTGCCACCTCCCCCCAGCCCCCCCGTCCCTGCCCGGCGCTGCCACCTCCCAGCCCCCCCAGCCCTGCCTGGCACTGCCAGCCCCCCCCAGCCGGCACCTCCCTGCCTGGCACTGCCACCCCCCCAGCCCTCCCCATCACTGCCCGGCGCTGCCACCCCCCCCCCCGGCCCCGCCCGGCGCTGCCACCCCCCCGGCCCCGCCCGGCACTGCCAGCCCCCCAGCCCCCCCCGGCACTGCCAGCCCCCCCGGCCGGCACCTCCCTGCCTGGCACTGCCACCCCCCCCAGCCTACCACACACCTGGTCGCCAGCGCTTACTCACCTGAGCCTTCAGGATGCTGGTGGTCCAGTCCCACAGCTCGGCCTGCCCTGCACATGCCAGGGACCTGTGGGGCCAGAGGAGATACTGGCTGGGTACTGGGCCCAGCTGCACCCCACACAGTCAGCGCTGCCCCAGGGTTGGCTGGAGACACAAGCAGGCTCTGTACATGCACACAGATGTGTACAGACAGACACACACATTAGCATGCTCGCACATGCATGTGCACACAGGGCACACAGAGGGCACGTGCATACACAAACAAGTGCGCACACAGGACACACAGGAGGCACATGCACGCACAAAGAAGTGCACACACACTGGGCACACAGGAGGCGCGTGCACGCACAAAGAAGTGCACACAGGACACACAGGAGGCGCGTGCACGCACAAAGAAGTGCACACACAGGAGGCGCGTGCACGCACAAAGAAGTGCACCCACAGGGCACACAGGAGGCGCGTGCACGCACAAAGAAGTGCACACAGGACACACAGGAGGCGCGTGCACGCACAAAGAAGTGCACACACTCAGGGCACACAGGAGGCGCGTGCACGCACAAAGAAGTGCACACACACTGGGCACACAGGAGGCGCGTGCACGCACAAAGAAGTGCACACACACTGGGCACACAGGAGGCGCGTGCACGCACAAAGAAGTGCACACACACTGGGCACACAGGAGGCGCGTGCACGCACAAAGAAGAGCACACACACTGGGCACACAGGAGGCGCGTGCACGCACAAAGAAGTGCACACACACTGGGCACACAGGAGGCGCGTGCACGCACAAAGAAGTGCACACACTCAGGGCACACAGGAGGCGCGTGCACGCACAAAGAAGTGCACACACACTGGGCACACAGGAGGCGCGTGCACGCACAAAGAAGTGCACACACACTGGGCACACAGGAGGCGCGTGCACGCACAAAGAAGTGCACACACACTGGGCACACAGGAGGCGCGTGCACGCACAAAGAAGTGCACACACACTGGGCACACAGGAGGCGCGTGCACGCACAAAGAAGTGCACACACACTGGGCACACAGGAGGCGCGTGCACGCACAAAGAAGTGCACACACACTGGGCACACAGGAGGCGCGTGCACGCACACACACGCCCACCGAATTTCTGAGGCAGACACAATTGGTTTTCCCATTTCCTGGGGTCCAAGCAGCTCCTCTGGCAAGGACGCCAGCCCAGCCACTCCTGCCACTGGCCCCGCCCCGCCCGGGCTCCGGCACAGCCACGCCGGACCCTGGGGCCGTGGCCACAGGGAGGGGAGGGGCCCCCAAGTACTCACAGCTGCTGCTTGTCCAGGACCAGGGTGAATCCCCACCTAGAGCAGAGGGGAGGAGGCACGGTCAGGCCAGGGCAGGAGCCACGCGTGGGCCCGAGCTGGGGCAGCCTGGCAGGTCCCCGTGGGGCTGGGGGGGGGGGCCCGAAGGGGTTAGCTCCCTTGGCACAAGGGGGCCAATTAGGCTCCGCCTCACAGAGGTCACAGAAGGGTTGCAGGACGTGGTATGGCCAGCCACGTGGGGGTGGGGGTGGGGGCGGTGGGGCGGAGGCCGGGCATGGGAGGCTGAGGGGGGGCGGGCAGCTGAGGGGGGGCGTGGGGGAGGGGGGCAGAGGCCAGACATGTGAGGCTCGGAGGGTGGGGGGGTTGGGGAGGCAGACGTGAGGCTAGGGGGGTGGGGCGGTTGGGAGGGGTGTGGGGGAGGGGGTCAGAGGCCAGACGTGTGAGGCTGGGGGGGTGGGGCAGTTGGGGGGTGCGGGGGAGGGGGGCAGAGGCCAGACATGTGAGGCTGGGGGGGTGGGGCAGTTGGGGGGTGCGGGGGAGGGGGGCAGAGGCCAGACATGTGAGGCTGGGGGGGTGGGAGGATTGGGGGGGCAGACATGTGAGGCTAGGGGGGTGGGGCGGTTGAGGGGGGGTGCGGGGGAGGGGGGCAGAGGCCAGACATGTGAGGCTAGGGGGGTGGGGCGGCGCGGGGGAGGGGGGCAGAGGCCAGACATGTGAGGCGGGGGGGTGGGGCGGTTGGGAGGGGCGCGGGGGAGGGGGGCAGAGGCCAGACATGTGAGGTGGGGGGGTGGGGCGGTTGGGGGGCACGGGGGAGGGGGGCAGAGGCCAGACATGTGAGGCGGGGGGGTTGGGGGGGCGCGGGGGAGGGGGGCAGAGGCCAGACATGTGAGGCGGGGGGGGGGGCGGTTGGGGGGGGGGGGGGCAGAGACCAGACATGTGAGGCGGGGGGGGTGGGGCGGTTGGGGGGGGGGCTGGCTCGGGGCGGGGGGAGCTTGCGGCCAGGCCGGGGTTACCACTTGGAGGGGTCCGCACCCCGGAGCCCGACTCTTACTGGGACGGCGGCTTCAGTTTCTTCCGAATCCCCATGTAAACCTTGGCCATGTCGAGGGGCCACTCCCGCTCCGGCCGGGCGCTCTGGGGACGAGAGCCGGACGCTCAGCCCTCCGCCCCCTGCAGCCCCCCGCCCACGGACACCCCCCATCCCGCCCGGCCCAGCCCCCCAACATCCCTCGGCCCCCTGCAGCCCCCCGCCCACGGACACCCCCCATCCCGCCCGGCCCAGCCCCCCAACATCCCTCGGCCCCCTGCAGCCCCCCGCCCACGGACACCCCCCATCCCGCCCGGCCCAGCCCCCCAACATCCCTCGGCCCCCTGCAGCCCCCCGCCCACGGACACCCCCCATCCCGCCCGTCCCAGCCCCCCAACATCCCTCGGCCCCCTGCAGCCCCCCGCCCTCTGCAGCCCCCCCGCCCGGCTCGGCCCAGCCCCCCAACATCCCTCCGCCCCCTGCAGCCCCCCGCCCGGCTCGGCCCTGCCCCCAAACATCCCTCCGCCCCCTGCAGCCCCCCGCCCGGCCCTGCCCCCAAACATCCCTCCGCCCCCTGCTGTCCCCCGCCCGGCCCAGCCCCCAACCATCCCTCCGCCCCCTGCAACCCCCTGCCCGGCCCAGCCCCCCAACATCCCTCGGCCCCCTGCAGCCTCCCGCCCACGGACACCCCCCATCCCGCCTGGCCCAGCCCCCCAACATCCCTCGGCCCCCTGCAGCCCCCCGCCCACGGACACCCCCCATCCCGCCCGGCCCAGCCCCCCAACATCCCTCGGCCCCCTGCAGCCCCCCGCCCACGGACACCCCCTATCCCGCCCGGCCCAGCCCCCCAACATCCCTCGGCCCCCTGCAGCCCCCCGCCCACGGACACCCCCCATCCCGCCCGGCCCAGCCCCCCAACATCCCTCGGCCCCCTGCAGCCCCCCGCCCGGCTCGGCCCAGCCCCCCAACATCCCTCCGCCCCCTGCAGCCCCCCGCCCGGCTCGGCCCTGCCCCCAACCATCCCTCCACCCCCTGCAGCCCCCCGCCCGGCTCGGCCCTCCAGCTGGCACCCCTCGCCTGCCACGGCTGGAGGCGCTGGCCTGGCTGCACGGCGGGGGGCTGCACTTCCACAGCAGCCCCTCCTAGCCCAGCCTTGCCCCTGCGTCTGCAAAGACCTGGCTCCTCCTTTACCCTTTTCTCCTTCAGCAGCAGCAGCTTGTGCTCCTGGATGACGAAGTATCGCTCCTGAAACTTGCAGCCCAGGAGCTTGGGGGGCTCCTCTCGGCACTTCAGCACCCCGCACTTGGGGCTCTGGCGCTTGGCCCCTGCACCGTGGGCAAAGAGCAGGACCAGAAAGTACCAACATTTCCCAGCCCGGTGCTGGGGGCCCTCAGCAGCCCCACGCTTCATTTCACAAAGGGGAGCTCCACACGGCCCAGGTTAGTTACACAAGTGACAAGGGACAGTGACCAAGTCAAACCCCTGCAAGCTGCAGGGAAACTTTTCAAAGACCCAGGACAGAGGCCCGACTTCAATGGACACCCCACATTGAAAACAGCAAGAGAACCAAAAAGTGCCACGTGGGTTAACAGCCAGGTCAAAGAAGCAGTGAGATACCAGAGCTTTTAAAAAGTCAAATCCTAGTGAGGAAAATAGAAAGGAGCAGGAACTGTCAAATTAAGTGTAAAAATATAAGAGGCAGCAGCCAAAAAGGAGTTTGAAGAGCAGCCAGGCAAACCCTCCACAAGCAATGGCAAAATGGTTAAGTACATCGGACGCAGGAAGCCGGCTCCACAGCCAGGGGGGCCTTTGGACGATTGCGATGCTAAAGGAGACTCAGACGATAAAGTCACTGCGGGGAAGCTACATGAATTCTTTGCTTCAGTCTTCACGGCTGAGGATATCGGGGAGATCCCCAACCCTGAGCCGTTCTGGTAGGCGGCAGATCTGAGGAATTGTCCCAGATTGAGGTGTCATTAGAGGAGGTTTTGGAACAAATCGATGAACCTAACGGGCACCAGGACCAGATGGCATCACCCAAGGGTTCTGAAAGAACTCTAATGGGAAACTGCCGAGCTATTAACTGTCGTTTGTAACCCGCCCTTGAGATCAGCTTCTGTGCCAATGACTGGAAGATCGCTAGCGTGACGGCTCTAGCGGCGAGCCGATTCCCGGCAGTTACAGACCGGGAAATCTCACGTCAGTACGGAGCACGTTCATTGAAACTACAGTAAAGAATTTCTTGGGGAAGTCACCATGGTGTCTGCAAAGGGAAACCCGCCTCACTGGGGGCTCAGCACACGGGAGGCCAAGAGGGATCCGGTGGAGAGAGGGCACTTAGAGTTCCAGAAAGCCTTTGACAAGGTGTGGCACGGGGGGGGGGGGGGGCTGTCTGCTCTGTGACCCCCTGCGCTGGGAGGGGAGATTCTCACTGACTCCCCCAAATGTGGATTAACCCAGACACCCAGGCTCAGCCTCCCAGGGAGGGAGACAAAGGGAGGAGGGCGGAGACCAGCACCTGGCTGGGGGGCAGGGCTGGAAGAGAGGTTTTTTTAGTTTCTGTCTGGTATCATGGAGGAAGCAGCCTAAGCAAGGGGCTGGGATTTAGGGGCCCAGGCTCCCCCATCTCAAGGGGGCTGAGGCATCCTAGGCCTGCCCTGTAACCAGATGACATCTGTGCTGGGCTGTATCCTGGAGAAGCAATAAACTCCCCTGTTCTACTGGCTGGGGGAGTCTGTCTGTGCCATTTCGGGGGGGCAGGAGTCAGGGGGACCCCGATGCGACGTCACACTGGTGTCAGCGAGGGGGTGGCGACCCTGACCCAGGGGAGGGCTCCCTGCAGTGGGCGCAGGGCCCCATCCCAGCAGACACAGAGCCTGGACGGGCTGGGACTCCGACACCAGGTAATGGGGGGAGAACAGGTTCCCGTCTCTGCCCCAGCTGCTGAATTCCAGGCTGAAGTGCAGGGGGATCCCTCCTTGGGACCCTGAGGGACCGGGCGGACCTGGGCGCGGCTCAGCCCCTAGGGCGAGGCTGCCAGGAGAGATTCCTGGGGGAGGGGGATTCCTGTACCGGGAATGGCTCCCCCCAGGAAGGTGGGGCTATGGGGGCTCCAGCTGCAGCTGGTGGTGCCCAAAAGCATCGCTGCAAGCTGCTGTATCTGGCCCATGACGTCCCATTTGGGGGGCACCGGGGGATCCGACGCACCCGGCTGAGGCTGCTCCAACACGTCTACTGGCCGGGGAGATTGGCGGCCGTGCAGCGGTCCTGCCGGTCCTGGGGGGGGGCCCGAGATGGGAGGGAAGCTGCTTGGAGGCCCCTGCCCATCACAGAGGAGCGGTTCCGGAGGGCGGCATTAGAGATAGCGGGGCCTGTCGGCCAGGCCACCCGGACGGGGAGCAAATACACCCTGGTAGCCATGGATACGGCCACCCACTGCCCCGGGCCGTGGCCCTGCCCTCTAGCGAGCAGACACGGTGGCAGACGCTGCTGGCCCTGTTCAGCAGGGGGGTTCCCCCAGGAGTCCTCACTTCATGTCGGCCCCGCTCCGGTGCCTGTGGGAGACGCACGGGGCCCGGCTCACCTGGACCCCAGCGTACGGCGCCCGGCCCAGCGGGCTGGTGGGAGGTTCCAGGGGAACCTGAGGCAGATGCTGGAGGCCTGTATGCACCGGCACCCGCAGGACTGGGACGAGTCCCTGCCCCCCGCTGTCTGCACAGGGAGACGCCCCGAGGGTCTGCCAGGTCCCCCCGACAGAGCCAGGGTGCAGAGGGGGAAGGACCCCTGGCTTGCTGAGAGAGTTGTGGGAGGGGGTGTCACCTTACTGGATTTTGAGGGGAGCAGCCAGATCACTGCTGCACCCATGGGGGGGGTGTTGGCCCCAAAAGTGGCACAAAGGGGGCCACGTGAGGTGTCAAATAGAAGCTACTTTCTTCTGCTTCCATACATGCTATTCACGAGATAGTATAAGTTAGAAGCATGGGCTGTGTGTGGATACCAAATGTTTCTCTGGATGTGGTTGAACTATGGGCAACGCAGCTCAGCCTGTGGACATGCTAATGAGCAAGTCTCCATGGAACAATAGGGCAAGGCCACACCTGAGGAACGGGGACTGATCCCTAGGTGCTACCAGCAGGGAACACAGGGATAGGCCATCTGGGGCACGGATATTGCTGGGGTGCCAGAGGGGTTTTGCTCGGGAGGCTTCAGGCAGGCAGCTGAAGCGCTCTGTGAGACTGGTGTGTGGCCTGTTTGGGAAGGTCTCCAGTCTGGGGCTAGAGAGAGCCCCAAATTTGAGCAATTCGCCCTGAGCGGACGCCCTCAGCTGTGCCCAGACCTGGCCCGGTCTGTCATGGAGAGACCTCCCGAATGGAGAGCCGGGGGTGGGGGACGTCCTGGCTTTCCAGGAAAGGCTCGCTGGGCTCGTGGGCCCGGCCAGGGAGGGCCTGGGCAGAGCCCCAGGGCAGGGGAAGGGCTGGTGCAGCCACAGAGAGTGGCCCCGCACCGGCCCCTCAAAGCCGTGGCGCAACCGGACGGGGGGAGCCGGCTCCTGCAGGGCAGCGCCGTGGCCGGCCCAAGCCAAGGGGGCACCAGTGTCACCGGTGGCTTTACCGGGCAGGGGCCCGACCTCCCCCCAGGTCACAAGCGGAGTGACCCTGCTCAGCTCGCTCCCGGAGGGGGGAGAGATGGGACGTGGGGGGGGGGGGTCTGCTCTGACCGGGGTCCCCTGCGCTGGGCTGCGATTCCCACGGACTCCCCACTGGTGCATTGGCCCAGACGCCTGGGCCCAGCCTGAGCAGACAACAAGGCTCTTCCGGGGGGGGGGGGAGAGGGGGGAGAGACAAAGTGGGGGGGATACAGCCACCTGGCTGGGGGCAGGGCTGGGAGCTGGGCCGACTCTGGCTGGGAAACATGAAGGGAACAGACTAAGCTGGGTGCTGGGGGGCGATGGACCCACCCCAAGGGGGCTGAGGCTCCTGGCCCCACATCGCCTGTGCGGGGCTGTGTCCTGGAGGAGCAATGACCCCCCCCGTTCTACTGGCTGGCGCAGTCTGGTCTGGCTGCTCCGGGGGCAGGATCGGGGGGTCCCCGACGCACCACCACAAATGCACATTGGAAAAAATAACCCCAGCTCTACATACACTATGACGGGGACGAATTTCGCTCCAGCTACTGGAGATCTTGGAGTCAGCGTGGAGAGTTCTCTGAAAACACCCCCCGTGTGCGGCGGCAGCCACACTAGCAAACAGAATCAATACGAACGGGTGGAGAATAGGATGGAGATTGTCTCTCTGTCTCTGTAAAACCAGAGGGTGCCCACAGCTTGAACACTGCGGGCAGACGTGGTCACCTCATCTCTACAAAGAGACCCTGGCATTGGAGAAGGTTCAGGTAAGGACAACAGAAATAGAACGGCTGCCATATGAGGAGAGACGCGTAAGACGGGGCCTTTTCAGTGTGGAGAAGAGGAGACTAGGGAGATATGAGAGAGGTCTAGACAATCATGAGTGGTGTGGAGAAAGGGAATAAGGAAAAGATATTGACTTGTTCCTATAACTTAAGAACTAGGAATGAAGAGGCAGCAGGTTTAAAACAAACCAAAGGAAGTTTTTCTTCATGCAGTGTAGGCAACCTGTGGAACTCCTCGCCAGAGGATGTGGTGAAGACCAGGGCTTTCACAGGGTTGAAAAGAGAGCCAGCTCCATGCATGGAGGACAGGCCCATCGATGGCGATTAGCCAGGCTGGGCAGGGCTGGTGTCAGGCAGGAGAGGGATCCCATGGGCACTGCGCATGACGGCTCTTTGGTCTGACCCCGTCCTGGGCAAGGCAGAGCAGGCTGGGGCAGGGTTAGGCACAGAGCGAGTTGGGGGGGCAGATGATGGGAGCTCCCCGTGCTCAGGCCCTGCCCCCTGGGGCGGGGCAATTGCTGGCTCCCAGCCTGCGGCCGCCCCACACAACAGGCAGCCCCAGGGGCAGCCATGGGGACCGGCCGGAGCTGCTTGTCCAGGCCCCCAGCGCGGCTGCGCCTGCTCTGCCCGACCGCACTAGCTCATGCAGGGCCTTGCAGCCCAGCCACAGTGGGCGGAGCTTACCTGTGAAGAGACAGCTGCCTTCTCCAATGGGAACCTTCCTCACCAGCAGGTAGGCGGAGCTGGGCTCCGGCAGCTTGCACCACTGCAGAGCCTGCTCCAAGACCCTCTCCTTGGGGTGCAGGGGCCGCTCTGGGAGGGGAGACGAGGCCGCTTGCTCCGGGCAGGGAGGAGCTGCCCCAGGAGAGCCCGGCCCCCACCGTGGGGCAGGGCTGCCTGTGGGGGTGGGGGTGGGGCCGGGGCCGGGTGGGCAGGGAGAAGAGCCACCATGTGAGCTCCACACAGCTGAACCCGCCCAGCCTTCCCCACGGCCACGCAGCCAGCCCCCCGCCCCGCCCCACGGCGGCTGTCACCCGGCCCCCTGCCCCACGGCCACGCAGCCAGCCCCCCGCCCCGCCCCACGGCGGCTGTCACCCAGCCCCCCCGCCCCGCCCCACGGCCACGCAGCCAGTCCCCCGCCCCCGCCCCACGGCGGCTGTCACCCAGCCCCCCCGCCCCGCCCCACGGCCACGCAGCCAGTCCCCCGCCCCGCCCCACGGCGGCTGTCACCCGGCCCCCCGCCCCGCCCCACGGCCACGCAGCCAGCCCCCCGCCCCGCCCCACGGCGGCTGTCACCCGGCCCCCTGCCCCACGGCCACGCAGCCAGCCCCCCGCCCCGCCCCACGGCCACGCAGCCAGCCCCCCCCGCCCCGCCCCACGGCGGCTGTCACCCGGCCCCCCCGCCCCGCCCCACGGCCACGCAGCCAGCCCCCCGCCCCGCCCCACGGCGGCTGTCACCCGGCCCCCCGCCCCGCCCCACGGCGGCTGTCACCCGGCCCCCCGCCCCGCCCCACGGCCACGCAGCCAGCCCCCCGCCCCGCCCCACGGCGGCTGTCACCCCGGCCCCCCGCCCCGCCCCACGGCCACGCAGCCCCCCGCCCCGCCCCACGGCGGCTGTCACCCAGCCCCCCGGCCCGCCCCACGGCCACGCAGCCAGCCCCCCGCCCCGCCCCACAGCGGCTGTCACCCGGCCCCCTGCCCCACGGCCACACAGCCAGCCCCCTGCCCCGCCCCACGGCGGCTGTCACCCGGCCCCCTGCCCCACGGCCACGCAGCCAGCCCCCCGCCCCGCCCCACGGCCACGCAGCCAGTCCCCCGCCCCGCCCCACGGCGGCTGTCACCCGGCCCCCCGCCCCGCCCCACGGCCACGCAGCCAGCCCCCCGCCCCGCCCCACGGCGGCTGTCACCCGGCCCCCTGCCCCACGGCCACGCAGCCAGCCCCCCGCCCCGCCCCACGGCCACGCAGCCAGCCCCCCCCGCCCCGCCCCACGGCGGCTGTCACCCGGCCCCCCGCCCCGCCCCACGGCCACGCAGCCAGCCCCCCGCCCCGCCCCACGGCGGCTGTCACCCGGCCCCCGCCCCGCCCCACGGCCACGCAGCCAGCCCCCCGCCCCGCCCCACGGCGGCTGTCACCCGGCCCCCCCGCCCCGCCCCACGGCCACGCAGCCCCCCGCCCCGCCCCACGGCGGCTGTCACCCAGCCCCCCGGCCCGCCCCACGGCCACGCAGCCAGCCCCCCGCCCCGCCCCACAGCGGCTGTCACCCGGCCCCCTGCCCCACGGCCACACAGCCAGCCCCCTGCCCCGCCCCACGGCGGCTGTCACCCGGCCCCCTGCCCCACGGCCACGCAGCCAGCCCCCCGCCCCGCCCCACGGCCACGCAGCCAGCCCCCCGCCCCGCCCCATGGCGGCTGTCACCCGGCCCCCCCGCCCCGCCCCACGGCGGCTGTCACCCGGCCCGGCACAGACAGCGCCCCCCCAGCCAGCCCCCAGGGCAGAGGCGCCCCTCACTCACCCAGGTCTCCGTTCTCCAGGGTCTCGAAGGTCAGCCAGATGTCCAGGCTGGCCGGCACGCTGCGCATCTCCAGGACCTGGTTAGTCAGCTCCTCCGCCGTCATGGTGGGCGACACCTGTGGGGAAGCGAGAGACCAGCTGGCGCCCCGTCCCTGGCAGCTCTCCCCACACTGCAGCCCCCGCCCAGCCGGCAGCGGAGCCAGGCCGGGCGTGGGGGGGGGGGCACACAGCCCCTGCCCAACCAGCAGCCAGGCCGGGCGTGGGGGGGGGGGGGGCACACAGCCCCTGCCCAACCAGCAGCCAGGCCGGGCGTGGGGGGGGGGCACACAGCCCCTGCCCAACCAGCAGCCAGGCCGGGCGTGGGGGGGGGGCACACAGCCCCTGCCCAACCAGCAGCCAGGCCGGGCGTGGGGGGGGGGGCACACAGCCCCTGCCCAACCAGCAGCCAGGCCGGGCGTGGGGGGGGGGCACACAGCCCCTGCCCAACCAGCAGCCAGGCCGGGCGTGGGGGGGGGGGCACACAGCCCCTGCCCAACCAGCAGCCAGGCCGGGCGTGGGGGGGGGGGCACACAGCCCCTGCCCAACCAGCAGCCAGGCCGGGCGTGGGGGGGGGGGCACACAGCCCCTGCCCAACCAGCAGCCAGGCCGGGCGTGGGGGGGCCACGGAGCCGGCCTGCCTGAGCCACACCCGCAGCCAGGACGCGCTCGCTCACCTTGAGGGTGACGCAGCAGTCGGGCAGCTTGTGCTCCAGGTACACCTCCATGATGAGATCGCCGGCCTGCGAGAGCTGCGGGGTGAAGACAGCGGTTTGGGGGCGTGGGATTCCACTCTCTAGTAACAGTTGGTGCATGCCTCAGTTTCCCTGGGCACGGCACAGCTACCCGGATGGCTCACTGTGGGAGGCTGCCCAGCCCAGCAGAGACAATGGCCGAGGCTCACAGAACCTGAGCCTGGTGGGGGGGGTCCCCCCTTTGCCCCCCAGCAGGACAAAGCCGGGAGGCGGGGCGGGCTGCTGAGGGGTGTCAGGCTCGGTGTCTGGGGGGCCCCTCTCCCCAAGCTGGCTCTGGCTGCGCCTGGGCTCTGCGTGATGCGGAGTTTCAGGGACCCACTAGCCTTCCTGTGCCCCTGCCAGCTGGGAGCCCGCCTGGGGCCAGCGGGGAAGGGGGCATCTTTGCACCCCATGCTCGGGTCCCAGCCACCAGCCCCGCAGGCTCCCGGCTGCAGTCCCGGGTCCCCAACCGCCAGCCCCGCGACTGGGCTCGGCAGCAGCCCCAGATGTTGGGGCGGACAGGGTAAGCTGGGGGCGCAGCTCAGCAGCCCCAGCCCATGGGCAGCCCTGGCCGGAGCAGAGCCATGCAAGGTTTGCAGCCAGGGCACGGGGGCGTCGCGCCAGCACCTGCACGTCCCGCCACGTGGTGATGAGACTGTTCTCCAGCTCCATCTGCAACACCTGCTCCTCCTCTATCTGCCAGCAAGAGACGGGCATGAGGGAGGCGTGGGGGGAGGAGGGAGACGCGGGGGCAGCGGGGGCAGCAGGGAGACGGGGCAGCGGGGGCTTACGTTGAAAACGTGGGCGTAGTTCTCAATCAGGTCCTCCATCACCTTGACCTCGTGCTCCCCTTTGCCGTCGGTCTGGAAGAGGCTGGGCGCGAAGAGCAGGGACAGGTTCTTGGTGCCCATCTGATTGAAGTCAGCACATTTCTGCACCCTGGCGCCGGGCGAGAGCGAGATCTCAGCGCGCGGCAGCCCCTAGCTCGGCACCAGACACCAGAACCGGCCGCCCCCCCCCCGCCCCGAACCGGCCGCCCCGCCCCCCCCCCCCGCCCGGAACCGGCCACCAGAACCGGCCGCCCCCCCCCCGCCCGGAACCGGCCACCAGAACCGGCCGCCCCCCCCCCCCCGCCCAGAACCGGCCACCAGAACCGGGCCCCCCCCTGCCCGGAACCGGCCACCAGAACCAGCCGCCCTCCCCAAAGCAACCGGCTGGCTGCTGAGTCAGACAGAACTTGCTGTAACATTCAGCAAACTTCCCTGCCAGGCCGCCGGGGTTCTCAGCGCGTCCCTCTCTGCGCCACACGTCACGTCAGCGCTTGCCACGTCGGGCTTCTGGCCTTTGCCTCCCCCGTTGGCCACGGGAGGCGCGTGAACGTGCCGTGGCCTCCCCGTGCAGCATCCCGCGCGGGGCAGGACCCCGGGCACCCAGCGGCTGTCTGCAGGCCCCAGCAGCAGAGCGGAGGGAGCACAGGCCACATCGAACCCTGCGAGCCCTGGCACATGCAGCCAGGGGAGCGCGTTGGGGAGCAAGGGGAAGGCCCCGGGGACTGCGCGCCCCACTCGTCACGGGGCACGGAGCAGAGACAAGGGGTGTCCCATTGGGTCCCCCCACGGGACGACAGGCACGCTGACCGGGGCGACTGACCGGTAGAGGTGGCCAATCAGAGCAGCCAGTGTCCTGCGGTTGAGGCGGGGTAGGCGGCTGATCAGCTCCTTGTAGCGCTCCAGGCGGGGGGGCCTCAGGGCTATGGCTGGAGGGAGCAGACGGTCACAATGCAGCACGGGGCACGGCCATGGGGCTCGGCCATGGGGCTCGGCCATGGGGCTCGGCCATGGGGCACGGCCATGGGGCTCGGCCATGGGGCTCGGCCATGGGGCTCGGCCACGAGCCGCTGGCCCCCGGCCTGCATGGGCTGGCAGGGAACTGTGCCCGCGCCCATCGCCCCTCCCCCGGGCCTGGCTCCAGCTCAGGCCAGGGGTGCCAGTGACGGCGCCGGGGCAGGGCAGAACAGGCCCCCCCGCCTGTGGAAGGGGAGCCAGGTACCCGCAGCCTCCTGCCACTGGGGGTGCAGCTCGGCGGTGAAGACGGGGTCCTCGAGCTCCCGGAAGAATCGCTTCAGCACGTCCGTCACGTCCTCCAGGAAGTTGTCGCTGATGCGCAGCTTGACGTTGCGGGCGTCCCGGCGGAACTGCTCCATCAGCGCCCGGATGCGGGACTTGGCCCCGTTCTTGCGGTAGATGCCCTCGTGCCGCAGGCCTGCGGGCGGAGAGGGGGCGTCACCGGGCCGGCAGCGATGGGGAGCTCCGGGCCTGGAGGCGGGGCGGGGCGGGGCTCGGCTCACCGTACTGCGTGATGAAGGCGATGCAGCTGTCCACGATGATGGGGATGTCGCTCCTGCTGAGCTGCTGGTCGCGCAGGGCGTTGCCGCGGCGCCCGGCCGAGGCCTGGATGGCTGCACACCAGGCCGCAAAGTCCAGCCGCGACACCCCCTGCAGGTAAAAGGTCCTGAGGACAGGCAGAGAGCAGGGGTGAAACCCAGCCAGGGCAGCAGCGCAGGGCCCGCGCCCACAGCCCTGCCCCAGCCCCAGCGCGGGCGCCGAGAGCCCCCGGGCCTGGCCACGGGCACTGCCCCACACAACCCAGGCACCAGCGCAGGGGGGACCGGCCCCGACTCCGTCCTAAGCGCCCTGACCGAGCCATGCTCCCCCCAGGCTCAGCCTGCCCCACCCTCGTCCCACAGAGCTCACCTCCCCGTCTCCACCAGGATCAGCACCTCCCTCTTCTCCGGGGTGTCCGGGTGGGGGACCACGCCTGCAGGGAGCAAAGCGCACTCAGGCCAGGGAGAGGCCTCGGGGGTCCCAGGCTGGGCGCAGCGCCAGCGCGGGGGGGGACTCACTCAGCTCCTGCAGCCTGCGGAGGTTGATGCTGTCCTCGGCAGCACCCTCCTGGCCCGGGCACAGGAAGAGATGGGCCTTCTGCAGGACGAAGAAGCCGGGCAGCCACTGGTCGGGGCTGAGCATGGAGCGGTAGCGCAGGCGGCCGACCCGCTGGAACTCGTAGGCCAGCAGGCAGTGGCAGCTGAGCGGGGCGAACCACTGCGGGGCGGAGACGGTCAGAGCCGGGCCCACGGGGCAAAGGACTCTGCCCCACAGTGGGGATGGACCCGGGCAAAGCACTGGGCTCCGGGGGGTAGGGACGGAGGGAGGGTGGGGCCAGGCACAGGGCAGATGGAGCAGGGCTATGCCCCAGGGGGCGAGGCCAGAGGGGACAGAGCAGAGCTATGCCCCAGGGGGCGGGGCTATGCCCCAGGGGGCGGGGCCAGAGGGGGCGGGGTGGGGCTAGGCACCAGGGGGCGGGACCAGAGGGGGTGAGGCAGGGCTATGCCCCAGGGGCAGGTCTATTCCCCAGGGGGCGGGGCCAGAGGGGGCGGGGTGGGGCTATGCCCCAGGGGGCAGGTCTATTCCCCAGGGGGCGGGGCCAGAGGGGGCGGGGTGGGGCTAGGCCCCAGGGGCAGGTCTATTCCCCAGGGGGCGGGGCCAGAGGGGACGGGGTGGGGCTAGGCACCAGGGGGCGGGACCAGAGGGGGCGAGGCGGGGCTATGCCCCAGGGGGCAGGGCCAGAGGGGGCAGGGTGGGGCTAGGCCCCAGGGGGCGGGGCCAGAGGGGGCAGGGTGGGGCTAGGCCCCAGGGGTGGGGGCAGGGCTGAGGACTGTGCCCCACGGGGCCGGCAGGGGGATGCCGACTGGATCCCGGCCAGCCAGCAGCATGCCGGGGAGGGGAGGAGGCCCAGCGCCCTGGCAGCCCGTCTCACGCACCTTGCCGAGGGCGCTGGCCCAGGCCTGCAGGGCGTCCGGCCCGTCGGCTCCCAGCTGCTGGAGTTTGTCGCCGCGCAGGAAGAGCTCCAAGGTGAAGCGGAACCTGCAGGCCAGGGCAGACGGGGGTGGCAGGGCCCAGCAGCGACCCGCCCTGCGGCCGTGCAGAGTTCTGGCTGCTGGTGGCGCCGGCTGGGCCCAGGGTGCTCGGCAGCAGTGCCCAGGGGCTGCTGGCCCCTCCAGCGGCCCAGCTCTAGCTGCCCCCCGCGCAGAGGAGCCAGGGAGCTCGGGGCACTGGCTGCCATCGCTGGGACGCCTGCAGCACCGGGCCGGAGCCCCTGGGACGACAGCCAGGCCTGGCAAGGGACGGCTCCTGCGGAAAGGAGCTCCCCGGGGGGCCCAGCCCCACACCAGGTACCTCTTAGCTCCCATTGCCCGCCCGGGACAGGTCCCTGATCCACCTGGCCCCCACCATGCCTGCCCCACTGCCCCGGGGCTTGCACCCAGGGAATACTGGGCATGGGATGCCTGGGCGGGGCCACAGAGCCCGGGGAAGGGGAGAAGGCGGGACCACAGAGCCCGGGGGAGGGGAGAAGGTGGGGCCTGGGCGGGGCCACAGAGCCCAGGGAAGGGGAGAAGGCGGGGCCTGGGCGGGGCCACAGAGCCCAGGGAAGGGGAGAAGGCGGGGCCACAGAGCCAAGGGGAGGGGAGAAGGCGGGGCCTGGGCGGGGCCACAGAGCCCAGGGAAGGGGAGAAGGCGGGGCCACAGAGCCAAGGAGAGGGGAGAAGGCGGGGCCTGGGCGGGGCCACAGAGCCCGGGGAAGGGGAGAAGGCGGGGCCTGGGCGGGGCCACAGAGCCCAGGGGAGGGGAGAAGGCGGGGCCACAGAGCCCAGGGAAGGGGAGAAGGCGGGGCCTGGGCGGGGCCACAGAGCCCAGGGAAGGGGAGAAGGCGGGGCCACAGAGCCCAGGGGAGGGGAGAAGGCGGGGCCTGGGCGGGGCCACAGAGCCGGGGGAAGGGGAGAAGGCGGGGCCACAGAGCCGGGGGAGGGGAGAAGGCGGGGCCTGGGCCGGGTACCTGTCTCCAGGCCCTGGACTGGCCTGTCCATCCACTGTGCTCACGCCCAGCGAGAGCACGTCGGCCAGCTCGACCTTCCCCATTGGCTCCGCGCTCTTGTCAGTCTCGTAGAAGAGGAGGGACTTCTCCAGGGAGCACCAGACGCGCTGCAGGTCTGCAGGGACACTGAGTCAGCGCGGGCAGGTCGCCCCCCGTCGCGCCGGGGCCAGGCCCAGACCTACCGTCTCTGCTCTTCCTGGCCCCGGCCAGCTTGGAGAGGACCGGCGCCTTGGAGAGGTAGCCGCAGCGCACCACGGGCTGGGTCACCTCGTTGTAGACCCCTTCCAGAGCCAGCTCCTGCGCGGGGGGGCTCCCTGCAGGACACACGCGTCAGAGCGGCCGAGGGAGCCAACCCCACAGCCGGCACCGGGTGACCTGTCCTGGCGGCCATGCCCCTGGGTGAGGGGCTCTGGCTGGACCCTCGGCCTCCCGGCTCACTTTTGACACCCGTGAGGTCCGGCGGGTGCCACGCCTTCGCCAGCGCAGGGGGAGGGGCAGCATCAGCCCCTGGGGCACAGGGCTCTGGGGTCCCAGTTACCTGGATGGCTCCCATGCCAGCTGCCCTCAGGGGTCTGCCAGAGCCCAGCTCCCTGCGACCCCTTGCGGCCCCCTGTGCCAGCTGCCAGCCCGGCTTCGGTGCTGGAGAAGAACTGCAGGACGGACTTCAGCAGGCTGGGCCCTGCCACGGCAGCACACAGCGCCTGGGGCAAGAGCGGCGCTCAGCCAGGGCACCCGGCTCCACGGGCACCCAGCTGTGCCCACAGAGCCGCCAGCCGGGGCGCTGGGTCCGGCTGCGCCCGCCCCTACCTGCAGCACCTCGTCCTGGGAGCCGTAGCGGGGGTGCGGGAGGCGGTAGCGCCCCTCGCGGTACTTGTGGGTGACGAAGACCCGTCTCTGCTCCGCGCTGGCGTCCGGGTAGAGGGCCTCCGAGGGCGGGAGGCGCGCGGCCCAGAACCGGTTGGCTCGCTCGTTTCCCCAGCACGATGAACAGCTGCAGGAGAGCGCGGTCACTGGGGGGGCGGGCTGGGGGGGACACGGCCGGCCCGAGACGGACGGGGATGCCCTGGGGACTGCGGAGGGCCCCCCCCGCCAGCACAGCCAGGCGCACGGGGCCCTTGGTACCTGGACAACCTCGTTGCTCCACACGCTGGTGTCCAGCTTCAGGCTCTGCACCTTGGACACGCTGCAGCCCAGGCTCCGGTGCTGACCTGCTGGGCGCGGCAGAGACCGTGAGTTCCCGCCGGCCCGCCACTGCCCTGCCCCGCTGGCCCACCGCCCTGCCCCACCACCGCCCTGCTGGCCCATCGCCCTGCCCCGCCACCGCCCTGCCCCGCTGGCCCACCGCCCTGCCCCACCACCGCCCTGCTGGCCCATCGCCCTGCCCCGCTGCCCCACCGCCCTGCCCACCGCCCTGCCCCACCACCGCCCTGCCCCGCTGGCCCACTGCCCTGCCCCGCTGCCCCACTGCCCTGCCCCACCACCGCCCTGCTGGCCCATCGCCCTGCCCCGCTGGCCCACCGCCCTGCCCCGCTGCCCCACCGCCCTGCCCCACCACCGCCCTGCTGGCCCATCGCCCTGCCCCACCGGCCCACCGCCCTGCCCCGCCACCGCCCCGCTGGCCCACCGCCCCGCCCCGCCGCCCTGCCCCGCCACCGCCCCGCCGGCCCACCGCCCTGCCCCGCCGGCCCACCACCCTGCCCGCCACCGCCCTGCCCCACCGGCCCACCGCCCTGCCCGCCCTGCCCCGCCGCCCTCCCCGCCCCACTGGTCCGCCGCTCTCCCCGCCCTGCCCCGCCGCCCTCCCCGCCACCCTCCTGCCCCACTGGCCCGCCGCCCTCCCCGCCACCCTCCCCGCCCCACTGGTCCGCCGCCCTCCCCGCCCTGCCCCGCCGCCCTCCCCGCCACCCTCCCCGCCCCACTGGCCCACTGCCCTGCCCTGCTGCCCTCCCCGCCAGCCTGCCACCGCCCTGCCCCACTGACACGCCACCCTGCCGGCCCACAGGCTGTCCCGCCGGCACGCCACCAACCTGCCCTGCCCCACCCCACTGACTTGCCCCGCCACACCACCCTGCTGGCCCATGGGCTGCCCCACTGGCCCAACCCACTGCCCTGACCTGCCCCGCCAACCCAACCCACCCTGCCAGCTGGCCCACGGGCTGACACAGCTACTCAGGCCCCTACTGACGCAGCAATCGACCTCCTCACGCCTGCTATTCCAGAGTCTCCCTTCCTCGTACGCCACCCACCACCTGAGCCATCCCTGCTGCCCCAGATCCATTCACCTGACCCACATCTGACAGCTCGACCCGCCTGGCCCATATCCAGCCCATCCACCACCCCACCAGGCAACCTGCCCCACTGATACCCCGCCCACCCGACAGTGCTCCCCCCATGCACTGCCCCGGAGGCCAGCGCCCCCTCGAGACCCCGGCTGCCAGGGACGCCAGGAGAATTGCACTGGCCTGCGCACTGCTTGCAGATCACCACGCACAGGTTGATGGACGCCCAGTCGGGGCTCAGGGCTCTGCAGTCAGCACAGAACTTGTTGGCCTTATTGGACCAGATTTTCTCAGCCACCTCGTAGTCATAGAGCGTCTCCGCGATGGCGTCCTGCAGGGCCTCCATCCACTCCCGCTTCTCCCGCTCCGTATCCGCCACGAAGCTGGGCACAGGCACAGCCGGGAAACTCAGCAGCTTACCCACAGGCACCTGAGCCAGCCGGAGCCCAGCTGCAGGCCCCGCCCCCGGGCACCCGAGCCAGCCGGAGCCAGCTGCAGGCCCCGCCCCCGGGCACCCGAGCCAGCCGGAGCCCAGCTGCAGGCCCAGGCCCCGCCCCCGGGCACCCGAGCCAGCCGGAGCCCAGCTGCAGGTCCCGCCCCCAGGCACCCGAGCTAGCCGGAGCCCAGCTGCAGGCCCCGCCCCCGGGCACCCGAGCCAGCCGGAGCCCAGCTGCAGGTCCCGCCCCCGGGCACCCGAGCCAGCCGGAGCCCAGCTGCAGGCCCCGCCCCCGGGCACCCGAGCCAGCCGGAGCCCAGCTGCAGCCCCGCCCCCGGGCACCCGAGCCAGCCGGAGCCCTGCTGCAGCCCCCAGCATGCGACACCCGATACGCTGCCCAGGCACCAGCCACACCTGCCGCTCCCCCCAGGGCCAGACCTGAAGATCTTGAGTGGGCTGATGAGCTCGAAGCCGCGGTTCTTGGCGTCCCGGATGCTGGCGTCGTGCAGCTCGATCAGGCAGATGGCGATGCCCATTTTGAAGAACTGCGAATGGAGGGGGAGGCAGCGAGAGGCTGCGGCATTAGCCCCGCAGAGCCGTGGCCGCGCCCCGTGGGCACGGTGCCCCGCCGCACAGCCGCACGTGCACCGGACTCTCCCCTGCTGGCCTGCACCGAGACCTGTGGGGTGGGGCACCGCCCGGGCCTGGGCCCCTCCCCTCTGCTCAGTCCGGGCCCGATCCTGGTGGCCTGGCGCGGGCTGGCTGCGGAAATGCCCCCAGACTGCACCAGAGCGGGCGCAGGCTCCAGCCTCAGGGGCCCCCCATGGGGCTCAGACTCTGCCCTCCCCAGGCTGCCGGGGGCTCCCTGCCGCCCCTCACCTGCTCGCTCTTGTACAGCCACATGGCGGCCAGGCTGAGGGCTGCAAAGAGCTTGGGCTTGTGGCCTCTGAGCTCCAGGGCCCCGCTCTTCCGGCAGGCGGCCGAGCTGGCCAGGAGGGGCCGGAGGCCCAGCAGCCGCTGCTCCGTCACCTTCCGCTGCAGGGTGGAGCACCACTCGTCCCGCTGGGCTGCGGCGGGAGACAAGGCCGTGAGCAGCCACCCGTGGCCCAGGCTCCGGCTCCGGGAGCTCCGCCGGCCGGTCCCTGGGCGGGGCTGGGGCCCGGTGACGAGGGGCCTGGGGGCTGCTAAAGGAGTTGGGCTGCAG